>NC_134312.1:112099068-113427710 GCF_964195595.1 Calonectris borealis | reverse complement strand
CCCCTTTCTTCCTCTCTTCTATACCCTCTTTTGTGCCACGGAACAATGCCATGGCAAATAAAGAACGTTTTCTGCAACACAAAAGTGATGGAATAGTGCTGCAGGTAAAACTTCACTGCTCAATCTTAAAGTGCACATCACATTCTTGAGAAGAGGACACTCAAACGAGGAAATACAGAACCAGAAGAGAAAGTCGTTAAGTGCTTGCTTTGAAAAATTTAAAGGCACAACTGATTAGGTTTTTTGAATATATCATCCTGTTTATAAAGAGAGACTTTGGTTAATTGAGAACTTGTAAAAATTGAGAAATTGTGTGAAATCTTTTTTCAGTGGGAAGGACAGTGACAGTAATATTTTAACAGAGAATTTTGTAAGTTTTATTTAAACAAATGTCAACAAGAGAAAAAACTTGTTGTTCTATCATATTTGACTATAAAGTGAGCCATCATTTTGATACTTTCTATTATGAACAATCATTTAAATATAGGTGTCACTGTTAATTTTTAATATTTAAATGAGTTACAAGACATGCTCTGGCCACTTAAGTTATTAAAAGAATGGAAGCAAGAAATCATGGCTAAGCATTCCTACCCAACTCTATATTATCTTTAATTACCTCCGTCCCATACTCCATAAATTTTCCTATTTCACCTCTCAATAGTTACCAAAATGAACCTCAGTGGAACCTGTGAATCCTTTTGAGTAATTAATACATACTCTACATGTTTTAATTTCAGTTCCATCAGCAAAACAATTGGCTTAACATTTTTTTCCCCTTAATCCTCTTCTAACCCGGTTAAGGGCCCTGGTGTGACTTAGAAATGAAATTTTTTAAAATGTTATTGAAGAAAAGATGGAAGAATGTGCTGGTTTTGGCTGGGATAGAGTTAATTTTCTTCATAGTAGCTAGTATGGGGCTATGTTTTTGATTTGTGCTGGGAAACACAGGGATGTTTTCGTTACTGCTGAGCAGTGCTTACACAGAGTCAAAGCCTTTCCTGCTTCTCACCCTACCCCACCAGCGAGCAGGCTGGGGGTGCACAAGACGTTGAGAGGGTCGCAGCCGGGACAGCTGACCCCAACTGACCAAAGGGATGTTCCGTACTGTATGATGTCATGCTCAGCATATAAAGCTGGGGGAAGAAGAAGGAAGGAGGGGGACATTTGGAGTGATGGTGTTTGTCTTCCCAAGTAACCATTACGCGTGATGAAGCCCTGCTTTCCTAGAGATGGCTGAACACCTGCCTGCTGTTGGGAAGTAGCGAATGAATTCCTTGTTTTGCTTTGCTTGCGCGCGTGGTTTTACTTTCCCTATTAAACTGTCTTTATCTCAACCCATGAGTTTTCTCACTTTTACCCTTCCGATTCTCTCCCCTATCCCACTGGGGGGGAGTGAGCGAGTGGCTGTGTGGTGCTTGGTTGCTGGTTAAGGTTAAACCACGACAAAAAAATTGTATACTTTTTTTTCAATTCAAATTATACAAGGAATAAATTTGTTTCAAAATTTTTAGAAGAACCATTATTTTTATTCTGTTCCAATATGCATTCTCTATATTCTCCTAGCTGCTATAAAATCCAGCTTTTTCATTATCCATTGATTTCTATCTGGAATGTGTCTCTATAACCATGACACTGCCTTCTCCCAGTAATTATACTGTCACAAGCTGTTATTTTCCACTCTTTTTCTGTAACTCTTTCTAGGAGGAGGCTTGTCGGAGGAGCAGCAAGCAGGTGACTGTTACAGAACACATTGCAATCATGGCTGAAAACTAAGAGTGGAATTGGACAGTCCTAATAAAATCATTAATTAGGTTATGAATGCAGTTTCCTGCTAGGTAATAGAGTGTAAATTAGAAGTAAAATTGAAAAACTGAAAATTCATCTTAGTTTTTTAATGATTCCCACAAGGGAATATGATTCAATAAGGTAACTCCATAGTGGGTCATCACCGAGAGGCTGTAGGATGCTCCCATACAGGCCTGCCCCACTGGCTGGATGTGGCTTGCTGAAGGGGCAGGATCTGACCCCAGGCTTGGTTCCTGAGGGTGTGCACTCCAGCAAATGCAGATTCTGCCTGTTTCTCCTAGTCTTTACGCTCTTTGCCATTCCCAGCTCTTCCTCTCTACCAGCTCCTTGTTTGAATCCAGTATCTCATTACCACACTTTCTGATTATGCCTCTGTTTCCTTCATCCTCCATTTCATAATCTGTTTCTGCTCTTGATGACCTCAGCTCAGTTATTTCTGCTTGTTTCTCTTCCATACTTCAGTGTAACTCCCCTCCCCTGCCCCCACCTCCTGCCCCAGTCTTTTTGCCAAGCCAGTTGTAATCCACTTTATGTAGTCCAATCTCTTATTTCCATGTCAGGTATCTCTACCATCCCCTTCATTCATCTGTGGCTCCTTATGCTGTTTTACTCTCTCCTGCTTTCCAGTTCTTGATCTCAGCCTTTATTTTTCAGCAGATTTTGTTACTCATATAGATCCTTCATCTCAGCCCACTCTCTGTGATAGCCCTCTTCCTCATCCTTCACAGATGCTTGTTGTGCTAGTTTTTTGTCTCTGTATTTGAGTTGCTTCTTCCATGCACTTCTGAGACATACCTGGCTGTTCATTTCTAGTGCTTGACTTAAAACAACTGTGGTGGGTTGACCCTTGCTGGACGCTAGGTGCCCACCACAACCACTCTATCACTCCCCTCCTCAGCTGGACAGGGGAGAGAAAATGTAATGAAAGGCTCGTGGGTTGAGATAAGGACAGGGAGAGATCACTCACCAATTACTGTCATGGGCAAAACAGACTCAACTCGGGGAAAATTAATTTAATTTTATTTAATTAATAACTAATTACAGAGTAGGGTAATGAGAAATAAAAACTAAATCTTAGAACACCTTCCCCCACCCCTCCCTTCTTCCTGGGCTCAACTTCACTCCTGATTTTCTCTACCTCCTCCCCGCCAGTGGTGCAGGGGGACGGGGAATGGGGGTTGGGGTCAGTTCATCAAACATTGTCTCTGCCGCTCCTTCCTCCTCAGGGGCAGGACTCTTCACATTCTTCCCCTGCTCCAGCGTGGGGTCCCTCCTATGGGAGACAGTCCTCCATGAACTTCTCCAACATGAGTCCTTCCCACAGGCTGCAGGTCTTCACGAACTGCTCCAGCATGGGTCCCTTCCATGGGGTGCAGTCCTTCAGGAACAGACTGCTCCAGCGCGGGTCCCCCACAGGGTCACAAGTCCTGCCAACAAACCTGCTCCAGCATGGGCTACTCTCTCCGCATGCCCACAGGTCCTGCCAGGAGCCTGCTCCAGTGGAGGCTTCCCATGACATCACAGCCTCCTTCAGGTATCCACCTGCTCCAGCACAGGTTCCTCCACAGCTGCAGGTGGATATCTGCTCCACCATTAACCTCCATGGGCTGCAGGGGAACAGCCTGCCTCCCCATGGTCTTCACCATATGCTGCAGGGGAATCTCTGCTCTGGTGCCTGGAGCACCTCCTCCCCCTCCTTCTTCACTGACCTTGGTGTCTGCAGAGTTGTTTCTGTCATGTATTCTCACTCCTCTCTTCTGACTGCTGCTGTGCAGTTTCTTTTCCCCCTTCTTAAACACGTTATCCCAGAGGTGCTACCGCCGTCGCTGATGGGCTCACCCTTGTCCAGCGGTGGGTCCGTCTTGGAGCCGGCTGGCATTGGTTCTATCAAACATAGGGGAAGCTTCTAGCAGCTTCTCACAGAAGCCACACCTGTAGCCCCCCTACTACCAAAACCTTGTCATGCAAACCCAATACAACAACTGACCGTGAAGTGTTGTTCCTCTAAGTTTCTGCTGATGTATAGCCAGTGTAGGCACCTTGTTTGGAAAATTAATGGTGAAGTTTTACACTGTCTACCTCTACAAATGTGAAATAGATTTTTTTATTATTATTTCTTTTAGAAATAGTAAACATTTAGAGGAAAAGAATTTCAACCTCAGCTGAATGTTTATCATATAAAACTGTTAATAGTTTAAGTTTGGCACTGATATTAACAACTGAAACCAGGATATTCTTATAAAAGTTGGTGGGAACTCTTATTAAGATGCATGGGTACTTGTCTATTTATATTATGTTCTGTGTAGCCTCTTGGCTTTAGTGTGATTACAGGACAGTAACAGGGACTAAAACAGAGACAACTTTGGGTCTTATGGGTGGGGAGTTCTGAGAGCAATGGCCAATCAGAACATAACAAATGGCATAATCAGTGTTTATAACGATTGTATAATGCTTATATAGATTCATGCATTCTGGCTGATAACAGCCCTCGGCTAGAGTACATGGATTTGCATTCTGAATAGTTACAGAGAAATTGGCTTATTGGCTGAGACAATTCTATACCCATATAATGAAGAATAATGTATTTTCTTGTAGACTGCACAAAATTAATTTATAATACAGAAGAATTTTAAAAATATGAGTATCTAAAAATAGTACACTTGGCCTACAGCGAGCATTCCTACTAATATATTTTGACTGAGTACAAATCCTCTTATTGAAGATTAGTTTCTGTCAGAATGAAGACTCAGTAGAAATACAGCTGATCCTGCTTATAAGGAATTTTGCTGAAGTGAAACTTATTATAGAAGAATGGAAGGTCTAGGAATAAGTTGTGGATTGAAAACCAAAATAGCATGAATAGCTAATTTAAGTTTTCTGTACATAGTATAGAACAGAAGATTTTTTTTTTCTCTTTTAGTTGTGTTCACCTAGTGTTAGTGCTCCTCTTTGAAGTTCAGCTTCATATCTCTATTTTAGTTCACTTGTACAGAAATCTATGTTTCCAAACATATTGGATTAGTTGGTGGAATTGGTGAATGAAGTGTGGATTTGAAGATTTTAGAATTTGTTCCTTTTCATTTCCAATTTTGTACACCATTTGAGATACAGCTATCTGTTTTCTGAAAAGAAAAAATACATTAACACCTTAGAAATACCTCAGAAATACCTCGATACCTTAAAAGTTAGAATACTGTCACTCCAGTATTAGTAACTATTTTTGTATACCTGAAGCACAAAAACAGGATGTTGCTGAGGTTCCATTTTTCTTCATGGTCTAGAGCAGTTGTTACATGGTCATCCCTTTCTTACATGTCTCAACATAAACAGAGGAGAACTCCTTTCACTGCAGTATTCTTGTATAGTGTACAACTCTGTTAATGAATGTTTAATATGCCTTAAGGAAGTTTCTGAATGCAGTGAAACAGACCCTTTGAAATCATCAAGCTCCACAGAGACGGATTTTGTTGCCACAGGAATGCTGCCACTGAACAAACAGTCCTCTGTTCTCAGTGTGGCTTAAATTTGTGAAGATGTGCACCTGAGACTTAGCTGTGGGAGGCTATTAGGCCCATGGAGGAATTGGAGAGTGACACTACCCCAGTAAGGATTTGATGAGGAGAGAGGGCAGGAGGAGGAATTATATACCTGACTTTTCTTGAAGCGCAGACATTTTCAGGCAGACTTAGACCAGAGAGTGATGGTTTCACCCAACCATCATGTTGCAACCTGCTGTTCAAAATCACTTTGACTTGGCCAAAGAACAATGACACTGTTTATTCTTTCTTTTTTTTATTTTCTTATATTATGTATTTTTAAAAATATCTGCTTTCATTCATTTGGTCATTTTCTTACCCAGAAGGGAGATTTATTTTTTCTCTTACTAACTACTTTGTGTATTCTAAGAGAATTAAGAAACTTTTAACTGCATCAGTGGGAATTATTTTAATGTTCTCCAAAGTGACTTGTATAACACAATCATTCCAATGTTCTTCTGGCTATTTATTTACTAACTTTCAGTGAATCTTATAAGCTATGAGGTGCTCCCGAAGTCAGGAAAAGAGACATAAAAAAATTAAGGAAGTCTGTAATTTAGGTTTAGTGATCATGTAATATGGAACCCACTAAATTCCTGAATGAATATGGTTGGAATGGCCTGCCCAGAACACTTCCAAGAAATGCTGAAAGCAAGAACATAAAAACTTGTCACTTTTTATTATGAAAAAGTATTTGGAAAGCATAGCTGGTGAAGATAACCCTATGGTAATCAAAAATGTTCAAAAAATTATATGGAAAATAGAATAGCAATCTAGCTAAAATGGTTGTTTTATGAGTTTATTTTCTTATGCTTTCACCCTCCTTCACATTTGGATATACTCAAATTCCAGTGAGAAATGACATTTGAAAATAGAAAAATAATAATAGTTTTTTAATTTTTTTTTTTTAATAAGCTTAAGTTGTCATGCCATATTAAAGCAAACTCTGGAAAGGACAATTGTTTTATCAAGCTTTTATCCGACAGTGTAATGATTTCTGAGCACATTTGCTTCAGAAATATATTGTACAATCATACTTTAGCCAATATTAACTAACGTGTATCCTAATGGGTACCAGGGTTTTCTTACGTGCTTAATACACATATGATCCCTGCTAGTATCTGCATCAAGATATACAGTACAGATTAATGGAGTGTGCTCCTCATATATCTTGTAAGTATTCTATTTTAAAAATTATAGGAATATAGTGTATGTGTATAAAATGAATTATTTTACTCTTAACCAATATGGAGTACAGGATCTTAAAAAATAAAATTTAATTGTTCTGTCAGTAACTTATTCTTTGTTTAAAATGATGGTGTATGTGATTAAATTCCAACCTAAAGCAATTTTGATTAGTCTAATGAAAACTAATTATGATCATTTCCAACCACATTGGGAATATCAGTTCAGTAATTTCTCTGCTATGCATTTACCATCTGCCTATACATGGCAATAGAATTTTTTTGTAAGGTGTCATGCTACAAACATAAATGATATTGTAGTAGAGATAAATTACAAGAGAATTATACAAAGTAAATAACTGAATGACCAGATAAAATGCTAATTATTGATCTTTAGAAATTCATTATACATCTTTCCAATGTCCCTGTAGTAAATATATCAATATATGCCCCCTATTGTTGTATAAACTTGGCATTAAGTAATCATGATCATGATATTTGTTACACCAAAGAAATGGACCGTAAGAAAACAAAATAAGATTCATACTCCTTGCAAGACAAAACTGAAATGGAAAAGTTACTATTATATGACCATAACTGATTATCTTCAACTTTCAATTGATCAGTTGTCTGGATGTAACAAGCCTGAAGTGCTTTAATGGCTTTGATTCCTGGTACACTAATTTATCTTTTTTACTGAGAATTTGTAACAATATTTTTTCTAATGCAAACAGGAATATTATTTTACATTACAAATTGCTACTAATTAAATAGCAGATAATTTAATTTTACTTCAGTTAATACTAAAAATAGAACATAAAATATTTGAAGGGCTTGAAAAATTCCAAACATATTCAGGAATGATAAATTCATCCCCAAGTAGTCAAAACCCTGGCTTATGAAAACACTCAAATGAGATAACGAAAAGTCTGACAAACCTGTATATGAATATGCACCTCTCACTTTTCTGGTATTACTGAGTAGTGCTATTATAGCTATCTGTCTTCCTTACATTTTAAATTCTTATCAAATCTTGTTTAAAAAATATGTAAAAAATAACCAATTTCCACTAAAACTTTTCTTTCAATGAACTGAAAGTGTTGATCAAATATGATGGGACATGTCAAACAATTTTACTAATTTTGGACATGTATTGAATGTCAGGATATATGTAAGGGAATGTTTGCTTTTTTCCCTTGTTTAACTTGATACAAAATACTTGAAATTTATTTTGGCTGTTGATGAATTTACCCATCCTCAACAGGCATGATGATTAGTGAGTTATCCACTGAGGTTCTAGAAGAATAGAGAAATGTGTTGAAGTTTTGTAAAAGTACTAACTATTCAAGTGCATTGGTTGTTTATCTGTCTGAAGCTATTTCTGTGTAAAACTTCATGTCATCTTGTGCCGTGGTTTAACTCCAGCCAGCAAAAATAAACCCCACGCAGCTGCTCGATCACACCCCCCCTCCGGTGGGATGGGGGAGACAATCGGGAGGGCACAAGTAGGAAAGCTCCCGGGTTGAGATAAAAACAGTTTAATAATTGAAATAAAACGAAGTAGAACAGTAATAATGAGAACAACAACAATAACAGAATACACAAAGCAGGCAACGCGCAATGCAACTGCTCACCGACCGCGTGTCACGAACGGGGGGAGCCCCGCCCCCCCCCCCCCCCCCCCCCCCGCTTTTTATACTGAGCATGATGTCACATGGTATAGAATACCCCATTGGCCAGCTGGGTCCACCACCCTGGCTGTGCTCCCCCGTCCCGGTGCAAGCACCACCCAGCAACAGCCAAAGCATCAATGGGCCATCAACGCTCCTTTCACACGAAACCCAAAACACAGCGCACCCCCCAAGCTACTGGGAAGAAAGTTAACTCTGTCCCAGCCGGAACAGGACATCTTGCTTGCTGCTTTGCCCTTATCAGCAGTAAATAGAATAAATGAGTCTAATTTTTTGAACACTTTTTACATTACTAATAGATAATCATGTGAATAGCTGCATGGACTCCTAGGATTTTAATGTTAGATTAATTTAAGGGGGGGGGGGAGGACATTTGTGGAAAATGTCACTTAGTTAAATGGCTTAAAGGTTTTCAGGAAAGTGACATTTATTTTCCACTTTCTTTGACATTGTGACTTTTCGTTTTGAGAGAGAACTAAGTAACTTTTTGCGAGAGGCCAGTGGGCAAGTAATACACCATAGTAGGGAGAATCAAATTCAGAAATGAATAGCTTAATGGTTAAAAGCAATCATTACCTGTCAAAAGTCTATATCATAGGAGATAAAATAGACTGTTGTCTCTCACTTAAAAGACCATAAAATTTGTATACAGGCATTTTCACCTAATGGCTATAGGACCAAGGGTTCCCATTTAGACTTTTTTCCATTTCAATAACTGAAACATGATGCATGACTTCACTTGGATTAGAAGTTTAATGAGACAAAGTGAAAGGTTCAGCCTTTGATTTTATGGGGTTACTCAAGTAGAGCCCTTTTATGTTTTAAGGTAGAAACTATTTTCTGGATATATTAGTGCAGCTCACATATACAAATACGATTTACATGCTCATATATATGCATATATATATAAAAATACACACATGAAAACAGTATAGTTACATACAGGTAGATAACAATAATTTATGAGTAGAAGGAAGAGGAGAATTTATTTGCTTTAAAGAGGTATCTATTAAACTCCTAAAGATAGTCACCATATGGGCAGTCCCTCCACTGGCCAAAACAGAGCCCATCAGTTACACTGGTGGCACCTCTGCGATAACATATTTAAGAAAGAGTAAAAAACGCTGTGCAGCAGCTATGAGAGAGGAGTGAAAATCTGTGAGAAAAACAACTATGCAGACAACAAGATCAGTGGAGAAGGAGTGGGAGGAGGTGCTCCAGGCACTGGAGCGAAGATTCCCCTGCAGCCTGTGGAGAAAACCATGGTGATGCAGGTTGTTCTGAGAGAAGGGGCTAAGGGAATTTTAGTAGTTGAATGATAGATAATGGTTAAAGGATTGAATTAGTAGGTAAAGTTTGATACTTTGTTAACTATTGTGCAAATTAACTGTGACTCCTCACAAGGATAGTTCCTGATAAGCTTTGTTAACTATTGTGTGTAAATTAACTGTGACTCCTCACAAGGATAGTTCCTGATAAGAACTAAGAACTTGCCTTAAGAGACCAGCTAAAACCGACCCTACGGTTTGGGCAAGAGCCAAGGAACAACTGAGCCTACACAAGAACAAAAAGTTACTATCGGTGACGAAGAGGAACCACTAACCTTCATCCCCACGACCCCCGACGACCACCACCAGGAGGCAATGCGCAAGCGCAGATGGGAGGGGCTCATGGAAATAACGTCTTGGAACTCATAGAATCATACAGGTTGGAAAAGACCTCTAAGATCATCGTGTCCAACCGTCAACCCAACACCACCATGCCCACTACACCATGTCCCTAAGGGCCTCATCTACACGTCTTTTAAATACCTCCAGGGATGGTGACTCCACCACTTCCCTGGGCAGCCTGTTCCAAGGCCTGACCACTCTTTCAGTAAAGAAATTTTTCCTAATGTTCAATCTAAACCTCCCTTGGCGCAACTTGAGGCCGTTTCCTCTCGTCCTATCGCTTGTTCCTTGGGAGAAGAGACCAACACCCACCTCGCTACAACCTCCCTTCAGGTAGTTGTAGAGCGCGATGAGGTCTCCCCTCAGCCTCCTCTTCTCCAGGCTAAACAACCCCAGTTCCCTCAGCCGCTCCTCATAAGGCTTGTGCTCCAGGCCCTTCACCAGCTTCGTTGCCCTTCTCTGGACACGCTCCAGCACCTCCATGTCCTTCTTGTAGTGAGGGGCCCAAAACTGAACACAGTATTCGAGGTGCGGCCTCACCAGTGCCGAGTACAGGGGCACGATCACCTCCTTACTCCTGCTGGCCACACTATTTCTGATACAGGCCAGGATGCCATTGGCCTTCTTGGCCACCTGAGCACACTGCCGGCTCATGTTCAGCCGGCTGTCAATCAGCACCCCCAGGTCCTTTTCCTCTGGGCAGCTTTCCAGCCACTCTTCCCAAGCCTGTAGCGTTGCATGGGGTTGTTGTGGCCGAAGTGCAGGACCCGGCACTTGGCCTTGTTGAACCTCATACAGTTGGCCTCGGCCCATCGATCCAGCCTGTCCAGGTCCCTCTGCAGAGCCTTCCTACCCTCGAGCAGATCAACACTCCTGCCCAACTTGGTGTCGTCTGCAAACTTACTGAGGGAGCACTCAATCCCCTCGTCCAGATCATTGATGAAGATATTGAACAGGACCGGCCCCAGTACTGAGCCCTGGGGAACACCGCTCGTGACCGGCCGCCAACTGGATTTAACTCCGTTCACCACAACTCTCTGGGCTCGGCCGTCCAGCCAGTTTTTTACCCAGCGAAGAGTGTACCTGTCTAGGCCGTGAGCTGCCAGCTTCTCTAGGAGAATGCTGTGGGAGACAGTGTCAAAGGCCTTACTGAAGTCCAAGTAGACCACGTCCACTGCCTTTCCCTCATCCACTAGGCGGGTCACCTGGTCATAGAAGGAGATCAGGTTGGTCAAGCAGGACCTGCCTTCCATGAACCCGTGCTGGCTGGGCCTGATCCCCTGGTTGTCCCGGACATGGCTCATGAGCACCCTCAAAACCAACCGCTCCATGATCTTCCCCGGCACCGAGGTCAGACTGACCAGTCTGTAGTTCCCCGGATCCTCCCTCCGGCCCTTCTTGTAGATGGGAGTCACACTGGCAAGCCTCCAGTCGTCCGGGACCTCCCCAGTTAACCAGGACTGCTGGTAAATGATGGAGAGCGGCTCGGCAAGCTCCTCCGCCAGCTCCCTCAGTACCCTCGGGTGGATCCCATCCGGCCCCATAGACTTGTGAACGTCCAGGTGGCATAGCAGGTCATGAACTTCATCCTCTTGAATTATGGGGGGTTTATCCTGCTCGTCGTCCCTGTCTTCCAGCTCAGGGGGCTGAGTACCCTGAGGATAACCGCTCTGACTACTAAAGACTGAGGCAAAGAAGGCGTTGAGTACCTCAGCCTTTTCCTCGTCCTTGGTGGCAACATTCCCCCCGCATCCAATAGAGGATGGAGATTCTCCTTGGCTCTCCTTTTGTCATTAACATACTTATAAAAGCATTTTTTGTTGTCTTTCACGACAGTGGCCAGGTTGAGTTCTAGCCGGGCTTTTGCCTTTCTAATTTCCTCTCTGCACGACCTAACGCGATCCCTGTACTCTTCCTGAGTTGCCTGACCCTTCCTCCACAAGTGATAAACTCTCCTTTTTTCCTTGAGTCCCAGCCAGAGCTCCCCGTTCAGCCAGGGCGGTCGCCTTCCCCGCCCGTTCTTCTTTCGACACATGGGGACAGCCCGCTCCTGCGCCTTTAAGACTTCCTTCTTGAAGAACGTCCAGCCTTCCTGGACCCCTTTGCCCTTCAGGACTGTCTCCCAAGGGACCCTCTCGACCAGTGTCCTGAGCAGGCCAAAGTCCGCCCGCCGGAAGTCCATGGTAGCGGTTTTGCTGGCCCCCCTCTTTACTTCACCAAGTATCGAAAATTCTACCATTTCATGGTCGCTAAGCCCAAGCCGGCCTCCGACCACCACATCTCCCACCAGCCCTTCTCTGTTCGTGAACAGCAGGTCAAGCGAGGCATCTCCCCTGGTGGGCTCGCTTACCAGCTGCGTCAGGAAGTTATCCTCCACACACTCCAGGAACCTCCTCGACTGTTTCCTCTCTGCCGTGTGGTATTTCCAGCAGACATCCAGAAAGTTGAAGTCCCCCACAAGAACAAGGGCTAGCGACTGGGAGACTCCTGCCAGCCTCTGGTAGAATATTTCATCTGCCTCCTCGTCCTGGCTAGGTGGTCTATAACAGACCCCCAGCAGGATATCTGCCTTGTTGGCCTTCCCCCTCAGCCTTACCCACAAGCACTCGACCTCGTCATCACTACCATCGAGCTCTAGACAGTCGAAGCATTCCCTAACATACAGGGCTACTCCACTGCCTCTCCTTCCTCGCCCGTCCCTTCTGAAGAGCTTATAGCCATCCATTGCAGCACTCCAATCGTGAGACTTATCCCACCATGTTTCCGTGATGGTGACTAAGTCATAGCTACCCCGCTGCACAATGGCTTCCAGCTCCTCCTGTTTGCCGCCCATGCTGCGTGCATTGGTATAGATGCACTTCAGCTGGGCTGCCGATTTCTCCCCCGACAATGGCGTGCGGTCCCTAGGCTCTTCTCTAGAGAGCCTGGTTTTATCCCCGTCCCCCTTCAAATCTAGTTTAAAGCCCTCTCGATGAGCCCGGCCAACTCACACGCGAGAATCCTTTTCCCTCTGTGAGACAGCTGAACTCCGTCCGTCGCCAGCAGGCCCGGTGCCGTGTAAACCTCCCCGTGGTCAAAGAAGCCAAAATTCTGTCGATGGCACCAGCCCCTGAGCCACGTGTTGATCCGATGAGTTTTCCTGTTCCTTTCGGTGTTCTGCCCTGCCACTAAAGGGATCGAGGAAAACACTACCTGTGCTCCCGATCCTCCCGCCAGTCGCCCCAGCGCCCTGAAGTCCCTTTTGATCCCTTCGGGACTTCTCCCTGCAACCTCCTCACTGCCAGCCTGTATAACCAGTAGCGGGTAGTAATCGGAGGCCTGCACGAGACTAGGGAGTTTCCTAGTAATGTCCTTCACCCGGGCCCCAGGGAGGCAGCAGACTTCCCTGTGGGATGGGTCCGGCCGACAAATTGGGCCCTCGGTCCCCCTCAGAAGGGAATCACCAATGACAATTACCCTCCTTTTTTTCTTAGCGGAGGCAGTCGTAATTTGTGGGGCTGGCTGCCTCGCCTCAGGCAACCCCCTGGATGGGCCTTCATCTGCGTCCTCGTTCGTCTGGCCCTCAAGTTCCAGAGCCCCATATCTGTTGTGTAGGGGCAGCTGGGAAGGTTGAGGCGAGGAAGGCCGGCCGGGGGTTCGCCTGGCACCCCGAGTAGGGACCTGTGTCCATTCCCCTCCGTCGCCTGGGTCTCCTCCTTCTGCCTGGTGGCAAGAGGGCAGGGGTTCTTCCGCTTCTTGCGGAGCCTCCGTGTGCTGCCCTTGCCTCAGGGATGGCAGGGTGCGGCTCCACCAATCTATCTCTCTCTCGCACTCCCTGATGCTCCTTAGCCTCTCCACTTCCTCCTTCAGCTCTGCCACCAGGCTGAGCAGATCATCCACCTGGTCGCAACGCACACAGGCATCGTCTCTGCTGCCCTCCTGTACAAGGGACAGCCTCAGGCACTCCCTGCAGCCGGAGGCCTGGACAGATGTGTGTTTGCGTAGGGGCTCCGTCTGGGTCGCCACGTTTCTCCTGGCGATGGCTTTCAGCCGAGTGGATACCATGGCCAGGTCCTCTTCTGGGAGGGCGACGACCACAAGCTGAGCTAGCCTCTGGAGCCTGGAGGGGGGCTGCGCCCTGCTCGCACGCCCTGCCCTGTGCCAACTGCCGCGCAAACTGCCGCGCCACGCCCTTCTGACGCGCCACGCCCTGTTTGCCCGCCCTGTTCGCCGCGCTCCGGGTCGCTCGCGCTCCCTGGGGGCTGCTCTTGTACCTGAGGGGGTTCGGCCGCTGTCCCTCCTGGCCCCGCCCACGCTGAGTCAGAGCTGCCGCTCGTCGGGAGCTCGCTCCCCCGGCTCGGGGGAGGGGGGCTGGGGCACCCTCTCGCTCCCCTGCACTGTTGCCTTCGCGGTTTTTGCCGCGGTTTCGCCGCTTCAGGAAGGGTCCCCCGGCGCGATCCTCCGCTCCGGAGTCCTTCGCCTCGGTGGCTTCGAACTCATTTTAATATGAAGCGGGGATAGGTCATGCATATGTATAGGCATATTGCTAAACTTTATGTATATACAACACTTCGCTGTATATATTTCTAGCAAGTACCGTGTTGGGGCGTGCACGACTTTGGTGGGATTACCCCCTGTGCTGCCCAGCGCTGAATAAACATACTTACTTTACAATCTTATAGATTGTGGAGTCCGTTTTCCGCAAGTCAGTTTCCTTGCAGCCCATGGAGGACCACAGTGGAGAAGATGTCCACCCTGTAGCCCATGGAGGACTCCATGCCAGAGCAGGTGGACATGACCTGAAGTAAGCTGCAGCCTGTGGAACCCATGAGGAACCCATGCAGGAGCAATCCGTTCCTGAAGGACTTACCCTATGGAGAGGACCCATGCTGGAACAGTTCGTGAAGGATTGTATCCTGTGCGAAGGATCCCACACTGGAGCGGGGGAAGAGCATGGAGAGAAAGGAGCAGCAGAGATGATGTGTTATGAACTGACCACAACCTCCATTCCCCATCCACCTGCACCGCTCACAGGGAGAAGGTAGAAGAGTTATGAGTGCAGTTGAGCCTGGGAAGAAGGAGGGGTGGAGGGAAGGTGTTTTTAGTTTTGTTTTTATTTCTCACTATCTTACTCTGTTATTAATTGGCAATAAATTAAATTAATTTCCCAAAGTCAAGTCCTACCCATGACATTAATTGGTGAGTGAAGTGACCTCTCTGTCCTTATCTTCACCCATGAGCTTTTTCATCATATTTTCTTCCTCTGCACTGTTGAGAAGGGGGAGTGATTGAGTGGCTTGGTGCGCACCAAGGTCTACCCACCACACCATATTACACATTCTGTAGACTCCTTTTTCACTAGTTCTATACTGTATTAGCTTGGCTTTTGTAGGTAGGCATTTTGTGTTTCATGATGCGTGAGGAGTTTATAGTTATAATGCCAGTTGAGACACATGCACATATTTTTACATTACAGGGAGAGAAAGACCTCCACTTATCTCAGATCCATGTGATGGGGGGACTTCCAGCGTTTAGTCAACTGTCTAGGCAGCCCACGATAATGTTCAAATCTCTGTTTTTCTTCATCAGTTCCAAGTGATGATGAAGTGAAAGAAATTACATGTTCTTATCATGATACTGCTTCCTTCTGTTAATTTGTGTCTAGTCGTGTCTTGTAAGTTTTAAATTGCAATGCTAATGTGTTGGTTTTAGCATTATTTGTTTCCCCTTGTATAATTTATAAATATAACTAAAAAATTAATTCCTCTATAGAATAACCTGGCACTATGGCCTCAGCACTATTTCAATTTCTTTACTCGAGCAGAATAGAGTAGAATAGAATAGAATAGAATAGAATAGAGTAGAATAGAATAGAATAGAATGTTTCAGAGTGGGTTTATACTTATGTCTCTTTGCTCTGTCTTAAACAGTCACCTAAGTGAAGATTGAAGTTTTCCATAATTTCTTTTCATAAGATATGAAAACCTATTAGGGAGCAAATGTCTTCATTTATGTAGTTTAGTTTGCTGTTTGCTACATACATGGTGATTTAACTTTCTCCTACAAACACTATTAATGTAACAGGATCATTTAGAACTATGATGACAGGCTTCCTGTCAGTCTAAATGAATGTTTTTTCTTTATGCCTACAATAGCAGAACACTGTCCATTGGTGTCTTAGGACATGAAGCTCATGGCTTATATGGGAAAATTCATCCCAAGTTCTCCCTCCTTAACACTTGGATAAACTGATTTTCTACCATGAGAGAGAGGTATTCAAAGCCCTGTAACTACAGGATATTCAGTGTTTTGCAACTGTCTCTCTTTTTAAATATCTTTCTTCAAGAATTACCATTCCTGGAAATGAAACTCAGATAAATTAATGATATTTCAGGAAACACTAAGCAATGGGCATGACTGGTTACTGTATTTCTTTCTATGTAATAGATATCTTTTTGTGACATCTTGGCAACTTAGATTGCATCTCACTAAAAAAGAAGGTACAATTTTTATCATACTGTAAAAAGGTGAAAAGTTCTTGCTGTTATTATTAGGCAAAATCTTTGATAGATCACAGTCTAGGTCATGCTGGCCAAGAATGTGAATGCCTTTTTATTGTAGATCATGAAACTTTCCAGCCTTGAGCTGCACTTTCAATACATGTATATGTATTTACATTTAAATGTATGTTTCCATATGTATATACAGAATTGAAAACCTTAAGTCCTATTTCAAACAGTCAGTTGGAACTATAGTACAAAAAGGCAGTGTGAGGATTCAGACTGAGGGTTACTGTGTTGTTTTGATTAGTACTTTCTCTCTTTGGAAAAAACATACTGGGGAAGGTAGTTAAAACTGCCATAGATGAGAACAACAACTAGACTGTAGTGATGTGAACCTACAAATAAGGATTATAACCACCAGAGACATGGGGAATTTTGTCACTCTGCTGCCGGTACTTTGTATTAGTTGCTGTGTTGTTTAGGGCTTTTGCTTGCTTGCTTGCTTTTGTTTGTTTTGTGTGTTTCCCAAATAATATGTGAAGATAGCCTTTGCTATTTGTCATCGTCTTGGCAAAAACAGAGCTCACAAAGAAAAAATAATCTAGTTGTTGATTCTCAGTTGCTTCTGCCAGAGTAGAAATCACACTGATTTCTTCAGGGAAAAGAAAGGGAACCCAAATCCTTTTCCTGGCAGCATACCCTTTTTTTTTGTAACTCTACACTGATAATTGGGAAGTCTTCTGTTAGATAGTAGCCTTTGAGGGCAAATTCTCCTGGAACGCCAAAAAACAAGTAAGCAGATGGAAGAAGACAGGGTGACACAAACAGAAACAGGAAAAGGATGAGAAAGAAGTTACATTTGGAAAAAAAATGCCATATTTCTAAGTTATCTACTATGAACCCCTGCCAAAAATTTGATAGGTATTTTTTCTTTTTTTAAATCCTTGAAAAGTCCAGGTACAATTGAATAAAGTCCTGCTCATGGCAATCAAGTATAGTAAAAAGATAGGCAATATTTAGAGTCATAGAGTATGTTTGGTTTTTAGGCAAAGACTGATCAGTAGTGGCTTATTCAGAGCAGGACTTGCAGACAGCACCTTCAGAATGTATCAGGAGTTTAAATACTTTCTCATTCCAGTCATATTTACTGCTCTCTGATTTCATTTGTTAAGCCTATGACATCTTTATTATCATGGGAACTAATGAAGTTTTTTTCTAAGTAGAGAGTGATAAATACTTGTTGGATTTAATATCACGATGATTACATCTTAAGTGATAGTTTTGAAGGAGTCTTTTCAATAAAAAGCTCTAATTTCATTACTTCTTTAAATTTCAAATTTTGAGTGATTACTACAAAGTCTGAATCTTAATTTCTTATGGAAAGCAGACAGATGTTTTCACGCTTGCAGCTGCTTTTAAAATGCAGTTAATTATCAGCAGAAATGTCAAACATTTCCTTTGCTTTGTTCTTATATGCCTTCATGTTTTGTATCTTTTCGGAAAACTTGTGTCTAGTACATACATTTGAAGTATTAAATACAGGAGATATAGACTGATCTGTCATTCAGAACCGCCTTTGGAGAAGCTTACAAAGTAAAATCAAGTCACATCCATCTAGTTCCTGACACATTAGACACTCTTGCTTTGATAACCTAGCCCTTCACAATTTTGTTATCACTACATGTAGCAGGTTGACTTCTTTTTTTCTTCCTCCCTTTACAGAAAAAGACAAAATCTTACAAATAGTTCAGAAAAATGAAATTATGTCCATCTATGCTCAGGAAAAACAGGGTCCTGTATCATTGTAAGCAGCCTTGTTTCCCACAGAGGTCTACATTCCTAGTAGTGTATATTATAAGCTACATTACTAAGAGAACAAAGTTAAAGTTGACTACAGAAGTGTAACTTAAGTTCAAAGCTTTGTTAATGACAAAATTGTCAATTATACGTGTCTGATTTAGAAAGTGGTAAGAGGATTCAGCAACAGTTCTCTGATATGATGACGTAAAATAAGGATTAAATAGTAATTCAGTGCATTTTATGGTTTGTTATGTGTTAAATCAGATTAATTATAAAGAAAACCAAAAGAAAAGATGATGACAAAGCAGTCATGGGCTGATGTGTTCAAGCAGAATGTTTTAGCTTTGTCCCCATAAAATATGTGTATTTCCTGAAAAATACTGACTTTGAATTTTTTTTTTTTTTTTAATACTAACCTCTTAATATTTCAGTTTCAGTTGTTTCTACTTGGATGTCCCAGAGTGCTATTTTATAAGAGAGAAGAAAAGAGAACTATTTTTTCAGTTCTAAAGATAGTTGACTGTCTGACTGACTTTAAGCAGTGGACAACCTATATAGCAGCTGGAGCAGGGAAATGAGGAAATGCTGGAGAAAAATTGCTAATAGTCAACAAGACATTTCGGGAGAATAAGCAGTATCTGCCAGCTCATACAACAGTTAGGTTTTTTGGAGGTATCTGAATTCAACAGCCAAAAGTTAACATCTTAGTAATTGCCAGTTCAGCTAGAGTTGGTTGGTTTGTTTCTTAATGACTGTTGTTTATTTGACTGGATTTCAGTCCAGGATCAGCATCACATCACATAATTTGGTCTGTTGTCCACACCAGAAAATGGATACTAGAGTATGGATGGTCCCTTAATTGGAATTTTCTGAAAAATAGTCAGAAGACCATTCCAGGACCCAGAAAGAAGAAGTGATACTGCCATTATTTGTACTAGATCTGTTAAGCCAGTTTTGTAGATAAGGAGAGCCTTAACTCTCCACAGCTTCAGACTGATAATTATCACAAATACTTAAACCTAACTGGAAAGAGCATAAGAACACAAAAAATGTAACTTTCCTGTGTTACAATGAAATCATATAATTTTAAACTAATTATAGTTCATAAGTATCATTCTCAAATAATATCAAATGTTCCACAACTCACATCTGTAGATGAGGTTTTCCATCCAGACTCATTTCCTTATGATACGCAATACTTTTTACTTCTGCTTTAGTTACCCTGGTCTACAGCAGAAGAGAAACCTAAAAGCTAAGTGAAAATTGTGATGCTATTCAGAAGCACAAGTAGGGCAAAGGATGACTTATTTCATACCTCTTATGAAGTGATCTGCTGGCTTATTCAGGTGCATTATATCAACCAAATATAAATTATCAACCAAATATAAATTAAAAAAATAAGAAGTTCTTATGATAAATCAAAAAGAAAGAGAGGAAGATAAGGAAAACAAACACTAAAAAACTTTTAGAATTATGTGTTGAAGGGACGTTTCTGGACTTTCTGAGCAGAAAATGCCCTTTAATTAAACAAAAAAATCAAACACCTGATTGACAGTCACTTGAAGACACTGTGGTAGATTAACTTGTATGAAAATTCTTCACTACAGTGTGAAGGATTTGAAAATAGTGCTGCAGGAGCAATAGAGTATTTTCATTGCCCCATTCTAAAATAAGGAGTTCAGCCTTTGTGAGTTAACTGTTAGAAATTAAACTCTTCAGGCATAGTGAGGTATGAAGGTATTGTTAATGCCAAAATGTCATCCTATAATGAAGTAAAAGTTGCACTTGTAATGCACCCTCTTTTGTAGAAAAAAGTTTATATTCTACTATAAATGTGAGTAATTAAAATTAAGTATTTAAAGATGATCATAATCATAGGGAAGTAAACTGAGCTTCGGTAAGAATGGTTTCTGATTTTTTCCTTGTGTCTTAGAAACAGGACTGAATTATCTTCTTCATCTCTAGTTTAATTAGATATGGTTCCGTTCAAATTGATGTTTGTTCGACCTGTGTCTGCATATCCTGAGTAATAAGGACTAGCAGAAAATGTGTGATGATTTTTAATATTGCATAGTCTCATACTAAAAATTAAATTTCCATAATAGGGATGTTGGGTGATAAAAGGACATAAGAGATGTTAGAGCTAAAAGATTATTTAAGATTAAAAAACACAAAGTGCCTGTATCTATAAGCCTTTGATATGGGCAAATATAGCAATTTATTGAAGAACTTTTATTTCAAGAAGCCAAACAAAGTTTATAGGAAAAAAATGTTAGAATTAAGACTGTCTGCACATAGGAGAAGTTGCGTGATGAATAAATGTTTGCTAAAGCAAAACATGTATTTAAAATATTCATTAAGATTAAAAGCTTCTGAAGAAGCATCCTGAATATCAAAAGAAAAAGGAAGAGGAAGGAAACAAAGGTTAATGGGGAATTTCAAAAGAATAGTGTAAAACCAAAATATTCCCTTGCTGGTATTAACTTTTTTTTCTCTTGAAGAGTTTCAGCTTAATCTTTTTCCTCACTGTAAATGATGCAACAGCGGAGTGTTTTTTAGGTGTATCCAATGAAACCTCTCTGATCCATTGACATCATAATCCACAATGGTTGTTTTCTTCTAGCATCTCAGCAAACTTTTAATGGAAAAGACCTATGAGGTTTTATATTTCTAGGCTTCATTACTTTTTATGAAGTAAAGCAAAGTACACTTACTGGAGAAGAAAGATTAAAAAAAAAGTCTTAAACAGTTACAACTAAGTAATAACTATGGAAATAAACCAGCATATTTTCAGTATGTACAATGGCTTTTTTTTTAACTTTGATTTTAACTTATGTGCTAGTTTAAAACATGTACATTTCCTTGTACATGTACATTTACTTTTAATAGTGTTCGCAAAGTATGTTTTCACACTTTTGAAATCTACAAATTATCTGATATTTCTTGTGCAATTAGTTCTAATTTTCAGGAGCAACATCATGCAGCTATCTGGCCAGGACTTCCTGTTTTCTAGATCAGCTGCTAAGCTCTTCAAAATCCTAGAGAGACTGTAAACCCAGGGATCTCCCAAAACTAATGATACTGGTAGCTCTATGCTCAAAAGCCTGTGAAAAAAACTTCTTGGCAAGGCAGTCTATGAAAGCAATGCCTGCATTCTAGCAAAAGTACATTACAGGCAAGCATTTTGTTAGAATATGTGAAGGTAAGATTTTAACAAAATTACTTTTTGTTGGAAAGTATTTTACATTTTTTAACTATTTAATAAATGGATCAATGAATTTAGTGGAACAACTCATGTCCATGTTTGTAGCACTGAGATCAAGTGTAATGAATTTCAGTGTCACTTTGAAAATTATCCTTCAGTTGTGCACCAAACTGTATTCAATAAAGCATAATTCTGAGTTTATATCAAGCCAAGTCAGTAGTGCAAGAAAAAAAAAAAAACACCAACACAAAGTAGTTTTGGCAAGAAAAACAAGTTAATATCTTGCTTAAGATCTCAAAAACCAAACAAACCAACCCAAACAGATAAAAGATGGGGGGTGAATGTGTGTGTATATGTCTTTTATTTTCCACTTATTGAAGGATATAGCTAAGGATAGATCTGGTACATGATCAAATCCAAGAGCTGAACTTCAAATATAAGCTACATTTCAGGGAAGCTTTAGAGGGTGCTGCTTTAATGAGAATTTTTGAAATCCTAGTTATTACAAACAGAAAACCAAACATACATTCCCTTCTTTAACAAACAATCTATTGGCATTTAGGAATGCGTAGAGGTTGTGGGAGTTTGTAATGTACAAGTAGGAAAACACAGTTTAACAATCCATCAAACTAATTTAAAATAACTTATTACAATTTTCTTTATGAAAAGCAAACTTCCTTGCAGGGAAAATAAGACTTCTGACTGCAAAAATCAGTCTTTGAGAGGTTGCATATTTCACCAAAAATTTTAACAAATTTTTGGCTTTGTTAAAAGCCTCTCTCTTTCTCTGCTCTGCTACTTCAACTTCAGTTTTCATCTGCACCTCTAATATTTGCAAGTCAAGAGTATTATCCAGTTCTTTTCTGCCCAGCTTTTAACACAGCCTATATAATTGTATAATGCTTTAAAAATGCAGGGTTGACAATAAGAATAATATTCATTTGGAATAAGTAACTTCTATATAATAAAGAATCTTTCTTACTGCACTGTTACATACACATGATGGAATAATACTTCTTTTTTGATTTCTTTTGCTTTGGAAGAAGAAAACTCTTGTATGGGATTAATTTCTTAAAAATGTTATCACTCCTGATAAAGGTGTGCTTTTGGTATTCTGCTAATTAAAAGAATAGAATTATAGTTCAATATCTTCATTCCTTCATCCTATTGTGTTATTGCTGAACCTGTCAACAAGGGTACTAGTTAGCCTCACTTCTTTTGGTTTATTATATGCCTACGATCCTTCTGGCAGACGGTGAGATGCTATATGAATAACAAATAATTATACAGAAAAATAATAATGACACACTTTAAAAGCTATTTAAGCCTCTCTACGTATATTCACCTTGTAAATTAGAAACTTTCTTCATGTAACCTATAAATCTTGACAATATTGAAACTAATTCCTATGCTGAAATACTGGTCTCCTGAAATTACAATGATTATTTAGGTCATATATTACACTGTATTTGAATATTTTTCACCAGCTGGAATTCTTGCCTAGATAATTTTTACTCTATTTGGAACAATTCTTCAGCCACATACTTGTTTGTTTTTTGTTTTTTTTTTTTTTTTTTTTCTGGTGGTCCAATATTTTTCCATTAGGTTTTTGTTTTTGTCCAAACACAGTTGCCAAAGGGAAAATTACTCAAGGGTTGAAGCATGTCAGTTCCACTATGTATAGCCTGCAACATCCCAGAACCCATCTGCCCTATGCCCTGTGGCATATACTGCATTTTATGTCTCCAGGAACTACAGACAGGCAGCAGTGTAGTTTGCTGACTAATGCTCTTACACTGAACTGTGCTCTTATTAGAGCTGGTGCCTGTGAACCTGTCAAATACAACAGCAGTTCCTATCATTGTCTCATGAGCAATGAGGTATTGCTTTGATTGATCTGCACAGTTGCCAACTGCGTGATGCTACATAGGATTTTTTCCTTTTTTTTTTTTTTTTTTTCCCCTGTCCTCTGAGCTTGGAATGAGTTCACAGCTATAAATCAACATTTACATGGCAAACTTTTCATCTGGAAAGTCTAGTATTATTAATTTTGTTGAACCTGTTGTGGTCTGAGCCAACTATGATGTGGTTGTACCCAGTTTATTTCTCATTCAATTTAAGTGAGAAATCTTTATGTTGCAATCTTCTATTCCACAATTCATATCCATTATATAAAGAATTCAGTCAAGTACTTCATTTTCTAAGAACACTCTTACTTTTTCCATTTAGTTCTTGTTGGTGCTTTTTTTTCCTTAAATAGTGGGATTTTTCAGGATGAATTGGAAACATATTAACAGAAGTACACTTTTAAAGCTGTTCTCTGTTGAATCTCTCTAGAACACTTTGAAGTGTTTTACAGTGAATCAATGGTCCTGGTCTTCCACTGGTTGACACTACTTTGGATGTTTCCATCAACTCCAAAGGGTCCTGGGTCAAATGATTAAGTGTTTTGGTACTTTGGTGTTAGGGAGTGATGTTTTGAAAAGCCATGATTTAGCCCAGATGATGTGTTGAAATCTATTTTAATCCTATTTGTGGCAAAACTCATGTTAGAGACCTGCTAACTGTAGCAGTTGCAGTTCTCTGTGCCACTTCCACGACTCAAAACCATGAAAAAAGTTATCCTTGGTTATTTTTCAGAGACTTCCTTGGAAGGCAGCACTCCCACTCAGCCTTGCTGTCTCATCAAATGCAGATAATTCAAGATACAGAGGAAGTACAGAGCATCTCAATATACAGGATTCACTTCAGGGTAGCCTCAACTGTAACTTGCGAGATGAGAAGCTCATATAATTACTGACCTACTTGAAAAACATTCATTTGTAAAGAAACATGGAGGTGTCTGTGCATCAAAATCTAGAACATTGTTTAATTTCACTATTCAAGAGAAAAATGAAATTTGTTAGGATACAGAAAAGGCATTTTTTTCAAAAGTATTGTTTTTTAACTGGGCAGCAATAATATTATTGATAACAATGACAAGTCTGATTCAGCATGAAAGAATCATCTAGTTTAAAGAATGGTTATGGTCTGAAAACTGACATCATAGGCAAGGTCAGCAATCTACTTTTCACTGGGAGTAGGCAAGAAACTGGAACTAAGTACTAAAGTATTTCTCCTAACAATCCCAACTCACATAGTATGTGAGAAAAATATAGTATTTTTGTGTTCTTCTAAACTTCAGACTTCCACAGCCTCTTCCTGGTTTAGTGGTTAGTTTGTTTAGGATTCTTTTGGGGGTGGTGGGGGGTTGGACTTATCAGGGGAACTAAATCTTCTGGCATCATTAAATGTAGCTAAATTCTAAACTTAGATTAACAATTATTTTATCAGTCTGCATCTTAATTTTTCAAAGCTTTTTGGACCTGAAATGGAAAAAAATAATCAGAGGTAGCTCAGTAGTTACTGAGTAAGATTGGTTTATTATATTACGATTTGTTTATGACAAGAATGTCACCTACAGGAAAGCAGTATAGTTGATCTTGCTGGCTAGTTGTCTCTCCTTTGTAAAAAAGTTTGTCTCAGAGATATAGTGTTCATCCAAGTTGGGAGATTATTAGACTATAATATTCCTGTGAAAGGCAGGGCTCCTCAACACCTTTCCGGTTCTGTTTTTGAGGTGCAATTCAGCACACCAGCTTGCTGGCACACAGGTAGCTCTGAACCAGAGACCAGAAGTCCCTGTTATTGCTTTTGAGATTGGGGAAATGGGAGAGTCTTGAGGGAGGAGCATGTATTTGCATCATATTCATATCAGTACCTGCTGTGTATATGCAACTGCTTCTATACAGGTTTTCCAAGTAGTTTGACTTGATCTCTCTCCACCTTTCTGAAATTTTAAAGAATACATCTGGGTAGTTCAGTTTATAGAAAAGTTTTTAAATAGATTCATTATTGTTCAGTATTTAACGTCTTCCCCTCCTGCAAACACAAAGCGTTTGATTATTTGGGTAGTTTTCCATTTGGGTTCTTTTGTTGTTGTTGGGTTTTTTTTTTTGTTTGTTTAATAGAAAGGTTTATTCTATTCCAACAGCAAGCTGAATTTCAGTTGAAGGTATATTGTCCAGAAATGCCCCACTTTGAAGGTTTTAAGAGAAAGGGAATCTACATTTGTTGAATAGTTTAAATATTTTCTCAATCAAATTGCCTTTGTTTTTCATCTGGATTTTTTCTTCTGTTAGTGGTCCTTTTCACATATAACAAAATTGCTGTGACTAAGTACCTTTTAACATGAAGCAGAAATCTTTCTGCCCTATTATCTTTTACAGAAGCAGCTTAGGACGTGATCTATAGACCATTTGGTTTGTGTTTGCATATGCTTTAAGGCACCTCTCCATTGCGGTCTGACTGCAATTGGTTTTTACTCTCCTTGGAAAAGATGTGGAGACTGTCTCTACAAGCAAAAGGAGATCGCTTTGTGTTTCAATCCATCTTTGCTGTTTCTTTTTGTTTTGCAAGAAGCATGGAGGTTTTCCAGTAGAATGTATGTGTGTTATCTAGAGCTGTGCCTGAGTGTATAAATACCATAATTTCAGAGATGACAAAGTAAGTAATTCTGGCAATGTTCTCTCTGTGCAAAGCTTATTCCTTCACATCTATCGCTTCCTCGAATAAAAGCAGGCTGTAAACCACAATTGATGAAGAAAGTGCTTATACAGTCTTACCTCAGGCAGTCATCATCTTAGCCATCACACAGCTCCCTGAAACTAGTGGAGGTGGATAACATGTCCAAAAAAAAGAGGAGCAGTCAGGGTATTTCTTCCTGGGCTTTGTATTTTTTACATGAAAAAAGGAGAAAGGCGCTCTTCAGCAGTAAATCTGTATTCAGTTCCACAGAAATTTAAGCTATTTTCTGTATTATAGAAACTGATGTTGCAATTGTCTGGACTAGAGGGGTTGGACCCAAAGCATGTGGAGAAAAAGACAAAACAACCACAAAGCTGTTACATGAGCTCTAACGTACTGCATTGGGCAGTGCGGGGAAAGAATAAAGAGAAACTCACTGTGTCCCTCAGTAAATCTGTGGCTGCCTTGAGACTAACATAGATTCCAGAGATAATTAAACTCTAAATATCTGGAGGCAGAGTTTATCTTGCTCTTCTACTTTTTTAACATCTACCACAATGAAGGCCTGGCAACTGCTTTTAAGCACCTGTGTATTTAGATGATACTAATGTATCGCAACAGAATTTCAATGCCCAAAATTAATTTACTTCCATGCATATAAAAAAAAAAAAACCACAAAGATTTCTTCTAGGAATACTGTAATTGCTTTATTTTAATGAGTGTTTTAAATGCTTGGTAGATATGACTTCTGTTTTGTTTTATTTTTCTCTTCAAAGTTGCTAGAAAAAATGGAAAAGGGAAAGAGTGTGAAAAACAAGGAAAAGTATAGGGAAAACCTGAAATGAAAGGAAAATGTTCCTTTGGACCAGGCATTTATATCTTGTGAGGAACTGCTGATCTGTTTAGTTTCCATTGACTGCAAGATGAGAGAAGAATGTTTTTTGGATGAAATTTAAGACAGAAACAGAAAAAAAAAAACCTTTTATGAATTAGATGCCAAAATACTATGTTAAATCTTGTAGACTTAAATCTCCCTGAATTTGTCTCCAGATATTTAGCTCCTAAAATTGAGTTTTCTTACCTTCTCCTAGCTTCTTTAGATTTTCTTTTTTTTTGTTTTATTTTGTTTATATTAGTTGCATAAAGGCTTTTTTGAGGGTTGTTAGAGTTTGAGCAGTTTTTTTGAAAGAAGACCATCTTCCACATAGCTTCTGTTTGGATACTCAGAAAACGTCAGTTTATGTCTTGGCCTTGAGGTTTCCTGTGTCACCTTGAACAAATCACATATTCTACTGTATGCCATAGTGTCTTTTGAAATATGTTAAGTACTAGTCTGTCTTGCCAGAAGGATTTAATGTTAGATCAACAAAGGCTGTGTGACTTGCATAATATGTTGAGAAAGGTGAGAAAGAGCAAGATGAAAGGTGGGTAGAAAAGGACTAGAATAATGCTTCCAACAAGAAAGAATGACTCAAGGCTTGACTGGAACACCACTGTAACTTTAAAAATGAACAAAGAGCTTCACTGGGTGCTAAACACAAAAAATTCAGTCCTTGCAGGTCATCTTTCCAAGAAATAGAAGCTCCTGTTCCGATCAGTTTAGAGGTTTAGATGCTGCAGGACTGCAGGTTTATGTGCTGTGTAGGACTACCGTGGTTCTGTGTCATCCGAGAGCTCTGCTTCCTCTCCAAGTACTGTAAGACAGGTGGAGTTGTGTCGGGGCTTAGAAAACTTGAGCTATCTCAAGCTTTTTGTTAGTCTGCCTTCATAGCTTTGGGCTAGCCATGTAATCCTCTTGTGACTTGCTTTTCCCTGCAGGGACAATGGTGATTAATCATGGAAGTCAGGCTGCAGAAGATCAGGCTTTTAAACTTCTGGCTCTAAACAAACCTTGCATGTGATCCTGGTCAGGTAACTTGCTCCCGATTTACAGTAATGATCATAATTTCTCACTGTTGGTCTTTATAAGCTCTTCCAATTATATGGCAAAGTTTTGGACCTTTCTTGCTATATGTTTTGTTGTTGTTTCAGAGCTTTTTTTCAATATGCCTCAATATGGGTGTTTCTATGTGCACTGTATTTCCAGAGCTGTCACTCAATAGGAATAGACTATATATTAAAAGAAGGCAAGTTCAACATAGAAGAAGAGTTCTAGAACAATGGAATCTCAGGGTATAATGTGAAAAAAGTTAGGACACTAAAAAACTCCATATTTCAAAAGAATGCTTGAGCAAAAACATAAAATGGACTTTTATCTACAGTATTTAGAGAACACATATCCTCAAAGTAAATAACAAGTATACTTTCTAAAAGTTGTCATACCATATTTAAAATCTTTGTTCTTGTTAAAGCAATAAATGCTTGATTTTTCTTGAAGTAAATTTTTCTGAAAGTCTCTTTAGACATTCAGACATAATCATTAATTTTGTCATTTAAATGTATTTTTGGTTACAGAGCTATACTGGGCTTCTAGAATAAAAGTGGTATATGTTATAAGTCTATTTGGAATATATATTTATCATTCATTATGATGAAAAGTTCATAAAAATAATCTTTAGGATGTCTCAGAAAATACATTTCTGACAGTCTTCACTGTACTTTGATGGAAAATGCTAGTAAAGCAAGTGATCATTAAATCTAATGAAAAAGAAACTTTAAAACCATTACATTTGATTATTGATTTATTTACACAAACACCAATAGGGGCTATTATCCATATGTTTTGTTTGTTTGATTCTTAAAAAATATTCTCAGATGCCCCTTCTTTTTTTTTTAATATGGAAATGATCAAAAATATTATATTATATTACATATTTATAAGAATATTTTGCCTTCTTTGTCAGAAGGCAAAAGTTTTCCTGTCCCAGGAATTCTTTTGAAAAGTTTCGCTCTCCACACCATGAAGCTGCCTGCTTGCTGTTAATCTGAAAAATATTTTGTAATATTTCAGAAATATTCTATTAAAATCTGAAAATTTACTTAAATTTTGAATTTTAAGCCTAAATTAAACCTAACTTTTGAATTTAAAAAACTATAATTATGATCATAAACTTTTCTCCAAACATCCTAACATTTTCAAAGCCCTAAAGTAATGTCAAAAATATGAAAATATTAGGAAAAGAAAGACATTCTTCTGAAGTGACAAATTTGTAAAAAACCCCCTTTCAGTTCAATTGAGAGAAGATGCCCAGTTTCTTTTCAAGGGAATCAGTGTCAGTTGAATACTTTAATCTTGCATTCCTAATTAGACATGTATAGTCCTTATGAAATATTCCTTTTACTGCAACATCTATGTGTTGAGATTATAAATTCCAGCCATTCTAGTACAGTAGTGTATGGAAGATCCCATTATGAACTGTGGCTCCATTGCATTGAACAATGAAAGAACAGCACCTAAAATATCTTACAAGTAACTGCGAAACAGCATTCTCTTAAAAGTAAAATGAAAAAAGTAAAGGGGAAGACAAGATCTCATGACTAATTTAGATTTATTAATATACAACTAACTTGACACATCCGCAGAGTGAACTGAAGTCTATAGTCCTTGTCTCTTGACAGATTTTCATCCATGTGCATTCATCATCCATTCATCATACTGTGAATGATAGATACATTGAATGTCTTGTTTTCCAGTCTAATGTCACAGATCCACAAGTATGCCTATCTATTCCACTGGCTAGCACATCTGTTAACTAACATTTTCATCTCATATCCGAAGCATTACAGTTGGGACTTCAATGAGTCTTTGAAATGACAGATTTAATCAATGGCTAGTCCCAAATAAAGCGTATATGTCTATACATTGATGATACTGCCTCTTCTTTGAAATTTTGAGTGGGGAAACAAAGTCCCCTAAAAAATGTGACAGAGTCTTTGGATCACAAAAATGGTTTGAAATTGTTTAGGCAAGTGCTGCTAGGACACGCTGTTGACTACAGCAGTGACTATGATCCCCCTAAGCCTAATTCTTCTACAGGACACAGTCAGAAACTGAGGGCTGGGCAATTAAGTGGCAGGAGTTGGTTTTTTTTCAGTCTGAAACGCCTGATCCCCACTTGACCCAGCATCAAAAAAGTAGGCAACCACCTATATTCTGAACTGATGAGAACAAGTGCTTATTCTGCAGCACGTACAGAGTTTGAGTGGAAAAACAGTAATCAGAAACTCAATGTGTATTTTAAAATCTTGTGAATGTTAAAAGTGATGTTTCACTCTTAGAGGGTGATTACTGTCTAGAGTCTAGTGAAACAAAGTTAGTCATAATGAACTAATGTAATATTAATGTTGGGTTTCATATATGCTTCCACACATATTACCCTATTCTGTTAATTAATGCTCTATTCTGGTCCTGTTTTCCTATCTTAATATGAGTCATACTGTTTATCAGCTTCATTCTTTTTACATGTAAATTTCTTTTAAAAATGGATAGATAGGGATAGCTTGTGAAAAATCCTCTGAAAAGGTTTTACCATTTGAACTGCCACTTCGATGGCCTCAAATTGCACCAAGGAAGGTTTAGACTGGACATTAGGAGAAATTTCTTTACTGAAAGAGTGGTCAGGCCTCGGAACAGGCTGCCCAGGGAAGTGGTTGAGTCACCATCCCTGGAAGTATTTAAAAGATGTGTAGATGAGGTGCTTAGGGACATGGTGTAGTGGGTATGGTGGTGTTGGGTTGATGGTTGGACTCGATGATCTTAGAGGTCTTTTCCAACCTGTATGATTCTATGATTCTATGATTCGATGGTTTGTGTTTTTAACTGTTGTAAAACATAGCAAAACAATCCACATTTTAGGATCCCATTATTTGAGAGCTGTAGTTCATACTGTTTAAGCTATTAGGATAAGCTAATATCTAACAAAAAAAAAAAAAAAAAGGTCCTATGTAAATACAAAGCCAAATGCCATGAAAGGTGTGTAAATATATAAACTAGACAAGTAATAATTGGAGTGGTGCCTTTTATCTTAATTATATAGTTTCACATACACTTTTCCTTTAATACTTTTATTGCTAGAACCTTATTTATTTCATAATCTATTTCTAATAATTTGACTTATATTCCCATTTGATAAGTGGCAGATCTTTCTTCACACAAAAGACAGGAGATAAACAAAAAGCACTTTGGACTATCCTTTGTGATACTTCTCTCTTTGGGATATTTCAAAGAGAACCCCATTTGAGCCAGCTGGCAATAGCAGTGCTGGATAGAGAATTATATCAGTAATACTGTTCAGGAAGAACTTAGACACCATTTGAAATTTAATGGTGTCAGAGTCTCAGCAGTAAGAGGTGAGGAATGCCATGAAATATCCGCAGTAAATGGCAACATGGAACAGTTAAATGCCTCACAAATCGCAGAAGCGTATGCTATATTTCATTAAGCTTGGAAAGGACAAACTACTTTAGCCAAAATGTCTTTGGGATACAGGTGTATTGAGAAATATTTCTCCTAAAAACTTTTCATTTTTAAATTATTTTCAATTTTTTAAAAATTATCTGAAAAGCTAATGAAAACTTTGGAAACAGCTGCACCTCAGCTGAAACTAATCACACAATTTGCACTTTATAAAAAGACAAAACCCTTATTTTTTTTCTGTCACAAGCAGCATTTTTCTTTGAAATATAAACCACCCAAATTGAACTTCTTAATAGAATTTTTCCATCAAAATTATTTTTTAGGTGAACAAGGCTCATGGAAAATGGGATTTTTTTATAGGACAAGCTAAGATTTTACGACTTTTTGATTTTCCACTAACAAAACCAAAACTAAGTATTTGATCGGTGTTGAACTCCACATACTGTTTATAGTTAGTGGACTGAACAAAACTGTTGTGTTCTGAGCCAGTTCAACAAGAGTGATTCTGAAGATAGTTCTGAAGATTCTTTTGTGTGTTATTGTGAAAGACTGAATTGTAGAACTTTTGTCTCAAAGACTGCTTATCTGGGCGAGGGTTCCTTTGGCTGCTGAATATGATAAGAATGGCTGCAAGGCCACGGGGATCTCTGGCTGGCAAGGTGTGAAAGGCGGAATTGTAGATCTGGGCGAGGATTCCTTTGGCTGCTGAGAAGGGCAGCAAGGTGTGGAAGATCTCTGGCTGGCACGTGCTTGGACGGTCAAGACTCGGGAATGCGGAGACGTGGCGTTGCCATGGAAACTGCAGCCCTCAAAGGAGAATAAAAGGGACTGCCAAGAGGGCCCCGGGGCGATTGCCCCCCGCCGAAACACCGCGGATCCCGGAGTGGAACACCGAGAGACTTGGACCCCCGGGACGCCGCGGATCCATGACGGTGACTATTCTTGCAACTCTGTCCTGAATGCCTGCTTGACTTCTGTCTTTTTACTCTATTCTATCCTACTGCTACTAATTTTCTACTTTTGATATTAAAAGCTGCTGTTTTGGGTATACGGCATTTGACCTCGTTTTGTGTCTTAATCTCGCTCTTGGGATCATATTGAAACCTCCCCCGACATCAGACTGGGACATTCCCAACATCGGATCGGGACAGTTATATCCCACATCTTAAATCAAATTCAGTCTTTGACTAGACTGCCTTCTCTAACGTGGACTCTTTTTGGATCCAGCTGTTTAATGTATTTTAGCATTACCATGAGAATGGGAAATAGTTGATGTTGAAGTTTTCTGAAATTTGGAAATTCTGTTTTTCCTTTCCTCTACAGCAGTATGTCTAATACCCTTCTTGACAACAAAGTTTAGGTTACACATCTTATTAATTTTAAATTAGTTAAAATTTACTGCTACTGTGATAAAAAGAAGGAATGTATGCCTCAACTTCTGCTTTTTTAGCAAGACATCTTTGCAAATATTCATTGTATCTTCAAAAGTATTATGGCTGAATCTGACAGTGAGCAGTGACTTGCACATCTAAAGATTTTTGCAGCTTATGATCAGAAAAGTTGTTGTTTTTCTTTTCCTGTCAAGTCTAGTTGTGAAATACTGAATATGTTTCACTGCCAAAATAATTTGCTAATGTGATCAGGATAGAAGGATCCATAGATGGCTTCAAACACATAAAAATCCATCTCTGGATCTTCAGTGTAATGCAATACAGAGACTGAAACATCCTTTAAATTTCAGTGGCTGACCCAAAGACATGCTTTATAATCAATATTTTCTATTGAGTGGGTAGTTTTGAAAGCCACAGAGCAGCCAGGCAAAAATTATTCTTTCATCACTGCCATCTGACAGCTGTGTTTCACACCTGGTATGTGTGAGTAAATTAGCACCCACCTTGTTTTCAAAAAGACTGTCAGAGCACCGTCATCTTGGCATTCTCTTTGGAGAAGATGCTATCAAGGATTCTAGGACTGCATTTCTCCACACAAATGATTAACTTGTTTTTTTATTTTGTAAATGTTTAAGACCTTTTTTTTCCTCAGAACTCAACTATAGTTTCTTTTCAAAACCCCAGGATACTGGAAAACAATGCAACTCCCTTCCCTCCCAATCCCCAAACTTTTGACAGACACCTAAAATCTTTATAAGCTTTGGAAAACAAATAACTGGGTCATTTTTTTTTGTTCCTGTCTTCCTGAAATGTTGCTTTTTAGACAGATCCTATTAGATCGTTCCATTACTTTTAGTATCAGCTGGAGTTATTTTTTTTCCCTTCAGATATGTCTACTTTTCTCTTATCTCTTCTCTTTAGAGCCCTCAAACCCTTTTTGTTGCATCCCAGCATCCTCTTTCTTCTCTATTCATTCCTGCAATTCAGGGTTTTTCTTCCTTTCCCAGCTGTGAACCCCTTTTCTAACTTCTGAGTCTTCCTTCAGAGCTGGATCCCTTCTTCCCTTGCCATTTAGTAACATGGGAAAGGGACCTGTAGTGTTTCCAACATATGCTTCTACCACATGCTTGAGAATCTCATCATGTAACTGAAATTCAGTGAAGTTGCTGATCTCTTCATGTTTTTTTTTTTAAGGGTTCCTTAATAAAATGAGATGAAAATGAAAAATTTTGTATTCTTAATACAACGTAGTATTAGTAGTTCAATAGTTGATAGTCCACGTAATTGAACATAGGAAAAGGTTTTGTTCTATGCATATAACATATATATTTATTCTTTCTGTTTCTGGAAAGTAAACACTTCTTGAATGACCCCCCCCACACATACCCATTATCTCATCTAAATAGACAAGGAAAAAATCTCCAGTGGAAATGCCGTTGATATTGTAATTGGGGAAATGAAATGCCATGTAGAAAGGTACATTCTGATAGTCTTGACAAAGCAAGGAAGTGTGTATTTTCAGCATAATTTCAAATGAACAATGATGCTGAGTGTTGAAGAACTGAGCAAGGCCCCATATTTTAGGATTAAGAAAGACTATTCATTTATACTTGCTCTTACTTCTATCCACATTTTAAAAAAAGCTTTATGGGAAGAAATCTTTAGTTAATCTTAGTTTTCTATTTAACTCAGGAGAGTTTCCTGTAGAATATTCTCTGGAGAAATACCCAGATTCTCTAAGCATTTGATGAAGGGAGTGTTTGGGCATAGAAGGCATATGTAGCAATAAGGAAAAGATGCCATTACAATTTCAGCAATTTCTTTCCCAGATACGTGCAGAAATAATGATACCTTCCTATTTTTGGCAAAGAAAGCCAGGTACAATAACTAGTTCAGACCAACAGAATTTATTTTTTAAGATTATCCACTGTATTAGATGTCGGTGACTATCCCTCTAATTAAATATATGGATTGTTTTATAGTACCTAGGAAAGTGCAGCCAAAGTATATCAATAAGATTTTGTACTTTCCAATTCAAGTCCCTGATCTGTTATACACCTGTACAGACATTATCCTATTTTCATATATGACATTTCAGAGGCTGCATATTCATAAGATAAGCACAGGAGGAGAAGTTTGCTGATTCAAGATCTAATATCAGATAAGAAATTTGCCATACCTGCAATTTTACTAATAGCAATAAATCATCAGGTGGTAGGTAAAAATCTGGTAAACTGTAGGAAAAATATTTTTCCCAGCAATCTATTATAAGTGGTGGTTTTGGATAATTAATAGGGCTTGACTTCTTTGTAATGTAAGTGTCCCTTAGTATTAGGTTCCATTAAAGGCAGTACTAAATAAATATTCATGGCAGTGTCTACTCCTTGAGATAGGGTCACTTAGACAGAGTGTTCTATTAAAAATACATTTAATTTACTTGTAGTTGTCACCCAGTAGGTGTGAGAATTGATACTTTGACCAGTAGCCTTTGTCAAGATTCATGGGGAGAGGTCGTGAAAAATCTATTGGTCAAAATGTCAATTAGCTTGCCTAATGGATTATACCTGTGAATGCTGCAGCCCTATCTTTAACTAAACGGATGGTCTATCTCAACAACAGGCCACTTTCATGAATATTTTATTGAATGTTCTAATTGAAGTAAATTACCAAATTATACTGTACATATAAAGTGATGCATTTGAGGTTCCCAGAAAGCAGTCAATGGGATATAATGGTGGATTATATATAGAAAGATATATTTGCTAATGTTCTTAACGAAAAAAGAAAAAAAGAAGGCTATTATAAAAACAGATGCCAAGATGATGATATGCTTCCCAGAAGTTGAGACTAGGGATTTGCCTGTAGTGCTGACTCTGTAACAAGCTGAAGAACCCCAAGCCAATGATAAACAAGCTAACTCATGTATTAGAAGATGTTTTGATACGTGGAGCTCAATGAAATGGTTTTGGTGTTTCTTACCTTACCTGGCAGTCCAAACATACCCTTAAAGTGGTGGGGAAAGGGCACCCAGCACTCAGGCTTTAAAGCACAAAGGGAACAACTATTCCAGAGTGCATATGCTGGCAAGCTGATGTTGAAAAGGTCATTTTTCAGTTTTACATGTGTCACTAATTTGTCCTTGCAGCTGTAACAAAAGGATAGCATTATAATTATTCTATTCATAGAAGCACACTATGCTATTGGTTTTTATGGAGGTTATTTTCACCTTAAAATGTATCAGTGGAGCTTAGACAAACTCGAGGTAAAGCAAGAATGGATAGGAGTAAAACCTAGCTAGCATACACTCCTCCTAAACAAGATAATAACTATCAGTGACCTTAGTAAAGAAGGGAGCAAAGATACAGGAATGAAAACTGCTAGCCTTAGTGGTATTTAGGTACTGTGGGGGCATTCCTGACACATCTGAAACAGAAGTAAACAATTCTTCCTGGAAATTCCCCCTTCATAACTAAAGATTGTTCATTCTAGGAATGTAAAACCTCCCTCCAAATCTTACCAGTTTGTATAAAAGAGTTTTACTGAAAGCCATGTTGTAGTCGCATTGCAGATGATAGCAAGACCATCACATAGCAGGAGGTAAGAGTGACAAGAGCACGTGCCAAAGTCAAAGAGGAAGGGTGAGACTGCAGAAGCTCAGTTTAAGGGGTATTCTGTTGCAGCTTAAGCTGATCAACGGGAGGGATGCAAACTCCAGCATGCTGTCCCAGCTGGCAAGCTCAGTCTCAGACTGGTTATGAACCTGATAAGTAAGATATTGAATGAGCTTGTCACCAAAGCATTTTCTCGAGGGTTCTCGTTTGAAGGATTGGACAAGGCAGTCTGAGACAGAAGACAAATTTCTACTTGGTTAAGCTTGGTAAGACCATTGAGCAATAGGACTTCTGGAAAGATAAAATAATCTCTAGCCAAAATAGGCTAACTTAGATTTTAAGCTCCTTAGATCCTAAAAAATGTAAGTTTTCTCTGCTAAGGTGTGAGAGGGGAACAGCAAAATCTTTTTTTGTGAGAAAATTACTTGAAGAAACTTAACATGCCTATAAATTATTTTGAACTTCTTTTTAACTGAAAATAGTATTTCCCGATTGTGAAATCAAAATTAACTGCATGCTGTGCTTATTGTATATTAAACGGCATCACCATTAGACACTTTTTCCTGAAAGGAGGCACAGTGTAGCTAAAGCTTAATTAGATAAAGTCAAGAATTTTGTGCATGGAGAGTGGCATCCAAGTCCTCACATAAGTTGGAAGAATACTTCTAACACGTGTTGTTCTGCGTTCAGGGAGATAAAAAAGAAGACAGAAGTATAACCAGTCCTGCAGCCATGCTGAAGAGCAAAAACAGAGAGGTCAGTTCATTAATATGGCTGTACTCGTCTTTCTGAATCATTTTATGTAAAATACTTCTTTGAACTTTGACTTTGAGAGTATAACGTGATTTCGAAAACAGGAGCTGTAAGAAAAAATGACTGTTCCAATTAGTAGATATCGGTAGCTGTGTTGGATGATTTATAGCTATTAATAGTTCTGTTGGCTACTGACCACTATAACAGACACTACAATTTATAGTAATTTCATATGCCAGGACTTGTGACTGCTCTGTAAGTAATCTGTCTTTCTGAGAAAAGCAATGGTCATTTAATTTATCACAGTGTAATATATTATTTTTTAGCCATGTTTACCAAGAACACTACTCGGATGATATTTCAAAAGCTAAAATGTATGTCATAATGATTGCTTGCTGACAATCATCTAGCTTATTCTCTGTTTCTGGTGTCAGATTAAGTTTCTTACATTTGCAAATGGAACAATACCTTTTGGAAACAATTCTGCATTTACAGATGGACAAAATGTGTTCAAAATGTATTCTTTGTCTGGACTTCTGGAAAATAAAAACTAAAAAAAGATGCAATTCCTGTCAGTCTTACAGTAGTTGCTTTAAAAAATGCAAAGCTGAAAATATCTGATACAGAGTCTACACATAAGATTTATTACTTCATTCATATTGAACTTAAGTTCAACATACTAGAATCAAAACACTTAATTGAGCCATCAGATGTTTAGGCTTTTTCTTCTCTTACTACTGATCCTTTTTGTATTTTTAGGGAACGAAGTGCATGTGATCACACTGTGTCTCCCCCACTGTCCTGCTTCTCCTCCTAGTAGCTTTTTGATCAGTTTCTTTCAGATACATCTGAAGGCTAGGAATCTTGGAGATAACTTATTTCCTCTACATGTTATGAGAATAGGCAGAGGAAGGAAACCCTTTAGGTGTTCCCTCTGAGAACTCTGACAAGTGGAAGTCTCATATTAGAGTCAGAGAACACAGATGGATAAGTGCGTTTATAAATGCACCAATAATGAGAAAAGTTTCAATCAGAGCTTGAGTTAGAATCAAGAATCACAAATCTATACAAAGCTCGTTTCCATCACGTGTGGATGACAGGTGGGCTTGCCATGTAAAATGCAGGAAAATGAAGAAAAAACTACCATTGCAAGTTTAGAGTGAGCAAAGGGATAATTGCTGTGAATACAAGTGTCAAAGTATATACAAAGCATTGTCAAATATTTTACCCAGAGACAAAATATGAAAAAACAAAGTCACAGAATAAGTAATATCATTCTATAATGTTGCTACTTCAAGTAGTTCAAAACACTTAATGTATCTGTACTACCTAGTGTGCTAAGAAAAACTGGAGAGCCAGAATTGTAAACAGTCAGTGTCCAAGCCCAAAGAGATAAAATCACTGATCTTGTATTCTTTTTCTTCCAAACATCTCTCACAGTTGCCCAAAAGAACTGTAATGATATAATCAGATATTATAACTATTTGATACAGAAAGATGTCTCTTTTTGCCTGAGGAGAAAGATCTGTTTCAACAATTGTATAGTATGTGATTTATTGTTTTAAATACATTTAGTGAGATGAATTCTGTATTAATGTTTTCATCTGTTTGGCTTTTACTACCTCTCTAGTATTACGTTTTACACAATGTCTTGTAAAGTGAGATCATTTAAAGAATTTAGAGGTAGCAATAGCAAAGGTAGTAGCAAAATGTTTTTAATAATAAAAATGTGTTAGTCACTGCTTTTCCACTGAAATCATAGTTTCATGAATCTAATTTTTATTAAAACCAATCTTTCAGGATGGGGGGGAACAAAACAAGCAAAAGACCAACTCTTTTGTACTTTGATGCAATATAAGCCTTACTATATAAAATGAATAAAAGAATCAAAACTTGACACATTTGTTCAGATGGAAACCTAAAAATATAAATTTACACTAGAATAGCCTTTAGCCTGAAGTTTTTAGTAGCCAAGTTAATCACTAGGAACTGGATTTTTAAATGTCTTTAGAAAGTGAAAGACAACCTGTTGATGTTTTTGCTAATACTATATGGTAACATGTTATTCCCCTAATATAAATCAGAGACAAATGTGCATCTATTTATATTTTTATGCCAATAATTCATATATACATTTTTTTTATAAATTGAAATGTTTGGAGATTAAAAGTAGAAATCCTAGCTGAGCACTTACTTAAATTTATAATTTATAAAAACAAGGAATACATCTGAAAAAAACAATTAGTGTCAACTTTGAAACAGAAAGTAAACACGATTAAGAATTAGAAGTTGCCTAAGAACAAAATCAAAGGGTATAAGTACAAGGAAGAATGTGAATTATTTTAGATAGAAACGGAAACTGTAACTTAAAAGATTTTTCATTATTCTCAAAGCAAAGAATTAATCAGGGAGGAAATTAGAACTCTGGAAGATGAGATGGGAGAAAGGATAGCAGAGGATGGTGAAATTATTGAAGTATTAAATTAATACTTGCTTAATATAGTTACAAAGGCTAACACTAATGGATCAATAGCTGGCAATAGCTTCATGCTTAATTCTGTGCATGTGCAGTTAGGCTTGTTTTCTCTTCCCATGTCAATAGAGTTAGATTTGTAAGTAAGTTAGATTTGAATCTCGTTAATTATTTTTTAAACTTCAGAAACACAGAATGGAGATAGGCCCTTTCTACCATTGTGATGCTTATTAAATTTGTATCATGTCTATTTAATGCACATAGTTCTTTGACATCCCTAGAGAAAATGTTTTAAACATCAGTGCTGCTGTTAACTTCAGCACACTATAAAGGAAAGTAGATACAGAGGATTGCAGTGACAAATATTTCCTTGCTCTCATTTATTTTTTTACATAGTGTAAACAAACAAATGGTTTTTTCTATATATAAAAATGCTGAAGTCAGAGAGTAGACTGTCCACTGGTTTCAGCTGCCTTTGATAGGACTACTGAATATATAAGCCAGAGAAAGTAATTGAAATAACCGAAATAGCTGTTTAAAAAAAAAATTCTTCTCAGTGGTGAGCCAGGAAATGAAGTGCATACTAAGTTGATATTTAAAAACATTAAGTTTATTTGGAATACTTCAATTATACAGTCAGTTACTTGGATGGGAAACAGCTATTGAAATCACATTTCAGAGAGTTAATACTCACATCTAATATGGAAATGATCACATCTCACATCTCCTGTAAAGATTTCATTGCTTATACTCTACATGGACAATGGGAAGGGCAGATACAATCCTTCTATCTTGTCAGAAATAACAAAGCAGATCTAAGTATGCTAGGATTTCATCTCTCACAGACTAGAATTTTAATCGGTCTAGTATGTGTAACTAAGGAACTGTTTCTCTGGGTATTTTTTCTTAGCTAATTTTAGAAATATATCCTCATTCATCAGTCAGATCAGCCATTTAGTCCTTAAAGAGTCCAGTGAAATTATAATTAACCTTTCAAACTAAACATGGGACTAATAGAACCTAATTCTCAGGTCTGGCAATACAGCACAGGACTTGAAAGGATCTGATCCCTCGCAAGTAAATGCAGGGAGGGCTTCAGCCCTTTGCTTGCTACCATGGTCTCTCTTTTCTCTTGGTTGAGGCCTTCTTTATCCTGAGTAGCTGTGTGTAGAGTCCAATGTGAAATTTGGTTCTCCTTCTGCTGACCTTGGCAGCAGACCTGCCTGAGGCTTCAGCAGTGCTCCTGTGCTGGTTGCCTTAGGGAGCTAGAGATTCAAAGTCAGCAACAAGATGAACCTTTGCATGGAGGTTCACAGCCTTTAGTGATAGTGCCGGGCTTACTGAAAGATGGAAAAAGGTGTATTCCATAGGATGTTTTCCAGTTTTGATAGTGGGGGGTTTTTGTTTGTTTGTTGGGGGTTTCGCTTTTTGTTTCAGTTTTTCTTTACATTCTTTAATTGCTTATTATATAAAGAGATTCCTTTTTTATTATGATTTTTTTTTTTACTGAAGAAGCGATTGGTTTACATATCAGTATTAAAGTCCTTTTAATATTTGCAGATACTATAATTTCTTCTACCTCTCAGCTAAAATATTTATTCAGAAAATTCCTTCATAAATAGTGATCATTCCACTTCCCTAGCAATTTTAATGGCTCTTTTCTGAGATGTTGAACACAGCATGCTAACAGGAATACCAGAATTATGGAGAGAGGACATACGCTCCACTCTGTGATACATCTACTCTGATGCCTCCCATTTGGCAACTTCTTTGCATTCCTACACAGCAATGTGTATCTAACCAAACTAACTGTCCTCCAAAAAACCACTACCACCAAACAAAAAAACCCCCAACCTTTCCTCATATGCCCATAGAGACCTGATACTCTTCTCTAGTTATTAAAGAAAGCATGTGGGTATCACCTGAAACTTTTCATTGAATGTACCGAATCCATGTACCCTTCATTTTTAGGTTTCAGAAGTCATTGTCCCTTTTGCTGTGCTTTTACTGTATACGGTTCAGCAAAGGAACTTGCTATGGTTTGCTCACTGCCAAAATCATTGGTCAGCCTCTGTGCTTTAAGTGAAATATAGCCGTTTTAATTTAATACTCTGCCAATAAATCTTTACCTGTCTTTGGTATACTCCTCAAACCATAAAAAGCCCCAAACAATCTATCAAATCATAATTACCAAAAAATATTTATCTTTTCTTTAGCCATATATATAAGTGAGCAAATAAAGCATGAATAGTGGGGTCTGTGGGTCCATCCACATGTGTTATGTAGCATGGATATGTAGCATCCCCAAAGAATGAATGCTTGCAACATATCCATAAAACATGGATACAGAGAAAGGTTTACTTTGTCCCTTAGGGTAATGGCTCAAAGTTAAAACACGTGTAGATACTCTAAGTGTGGTTATATTTGCCGTTGCTGGGGGCAGGCATTGGGCTGTGGCAGGTCCTGGGGGTGGCTGGGCTGCCCTTGGCCTGACCGGGGCTGAGCTGGGTTGACCAGGCGCCCCGTGGCCAAGCGTCCATTGCCCAGCCTGTCTGAGCTCCAGCTCTGCGAGTGCCCCCAGGGAAGGGGCTGACAGCCCCGGGCAGTCGCTGCCAGACAAACAGGGGTACAGTGGGGTTGTGGGGCAGCTTTCACCCCTTCCCTGGATCAGGAAGGGTCCAGGGGGTGCAGGCAACCCTGCCCTACCCTCACAGCCCCCCTGCCCAGGGCCCAGGAGCCACAGCCTCATTAGTAGCCTGTGCCTAGCCCTGGCCCTGGTGGGACATGGGCCTACGCCAACACCTCGCCTCCATCCCTGGCTCCTGGCGGGAGCCCTCAGATGAGCCCTGGCCCTGGCCCTGCTCCTTGGCTCTGCCCACCGTGCACAGGGGTGGAGGGTGAGGGCAGGACCCTGCATGGACCAGGGTCGCCATGGCTCCTGGCTCCTCCCATAGGAGCACCATCCCGCCATGCTCTCTGTCCGTATCAAGGAGGAGGAAGCAGACACAAGATTTAGAGCATAACATCCTCCATCAAGTTTGGCGGCTTAAATTCAGCCACACTGCCTCCCTGGCAATGGCTGGCAGGAGGAGGTTGGGAGGGCCTGACCAGGCATGCCACATGGAGCCAGGGCTGTTGCTGTGCTGAGCCGCACTCACCCAAACCTTCTCCTCTGCGATAGTGGAGCACTGATGAGGTCACCTAAGCATGGGTTTGCCTCTTGCTGCTGTTAGATTTAGAGCAAATTTGGGGTTAAGCATAGGACTGTGTTCAGGTTCAAAATATATTGTGTATATATCATGTGATGATAGATTCAGGATTTTGTCTGTATTTCTGGATTTCTAATTTCTTCCCTGAAAAGGAAGAAGCAGAGTGATCCTGGGAGGAAAGGAAGTTGTACTTATGAGGCTGACAGGATTGTACAGGGAAGACAAGGACACAGAGGAGGCTGGAGTGGAAGGGAAGGTAGCAGAGATGAGGCTGAGGAGGGTTTCAGGTCTGTCAGGGTATAGGGTGGCCCTCTGCCTGCACCGAGTCAAGAACACATTTCACTTAGAGGAAAAGAAAACAACAAAAAGTAGTATGCACATAGTCAAAGATAACATCAAAATATCAATAAATGGAAACTGAAATCAAATTACAAAACTGATCCTAATCTTGATGTTTCATAATTTTGAAATGCTTGACTTCAGAATCTAGATGTCATTTCATGTAACTTTTTTATATACAAGTCCAAAATACTCCAGGATAATGTTCAGAATTTCTTATCTCAAACATGGCAGGATAAAAAGTGAGGGAGGAAATATATTCCCTCAGAATATATTTCAGAATAATTTGTCTACATGCCAATCACACTCTGACAAAGATATGAAACTCATAGATATATTACTGTGGCATATCTGATGCAAAAGGGCCTTTCCAGCAGATGGGAATTAACAGCCAATGCAGACCCATCTGGCTTAGTAATGAATTGTTAACTGGAAAATACTTAAAGGAGAGTTGAGGGTATCTGCACATCCAGACTGAATTAGGTCAAGAGATCTGAGCCTTTTTGGCTTAGTCATCAAGTGGTGCAAATAGGTATAGCACCACAAAAATTTGTGTAACCATGTCAGACTTGTTTAAGTGAATCAGGTGGTTGTGTCCTATGTATGCACACCTAGATGCTTGTATAGCCTTGACAGTTAAAGGGGCTTGGAAACACCCAAGTTTATTGAAATGGCATACAGTATCTAAGAGGATCTCTGTGCTGCACCATCAAGCTTTTTAAAAATACAGCTAAACTAACATTAGTTCAATATGTATCATGATGTACAGTGGAAAGTAGTGAAGATACTGCTACCGGACCCAGGCTAGTGTAAATTTCAGTCCAAGGACTGTGATCAGTTGCTCATATGCAGTGCTGTGTTGTCATGATTGTGTTTGCCCAGCACCAGGGCTACCTCTGCCCTATGTTCCAAGATTTTTCTTGTGTTCCAAGTGCCAGTTGATACCATTTTTTCCAGATTAATTACAGTGATATTGAATGTATCTTGTACAAAAGAATATCTTTAGCATTTTGTTCAGTGAGCAATATTTTATACTTGGATTGGTCCCACCATAATTATATCAGAAGACTGGTCAGTTAGTGACCATTTTAGTGTGAGGAGGTGAAGAAACAAAGCTCTGAGCAATATGCATGAGAGGATTGGAACTATTACAAAGGGATGCTGAATTTTTAAGTACTGGGTTACAAAAACTGGCTTCAGATTAATCTGAGATGTTGTGATTAGTATATCCTAAATCACTAGCCAAGGCTACAGAAGGCTTATAGAGTCAAGAAAATGAGCTATATTAATAGTTCTTACTCAGGTGAATAGAGTATCAGAACTATTAAGGAACTAAGCATCACTGACTGATATGTGGAACATAGTAAATAGACTAGATATAAGGAAGAAATTTTTTATAATGAGGGTGGGGAAACACTCTTACAGGTTGCCCAGAGAGGTGGTAGATGTCCCATCCCTGGAAACATTCAAGGTCATGTTGGACGGGGCTCTGAGCAACCTGATATTGTTGAAGATGCCCCTGCCCATGGCAGGGGGGTTGGACTAGATGACCTTTTTTCGTGGTTTAACCCCAGCCAGCGAATAAACCCCACGCAGCCGCTCGCTCACCCCCCCACCCCCACCCCTCTGGTGGGATGGGGGAGAGAATCGGGAGGGCACAAGTAGGAAAACTCCCGGGTTGAGAAAAACAGTTTAAAAATTGAAAACGTAGTAGAACAGTAATAATAACAATGAGAACAACAACAATAACAGAATATACAAAGCAGACAATGCACAATACAACTGCTTGCCGACCACGTGTCATGAACGGGGGGAGAGCCCCCCCTACACCTGGTTTTTGTACTGAGCATGATGTCACATGGTATAGAATACCCCATTGGCCAGCTGGGTCCACCACCCTGGCTGTGCTCCCCCCTCCCGGTGCAAGCATCACCCAGCAACAGCCAAAGCATCAATGGGCCATCAACGCTCCTTTCACACCAAACCCAAAACACAGCACACCCCCCAAGCTACTGGGAAGAAAGTTAACTCTGTCCCAGCCAGAACCAGGACAATATCCACCCCTTATTCTATACCATCTACATCATGCCCAGGTCTCACATTTTCCCATACATTCCAATTAGTCACCACTACTTTTCCTGCCTTTTGATATATACACACACAGAGATATCATTCCCTAAGTCCATGGGCCATCCCTCTAAAATGTCCGTCGAGTTCATTTAGTCCATGACTTCGGGTTCCATCTGTTGGTAACAGTCTTTCAGGGCAGGAGAGATGGTGTGTGGTGTTGGACTCTTGCATGGGGAGGCCAGTTCTGTGCGCTCGTCCGGTTCTATCATCATTGCACCTTGCTCAGTTTCATCGGAGTTCATCCTAAATTAATCTGGGTGATTCTTACTGTAATACTGTTAATATGGTATATAGTAACCATAGAAGTGGTGACATACAGTATTACATGGTAACTAACATCGTACAATTCAGTTCATTGGCTATTTTCACCCAAAATTAAATCCTCTTGAGGTACACACTGGACTTCCCCATCCTTTTGCATCACCCATCAAGTGCACCCAGGTCCTTGAGCAAAAGCAATCCCACGGATGGGTTTTCCCTTGCCAGAGGCAGGAGTAACCCAGACTGTCTTCCCCAGCATATTCCTTATGTGCACGACAGGGACTTTATCCCCCTCTACAGTGCGTAAGGGTTTGGATTGGGCAGGGCCAGCTCGAGTGACAGATCCCCTAGTGTTAACTAACCAGGTGGCCTTTGCTAAATGTGTGTCCCAATGCTTGAATGTCCCACCACCCATTGCCCTCAGTGTTGTCTTTAGCAGTCCTTTGTATCGTTCAATTTTCCCGGAGGCTGGTGCATGGTAGGGGATGTGATAGACCCACTCAATGCCATGCTCTTTGACCCAGGTGTCTATGAGGGTGTTTCAGAAATGAGTCCTGTTGTCTGACTCAATTCTTTCTAGGGTGCCATGTCGCCATAGGACTTGCTTTTCAAGGCCCAGGATGGTGTTCCGGGCAGTGGCATGGGGCACAGGATATGTTTCCAGCCATCCTGTGGTTACTTCCACCATGGTGAGCACATGGCGCTTGCCTTGTCGGGTTTGTGGGAGAGTGATATAATCAATCTGCCAAGCCTCCCCATATTTATATTTCAACCATCGTCCTCCATACCAAAGAGGCTTTACTCGCTTGGCTTGCTTGATTGCAGCACATGTTTCACATTCATGGATAACCTGTGCAATAGTGTCCATGGTCAAGTCCACCCCTCGATCACGAGCCCATCTATATGTTGCGTCTCTTCCTTGGTGGCCTGAAGTGTCATGGGCCCACCAAGCCATAAATTATTCACCCTTCTGTTGCCAATCCAGATCCACCTGAGCTACTTCGATCTTAGTAGCTTGATCCACCTGCTGGTTGTTTTGGTGTTCTTCAGTGGCCCGACTCTTGGGTACGTGAGCATCTACATGACGTACTTTTACAGCCAGGTTCTCTACCCGGGCAGCAATATCTTGCCACAATGCCGTGGCCCAGATGGGTTTACTTCTGCACTGCCAGTTGTTCTGCTTCCACTGCTGCAACCACCCCCACAGGGCATTTGCCACCATCCATGAATCAGTATAGAGATAAAGTACTGGTCATTTTTCCTGTTCAGAAATATCCAAGGCCAGCTGGATGGCTTTCACCTCTGCAAACTGACTCGATTCACCTTCTCCTTCAGCAGTTTCTGCGACCTGACATATAGGACTCCATACTGCAGCTTTCCATCTCTGATGTTTTCCCACAAGACGACAGGACCCATCAGTGAACAGGGCATATTGCTTCTCTTTTTCTGGCAGTTTGTTATATGGTGGGGCCTCTTCGGCACGTGTCACCTCCTCCTCCGGCGATATTCCGAAATCTTTGCCTTCTGGCCAGTTCGTGAGCACCTCCAAGATTCCTGGGCGACTGGGGTTTCCTATTCAGGCCCGTGGTGCAACCCACTTACTCCACGTTGATCAGTGCAACCCACTTACTCCACGTAGCATCGGTTGCATGATGTGTAGAGAGGATGCTCCCTTTGAACATCCAGCCCAGCACCGGCAGTCAGGGTGCCAGGAGGAGCTGTGCTTCAGTACCAAGCACTTCTGAAGCAGCTCGAATCCCTTCATATGCTGCCAATATCTCCTTCTCAGTTGGAGTGTAGCGGGCCTCAGATCCTCTGTATCCCCGACTCCAGAACCCTAAGGGTCGACCTCGAGTCTCCCCTGGTGCTTTCTGCCAGAGGCTCCAGGTAGGGCCATTCTCCCCGGCTGTGGTGTAGAGCACATTCTTTACATCTTGTCCTGCCCAGACTGGCCCAAGGGCTACTGCATGAACTATCTCCTGTTTAATTTGTTCAAAGGCTTGTCGTTGCTCAGGGCCCCATCTGAAGTCTTTCTTCTTTCTGGTCACTTGATAGAGAGGGCTTACGATTTGACTGTAATTTGGAATATGCATTCTCCAAAAACCCACAACGCCTAAGAAAGCTTGTGTTTCCTTTTTGCTAGTTGGTGGGGACATGGCTGTTATTTTATTGATCACATCTATTGGGATCTGACGACGTCCATCTTGCCATTTTATTCCTAAAAGCTGGATCTCCTGTGCAGGTCCCTTGACCTTACTTTGTTTTATGGCAAAACCGGCCTTCAGAAGGATTTGGACTATTCTCTCCCTTTTCTCAAAAACCTCTCCCGCTGTGTTGCCCCATACAATGTTGTCATCAATGTACTGCAGGTGTTCTGGAGCCTCACCCTGTTCCAGTGCGGTGTGGATCAGTCCATGGCAAATGGTAGGGCTGTGTTTCCACCCCTGGGGCAGTCGGTTCCAGGTGTACTGGACACCCCTCCAAGTGAAAGCAAAATGTGACCTACACTCTGCCACCAAAGGGATTGAGAAGAAAGCATTAGCGATATCAATTGAGGCGTACCACTTGGCTACCTTTGACTCCAGTTCGTACTGAAGTTCTAGCATGTCCGGCATAGCAGCACTCAGTGGTGGCGTGACTTCGTTCAGGCCACGGTAGTCTACTGTTAGTCTTCACTCTCCGTTAGACTTTCGTAGTGCCCATATGGGACTGCTAAAGGGTGAGCGAGTCTTGCTGATCACTCCTTGGCTCTCCAGTCGACGAATCAGCTCATGGATGGGGATCAGAGAGTCTCGGTTGGTGCGGTATTGCCACCGGTGCACTGTTGTGGTAGCAATTGGTACCTGTTGTTCTTGGACCTTCAACAACCCCACAACAGAAGGGTCCTCCGAGAGACCAGGCAAGGTGGACAGCTGTTTAATTTCCTCTGCCTCCAGGACAACTATACCAAAAGCCCACCGGTACCCTTTTGGGTCCTTGAAATACCCTCTCCTGAGGTAATCTATGCCAAGGATGCACGGAGCCTCTGGGCGAGTCACAATGGGGTGCTTCTGCCACTTGTTCCCGGTTAGGCTCACTTCGGCCTCCAATACAGTTAACTCTTGGGATCCCTCTCTCACTCCAGAAATACAAATGGGATCCACCCCTTTATAGCTTGATGGCATCAGGGTGCACTGTGCACCAGTGTCTACGAGAGCCTTATACTCCTGATGTACCAGGCCATCGAATCCACACAGTCCAGTAAACCTGGTTGTCCCTTTCCTCCACCTGGCTGGAGGCAGGGCCCCTCTAGTCCTGGTCATCATATTCGCTATCCACTTCTTGTAAGTATGAATCAGAAGTCCCTTTGTTAAGGTCAGAAGTAGAATCAGCCCTTCTACTCTGTCTAGGGCACTGCTCACTGGAGACTGGTGTTGTCCGAAAAGCGGATTCGTGCCCGGCGTGCAAGTAACCAATTCCACACGCTCAGGAGAGATATTGTTTTATTCAGGCCTGGGTGCTCGGTGGACTTGCCACAAATCAAGCACACCTGGTCTAATCACCTTTCTGTTTATATCCATGCTTCTCATACATATTTTAAGTTTCTCTTTTACATATTCATTACATTTCTGAGAACTAATTATAATATTACATCATCTTAAACACATGCGCCCTAAAGCCCTTAGGGTCTCCTTGAGGGTCTTGGGTGGTCTCTGGTGGTCGGCAGGGTAGTGAACTCTTCATGAACTTATTTCTTCTTTACCTTATAGGGTCGCAATTTGTCCCTGAGCCATGCTTGGACCACGTTTGTTTATAGTTTCCAAGGTTATTCTTCACTAGAGCCTAACAATGCTTCCAGGATACACAATTTAGACTAGTTACAATTCTACACACCTGCAAATGCAACACCTGCTAGTTACCTAACTTCTAAGCAACAAGTCTTCATTGTTTAGAATTACAGAAGCGAACAGTAAAATTACAGAAGCAAGCAGTATGGAATAGTAGATACTGTACCTACTACATCACTGGGGCAGCAGTTTTCCTGGAAGAACCCCCTTTTGTGGTTGTTTTTCCTTGCAACTCATGTACCCGTGCCTGTAGGACTGAGGTAGGTTTTCCATCCCACTTCCTCATGTCCTCTTCGTGGTCACGCAGGTAAAACCACAGGGTGCCCCGGGGTGTGTACCCACGATGTCTCCTCTCTTGAGCAGAGGGACGCTTGCTCTTAATGGCTGAGACACTGGCCCGTGCAGGGGGGGAGCAGGACATATCCTCTTTGAGTTTCTGGACCTCCTGAGACAGTTTCTCCACAGCAGAGACACAGGCCCGTAGGGAGGAAGAGAGACTTTCTTCATATTGCCGGAGTTGGCCAGCCAATTCATCCACTGTTTGCTCCTCTCTGTCTCTCCAGGTCATTATTGCCAATGAGTTTGCATGTGACGCTTTTGCGCTCCGTACAAACTTCCGCCACATGGGTCGGGTGCATTTGACTTCATCTGGGTCTTTGGATAACTGCTCATTGTTCAGGTCATCATAAATCACTTCCAGCACAGCTAATTCCCTCAGGTACTGGATACCTCTCTCCATGGTGGTCCACTTGCCTGGGTGGCATATAACATCTTCCTTGAAGGGATACCTTTCCTTCACACCTGACAGGAGTCGCTTCCAGAGGCTGAGGACTTGTGCCCCTTGTCCAATCACTTTGTCAATGCCCCCTTCCCTAGAAAGGGATCCCAGCTGCTTGGCTTCCCTACCCTCTAATTCCAGGCTTCTGGCCCCGTTATCCCAGCATCGGAGCAGCCAGGTGACAATGTGCTCGCCTGGACGACGGCTGAAGTCCTTTCGCGTATCTCGCAGCTCACCCAGAGATAGGGATCGGGTGGTTACCATCTCATTTACGGGTTCTGCCTCGTCCTCCTCCTGTTCTTGTGATGGCCCTGGTTCATCTTCATCCCTTACTAGACGAGCTGATTTTCTTGTGCATTTTCTTTTTTGTGTAGGGGCGACTGATACTGACATGGGTTGGTTCTCTGGGAGCAGAATAGCTGCAGTGCCTGCCGTGGGGGGTGGGGTAGCCACAGGGCCTGTTGCTTTGTCATCAGCTGCAGAGACGTTTCCTTCCCCTTGGGGGTTCTGAGTGGTGTTAAACAGGGCTTGGTAGGCGTGGGCCCGGCCCCAGCACATTGTAGTGATTTGCGTCTCCCTAGAATGGCCAGGGTGACAGCATACTTCTTCCAAATATTCTACTAATTTTTCAGGGTTCTGCACTTGTTCAGGAGTGAATTTCCAGAACACTGGTGGTGCCCACCGTCCTAGGCATTTGCCCATGCTATCCCACTCGCCCTGCCACTCATAACTATCCAGCCTTGGGGCAGATCTCTGGATGACATTCTTAAATTGCTTACTAACCTTGGATAAAACCACAACAATATTCCCAAGGAATACCTATAGATGTATCTTAACTATCCAGGGATGTTCAAGGTACTGACAAGTTATTTTAACAAAGGAGATGACATCATAGAGGAAGGTAGCGAAGGTGCCATTCTCTATTTCCTCCATAAAAAATGTCTCAGAGGAAAAGGTATAATTGCTAATGGTCTCCATGAGGTGGTACCCGAAATACAGTAACGGCTTCATTACAAATCCCAAATACCAAATAACCCCCAATGCCAGCGTTTTAGTAACAAACCTCCCAGGCAAAACATCATTAATCACGGCAGAGCACAACAGACTACAAAACCCAACTCCAATTTTTAACAGGTACAGTAAAAACAAGAGCATGGTGCAGAAAAAATTAATATGTTAACAGATATAAATTCTTTAATATGCTCTAATTGATCTGTTGCTATCTCAACCCTTCGCTGCCCCACGTTTGGTGCCAAAAAGGACTGTCGTGGTTTAACCCCAGCCAGCGAATAAACCCCACGCAGCCACTCGTTCCCCCTCCCCCTCCAGTGGGATGGGGGAGAGAATCGGGAGGGCACAAGTAGGAAAACTCCCTTTAAAGGTCCTTTCCAATCCAAACTATTCTATGATTCTATGATACTAAATAAAGTTAATGACTCCTAAAGGAAGTCAAGCTCATTAGAAATGAGAATGCAGAAGCATTCAGTACCATGCAAAATCTAATCTCCAGAGAGGTAGCTGCTGTATTAAAGAGCTTTTGTTTTAAAAAATGATTCCAGAACTTTATTACTAGTATGAGTAACGAAATAAAGGGTTACATGCTTAGCTGCTCTCAGGTAGTGTATGTAAATGAGGTCTATTTTCATTAATAAATCTGTTTACACTAAGTGTGAATTTCAGAAACAAGACTTAACTCCACGAATTGATTATGAAATTTTTTACTAAAATAATTGTTTTGAAACTCTTAAGTATGTTGGGTTAATCTTGTCCTTGATATTTAATATATAGCACAAGTTTCGTCAAGGTGGTAAGAATGTTACTAGAATTAAACTTTTCATATCCTTTCTGTCCTCACCTTTGTCACAAAAGCCCCTATCATTTTTTACTCCTAGACATAGCTGATCATTAGTTTGGTAGCTGCAGGCTTGGATTACATTCGCTAATTTAAATCCACAGACTGGATGAGTCTTTAAAAGTCTCTGTCAGCTCTTGAACCATCTGATACTGTCACAAATCAGGTATCAGACTTGTTAGCTACTCTAGTAAACATGATGGACAGATAACTTCTTGAAACATGTAAATAAATCAAGGTGAACTTGTGATGTCTTCATTTAAGGTAGAACCACATATAGGTCAGTGCTAAAAACCATCCTGAATCTTTTCAGAAAAGTATCTTGACAGAGAAATTTCTCTTTTAATTCTTTATGAGATTGACTATGGAGCAAAGGTGAAAATGTGGAATTCATTATCAAAATAAACAACAGGTGTTCTGGAGTCTTTTCCATAAGAAATTTATTTACAAAGAGTTAGATGATGTGAAAAATGAAAGAAAAATTATTATGGTCCAATTAGGTACAAATGAAATGAGGTGATGTGGTTTACTACTTAGCATTTTAAAAACCTTCCTTTTTAAGACGATAAAGACTTAGTAACTTGGCATTTTCTTGAAAAAGTAGTCAGATGGGAACGATCTTTGAAATTTGCAACATATTTGAATAGTCAAAAGTAATTGGACTCCATTACAACATGTAGTGCCTGCTGTGTGAGTCATTAGCATTCTCATAGTTCAAGTATATGCACTGATAAAATTATGATGAGCTAGCAGAAGAACCAACTCAATATTAATCCAGCCTTTAGACAAATATTGTAATAGGATTTGCACATTTAAGGGGCAAATTATCCTCTCAGTGTGTGCTCTGTGTATCTAAGGTAATATTGATGTGCATTGAAAGAAAAATACATCCATAATCACAATTACATTTAAGATTCAAATCCATATAGGACATGAAATTATAAAAATATTTATCATTTTTTCCATAGTTCTCAGAATGTGAAATGAAGATCCATTTTTTCTTATGTACTCTTTCAGAGGACTGAATAATGTCCAGAAAAGTTTTGTGGGGTTTTGTTTGGTTTTATTATTGCCTCTCTCTACCTGCATGGATAACTTCTGTTCCTTTAATGTCAGTGCTGATTTACATTAATTACAGATCTTAATCTTTAGGTAGTGGATATACGGCTGAAATGTACTACTGGTACACAAAGCTGCTGAAAATAATTCTGTACTGAGTAGTCACTGTGACTGAGCTAGGTATCCTAACAAAATGACAGCCTTAATTGGCCAATAAGCTAGCTCTTTTCCATTGCTAGCTCTTCCTCTTTCCCCGTGGACTTTGTCATTTCGCCCAAAGCTGGCTGCCATTGTAAGAGGGAAGGCTAGTGAGTTTGACCATCTTAATTCTGAAATAATTATCTTACAGAAAGGCACCACTGGGTGAACAGCAGAATAGGCGATCTGTACTCTATCTTAATTTGATGCCGCAGAGCTCATTCAGCCTGCAATGTCAATATAGTAGGCCTGGCACCCAGTCCTTCAGGTAGGCTACTGAGCCAATTCAGGACTCCCTGACCATGTGGCCCCTATTTCTTTATCCCTGCTAGCTGCTTTGCTATTGACCCCTGTAATAGTGAAAGGATTTAGTATTTGTCTTGCATCTCCTAAGAGAGGGAAAGGTTTGCATTCCCTCAGGATCAAAGAAAAGAGAAGCTTAGGTGTCTCTCTCTAGATAGAAATCTCTGTATCTTAAATCATGTTCTTGCTATTATGAGTGCACCTCTGCAAAAAATCCTCAGTAACTTGATCACTTATGCCTCAACGTGAAGTTGTTTTGCACAAAAAGAGTGAACAGATTTTTATACGCAGATATGTATTTAAATTTATAACTGATCTTTGCTGAGACAGATTTTTTGTAAATATGCTTTTACCAATGTTTGGAAGTTAAAAGCATGGTTTGGTATGTAAGAAACATTTCTTCTTTCACCAACATTTCATACACAGAATGGAAAAAAAATTCCTATGAAAACTGAGTCTTTAATTTGAGTTTTCTATCTCTGAATGAGATGTCAATATTCTTACAGAGTTGTGAAAATGAAAATTTTATTATATTTTGCTACTCTATGCTTGTAGAAGGGCTTTAGAGAGAAAAAAACATTTCTAGTCTCTTGTCTCCTTGAAGAACTAAAAAGGACAAGTAACCAGTTTCTCTCTTCCCAGAAAGTGGAGATTGAAAGATTTAGGGAACATGGAATTTTCACCCAGCTCTATGAGATCCTGCTGGTCTGGTTGCTAGGCAGATTATCTGATTTTACTTGTGCAAAAGCAGAATTCATTGACTGCTAAATCTCTAGTGATTTGTATTTGGCTGCTACAAGTATAGACACAGAGCCGAGCTTGAGACCCTTGGAACTAGCGGCTTTACAGTAGTTTCACAAATCTGATGGCTGAGTGACCTGCAGGAAGCTGTGAAGGGGATGCAGGGGTTACAGGAGGGTGAAGTGGAAAAGGTGTAAGAAAGGCAGCCTGCGACAGGATTACTAGCTTGAGCTTCAGTTAGCACCATTTATAAAACAGAGAACTTCCAAAAATAGTTTTTACTGTATTTTTCATCTAGTAAAAATTACTCTGCATCTTTTCACTAATGAAAATAGATGAGTAAAAAAAATGGTAATAAGTGCATACTTTAAAATATTAAACAGTAGAAGAAAAATCCATAACTGGAAAAAATATTCATGGTATATTGTGTGTCTGTGTCCTGTGCTGGCAGGGGGCTGCAGGGGGGCCTCTGTGAGGAGCGGCCGGGGCTGCCCCATGCCGGACACAGCCGGTTCCAGCCAGCTCCAACCCACCCACCGCAGGGCACGCCTAGCCCCGCAGCCACGGTGGCGGCAGCTCCGGGAAAGCCTGGGTAAGGAAGGGCAAAACGCTGCCCGGCTGTGAGGGGTCACAGAATGGCTGAGGTTGGAAGGAACCTCTGGAGGTCTTCTGGGCCAAGCCCCCTGCTGAAGCAGGACCACCTATGGTCAGTTGCCCAGGACCATGTCCAGATGTATTTTGAATATATTCAGGGATGGAGACACTGCAAACTCCCTGGGCAACCTGGCCCAGTGCTCAGTCACCCACTCAGTAAGAAAGTGTATCCCTATGTTCAGATGGAAACTCCCATGCTTCAGTTTGTGCCCATTGCCTCTTGTCCTGCCACTGGGCACCACTGAAAAGGCCTGGTTGCACCCTTTTTGCACCCAACTTTCAGGTATTTATATACATTGGTAAGATCCACACACCTCTCCACTCCCGACCCTTCTCTGCTCAAGGCTAAAGAGTCCCAGCTCTCTCAGCCTTTCCTCACAGGAGAGATGCTCCAGTCCCTTACTCATTTTTGTGGCACTTCGTTGGATTCTCTCTGGTATGCCCATGACTCTCTTGCAATGAGGAACCCAGAACTGGACACAGCACACCAGGTGTGGTCTCACCAGTGCTGAGTAGATGGGGCGGATCACCTCCCTCCACCTGCTGGCAACACTCCTCCTAATGCAGCCCAGGACACCATTAGCCTTCTTTGTTACAAGGGCACATTGCTGGCTCATGTTCAACCTGTTGTCCACCAGGCCCCCCAGGGCCTTTTCTGCCAAGCTGCTTTCCAGCTAGGTGGTCCCCTGCATATATTGGTGCATGAGGTTGTTCCTTCCCAGGTACAGAACTTTGACCTTCCCCTTGTTGAACTAATCTGCATTAAAGCTCACTATTCAATGATGTCCCCTATGTCTTCTCATTTGGAGACGAGATGTTGAAATGCTGCCATTGATTTAAACTTCCTACTTCCTCCTGATCCTGTTTGGAGGCAACCACAGTATGGATCCAAAGATAGCAGGGTTTAAAGCAGCGTATGTTCCTGCTCACACACTGGAAGGATAACAGGACGATCACCACTGAAATGGAGCTGTTTTTCTCCTCCATACTGAAGTCTGTAACCATCTGCCTTCTGAGCTTCAGTAAATTAATTTCTGTAGTATCCTGGGGAGAAATTGTCTTACTTGCCACGTTGTCTTACTGTGACCCCCTGCCTGGCTTGCTAATTTGCAGAAGCAGAGGGAGTCTGTCTCCTAGGACACATGGAAAAATCATTAAGTGACATGATGAGACACCAACCAAAAACACTATCCTTTTTCTTCCTACGGAAACAAGGCTTATGTGAACAGTGTAAACTGAGGACAGGCAAAACACAGTCATGGGTTATGCTTGGCAGTAGCCAACCTGCAAGCTTGCAGGTGCACAGATCCCTACCCTCGCCAGCACCAACCTTCTCTCATGCTAGTGGGGGTCTGGGGTCCCTTCTATTTTAGCAGATGCTCTGTGCCGAATATGCCATCTTCCTTTGCATGGGTTCTACCACACCTGTGAAATGCATCTTCTTATCCTACCTGGTCAGGGTAACTGATTTCAATCAGATTCCCCATAAAAGGGTCCTTCTAGAAAACCAGTATACCATAATCAGGGTATATAGCAAAAATACGTTGTTCTTTTACTGGAGAGTATTTTTTAATGACAATTGACTATGCTTCTTTCTACAAATATGTCAAAAACAGGTATTTAAAGGCATGATTTATCTCAATATCTTAACAAAAAAGTAACTGCATTATGATTGCTAGCTGATATCTTTGATGTAATATACAAGAGTTGATCAAGCTGTGGAGAATGAAAATCAAATTCTTGAAAATTCATCTTTAATTTGTTCTTATTATTCTGTTTGCATTTCAGATTTCTTTGGTGGGATTAGCATTATTTTAAAATAAAGAGGTTTACAAACTTCCTGCAAGTTTGAGGTTATTAGGAGCTAGAATAAAGTGATTTATTTTCCCCTTTGAATTTTTTTTTTTTTTAAATATAAAACAAGACTGTCTTTGTCCTTGATCTGGAATAAAAAGCCATTCTTTTGCCGATTTTGCTGATAAAAATATTACGTTAGTTTTAATTTCATACCTCTGTAGAGCATTTCTACCTGCCTTATAGAGCATTTTTAGCTGCTGAGAGAACAAAGACAACAGTAGTAATCTTAAATGTATTGCAGCAATATTAAAACTGAACGTTTCTACATATTTAACTCTGTATCCAAACACACTAGATGCTATTTTGAAATAAACTAATAGATACTTTGAACATTTAATTAACCGTTAGAATGTAAGTACTTGTTTAATTTTTATAATATTCCTGAATATTATCAATATGCTAATCAGTTAAATATATAATTTTTATTTTCAAATGCCTATTTAAATTAATTTTATGCAAAAAGCTTTTATGAGGTAATTTCATAATATTATCTAGTATGTTTGGACATGGAGTTAAAGATCTAAAAATGTTTCTTCTAAAATGCCCTCACTGTCTAATCATGCAATAGTTGACAATTAAAAATATGACAAGTTCTAAGTGAGACTCGCATAAAGTGATATTGTGCAAGAGGAAGAAATGATAAAAGTAAAACTTGTTAACCTGTTGCTAAAGTGAAAAAATACAGGTTTAAATCTTTGTGATGTAGACTCCCTGTGCCTCAAGATATGCATTTCAAAGACAGACTACAATGGGAAAATCAAAAAGACAGAAAAAGTTTTCTTTGAACTTAATCTAAATGCAATAATAATTATATTATTTAGAAAAGGGATTTTTTTAGCTGGTTGACCAGAATGAAAAAAGAAGCATCTAAGAAACATTTAAGCAATTCAATGAATATATGGTTGTAAAGTCATTGTGATTATGTAACAAAAGATTAAGTGGTGAAAAAAGTAAATAGATGAGCATCACGCAAACCAAAGGTCTGTTTTGACTTTCAAACAGAATTCTGACAGACAATTTTTTTAGAGGTAAAATACATGTTGTTTGCAGAGAAGTTAGTAACTCTTAGATGAGAGTTTAGATCTATCAGTAGAGAGACTTGATGTGTAATTTTTATTTTTTCATTGTCAAATGTGAAGAAACACAATACATGATTCTTACATCATACTAGTAAACTATTACAGAAAGCCCATGTGAGTCTGCATTGGTTGTTTATTGTTTAGAAATTTCTGGGAATTTAGAAAAAATTAGAATTATAGGATCCTACAATGTTTCCAATGACATCCGTAAAGAACATGAGAGGCAGCTATTTACAGGTTCAAGCAGTACCTACTTTACACTGGACTCTGCGTCTAAATACTCAGACAATTTAGAAAACTCTCCCACTATCTTCAGCATTTGTTAGAATTAAACACTGTGACTTCTTTTTCACCAGCAACTCAACACAGGTTAGCACAACTATCCCACCATTTTTTCTGTCAAATGTCAATATTTTCTGGAGGAAGCAAAAGAAGTTAAGTAGAATAACACACTAATTAATTTAAAAGAAAAATTTGTCTATGATTATATTCAAACCAAATTGTCTTCTCTGCATTGCATGATTTCCTTCGGACTCCTGGATTGATGACTAACTCCACCTTTACTTCCTACAGTATTTTGCAAGAGCTCTTGCTCTACTGAAACTTTTGCCACATTTGGAGACTTATGTTTATTTCCATTGTGTTAATTTTGTTGGAATGCCATTTATAAGACCTGCAAATGTAAAAATTCCCTCAATTCCGGAAACTTGAAAGCTGCATTTGTGGATCAGAACTTTATTTTCTGAAACAAAATGTACTTGTGTTGCAACTAGAACATATAACTACCATACACCAGGAGTGAATTCAGCGGAGTAAAGACAAAGAAAAAGTATGAAATAGTATAAGTCATTCTCTATAACAATTAGAGGAATAAAGTATCTTTCTCATATTCTCATTTGTTATTTGGGCTTTACCTTAAAAGAGTGGAAGATCTTATAAAAGACATAAAATATTAATATAATGAGTGATATTTCCAGTTTCTGAGGTATTTAGGAGAGAAAACTTGTCATAAATAGTACAGTTTTCTTTCTTGTGCTTTGTTTCTGATAAGATAGCCATTTAATTCACACAGGAAATGGAAAAGTTATGTAAATAATAGATAAGAGTAGAGCAAAACTAGTAAGACAAAATAAAGTATTCCAAAATATGATCCACATAAAAGCACAAAGTTGTGTTGATGGTGAGATATTTTAAATAACCAGAACAGACCAACTATTACACTTTCTACAATATTTAAAAAATGCATGACTACAGGGACACTGTAAACTCTATAATTAACCCAGCATAAGCCTGATAAAATAATTAGAAAAAAAAATCAGCTTTTATGCAATTCTAAGAAATGTATCTATGGTCTAACATGATTTGCATCCCGCTGGAGTTCAGGCTTTCTTTCTAAGTAGGATCACAGAGAAAATCAGCCTGAATTTTCTGTATGTTAAAACAGCTTTTTATCCATCCCTGTTATCTTTCTGGTTTTGAATAAAGCATTATCTGTGTTTTGTTGTAAATGCCAGGCTTCAAGAATTGATTGTTCTTTTGTTGTTTTTTATTGCCTTGATACTGTAGGGCTTTTTATCTCTGAATATATTTTAAGTGCTAAAATAATATTGAAGCTTTGCTTATTTTTTGAGAAGACTTCTTTACAAAAATAGGCGTGATTTGAGGGCATAGCAGTTGAACACATTCGAGTATTTCTACAAAGAGTTTGCCTGACTGAGAGATTAAGGGTATTATATTCTTAGAGTGCTGCTTTATCCCCTCAACACCCCCACCACCCCAGTCTTCCCCCAAAACCAAAACTCAAAGAAAGTATAAAAAAGTGGATATACATAAATATCACGTAAATATTTGCAGAGTTCCTCCAGATAAAATACTCATTTCTGTCACTTCAAAGAAGTAACTTTTAAAAGTACTGAGTTTACAGTAAAGAATTAAGACTTTTGAGTTTCAAATGACATTTGTATATTATTAGACAAACATAAATAAAATATTCAATAATTTATGTGCTAAAAAATATTTTTAATTAAAAAAAAATATTAATTAAGTTCAAATCCAGCTGGTATTGTCTGACAAAAAAACCCAAACCAAGGAAAAGATTTCTTTTTGAGTTTTACTATTTCATAAATGAATATGTAGGCTTTTAATTTCAGAATAACATTTGGTCTTTGAAATTCAAATACAAAAATGAAAATAAAATGTATTACAAACAAGACCTAGAAAAATATTGTTTTTCGTGTCAAAATATTCAATTTTCACCAACTGAAACCTTTATATCTCTTTTCTGAACCAGTCACTGAATCCAAAATGAGGTGTTCATATAGTTCCGTTGCTCATAAGCATTCGATAACATGATCATTTACTTAGGTTTTTTACTGGAAGGATTTCTGTCTTAAAGATTGTGTGAAAGTGTCTATCACCATGGACTGTGTCAATGCCAAATCTCAATTTTCTGTTTTAAATCATTAAGAAATACTTTAAGTCTCAGTGTGGCATAATAAAGAATGAAAAGATGTTTTAAACTATCTACAATTCTTTCATTCCAGTTCAACAACTTGCTTTCATTTGTAACTTTCCCTATGTGTGTTCATGATATTTTTGAAAGAAAGACGTGTATAGCCAAGTCTCTCAGCTTAGGCTGAACAGTGGACACAGTGTTTTAGATGCCTTTGATTACGTGTACAAAGCTTATGGTCCAGAAAGAGCTGTCCTGCATTTCCTTAAGTGTTCACTTGATCTAACTTGGTCAAAGATTTAGGGCCAATAAAGGGGCCTTGGGCCAAGGCATTCCTTTCTCCATGGTGTCCTTAAGTCATGGGGACTGCTGGGTGCCTTAAGGTGGGAGTTGCAACATCTTTCACGGTGAAAGGCCTAAAGTTGTTCTAAAAGTGGGGTGGAAATGTTACATTCTTTTGAGAATAAAAACCTTCTGGGTAACATGCACAGCAGCAGGTTCTCACAAGTAGGTGTGCTGCGCTATATTAAGAAAACAGTTTTTGGTTGTACAAACTGATGTGGTAGAAATGCAAAAGAGGGTGACAGATTGCTCAGTTGGCAGCTGGATAGTTGTAAGTGAGACAATCCCAGCATGATTTGTTAAAGCTGTACCAGGGGAAAGTACAGGAGTTTCATTGGGCCAAGGTAGCTGAGAAGTTGATAAGGGAGCCACAACAGTACTGCTCAGCCTGTGACTCCCAAAACCACCCCGGCTCCCGTGAGGAGGGGGAAGTGGTGAGTGAGGGTGTTGGGGTCTTCCTCTGCACTCCTGGGTCCAGTGACAGGGCAGGAGGGCAGCAGTGCCCTCAGGGGATCTGCTCTTTCCTCAAACGAGCTCTGCTTCCCATCCCTGTGGGCACGACAATTTGTACGTTTAAGGTGAAGACCCTAAGCAGGATGGAAACAACTGTGTAAACTGCATTTAGCAGAGATATCAGGATCACCCTCCTTCTCTAAATGCATACCCTTTCCTCTTTGCTGGTACTTAAACAGTTTAGTAGAAAGTGTGAGTCGGTGAGTATGTGTTAGTTATCCCACCTGTGCAGCTATTCTATCCATGGCTTTCTGTGGGTATAGGCAGACAAATCTCTACACCTTTGGTCTCTGGTCACACAAATGAAATGCATTTGGTTTTTGTGGAATGTTTATTTCCATTTAGATTATTTTTTTAGGTATCAATCAAGACGTGTATCTATAAAGTTTTATAAGAGATTTGCCTCAATTTTGCTGAAATATTGTCCACTCTACAAGGTTGGCAACTCATCCTTAACTGGATTCATTAGCTAAAAGGAATGTTTTAAGATCTGAGAAAAAATATACAGAACTTACAGGGAAACTTGAGCTTGGCAGCCATTTTTAATGTTGCCTCATTTTACTTCTTTGAGGGCCCTCTGAAACTAAGAATGAATGAAGAAATGATAGCCTGTGACTAAATCTTCAAATTTCCAGTGCATATATGTCTATATAAATCTGGTAAATGTTACACTATATAAGAAAGCAATTATTTTTGTTTAATATCACACTGTGTATGTACTAGTGAGCACTTGCTGAGGTAAGGAAGTGATTGATTAATATAATTGCTCAACCCTTAGCTCAACTTTAAATAAGTAATAAATTCAGATTTAAATTCCCATTAGTACATTAATACATTTAATAAATGGTTCAGGCACTTAATTAGAATATATTAAGCAAGCAACAACAACTATTAAGTAATTGTCAGTACACACTCCTAAAGTGTGTCGTTGTTTATCTTGAAACCTTACTAATAAGTGGCATACTTTCCTTTTCTTTATAATAATTGTATTACTAAAATTATAATCTTCTGAAATACATTCAGGAAAATACAAAAAAGATGCATTAATAAGAATGCTATTACATATTTACAGCATCTTAGGTTAGCTATATAAGTGAAAGTCCTTGTTAAAGTATATATCCAAATAATGATTGGTCATTTTGTAATGGAAAAGGTCTCTGTGGGCAATGCTTTTCCTTTCTCTTTTTCTTTAATTACTTTTTTGCTTTATAAGATTTTGTGTTTGAATCATTCAAGGACCTACATTTACAATGCAGATATTTTAGATTTGCTTTTGTTCCCACATGAATGTTGAGCATTTCCTTCAGTATTGGGCATTTTGAATAAGTTTCCGTGAGAGAAGGGGTACATTCACATAATGAACAAATTATGAGTCATCAAAGTTTGAAGCTGTAACAATGAACAAAAGTGCAAGGCAATAGATCTGTTGAATCATAGAAATGTTGATTGGAAGGAATTTCTGGAACCCATCCAGTCCAGCCTCCTGCCTGAAGCAGGATTATCATCAATACTACAACATGGTACCCTCTTCCAGGATTACACTATCTCCTCCATTAAACATGTTTTTCCTAATTTCCAGTCTGAACCTCTCCAGCCACAACTTGTGGCCATTTCCCATTGTTGTATTATTTGTCCCTGCTGAGAAGAGTTTGTCTCCATCTTCTTTGTAATACTAGTAGCAGTAGGCTGCTACTAGATTGCCCCTTAGCCCAAGCCCAGCTTTCTCATTAGGACACATGCTGAATCCCTCTGGCAATCCCAATAGTCCTCTGAAGGACCACCGTTAGTTTCTCAATATCCATTTTGAACTGGTGTTGACCCAAAGCAGTATTGCAGATGCAGATTCACCTGTAACTAGTAGAAGGTGATAATATTTTCCCTAGATCTGCTGGTGGTGTAATGTAGCCCAGGATTCAGCTGCTCTACTTGCGACAGGAGCACACAGCTGGCTCATATTCAGCCTGGCATTCACTGTAATCTCCAGGTCCCTTTTATCAGGGCTGCTACTCAGCCAGTCAGTTCCCAGGCACTGAGTTATTCTGTCCTAGGTGTAGCCTTTTGCACTTCTCACTGCTGAGCTTCATCACATTAGTTCAGTCATCAAATTTACCAAGGTCCCTGTGAACTGAAGCTCTGCTGTTTATTCTCGGTCATTCCCCATAATTTAGAGTTGTCTGGGGGTGCATTGCCATCATCCAAGTCATTGATGAAGGCATTGAACAAGGTGGGCCCCAGTAACATCCTCTGGGATACTCTGCTCATTGACACCTACCAGCTGAACATTAAGGTTTTGGTTATGACCACTGAGCCCAGGGGTCCAGCCAGATTCTAGTGCAACTGGTAGTCTGTACTTCTTCGTATTTCAGAGGAGAACGTTACAGGACATGAAGCCTTACTAAATTAAATGTATGTTGTATGCGCTGTATGTTCCTCATCCACAGCTAGTCAGTAACCACTGCTCTCCCCATATCCACAGAGGCAGACACAAGTATTTCTGGTCACTCCTGTTTGCAAGGTCATGTGGTAATTGTATCACTGAACTAATCCAGGGTAAAACTCTGCAGAAAAGTAGGTGTCTTTTAGGCTAGATCAGTTCACTACTCTCTTTCCCATACAGTACTTCAGTTGTGTTACCAAAACTGAAAGACCGGTGGAAGGTCAAGGCTGTGGCCCAGTATTTCATGACTAGAAGAATGAAAAATAAAACTATACCACAAATTACTGGTTTCTCGGAAGAATCATAGATGGAATGATCCACTTGCCCGGGTGACTACTATTTTGACCTATCTTTTCATGTGGTTTCCTTGCACATTGCAGATGGAAGGGAATGAGCTCCATATATCCTTTGCTCTCATGCAAGAACACAGACTGTCTCCTGAGTATAAGTCATTAAAATTACTGATTACACTATAAATTATTTTGCAATACCAGAGTTTTATAATTGTAATTTATCATCATAAAATGCCTGACTATTAGCCAGATCTCACTGAGCTGGGATCCCTGTCCTAAAGGAGCTTATTATTAAAAGGAAAGATCAGAGAATGAGAAGCCACAAAAACAGAAGTGTATTATTTGGAAGGTAATAGGAAAAAGTCTTACGCCACAGTCTTATGTCTGAGAGAAATGGCATACCCTTTGTTTCGGAATATATGTAGCTTCACAGATGACATTTTGATACTTACACGCACATGCACAAAGGAAAAAAAGTTGTGGAGGGGAAAGGTTTAATTCACTCGAGCAGGTTTAACAGAAAAGCTTTAAAATAGTTAAGTGTACTTCTGAGTGTTGTGGCTTCCTGCCAAGCCCGTAAAAGAAGGTTGTGATATTTTCTTTCTGTCCATAAAAAAAAATGAGGTATTGAATGTTTGACCTTGCTTGTTCCCATTTTGTTAGCAATTTTTGATTTTGAAAAAAGAGCTATGACCAAAAAAAAAAAAAATCTCAAAATCACAAGAAGCAGCATTTTAAAGCAATATACTTGTAAATATTTTTTCTATTTACAAATTTTTTCAGTCTAATGTATAATTTTTATTGTTTTGGAGTGTTAAACATTAAAACCAAGTACAATGAAAATGGAGGGAATAAAAAACCAAGGGAATTGAAATACTTTTATGCCTCCTGCAAAAGCAAAATTTTAAAGGAAACAGTATTTCACTACCTTCTCCGTACACACATCTTCCTTTCTAGAGATTTTTAATTGAGTGGTCAGGCAGTCAACTTGACAAATTTCACATGCGTTTTACAATATATCTTCAACTGCTTTTAAATACACAATTGATTTTTTGGAGATCTGTTTTAGCTCATATTAATTGCTTTCTATTTTACCATATTATATAGTTGGTGGCTTTATGATATATATGTAAATGTTCATTAATTGTTTGATAGCTTTGTTGTATCATTTGCATAAGGTCCCTGTAGCTCTGCTCAAAATCCTTACAGCATGGGTTGGAAAGCCTTGAGTTGGTCTTCAAAACTGAGATAAATTCTTCTAGGTGCTGAGTGAGCAACGAGTTGTGAGTGGGAAAAGGACTACTGAAAATCTATTGCCCTTGGCCTGTATTCAAATGACAGGTCTCTTTATTGACCATACATTTTTCAAAGACATAAGTGCTTTTCCATTTTTCAAAGTTCCAAGTCCCATGAACTTTAAACCAGGCTCAGACACCTGAGCGCTTTGAGAGCTTTTGAAAACTTAAACTTAAGGTCCTCCGTTTTACCCACATACTATACAAGTATTAATAACAGATTTACAGATTTCTGTACTCTAACTTACAACCTTCACCTGAAAGGTAAGTGTTATAAATGGATAGAGCTAATCATTGAGCTATCATTGTGTGATAGAGCTATCCAACCTGAGGACCGGTTAATATTACATTATTTAAACAAAATAGAACAGTTCAAGAATAAAAGAGAAGCTTACTCCCAAATGTTCATCTGATGGCTTACTGGAATTTGGGAAATATGACTTAATTTTTAAAAAATCATTTTCAAAATATAATTTAAAAAATTATTTCTGTAAGTATAGGTGAGTGTCATAACTGTCTAGATAACAGAAAGATTTTTTCTCTTTTGAAATTTTATTTGGCACCTGAAAAATATTTCTGATCAAAACTACCCTTTTGGTCAGGAAAAATGTTAAGTTTTGTGAACCAGAAATTGCAGGGGTTTTACTGTAATGGCTAATCAAAATTTCCTAGTTTCAAGCAGCCAATATACATTTTAAAGTTTTTTTTTTTTCTTATTTTATTTATTTTTAACTACAACAAATCTTTTAAACTCTAAGGCAAATTTAAACTGTATACTATAAATCAACTAAAACCAGAATTGTCAATGTAGATTCATTAGCTAGAGTAAATATAAACTGTTTTGTGTAATCAGTTTTTTCAGTTCATCTTTTGCTTATTGCATCATTCTTTTTTAGTTCTCATGCACTAACAAATCTATTTTGTGTTCTAATCTTAGCCTGTCATGAGTAATTTTTATAAAAATGTTTTATTTAATAAAAAATAAATCTTTTGGTGTTAGATCCAGCTGAGCTGTTGACATATATAACACACATACTGTTAAGAAGAATTTCCTTTGCTATAAACAGAACTTAATCAGTTACCAAGTTACGTATGCCTGTGGCTCAGTGTAGGGACAGATGATCCCTTGATATTTTCTCTAACCTACAGTTTTTTGATTTCGTGGAATATTTGGGCCTAAAACTACAGAATGAGATCTATGGAACAGAGCAGAAACGGAAGACCTGTTTGAATCTATGATGAGACCATACTTTTAGCTCTCTTGTAGTGGAAAAAAAATTAACATTATAAACCAAGTTAGTCTTACCATTAATTATTTAGTCTTTTTCCCTCTTTTTAAGCACTTTTAGTTTCTGATCTGTCTACCCTAGATATATTTGTGTTCAGTCTGTGCAATCAGTATGATTACAGTACTATTATATAGAGCAGGAATAACTGTAGATGCAATACCTTAGTTTTTTCTCCTCAATATTATTTATAATTTTCTTACCCATCTTTGACATGAGGGGGGTGTTATTACTGATGGCACATTTGTACTTTTGAACTTAGTATCTAAATAAAAGATGGATAAGAAACTGGAACATCAACTACTTACAAGTTGAGATAAATGGTCTAGTATAAAATATCCCACAGAATGTAATATACATTTGAGTTTTAAGACAAAAATAACAGACATACTGGAACATCTGAGCATGTGAAAAAATACTATTTTTTTCAATAATGTAAACTTAAATCTCACTTATATGAACACCTGTTCTGGCTGTTGTTTCCAGTTTAATGACTTTAGGGAGGTTTGTATCTCTGAACTGAGAGTAGCTCTATCATTTTGACATTTAATTTTGTTTGTCTTTTATAAATGTCTTATAAAAAAAGAGAATCATTTAGCATCTGTTATGTTATCTACTAACATCTGTCTCCGTTAGCCATTGTTAAATATATACTCAATACATTAAAATTCAGTTGATTTTTTTTCTCTTGAATCACAAATTGATTTAATTATTGATGCAAAGTTCTTACCATACCAATTGCTCATTGAAGATTTAATGAGTTCTCGTATTTAGACTGGATTTACCAAGGGATCTGTCTTTTTCTTCCACTTATATGAGGGAATATCTAATAGCTTGTTCTTTGCTTTGCTTGTGCCTATTTAAAACCTTTCTTTTTTGCTTCCCAATGTTTCCATATAGTCATTCCAGTGAATGAAAAATACAATAGGGTACATTGATGCATTATTAAAACAAATATACGGGAGGGGGGAGTGGCAGCATTTTTAAGAAATGATGAGAAAATGTTAGGATAACTGAGAAAAGTGAGTATAAATGCCATCCTACTGCAACATAAAAGAATATAAAGCTGCACAAGTACATTCTGTCTAAGTAACTTCAGGATTAAATAGTTACACACATGCATGAGCATGCTGAATTCATGAGTACAATAGTTGCATTGTGAATTGTCAAAGCTGGAGACAGTAAAGTTCTTGGGAATAAGATTACACTCCTTGTGTTTAGTTGCTTGAACATAAAAGATACTCATAAATATATTTTTATCCAGTTGTCACTGGGAGAATGGTGGGTGGAAATATATCATCATTGGTGATGAAAGAACATCTAAATAAGTGTTCAGATGCACAGTAATCTGAACTATCCAACTTCTTATTAAAAAGACTTAGAGAAAAAAATGGAGAGAAAAACATTAATCTTACATTAATCCAATCATAGTTTAAATTAGTCCAATGTTTTGGAAATTAATATATGTTTATTATATGTATTATATAATAAGATCACATATCAGTTCATTGCCAAAAATTATCTGTTCCTAAAGGGAATAAAAACAAACCACAGTGTTGGAGAATATTAATTTGTTAGTCCAACGAAATCCATGTGAAATATTCCCAGCAAGTACATTGTCAAGTGATAGTTTAGATTTTTTTAATATAATCTGGGAAATTTTGTATAATTTTCTTTCTATGAATAGTTATTGTGTTTACTTGGCTACGTATTGTGGTAGATTAACCCTGGCTGGATGCCAGGTGCCCACTGAGCCACTCTATCACTCCCCTCCTCAGCTGGACAGGGGAGAGAAAATGTAATGAAAGGCTCGTGGGTTGAGATAAGGACAGGGAGAGATCACTCACCAATTACTGTCATGGGCAAAACAGACTCAACTCGGGGAAAATTAATTTAATTCATTACCAATCAAATCAGAGTAGGGTAATGAGAAATAAAAACTAAATCTTAGAACACCTTCCCCCACCCCTCCCTTCTTCCTGGGCTCAACTTTGCTCCTGATTTTCTCTACCTCCTCCCCCTGAGCGGCACAGGAAGATGGTGAATGGGGGTTGGGGTCAGTTCATCAAATGTTGCCTCTGCTGCTCCTTCCTCCTCAGGGACAGGACTCTTCACATTCTTCCCCTGCTCCAGCATGGAGTCCTTCCCATGGGAGACAGTCCTCCATGAACTTCTCCAATGTGAGTCCTTCCCACAGGCTGCAGATCTTCACGAACTGCTCCAGCCTGGGTCCCTTCCACAGGGCACAGTCCTTCAGGAGCAGACGGCTCCAGCGTGGGTCCCCCACGGGGTCACAAGTCCTGCCAGCAAACCTGCTCCAGTGTGGGCTCCTCTCTCCATGGGTCCACAGGTCCTGCCAGGAGCCTGCTCCAATGTGGGCTTCCCACGGCATCACAGCCTCCTTCAGGTATCCACCTGCTCCAGCACAGGTTCCTCCACAGGCTGCACATAGATACCTGCTCCACCGTGGACCTCCATGGGCTGCAGGGGGACAGCCTGCCTCACCATGGTCTTCACCATATGCTGCAGGGGAATCTCTGCTCTGGTGCCTGGAGCACCCCTCCCTCTCCTTCTTCACTGACCTTGGTGTCTGCAGGGCTGTTTTTGTCACGTATTCTCACTTCTCTCTCCAACTGCTGTTGCACAGAAGTTTTTCCCTTTCTTAAATATGTTATCCCAGAGGCGCTACCACCGTCGCTAATTGGCTCAACCTTGGCCAGCAGTGGGTCTGTCTTGGAGTGGGTCTGTCTCTATTGGACATGGGGGAAGCTTCTAGCAGATCCTCACAGAGGCCATCCCTGCAGCCTCCCCGCTATCAAAACCTTGTCATACAAACCCAATACACATATTTAACATATTAACTGTTCCGTATGTCATCATTCAACCAACAGATGTTGTTGCTTAGGAAAGTTAATGACTTTCACAGAATTTTTTTTAAAAAGAGATACTCAAACTTTATACATTCAGCATTTTAGTTGCAGATAATTCTGTTCTGCAATGTTCGTTATACAAGTATATTTGTTCAATAGTTTATGCAAGTGTTTTGTACTGGTAGGTGTTTGGCATAGTATTTGATGAGTCTGTTTTTAAAAATGCGTTTGCTAAATTCTACTGCTATGTCCATATTTCAGCACTCCTGACATTCAAGCTTCTCTTTGATGTTTCTGAATATATAATTAAAGATATACTTTTGACATCCTGGCTTGAGAATTGTGGCCTATCATAAGTGTTTTAAAAATTTGTATTTCTAATTTGTTATGTGCATTATGTGATTGTTTAATTCAGGCATTTACCATGCCTTGTTTTGAAAGAACTCTGTCTCTGAAAACACCTGACTGGAAAAAAAGTTTGGAAATATAAATTTTTGCTGTCTTTATATTTTTAATGTATTTTGATCCGTTCATCTGATGTCCCTGATCTATCAAAAATTCTTCCCTCCTGATAAGCTTACCTTAAAAGTTTCTTTGTCTCTTTCCCATCTTTTGTCTTCTTGCTTCTCTATATCACCTTATTACCTTGTAGTTATTTTCTGCTATAAATAAGTAATGTTTCCATGTAGCTGCATTACTCCAGGAATACATCTAGTTAACGACAAAGTATATGCTCATCTGAGTGCCTTGCTTCTAAGGTCGCTAAGGGTCATTGACTATTCCCATGTTTATTGCTGCCTTGTCATATAATGGATAACCATTGCACACTCAGAAGGAAAATCACACATATTAGAGTTTTGGGGAATGTGCTACTCGTTTGTCAACCCCAGGAGCGTTACAGATGAGCTTAAACTTAGCAGAAGAGTCCTACTTAGATTATTACTGTAGATTCTGGATCACATGCAATATGCTGTTTATTTAAGTGTTTGAGTTAAATTTAAAAACTGGTGGAGTTCAGATCTGTGCACCAGGATGCGTGGTTTTCTAAATTCAGCTGTTCATCTAAACCAGTGTATTTACCTCAGCATATGTAACACTTACCTGTGTTTTTGTTTTCTCTCTAGTAATTTACCAGGCACCTAAAATGAAGCAATATTTTTTTTTACTAATATGAAATGCACTGCAATGTTTGCTTAGTTCTTGTCAAAGCCCTGTTTTATTAGGCTGATCCAAAGGAAAAGCAACTGACAATGTAGTAGACATAATAAGCTAACTGAAGAGGTACCATCACTTCAATTCCTCCAGTGATTTGGAGCCAATTTTTTCCTCGTAAAAGATTATATCAAATGTTTATTTAAAAAGTATACAGCAATTCAGTGCTTTTGTTCAGATAGAAAAGGTGTCAGTGTTTCATTATAAATCATCAAGAGAAAGTTACCTTCTCACTACTTCTGTTGGAGCCTCTCACAGCATTTCACATGAACGTGGTGGAAGCATAGCCAGAGACAGACTGCCTTTTCCCCTTCGGCGCTCTCAGTTGTTGTTGTCTGGATGGGTGGACTGGCGAGCACAGTGACAACCACTCTTTCCTAGGATCCCTGGTGCTGCTTCCTTAGAAATAACAACACAAATAACGAGAAATGCTCTATGTGTTATGGGAGAAGACAAGACTGCTCTTTTGAGTAGGATATTTAATGTATTTGTGAGATTTTATTTCTTGCGAATGGTGGTAATCCTTTTATTCATACAGGATAGAGGTAACCAATGTGTACTGACCAGGCTAACATTTATACATCTCTTAATCTGTCAATTCAGATCTTGAGTATAAATACTAAGCAGTAAAGAGTTTCTGTCTTACAAAATACATAACACTTGTGAAAAATATAAATCTTTCTTTGTTTTTCAATAATATGCACTCTATTCTCCTGGGATAATGTTTTGAGAAATGTAAGTTAGACTTATTTGATTAATTGGCTGTCTGCAGAAATGTCTAACTACTGCAATGAGTTATATGTCCATTTGAAACTAGTTGGGTTTACCCAAACAACTAGTTTGTGTATATCCAAAATTCAGTTGGGTATAGCTGAGGATGACTTATTTCATCGCTAATGTTTTGACTCAGCAATCAGTAACTTCAGGATACATATTTTTTTCCAGTTATGATATCAATTGTACAATGCAACCACTCATTCAGTGCTTCTCATAAAAATAGGCAACATGTAAACAAATTTATGATTCTTTGTGCACTTAATCTTGTTGTGACTTTTGTTAATTGCTTCTAAAGGTTCTTTTAGTTTAACACAGCATGATATTACCTGTTACAATATTGATCTAATTCATTTATTTCTCTGTTGTTCTGACTTGAACTTACAAGGTAGCTAGCTTCCTTGAGTCTTTGGGGCAGGAAAATTGCAGCAAAATGCTCAAACGTAAAATCAAGCAACTGCTTATTTAAGAATTCACCCAACAATCTTGCTGGCTAGCACAAAGGAGTGAGCTTAAATGAGGGAAAGAGGTGAACTGTTGATAAAAAGTATATAGATTAACAAAATGGAGACCAAGTTAGATTTTCAGAGAAATAACATTGTATTACGGAAAAGCAAAATTTCATCATTTATCATAAGCAACTGTCTGTTGAAAAGGTGCCACTTTATAAAGTCCAGATAATGAAATAACTACAAAACAAAATTTCCTTTAAAAGTGGCCTTCTGGGATTAAAAATAGAAGGAGAAGATGTGGGCAGTAGTAGAGGCATTTTCTAAGATTTTTAATTTTTGTTTTCTCTAAAGAGAGGTACTCAGAGTTAATCATAGAATCATAGAATCATTAAGGTTGGAAAAGACCTCCAAGATCATCGAGTCCAACCATCAACTCAAAACACCACCATGCCCACTAAACCATGTCCCTAAGCGCCTCATCTACACGTCTTTTAAATACTTCCAGGGATGGTGACTCAACCACTTCCCTGGGCAGCCTCTTCCAAGGCCTGACCACTCTTTCAGTAAAGAAATTTCTCCTAATGTCCAATCTAAACCTCCCCTGGTGCAACTTGAGGCCATTTCCTCTCGTCCTCTCGTTAAAGAAAACACCGTGGATTATTCATGTTCATTTTGCACCATTTGTAGATATATGTAATGTAGCATTAACTAGACATTGGAGTCCAAAGTTCAATGATTCAAAGTTCAATGATCCAAGAATCTGAAAGTTGTTCAGAGGAAATATTGATCCATTAAAGCCAATGTTAAAATCGGTTACAGACAAATACCGAGCAAAATCAATTCTTTTTGTGACACATTGGGAAAACAAAAAAAGCTGCTTGACTTCAGCAAGGTCATTTTCTTTCAGATTTGAAAAAAAACAGCTTTACTTAAACTGGATGGAGTTAAATTGAGAAAGTTACACAGTTTTCGCCTGTTTTGGAAAAAAATACTTTGTTCTGGTGCTGTTAGAGTAGTGGTTGAATATGTAATGTTGAGGTTTCTGATGAAGTACAGAAACACATGCTTCAGGTAATAGACATACTGTTCAAGACGAAGAACTAGGAAAGATCTCATATAGTAACCAAACATTTATTAAAAAAAAAAAAAACAAACACTGCTCCCACGTTTGGATTAATGAGAAAGAGATAAAAATATAATAAGCAGGTGTTTAGAAAGCATTTATTGTCTCTGTAATATTATAATCCTCTTGCAATTTTAAATATTAATACTCTTAAGCATATTTCTGTTAACAAATTTTAAATCATCCCTCACTTTTATATGTGATAATTTAAACTTGGAAAATAAGCACATTCAAATTCATAAATAAGATTGACTTTATTCATTTTAACTGCAGTAATGGAAGTCATTAATAATTGTCTTCTGCATGAATAAGATAGCAAATTATTATACTAGCATAACTCCAACCTCTAGTTGTTAGACATTTGTAAATAATTTGCAAAGAAATTTCAAACCAGTATAATATAAGTTTGCCTGACTTATTAATACAAATTAGTATTTCACCTCTTTAAAATAATTCTATGCTTAATCAATCTTGGTGGCAAAGTAATGTAAAAAGAGCTAGTATTTACTTGTAATATGTAGTTTTACTACAACCTCATCTTATTTAGAATTATTTGAATTGTGTTGTTAAGGAATATTATCACCTTGTTTGTATTAGTGTTTGATATTTATCAGAAGCACATCTCTGACATAAAATTACTTTTTTCTGTGTTCCATGAAATTAAAAACCAGCTAACTTGAGTTCAGTGCATTCAAAAATTCTCTCTTCTTTCTCTCCAGGGAAAAAGACACTGAAGTTGCCAAAATAATTTGTTCATTCTTAGACTCAGTGGGCTTTTGCTGAAAAGTAAAATAAATTGCTTGAGCAGTTTTGCATTTCAGTATACGTTGTGCAGCACTGGAAGGAACCGCTGCCTTGAAAAAGCTACGCCATTTGCTGTAGAACTGAGGAAAACTCAGCTTGGGCTTCTCTTCACAACTTCCACGTTAGCCATGGTTTCCTTCTGTAGCTCTTTTTTTTCTGTGCTGGGACAAGGAAATCTCCTTTTCCTTTACTTCATTGACCAAACAGGACCGCATACTTATGATAATCCCATGTATCTTAAAATGTAGCATCTCTTGATCTAACCCATCGCTTGCTATGGCAAAAGCTTTCACTGCCTCTGATAGCCATTCTTGTAGCTAAAGAACGGATATTTGTGATCCGATGGTGAAATGGGTCAAGTCTTTTGTTGTTGTGAATAGTGTACGCTCAATATAAGTTACATTTTCCTTAATGAAATAATGGAAGAGTTAGTAAACCTTCATTCAATGTGTATAAAAAGAACCGCAAACTGAAGCACCTGAAAGTTAGAAAATGGCAGGTTTTGCACTGACTGAGCAACTCGGTCTTTGTGTGTGTGCATGATTAACTTTACATCATGATGTTGAACTATGTGGAAAACTTAGTTTTACTTCCACATTGTATAGGAAGGGATGTAAAAGAGGAGCCAAATGAGATAAAAACTGTGAATCAGCATTTCTTAATTTTCTCATGCATGGCTTTACAGACTAAAGGTATTTTTATGTACTGAGTCTGTAGATGAATGTCTTTAGGTAACGATTAATTCAGATTAATTTTGTGAGTACTTAGGCATTGGTTATATCCAAAAGTGCTATCAGTTAAAATTTAATTTTGTACATTTCCTAAGAGCAAGATAACAGTGTTTCGCATATTTGTTTACAAAATTTATTAGAAGAAAGGAAATAGAGGAAAAATAGTGGAATTAAAGTTAAACAGTAAGTAGACAAAATACGTTATAAAAGTCTGTTCTTTATTCAGGAGAGCATATATTTAAAACTAAATTATAAGGGAACATACAATATCTACCACCCTAAAAAAAAAAAAAAAAAATTGGTAGTCAGAGAAATTCTTGCTTTCAGAATAATTAAAAATAATGAGTTCCAAAGTATGTCATTAGTTTATCTTCAAATGAGAATGTCATGTACATTACTATTTATTGATTTGTCTTGGTTTAATATTACTGTGTTAGGTTTTTCAAGAAAATTCTACAGACTAAATTTTTTTTTTTGTCAAAACAATTCTTGTGGGACTGTGCACATATTTGCAAGGTAGTCAGAAGTCATGCCCTTTTTTCTTAAAGTAGAGTTCCTCTGTGGACAAGACCTTCATTTTTCTCTGTTTATAAGCTCCTTTCCACACTGTTGGTCTTTAATTTCTGAACTACAATAGTAATTTCAGTTTTCAAACCATTACAGTCTTCAACAAAGGGTCCAGGAGCAGTGTCCTCAGGTATAAAAAGTGGAAAGTTATATATATTACTGATAAATAAAAGATACAGATACTTATACTGAGAGCTTTTACGAGGTTTTAATTAAAAGTCCTTCATGTGATAACGATAATGATATAATAATAACTGTAACAATACTGAAATCAGGTTTGTGCTGGTTTTGGCTGCGATAAAGTTAATTTTCTTCATAGTAGCTAGTATGGGGCTATGTTTTGGATTTGAGCTGAAAACAGAGTTGGTATAACACAGGGATGTTTTCGTTATTGCTGAGCAGTGCTGACACAGAGTCAAGGCCTTTTCTGCTTCTCACCCCACCCCACCAGCGAGCAGGCTGAGGGTGCACAAGACGTTGGGAGGGGACACAGCTGGGGCAGCTGACCCCAACTGACCAAAGGGATATTCCATACCATATGACATTATGCTCAGCATATAAAGCTGGGGGAAGAAGAAGGAATGGGGGGACGTTCAAAGTCATGGCGTTTGTCTTCCCAAGTAACCATTAAGTGGAGCCCTTGTTTCCTGGAGCTGGCTGAACACCTGCCTGCCGATGGGAAGTAGTGAATGAATTCCTTGTTTTGCTTTGCTTGCATGTGCGGCCTTTGCTTTCCCTATTAAACTGTCTTTATCTCAACCCATGAGTTTTCTTACTTTTACTCTTCTGATTCTCTCCCCCATCCCACTGAGGGGGAGCGAGCGAGTGGCTGCGTGGTGCTTAGTTGTTGGCTGGGGTTAAACCACAACAGTCCTTTTTGGTGCCCAACGTGGGGCTCGAAGGGTTCGAGATAACGATAGATTTGATTGGAATGTGCTAGATGGAATTTATAGCTGTTATTGCTGTTTAGCTATTAATTGGCAGTCTCCTGTGCTTGCCACGGGGTTTGCTTGCCTTACTGTATATTAGAGTCTTGTGCTCGTTAGTGGCTGCTTTTTGCTTTCACTGCTTGCTGTGCTGTTGTACTGCTGATTGTCTTACTGTGCTGTGCCCGGGAACATTTTGATAACAGCAATGGCCATGTGCCTGGACATCGCTGCTGCTTCTGTGCTGCTGTACTGGACAGGCTGGAACTCCAGTGTGAACTCAAGAGGAAGAGACTGTGACCTGTGGATGAGTCCAAATGGGAGCAGGACATGCTGAAGCGTCTGTGGCCGTGGTTGTGTCTGTGCCACAGCAGGTATACCTCTGAAGGGATTGTGGCCCAAGGATAAGTCCACATTGGGGAAGGTATACCTTGAAGCATCTGTGGCTGTGGATAAGTCCACACTGCAGCAGGTACACCTGGAAGCATCTGTGGGTGTGCATGAGGTCATGCTGGAGCACCTCAAAGCGTGTGGCCGTGGATAAGCCCATGACAGAGCAGGTACACCCCTGGGGGATTGCAGCCATGGGTAAGGCCATATTGGAGCTTTCATTGAATTGGAAGAAACTATGATGTTACATGCTTTGTAAGATGATATCTAAATAAGGTCAAACTGTCTAATTACACATTACTACCATTACCTGTTGCTAATGGAAACTTTTCAATTAATTTTGCTGGAGACAATTCTACTGGACATAATTTTTCGATTTATGATTTTATATTTTTCCAGTGAAAATTGCCAACCACATGTGATGGTAACATTAAAGCCAATGCAAATTCAAATATCCTTGTCATTCAAACTTAAACTTTGTTTAAAATTTAATGTGAGTTCTGTTGCAGAAGCTAGTATAACAGGAATAATCCTTAGCAACTAGAATTAAGAAAGAAATACCACTCTATTCAAAATTCATACTTTAAAGCACATAGTCTTGAAGTGGGGATGTCCTGGATTCGGCTGGGATAAAGTTAATTTTCTTCCTAGTAGCTGGTATAGTGCTGTGTTTTGGATTTAGTATGAAAATAATATGATAACACACTGATGATTTAGTTGTTGCTAAGCAGTGTTTATAATAAGTCAAGGATTTTTCAGCTTCCCATACTCTGACAACGAGGAGGTGCACAAGACGTTGGGAGGGCATATAGCTAGGATAGCTGACCCAAACTAGCCAAAGGGATATTTCATTTCATATGATGTCTTGCTCAGTATATAAGCTGGGGGGAGCTGGCCGGAGGGCAGCGATCACTGCTCGGGGACTGGCTGGGCATTGGTCAGTGGGAGGTGAGTGCTTACATCACTTGTTTTTCCTGAGTTTTATCTCTCTTTCTTTTTGTTATTTTCCTTTTCAAATAATAATAATACTAATACTAATAGTAATAAATAGTAATAGTAATAGTAATAATATATTTCAATTATTAAACTGTTCTTATCTCAACCCATAAGTGTTCTCACTTTTACTCTTCCAATTCTCTCCCCCATCCCACTGCGGGGAGCGGGGAGTGAGCAGGCACCTGTGTGGTGCTTAGTTGCCAGCTGGGTTTAAACCTCAACAGGATAAGACTAACATTTTTCTACAATCATTGCACAATGAAATCTGAGATTATTATAACATACATACAAATTCATTGACAATAGTTGGAAAATGAAACTTTGATTTGGTTTCAGTGGTCCCATTCCGTGACTGATAACAACAATACCAAGACACCATATGCACTGGAGGGAATTTCATAATTTATTCTCCCTAACAGACTCTGTTTTAGGGAAAAAGGAATTTTAAGTAAACCGACTGTCTAAAAATTCAGTGCATGTATATGTATGCATGCTAGCATACGTAGTGCTTTATATGTTGCACTACCTGGAACTTCATGAGCATTCTCCCTTTTCTTGCACTCCTATTTATATATACTGTAATTGCATTTGTTGTTGCAGCACACACTTTTGCTTTCAAACTTAGTATTTGCATCTTTTAAAGTTAATTTAAAAGTTAATCAGCAGAATCAATTTCTTGTAGTGACATAATAGGCAAAAGAAATCCAGAATTCTGGAATTTTGTGAAGGTGAGCTTTTATGTATTGTATTTCCAGTTCATAATGGTGGAAAAGTGATTGGGCATGAGTGCTGTTTAGTCTACTGACTTTAATCCATTTTGGTACATCATTTCCTTCTAATTCCTACTTGATTGCATTGCTGCATTTCTCTCAACAAACTTGCTCTTTAGGCTATCCAAAAGAATGTTAGCCAACTGCGTTTAGAAGTGCTTCTTGATGTTTACCCTGTATTTGTTCTTATTATGTTTCACATTTCTATCATCTGTTCTGTATCAGATTTCTTACTGATTTTAAACTGTGCTGTTTAAGATTTTTGTACATATTTAATTCGGTCTCAATCAACTTACAGTTTTAAGTGGTACACAGATGAGACTCTTATGCTTATTACTGTTCTACCAGTTAGACTAAAAGTTACCTTGCATGTTCGGAATTTTTTATTCTTGCTTTTTCAATAATTTTTCTGCTTATATCTTTTAATATTTTTTCTGCTTATGGGTAGATTAAACAGTAGTACTAAACAGTTTGCAATCAGGATTTTTGCTATTGGCTTCTTTGTGATCAGAAGGCAACTTTAAATGGGAGAGGAAAATGGAGAAAATAACCAAGAACATTCTGTCCCTTCAGGAAAAAAATGCTGCTTGAGTTTTTCTAGAAATAATAAAATCTTTAGTAGTGGCTTAATAATCATCTTTTGTGCCAAGATGGTTTATAATCTCTGCTAAGACTCTTCAGATTCTCTAAGATTCTTCAGAATTATATACAACATGTTTGTTTTGGTTTGGGTTTTTTGGTTTGATTTGGTTTGGTTTGGTTTTTTATGAAACAACACTTGCCATAGCAAGTTTCAGAACACTTTGGCAAAGTATGGAGACAGGCTTACCAGTATAATCAGAAAACATAACTCATTGCTAAAATAGAAATGAACATTGCAAAATTGACTAAGCTGACATTTACAAGGTCATCTATACTACTTTCCAGTATTTTCAGTTTAGAGCTTTAATGTGAAAATGTTCAATTTAATTTCTATTCATAACTCTATCAAAGAAAAATTTGAACTGGCAAATTAGCCAAGACTTAGATTACCAATGGTAATGGTATTACCAATGGACTGAGATGCTCATGATGGCTGAGATTTACAATGACAAAAGAGATGCTTTCCTGTGTGATTTACTTTTTAGGGGCAGAAGTTATGCTAGAACTGTGTGGTTTAATAAGATCATAGGTGAATCGTGTTAGCTTTTGAAATATAAAATATTAAGGAACACCTCTCCAAAAGCATGCAATAGCCATATAGGCTGTTGAATCACCAATCAGACACTTCTAGTGCCTGGCAATATATTAGATGTCCATATATCTTCAGTCTTCTAGAATTCAAAATCTTTTCCTCTGTGTTACCTCATTTTATATTCTTAGCTTAGTTGTGTATTTTGGTATTACTTGGGCTGTGTTGCACCCTCCCATCCACCTAATCTCATAAAACCAAAAGATGAATGTGTGTTCCAGGCATCTGTACATTTTTTAGCAAAATCCCTTATCCAAACTGTATCACATGGCCAACTATTAACTATTTAACTGTTAAAACGTACAAATATCTTGTTATCCAAATTTTGTTCAAGAAGTTTTTTTCTGAATGCAATTTCTCCTCCTTTCTTAACTACTAAAAATAGCAGAGTCTTGATCTATTCTTGTAGGTCTCTTGTACTCATCCTTTAATTGTATGCTTTTTTCTCAAGTCTGTTTTAGGTTTGAAACTCTGAAGAGAAAAGATAATACAAAGCTGTTCTCCGTACCACTCCTCAGTAATGTGAACGTTGTGCCACAAAGATTCTGAATGAAAATCCACTGTGTCTCATGAAGTCTTGAAGATTTGACAGATCCAACAGTTTCATTTTATTTGGTATTTCCTAACCATATTTCAACTAGCTATATATCATCTAATGGGATTTCTGTCAGATTTGTATGAAATGCACGACATATACAGTGTTTGAAATACTCTTACCACTTTTTTTTTTTTTTTTTTTTACTGTACACAGCTATAATCTTTGTACCTCAGTCTAAAAGCATCTTGGTTTCCTATGGTGACTTGAAACCTATTCCATCAGCTAATGTACAACCCATCTTTCCATAACTGCTGTTGGTATTTACAATTTTCAGAAAACCTGAGCATCAGAAGCCAGTATAAACTACCACAGGTCATGGATGAAATAGTTTCTGATAGACTGGAATATGGACTATTTAATACAATTATATATACATTCTCATAAATTTTTAACATATTAAGCATCAAATGGCTGAAATTCATACAGTCTTCAATCTAGGTAACTAATATTCATATGGTGTTGGTCATATTGGCTGCCACCACTGTTAACCTTTCCCTGGATTTGTAGGGAAAAGTGTGAATGGTTTTGTACTACAATATTTTAACTTTGTGGAAATCAGGCAATGATTCACTATGTAATAATATCACATGGCATAAATATTTTTAAGTGACAAAACAGATGCACATTCTATAATCTGATAGTCAATAATTGGTGTTAGTGTCGGTTCCATATGTGCTTTTGAAGATCCTTCATAAGGAAGGAACATTATATAGCTTGTGTGAGTGAATTTCATGCTCAGAAATGACTGAAAATTATTGGGTTTTTGTCTCCCTAGGAAGTGACATCATGGATAGAAATGACTAGTGATTTTCCATGCTATCTGATCGATTTTTCTTTTTGTTCACATAAGGATCACCTTATGAGAATAAAGCATTAAGAACAAGTAGATTTAGACATTTTAGTAGCTAATGTAGCATCAATCATTTTATACTAGATTGATCAGGGATGAAGCCATGTTAAACACAGTGACATTGGAATTTTAAAGGAAAAACTATCTACCTGCTGCAGCTAAAAGCCTCCAGCATCAGTATATTTCATTCTTTCTTAGCTAATATCTGTCTTGGAATAGCCGTAGAAATGCCAATTGTGATGATGACTTTTGTTATATAGATACTTGTAACACAGCTACTGGGCACTGAGATTTTCTATCAGCTCCATATCATTTATCAGATAGCCTTCAGATTATAATAACTTGCAATTTCTACCTACCAGTACTGGACTTTAATGGACCGTTCAGATATTGATCCAGCAAGGCAATGAATATCATAGGCACTGGGTCCTTTCTGCTGAATTCTTTCTACCCTGATTGGGTCATTGATCAGTACTATTCTGAACATAAGTCATTGGAATCAGTGTTTCATTTTTTAAATCTTCAATTCATTTCAAAAGCTTTATGAGACAATGTCCAAGTCATGAGTGTATTTTGGTACAATGGGTACAATGGATACAATGAGCCTGACTTCCATGTCTTAATCATGTGAAGATAAGCTTGCCTGAATGGGACAGAATTAGATAATTAACATTATTTAAACAACTTGTGAAGATTATAAGTTTTAAATATTGATTAAAATAAGAAGTTATAGAGCATGAGGTAGATACCTATTCTAAATAAATGGGAACATTCCCCCGCCTTTATTTCCATTGAATATCTGAAATATAGACACCACGGTGCTAAAAATGAGGAAAGCAATAAACACTATATTTCTGATCAAGTAATTTTTTTATGCACACTTAACATGAAGTTGGCACTTCAAATTGAAGTTTACAGAAGTATATATGTGACTGATGTTAAATATATATTCTATGGCACAGATACCAAAATTAATATATAAACTGGAAATACTTAACCAACAATTTGATCTCAGAAAATAATAACATATAGTAAAAAGTTTGCAGTTATAACATTATTTCCTGCCTCAGTAAGGAAAGGTGCTGTAAGTAATTCCTCAGCAATCTTCTTCTCCTGTATATATGTTTTTCTATGGAGAACAAACAGAAATATTTGATTCCTTAATTGAATGATTTGTGCAAAACATTGTAATTATTCTTTGCTAATATTTTCCTACCACATGAAGAGTCAAAAAGATGGTAGAGGTCAATCTCCCTCGTCCTTACTTCTGTTAAGAGAGTGACAGCTGAGGGAAAAATATACTGACAGTAACCGTTGTTGCATCAATAATTGAATAACTCAATTTGGCAATTATATGTGAGCTTTGACTATGCTATCATTTTATTGCCATATCCCTAAATGTTATCACAGATTTGTCTCCTGACAGCCTGCTATTTTACGTGATGTTTGTTTCAAGGCAACCATTTCTGTGCTTGCTTGATAATTTTTAATTCAGTGACCTAGTTCTCCTTCAGTTAATATTACATAAATACTATTTATGGCCCATAGTTGGCTATTATTAAGATTATGTATGCTTTTTATTTAAAAAATTTTTCAACCTGTAAACCAGTATATCATCACTTTTGCATGGTTCCCGAGCATGCATTTAGTTTAAAAAAGCAATTTCACTACTGATTTGCATAACTTGAGATTCTTTCTTGAGACTTCATTTATCTGCTTTATCTACAAATATTTTCTACAGCTTCTGCTTCAGAGCGGCTTCAAGAACCTCTTATGCTTCTGTGGCAGCAAATACCTCTGGTATTAAATATGCCTGCTTCTGAATATAAGTGTGATAAAACAGTTAAAGCAGATCAGTGGCAAAAATGTGTTCTCCATTTGAGTTTAAAGACCTTTGCAAAGGCAGAGAGAACTTCTACCTGTACATTCAGATAAAACCTGCCCTATGTATGCTTTCATCAAAGATGCATTGTTTATATACCTTTCTTTGTACTTTTAGAACCTGTGTCAAAAGATACTGGAATTCCCTTTCTAAAAAGCTAGATATCATGTTTCAGATCTATACAGGGGTATGGTAATTGAATAACCACCAGCAATATTTTTTAAATAAGCTCAAGCTCTAAGATCATATGGGAGGAGATAGGTTTCAGAAACCACTTCCATGTGTCTGTAGTTGCTGGACTAATAGTTTCCTAAGACAAGACTGTAGAGAGAGACAGTTTTTTTCATCAGACTCCAACTGGTATGATCATAAATAGCACAGAACTTCTCAGGCCTGTCTGCTTCTTTTTTCAGTTATACCATCTCGTCTAATAAAAGCTATTACATCTGCTGATAAGCCTTGTCTTTCCTGTGGTGCTAGACTGTCATGGCCAAAGCAACGCTAACCTAGTTTACTGCAATATAATCTGTAATACTGCTAATATCTGTAGCCAAGCCTTTCATATATCTTTTTTCACTTCTTTTTGTGTTCGCTACAAATCATACTTCACAGCTGAGCAGTGTTTTGTTCTTGTTTCTGTCAATGGATATTAGATGGAGGAATCTCTTTCATTCATTCCTTTAATCTTTTACTGTTAGTAGGAAAAGGTTAAGCTGGTGACGATCATATTTTCAATTCTCTGGTTTATGTTGTGACCTGCTTTTTATATTTAGGATGTACAGCTTCAGGTGTATTCAGTTTCATTTTATATGTTGTTGGTTTTGTTGCAATAGAAAGGACAAAAGGATTGATTTTCCATTAGCTACCAGTGATCCCACATCTATGCTTTAGTCAGATTATTTCCCTGACTTGTGCCTTTTGTGTCAGGATTCTGTAATGTGCACTACGTGATACCAACCTGCCACAGAATTCAGCAGTTCATCCTCTGAAAATATGGCATTATTAAGAAATACTCTTCTTATCTTCTGCTTTTTAACTCTTATGCTAAATCCCTGGTATGTTAGTGTATACTTGTTACATTTAGCAGTATCAAATAACTTTCTTGACAGAGATACTGGGGATTAAAGAGTAATCAGGTCATTAATCCTTCATTCTTTTAGCACTAGAAAGAATTAAAAAATATAGTCAGGGTATTTTCAGAATTACCAATCTTTCATTCAGCAGGAATAAAAACACTGAGAAATAATATTTTTAAATTAAAGGGAGAAATAGCCATTTACTGCTAATCTCCTACCTGATTAAAATTTTATATGTGAACTTTCATTCCATTTCTTATTCATAGAGTCACAGAATCATAGAATCGTTTAGGTTGGAAAAGACCTTTAAGATCATCGAGTCCAACTGTTAACCTAACACTGCCAAGTTCGCCAATAAACCATGTCCCTAAGCGCCACACCTACACGACTTTTAAATACCTCCAGGGATGGTGACTCAACCACTTCACTGGGCAGCCTGTTCCAATGCTTGATAGCCCCTTTGGGCTATTCTTCCTAATATCCAATCTAAACCTCCCCTGGTGCAGCTTGAGGCCGTTTGCTCTTGTCCTATCACTTGCTACTTGGGAGAAGAGACCGACACCACCTTATTACAACCTCCTTTCAGGCAATTGTAGAGAGACTCCTTTTCTCCAGGCTAAACAACGTCAGTTCCCTCAGCTGCTCCTCATAAGACTTGTGCTGTAGACCTTTCACCAGCTTTGTTGCCCTTCTTTGGACACACTCCAGCACCTCAATGTCCTTCCTGTAGTGAGGGGCCCAAAATTGAACACAGTATTCGAGCTGTGGCCTCACCAGTGCTGAGTCATGATCACTTCCTCTTAAACACTGACAGGCTTCAGGTATCGACCACCTTTCCAGGAAGACTGTTCCAGTGTTTGACCACCCTCTTGGTAAAGAAATGCTTCCTAATGTCCAGTCTGAACCTCCCCTGGAACAGCTTTGAACCATTCCCACGCGTCCTGTCACTGGATCCCAGGGAGAAGAGATCAGCATCTCCCTCTCTGCTTCCCCTCCTCAGGAAGTTGTAGAGAGTAATGGGGTCGCCCCTCAGCATCCTTTTCTCTAAACTAGACAAACCCAAAGTCCTTAGCCGCTCCTTATAGGACATGCCTTCCAGCCCTTTCACCAGCTTTTTTGCCGTCCTCTGGATCCATTCAAGGACTTTCACATCCTTCTTAAATGGTGAGGCCCAGAACTGCACACATACTCCAAGTGAGGCCACACCAACGCTGAATACAGCGGGATAATCCCTTCTTTGACTGACTGGTTATACGTGTTTGATGCACTCCAGGATGCGGTTTGACCTCTTGGCTGCCAGGGCACGCTGCTGACTCCTATTGAGCCTGCTGTCAGCCAGCACCCCCAGATCCCTTTCTGCAGGGCTGCTCTCCAGCCACTCCTCTCCCAGTTTGTACTTGTGTCTGGCATTACTCTGTCCTAGGTGCAGAATCTGGCATTTGTTCTTGTTAAACTTCATGCCATTGATGATTGCCCAATGCTTCAATCTATCTAGATCCCTCTGGAAGGCTTCTGGTCCATCAAGAGAGTCAACAGCACCTCTCAGTTTGGTATCATCAGCAAACTTGCTAATGGTGCATTCAACTCCTGCATCCAGATTGTCGATAAAAATACTGAAAAGAACTGGCCCTAGAATTGAACCCTGGGAAGGAATGGCAAAATCTTAAATCTTTGACAGCTGAACCTATACAGTATTTTGCACACTTCCAAAACGAAACATTAGTGTTTTCTGCCGAGACTCATTTTGTTCATTGCTGCCTAGCACTGAAAAGACTTGTGAACAGTCACAGTTAGCTCATTAGCTGAAGTGAAACAAGGGCAACCCTGAGGCAGTCCAACCATACACCTGGGGTGACTGTTGAACTGGACTTTATTTATTTATCTACATATCAGTCATGATTGTTAGCCTAGAGCTGACTTCAGTATGTGATTGACTTGAGTCAGGGCTCCTAATTCAGCAGCAATTGTATAGGCAGAGACTCAGGAATGGGAGCTGGGAGGTAAGCAAGAGAGTTTTGGGCAGAAATCTAATAAGCAGTGTTGTCTCAAAACCCTGTTTGTTCTGTCAGAAGATAATTTAAGCCAACACATTATGGTGAAAGACTTATTTAGAGAATAGATGTACTTTACAGGGAGAAAAATGTTTCATTAGAGAATTCCCAGCCAACAGTGCTGATGATTTATTAAAGTCAGGCTAAATTTGAACTGAACAATATCTTATTTTTCTGTTTTCTGCAGTAAGACATTCCCATTTGAAGAGAATGCCATGATACTCTGGTGAACGCCATTATTATGCTTCTGCACAACCTCTTCTGAGAGCCAGCAAATGCCTGTTGGTTGTGATGATCTTAAATCCTTTTGTAATGCCTTTCTGTTTGTTCACCACTGTCTTATGGTTCTCCATCTCCTTAGCCTCTATTTGTACATTCCTACTGTCTCAGCACATACAGAAACATACCTGTTATTTTTCAATGCTGGATGTCTTGAACTCTTCTTCACAGCTAAACTCTGTGACCACAGAAATTATAAATCCAATTAACCTCACATGAGTGTCGATAGCAAGATCCCCGTTTATTTCAGTATGAGATGAGGAAAATATGCTTTCCACCGACTAACTGTAAGCTGGCTAAGGCCTTACAAAGTAATTTTATGCCATCCCTTCTTGAAGTCCTATTGCAGGGTCACAGTTTATAGTCCTCAGACTCAAGCCGATATAGCGAAGATACGAATCAAAGATCAGATATGAATTAAAGATTTTATTATTAATCTCTAACAATTAAATAAACATTTCTTTAGAAGGCAGTTATTGCCAACTGTTAATTTCATTTTCAGACTATGTTAGGAAATGTATTTGATATAATCCATTAAGTTGACTTATTTAAAGTAGGTCATATGCGTTTGTTGCTTAAGTCTTACTACTAAATTGACTGAAGTTGTTAACAAATCACATAGAATTAAGAGTTTTTAAAACGATAAATCAGTGTGGGGAACTGCAGTGGCAATTTAAGTTAAGCTACAAAGCTTTAACTCACCTGGTCAGGCTTGGTGACTTGATTATTCGGTACAGCTAATTACTTGTGTCCTTCAAGACTATGCATTAGTAGACTTGACAGGCATTAGTAGACGAACTGGCAGCACCAAAAAACTTTTCTGTCTCTGGACAATTTCTTTCAGTGAACTTCCATTCACTCCTGTTGAAAACTGGATTTTTTCTTTGCTAGTATATTGCATCACTGGTAAGTTTCCTTGTTGCTTCAATGATGACTTTTTCCTTCTTCCGTTTTAAATTTTTCATGGCACCATTTGTACTACTACCTACAGATGTTTTTTGTATGCTTTTCAATACATCTGTAATACTTTTCCTGACCTGTGCTTTCTTATGCAGAAATCTGTGAAGTGTGGTGACAACTTGTTAAAATACTATAAGATGTTTTCAATTGTTTGTTTTTCTGTAAGCATATCATTAGCAATCACTCAGTGCCTTAATATCTTTAAAAGGATTCAAAATTTTGTTTTCTGCACACTGTGTAGCCCCATGCATATGGAGTATGTTGTTATAATCTTTTTGGCTTTGCATCACCATAAAAATACATTAGTCATATAAAAAAATGTATGTTATACACATAGGATCTGGCTCACTACTGTATTACTCTACATTTGCTCCCTATCAAAATCATTGCAGGTGTGGCACATAAAATTTAAATATGAAATTAAACTACCTTCTTTTGATGCAGTTACAGGCTGAGCACTTTATCAAATATGAGCTATCTGTAATAGCTTCATTAATTATTATCTATCTACTAACCTTCTATAATGTCTATGTTCATGCTTACTTAACCCATTTGCAAAATGTGGAAATTCTAATGATTTCTGTTACGCTTATGTGAGATATTTCTATTATTACATAAACTTACAGAAATGAATGTTACAATATCATAAAAAGACTGTATTATCAGGAGTAGATTTAAGCATTTCTGTTGGACATCCTGCAGTACAATACAATAATATGAATATAAATTAAAAAAATTAGGTGTATGCATAAATATTTGCAAAATTTGGTCTCAATTTACTTAAATCCATTTATATCCTTAAGTCCAGTTGGAGGACAGTAGGTGTCTATACTATACTTTTGCCATTATGTGGTCTTTTAGCTTTAATCAACTCATTTATTGGTATAAGACAAATGCATGAAAAGAAATACTGGATATTCAGAGCAGGGTCTTGATTGTTTGGTGTTTTCTTGTTATTGCAGCAAACACATCTTTTCCAATTTAAAAACTTTTATGACAGTATTTGTCTCTATAGACATTGCTGTCACTTTCACTGTATAGGTTATATTACCATGATCATTTTGGTCATATTTTTCACCCTCTTCTAGTTTGTTATGAAAAGATTCAATTGACTACACGAGATGCAAGTGGCTAGAGAATTTGCATCATGTGATGATAAGCTCTATGCTTTCCAACTATATTCAGTTCCTTTTAAAGGTCTGAAGTAGTAGATTTTCATCACTGTATATGTGATTAGAACATAGATACATAATTAGTTTCAATGAAATTTTCACAGAATTAAACAGTGTGTGTGACCATATATTCATATATTTATGTATCTTTGTAACAAAGCATATGACTGCAAGAACACTGTCTAGAAAAACTTGCAGTAGATTTAGTGAGTGCAGTAAATTCATGTTTACCAAATTAACCATGAATTCAGCTTATATAATGTTTGGCTTATACTAAGGTATTTTGGAAGGAAATGCTTAATTTGAGAAACTTTGGGTAGAATCCTTTCACTTCCTCAATACTTTCTTAAGGTTATTTGTATTTTGCAGACTTACTTATTTCTTTTCTTTCAGTAAAGCTTAGTCACTCTTTGTGTGTTTCCATAATTCATGAAATTATCTGTAATTGTGTAATTAGTGTAAATACATGCAATCACATTTATAAGATATAATTACAAAGTGCAATGCAATAATTGTGATGGGTAATGTCATAGAGGAATATCTATTAAACTTTTTAAATGTATAGTCTGAATATTCAGAAGCTAGTATTTAAAGCTGAATATCAAGCTTGTTTAAATGTCAACAGCAGATGGGCAAATTTTACAAGAATAACTGGAGCTGGTCAAGAATACTGTGACAAAACAATTAAAAGCTGAAATCCTTCATAAAAACACATCAATTTTCCAAAGTGCAGGTGAGGTTTCATTGCTCAGCAGAGAGTCCAGAGGATCTGCAATCTAAAACTGGGTGTACGTTAGCCTATTACTAAGGCTAGCTTGCAATCTGACTACCTTGGGACTAAAGTTTGCCTTCCCACCCAGACATCTGAGAACCTGTATGGCAGACCCACACTCTCCAGGTTTCTAATGCAGAGATTACAAATTACCTAAAGCCCGGGTAGGTACTTTTATCTCAGAGTTAGTGTTGAAGAGCTCATGGTCCTGTGCTGCAGATGGGGCTTCTCTTCCCCCAGGGTCTTCTCCAACTCTGGGGATTTTCCCAGTCTTGTTCTTCAGTCCTCAGGAGTTGGAAGAAGGCGTTCATTTCCCCATCATTGCAACTGCTGACTTTTTTGATCCTGTTAGTTTCAGATCTGCAGGCTATGGCCAGGTTAGCTAATACTTTCAATGACAGAACTGAAGAGGTTCATGCACCAATATACACTGGGCGTCACCCAGCTAGAAAGCAGCTTTGCAGAAAAGGACCTGGGGGTCCTGGTGGACACCACATTGAGCATAAGCCAGCAATGTGCCCTTGCTGCAAAGAAGGCTAATGGTATCCTGGGCTGCATTAGGAGTAGTGTTGCCAGCAGATGGAGGGAGGTGATCCTCCCCATCTACTCAGCACTGGTGAGCCCACACCTGGTGTGCTGTGTCCAGTTCTGGGCTCCCCAGTACAAGAGAGACATGGACATACTGGCAAGAGTCCAACCAAGGGCCACTGAGATGATGAAGGAACTGGAGAATCTTACTTGTGAGGAAAGGCTGACAGAGCTGGGACTGTTCAGCCTAGAGAAGAGAAGGCCCAGAGGGGATCTTACCAAAATGTATAAACACCTGAAAGGAGGCTGCAAAGAGGACGCAGCCAGGCTCTTTTCAGAGGTGCTCAATGACAAGAGGCAATGGGCACAAACTGAAGCATGGGAGTTTCCCTCTGAACACCAGGAAACACTTTTTCACTGTGAGGGTGACTGAACACTGGCACAGATTGCCCAGGGAGGTTGCGGAGTCTCCCTTCTTATTCAAAAACTGCTTAGACATGGTCCTAGGCAACTGGCCATAGGTGGTCCTGCTTCAGCAGGCGGCTTGTACTGGAAGACCTCCAGAGATTCCTTCCAACCTCAATCATTCTTTGATTCTGTGAAAAACCCATAATCACAGGTGATAAAACAGTAACTACGTAAGCCAGGTTTCCTCTTCAGGAATAGTTTATATAACTGTGTTCAGATAAAATTAATATTCACAGGTGAAATCTTACCACAAAGAAAATAAATGGAAATGAGATTTGTATTTTATTGATGCTAGGACTTTGATGATTGTACCAACATACAAAGAGATGATGGCAAGGTTTTGACATATAAAGTGGCTATGCCAGCTTTGTATGTCCCTTTACAAACTTCACATAAAAAAGCTGAAGAAAGTTATCTGCAAATGGCATATTTACATGTAATTAGATTCTCTTATTTGCTTAACAGCACTGTGATATTAATGCAAGTTCTGTACTTGTTCAAAACATAAATTACTTTTATTATGCTTGCTTTTTTAAAAGTTATTTATAGTCTGATTTACATTTTCCACATTAAACATTAACTTTGTATTCCATACTGTGTTAGATGACAGAGCTGAAACAAATTATATATATTTGACTTCTGCTTCGCTTGACAGTAATAAGCAGTGTTCAGTTAGATGCAGCTTAGGCATCAGGGGCATATTACTCTAATAGTATTACTCTGTCAGAAGAGAAGAATGATTTGCTCAGAACCAAAAACATATTTAACATTAGTACATCCCCTTAGTCTTAAAATAAGAACTAGGGCCATTTGGCAGTTATTATTGAGTATATAATTTACTAGGCACTCTTATTTTGCAAAGCATAGGCATTGTAAAATATGTGTATGATCAAAAATGTATATTCCTTCAAGAATTTCTTAAACCCTTGCTTTCTTTTTTTGCATAAGATACTATTTCTAAGCAAGAAAAATTAATAAGATTTTCTGAATTAATGGTGATTTAGAGAAAGAATGACATTGCACTAAGTTGTTCTTTATGGCTATAGAAATCGGAGGTGAATGTCATTCCATGCGGTAATCAGATTCTCTCCAACACCAATAAAATACACTTGAATATAAACACAGCAAAGGAGGATAATTTTAATACAGAAGTTATTTACTGAATTTCGCTATACCATGATCCATTTGACTGTGATCCTTCAAGTAATGAAAAACATTTTATTTATGTTTGTGAATCATGCTTGTTTATATCATACCTATATTACACCAATCCTATGCTTCAGGAATTTTTTTGTTCCTCCTTGATATATAATATAAGTTCAAGAGGAAGGAGGGTGGGAGAGCACTACTCATCCTCTGAAGCACTGAAAATTTGGCACAGCTATAGGATGTAACTCTCCTAGGTGCTCAGCCTGGTGAGAACCTGGTAATTCTCATGGGACATAAAAGAATCACCAAGTAGACAGTGGAGAAGGAGTGTTCCCTCAGTTCAAACTGTTAATCGCACTGTCTCATCTTTTGCCTTACATCCACCACCCCCACCACCTCTCTGTAGTTTCTTATTCTTCTCTGTTAATTTCAGTGAACAATCCAGGCCTCTTTCTGATGCATTCAGAATTGTTGCACTATATTCCTTACACTAGGTCTGCAGGATATTCGTACAGTCTAAAGAAAAATTCTACAGTGTGTGCTGAACGGGGTTCTTTAGTTGTTCCAGGTATCATTCAGGCAAAGAATAGAGGGCAAATTCCTCAGTACTGAGTTAATAACTAATGATGATTGTTACTTCTGTATCCGCTCCCTGTTATCAAAGCATATTACTTCATTAAAAAATGCTTGGGGCAAAAGAATAAATAAAATACTGAGACCTTGATTCAAAAAAGCATACAGTCAGCTTTTGCATTTCAGAAACAAAATTTTTTAATAATCTATGCACATGTCATTTTGTTGTAAAACTGAAATTATCCCATGTAGCATAAGATCACACATCAAACTTTTCAGCCCAAGTGAGTCACTGAAACGTCCTTACTTCCCTTGAAAACATATATCTATATATTAGAAATGTATAGAAATACATATTTTTATTTTCTTGTCTTAGAACAGCAGTTTAGCTTTTTAAAATAATTTTAGTCCTTAAAACATTCAGATTAACATGTTAATCGTAGTAATTTCTGTATTCATAACTCTTTCTACATGTAGTTCTATGTGATGATAGATTGCTTCAGTGGCAGCTTGACTTTTTTAACCATAAAGCTTCAGTAAGTTATGAAGCCTGATATGAAATAACGCCTGATGTGGAGTAGGACTAAACTTCTACAATTTTCACCTCTGAGTTGCTTGTTTAACTAAAGAATTAGCTCTGGGAATCATTATTGTACACACTTTAACTCTGACTGAAGCTTCAAAAGTTGTATCTAACTGTAAATAGAGCTTAAGGGGAAAATGTGCGGTATAAGGTTTAAGAAATAATTAGGATATCATTCTCAGACATGTTTTGGTAGGGAAAAAACCCAATACTTAATGATTTACATTCACTGAGGTATGTTCATTGTTATAATTTGAGGATCTGTGCTTTAGATCTAGCTCTGTCTGATCAGAATCAATGGACTGGAGCTTCCATAGCAGACTTCAAGAAAACAAGCAAACATAGACAATAGTTTTCATCAAATGGAAAAATGAGACGTCAAATCTGTATACTTTGAAAATACACATTTTTGATTCAGGAAAGTCATCGTGATGACATCATAGTTATGTGGTAAATTATAGTTTAGATATGTCATGATTTTCTTTTTTGCTCATAAACAAGGCACTCTCTTTGAATAGAACATTTCTTAAGACACTCTAGTATGACCCTGTGAGTGAACAGAGATGACACATAATGGATATTCATGTTCAACATCTTCAATAATTTCTCTGTCATAACACTATAATATAGCTTAAACATTCTTATTATATATTCAAAGTAGGTAATTAGAAGGACATAGGTAATTGAAATTTTTTTTTTTTTTACTTTATTATTTCTAAAGAAACAGCTTCTTTATATATGTATCCACATTTTTCTGAAAGGCATACAAGCTAAAATAAAATGCAGATCCATGTATTAGGAGAAATTGTACTTCTTAATAATTATATTTTGCAAGCTGTTGAACATTACATTCTAACATATTGTAAATAAGGTTGTGAATCTATATGGGGAAGACTATTAGTATATTTAATATCTTGAAGAAATACTATCAACTGAAGAGAAAATAATTGCAGCCTGGAACAGGATTCCTAGAGAGGTGCTCGATACCCCAAGCCTGCCAGTATTTAAGAGGCATTTGGACAATGCCCTTAATAACATGCTTTAACCTTTGGCCACCCTGACGTGGTCAAGCAGTTAGACCAGATGGTCATTGTAGGTCCCTTTCAACTGAACTGTTCTATTCTATTCTATTCTATTCTATTCTATTCTATTCTATTCTATTCTATTCTATTCTATTCTATTCTATTCTATTCTATTCTGTTCTTTCTATTCTAGACTAAACATAGTTGTTTTTTGTGGCCAATTTTCCTACTTGTGGCCAATTTTCCTACTTGTTATGATAGAGTCCATATCAAATAAGTATAAATTTATTTCTACATAGTTTTCCATAGGTTACTGTTCCTAATAGAAAAAGACATTTTTAATCTCTTTCCAAGTTGCATAGATGACTAAGATACAGATTCATAAATATATCAAGTAAATGGGATAGCAAAGAGAGAGAACACCTGTCACCGGTATGTTATGCTATTCAGTATTGGCTTAAATTACATGACAGTGAACCATTACTTTTGGACTAGAAATTATACATTCTGTAAGATGTTATTGATGATTAATAGTTATTTCCATTTGGGAGGAATTTAACATCCATTTGCAACATAGACATAAACATGAAAGCAACCCTTGACTTTTAGAACCTTATCATTAAACTTGCACGTTTTAAGTCCATTAACTGTCTTCCCATGGAACCTCAGATGCTCAAAACAAATTGCTGTTAATTGCTATTAAAGTTTTCTCCACCTATTAAGAATATTTGTCTTTTTAACTGTAAAGACAAAAATCGCTTTTTCTTTTCATCTGAAAAAAAAAAAAAACCCCAAACATTAGATTTATAAGCTTCTAAAACACTACAGCAAATAGCTAGTACTTACCTCTACTAGTATCATCTTTCATTTTAGAAATTCAGATCATAAGTGATTTTGTCTAAAACAATTACACTTCTCTACAAATGTATAAAGAGGTTCTGGCGAGCTGTCTCAGGTGTTACTCTAATTCTACCTCTTCTAACAACATATATCTAGATATATCTCTAAGAATATATATGAATCTTATGTATTGTATACTTATAGGTGTTTGTGCACGTGTGTGTATTGCTATTACTTACATAAGCTAAACTTTCTGAATAAGAAAATGCCATTGATTCTAGGAAAACAAAAGAGTTTTATGTTTTTAGTCAGACAGTCCATTCTTACAAACAGTTGTTTGCTTTGCTTGTCTTTCAGTTCCAATGAATTTTTACTTATGTGGCCAATAACAATTTTAAAAGATTACAGTTTTGTTACAATGCATTTATACCTTAGTAGATGCAAACACTTGTAAAGTAGTCTTTAGAGTATGGTTATTACCAGTGGCTGTACTCATAGCATATTCTTACACTGTAAATCTTTTCTTTGTGTACTCTGAGACATATTAACTTGCATTACTTATTATTTGTCAACATGAAGGCAGATAAATTCAGTACTAGTCAAGTACAAGGTAATCCACACTGCAAGACAATTTCAACAACTCATACAACATATTAAATTGTAACTTAACAGTAACTGCTGAGGAAAAAAACACTCAGTGACATAATAGGCTGTTCAATAAATACAGTATCGTTCTTAATTTGGTCTGCTGTTCATGATCAAAGAGTGAAGTTGCTAGTTTCTGTTCAGAGAAGAAGAAGAAGAAGAAGAAGAAGAAGAAGAAGGAAATATTGTTATACTGTTACAGAAAAAAAAACCAGAAAATCTTTTATGACCTAATGTTATCTGAATTCTCAATGACCCTTTTCAAAACAAATAGGATTGGAACTAATGCAGGTAATTAACATTGGGGAGTGTGTGTGGGAAGCATGGAAAATATGCTGAAAAAGTTATTTAGGTTTGATTTTTTTTTTTTTTTTAATTAATGCCATGAAAGAATGAGATGGCAAATGGCTGGTGCTCGGAAGAGTATAGTGAATTTCATTTGCCTGTTCCTGGTAGCTCTTTCTCACCTGTAGAACAAGAAAATCGAAGAAGATTCTTAGTAAAACTAAAAATCAAGACATTCAAAATTGATAACAGACAAAGAATTATTACAGTAAGCATGATTAATCTGTTAATTTCTTAAAATATTGTTAAAATTATAATTTTATAGAATTAAAAAAAATGTATATGAATACTAAGAAAGTGATCTATTATTATTCTGCATAAGATAAATGTATTTAGCTTCTGTACAAAACATAGGTCAAGTAAAAACATGGAACTGGATGAAATAAATTCATACTAATGTCTGCTATGATTTGGTTTGCTATGGAATAAGTAATTTCCTTTAGATAGTGTTATTTCTTCAGACACGATAAAGCAAATTAGAAGCCTATTTCATTGGTTCCAGCTTTTGTGTCTAGCTTGCTTGTTTAATACATTATTTAATACATTATTTCCTACTTCTTTGATTGAAAATCATTCAAGTTAAATCACCTACATAAGTTTATTTTTCATTTCTCTATCTTTTTTCCTTCTTTTTCGGGCATAATGTTATTCATACTACATTCCTTGCCTTGAAAAAATAGCACATTTCTGTTAGATCTACCTTTCCTTCCTTTCTCCCTTCTTCTCTTTTTCCTCTCATCAGGGTCTTACAGTTTTAGACCTATTCCATTTTTCTTTCTTATTTTCTATTTATTACAAGGCTGTATGTTACAAGATTATATGTTTGTATTGCAATCTCCAAGAAAAGTGTGAATACTTTAATATTGGGAAGTTTAGAAAATGTTGCAAAAAATTCCAGTAACGTAAAAAACAAAGTGCATTTCAAACTTGTTTCTGTACTGTTTTTCTTTGAGGAAGCAACACGGTTCTTGTGGCTACCTCTGCTCCACTTTTATTTCAGGGATTTTTCTGGCATTGTCAAATAGAAGAATTTCCTTTACCATTTATCGCCATGAACTGTGTTGTCAGATTTGTGTAAAAGAATTGAAAAAGTTTGAGCATAATCTAATTTATACATATAGAAGCTTAATTTACATGTGATTGACAATTTGAGGAAATGGAGGAAAATAAGGTATCCTTCATGTGAATCACAATACTAAAGATGCAAGTACTGAACTTTGGCACTGATTCGTATAATTTCTGGTATGAATGGACACGTTTGCAGAAGAATGTGTGTGTGAATTAAATTATGTTACTGTTATGTACATATAATAGGATCAGCATATGCACGACAATATACTCAAAAGTGGTCACTTGCAAATTCAGGCATTAGTGTTTCAATGACAACATTTTTGCTTTGTTTTCGTTTTTTTTTTAAATCTTTTCTCTGTCACATTCATTCTCGTTGGTATCTTATTTTGACAGAAAAAAATTGAATTTTATAAAGATATAACATTAAGCTAAATGAAATGTTGTACTTTTCCAATTTTACTTTCTTTAACCACTGTCTAATTTTTAAAATAGATATTGAGACTCCCCTCTGGAAGGGAGGGTTAAACTTCCCTCCATATATCTTAAATAAAACTGATGTCAGTCTAGCTAGAAACACCACAGACAGGTAAAAGAGGGAAAGACTGAAAAGACACTAGTAATTCAGAAAACTAGAATGTTAGAGAGAGATAAGAATCCAATATGAACTTTTAATATAACAAATTAATACAAATAATATATGTATTTATATACACTCATTAAGCATTTTTGTTTGTAGAATTCAGGGTGAAAGCATTTTTTGTCAAAGGAGATGCAGGGAATAAACCAAAATAAGAAATCTCCTTGAAATGTACTCTATTTCATGAATTAGCCATGGGCTTTGATCCTGCATGTCTGTAACTGTACGTGTGAGAAATTTAATGTTTGGATTAGAAAAACAGCTCAAAAATATAGTTAGTAAACTACAGAAGTTAAACAGGATGAGGACTTTATGTGTAAGGAATGGGCGAGTAATTGAAAATACTGAAAATATTGAAAATACCACTCAACTTTCTTTTAGCGCTAATCTGGCACAGTAAAGTAAGCACATGGGAAATTCACTGATACATCATGCTGTCAGGGCCCTGAGGGCACTAGCAGGCCTTAATGGCCCTGGCCCATACATCATACCATTTATCATGTAATGCTGCAGTATACACTGACTGTCTTTTCCAAAGGTCATCTTTTCTTGTTCAGGACATGCAGTAAGAACCATTTCTTCAAAAGTCAATTCAGACATTAACATAGAGAGTGAAACTCCATTAATCCTGAGTCAAATCAATTCCTTCTTTAACTACTTGAACACATTCACTTTGATTTTCATGTCTTTCTAAATAAAGCATTACTGAATATACTAAGCTATATGAATATATGTATGTGTGATTTTAATCTCCAGGCACCATATGCAGATAAAGAGACCACAGCAAACTGATCTTTCCCTAGTAATTGTCTCATTTAAGTGTAAAGACTGCTTTCCATGCACTATGGCCGCAGTACATACATGTGTATTAGCTTTAAACTAGCCTGTGTAGAGATAACTATGTAGTCATATAACACAGGTCTGTTACAGGCTGCAAAAACAACCAGGGCAAAATGGCTTTCTGGACTGAGCTCTGTGCTGCCGCTGCTTCATCATCATCAGCTCTTCAGCCTTCTCATTTACATCCTGGCTTACAGCGGTGAAACTGAAGCTACATTGCGCACCTTGTGTGTTTCTATACCACAGCATCCTTCTGCCAAAGTGTTTTGATGAAATTTCCTTCTCCTCAATACAGCTGTGAGGCAGAATAACTGAAAGTGACAGCTGAGTCTGGTCAGACAACCATTGTGATGAGGTTAGCACTTGTAACAAAACAAATCAGCACCTTTCAGCTGCTCTTCTCCCCGTATTCTGGTTGCTTTTTTTCACATATACTTATAAAAAATAAGACTTTTTTCATTTTCAGTGAGAAATTCTGATCTTGCTGTTATCAATAGCGTATAGCTGTGTCCTTAGTGGTCCTACTTACTATGCTCTTTAAGAAATATTTTAGGGTTTGGGCAAATAGAAGTCCCCCTGCTTACGAATTTTTCTTTCCAGCTGTATAGCGTTTCAATACTACATACTGAAATACAACTACATACTGGCCTGTTTCATCAAGCTGTTATTCATACCAAGTAAATAAAGCTATGGATAGCATTTGAATGAGTATTACTATCATATTGCAACACCTTAATGCTGTTTTGTGTTTTTCCTGCACTTTATTTACAATTGTTTATCCTTTTTGACACCATGAAGATAAATGTCATATATACTCACCCCATTGGAAGGCCTTCACCATCCTTAACTTTTTAGCATATTTTAAGTTCTTTTCTCTACATGTTAAATTCGTCAGAGATGGGACAGGTACAAAAGTCTTAGACATAATATCACACTAATGTGACTATGTAGTTTAGAAGAGACTATTTCAGTTGGAAGAGACCTACAACGATCATCTAATCCAACTGCCTGACCAGTAGTGACTATTTCTAACAGTAGTGACTCGTGAATTTGGAGTAGGGCTGGAATACCTTAGACTTCTCTATGTCTCTTCATGGAGACATGCTTTAGTACTAGTACCATTGTTCATTCCTGAATCGACTAAACCACACTAGGTAAAGAACACTTTCATTCTGGATTCATGTCATGCATATGTGAATCAACGTATTTTAAATCATCCTCTTTATATGTTGCTTTGTGTTATTTTTGTTTGAGTTACTTGTAAGGATAAATCCTTATAAAAATAATTCCTTATCAGGACAAAAATATTCCCAATTGTAGATCTACCATTCATGAAAGACCCCTTCCTGAAGGTCCAGGGATTAGGCTGAACAGATATTAATCCACTGCAAAGGACAGACTAGATCTTCTGCAATTTTTTTGTAATCCCACAAGGCTTGCAGAGATCTAACCTGATGCTTAATTGTATGAGCATTGTCTTCAAATGGGATTGCTCACCATGGGTAAAGTGAAGCACATAACTCAGCCCATACAGGGGTAGGAAAGTGAACAGAGATGTTAAGCACTGATTATGGATGGGAGTGAGCTGAATGGAGTAGTAATAAAACAATAAAAACCTCGGGGAAAAATAGGAGGCAAAAGCACATAATGAAAATGGGGAAAACAAATAGAAAAAAGCACAAATGGGAAGTATATGACTAGTTTTCAAGGAGTATTTGATCCCCACTGATTCCAGTCTTTTGAGGGATGATTTCTGAAGTACAAATTTCTAAAGCTGATACAGAACTTCAAATCCTTAATTTCTTTCTTTCTCACCAAATCCTCCAGTATTATCAAGTACAACAAATACATAAACTAGCAGAGTTTATATACCTTAAAACTCTAGGTACAAATTGTCTTGTTTTGGTGAGTAAATAATAAATTCCCCCAAGAGATGAACTCAGCATTCCATCTGTGACCTATTCCTAAATATAAAGATAAGTAAGAATGTGCTTATTTTTATTTATAGAGAGTTACCAGATTGTTTTCAGAAATGTGGCCATGTTGCTTAGCACTTTCTGTCATCAGCCCCCATTTTAAATGGTGATATATTAAGTACATATAAAATAAGGCATCCAAAAGTGCAACATCAGAAAAAATTGGGAAGTGTGTATAAATACGTATTTGGGTTTTGGTTTGATTCTGAAACCTGATCCTGAGTTGTCACTGAAATTTAAATTTCAGTGCCAACTGAAATAAGCCTAGCTCAGGACGTCCTTTAAGTGAAATTATATGGAGTCTAGAGATACTAAAGGAAAGTATGGCATATGCTCAGTTTTTTCTTAGTCTTCCCTTTATATCTGTTTATGGCTACTTTTAAAGAAAGTTGTGAGATTATGGCCATTCTTATATTTATCTCTTTAGTTGCCTTTGATCAAACTTAACTCATTAAGATCAGTGTATATAAAGAGAAAGCCCTAAAATGGGAAAGTGATCTGCTTTAACAGACTGATAATTCTTACACTATCATAGCTACAGCAATGAAACCACAAATAATATACAGTCATCTATCTATTTGCATGTATAAAAACATACTTTTATGTTGCATAAAACCTTGTTTACTGGCATGGAATTTGAGGAAAATGATTGGAAGTTGAAGTAACATACTTTTAAACATTTTTGTTATTTCTAAGACTTACAGTAAAAACTGAATGCTTCATGTGAACCAGTTTCCCCCCTCAAACCTCAAAACACAGAATACCCAGCCAAGTAAACAAAGCAGAACCTGTGGAAAACACAACACTGACACACAGCTAATTAACATACATCTGTACAATTACCCAGCTAGGCAGGAGGGAATGATGAACCCTTTAATCCTATTAAGAGTAATAAGATAGTACTTTGCATTTCAATTAAAAAGAAAAGAAAAAGATTTCTAAATGCTACCACACTCCTGAAACAGCAAATTAATGGAGTGAAAACCTGAAAGCACAGTTCTTTTGTCCTCCCATGCAGCAAAGTTTAATTCTTTTCTCTTGGATTTGTGAAAACCAAAGAAAGAGTTGTTTTGTTTGGTAGGTTTTTTTCCCCCTAAAAGAAAGTTTAGAAAAATATTTTAATGTTATCTGCTTACTAAATAGCAGTTATTGCACTTATTTGGCAAATCAAATTTTTATAGCAAGTAAGACTCTTCTAACTATTCCCTGTGACTTAACGGAATGTCATGGTGGCTTTGTGTATTGAGGATTCATGACTGATTTGCTTGCATCATGTACTTTGTCACTACTCCTAACATACCTAAATCAGAGTTAATTACTCTGGTAAAAATCAGCTATGTCTTCGTATCAGTTGATATGAAAACTTCAAAACCTAATTATTACAGAAATCCACAGCATTTTGCCAAGGCCCGTCAGAAATTACAGCTGATATCTGCCAATTCACCCTTTAAGAAAAATAAGTGTTAAATCCATTTCTGTGTCTGATCTTCTGTCCTCTTTAATGAGGAACGATGTTTAGTCCAATTTGTAAGAGAAGCAAGATCCTTAAGATGCAAACTAGAATTATTAAACAATTTTTCTAAAGGACAAAGTAACATCTATACATATTTAAATTTTCCAAAAGAAGGTTTTAATATTGTCCAAAATGGTCTATTTTCTGTTTGATGAATATTAATCAGAGAGAGAGAAAACAATTTTTCCTCCTTAGAACTGCTATTCAGACTATTGATGTGTGGCTGGGTCTGATTTCCCAGGTGACTGGGACAAAAATATTTATTGTAAACAGAATAAATAATTTGTGCTGACACAAAACCAAACCTAACTTTCATTCCTGTTTTGATAAATATTCTTTTAGTATTTATCAGCCCATATCACATAATTGCTTCAGTGCTAAATAAATATAAATATTATTTACTTGTCATGAAAAATGCGTAAATATGTCAAAAGAAAAAAACGGCCCAGATTGCAAGCAGATAAATGCAAGCTCAAAACCTAAGCAGCTTTGGAAGCAAGAATTCTGCTGAATTTTGATAACTAACACCTGAAATGAGGAAAAGCTTAACTGTTCTTGTTTCCTCTGAGGAAAGACAACATTTTTCTTTTTACGAATTAAGGGGTCTAGTATTGCCTCATCTTCTTCTGCTCCTTCTTGTATTTTATCCTCTCTCTGATATTGCCTTTTAGATGTTCCTGACTTCAGTTTAACCTTAATGAAATTAAAATTCTTATGTTTCCTCAGAGCAAGCAAGCAAACAAGAAAACCCCACCCTATATAACCAATTCTCATCCCCCTCATTGCACTGCTTAAAACCTCACCTTCTTCCTGACACTCAGGAACACACTACACAGCTCATCTTATTTCTTGACAAAAACATTCAGACTATGCAAAGTTCTCCTTGCCTCAGACATTTATTTGAATATGAGTCTATCCAAGCTTCTGTCTTTAGTTACAAAGCAGCTCTCACATGGAGCTCTGTACCCCGATACAAACAACTTATGTCCTCTGCATGGTCTGACTTTGAGGTGCTTGTATCATTTTTGTTATTACTGACTTATTCTGATAGTATCCATATCAGAAATCTATGGGAGGATAGCATTTTCAATTAAAAACACCCTCAAGCCATACTAGTGAGAAATAGAGGAATGAATAGAAAGTTATCTTACCAGAGATTCTTCACAACATGCTCACAACTCACAGACAGTTAAAATCAATCCTGCTGAAGTTGGGAGGTTATGATCAGAAACTTAGGAAAAATGAATAGATCTTAGCAGATGTATTTTTTTAAAAATGATTGGACCTTTTTCTTTGTTGTATTTTCTATTGTATATTAGGAGAATATCTCTGTATGTGTATTATACACATCTATGTATGTTAGAATAATAATTATTTCTATCTACATTAATTGTACAGTGTAGTACTGTGGTGCATTGGGAGCCTTGCAGAACACGTTGTATTCGAGGAGTTAGTGATCTTGAACAGGTCATGCCTGTTCTTTTGGGTCTTGTACTCAAGGCTTGAGAAGCCTGTATGTTATTAATATAATCTGTAGCTTATCATATCTTAAGGAAAGGTAAACTGTATGTGGATGGAGGGGTGGAATGTAGTGATCGTCTTCAGGAGAACACTGTACATTAAGGAGTCGGTGACCCACACAACAGCTAACCTGAGTAGGCACAGGCATGTGGTGTGCTGCGTGGTGCTGCGCATCCAGCGTGGCCTTCAGGCTGCGTGGTGCTGCACGCCCAGCGTGGCCTTCAGGTTGCGTGGTGCTGCACAAACTCCTTGGCAGCAGGATAAACTCAGTCAGCTCACGGTACCAGAGGAGCCTGCAGGCAGCTTCCACTTGTGCATGGAGTTGCAGCAAAAAGTTCTAATGTGAGCATCCTTTTTGAATAGAGTTGTGGGTTTTTTTAAGAAATTGTATATAATAGCTCTAATGAACAAAAAGGAAGAACCTCTCTCCACGAACAGAATCTGTGCCTCACACCTGATGCCGCACGAATGCGAGGTCCCCAGCATCTAAAGACAAAAGATTTACTATCTGTATTCCTCTTATTCTGTCTTATTAAACCAGCTATTTTATTAAGCCTTTTGTTTTCAGGCTTCCTCATTGAGATTGAGAAAGAACCCTGTACTGTCTCTCTCTCACCTCACTCCCCGCGCACCCTCCAGTGCAGCAGATATGGTCAGGAAAATATTAGTGTGTTATGTCTACAGACTAATCAAAATGTCCTGGAACTACAGTTGCATCAGTCAGAGATGCCTTCCTGAGTCTGAATCATCTTGGACCTGATAGTGACCTCAAAGTGACTACAAACATAAACTTAAAGAAAGCACCCTTAAACCAATTCTTCTTCCTCTTCTCTCACAAGTAAAGAAATTGATGCGGTGAGGCAAGGATTTAAGAATATTATTTGGGAGTTTTATGTGGGTTTAAAACAGAGAACTCTGATCAGACTGTGTTCTGTGGGACTTGACTTTCTCAGAGTAATCCAGGGTGTTTGTCTTCTTAAAATATGACACGAATGTGAGAAAGCCAAGATGTTCTTCACTTTGCTTTGCTGTTACTTGTAAATTTACAAGACATAACTCCTCCTCTTCATATTATTTTGAGTCTACATAGAACTGATATCTACTATGTCTTTTTATGCAGACTATTCTCTGCAGTTTAAAAATAAATTTAAACAATGCAGAGTCTAGAAGCAAAAATAAAGGAAAAGTTCTCCATATTCCATATCCCACATCTCTGCACCCCTGGTAATACCATACCATGTCAAAGAAATGAGACTATCAATTCTGGAAGTAGAATGAGGGTGTGGAAGGAAAGCAATCTAACATGAATATGAAAGAGGGCATATATTCCAATGTCCTGGTTTTATGACTATAGCCTTGGAAGAGTGCTTTAATAGAGCTGATGTCTCAGACCAACTTACTTACATAAGGCAGAGATGGAGATGAAAGAGGGAACTTTTTTTCCCATATATAAAATATGAAGTGCATAATTTTTCAGAATTGCTTAGGATTTGTTCGCTTATTTTAAGAGTTCTCCATTCTGAAGACTTCAATAAATTCAGTGTTTAAATTTCAAAGGCTAAATCTTATCGTTGTTGAATTTACTAGATCGTTGAAGATGTGGAAAATTCAAAGGCAGTATTGTAGAAGGAATTATGTGAAAAAATGTGAAAATTTCAATCAATTGGTTCCTTTCACTCTTGATTATACAGTAGTAGAAAAACTACAGGTTTACATGCTAAAGAAAAAAAAAAAGAATTTTTTTTGTTAATTTGAGGAAGGGGGAAATGCTGGCAGGAATTATTTTCTGCAATTTCAAATCTTGTAGACCAGCTAAATTGCGCATGTTTTTGGTAAAAAGTTCATGTGCAAATGAGGCTTTGCTATATGTTTCCATTAATATTTCTTGAGAAATCTCCTCATATGTGACTTCCATCTTCCATTTTTTTCTGTGATGTTCTGTGATCATCAAATCAAAACTAGCCTGCACAAAAGTAAGAATACTAGTGATGACAATAATAAAAGAGTCATCTACGGAGATACCCAATATTACCATAATGATGGGAAATTTTCTATAAAGTTGAATATGAACAAAACTAAATCTTTTTTAGAATTTTCTTTCTTTATTTAAAACAAACAAACAAACAAACAAACCCCACAACTATATATTTGCTATTCTAGTATTCTCTTTATTGTTTTATGGCTTTTCAGCCCTATTTGATAACTCAGTATGTGCCCTAGATGCTTTATACCTTTTTTTTTTATATTTCTTTATCATATCCATATTGTTCTTAGTTCAATCATCCATTGCTATTTTTCTTTGCATTGTTATTTTGTATCTTCTGAACTGTGTACTTCCACTATTTGACTAATTGACCCATTATACTGAAATCGAATAAAATTATTGTCCAGTTCCAGAGCCAGTATCAAGCCAGTTTTTAAAAATGGAAAATAAGAAGGATGTAAGGAAAAGCTACACACACTTGCCTTTTAAGTCTGAGTCTTCCAACTTCTTGCTACAAAGTGAGAAAAAAACTTTGTCCTTTCAGTGTGACTACCTACTGAAGTCATCTGAGTTTATCATTGTATGTAACTGGAACGGAACATTATGACTCTACACCGTATCAGTATTTTACCCTTCAAATATTCTATTGAAAGTTCTTATTTAAGTTCCTCACGGCAATTGTCCATTTTCCTTAAATATAGCCATGTTTGCAAATTGAGCAAATTGAATCCAAGTGATTTTTCCCATTGAGATGCATAAAGCGGGTCACTTAAATCGATGTGGGGGAAAAAAGGAAAAAAAAAGCTGTTTTGTTCTGATGTCTTTGTGTCAAAATCTAGATCAACAATGTAGACCAGGTTATTTGTCTCTTAGATTCATTTGAAATTTTAATTCCTTAAGTTTTCAAACATATTTTTCATTTTGGGGGGAAGAATAAAAGATCTGTAAATAGTTATGGGGAAATTCTTCTAACTTAATGTTACAAATCTACATCATACAATCCTAGACCTAAGACAGATTTTGGCCATCTCATCTAATCAACAGAGAGAAGTTGGCACTTCTTGCTTTGTTCCATCAGATGTATTTTAGACCTGTATCTTAGGATAAGTTTAACTGTACCATCGACAGATTGAGGGAAGTCCACTCATCCCTTACTCACTACAAATGTCTATCTTGTTTCAATTGCTTAAATTTTCTTTCTTTTTTTTCTTTTCTAATTTCATTGAAATGTTGTCAATTACTTTTGGGTAATATTGTTTCCTGTTTTTCAGAGCAATTAAAACATCACTTAGCCACATGACATATAGTTTCAAAATTTATTAAGTTACATTTTTATAGCTACTATTCATCCAGCCAAAAAAGTCAAGGAAGTGTCTTCTGAGATTACTGATATTACTGGCTAATTATAAAGTAGTCACTGTTTAGTGATCAAGACAAACTTCTCTCTTTGTTTATGTCATCAAAACTTATCTTGTCAGTATCTCAAATGGCTTCTTTCCATGCAGGCTTCTAAGACTATAATCAATTCGAATTTTCTCTATTTTTGATAAAATCACTGCTTTTTCCTCACTCATATCCTGTACTCTCTGGAATTTTATTATTCTGTCTTTCTCTATTTCTCTTTTTTATCTTTATATCAATTATTTACTGTGTCCTTTCATTCTGCAAGGCCTCCGTGAATAAGCCCACTTGCTTATATGGATTTAAACTCCACTTCTAACTAAATTAATCTTAAATGTGTCAATCTTTCATATTCCTTATGTCCAATCTCATATTTTATTGGTCTTCAGTATCTCTTTCACAGTCCCAGAAAGCCAACATGGTGAAAACAGATCTAATTTTCTTCCTGAAACCTTATTGACTACCTTTGTTCTTTGCTGTGATGTTTAATCAATCTTCTTGTCTTTAAAACACAAACCAGTCAGGATATTGTCTCATCTTTTCCTTTCCTCACTGCAGATAGACAGTAAGCAAAGCCTATTCCACCCTTCTAAACTTTGCTTCTTTTTTCCTCTGCTAACAAATTGTAGATCTATGCACTTTAGTTTTGATCCTTTAGATGCTTATCTCAGTAATATTAATGGCATTCTCATCAAGTCTACGGGCAGCTATATTAATGGCACTCTTTTTTTGCCTACTGTTTTGATTGTGGGGGTTTTTTTTAAGTTATAGCACTGCTTTTCCTAATTCTTTATGGCTCACCTTTAATATTCTTGCAAGCTCTTGAATGTAAACATAACACAGAGTATGAAAGCTTTCTTGGTCACATTCTGTTTTCCTTTTATATTTTTTCTCCTCTCTTAAAATACCAGTAACATCAGTCACATTTGCTTCTGTAAAGAGCTGCCAAAGGAAGTAATTTCCTGTGCACTACAAAAAATCATATTGGTCTGTGAAGCTCAAAAGCCATTCCACATTCCTGGACCCTCTCTTCTACCTGCCTGTCAGATGTCCCTGTCTTCAGTAGCTTCCCTTTAGGTTTCAAATCTTTCTGAATAACATATCTTTGGTCTCACTTATGAGACAAAAATGAATATTAGTACAAGCACATATACATGTGTATTTATATATATATAAGTTTTAATAAAAATATAAAAATATAATATTATTGCCACTTTCTTCTGTAGTTCTCACTTGTGACATTCACATATGTGACTGCATTGAAATTAAATTAAACTAGAATGTTATCTGCTAACAGGCTGTGTTTTTGCTTAATTTATGAGCATCTTGTGGAAATCTAAAATAAACCAGTATTTTGTTTGCCTTTCAGAATCATTCTTACTTCTGTAACTCAAATTAGTACTCCTGGGAAGGCCAATACTTTTTGATGAATATTGTAAACACGCTTTATTACTACCTGATGTGCTTAACTGGAATGTCAGTGGATAACATTGGCTTGCCAACCTGCTGTGGAAAAGGACACAGTGGCAAAGAGATTAATCCAGAGTAGCTGTGAGATGAAGCATAAGGGAAACCTTATCCTCTTAATCTTATGCATGAAAGCACTGGATGGATTGATGCTCCTGGCTGAAGAGAGTGAAATCTTTAACATCCCCAATTGTTGTACATACATAATCATTGGCCATCAATATGCATTATAATCATCTGCTTAGATGGCATTATTCCTACTCACAAGGTGATATGACAGTTAACTACTCTACAAATGCCAGTTCAGTTACTTGGCAGCCTTCAGCTCTACAGGAGCCTTTTTTTCTGTCGGAAAGAGTATCACTTTAACTTCCAAACTTTATCACATCAGTCACACCTGTTCATACCAGTATGCCAAAAATTCAATATGAAAGAACTACTAGTAAACACTTTTGTAACCAAAAGGGGGCAGATGCAGGATGTCAAAATGTGTAATAGGTTACATTAAATAAATACTTAGGGTACCTTTACAAAAAACCTTCTTGGCAAAAAAGGGTGCTAGAAGATCATGTTAAGCAAAATGGAGACAGGCTCATAAACTATAAAATGGGATCTGATTTATGCTTACCTTCTCACAAAGGAGCAAGCGCAGAAAATGAAGAATCCTGACTGTTTATAATTGTCTTCATAGAATTAAAAATCACGGTGATAAAAACACATTTATCCTGAACAGATTTTGTTTTGAGGCCATGTCTTTATTCTTTTCTGAGATTATTCTAATATTCTCTCAAAAAACTTTTAGATTATTTTCTTAAGTATAACATGGAAAGCCAATTTTAAAGGCCTTAAAAAGCTACAGTGAGTAGAAAGAACTACCTAGATCAAGAATTTTTGCTTCAGCAGTTAAGCATCCCAAATTTTTGAAAGAGCTTAACTTCTCATTTAGAGGAGCCAGATCATCTGAAGAAACGACCCCTCAACTGAATATTGCAGCAAGTAGATATCTTTTTATATTTATTGAAGTCCTAAGATGTGATGTTAGGTTGGAAGTCTAAGCAGTATTTTTAACATGAGGCCTATGCAAAGCAAAGTGTTGTCTTTGGAAACAAAATCCATTTGTCACAATGGAAAGTGTAGTCAAAAACTAAATTGGGTCAAACTAACTTAAGAACTGTTGGAGCATTTTTGAAGGAAGAGAAAGACTAAATAGGAAAAAAAGTAATTTAAAATTACTTAAAATAAATTATTTTTATTAAATGAGAATTAATATGTTTGTGTAAAATTTAATTAATGTTTTCCTTTTTGTTATTTGTCAGAAGGATCAGGCTCCAAATTTGATCAAATTGATTATCTTGTAGAAAATTTTCTTTAAATTTTATATATTGCTGGAACTTGGGTACTGCAGCTGATATAAAATGGTCTCCTCTCTATCTTCAAAAAGATTTTCTAGTACAAAGGGTTGATATTGTGGAGCAAATCTACTAGTGTAAGTTCCTTCAGAACTTCAGAAGCCACTTCGTATTTCTTCAATTGCCTAGCTTTATTCTTTGATATATATCTCTAGATTAATAGAGTAGCATATTGGAAATAACAAAAAATGTGTATCTTGTATTAATTTAAAATACACGTTTATTGCCATGAAAATTGCAACCTTTTAGTTTTATTGAATGTTCAGATACCCAGCATCTGCTGAGCTCATCTCTTTGGATTTCAGGGTTATTATTTTTAAATTAAAGACTTCATTAATAATTGATGATTGATAGTTCTTTGAAATGCAGGAAAAGATTGCACTGTTTGCACAAGTTAATATCTTTTTTTTTTCCTCACAGATGTTTTTGCACATTTGACAGGAATATGGTTCTTCCTATGCTAGTGCGAGGACCTGTGCTGTTGGGATAGGAGCTCTGAAAGTCTGGAAGCAGATGGAATTTGATTGCAGCCTTGCAGTAGAGGATGAGTTGTTATAATCTATGAGTGACCACCTGTGTTGAAGCAGCTTGGGTTCCCTAACTGCAGTGACCTCTGCCTACAAGGTGGTGGCACTCTCATTTTATGCTGAACTCTGATGACAATCCTTTTTGCTGGCACAGAACGCTGTGGCGTAGCCCCTCATGGGTCTCACCCTGAGCGCGTAGCCCCTGCGCTCCCCATGCGGTCATTCTTGTTTTCTTAGTGGGATGATGTTGGTGCATATGCTTCAGGGAGTAGTTATCTGTATTTTCCCTTTAAAAGGATGTTTGGAGGAAACATTAATCTTAGAAGAGGTCAGAAACAATCAATGAAAATTGGCAACTGAAAAAAGACTTAATTTCTGTACTGTCCATTTCAATGTTACATGTAATTGCTTTAAGCACTTAGTCTCACCAATGCTTCTTATTCATTATACATAGTGAGCTAAATGTTAAATTTCTTACCCTGTTCTTTGTCTCCAGTTTATTGATTTAGAAGTAAAATGTTGATGCTTACCTGTCTATGAAAGCTATCCATACCTTGCTTAGTAAATCAATAGTATGTTAACCTAGACCTTCAGATATTACCAAGCTCCACCTGGCAAAAGTAAGGAGATACAGGTAAGGGGAAAAACTAGTGAGTATTTCCCTTTTTACTGCTGTTGACAGTGTTCAGTTGCCTAGAATAAGAGAAAGCTTGGAGTTAGACTAGCTTAACACTTTGATTTTCCTTGCTTTTTGCCAAGGCCATTGATAGGAATTGAATTCAAGCAACATTAAGTTAATAACTTTGCTTTTGTCTGTATGGGAATGTGAAAATATTTACTTATGTTGTTTGTTGCCAGAATGTGCTATGCAGGTTGCAGACCAACAGTTCACAGCAGTTTAATAATTGCTATGTAGCTTTTTCTTCCTGTTTTTAAAAAAATAACCCTGGTATCTAATTACAATAGGGCCTGTTGAAGTCTTTATCTTGGAAACTAAAGAGCTATTAAGCACCACTGATATACTTTTCAGTGGGTTTATTATGAGAAAGGGAAATGTACAGAAAATTAAATGCAACAACCCTGCATTAAGCTTATTGGATCTCAACGTACAACATCGCTTTGAGCCAGAACCTCTGTCTTTTTGTTGTTGTTGTTTTTAATCCCTTTTAAAATATAAGAATATCCTTATGAGAAATCTATGTAAGAAGGAAAAATCTCTCACTCTTGTAAAAAATTTGAGAGTTTTACAGAACAAAGTGGAAGCAAGTTGTAGGAGTTGAAGGTGTTCGTTGGGTTTTAATAACACTTTTAATAGCTCCAACAACTGTCAGGAGTCTGTATGAATGCCCTTTCTTGCTCTTACTTCCTTCCATCCTCCCTGCCCCGTATCTCTCAGAATTATGAAGTGGAAATTAAAACCATTGATGTCACAGGTAAGCAGAAGCAAACAAACTGTGCTGTGATTCTGGTAGTTGCGAATATGTTGTCTGAAGGTGCTTCAAAGTTACGCTGTAGAACTGGGTTCACCAGTACCTGAATGGAGGAAGCACCTCAATTACACTCAGAAACAATGAAAGCAACTCAATGTCCTTTGAAAATGCAGTCAAAAGTTTTGCCTGGAGTTTTTGCAGATAATACAATTTCTGTGAGATTGGAGAGTTGTGTTGGTTTTTTTTCTTTAAACTGTTTACATCTTTCATACATTTAAAGCATTGGTTCATGTGAAGGAGGAAGATTGCAAATGGAGACACTCATCACAGAAAATTTTTTTAACTACTAAAACCGAATAGAATTCTAGGAATTATTCTCTTTCATGAGAAACAATGACCTACATCGATCAAACAGAGCTGACCTTAAGGACCTATCACTGCCATGGTGTTATTTTTCAGTGTTGAACAAAATCTTTATTATAGAATATATTGGGTTTTCAATAAAGAAATGAAATCCTCCATCATAAGAAGAAAAATAAATTATAAAACACCTATAAATGGAGAAGCTTTCTTTAATAAATGTCCTAAATTATCCTAGGTAGCCCAGTGTCTCAGAAATTTTGCAGATGCTTTCACATCTATTTTGTTACAGACTGCATAGAATATTTATAAACTGCCCCCTGTGGCAAGACAGTTGAGGTCAAATCAAACTGAAGCATTATGTAGGACACAATATATTTTAAAAAATTCTGAATCATTAGTCAGTGTCCAAAAATGAAACTTAGTTATGCTCTGTTGAAATCCTACATAAAATATCTATTGCCGAGTTCTATAAATATATGCCAAAATATTCTCCTTTGTGAGGGTGCTGCAGAAACTCTTTAGTGGTTTTTGCTTGATTCAAGCTGCAATAACAAGATTCATGTAACAGAGGCTTCCTGCTCATGCAGTACCTTTAGAATGTATTTCAGGAGTCTATGCATATATTCATTGCTGACCTCACCATGAAGCTAGGAAACAGCCATTTTGCATAAATGAATCTGAGACCCTTCATGAGACCCGTCTTCAAGATATATGCTATTCACAATTGGAACTGAAGCAAATTGACATCAGAAGATAAAGCCATACAGTGAGTCAATTGTTAGCTTGTGATTGCCATCAAGCAAAATGCTCTATGGAAATTAGCTATGAAGCACCTATTATATGATACCGAAATAGCGTCCAGTATTTCTAAGCGTCCAGACCTATTAATCTAATCTTCTATATAAATTTGGCCATCATATGGAGAACAAATCTAGGTACATATCTTTTTTAGTTCAACTATACATGAAACAAAAAATTGTTATGTGGATGAAAGTAATAATTTAAAAACAAAACCAAACAGCAAATACTTATTTTCCAAAATGGTATATTTCTATTTATATCTTCAAAAGAATGCAAGTTAATAACTAGTTACTATTGTACATATATTTAAGTAACAAAATTATTTTTCTGTTGCATTTTTTTTTAATTAGGCCATTTATTATTATACACTTAATTAATTTTTCCACTAACTGAATTATAACTGAAATTTCTTTTTTTTTGTTGACATGTGAAAAAAACCTCAGGGAAAGAAAATCATAGAGAAGGAAAGAACCCATTCTTTATAACCCTTGTGATAATTTCTAGAAATAGTGGCAATGTATGATAGTGTAGTGGAGTGATGAAAGGAACTACAGAAGTTGAGACAGAATGAAACTCTAGTCCTCTGCTAAAGTGAGAGTTGGAAAATTGTCATATAATGAATGACTGTATAGAATCCCTTGAGTCAAGGTAAAGTTGGCAACTGACTAGGAGAGTCGGTGTGTTAGGATAATGATGGCAACTCACACAGTATATTTGGGCTGATCCTGCTCTTGCAGTGCCCTTTTGTGACACATTTAAGCTCTTTTGTAGCCAGCCATTCCTGATAACTCTTAGATATCCTTCACAAATACTACAGGTATACATCAAATATTTGTCTGGGAACTGTTTCACTATAGAGGTCTCCTTGAGTTTGGGTAACTTATAAAATTAATCTCTATGCAAAGATATCTCCATATACCTTTTACTTATTCTTGTGAAGAATGTCTCTACTAAAAGAGATGTATTAGATGTATTTAAATGCACAACATTTTTTATGTTTTTTTTAAAGGGAATCCTAGAAAAGAATACAAGCAAGAATACCTAAGTGCTATCTAAGCTTAGATGATTGGCAACTCAGTGCAAGAATTACTTATAGTTATCCTCAGAACAAAAATTAAGTACAAATCATACGTTTGATATGGACTTCCATTCAGGAAACTTAGAAAGAAGGTTGGAAGAAAATTACCCATACACGTGAGTTCCCAAATAGATACAATTTTTTCTACCAATCATTCTGACTCATAGTTCCCAACCCTATGAGACCCAAATATCTTTTTCCATTTGTATTCATCTTTTACTTGTCTTATATGCTTTCAACTTATTCTAAGATGATTAAGACATTTAAGTTTCTTCATGTCTTCAGTCTACTCATTAATACTGTTATGACTCTGTTTCCAGGGCAAGGAATGGAGAGTAATAGGAATAAGGTTTTTAAGCCAGGTGGACACATTTTCTCTCTGCTGCTTCTGCTTTCAGTATTCACCAGAGTTTTTAAAGCCTGAGAATAGACTTCCACTCAAATTCAGGTGGTAATGGTATGAGAACTAGCTTATACCTGAAATTAAATGGCTAACATCTTGAGAGACCCTGGAGCCGCCTCCAATTTTGGTCTGAAATAAACAACAGGCACAAACAACCAGAAGGAAAAAAAAAAAAAAAGTCTGATTGATTTGTAAATCATTTACTTAGTTTCTTACCTTAAAATAAGGTAATCTAACCTGTTTCAGTTCATATTTTCCTTCCTTAACAAAGGGAGAAATGTCTTTTTTTTTAAAAAATACAACTCTCTCCTGACCTGAAGACCTACTAGAATAAATTGCAAACTTTAGTCTCCTGCTCAGACTTCAGTTAAGCATATTCTGCAAGTGACCTCACAGGACACAGCCCTATGTTCAGTAACAACTCCTTGCTTGAACTCCTCTACTAGCATAGGGACTGGTACAGTCTTGAAATAAGCATCCATGCAGTGTATGGAAACATGCATTTCAGGTCTCCAGTGCAGAAACAATCCTTTGGATAGTCATTAGGTTTATTTATGTGATTTAGAATAATTAATTCAGTGTGATAACAAAATATATGTATTAAATATATAAATTGCCAAATTATTCTGTGTTACTGTTCCTCCTAGGTACACTGATTGTTCCCACAGATGGAGAACTACAAATGGGCATGGACAGAACCACTCATCTAAGTGACCAATTTTCCTAATTTTTACAGTCTTTTTTCACTGGTTGAGCAGCTCGAGAAGGCTGCAGCAGCTGCAAAAATTGAGCCAAAAATTCAATTAGGGACAGTCTTGACTGAAGCTGCTTGAGATTTATTAATTTTTTTTTGTAGCTTTGTTTACTTACTAGAGCTACAGTGGAGAGGACAAGCTGTTACTGTTAGAGGAATAAACAAATCCTTTTTTTTTCTTTTTTCTTTTCTTTTTCCATGTTTTCATTTTCCAAATATGAGGAAACTGAAAAGAAAAGAAGAAAAAACACAGCCAAAAGCTAAATTTCCCTTATCCCTCTTTCTTTCCGAGAAGAAAGATACTTCTACATGAAATATGTTCAGCAGAAACAGAAATCCCTTTGAGCAAAGTGAAAATAAAGAGGCAAAGAAAATATTCCAGAATAATTTGAAGAAGAAACCCAAGAGAACATACTCCTTATGGCAAGGTTAGTTGGTCTTTGGAGTTGCCTGTAATGTGAAACACCATTAAAGTATGCTTCAAGAGTGATCTGGTAGAGATGAATGGGCTGGAATATCTCATACATAATTTTGATTCCTCATAAAATATATTAATATTGTGATTGTATGTACATGTATAAATAGGGTTTTTTATTTGTTTTTATGAGAAATATACTCTAAAATATATTAGAAAATTATAATATCCGACTGAGGTGAAATACAGAAAATAATAGAGATTTATAGATTTATTCGCTATATTTTTAAACCAAATATTCTGGTTTAGCACCTGTGGCTGCTTTTCTGAGTCATACATAACCAAGTCTTTCAAACTTCCTTTCTGGACCTTGCAATAGCTGAATGAAAAGTTAAAGTAACAAGAAAGTCATAGGTGGGTTTAATAAGGAGAATTGATTTTTTTTATTATTCTGTTTAGGCATTTGCCATATTCTGAATTAGTTTCTTCTGCTTGTAAAACAATATATTTGCTTGCTGATCTATTGTTTCAGGGCTTGTCTATCACAAGCCTATTTAGTCACAAAGAAGTTCAGGATAGATATGTGCTTAAAACCACATATGTATGTAAATTGATAAGAGCTGACTGAGTTTTATTGATTTGTTTATTTTCAATTCCAGCTCTTTGATACTGAATTAAGCTGAGTCAAAACCTCTTGTAACTTTTTTGTTAGGAAGCAACTTTTTACTTTTTTGTAGGAATTTGATTTTAGTATATTCTCCAGATATATACTGGTTTCATTATAAAGGGAACCAAGCCAAGAGCTGTGTAAGAAGTTGACTTTCAACAACATTGTAAATCGGGTGCCTATCTGACTTTTTAATATAAGCACAGAAAGATTCATAATGGATAGGTCTTTCCAAGTTGTATCCCCCATCTTCCAGAACCTCATGCCACGACTGTGTATATAGCATTGAGATCGCCAAGATCATGATTGCAGCTCTTACATCTAAAGCAATTAAAATCCTCTCATATCTCACATCACACCCCAACACATGTCTTGCTATGGGTCTATATACTATCTAAAATTAGAAAATCTACTACATTTCACTTCTGGCACACCACCTAATTAGGAACTTTCAGTAAAAAAAGTTAATGCATACTTAATAAGAAAGTTCTCGTGTTGAGAATGATGAGTGTGTGAGCACTGGAGATGTTATGACGATAAAAGTCTTTTCTTGATTTTGTTTTTAAATGGTAACTGATGTGGTTGGTGAACATACTGTCTGCCTTGCCATGTCTGGGTTTGTTTGGGTTTTTTTGTATATTGCAATAGTTTTATTTTATAATTACTTATTTTTTTAAAACATTTTTTTTCTTAGATCAGAGTTGTATTTCCTTGGCATTTCAACCTAAAGGGTTATTTCTTAAAATTAGGGCAAGGTAAGGGCTTCCACAGCGTAATGTGGTGTCAGATATCATGTTAGGATTTCATAAACAAGTACATTTCTGTATGTATAATGAATAATCCAGACTTATGGATGAGTTGTAAGAAGGTAGTCAGCTCATGAATTCAAGGTGATCCTGCATTATTTCCTTGACAGTGAAGGACAAATGCTTTTATTTGTTATTAATGGATGCAACAGTTTTAATGTTCACTGATAAGACTAAAAGGTTAATGTAGTGGCATGCCAAAGAAAGGCTCAGTGTAAACCGAGTATGAAAAATATTTCTGCAATGTGAACTGACTCCTTTCATAAAGCCATATATCAGAAAGTAGACGTTTGTTTCAGTACCAGATTAGCATGGATCCGTATTCTACATAAACTAATTGATATATTTCAATTTAATTGGCATCCAGACAACAGAGATGATAGAGAGTGCCTTTCTGGAAATCGTTGGTAGTCTCATAGCCAAATGACCTTCAGTCTCAGAGGTTCTGCAAATATGATGTGAATTTATTATGGTCTTCAGCATTTATTCAAAGAGACACAATGAACAACAAAGTAAAAAGAAATAAGGCTATCCATTATCCCACATAGACAAAGAAAATAAAAACTACCTAATTCTGTAACTTGTACTTTATTACTGTTTTGGTTTGCAAACTCATTAATATGAAGAGTATTTTAAAATAATCACATGATTTTGAAATAATAAACAGGATCCATAGTAATCATATTCCAGTGTTAGTTTTTAAAGTCTTATTAGAATTAGGAAACTACAATCTGGAAGAAAGACCCTCCCTCCAAAAAAAATCCCTCTTCAAAAATGCATATGTACTCCTCACTTATGAAACTAATTCCTGTAAGTATACTTGCATTTATTTTTTCAATAATTTTGCATATTATTTTGTCCCTGGATCCTGCAAATACTGGTACTCAGCTTCACAGAAGCTGGGCCATGGAGTTAAGTTGAAATCCCTGAGTGACTGTGTGCCATCCAAGAAACCAGCATGAAAGCTAGGGTAATAAATAAAGTCTGTTTCTTCCTAGCTGTGAGCATTGATTCATGTTTACCATTTGTTGTTCTCATTATAAGCTTTGTCATGAAAACAAGTCATGGAATTGGAATGCAGGTTTTACTGATGTAGCTTTCAGTATGGAACCATAAAACTTCACCTTCTTATATCTCCTGCAGAGCTCATTCTCTCTGTTTTCCTCAGCTTGGTCTGCTTACCTCAAAGCTGTTGAGCTTTGTCCGACTATTGTCCATACTTCTTTTTTTCAGTGATTTCCTTTGACTAACTAAGCATCTACTGTCTCACTTGATGATTACTACTTAAGCAGACCTTATGAGGAGTTAAAAAAAAAAAAGAAAAGAAAGTTCTGAAAGAACTAATTGCCTGTGTATGTGTTCTCAACTTAAGGGGGTTGTAGAAGGGAGCCTAAGAAAATGTATACAGTAACATCATTTCTTATCTGAAGTTGGTGACAGCAACTTACCAATGCTTACCAGTCAACCAGCTCCAGAGAAGTCTAGTTCCAAAAACAATGTGAGTTAGCTTGGGAGGCTCGTTCTAAAGTTGGAAAGACTTTTTTTTGTATGCATCTTCGGTCATTATTTCTGCCATTTGCATCATTTTAAGAGCGTGATTAGATCCTTTTACCGTTGAATGTTTACTGTGCAACGTTGTATGGATTATTGTGTAGTGACAGATTACTTTATCATGCATTTTAAGTAGTTCTCATGTGTAATCTCCTTAGCAGCCATGGGGCCACATGTTTGCGTAATTGCCTCTAAGCATTAGGGATAGCTGAGGTTTTGCCTCCAAAAGATTTAGATGAAACAAATTCTCAGCAAAGCTCTATAGATGATAAAGCACTAAAAGATAAATGCAAATACATGATCACTAAGGAGCTAAACATGGATCTGTTCAGTTAATATAAAAGAACTGTAAGAAATGGATATTATATATGTTAATAAAATGTTAGCTTAAAATCTTTATGTATAAGAAGTCAGATATCTACCACAATATTCTCACTAACTTGAGGAGGACATTATGAAGACTTTTTAAAATTTTATTTTATTTTCTTAAACAGAACATTTACTTCAGGATTGCTTCTATATTCTTCTCTTCAAGAATCTAATTTTAAAAATATGGCAAGTAGAGTTTGAAGGCATCACAGGAAATAATCTCATCCTTCCCCAACTCCAAAGCTGGACTAGCTGTCCTCAGACCTTCCATGTTCGTGTATTTCTTTTAATGCTTCTCATTAATATTCTCATCTAATACATTAGATGGCTTGATCAGTGGTTTTCAAGGAGAAGACATGGATCATTGAACACACTGACTGACTGACTCTTCCTGGGTAGGTGAATTGGGGCTCAAATTGAAGTAGACATGCTGAATCTAGGGGAACTGAGCTTGCCCTGGTATGCTGCAATGAAGAACTATAGAAAAGGTTACATTTATTTCCCACAGGTCATTTTCTACTAATTTTCTAATTTACTGCACTGTTCTTCCTTGAATTCCATTGTTTTTTATTTTGTTATGCTTCTCTCCCCTTACTAAAAGTTGTGTTTTGCGTTATTTCATACTCATTCTCACTCATTGCATTCCACACTCTCTTCCTTACTAGAGAGACTTTAATCTTGAAGCACTTCTCTTAGAGTTTTTTTTCATCACTTTTTACATTAAAATTGTTATCAATAAAATATAAGAAATGTCTGGGCTGTCCTATGTTCCCCTTCTTGTTGATATCCGGACAGTTAAAATCTTCCTTATCCCTCAAATTCTGTGCTTTAAATGATTTTGACCATTTTTCGCAATGACCAAATCTTCTTGGTTTAGTTTCTATCACAGATCACAGCATTGTAGCAACCAGTCAGTTTTCAAACAATCTCCCTACATATTTTGAACCACAAAGTAAATATGCATCTTTGATTTTCAGTGAAACTCTTTTCTCCCCTTTCTGTCCTTCATGAAAAAGTGCTGCTCTTTAAAATTAATAATCTAATCATGTCTTTATCCTGACAAATCTGTTGGGCAAATTAAGTATCAGTTTTGATGACAAATTTATTCTTCCATCTCCTTCTGTTTATTTGCCAATTTGTTTTACATTAGTATATGGTCCCGATTTGTTTTGCATTAGTATACAGATACATAAAATTTAAGCAAATTAATTCACCATGCTGCTTCATATTCTTATTGCAAATAATCCTGTCTCCTCATTTTTAAATCCTTGTATAGATTCATTTTGTTTGTGCTTCCCTGTGAGTTTCTCTCACCTGTTCCGGTCATGATTATACCAAATGCATGTCTGAAGAAACTCTTCTACCTCCCTGAAAGTTCCTTACTTGCTTTGCCTGTTTCCAGCTGATAGAACTTTCCAGAATAAAAAAATCAAAACCCAGTGAAATCCGAAAGCTGGCTGAGAAGTTTTAGGTCTAAATTTACAGAAGTGATGCAATGGATTTCAGAGTCCCACTATAGTTTAAAGCTCAGCAGGGTTGGGAGACTCTCCACTGCCACATAAAAAATCACAATGATAGCATCACCTCTTGGCAAGATTTTAAAGTGATTCAGAAGTCAAATATTTTTTTGTAGTGATTTTATATGACTGAAAGTGTGTATTTGCTGTAATGATTGGTGGAGCTTATGAAAGTGTTCTTTTTTCCTTACACAGGAGAAGGCTCTCATAGGCAGCAACTAGAACATTTATCTGAGGAAAAGTCAAAGCATTGGGTCTGCATTGTTGTGTGTCCAGATGACAAATAACAAGCTTCTGAAATCCTGTTTCTGAAACCACTACAGCATGATTTGCAAGAGAAGGAAAGTTACGTTCTGTCTAAATATCCCTATTGGGTGCAGGTACCCAGGTGCTGGCAGCGGGGGGCTGAAGGGGTGGCCTCTGTGAGGAGAGGCCATGGGCTGCTGATTCCAACTGTCTCCAACAGACCCACCACAGGACACAGATGAACCATCAGCCAGGATTGGGATGCCTCTGGGAAAGCATATGTAAGAAAGGGCAAAAAAAGCCTCTGGACAGAGAGGAGGGTGGGGAACAAAAAAATAGTGACAAACAGCAGAGGGAATACCAAGTTGGGAGACGAAGGAGGAAGAAGAGGTATTCCAAAGCATTGGAGCAGATATTCCCTGCAGCCACGGGAGGACCCCACGCTGCGGAAGATCTTTTTCCTGAAGGACTGCTCAAATCAATAGATTAGAGGGAAGGGGAGGGTCAGGCTCTCAAGCAGTTGTTGGGGCTTTGCTTGAAGTAGTCCTTCAGCTGGGCATTATCTATGCAGAGACATGGGACAGGGCTTGGCAATTTCGTAGTTTCTGTCAGAGTAACTGGGAAAAATTGGAATTGGAGTTGTTCACCTGCCAAGCCTCACTGCCTACTTATCTTTTGTGTCTTGTTATGCCTTAAATGAACTATTGCTGATGTCTGATTCATTCCTTCCAGGGAGATGTTGCAGGTGGTATGGCTAGGAACAACATAGTCCTGTGTGAGATGTGAGGTAGTGTGGTGTGAGAAGATGTTCTTCCACAGGGTAGGTTTGTTATCTGGCAGAAAAAAATTTCAGCTTTCACAAGTAAAATAGAGCAAAAAGGTGATGTTGTAAAGAGAAGAGACACGTACAAGGAAGATAAATTGTTTAAGGGGTCAAGATGCCTAACTGGATAAGTGATATATACGAGACTCTATTTTCCATCAGACACTCTGAAAAAAATGTAAAAGCAGGAGCGAAAGAAGGGACAAAACCCTAAGTCTAATTTAGTTCAACCAATGCAAAACTGCATGAAGAAACTTTTTTTGTGTTTTGTTTTATATTACTTTGCTTACATAATTTTTTACTGTGGTTTCTCTGATCTGTGGTTTCAAATATACTGTTTAGCTGAAACCGGTGCAAATTTGAGCAGAGAGAGGGCTTAGAATAATGTAACTTTTTTCAGCTGTCCTACTTAATTAAGTACGTGTCTGCAAGTTTATGGAGACAGCTCTTCCAGTGTATATCCTGCATAACTCCTTGAGAAGTCCGAGGAGTGATACTGATTTACAACACCAAAGGACATAATTCATCAGTTTTGCTACAATAGCTAGAAATAAAAAGAAAAATATTCAACCTTATTGTAAAATGATTTGTCACAATATTTTTTTAAAAACAGGAAATGTAAAAAGCAGCAGAATAAGAAAAATATGTTTACTGTTATTGTTAACCACAGTATATCAGGATTATAGTTTACTTTTAAAAATCCCGTTTAACAAAAGGAACATTCAAGTATTGACTGCAACTGAAAATGTGAAATATGGTCAGTGAGACAGGAATGTAGGACTTCGTATCTCATGCATCATCAGCATACAGCAAACTGATGTTTTATAGTATGCACATTTCCATAGGACTGTTGAACTTGAACGTGCCAAGAGTTTTTCTTATGCCATTTAGAGTCCTGACTTTAGCAGTACAGTACATTAAACTAACACTACTGGAAAAATGATAGCTGTTACAATGCTTCTGAGCAACTGCTTAGCTTTATGTTCTCTGAGCACTTAAAAAATTGTGTCCAATCACATTCTCAAAGAAGAAAAAGCATTTATACATATGAAAGCATGCCAACCTGATGTGGTTTTCTGTGCCTGATTTTTTTTTCTTAAAGTCATTTAATTTTAAAACCATGATCTTATATATTTTTCCTCTTTGTATGTGTTTAAAGAAATTATAATTTATATGAGACAAAAGATATTTAATTAAGTTTTGTCATGTTGCATCATAGTGTTTTGGGTGATTTAATGCATCACTGATGGAAAACATAGACTGATGTCTCTACAATGTGTCAGAAATATCTTTAATGGCTGAAATGCCTGAATACAGGTTTCTCCACCACCTAGCATCATCTAGTTTTACAACAGGTTTTGTTTTTGCTCCAGCTCTTATAGAATCTAAAAGTAGAGAGAGTTCATATTTAGAATTTGTATTGCTGCATACTTTCTAAATGGTTTCTTTGTGTGCTTTTCATAAACATGGCATGCTAGAGTCTAATATCTCAAAAGAAATCACTTACAGGTTTGAGACAATGAAATAACATCATAATTCAGTAATAAACTTTTTCAAAGGCAAAAGTAGTAGACTGGAAACCTTTAGTATCTTCTACTAAATCGTTACTGAATCATATTTAAGCTGTCAAATTTGTCTTATTAATCTCGATCCATGAGTTTTCTCGCTTCTGCCCTTGTGATTTTCTCCCCCATCTTGCTGGTAGGGGAGTAAGCAAGCAGCTGGGTGGGGCTCAGCTGCCAGGTGGGGTCAACCCACCACACAGCATCTGTGTTCCCTCCCCTTTCCTTCTCTGGAAATGTGCTGTTCTTTACAGAGGTTGCCCATTCACAGCCTCTTTCTGCTGTCTTTACCATTCTTACCTTCAAGTTACCACTGCACCTTTCCATTAGATCACAAAGTGACTTCTGTTCTTTGAAAATAAAGAAGTTGAACTAACTGAATTTGTGGTTAATTCTCCCTTGCTGAGATTTATTCTCTTATGACCAGGATTATGCCTGCTCAGGACACTGGTTGAGAGGGTCCCTTGGGAGACAGTCCTGAGGGGCAAAGGGGTCCAGGAAGGCTGGACGTTGTTCAAGAAGGAAGTCTTAAAGGCACAGGAGCGGGCTGTCCCCCTGTGCCATAAGAAGAACGAGCAGGGAAGCCTGGCTGAATGGGGAGCTTTTACTCCCAGGAAAAAAAGGAGAGTTTACCACTTTTGGAAGAAGGGGCAGGCAACTCAAGAAGAGTACAGGGATCTCGTTAGGTCATGCAGAGAGGAAATTAGAAAGGCAAAAGCCTGGCTAGAACTCAATCTGGCCACTGCCATGAGAGACAACAACAAATGTTTTTGCAAGTATATTAATGACAAAAGGAGAGCCAAGGAGAATCTCCATCCTTTATTGGATGCGGGGGGCGGGGAACGTTGCCACTGACTGCGAGGATAAGGCTGAGGTACTTAACGCCTTCTTTGCCTCAGTCTTTAATAGTCAGAGCAGTTATCCACAGGGTACTCAGCCCCCTGAGCTGGAAGACAGGGACGGCGAGCAGGATAAACCCCCCATAATCCAAGAGGAAGTAGTTAACGACCTGCTATGCCACCTGGATGCTCACAAGTCTATGGGGCTGGATGGGATCCACCCGAGGGTACTGAGGGAGCTGGCGGAGGAGCTTGCTAAGCCACTCTCCATCATTTATCAGCAGTCCTGGTTAACAGGGGAGGTCGTGGACGACTGGAGGCTTGCCAATGTGACGCCCATCTACAAGAAGGGCCGGAAGGAGGATCCGGAGAACTACAGGCTGGTCAGCCTGACCTCGGTGCCGGGGAAGATCATGGAGCGGTTCATTTTGAGGGCTCTCACAAGCCATGTCCGGGACAACCAGGGGATCAGGCCCAGCCAGCACGGGTTCATGGAAGGTAGGTGCTGCTTGACCAATCTGATCTCCTTCTATGACCAGGTGACCCGCCTAGTGGATGAGGAAAAGGCTGTGGATGTGGTCTACCTGAACTTCAGTAAAGCCTTTGACACTGTCTCCCACAGCATTCTCCTAGAGAAGCTGGTGGCTCACGGCTTAGACAGGCGCACTCTTCACTGGGTAAAAAACTGGCTGGACGGCCGGGCCCAGAGAGTTGTGGTCAACGGAGTTAAATCCAGTTGGCGGCCGGTCACGAGCGGTGTTCCCCAGGGCTCAGTTTTGGGGCCAGTCCTGTTCAATATCTTTATCAATGATCTGGACGAGGGGATCGAGTGTTCCCTCAGTAAGTTTGCAGACGACACCAAGCTGGGCGGGAGTGTTAATCTGCTCGAGGGTAGGAAGGCTCTGCAGAAGGACCTGGACAGGCTGGATCAATGGGCCGAGGCCAACTGTATGAGATTCAACAAGGCCAAGTGCCGGGTCCTCCACTTCGGCCACCACAACCCCATGCAACGCTACAGGCTTGGGGAAGAGTGGCGGGAAAGCTGCCCAGAGGAAAAGGACCTAGGGGTGCTGGTTGATAGCCCGCTGAACATGAGCCGGCAGTGTGCCCAGGTGGCCAAGAAGGCCAATGGCATCCTGGCCTGTATCAGAAATAGTGTGGCCAGCAGGAGCAGGGAGGTGATCGTGCCCCTGTACTCGGCACTGGTGAGGCCGCACCTCGAATACTGTGTTCAGTTTTGGGTCCCTCACTACAAGAAGGACATGGAGGTGCTGGAGCGCGTCCAGAGGAGGGCAACAAAGCTGGTGAAGGGCCTGGAGCACAAGTCTGATGAGGAGCGGCTGAGGGAACCGGGGCTGTTTAGTCTGGAGCAGAGGAGGCTGAGGGGAGACCTCATCGCGCTCTACAACTACCTGAAAGGAGGTTGTAGCGAGGTGGGTGTTGGTCTCTTCTGCCAAGTAACTAGCGATAGGACAAGAGGAAATGGCCTCAAGTTGCGCCAAGGGAGGTTTAGATTGGACATTAGGAAAAATTTCTTTACTGAAAGAGTGGTCAGGCCTTGGAACAGGCTGCCCAGGGAAGTGGTGGAGTCACCATCCCTGGAGGTATTTAAAAGACGTGTAGATGAGGGGCTTAGGGACATGGTTTAGTGGGCATGGTGGTGTTGGGTTGACGGTTGGACACGATGATCTTAGAGGTCTTTTCCAACCTGTATGATTCTATGATTCTATGATTCTATGACATTAGGAGAAATTTTTTTACTGAAAGAGTGGTCAGGCCTTGGAACAGGCTGCCCAGGGAAGTGGTTGAGTCACCATCCCTGGAAGTATTTAAAAGATGTGTAGATGAGGCGCTTAGGGACATGGTTTAGTGGGCATGGTGGTGTTGGGTTGATGGTTGGACTCGATGATCTTAGAGGTCTTTTCCAACCTGTATGATTCTATGATTCTATGATTCTATAAGCTCATGACATCATTGCAAAGGGTAGAGATGGCACCATTTCCATTATTAGTGCCTTTGACTGTATAACATATATATCTTCCCATGTTTTTTTACTCTCCTCATCCCATTCATTTTATTATGCAGTATGTGAGCAGAAAAGGTAATTGATTATATTATCACACGTTTGATACTATGTGGTATGCAGTGAGAGGATATAAACTTGTGATGATATTTCAGCTTAAGGCACTTTGGAGATCCCTTTGCAGTGCAAGGGGTTTTGACTAGAACTTCTTTGCAAAGACTTTATTTCTTTCATTTTTTTTGTAACCTAGTTTGCTCTTTTATACCCCTAAGTTGATATAGGACTTTCTGTCTAAAATCAGAACAGATTTAAAAATTCCATGTTGAGGGCCTGCTAATAATTCATGCTTGAAAATAGAGGTTGAGGTAGAATCCTAGTTTAAGAAAGATCCCAAAGTGCCTTGTATAATGGCATTAATGGATAATTTCAGAATTATGCTGTTCTTGCTAACAAAAGACATAATTTAACAAAAAAAAAAAAAAGGAGGGGGCAGAGAAAACTTTGTATTTTCTAACTTATTTAGTTATTTTTATTTTTTATTTTTACATTGCATGGAACTGCAACTGCTATACACTGAAGACAGAAACTGTAGTACATCACAAAATATTTGACCACATTTCATGCAAGATGTAACCTTATTCATGGTAAGGCCTGTCTGTCTCCCTTTCACAATAAAAAGGGGTTTTATTACATCCAAGCAATGTGAAAATGTTGTTAAAAAGAGACTGAAGAGAAAAAGATGTGGAATTGTTTGTGGGTTGGGATTTAATTTGGAAATGTTACCTTTATTTAGGACAATAACGTTTGTGGTGTGTAGTGGTGCCTAAACAGATAATATAATAATATATTGGTTTTTAAAACACCACAATAACCTTACTTATGTCTGTTTAGTATCTAAAACCATGCGTATTCTCTAAAAATCAGCCACCTTGACGTTTATCATTTATAAACTAAGAAAAAGGTCTCATGGGTATGAGAAGAACAATTATTTTGTAAATACCACTATGGAAAAGCACTAGTAGAAACTAACAGTATATTTTGGGACTATTGCTTTTCATATAGAACATTAGCATTAAACATTTGGCGTTTGTTTAGGAGAAATGTACTCCAAATAGAAGATTCAGTATATTATGTATGTAGTACTGAGAGGCAGAGAACAATGAGACTTACTGAGCAAACCTACTAAGTACAAAATTTCTGTAACTTTTTAGCAATTTGAATACTGCTATTGCTTGCTTGAGACTTTTGCCCAGCAACTAAAAGGTTTTTATTCTTTTTGTTACTCATATTTGTATTACATCAAATGGCCTGGTTGTTCTGTACTCTTATTAGCTAAAATGCCTGGGAGATGGTCAAAAGATGGTATGCTGATGTAACAAATGCACAGATGTGTTTAATTCGGTGGAGTTGGACTGAGCAGTAGACTGAGAACTGATTGTAAGGTGATGTGCTGCACATTGGTACTTTCTGAGCTGTTTGGCTTGCAAAGCAATATGAACAATACTTTAAAATAATATTTTAAAATATCTGTATTGTACTGCAATGAAGTGAATGTTTGTGAGTGTAGGCAGCCCAATGTAAATAAGCACACAGGCTCACATTGTATTAACCCTGTGTGAGTGTTCAGGGCTGAATTTCTCAAGTCCAACACTAGACTAAATTCCTTCTTTGAAATCAAAGAGAAGGGATGGTTTTCTGCATGGTGTTGAGAGAAATACTTGTGTTTTGGCACTCTAAAACCTCATACGGCTATGATTTTATTATTTCCTGTGAATGCCATAAACTTATTTTAAGTACTAGAGCATGCCAGTTATAATTTCAATGAAGAAGCAATGCAAGATTAAAAAAATAGTTGTCCTGGTAACTTCACAGATTAGTAATTTATGAACCTACTATCTTCTAATGGTGTCCTGAAGGAGTTAACTCTTGCCATACAAAAATAATAGCAAAGTCAATGAGCATCATTGAAGCAATGAAGATATTTAATGAATTACACTATCAGGAGTCTCCACTTATTTTTGTATTCCTCTGGTAGCAATATAGATAGTTATTTTAAAAATATTCTATTCATATTGACCATGAATTTAGACAAATACATGTAACACGTGGTCAAGTGAAGACTGGTATGTATTGGGAAAATACAGTTAATTTTCACATATTTTCTGGTAGTTGTCATCTTGTGTTAACACCTAAGTAAATTTAGGGAAAATGTTAGACAGCATTAGCATTTGTATCAAGAATGGAAAATTTTGGTTTGGTAGTTGTTAGGTATATATAAAGCTGAGATTCCTCTCCTCAGCTGATTGCTGTGCTACTGCTTGTTCTATAAAGCTTTTATAGAGCTAATTCCTGAAGATTTGTTCCATAGATACAGATAATTACAGCAGCTACACCTTTTTCTGGTGAGCAATGTTCGTGTTGATTTATTTGTGATTGTCTATGGAGAAACAGTATTTGGCATATTTTATAGGACTGGGTAAGGATAACTTCAGGCTGAGGGGTAGTTTGTCTAAGAAACTGGGAACGAAAAGCTTCAATACTTGAAAGAGCAGCCCTAAAAATAAAATGAGTGGATTATGGGAAAAGAGGCAGAGAGCATAGGTTCATGGTATTTTTCTGTATCTTAGGGCAGGAAAAAAGACTGCCACCATAAAGTCTATCTTTTTAACTTTCAAGGGAAAATGTCAAGTTCAAGTGAGATAGTAAACATAAATGCTAAGTGTTAACTGATTTGTTTCTGATTGTGGTGTTCCTAAGTAGGCGTCAAATCCATTCGGATTTGCTGTAGAACGATAGTTGGTATGTACCTTAACCAAGAGAATCAAGGTTAACCTGTAGTGATTCATGACAGTCTCTTAGAAGAGGAGCTTTGGAAGAGTATTTGTGAGAGATGGAGATAATTCACAGATATAACACTGGAAAGATAACAATAGTGTTTTATTCACATGCTACACTCACATTTCATATTTCTGATGTTACCGGGTTATAAAATAGGAGCCATGTTGTTTATTTTCTTGGATGCATAATTTGACTTTTATCAATTAATTCCTTTGAAAAAAATAGACATTAAAGTCTTATTCGAACAGTGCATTCATGAAGTTACTGGGCCTCATCCATCATGGTTCTTACAGTGAATTATAGTTGATACTTCAAGTCAAGATTTGTCTTCTATTGCTGTGACCTAAATAGCTTGCTGCAATTTCAGATTGCTTTTTTCAAGGCTATTGTAGTTGTATCTCTGTGCCCCTATAGACCACACTTCTATTTTCTTCCTTCCCTACTGATTGACCTTCACATAATGTAGTTCAACAGAGATTAGAATTTGCCTGGGGACTTTATTTTGCTATTACTCAGTTTCCTTTATAAAAGAACTCTGTTTTGTTGGGGAGATTAAATCCCTTACCACTGATTTCTATCTCAGTTAACTTCTTGTTCTAGATAATAAGATCCCATTCACCTTGCAGGCTATTTTACTGACATGTCAGATTCAAATGACTCTTTGCATTATTATTTACAGGTATGCCCTCATTCAAATTTTGGGTGATGACTGTAACCTAGTACAAACCTTTACTATACAGATGAAGTGAGTTGACAATGGTGCATTGTCGGAGTGACCCGGGGTCAGAATAGGAGCGTGTTCCCAGAGTAATGATGAGTCCCAATGTGGGTATGATCATTCTCCTTTATTTCAAGATATTGTGCTACTTTTATAAGCTAGCCACACTAACACGCACACCTACGAATCCTCTATTGGTTTACAGTCAGCAAGCACACGAATCTTAACATACACAGATTGGTCAAAAGCAGGTGTCCACGCGAACGCTTCCTGCGCCTGCATTCTGTTACATAATCTACTGATAGTTACATTCCTCAGCCTGTTTTTCCCTATTCTACTATCACTTCAGAGACTCTAAAACTACAATTGCTCTTTAGCAACCCTTTGCCTTATACTATTGCTAACAAATCCTCAGTGCTTGGAATGTTCATAGGATGTCCGTTATTTAATAAAAATCCCTCCACAGTGCATGTCTGCAACATCAGAGGAATTTTATTCACAAATATATACATAAATCTTCAATGGTTCCCATTAAAGGCAATAACATTCATGTTTTTCCTTTTTTTTTTTTTTGAGACAGTTAGCTAGGTGATAACCTGCTTCTCTCAGTCATTCTTCTGTCTTCTTGAGTGTCTAGGTGTTGCTCTGAGTTAAAACAGTACCTTTTCCTTGGAGAATTTCACCCGTGGTTTGCAAGTCTGTCACAGTCTTTCTGCATCTCACTGTGCTGCGATAGTTCTGTCACAGTGAGAGTATTGTTGTTTTGTCTTGCTCGTTGTGACTTGTAGCGTTGCTGGTCTTCATTTTCATTTTGATTGTTTGTTCCACTCATTAGGAAATGACTTATCTTTAGGTGAGGGAATGATGCTGTGTAGATATTGATTATGGGTCATTTGGATTTTCTGTTTCATTGCTTTGGAAGGAGTACTTGCTGTTTTGAGCAAGATGGCAGCGAAAGCTGAATACCCTTTTCCATACATTCAGTACTGAGGAAATTTGGCTGATCATTTTTTTGCAGCTGTCATGGTTTAACCCCAGCCAGCAACTAAACACCACGCAGCCACTCGGCCACACCCGCCACCCCTGGTAGGATGGGGGAGAGAATCGGGAGGGCACAAGTAGGAAAACTCGTTGAGATAAAAACAGTTTAATAATTGAAATAAAACAAAGTAGAACAGTAATAATAATAACAACAACAGTAATAGAATATACAAAGCAGGTGGTGCACAATGCAACTGCTCACCACTCTCTGACTGACGCCCAGCCCATCCCGAGCTGTGAGAGTCCCCCCTTCCCGGACCACCCCTTCTTGTTTACATACTGAGCATGATGTCACATGGTATGTAATACCCCATTGGCCATCTGGGTCAACCGCCCCAGCTATGCTCCCCCCCACAGCTTCCTGTGCACCTGGCAGAGCACGGGAGGCCGAAAAGTCCCCGACCGGGGCAAGCACTGCTCAGCAAAACCAAAACATCAATGGGCCATCAATATTCCCAAAACACAACACCCCCAGCTACTAGAAAGAAAGTCAACTCTATCCCAGCCGAAACCAGAACAGTATCCACCCCTTATTCTATACCATCTGCGTTATGCCCAAGTCTCACGTTTTCCAATACATTCCAATTAATCACCACCACTTTTCCTGCCTTTTGATATATACACACAGATATCATTCCCTTAATCTATGGGCCATCCCTCTAAAATGTCCATTGAATTCGTAGAGTCCATGACTTTGGGGTCCATCTGTCATAACAGTCCTTCCAGGCAGGAGAGATGGTGTGTGGCATTGGATTGTTGCATCCTGAAGCCAGTCCTGGTTCCATTATCACTGCACTTGTCCGGTTCTATCATTGTTGCACTTTGCTCAGTTTCTTCAGAGTTCATTCTTCATTATTCTGGGTGATTCTTACTGCAATACCATTGGTGAGACATATAACAATCATAGAAGTGATGACATACAGTATTATATAGCAATTAACATAATGAAATTCAGTTCATTGGCTATTTTCACACAAAATCAAATGCCCATGAGGTACATATTGGACTTCCCCATCCTTTCACATCACCCACAAGTGCACCCAGGTCCTTGAGCAAAAGCAATCCCACGAATGGGTTTTCCCTTGCCAGAGGCAGGAGTAACCCAGACTGTCTTCCCCAGCATATTTCTTATGTGCACGACAGGGACTTTGTCTCCATCTACAGTACGTAAGGGTTTTGATTGGGTAGGGCCAGCTCGAGTGACAGATCCCCTAGTGTTGACTAACCAGGTGGCTTTTGCTAAATGTGTATCCCAACGCTTGAATGTCCCACCACCCATTGCTCTCAGTGTAGTCTTCAGCAGTCCATTCTATCATTCGATTTTCCCGGAGGCTGGTGCATGGTAGGGGATGTGATAGACCCACTCAATGCCGTGCTCTTTGGCCCAGGTGTCTATGAGGGTGTTTCGGAAATGAGTCCCATTGTCTGACTCAATTCTTTCTGGAGTGCCATGTCGCCATAAGACTTGCTTTTCAAGGCCCAGGAGAGTGTTCCGAGCAGTGGCATGGGGCACGGGATATGTTTCTAGACATCCGGTGGTTGCTTCCACCATGGTGGGCACATGGTGCTTACCGTGGCGGGACTGTGGGAGTGTGATATAATCAAGCTGCCAGGCCTCCCCATATTTATATTTCAACCATTGTCCTCCATAAAAAAGAGGCTTTACTTGCTTGGCTTGCTTGATCGCAGTGCACATTTCACATTCATGCATAACCTGTGCAATAGTGTCCATGGTTAAGTCCACCCCTCGATCACGAGCCCATCTATATGTTGCATCTCTTCCTTGATGGCCCGACGCGTCATGGGCCCACGGAGCTATAAATAATTCACCCTTCTGTTGCCAGTCCAGATCCACCTGAGCCACTTCAATCTTAGCAGCCTGATCCACCTGTTGATTGTTTTGATGTTCCTCAGTGGCCCGACTCTTGGGCACGTGAGCATCTGCATGACGTACTTTTACAACCAGGTTCTCTACCCAAGCAGCAATATCTTGCCACAATGCGGCAGCCCAGGTGGGTTTACCTCTGTGTTGCCAGTTGTTCTGCTTCCATTGTTGCAGCCATCCCCACAGGGCATTTGCCACCATCCATGAGTCAGTATAAAGATAGAGCACTGGCCACTTTTCTCGTACAGCAATGTCCAAGGCCAGTTGGATGGCTTTCACCTCTGCAAACTGACTCGATTCACCTTCTCCTTCAGCAGTTTCTGCGACTTGTCGTATAGCACTCCATAGAGCAGCTTTCCACCTCTGATGCTTTTCCACAGGGCGACAGGACCCATCAGTGAACAGGGCATATTGCTTCTTATTTTCTGGTAGTTTGTTATACAGTGGGACCTCTTCAGCATGCATCACCTCCTCCTCTGGGGATATTCCAAAATCTTTGCCTTCTGGCCAGTTCGTGATCACTTCCCAGATTCCTGGGCGACTGGGGTTTCCTTCTTGGGCCCGTTGTGTGATCAGCGCGACCCACTTACTCCATGTACCATCGGTTGCATGATGTGTAGAGGGGACCCTCCCTTTGAACATCCAGCCCAGCACCGGCAGTCGGGGTGCCAGGAGGAGCTGTGCTTCAGTACCAACCACTTCTGAAGCAGCTCGAATCCCTTCATATGCTGCCAATATCTCCTTCTCAGTTGGAGTGTAGCGGGCCTCAGATCCTCTGTATCCCCGACTCCAGAACCCTAAGGGTCGACCTCGAGTCTCCCCTGGTGCTTTCTGCCAGAGGCTCCAGGTAGGGCCATTCTCCCCGGCTGTGATGTAGAGCACATTCTTTACATCTTGTCCTGCCTGGACTGGCCCAAGGGCTACAGCATGAACTATCTCCCGTTTAATTTGCTCAAAGGCTTGTCGTTGCTCAAGGCCCCATTTGAAATTGTTCTTCATCCGGGTCACTTGATAGAAAGGGCTTACGATTTGACTGTAATTTGGGATATGCATTCTCCAAAACCCCACAACGCCTAAGAAAGCTTGTGTTTCCTTTTTGCTAGTTGGTGGGGACATGGCTGTTATTTTGTTGATCACATCCATTGGGATATGATGATGCCCATCCTGCCATTTTATTCCTAAAAGCTGGATCTCCTGTGCAGGTCCCTTAACCTTAATTTGGTTTATAGCAAAACCAGCCTTTGGTTTGCCTATGGCAAAACCAGAAGGATTTGGACTATTTTCTTCCTTTTCTCAAAAACTTCTTCTGCTGTGGTGCCCCATACGATGATGTCATCAATGTACTGCAGGTGTTCCGGAGCCTCACCCTGTTCCAGTGCACTCTGGATCAGTCCATGGCAAATGGTAGGGCTGTGTTTCCACCCCTGGGGCAGTCGGTTCCAGGTGTACTGGATGCCCCTCCAAATGAAAGCAAAGTGTGGCCTGCACTCTGCTGCCAAAGGGATTGAGAAGAAAGCATTAGCGATATCAGTTGTGGCGTACCACTTGGCTGCCTTTGAGTCCAGTTCGTATTGGAGTTCTAGCATGTCCGGCACGGCAGCACTCAGTGGCGGCGTGACTTCGTTCAGGCCATGATAGTCTACTGTTAGTCTTCACTCTCCGTTAGACTTTAGCACTGGCCATATGGGACTGCTAAAGGGTGAGTGAGTCTTGCTGATCACTCCTTGGGTCTCCAGTCAACAAATCATCTTATGGATGGGAATCAGGGAATCTCGGTTGGTACGGTATTGCTGCTGGTGCACTGTTCTGGTAGTGATTGGTGCCTGTTGTTCTTCGATCCTCAGCACCCCCACAACAGAAGGGTCCTTTGAGAGACTGGGCAAGCTGGACAGCTGTTTAATTTCCTCTGTCTCCAGGGCAGCTATAACAAAAGCCCACCGGTACCCTTTTGGGTCCTTGAAATACCCTCCATTGAGGTGGTCTATGCCAAGGATGCACAGAGCCTCAGGGCCAGTCACAATGGGGTGCTTCTGCCACTCATTCCTGGTTAGGCTCTCTTTGGCCTCCAACACAGTTAACTCTTGGGATCCCCCTGTCACTCCAGAAATACAAATGGGTTCTGCACCTTTATAGCTTGATGGCATCAGGGTACACTGTGCACCGGTGTCTACGAGAGCCTTATATTCTTGTGGATCTGATGTGCCAGGCCATCGAATCCACACAGTCCAGTAAACCCGGTTGTCCCTTTCCTCCACCTGGAGGCAGGGCCCCTCTAGTTCTGGTCATAACATTCGTTACTCACTTCTTGTTAATACAAGTTAAGAATTCCTTCATTACAATCCAAAATAAGATCAGTCCTTCTACTCTGTCCGGGAAACAGAGTTCACTGGAAACTGGACCAAGGTGAGCAGGTTTTTTCTGGAAACTGGAGCAATGTTTTTCCTGGGAGAACCCCCTTGTGTCATTGTTTTTCCTTGCAACTCACGTACCCATGCCTCTAGGGTCAAGGTAGGTTTTCCATCCCACTTCCTCATGTCCTCTCCATGGTCACACAGGTAAAACCACAGGGTGCCCCATGGTGTGTACCTTCTATATTCTCTCTCTTGAGCAGAAAAATGCTGACTCCCAATAGCTGAGATACTGGTCCATACAGGTGGAGAGTACGACCTATCCCCTTTGAGTTGCTGGACCTCCCCGGACAGTTTCTGCACAGCTGAGTCAAGGAAGGAAGAGACACTTTCTTCGTATTCCTGGAGTTTGCCAACCGCGTCATCCACCGTTGGTGCTTCTTCCTCTTTCCAGCACAGTACTGCCAACAAAATGGCATGCGACGCTGGTGCGCTCCATACCAACTTCCGCCACATGGGTTGCGTGCACTGGACTTCATCTGGATCTTTGGATACTTGCTTGTTGTCTAGATTACTATAAACCACCTCCAGCATGGCTAATTCTGTCAGGTACTGGATACCTCTCTCCATAGTGGTCCATTTGCCTGGACAATATATAACATCTTTCTTGAAGGGATACCTTTCCTTCATGCCTGACAGGAGCCCCCTCCAGAGGCTGAGGACTTGTGCCCCTTTTCCAATTGTTTTGTCAATGCCCCCTTCCCTAGCAAGGGATCCCAGCTGCTTGGCTTCCTTCCCCTCTAATTCCAGGCTACTGGCCCCATTATCCCAGCATCAGAGCAGCCAGGTAACAATGTGCTCGCCTGGACAAAAACTGAAATCTTTCCGCATATCTTGCAACTCGCTCAGGGATAGGGATCGGGTGGTTTCCATCTCGTTTATGAGTTCTTCCTCTTCCTCCTGCCCTCCTCATGATGGCCCTGCGTTTCCATCATCCTTTTCTAAACGAGCTGAATTTCGCTTCCAAGATTTCTTGTTATGTATAAGGGCAACTGATACCAGCAAAGGTTGGTCCTCTGGTTCAACTGCAGTACCTGTTGCAGGGGTTGGAGTAGCCACAGTGTCTGTCCTGGGGGTTGGAGTAACCGCAGTGCATGTCACCAGGGTTGGAGTAGCCACAGTGCCTGTCGTTTTGCCATCAGATTCAGAGACCTTCTTTTCCCTTTGCGGCTTCTGAATAGTGTTGAACAGGGCTTGGTAGGCATGGGCCAGGCCCCAGCACGTTGCAGTGATTTGTGTCTCTCTGGAATTGCCAGTGTGACAATATGATTTTCCAACTATTTTACTAATTTTTCAGGATTCTGCACTTGTTCAGGGGTGAAGTTCCAAAACATTGGAGGTAACCACTGTCCTAGGTACTTGCCCATACTATCCCACACACCCTGCCACTCATAACTATCCAGCCTTGGGGCAGATCTCTGGGTGGTATTCTTAAATAGTTGTTTAACCTTAAACAGGGCCTGAAACACATTCAGGAGACATAGCAATAGGAACATGCTGGTTTGAACATCCCAAGGATATTTGAAATCCTCAAGAGCTGTTGTAATCGGTCTGGAGGAGAAGGGGAAGGTGAAGGAAGCTGTCTCCCCTGTAAATTGGCTCTCCGAGGAGAAGAGGTAAAAAGTGTAACTAAGCCGGCAGGCAGCCGAACACCACACAGCCGCTCGCTCAGCCTGCCCTCACAGTGAGATGGGGGAGAGAATCGGGGAAAAAAAAGTAAAATTCATGGATTGAGATAAAGACAATTTAATAGAACAGAAAAGGGAGGGAAAATAACAATAACAATAACAATAATAATAATAACAACAACAACAACAACAACCACCACCACCAAAATAATTTCAATATATGATAGAGTATCAGAGAAGGTTAAAGGAAGCTTCATACCATGTCTGTAAGCAATCGATGGCTAATGCTGATGGCAGAAAGGAAGAGAGTCTTTATTTCCAGTAACAACTGGTTCTAAAGCAGATATTTTTCACTGTTACAGTAAGAAGATAATACAGAATATATTATTTAATGTATGTATTTTTATTATAGAAAATGGATTCTACATAAAATGAGATGTAAAAAAATAGATTTTTGAATATGAAGTTAAAAAAAGGTGAAAATAAAAGAATTTGCATGATCTAAGGTTCTCAGAATTATTGAAAGCTGAATCCCTGACAGGAGACCAGATGGTGATTGAAATCTAGAATAAGAGAATCTACAGAGTGTCTTCCAGAAAACTCAGAATTAATCCCATGCAAAGCGACTGAAATTAGTCAGGCAAAGTAATTCAATCTTGCGCTCCCCTGTTCTGCAACTTGTGATGTGATCTGGTTCTAGGAGTTTGAGGAAGAATCTAGCAGCAGGGTTATATAGCACAAAAGCACAGATGCCGCAAGTCGAGAGTGCAAAAATTAACATATGTCAAACGATAAAGCAGAAAATCCAACCAAGGCTCACTGTGTGCGGTGCCTGTGTGCTAACCCAGTGTTGTTACTTGAGATAAGTCTCTTTGTGACAACCCACGCTGCTCAATGCCAGAAGCATTTCATGTGGTGTAACTAGCCTTCTTTCCCAGATGTAATTATGATCATTAAAAATTAATATTAGCAGAGTTAAAAAATGCATAATAACTTTATTAATTGAATTGAATATTCAGTGATGTTCAGAGGTGCCTTTTGCAGTTGCATACAGTGTTGCTCTGCTTGGACTCATCAGCATCACTAATGCAAAGAGGGTAGGTTCTGCCTGTTTCTTCCTACTGCTTGAGACAATAAAATAGAAACTATATAGATTTATGAAATAGATCTTCCATCTAAGATTTTTTTTTTTCAGCTGTGATTGTTTCATTTCATGTTTCTTCAGTCGGTGTAAATTAAGCTGTGTAAATTCAGCAATTAAAAAAAAGCTCATTTAAAGAGAACTCTTTTGTTCTGTACCTTCAGTGGGAAACATCACCTGCTTCCCACCTTTGGGAAGCATTTTTCTTTCCCCAGATCAGTATTTTTTGACATATTAACAAGCTGTAATAATTTCCTTATTGTTGCCATTAATCTGGTACTTTTAAAATATTTCTGGTTCTTCTGCTATGTTTGTTTTTCTTTGTTTTATCCCAAATTCTTCTTTATCTTCTTTATCTTTTTAACATTTACACACTAAGAATTCACTTTCTGTTGACCCAATTTGTGCTGAAATGTTGCAGAGATTAGTGAGTGGTTTCTTTCACTCAGGAAGGTTTCAGACAGAAAACTGCAGCAGACTTAGATAGCCGAAGTCTAGGCTGATGCCTAGAGTTGATGAATTCCTTCAGAACAATGAATGCTGATGTCTCTGCTGAAACCTGAAATGCATACAACAAATTACTGCAGTTTTACTAACTGCTCATGATGTAGATTCACGTTCCCCAAGGCAGATGAGAAATCTGACAATGATTTTGGTGCCAACTTACTGTTTGTTGAAAAAAATCAAGTAGTTGTTGCTTAGTAGAATGTGTATTCCTTAGCCCTTACACATCCTGCTTAGCACCCCATACAATCTGTATGTTAAAGAAGAACAGAACTCTAGGAATGTACTTTTGGATGTTTACATCCCTGTTTGATCTTTTACCCCAGGTTGAAAATAAATGACATATCTAGAGCTTGATGTGGCACTACATCTACTGCAGCAATGTCATTCTCTGGTATACTGTTTTTTCCAGAATTTTCATCTGCAGAAGCAGTATCAGCAACAAGCACTTTTCTTCTACCACAGCACGAGCAGAAATTGTGTGCCACCTATTGTGTGCATCACCATTTCTTCTTAGGACAGAATATTTCTTGGTTTTTTTTTTTCAAATGCCTGTCATAACTTTTAACTAGTTGATTAAATTTCCTAGAGGGTGGGTTTTTTTTTTTTTGTACTTATCCTTGCATATTGCCTTATTGGTTTTGTGTGTGTGTATAAACATACAGAAAATGGTTTGTGATTCATATAAGAGTTTTTATGTATATATATATGTACGCATATGTACATACACATAAAAACATAGACTGTATAGTATCATTAGGCCAATGGCAAAACATGGAAAAGGGATATATAGAGATACGTACATATTTAGATATGTGTGTACAGATATGTGTGTCTATACATATTTATGCATACATACAAATATTCTGCATATGCAGGGGAAAAAGGACCTTCCATGGCATAACCTGAAGTAAAATATTAGAGGACAAAACTCCATAAAATGGAGTCCTGCATGTACTACTGATACATTCAAAGTGAACAGGAAGATAGAGGCAGCAAATGGACAATATTATCTGCAATATTCAGACAACAAACACAGCAATTCTGTGACCACAACAGCATGTAAAAGTAAATGAAATAAGATAGATGAAATGTGAGCCTGAATGCAGCAGTTCCAATTTTGTTAATTAGTCTGTATTCATGCTTCAGTGATGCTGCAATTATGCTACCTCATCCTTGCGTAGGCCTATTGTGCAAATGCTGTCATTATGCTCCTAGTAGCTTATAAAACAGTGCATGATATGAGCCACCTACAGAGATGTCATTACAATTGTGTCAATTCAACAGTATGTTTCTTAAAATTTATAATTATTTGCCTTCACTGAGAAGCGATTTGTGAACCTATTACTAGTCTTTTTGAAGTTAACTTGGTAATTTCTTTTATGTTATATTAAACACCTGCCACTAAAGTTTAGATAATTGTGTACACCTAGTTATAATGTTTTAAAATGAGAATCAAATCTATACCTACTTTTTAATAATTGTATAGGTTTCAGGATTTTATTTTTCTAATTTCCAATAAATTATATTAGATATTTAGAAATACTAGAAGAACAAGTAAGTATTACTTAATCTATGACATTAAGTTTGCTAAATGAAGGGATTTTTCATTGCAAATGCTTTTACTGCAGCAAGTCTTATGTGTTTCAGTGGCAAAAGACCATATCCTAAAATACTTGGGGAAAAAACTCCAAAAACATTTTTTCTGAAGAAATGTTGTATATTTAAAGATTGCATTTCAAATACAGGAGTATTTAACTCTGAATGAAACATTTGGCTGAGATGCTTTTTCATGGGGACTGAACCAAAAATTTCTAGATGAAAATGAATTTCTTCAGCTTGAATTGCAGAGGTAGATCTGCCAGGTGATAGGCAGTGGCAGTTTTAGAAATGTTTTATTCACCTATATGTGCTCTTTTGTTAGCATGTTGTTTTTATAAAATAAAAATTAACAGAATTATCACCATAGTCACAGTCTACATCTCTCAGTTTATCAAGGAATATGTTTTATTTCTAATCACTTTCAAATGTCAGTGCTCTTCTTGGTGGCAATAGTCAGTATTTCTTTCAGCTAAAAAAGTAGAATAACATTTTTTTTGTGAGAATGGATGGAAAAAATAAAGGGATGGGAATTTGTGATGGGCAACACCAAGCAACTGAGAAAGGGTTAGTTTATATTATAGTGTCTCACATTTCAGAAGCATCTTTCTGCAGATGTTCACTATCCTGTCACTAGACAAATAAGGTCTAGCAAACTTTGAAATTAACCCTTTCTTCAACCTTTGCTCTATAAAATTTAGGTAGAATTTCAGTTTTATAACATGTCTGGCTAATTAGTCATTTGAGCAAAGCAATATCTGAATATTTATTCAGGCATTCAGAAGCATTTAAATAACCCCTGGATACAGCAATTTTGGTCTACTTGCACCTAATTTAGGTCCAGTTGGTCTGAAGAGTGATTCTGTTTTTATTCCTTCTTTCAAATTATTCCGTTCAAAACATGTTTTGCATGGGATCATTTGTTCTCTTTGAAACAGATATATAACTGCACACAGGTGTTTTGTTTAATAATTTTAATCCAGTCAATTAAAAAAACGCTGGATTATCCATTAAAGCCTCAGAGAGAGGGGTCAACCCACTGCAAGAACACTGAATCATAATTAGTTCTTCCCAAGCTGTAATCTATAATCAGATGTATAATCTCTCAGCATCACCTAGATTCAATATTTTATATGCAGTATTACAACAGTACTTGTATTAAGCAGGTTTTTGTCTGCTTCTGGAGTTCAAGATGCACTTAAAAGAAGTGCCAAAAGCTGTATAAACACATACAGGCACACATATATATTGTTTGTTTGTTTGTTTGTTTGTTTGTTTGTTTTTGTATTTGCATGAGCTCTCAATAGCTGCACAGCTGGTATCAAGGAAGAAGGTTCCTTGGTGCCCAGAATATTCTTTCTTCTGTCTCAGAGAAGGTTGCGGCAAGCTTCTGCCCAAATATGAAAAAGCTGCAGTAAATAATTTAACATATACTGAAAAGTGTAAGTCTATTTTTTTTATTTGATTATTTTGTGTAGCTACTGATTATTTATCAAAATACTAAGATTACTAATTATTAAAAGAAAAGGAAGTTGCCTTGGGAAAGTGAATTCATAGAATTCTTTGCAAGTTTTCCAAATGTGTCAACCCTGATCCAGCTTAAAATATGGATGAACCATATTAGAAGGAAATCCTCTAATCTGCACAAAACTATATAATAATAACACAAAGCTAAGATGTGAGAATGAAAAAAGAAAAGAAAATACATGACTATGAGCATTCAAGAATAAATTAACCTAGAAGGAAAATGAGGGAATCTAAGGTGATAGTTTTCATACAAATTTGTTCTTTTCAGTGGAATTTTTAGTGTGTCTTGAAGTTCATAGAGAACTGCAGCTCAACAAAAAATTGTTCCTTTGGTGTACCATCACCTGGGGCTTTCTTGTCTTGGCATTTTTTGTATTGTTTGGAAAAAGACAAACATTTGATGCCTTTACACTTAAGTGAAGAATAGAAGAATGGGGGAAAGAGAGAAAAATCTATGAAATGTGACATGAAAATATTCCAAGGATCCTTTTCCTTTTTAAAATTTGAGAAATGTCTGAATCTGGTTACATTTTATTTTTGCTAAAGGTATCAACAAAGTTGAATAGGCAGACTACTGTGTACAGATACCCAAATACATTATGTTCTAAATATAGATTCTTTTGGCAACTCTTTGTACCATTTGATTTCATCCAGCTAAGTACCAATAAGAGTAATTACTTTGCTATATTGGAATTTTATTAACTGAAAATAAAAATATTTCCTTCTTATTTCCAAAACTTTTTGAAGCATCAGAGGTAGGATATGTATTTGTTTAATCTCACTTTCTAGTATTTAAGTAATCAGGGATCAACTATTTTGTGTAACAATGCTAAAAAATTATTAATATCTTAAGGAGAAATACACATTCAAATGTATTTAGGGTTTCATTTTCAAAGCATTTTTTATTAATGATCCTGGCATCATGCACAGAAAGACTGTTACCCAGATTGTTGAGTTTTGACTTTGTCTTGACCCTTAGCAATCTGTAACTATTTACAAGGCCAAGAATAGAATAGTAATTAAAGGAAAACACACAGTCTCATCTAATTTTGTGGATATGGTTAGAAAATACTACTTCTTAGGTTTTTACTAATGTGGCCTTCCCTAATGTTTTTGTTTACTGTGCTAGAGATCTATATTTCCTTTGTGGAGATTTGTGGGGAAAAAAAGGAAAAAAAAATTGGGGGGGGAGGGGCAGACAAACTATTCTTACTTGTGTGTGAAAGAGTTTTTGTTCCACACATGTAGAGTCTGGAAGAACAGGAACAGAGTAATAGCTGTGTTTTGGATTTAGTATGAGGAGAATGTTGATAACACACTGATGTTTTCAGTTGTTGCTAAGTACTCTCCTAGTCCAAGAACAGCTCCCATGCCTACTGACTGAGCTAGGTACACAAGATGGGAGGGAACATAATCAGGACAGCCAGCCCAGCTGGCCAACGGGGTATTCTGTACCATGTGACATCATGCTCAGTATATGAATGGTAGGCGTGTTCCAGGAAGTAGCGATCGCTGCTTGGTTATCGGTCAGCGCGGGTGGTGAGCAATTGCATTGTGCATCACTCATTTTATATATTCTACCATTATTATTATTATTTTCCCTTTTCTGTTCTGTTAAACTGTCTTTATCTCAACCCATGAGTTTTTCTCACTCTCACCCTTCCGATTCTCTCCCCGCCCCACCGGCGGGGGGAGTGAGCAAGCAGCTGCGTGGTATTTGGCTGCCTGCCAGGTTAAACCATGACAAGTAGCGAGTACGAAGATGAAGAGGTGAGCAGTTCCTCAGGTGGGCATGGGTGGAGTCACAGTTTATGAATATGGGGGATCAGGCCCTAGGGTTGGAGATCCTTGCAGGAAATCGATGCAGCTGGGGCAAATAAACAGCTACGATGGAGACCTTCATCTGTAGGATATCACCAGGTGGCTGGAGATGGAGAAGCTGAGGTGGGAAGCATTCCTTTACCTGAATATCTGTGTTCCCTGATACACAACTGGGACTGTGGTCATGTTAATACTCTTAATACTACCAGGAACTGAGCACACCCATTTAGGAGTTCAAGTGCAGTTCCAAAGGCAAAAGTTTACAATGGATATGAAGGAATTAACCAAAGAACAGAAGGCAATTTCAACTTAGTTCTCTTTCTTGAAGGTGAAGACATGAGAAATATCTATCATGAAATTTTAATGATTTTGTCAAATAACAATAATGCTTTATATTTTCAAAGCACAAGGGAATTTTTTATGCCATTAAGGAATTGTACAGGCAAATAACTGATAATCACCATTAATTATTAAATAGTCCAGTATAGTCAAGAATGAAAATGGCATCTCTAATAAAATAAATGATAGGCAGTTGAAGGATATTGTGGTGATCCAAGTATCGATTGTTTGTTAAAAGATGTTTTATTAATGTAAATGCTAACCAAACAGTTATGCAAAGCCCTAGAAAGACAGAGTAAATGACAATCAATATTGATAACACAAAGAAAAAATAATTGATTTTCTGCTATTACAGATTTCCTACCTTGAGACAACCTTAGTTAAAGAGATACAAAAATGTAGCTATTTTATTGAAAATAGATTCTGGAGGAAAAAAAAAAAACACATCCTAGGTGTCTTTGACATAAAGTTAAAAATACAAAGAAGAAACTATTCAAAATATTCAGCTTAAGCTTGGTAGTTACATGCAAGCCACCCTTTCTTCAACAGGACATCTTTTAAAATGTATCTTTACTATATGACAACCATGAAAAAATAACCCTTCATTTTGTTAAGTCAGGGAAAAAGAACCTCAGCATTTGAAGATATGTTTTAGAAAGATTTGATAAAGCTGCTTTTACAATCTTTTTGAATAAAGGCCTTAGAGGAACATGTATGAGAGACATCAATTCTTGAGATAATATCTAGAGTACGTGTTTATGTACAGCAGTTTGTACACAATTTGTTTTTGAGACAACCAAGGATGTGATTTAGTTGCAACAGAACTGATCTAAAGACAGCTTCTAGTGTTGGGTTCTCTCACTATACACATTTTTAATATGTATTTGAAAGTTGTTCTTCAATTAATTTAATCAATCAAAGTTGGAAGCTTTCTTTGTTTCTTTATTACTCTAGCTTCATCTAGAAAAAAGGAATCCTGGTTTTGAATTAGTTTACCAGATATGTGCCACCTTCTTCCAGTTTGTCCCTTGATATATTATTTCTATGCAGCTGATAAGGGCCCGGATTTATCTTCATCAAAAAGATATTAAGAATAAACACTGAGCAGTAATTTTATATATAATTCAAATGTTTGCCTTACAAGCCCCAAAAACTTAAAATTCTCCCATTTTAATGTTTATCACCACTTATCAACTTCAGCCTGAATTCTCTTTTGACTGTAAAGACTTACTTGAAATTAATTAATTGAAAAATGGTAGGAAGCAAGGTATTTCCTAGAATTTAATTTTAATTCCTGTAAGTTAATTAAGGGCATTGATTAAATCTCAAGCTTGCACAAAATTCATATCAATAGGCTTGAATACTTTCATGTGAAAGTGGATTCCTTGCAAGTAAGAGATGTGAAACTGAGCACTGTTACTGTAAGGCCTGAAGGTTTCATATTAATCAACTTTCTAAGAGGGTGTATCTCTATGAAAAAAAAAAGTGGTAAAATATTTTTGATAAATGTAGTAATACTAAAGTCCTAAGGTAAAAAAAAAAAAAAAATATTGCTCATAAATCACATTAGAAAGATTTAGAATTCTGGGGAAGAGAGGAGAACAAGTTAGTTATTCATACTGCCCTTATAGTTCCAGGTGGTTCACAACATGTGGTAAGTTCTTCCTAAAGTCTAATGAAGGAAGGTTTGTGCTTAATTCTTCACATAATCATAATGTTATTTTGTCATATACTGGTAACGTGTACTGTCAGTGCAGTATTATGTAGTTATTATCTAATTACATAAATTTTACCACTGTGATTACAACTGAAATAGATATTTTCCAGGGTTAAATTTATTAAGCTGCATTTGTTAAATAAAACCTATTCCATCTTAAGTAAATGCCTTTGAAAATATTTCTATTCCTGCTTTAAACTCTCCTATCATGTTCTTATAAGAAATAGCCTATCATTTCTTTTTCAAATGCTAGAGTGTATTTCTCTACCTTCCATTCACCTATAAATGTTTTTCTTCTTCGTGATTTTTTCTATCATTTTGCAAAAATCTGAAATAATTTGTCTTAGATTATGACATGGTTTGATAAACACTAACTTGATATATGACACTAATGCAACTTAACATCATTAGTCTGTATTGCAATCGTTTTTTCTAAATTTCATCCTGGTCTACTTCATAAATCAGCTCCACTGAAAGCAATTTGTTTTCCTGAAAAACAACCTCCCATTGGCCTGTATTTTCTCACATTAACCGAACATTCATCTAATGCATATCAAAGCTGCTCCCCATGTGTTTTGCAAATGATCTGCAATAGCTAAAATGTAAAATTGTAACCCTGGGTAAGTACTCTTTGAATGACAATAGAGATGTCTCTAAAGGAAAATATTTTTTTTTTTAACTTCCACTACTTGTAATGGAAATACATGCCAATTCTTTAATAAAGAATGATTGTCATGCAAAGGAACCTTTAAACTACAGAAAATAACCTGTAAAACTCAATACAGTAGGTATATTACCTGTTCAATATATGTAACACCAAAAATTCTTCCACCATTTAGTGTAAGAAAGCTTACACTAATAATTGTATATTTATAAAATTCAAGAGAAATTAAGTACCTTGAATGTACCTGTAATTTGATGTATTTTCCAAAATGATCTCTCTTTCTTCCTCAGTGACTGTTTCTTTGCTATATATAATATTGTTTTAAACTGGTATCTCTACCATAAGGTATAGGCAGAAAAATCCAAACTTTCGTCAAGTCTTATAAGGGGACATATACATATAATAGATATAGAATATGATACAGAACATACAAGAATCATATGTAAGAATCAATTACAACTCTATATATATACACACAGAGAGAATTATATATGCTTCTTTAAGGGTTACTTCAAATATGTAACACAAATGTATATATCAGGCAATATCAGAGCCATGAGGACACCACCAGTGTTGTATTGCCTTAAGTGGCCTCCTCTGGGACCACCTTCGTGTCCCCCTCCCAGGAACACAGGAGCCCTATTTCAGCTCACAGGCAGACCTGGTTCACTCACTGGCCTTTCCAGCTGGACCTGCTTTGTCACTTTGCATTTAGGTGGTGGTCACTGTGTGGCTGCGGGGGGGACCCTGCTTTCTGTCACTAACCCTTGCTGGGGTGCTGGTGGTGACAGTATGGCCCATGCCAGGACTGCAGCCACCCTCATCTCCTGGCTCACTGCAGTCCACTTTTGTTGTGGTTCTTCAGTTAATGAATTCATCTTATTGCATTGGATATATAGTGATATTTGTCCTGCACAGTATTTGAATGCATGGGATATAGCTGGGTATATTCCAACCCATGCTGAACAGGATTTAGGTGTGGATTTTCATGTCTCTGTTTTCATGTTGATTTTTCCAGTGTTGATCATCGGATTTTCTATTATTCCACCTCACATAAGATTTTGAACAGAATTTCTGGGTAAAGAAAATGAAAAGGCAAAATAAGAAAATGATCCTTAACAGAAAGTAAGTCTTCTTGACTTACGTCAAGACTGTTCTGAACTGGAAGTTCAGATTTTGACTATTTGAAGAACTTGTGTTCTTCACAAAAAACCCTTTCAGAAGGGTTTTCACTTAGGCCATTAGATCTCTTTTGGGACTTTACGTTTTTTAAAGTCTATTTCTCTGCACATCTGTAGTTACTATAATGAAGTTATTTCACATTTGATGCTTTCATTTGATTCTTTTTCACGCTGGTTATCAGCCATGTCTGATGTTGTGGTGTAGAAGTCTGAAAAAAGAGTACAAGTGCTTAAAAATTGTGATAGATGTACAAACACCAAGGAAGCAAAAAAAGGTAGCATAAATATTGAGAGATGTTACAACTGCTTCTAAGTCTTTTGATATGATCTTGTTTTCCTAAAGTAATTTTTGAATGATATAGAAGAAAGATCAAATGTCAGGTATTAAAAGTGAAAAAATCTCATGAATTATGGTTGTATCATTGGATTAAATGCATATCGATAAAAGGTATTTCTTTAAAGATGGCAAGCTTGATTTTGAATGAGATGGTATGCTGCATGTTTCCCAAAATAAGATGTAAACCATGAATTTAAGAATGAAATCACCATTTCAGATGTTCAGTATGGTTTTATGAAATAAAACCATGATCATTTTGTGATCATTCTGTGCGTGTTTGTCTCTCCAAATGTGTTTTAACCTTCTCAACCATTTTCTGCCAGGTAATGCAGAAGAGCATAGGTCAAATTTCTTCAGATGTGGTGAAAATGGATACTGAGATGTAGTTGAGAGAGACTTCGAGTAGTGTCTCTAGTATAACAAAGAGCTACACATGAACTCATACCTCTGGAACCAGTAAAGAAACCTGGAGTGTTCAGCTTCAGGAGACAAATCTATACCTTCAGATGCATATGGAGAAATTTTCCAAGCCAATTTTTGAAAATGTAGCTCACTAGACTGCTGCTTGATTTCCTCCATGCAGTAAACTATTTCAAGCTCCTGTAGACCAGTAAATATGTTTTTGCCATTGCTTTTGGCAGGCTATGGCAGGTCTCAGGGGTGGCTGGGCTGTCCAGGGCCGATCAAGTTTTTCTAGGTGCCTCGTGGCCAAGCGCCCATTGCCCAGCCTGTCTGAGCTCCATCTCTGTGAGTGCTGCTGGGGAAGGGGCTGACAGCCCCACGCAGTCCCTGCCGGACAAACGGCCCCAGGGGATACTGGGAGGCTGTGAGGCAGCTTTCACTCCTTCCCTGGGACCAAGAGGAAGGAAGCAGATGGGAATGGGAAAGTGTATAAAAAGAAATCCAAGTGACCGAGAAGGAAGGGACACCCACCATGAATTCACACTGCGCTTGGTGAAGACCTCAGGATGTTGGTGAGTTACTGTCAGAGCTTAAACTTCTCTGTTTGAGGAAGACTGGCCCTGTCAACCTTGGGAAGGTTGAGCACAACACCAGAGAAAATTGGTAGAGATTAGTATGTTTCTGTATAACCATTTAAAATGTATTAGCAACTGTACTATAACTGGGCTAATAATTATTGCATTTTGATTAGATTGGTAAGATCTTATCTAGATTCTTATCTACATGTACGTATACATATAAATATATATATATGGTTTGTTTCTTTCTTGCCTGTAACAATATATTGTGTATAATACTGCCATTAATTGAAGGTTATAGAAGCATTTCTGATCTTAGACAAAACAATAGTGTCGTGTCTTTTGTGTCGTCCCAGTGAACTAGGAAGAACCATATGTATAGAATCACAGACCCATATAAGTTTCCAAACAGGTTGGGAAGGACCTCTAGAAGTAATATACTCCAACTGTACTTGAAGCAGATTGCTCAGGTCCTTATCCAATCATTCTGAATATCTCCAAGGATGGAGATCTCACAGCCTCTCTGGACAACCTGTGCTACTGTCTGACGCCTTTTCAGAGTGAAAAATTTTGTATAGTGTTTAATCAAGAGCAATCATTTTTACTGAAAAAGTATGGGTTTAAATTTATACTTCCCTCCCTGCCTCCTCCCTCCCCCCCCCAGCCTTGGACTGTGAGGATTTGGAGAGAAGGCAAGGGGATGCAAAGCAGAATGGAAGAAGGTAGAACATAAAGAAATTAATACTGTTCTTTGAGTCTTTCCTCATATGCCATGTGCTCCCCTGGACTTGTTGCCGTCTGTCTGTACTGGGGAGCCCAAAGATGGAGGCAGTACTCCAGATGCAGTCTCACAGGTTCTGAATACAGAGACAAAAAAAAAAAATCACATTTCTCAACCTGCTGGCTATATTTGTGTTAATACATCCCAATATGCAGCTGGTCTTCTTCCTTGTAAAAACACACCACTGACCCGTGTTCAGCTTCTTGTCCACCAAGACAAGGTCTATTTTTTGCACAGATGCTTTCTATTGAGTTTGTCTCCAACCATACTGCTGCACAGCGTTAGTTCCACATGCCAGACTTTGCATTTGCATTTGGTGAACATCGTAATTTTTCTGTTAGCCTAAATCTCCATCCCGCTTAATAGTAGTCCTGTCATTGAGCCCTGCGCTCCCCTCTGGACTGATATTGTCTGTAGACTTCCCAGAAGTGCACTTTATCTTTTCTTCTAGGGCATTAATAAAGACATTAAATATCATTGGCTGGAACAGTATTGTGGAGAAGAATTGTGGAGTTGGGAGTTTCGGCCAAGATAAGACAGGAATTCGGCCTGTGCGCTGAGAACTAGCAGACGCGCACATAAGCCTGAGATAAGACCTGAACACCTGGCTTAGTTGTCTCCTCTGTAAGGAAACTGAAAAACATCAAGAGAATTATGTAACTGGTTAACCGTGAGAATAAGCGGATCTGAGAGCAGTCGTGTGGATCTTTGCCAAAAGGAAGAGAGACTGTTTTTCTTAGTTAATAAGGGATACGAATTGGGTGATGATTGGGGGAGACAGCGGGACCTCCCCGTTATGGTAAAGGATATATTCTCCTGTATTGTAACAATAAATGATTCTGTGCATGCTTATGTGAGAGTCCGTGCAACCATACACCACAAATGGCGCCCAACGTGGGGCACGATTGAGAAAGAGAAAAAAAAAAAGGAGACAACGACCTGAAGAAAGAAGGTCTTGAAGAAAGGAAATAGAAATATCCGGTGGTGTACCCCTGTTGAGCTGGATGGAGGATAAACGGAGGATCAACATATCGAGCTCGATTCATCACCGGTCGCAGGACGATTCAGGTGAGCAGCCGCGGGGAAGTTATACGAACTTTATACATTGGTCATGGGGCAGTCGGCATCTCAGTCACAAAAGCTTCAACTTGAAATATTTCAACGTATTTTAAAGGAACAAGGTTTTAAGGTCGCTCCAATACAATTGGTGAGACTCCTTGCGTGGGTCCGGGATCACTGCCCTTGGTTCCCTTCTGTAGGAACGGCTGGGTGTTATGATTTAAAGCAATGGCAAAAAGTGGGTGAGGAATTACAGACTAAACAGATTTTGCAACTAGAAGTTCCAGAGGGAATATTGATTACCTGGCGAGTTGTGTATATGGCTCTGCAAAAGTTATGCCCTGCCGAACAGGTGTTGCAAAATGTGACTGATCCAGCAATACCGGGCGGAGAATCAAAAGATGGGGGAGATTCGTTTGAACTGTTGGCTCCTGATGAAACTGTAATGCCTCACGCGGAGCCCCCGCCTCTGAAGGATGATTCGGAGCCAGACGACCCCCTTGACACGGGCTCGATAGACCCCGAACGAGAGCCTGATTTATACCCTCCACTTTCGCCAGTTAAAGCAATGGCTGCATCTGCGCCAACGGCGGATGAAATCTTACATCGACAGAGACAAAAGACACTTTCTCGGTTGTCCGTCATGAAACCACCACCATTTGCCCCCTCCCCCCCGCCCGAGGAGATCCGCTGCAGGGATCCGCACCCCCCCCACACATATCAGCCTTTAGGTACGGTAGCGCCAAGGCTGTCCTTTGATGAGTGTCGTACAGAGGCATTAAAAAAGGGGGATATAACGCTTCTCCAGGCAATGCCTGTAATTTATCAACCTGGCAGAGCACCAGAGTATGCTCATTTACCATATGAGGTGATTAAGGAGGTGCGCAAATCGATAAAGGAGTACGGGTTACAGGCTTCATTTACTATAAACTTACTGCAAGCAATAGGGGAATCTTATACGATGACTCCTTTAGATTGGAAGTCTGTATTACGCCTTGTTTTGTCAGCGGTGCAGTATTCTGTGTGGTTTTTTGAGTATCGTGAACTTGTTATTGCAAAGGTAGTAGACAATTTGGACAATTTGCAACTACCCTATGGGCGAGATCAAATGTTAGGTGAAGGGAATTGGGCGTCACCTGCTGCACAAGCCACCTTACCCCGTGAACTGCTTATACAGGCGGCTGATTTGGCTATGAAAGCATTAAGGCGAGTGCCGGATTCTGGCAAGCCGGAATCATCATTTGCTACGATCCGGCAAGGGGCACAAGAACCCTATGTGCAATTTTTAGATCGATTACAAACTCCTATACAACGTCAGATAGAGTCTCCTGAAGCCGCCGAGTTGTTGCTTTTTCAGCTTGCAATTGAGAATGCTAATTCTGATTGTAGAAAAGCTATAGATCCCATTCGGAATCGGGCAAAGACTTTAACTGATTTGATCAGAGCTTGTCAAAATGTGGGGTCAGAACAGTTTAAAGCGGAGATATTAGCAGCGGCGTTGGCTCAACAACTAACGGTGGCTCGAGCGGCGACTAAGTGTTTTGTATGTGGCCAGGAAGGTCATATTAAAAAAGATTGCCCCAGAGCAAGACGAGGAACAAAGGGCCAAATTAAAGGTCCCGCTCAGCTGTGTCCTCGTTGTCAGAAGGGATATCACTGGGGTAACCGATGTCGATCCAAATTTGATAAGAATGGTAACCTGCTCCCAGGACTGATGCAGGGAAACGGGAGGAGGGGCGCGAGGTCCGGCGCCCCGAGAACCTTCAACAGGACCCCGATTTCAAGGCCGGTGGCTCAAGCCTCAACCTGGGCGGTGAATTCACACGAAGCAAATGTCAACAATTGCCAACCGTCCATGCCCTTAAGCCAGCTACACTCGGAAGCGCCGGGTTGGATCTGGCCACCAGCCAATCAACAGTAATACGAGATCAATCTGTTAACATACTCCCCACTGGAGTGTACGGCCCTTTACCAGCAGGGTTTTGTGCCTTATTGATAGGACGTTCCTCAACCTCCAAGGCAGGACTTTTTGTCCTTCCTGGGGTGATTGATACTGATTATACTGGGGAAATTAAAATTATGGCTTGGACTCCTACTCCTCCGTGTACTATTCCCGCAGGGGAGCGCATTGCTCAGCTAATTTTGTTACCTAATGTTCAAAGGGAGAAGGGAGATCCTATATCAGGCCAGCAGAGGGGGTCAGCAGGATTTGGAAGCACAGGTTTGCCTCGAATATTCTGGACTCAAAAGATAACTACGGGTCAGCCTATGTTGATGTGTAAAGTAAATGGCCGTGCTTTTACTGGACTGGTGGATACAGGGGCGGATGTCTCGATAATTCAGAGATCTGAATGGCCCTCTGATTGGCCATTAGTACAAGTTTTTGCTGCCGTTACCGGAGTTGGTGGTACCCAAATACCATGGCAGAGCTTGCATTCTTTACTGGTGGAAGGTCCGGAAAATAAACATGCCATGCTGAAACCCTATGTTTTAAATGTCCCATGTACCCTATGGGGACGTGATCTGTTGCAACAATGGAATGTAGCACTTACGACACATTTTTAATGAAGGCCACTGAAGTACAGCCACGCCTGAAACTGACTTGGCTTACAGACAAGCCAGTGTGGGTTGACCAGTGGCCTTTGAAAGGTGAGCGGCTAGAAAAAGCTTGGGAATTAGTACAGGAGCAATTACAATTAGGACACATAGTGCCATCCACCAGTCCTTGGAACACGCCTATTTTTGTCATACCTAAAAAATCAGGAAAATGGAGATTGTTACAGGATTTGCGAGCTATTAATGCCGTTATGGTATCCATGGGGGCCTTGCAGCCCGGGACCCCAAATCCTACCATGATCCCTGATGAATGGCGTTTAAAAGTTATTGATCTCAAAGATTGTTTTTTTACAATTTATCTACACCCAGAGGATTGTATTAGGTTTGCTTTTTCTGTTCCTACAATTAACAATGATCGACCTATGCAACGGTTCCATTGGGTTGTTTTACCTCAAGGCATGAAGAATAGTTCTACCATTTGTCAAATAGTGGTGGGAGAGGCACTTTTGTCAATTCGTCAACGGTATAAAAATACCGTATTGTATCATTATATGGATGATATCTTGTTGGCAGCTGAGACAGAATCATATCTCTCTCAAATTTTTGAGTGTTTGTCCACAGAATTACATCGATATGGATATCAGATAGCAGCAGAGAAGGTACAGTCAGTTTCTCCTTGGAAATACCTAGGCTGGAAACTCTTCGAGTCGCATGTGTGTCCACAAGCCTTACGGCTTGCCACTACTGTAAGTACTCTGAACGATCTCCAGAAGTTGTTGGGCACAATCAATTGGGTGCGACCTCTATTGGGAATTACCACTTATGAACTGTCACCCTTGTTCTCGTTGCTGAAAGGGGATCCTGATTTGGCATCCCCCAGATCTCTTTCGGAACCAGGCCAAGAAGCATTGCAACAGGTAATGGATAAAATTAATGATACCTTCGCACATCGAATCCGGCTATCGTTGCCAGTTCGATTGTTCCTTATTTACCACTCTTTTCAGCCGTTTGCCTTACTGGGACAATGGGATGCTAGGGCACAAACTGAAAAGGATGCCTTACGCATTCTGGAATGGCTGTTTTTACCTCACTCATTTAGTAAGACGTTGACCACTGCAATTGAAATGATCTCTCGTTTGATATCACAAGGCCGACTACGATGTCAACAATTGACAGGTCGAGATCCAGATGTTATGCATTTGCCTTTCACAGGAGATGAATTTTGGACACTTACAAAACAGCCTGAGTTTTCAGATTGCAATGGCGGATTACGTTAACTCCATAGAACACAACTTACCACGCCATCGACTTTTGAATTCCTTACAGTCTCTACCACTACAGCCACGCATACTATTAAGTTCTGTGCCTATTCCACAGGCACAAACTGTTTTCATTGATGGATCTGGAAAAACAGGTAAAGCTGTAGTGGCGTGGAAGACGCCGGGAGGACGGAAAACATCTGAACACCAAGTGGAGGAAGCAGATCAGGCTCCCTGGTCTTCGGATGTTACTTCTCTACCTGGATCTACGCAGGTAGTTGAATTAGCAGCTGCTGTTCGCGCTTTTGAATTGTTTTCTCAAATACCACTTAATATAGTGGCAGACTCAGCTTATGTCACAGGCATAGTACAGCGCATAGAGACTGCATTTATTCGAGAAGTAGATAATAAGCAACTATTTTCTTTACTAATACAGTTAGCACAGCTGCTGCGTGTTAGACGATTTCCGTATTTTATTATGCATATCCGATCTCATACTAATTTACCAGGACCGCTCATTTCCGGTAATGCTGCTGCGGATGCACTCACTCTGATGGCAGTCCTACCTCGCCGTTTGGAACAAGCAAAATTATCCCATGAATTTTTTCATCAGAATGCTCGCTCCTTACGGAAGCAGTTTTCTCTTACAGCTGAACAGGCCCAGGACATCGTTCGTGCTTGCCCAGATTGTCAGCGGCTCACGCCAATGCCAGTAGTATCTGCTGTGAATCCCAGGGGACTGACTTCCAATGAACTATGGCAGATGGATGTTACTCATGTTTCCTCCTTTGGTCGTTTGCGCTTTGTTCATGTGTCTGTTGATACCTTTTCTGGGTTTTTGGTCGCAACGGCTCATACGGGTGAACGTGTTCGTGATGTTATCAAACATCTTCTTCGATGCTTTGCAGTATTGGGGGTCCCCCGTAAACTCAAAACAGATAATGGACCTGCCTATGTCTCTAAACGGTTGTTATTATTCCTACAGGCATGGGGCGTGTATCATGTTACAGGTATTCCGCATTCCCCCACAGGTCAAGCAATTGTGGAACGTGCTCACTCTTCCTTAAAGCTGATTCTTGAAAAACAAAAAAGGGGGAATCCGCTGGGAACTACCCCTCAAGAGATGTTAGATAAAGCCACATATGTATTAAATTTTTTAAATTTGTCAGGGACAAAGCAGCAATATCATTCAGCTGCTGACCGGCATTTTCGAACAGGAGAGGTTACTGAAGTGTATCCGAAGGTATTTTATAAACACTTAGAATCTGGTCTATGGAAAGGTCCGGTTCCCTTGCTTACCTGGGGACGGGGATACGCTTGTGTTTCTCTTCCTACAGGCCCATATTGGGTCCCTGCGAAGAATGTCAAGCCAGCGCAAGTGTTGGCAGATGGCCCAGAAAAAGGACCCGAGGAAAAACAACACGAGGATGCTGCTCCTACGACGGTTCGGTAATGCAATCAGGTCAACATCAGTAATATGGTCTATAGTGCTGTTTTCTGTTCAATCTTGTCCCACGATAATGCTATGGGGAATTGGCACTACCATGATGTTTCAACCTGTGGAAGCTCACGTTTATTGGGCACATGTGGTGGACCCTCCCTTTTTTCCGACCTTTGACATGGTGGGACGTGTCATTACCGATTAGCAATAGTGATACTTTATGGTCAGGTGGCATTCGGGTTCCCCCATCTCTAGATGGGAAAGATGATACATATTATGCTAATGACACAATGTTTGTTTCTGATTTTCCTCCATTATGTCTTACCGTAGATAATAAGTCAGAGTATTGTGTGATCGTTGAAACACAGCAACACTTAGTAGCAGTGTCACATGGAAAACGGGTGAACCTTACTATGGTCACCATTCCTGGGTTGGCATCAAAAAATACTATTAATAATGATATGTTAATTGGTGACTTTGTTCCTGATTTTCCGCAATGCATTTTGCACAAACTCTCATCGATCACACAATTTGGTTGGAAGCCATGCTTGGGAGAACGGCCTCGAGAGCAAAATTTAACCGTTGGTCGTATTATAGATTGGGGCCCTTATGGGTCATTTTGGGATCCATCTTTGAATCAATCTGTTTTGCCTTTTCAGAAAGCCAATCATTCAATAGTCTGGCACAATGGTGGGTCCGCAGGACCCATCCTGCAGATGGAGTATAATGGTTCATTTTCTCCTCCACAATCGAATGTGTGGCGTTTAGCTTTGCCTTTTTTTACGAGGCAACTATCTCAAGTATGGATTGTCAACAAAACACAAGCTAATCTGAGTATAATACATGAAATTAATGTGACTGTATGTACTACTCATCCTTATCTTTTTGCTATGACTTCGCGTGTAAACATTACTCGATGTAATCACTCCTTTTGTATTCAGCTTTATTTTCCTTCTTTTAGAAGTTGTATATCTAAACATGATTTTAATGAAACTGCTTATATTTTTCCCCTTCGACGTCGGGCAGAACTATGGATACCAGTTAATTTAACCAGACAGTGGGAAGGGGAGGATGGTTTGGGTAGATTTGTTAGAATTCTAGTAGAAGATATAGATAAGTCTAAGAAAAGAGCAAAACGATTCTTAGGTTGGTTAATTTTTGCAATTATTTCTGCTGTTATTATTTTAGCAAGTGCCACTGCAGCTATCGCCTCCTTGACACAATCTGTAAAAACTGCACATGAGGTAAGTGAGGCATTGACCAATGTTACTAAAGAATTCCAAATTCAAGAGAAAGTTGATGAGGAGGTATTATCTCGGCTACAAGCCCTAGAGGCTACTGTGATGTGGTTGGGGGATCGGCAGGAAGCGTTAAAAACGAGAATTAGTCTGCCGTGTGATTGGGAACACGTACACAAATCTTTATGTGTAACCCCCTTACCATGGAATTCATCACAACATGATTGGACTTTTATTAAGCGACATTTGATGGGAGCATTCGATTTGTCATTGCAGCGAAATATTCAATCTTTACATGATCAGCTGCAGGATCAGATTCACAGATTACAGGAATTGACTAGCCAAAGTGTGTTTGACAGGTTACATCAAGACTTGTCTTGGATAAATCAAAAAAATTGGTTTAATGGCCTCAATCTACGCATGTGGGTGTTTATTGGCATAGGGGCAGGAATGTTTATTTTGTTCCTAGTGTTCCTGCAGGTCCTTCGGTCTGCGATCCGCAACGTGCGCAAAATGGAAGCTCGCATCATGGTGACCTTACTTACCAATGGGGTGGTGATAAACAAAAAAGGGGGAGATGTGGAGAAGAATTGTGGAGTTGGGAGTTTCGGCCAAGATAAGACAGGAATTCGGCCTGTGCGCTGAGAACTAGCAGACGCGCACATAAGCCTGAGATAAGACCTGAACACCTGGCTTAGTTGTCTCCTCTGTAAGGAAACTGAAAAACATCAAGAGAATTATGTAACTGGTTAACCGTGAGAATAAGCGGATCTGAGAGCAGTCGTGTGGATCTTTGCCAAAAGGAAGAGAGACTGTTTTTCTTAGTTAATAAGGGATACGAATTGGGTGATGATTGGGGGAGACAGCGGGACCTCCCAGTTATGGTAAAGGATATATTCTCCTGTATTGTAACAATAAATGATTCTGTGCATGCTTATGTGAGAGTCTGTGCAACCATACACCACACAGTATTAATTGTTGACAGACATCAAGCTGCCAGTTGGACTTTGTATCCCTGTACCCCATCAAAACCCTTTGAACATGTAGCACAGACAATTTTCCATCCAACTTGTAGTCTACTCCAACAGTTCATACTTCACCAATTTCTCTATCAGGAAGCTACAGTATACCACATCAAAAGTCTTGCTAAAGTCAAGGTAAACATCTTCCTCTGCTCTCCCCTGATCCACAGAGCCAGTCATCTCATTACAGAAGGCTGTCAGGTGGGTCAGGCACAGTTTGTCCTTGGTAAATCCATGCTGGCTGTTCCCAATCTCCTTCCGGTGGCTCTAAAAAGCTTGTTAGGAATTACATCATAACTTTTGCAGAGAATGACATGAGACTGACTAGTCTATGGTTCTCCAAATCCTCTTCTTGTCCCTTGAAGATGGGTTTCATTTTTGCCTTTTTCCAGACATCAGGGAACTCTCCAAATTTCCATGGTCTTTCAAAGATGATAAAGAGAACTGCCTTGCAATAACATTTCCCAGATCCGCCACCACTCTCAGATGCATACCATCTGGTCCCATGCTTGTGTATGTCCAATTTGCTTAAGTGCTCCCTACCTCTATCTTCATGATTCGCTTGCACGACTTTGCTTGTAGGTTCAAGACTGGGAATCTTGAGGTCAAACCTTTCCAGGCATGTGTTATTTTGATTACAAAAAACCTTAGCTGTCTCTCAAGTAGATCAGAGAAGTCATAATTAACAGTTCATCTCTCTGATATATTTTTTTCTATATTCCATTTAAAACTACAAAATAATTGTTTGGGTGAACAGTATCACATTATATGCACAGGTAAATTTGAGGCAAAATGTATAATAAAGCAATTAGAGCAATTTTGCACTGTATCAGATACATAAGCTGTCAAAATATTTTAAAAGTTTGATTGATGTTAAAAAATACAGATATTCTATAATTGTTATTAAATAATCTTCATAATGCTTTTTTCTTCACTGTAGACGTCAGAAGGAGCACTTTCTGTAAGAACTGTTTCTCCTCCAAACTCCAAAAATGTCTGCCGTTTCTTTATAAATGAGTTATACCTGAGCATTGATGACAGAGGATTTGTGCATGAAAGATCTGAAGTCCTACAGAGAGAGGCCTGGATTCACTCACTTGTTTGGCAAGGTTGTTTCAGAGTTGTTGCCAAAATACAAATTCTAATTGACCTAGAATCAAATGTTTTTCTTTGTGACTCACAGTTGTTTTGCCAATGGAAAAACTGAAATACATTGACTAAATTTTTTTTAAACAACTGATTTTTTCCTGCTTTCATGTTAAAAATACTGTAATTCAACTAACTTGACTCAAACTTGTTCTGATTTTCATTAACCTACAGCTGGCGTGTTAGATGAATTCTGTAGCACATTATAGAGACTCCACTGAATATTACCTTCCATGAGGAGACATCCTTCCAAACCAAGCGTTTGCAGTAAGATTTTTCTGATTCACTCATTGCTTGATGTATTTTAGGCAATTTTATTTTATTGTAATAGAAAACACCTGGGAAAACATGGTTGAAAATCTTTCAGAATAAATATCGAATAGCAGTTAGTAAAATTTGTGGGAGAATAATTAAGGAACGAAGTTTTATTGACTAAAAATCTTGACGGAACTCTATTCACAGAGAATGTATTTCAGGGTCAAAGTAAGTTCCTTATTATTTTTATTTTAAAGACTAATAATGAGCTGAATAGTATCAAAACAGGAGAGTCATTATAATTATGACTTTCTCCACAGGACTCCACACTATGTTGCACAAGTTAGAATGACTTAAAAAGGATAACTTTTTAAACTATAATTTTGATAGAGTTATTACAAATATTTCTTTACACATGCATATATTTTAGCCCCACAGTAGAGTAATGACTAACTGAAAAATAAACACTGAGAGTTCAATTGATTGATTGTTTTCCTTATTGCCCATTCAGACACAGTACTGAACAAATAATTGTAGTGTTTATTAGTATTCTTTCTTCCTTTTATCAGAAAAAAAAGTTGATGTTTTGAAAGCAATCTACCAAGAATATCTTTTGGTTTTTTCTAGCTTTTTTTTTTTAACATATTTTATTTTTCTAGCATATGTTTTTTCAGCGTATTTTTCTTCAAGAATATCTTCTCCTTACTACTTTTCAAATAATTGCCATCTGTATCTTTGAATACTGTTAAATGAGATAATGTATTTGTGAGGCTATCATTTACTTTTCTTGACCATGAATCTGATTTGAGTTATGATTGTTGGTTTGTATGAGAGACATGTTTATTATGATAATACTTACTTATCTAGTACTTTCCATTTGAAGATCTCAAGTGGTTTACAAAGGAGATGAATATCATTATCTCTATTTTACATAGGGACATATTTCTGTAAGGACTATTTAGCTCTAGAAAATCGCATAAAGGGCATTTTTAGGTTGCTTATTAGAAGGATGACAAAGAAGAAGAAGAGCAGAAGAATGAATAACAAATGTATTGCACCACCAGACTGAAATGGAATTTATTTTAATAAGACTTGGAAACACTCCCAGGACTAATAGAGACCTGAGGAGTTGGAAGTTAAAAGGTTTCTAATTTACACATTAGGACAGAAACTCAGAACACTTCATAAGGAAACAAACAAAACAACTGAAAACAGCCCAATATATGGATATGGGAAAACTTACCTAACTGGACTTGTTACCACAAAACAAAGCCATTAGGAAAAGTTTTGAAATTAAGCTCCATTAATTTAGCCCAGAATAAATGTATTGTAAATATGTATATGATCATACCATGCAAAGAAACCACGGTGAAGAATAATCCATCCTCTCAACTTCTCTCCCTCTCCCAGACCAGTTTGCTGAGTGGAATGAAAGCCACTGGGAGTATTTCTCTTAGCTTGTAAAATAGAGCAATGATTAAAAATAATGGATCTTGTCATTTAACTCTCATTAAATGCTAACAAGATTCTAATTGACTTATAGCACAGGTCTATAAGAAAATAAGAACAGTCTGACAAAGAGCTGAATTTTGCTGTTAGTCAGCACTCCCGCAGCCTCTCATGACCATATCTAATTTACTTGTAAGGACTGGAACTAGAAATGTTTTTCCTGCTACAAGTCTTTTGAGACTGCTGCAACAATAGAGGGAATTTCATATGAGGAAAACATAGTCTGGTATAAGTTTTGAGAGCCAGTTCCTCAGGTTTTCACTGCTTGGACAGTCAAAGATGGCCTCTATTGCCATCCAAGTCAACTGTACCAGTAGAATAACCCTGGTGCATGAGTCTGAAGGGAGTGGTGTGGCTTGAGGTAGTGGTGTTGGCTTGAGGCGTACGAGTCCTGAAGAAAAAGGTTTTGCTTCTACAAGCAGAATCTCTGCTTAAAGTCAGGCAAAAGTAAGCCGAGGAATAAAGTCACAGTGTTCCCCTGAAATGGATTTCCTCTTTTCCTCCTCCCAGCACAGTACTGCCCAGAATTAGTTGTTAAAACTATTCTCTCACCGGGTCTTACAAAAAAGCAGTGATTCACAACTGTAATATAGGATTAAAATGTGCATGATTAGCTTTCAAGTTGACAGGATGTGCTGTAACTAGTGAATGGAAATTACACTATATAAGTTAATTTGTTGTTACTAATCTTCTGCAGTTACATTTGTGCCTTTCTGTATTGGCTTCTCAGCCCCTTAGAAACTCAAATCTTTGTGTGACAGGACTGAGATCCTGCATGTTTAGAAGCTAAATTGAAACTAAATTTGTGGGCCTGCTTCCTGTGAGGAATTAAAGTTTCTAGTTGCACTGTTACAGAGATATTTCTGTTTAAAAATAATTTCAGGGAAATAATCCATGTTCTTTATCTCTCCTTGAAAGCTTTTGAGTGTTCAAGAAAGAGGAGAAAATTAATTCTGAACAAAGTAAGAAATGGACTTGTCTGCTACATAACTAAGTTTCTTTACTTGTCAACTTGCATTTCTGTGCTTCTCTGTATTTCATGTTCAAGAGGAAAATGAAATCTGCTTCCAGGTTTACCAAATACCAGTCTAATTGTTTTGACTCTGTTAATTTTCTCACCACATAATCATAATAAATTCTATGAGATGAAAGATATTCTTTCCTTAGAGCAGAAATTTTAGCCCTAGTTAGGTCTTTACAGTTTTGTCTTGGAGCTGAGCTCTCACTCCAGGTGTTTATTCATAAATTGCATATACGCATTTGAAAGAAAAACCTAAAATCACACTTCCATAAAAGCTATAAATATCTCATGTTGAATAACGGACAAATATCACAGAAATACTTATAAAACAAGTTAAGTAAACAACACTATGTAATGTCTTCTGAAATTATCCTTAGGAACTTCTTAAGATTATGACAAGAACTTTAAGGACTAATCTCTAAAGCCACATAACACTTAGATGTGAAAAAAAAGTGGTCAAGAAATTTACTATTTTAAATCAGTCAAATATTGTACATAAGACATAATTTTATGGCATTATATGGTTTTCCTCAATGCCTCTTTTTTAGTTTCTTTTTAAATTTCAAGGGTTGTTTTTAAGAACAATTAATTACAAATTCATTTCTGAAAGCTCACAAACATTTGTTCTATTCTGATATCAAAATTCATGCTCTCATAAACTGTTTAAACTCTGGGACAAATGTTTTATAGCAAAAAGATGCTGATGTGAAACTTTTCATTTTCTATTTTTAGCCACAAATGAATTTGTAGCAAGCTGATTGCCGACTTTCATTTCCAATGAAAGTGTGTAAGATTCTTATGAGAAGAAAAGCAAAATTCTGAAAAGGAAAATGAAGTGTAAAAACATAATCACGAAAGAGTACATGCAGCAGAAACCACTTCAGAAAACTATGTTCCACCACAGTGGGAAAATGTTGGACCACCCAAAAGGCAAATATTTACTTTCCTTTTTGTAATAAGCTAGAGAAGAGATACAGTTTGTCAGAAAAAGTTTTGTTAATGTGTTCATTTTCTTCTCTAGCATTTAAAAAGAATTAGCATGATAAAAATATTCTTCCTTCTGTGCTACTCAGAGCCTTATTTTGCCCTTCTGATTCATGCAACACAATACTGTATTCCAGTACTCCCAATTAAATTTTGGGGATTTTGTAGAAGACGTTCATCGCAGATTGTCTTCTGGTTTTAGTCACTTTCTCACTTTCTGTTCTTGTTAATTATTAACGATACCAATTAAGAAAAAAAGGAACAGTGAAAAACAGTAAGTGACTAAGGCTGCAAGTTCTTCAGGAATGAGGCTATCTTAAATCACATGTCATTGAAGCCAGGTTAAGATAAAATGTGAATTTGTTCATCATATCCGAAGCAGTCAACACAGTTACAAACTTGAGTTATATGGGTGAAGAAATGGAAGAAATCATGTTACCTTTTAGAAGAAGATCACATCAGAAAAGTCTCTTTCCCTCATACAGCCATGTTGTTATTTCCCTCTAGATGATCATATAGGTTTCAGACATTTCTCATGCTTTCTCTGCTCTTCCAGGATTATGTTAGCCAAGTCCTCTTGTGGGATGGGGAGGAGAGAATACTCCAGTATATCCTTACACCCAGAACTCACTCTGTTCCACCCCTGTGTTGGGGACTGTTATGTTAAGCTCTTCATTAATATTAAAGTCTGCTGCCTCCCTGGGGCCCGGGTGAAGGACATTACTAGGAAACTCCCTAGTCTCGTGCAGGCCTCCGATTACTACCCGCTACTGGTTATACAGGCTGGCAGTGAGGAGGTTGCAGGGAGAAGTCCCGAAGGGATCAAAAGGGACTTCAGGGCACTGGGGCGACTGGTAGGAGGATCGGGAGCACAGGTAGTTTTTTCCTCGATCCCTTTAGTGGCGGGGCGGAACACCGAAAGGAACAGGAAAACTCATCGGATCAACACGTGGCTCAGGGGCTGGTGCCATCAACAGAATTTTGGCTTCTTTGACCACGGGGAGGTTTACATGGCACCGGGCCTGCTGGCGACGGACGGAGTTCAGCTGTCTCGCAGGGGGAAAAGGATTCTCGCGTGTGAGTTGGCCGGGCTCATCGAGAGGGCTTTAAACTAGATTTGAAGGGGGACGGGGATAAAACCAGGCTCTCTAGAGAAGAGCCTAGGGTCCGCACGCCATTGTCGGGGGAGAAATCGGCAGCCCAGCTCAAGTGCATCTATACCAATGCACGCAGCATGGGCGGCAAACAGGAGGAGCTGGAAGCCATTGTGCAGCGGGGTAGCTATGACTTAGTCGCCATCACGGAAACGTGGTGGGATGAGTCGCACGATTGGAGTGCTGCAATGGACGGCTATAAGCTTTTCAGAAGGAACAGGCGAGGAAGGAGAGGCGGTGGAGTAGCCCTGTATGTTAGGGAGTGCTTCGACTGTCTAGAGCTCGATGGTAGTGATGACGAGGTCGAGTGCTTGTGGGTAAGGATGAGGGGGAAGGCCAACAAGGCAGATATCCTGCTGGGAGTCTGTTATAGACCACCTGGCCAGGAAGAGGAGGCAGACGAAATATTCTACCAGAGGCTGGCAGAAGTCTCCCAGTCGCTAGCCCTTGTTCTTGTGGGGGACTTCAACTTTCCGGATGTCTGCTGGAAATACCACACGGCAGAGAGGAAACAGTCGAGGAGGTTCCTGGAGTGTGTGGAGGATAACTTCCTGACGCAGCTGGTAAGCGAGCCCACCAGGGGAGATGCCTCGCTTGACCTGCTGTTCACGAACAGAGAAGGGCTGGTGGGAGATGTGGTGGTCGGAGGTCGGCTTGGGCTTAGCGACCATGAAATGGTAGAATTCTCGATACTTGGTGAAGTAAAGAGGGGGGCCAGCAAAACCGCTACCATGGACTTCCGGAGGGCGGACTTTGGCCTGCTCAGGACACTGGTCGAGAGGATCCCTTGGGAGACGGTCCTGAAGGGCAAAGGGGTCCAGGAAGGCTGGACGTTCTTCAAGAAGGAAGTCTTAAAGGCGCAGGAGCGGGCTGTCCCCATGTGCCGCAAGAAGTGCGGGCGGGGAAGGCGACCGGCCTGGCTGAACGGGGAGCTCTGGCTGGGACTCAGGGAAAAAAGGAGAGTTTATCACTTGTGGAGGAAGGGTCAGGCAACTCAGGAAGAGTACAGGGATCGCGTTAGGTCGTGCAGAGAGGAAATTAGAAAGGCAAAAGCCCAGCTAGAACTCCACCTGGCCACTGTCGTGAGAGACAACAAAAAATGCTTTTATAAGTATGTTAATGACAAAAGGAGAGCCAAGGAGAATCTCCATCCTCTATTGGATGCGGGGGGGAACGTTGCCACCAAGGATGAGGAAAAGGCTGAGGTACTCAACGCCTTCTTTGCCTCAGTCTTTAGTAGTCAGAATGGTTATCCTCAGGGTACTCAGCCCCCTGAGCTGGAAGACAGGGACGACAAGCAGGATAAACCCCCCATAATTCAAGAGGATGAAGTTCATGACCTGCTATGCCACCTGGATGTTCACAAGTCTATGGGGCCGGATGGGATCCACCCGAGGGTTCTGAGGGAGCTGGCGGAGGAGCTTGCCGAGCCGCTCTCCATCATTTACCAGCAGTCCTGGTTAACTGGGGAAGTCCCGGACGACTGGAGGCTCGCCAATGTGACTCCCATCTACAAGAAGGGCCGGAAGGAGGATCCGGGGAACTACAGGCCGGTCAGCCTGACCTCGGTGCCGGGGAAGATCATGGAGCGGTTGGTTTTGAGGGTGCTCACGAGCCATGTCCGGGACAACCAGGGGATCAGGCCCAGCCAGCACGGGTTCATGGAAGGCAGGTCCTGCTTGACCAACCTGATCTCCTTCTATGACCAGGTGACCCGCCTAGTGGATGAGGGAAAGGCAGTGGATGTGGTCTACTTGGACTTCAGTAAGGCCTTTGACACTGTCTCCCACAGCATTCTCCTAGAGAAGCTGGCGGCTCACGGCCTAGACAGGTACACTCTTCGCTGGGTAAAAAACTGGCTGGACGGCCGAGCCCAGAGAGTTGTGGTCAACGGAGTTAAATCCAGTTGGCGGCCGGTCACGAGCGGTGTTCCCCAGGGCTCAGTTTTGGGGCCGGTCCTGTTCAATATCTTTATCAATGATCTGGACGAGGGGATCGAGTGCTCCCTCAGTAAGTTTGCAGACGACACCAAGTTGGGCGGGAGTGTTGATCTGCTGGAGGGTAGGAAGGCTCTGCAGAGGGACCTGGACAGGCTGGATCGATGGGCCGAGGCCAACTGTATGAGATTCAACAAAGCCAAGTGCCGGGTCCTGCACTTCGGACACAACAACCCCAGGCAACGCTACAGGCTTGGGGAAGAGTGGCTGGAAAGCTGCCCAGAGGAAAAGGACCTGGGGGTGCTGGTTGACAGCCGGCTGAACATGAGCCGGCAGTGTGCTCAGGTGGCCAAGAAGGCCAACGGCATCCTGGCCTGTATCAGAAATAGTGTGGCCAGCAGGAATAGGGAGGTGATCGTGCCCCTGTACTCGGCACTGGTGAGGCCGCACCTCGAATACTGTGTTCAGTTTTGGGCCCCTCACTACAAGAAGGACATGGAGGTGCTGGAGCGCGTCCAGAGGAGGGCAACGAAGCTGGTGAAGGGCCTGGAGCACAAGTCTTATGAGGAGCGGCTGAGGGAACTGGGGTTGTTTAGCCTGGAGAAGAGGAGGCTGAGGGGAGACCTCATCGCACTCTACAACTACCTGAAAGGAGGGTGTAGCGAGGTGGGTGTTGGTCTCTTCTCCCAAGTAACTAGCGATAGGACAAGAGGAAATGGCCTCAAGTTGTGCCAAGGGAGGTTTAGATTGAACATTAGGAAAAATTTCTTTACTGAAAGAGTGGTCAGGCCTTGGAACAGGCTGCCCAGGGAAGTGGTGGAGTCACCATCCCTGGAGGTATTTAAAAGACGTGTAGATGAGGCCCTTAGGGACATGGTGTAGTGGGCATGGTGGTGTTGGGTTGACGGTTGGACACGATGATCTTAGAGGTCTTTTCCAACCTGTATGATTCTATGATTCTATGATTCTATGATTCTAAAGTTGTTCTCTACGCAAACTTTTCTTTGCTATACTAGAAGCCATCTAGACATTAGTACTGCCTTTGACACCATTTCCCACAGCATTGTCCTGGAGAAACTGGCTAGTCATGGCTTGGACAGGCGTACTCTTTGCTGGGTAAAATACTGTCTGGATGGCCAGGCCCAAGGAGTTGTGGTGAATGGAGTTAAATCCAGTTGGCGGCCGGTCACAAGTGGTGTTCCCCAGGGCTCAGCATTGGGGTCAGTCTAGTTTAATATCTTTATCAATGATCTGGATGAGGGGATCAAGTGTACCCTCAGCAAGTTTGCAGATGACACCGAGTTGGGCGGGAGTGTAGAGCTCCTTGAGGGTAGAAATGCTCTACAGAGGGATCTGGACAGGCTGGATTGATGGGCGGAGGCCAATTGTATGAGATTCAACAAGGCCGAGTGCCGGGTCCTGCACTTGCGTCACCACAACCCCAGGCAACGCTACAGGCTTGGGGAAGAGTGGCTGGAAAGCTGCCCAGAGGAAAAGGACCTGGGGCTGCTGATTGACAGCCGGCTGAACATGAGCCGGCAGTGTGCCCAGGTGGCCAAGAAGGCCAACAGCATCCTGGCCTGTATCAGAAATAGTGTGGCCAGCAGGACCAGGGAAGTGATTGTCTCCCTGTACTCAGCACTGGTGAGGCTGCACCTTGAATACTGTGTTCAGTTTTGGGCTCCTCACTACAAGAAAGACATTGAGGTGCTGGAGCGCATCCAAAGAAGAGCAACAAAGCTGGTGAAGGGTCCGGAGAACAAGTCTTATGCGGAGCAGCTGAGGGAACTGGGGTTGTTTAGCCTGGAGAAAAGAAGGCTCAGGGGAGACCTTATTGCTCTCAACAACTGAAAGAAGGTTGTAGCGAGGTGCATGTCAGTCTCTTCTCCCAAGTAACAAGTGAAAGGACAAGAGGACACGGCCTCAAGTTGTACCAGGGGAGGTTTAGTTTGGATATTAGGAAAAATTTCTTCACCAAAAGGGCTATTAAGCATTGGAACAGGCTGCCCAGGGAAGTGGTTGAGTCACCATCCCTGGAAGTATTTAAAAGACGTGTAGATGTGGTGCTTAGGGACATGGTTTATTGGCGGACTTGGCAGTGTTGGGTTAATAGTTGGACTCGATGATCTTAAAGGGCTTTTCCAACCTAGACGATTCTATGATTCTATTCTATGTTCTCTTGCACCTTTTGCTGCCCCCGCACTGTGTCAGTCTGTATATTAAAAATATATGACATAAATATCTAAACAGGTTTACTATGTGTGTCTAATTATGGGCTCTTAAAAGAGACTAGACATGAAAATAATTAATCACTTTCAGGTGAAAGTGATTTATCTCACTGAGGTTTCTTTCAGATTGCCCTCCAAACTAATTAATGTTCAGTAGATATTCTTCTCCAATTAAATTTCTGGATCAAAAGGAACTTGGGAAATTCGGAACCTATGTTGAATACTGTCCTGGTTTCAGCTGGGATAGAGTTAATCATAGAATCATAGAATCATTAAGGTTGGAAAAGACCTCTAAGATCATTGAGTCCAACCATCAACCCAACACCACCATGCCCACTAAACCATGTCCCTAAGCCCCTCATCTACACGTCTTTTAAATACTTCCAGGGATGGTGACTCAACCACTTCCCTGGGCAGCCTGTTCCAAGGCCTGACCACTCCTTCAGTGAAGAAATTTTTCCTAATGTCCAATCTAAACCTCCCTTGGTGCAACTTGAGGCCATTTCCTCTCGTCCTATCGCTAGTTACTTGGCAGAAGAGACCAACACCCACCTTGCTACAACCTCCTTTCAGGTAGTTGTAGAGCATGATAAGGTCTCCCCTTAGCCTCCTCTTCTCCAGACTAAACAGTCCCAGTTCCCTCAGCTGCTCCTCATAAGACTTGTGCTCCAGGCCCTTCACCAGCTTCATTGCCCTTCTCTGGACACGCTCCAGCAACTCAGTGTCCTTCCTGTAGTGAAGGGCCCAAAACTGAACACAGTATTCAAGGTGCGGCCTCACCAGTGCTGAGTACAGGGGCACGATCACCTCCCTACTCCTGCTGGCCACACTATTTCTGATACAGGCCAGGATGCCGTTGGCCTTCTTGGCCACCTGGACACACTGCCGGCTCATGTTCAGCCAGCTGTCGACCAGCACCCCTAGGTCCTTTTCCTCTGGGCAGCTTTCCAGCCACTCTTCCCCAAGCCTGTAGCGTTGCATGGGGTTGTGGTGACCCAAGTGCAGGACCCGGCACTCGGCCTTGTTAAGCCTCATACAATTGGCCTTGGCCCATCGATCCAGCCTGTCCAGATCCCTCTGCAGAGCCTTCCTACCCTCGAGCAGATCAACGCTCCCGCCCAACTTGGTGTCATCTGCAAACTTACTGAGGGAGCACTCAATCCCCTCATCCAGATCATTGATAAAGATATTAAACAAGACCAGCCCCAAAACTGGGCCCTGGGGAACACTGGTCGTGACCAGCCGCCAACTGGATTTAACTCTGTTCACCACAACAATCTGGGCTCGGCCGTCCAGCCAGTTTTTTACCCAGGGAAGAGTGCACCTGTCTAAGCTGTGAGCCGCCAGCTTCTCTAGGAGAATGTGTGGGAGACAGTGTCGAAGGCTTTACTGAAGTCCAGGCAGACCACATCCACAGCCTTTCCCTCATCCACGAGGTGGGTAACCTAGTCATAGAAGGAGATCAGGTTGGTAAAGCAGGACCTGCCTTCCATGAACCCATGCTGGTTGGGCCTGATCCCCTGGTTGTCCCGGACATGGCTTGTGAGCACCCTCAAAACGAACCTGATTGCAAGCCCTCTCTATCAAGTGATACGGAAGAAGAACGATTTCAAATGGGGCCTTGAGCAACAACAAGCCTTTGAGCAAATTAAACGGGAGATAGTTCATGCTGTACCCCTTGGGCCAGTCCAGGCAGGACAAGATGTAAAGAATGTGCTCTACACCACAGCCGGGGAGAATGGCCCTACCTGGAGCCTCTGGCAGAAAGCACCAGGGGAGACTCGAGGTCGACCCTTAGGGTTCTGGAGTCAGGGATACAGAGGATCGGAGGCCCGCTACACTCCAACTGAGAAGGAGATATTGGCAGCATATGAAGGGGTTCGAGCTGCTTCGGAAGTGGTTGGTACTGAAGCACAGCTCCTCCTGGCACCCCGACTGCCGGTGCTGGGCTGGATGTTCAAAGGGAGGGTCCCCTCTACACATCATGCAACCGATGGTACATGGAGTAAGTGGGTCGCGCTGATCACACGACGGGCCCAAGAAGGAAACCCCAGTCGCCCAGGAATCTGGGAAGTGATCACGAACTGGCCAGAAGGCAAAGATTTTGGAATATCCCCAGAGGAGGAGGTGATGCATGCTGAAGAGGTCCCACTGTATAACAAACTACCAGAAAATAAGAAGCAATATGCCCTGTTCACTGATGGGTCCTGTCGCCCTGTGGAAAAGCATCAGAGGTGGAAAGCTGCTCTATGGAGTGCTATACGACAAGTCGCAGAAACTGCTGAAGGAGAAGGTGAATCGAGTCAGTTTGCAGAGGTGAAAGCCATCCAACTGGCCTTGGACATTGCTGTACGAGAAAAGTGGCCAGTGCTCTATCTTTATACTGACTCATGGATGGTGGCAAATGCCCTGTGGGGATGGCTGCAACAATGGAAGCAGAACAACTGGCAACACAGAGGTAAACCCACCTGGGCTGCCGCATTGTGGCAAGATATTGCTGCTTGGGTAGAGAACCTGGTTGTAAAAGTACGTCATGCAGATGCTCACGTGCCCAAGAGTCGGGCCACTGAGGAACATCAAAACAATCAACAGGTGGATCAGGCTGCTAAGATTGAAGTGGCTCAGGTGGATCTGGACTGGCAACAGAAGGGTGAATTATTTATAGCTCCGTGGGCCCATGACGCGTCGGGCCATCAAGGAAGAGATGCAACATATAGATGGGCTCGTGATCGAGGGGTGGACTTAACCATGGACACTATTGCACAGGTTATGCATGAATGTGAAATGTGCACTGCGATCAAGCAAGCCAAGCAAGTAAAGCCTCTTTTTTATGGAGGACAATGGTTGAAATATAAATATGGGGAGGCCTGGCAGCTTGATTATATCACACTCCCACAGTCCCGCCACGGTAAGCACCATGTGCCCACCATGGTGGAAGCAACCACCGGATGTCTAGAAACATATCCCGTGCCCCATGCCACTGCTCGGAACACTCTCCTGGGCCTTGAAAAGCAAGTCCTATGGCGACATGGCACTCCAGAAAGAATTGAGTCAGACAATGGGACTCATTTCCGAAACACCCTTATAGACACCTGGGCCAAAGAACATGGCACTGAGTGGGTCTATCACATCCCCTACCATGCACCAGCCTCTGGGAAAATCGAATGATACAACGGGCTGCTGAAGACTACACTGAGAGCAATGGGTGGTGGGACATTCAAGCGTTGGGATACACATTTAGCAAAAGCCACCTGGTTAGTCAACACTAGGGGATCTGTCACTCGAGCTGGCCCTGCCCAATCAAAACTCTTACGTACTGTAGATGGAGACAAAGTCCCTGTCGTGCACATAAGAAATATGCTGGGGAAGACAGTCTGGGTTACTCCTGCCTCTGGCAAGGGAAAACCCATTCGTGGGATTGCTTTTGCTCAAGGACTTGGGTGCACTTGGTGGGTAATGTGAAAGGATAGCAAAGTCTGGTGTGTACCTCAAGGGAGTTTGATTTTGGGTAAAAATAGCCAATGAACCAGATTGTATGATGTTAATTGTTACATGATATTGTATATCATTATTTCTATGGTTACTATCCATGATATAGGAGTAAAAATCACCCAGATTAATGAAAATGAACTAACTCCGATGAAACCGAGCAAAATGCAACGATGATAGAAGTGGACGAGTTCCACAGTACTGAAATGAGAACTGGCTTCAGGATGCAACAGTCCAACACCACACACCATCTCTCCTGCCCTGAAAGACTGTTATGACAGATGGAGCCCAAAGTCGTGGACTAAATGAACTCAATGGACGCTTTAGAGGGATAGTTCATAGACTAAGGGAATGATATCTCGGGGTGTGTGTGTATATATATATATATATATAAAAAAAAAAGAAAGATGGTGGTGATTAATTGGAATGTATTGAAAAATGTGAGACCTAAGCATGATGTAAATGGTACAGAATAAGGGGTGGATACTGTCCTGGTTTTGGCTGGGATAGAGTTAAATTTCTTCTTAGTGCCGTGTTTTGGATTTAGTATGAGAAGAATGTTGATAACACACTGATGTTTTTAGTTGCTAAGTACCCTCTTAATCAAGGACAGCTCCCATGTTCTCCTGACTGAGCTAGGTGCACAAGATGGGAGGGAACATAGTCAGGACAGCCAGCCCAGCTGGCTAACGAGGTATTCCATACCATGTGACATCATGCTCAGTATATGAATGGTAGGCATGTTCCAGGAAGTAGCGATCACTACTTGGTTATCGGTCAGCAATTGCATTGTGCATCACTCATCTTGTATATTCTATTATTATTATTATTTTCTCTTTTCTGTTCTATTAAACTGTCTTCATCTCAACCCACGAGTTTTTCTCACTCTTACCCTTCCAATTCTCTCCCCATCCCACTGTGGGGTGGGGGGAGTGAATGAGCGGCTGCGTGGTATTTGTCTGCCTGCCAGGTTAAACCACGGCAAACACGAACAATAGTTAATCGGAAAAAAGAGTATTTCGTTTGTAAAAATGGGCAAAAAGAGCAGGGAGAGCACAGCATGACTTTAATGACAGGCCAGAACTTTGACTTGGTAAGCATATGAAACAATCATGATTATAATCAGACATAGCATGTGTTCAGTATATTGCCATGACCTATAATACCTGTGCACACAGGTAGCCCCCACCATAGGGAGTAACAGATTTGCTTGATCTATTTAGGAGCTGCCTCACAGGAAAAGAGTTAGAACTCTTTGGAGCCAAGTCTCTCTACCCCTTTCTATGAAGCTCAATTTTCTCTGCCTTACTGTTTGTGTCATCTACCTCTAAGGAATACCTATGCACTACATTTTTTGAATTTCCTAACTTCAGCTTGATCCACCTACAGTGAAGACCCTAACAATGAGCTGTGCTATGCTATGACTGTCTTTTTCTTCTATGTCCTGAATGCCAACTTGTTCAGCCTTCTTCAAAGTCTGCAACTATCCTGGAAAATTAAACAGGACCAGAACCTAGACTTGCATGCTGGCACACAGTTAAGTACAGTGTTTAACACTAACACCTTACCAGATTTTGGCTGGTATTCTCCAAAAAACTAAAAAAGCTTTTAAGTCCTCTTTTCTGACAACTTTTTGCATTCATCTTACCCCTGAGTTTACAACAAGGGCAGGGGTAACACTGACCATGCTGGGCAGGGCTATTCCTTTTATTTTCTGTTATAGCACCAGTGGGATTTTTCGTCAGGTCTGGAGGTTTGAATATATCAGCTATTGCTATCTTCCTCAGTACAGAGTTTGTAAAACTGAACTGTGAAATAGAGGTCTAATAGAGATTTAAAAGGCAAAATCCTTGCAGATTCCCACCTTTATACCTTTCTATATCTCAAACAGTCTTTTCTGTGTCTCTAAACCCCTGTGTTGCTAGGGGCAATGGAAAGTAGAATCAAGATATTGAAGCTTTTAGATTAGAGTTGCTAAAATGTTGTCTATATTTTAAAGAAAACTACATTTTAAACATATTTCAACTTGTCATATGCTGGTCCCTGAATTGCTGTAATTGTCTAAAGTAGCTTATGATTTATTGAATCTCATATTGATGGAAACTATCTTTCCAGGTATACGCACATTTATATATACCATATTATAAATGTGCATTTTGTAAAATAAAATTATAGATTTAGATTATTCAGGTTAACGACCATTGTTGCCTAGTGAAACTGAATGTCATACTAGGAGTTGTATAATAAATCTATTATATTTTTCTGGGTTCTCATCCTAGATGGAACAAATGGTATGTTTTCAGGGGTATTTGAAGGGCATGTTTGTGGGGGCAAAAGAGAATGACCCAAAAGTAAGTGGGCTACATGAGTGTTAATATAAGAACAAAAAATGGTCACAAGAGACTTGAAACAATATAAACTTTATCCTGATGAAATCATGCTAAGGAAAACATAGAACATTTCTTCTTGGTTTTAATATTAATCTTATATAGTGTTGAAATTGTAAAAGTTTAAATTTTTATTTCAGCTGGAAAGATGAATCTTTTGTTCCAGGGTTAACTCCAAGGCATGCCACTTGGCACAATATATCTACTAGAGTTTATGTGGAGATTTGTGTAGAGAAGCACTGCAGTTTTTCTATCCACATCTTATTTCTTCTAATCATGATCCAGATGTGTTCCCTTTAAGAAGGCTGAGAAAACCAACGTACAGAAGCAGATTGTGTTGATTGTGAAACGTTCAGAAGTTATTTCCATGCCAGGGGAAAGCAAGATAGCCAGTCAAGCCATCTTTCAGTGTATGTGATATTTCTGAGTCAGAGGCTGATGTTCAGTCCCTTTTCAAACACATCTCTCAGTCAGTTTATGCTGGGGAAGAACTCTGGATCATTTATCAACAAAATCTTGGATTAAAATCCAAAGAGGAAAGCCAAAAGTCAAAATTCCAAAGTGCCGATTAGTAAAACTAAATTATTGATATGTGGAACTTCCTTTGCAAAAGGCTTCCCAAGACGATGTTTCTGAAAACCAGACATTTTCTTTCTCCGAGGGATGCGAGTAAACTATTAACAACTCTTGTACATGCCATCAGGTTGCCTTGTCTTCATCTGCAGCATCTGCAGACTCATACAATTCATTCTACTGTCACTGCATTTTTAATAAAGTGCTAGACTGGCATTTATCTTCCTTTGTTTAAGAGAATATACTTAGCTGTACTCTGTTGTGTGTACAATTAAAAACAAGTATTCAGTTTATAGTCAATGTTAGTATGGTTTATATTCTTTGTAATTGATACTTTAATATTGCTGTAATTGAACAGAATTATGCATGAGCATTTTTTCAGGACTTAGGAGCTCTTATAATATGGGCCTCTGTCTAGACTGTATTTTTTTCTGCCGCTGTTTTGCCATTACCTTCCTTTTGAATATATAGGGAAAAAATCTTTACACTTTGAGATCTACAATAGGTAGCAACTGTAGCTGCAACATTGATGCACAGCAACATATAAAATTTCTGGATTTGCTCAAATGGTTTATCAGCAACCTTGAGCATACAAAAATCATAAGGTAGCTGTGATGGGTTAATGTTGGCCAGCTGCCAGATGCCTACCCATCACCCCTTACTGAAGTCAAGACAATTAAACTCCATCTTTTTCTAACCTGAAAAAAAATCTCTGTCATGGCAGACATTGTTCTAGATGGTAGGACAAGTAGGTAATGTAAGTAACTGGTCTGCTTTTAAGTATTGAAAGTATTGAAATTATGGAAGCACATTATTACTGTCCTGTTTCTAGTTAACCAAATGCAAACTGAGCGTAGACCTCTGTGTTTTGTTGGACTGAGGTCAAGGAACAGGGTTGTGCAGAGTTCTTGATTTAGTGTCTTTGACTCAGTGAGATAATGTCAAGGCTAAGTATTCATGGAGTTTGTTAGACCGCAGCATGCAGGTAGACTCTAATAACTTGTAAAGAGAGGAAAAAGATGATTTAGAGGCCTATGTTTTAAATGTATAAATTCTGATAGACCAATGCCACCTTTAGCTTTTTAGCAGTTTGAATTTGGACATGAGAATTGTGGCCAGGTGCCATGAGAATTATACTGCACATATTTCATGTTCCTGATATCCTCAGAAGAAGCTTTAACAGTGCACTTTAAAGATGCCCATAGAAGCCTGGATTGCAGAGACATTGTCCCATCAGAATGCCATCTTAATGGAGAGGAAAAAAAAAAGAAGCAATGAGATTTCCTACACTATATATTTTGCAGATACCTTTGTCCGATACCGGTTTTTCTAAGTGTAAGTTTTTCTTCTTGGCTTCAAATCCCTTTTCTGGCTTGTTCTAATGTTCTTTACCTTGATTTTTCTTGTTAGTGCATTGGCCTACATCTAATATAAACACCTGAGAGAGTTGGGGTTGTTTGAGACAGTTGGGTTTGTTCAGCCTGAAGAAGAGAAGGCTCTGGGGAGACCTTATTGCGGCCTTTCAGTACTTAAAGGGGGCTTATAAGAAAGATGGAGACAGACTTTTTAGCAGGGCCTGTTGTGATAGGACAAGGACTAATGGTTTTAAACTAAAAGATGGTAGATTCAGACTAGATATAAGGAAGAAATTTTTTACGATGAGGGTGGTGAAGCACTGGAACAGGTTGCCCGGAGAGGTGGTAGATGTCCCATCCCTGGAAACATTCAAGGTCAGGCTGGATGGGGCTCTGAGCAACCTGACCTAGTTGAAGATGTCCCTGCTCATCGCAAGGGGGTTGGACTAGATGACCTTCAAAGGTCCCTTCCAACCCAAACTATTCTATGATTCTATGATCTGCATTTATTGTCAAGGTCAACAAGTGTAGATTTAGTGGGTAAACACAACACAAAGGAGCTAAAAAGGAGAAAAGATAAAATATTACATGGAAACTGGTAGTGCGCATTTTTAAATTGGGTTTGGGTAGCAAGGTTTTGGTAGCAGGGGGGCTACAGGGGTGGCTTCTGTGAGAAGATTCCAGAAGCTTCCCCCATGTCTCATAGAGTCGGCTCCAAGATGGATGGCCAAAGCTGAGCCAATCAGCGACAGTGGTAGCGCCTCCGGGATAGCATACTTAAGAAAGGGAAAAAAGTTGCTGCGCAATAGCAGCCGGAAGAGAGGAGTGAAAATACGTGAGAGAAGCAACTCTGCAGACACCACGGTCTGTGAAGAAGGCGGGGGAGGAGGTGCTCCAGGCACTGGAGCAGAGATTCCCCTGCAGCCCGTGGTGAAGACCATGGTGAGGCAGGCTGTGCCCCTGCAACCCATGGAAGTCCACGGTGGAGCAGATATCCACCTGCGGCCTGTGGAGGACCCCACGCCACAGCAGGTGGATGCACCTGAAGGAGGCTGTGACCCTGTGGGAAGCCTCCACTGGAGCAGGCTCCTGGCAGGACCTGTGGACCCATGGAGAGAGAAGCCCACGGGACCCACGCTGGAGCAGTCTGTTCCCAAAGGACTGCACCCCATGGAAGGACCCATGTTGGAGAAGTTTGTGGAGGACTGTCTCCTGTGGGAGGGACCACACGCTGGAGCAGGGAACGAGTGTGATGAACTGACTGCAACCCCCATTCCCCGTTTCCCCGAGTGTAAGGGACCGAACTGTAAAGCATTTGTCTCAAAGATTGCCTGTCTAAGCGAAGAACAGTACGGGAGCGACTGCGGGGCCACGGAGACCTCTGGTTTGCCGGGACTGCGCCATGTGCAGGATTCGGTTGGGGTCAGCTGAAGGTCACGAGAGACCCCGCGCTGGCCGCAGTCGTGAGGAGCGTGTGCGCATGTGCAGCACGTGCTAGTCGCGTGCCAGCCGCGTGAAGAGCGAGGCTGGAGCCGCCTGAAGCGTATGCGCACGCGCAGGAATGTAGCAAAGTGCAAGTACGTGCCGTTGCCATGGAAACTGGAGCCCTTGAGTGAGGGTAGAGGGGGCTGCCCAGACAAGCCCCCGCGCATGGCCTACTGCTGACCCCGCCTGGCGCAACCGCCCACCGCCGAAACCGAGACCCCGAAGGTTTGGACCCTGGTGCGACCACCTGACGCAACCGCCCGCCGCTGAGACAGAAACACTGAGAGATTTGGACCTGGGCGCGACCGCCCACCTCCGAAGCACTGAAGGACTTGGACCCTCGGGACACCGCGGATCCGTGGTGGTGACTATTCTTGCAACTCTATCCCGAATATTTGCTTAATTTCTTTGTTCTAATCTATCCTATCGCTAATAAGTTTAACTTTTGATAATAAAAGTTGTTTAGGACATTTAAAATTGGCGGCATTTGACCTCCTTTGTGTCTTAATCTCGCTCTTGGGATCGTATCAAAACCTCCCCCGACATTGGATCGGGACACTGAGCCACTCAGGGAGAGGAGGTAGAGAAAAACGGGAGTGAAATTAAGCCTGGGAAGAAGGGAGGGGTGGGGGGGAAGGTGTTTTAAGATTTGTTTTTATTTCTCATTATCCTACTCTGACTTTTGATTAATAAATTAAATTAATTTCCCCAAGTTGAGTCTGTTTTGCCTGTTACAGTAATTGGTGAGTGATCTCCCTGTCCTTGTCTCAGCCATATTTTTTTTTTTGTCCTTGTCTTCGTCATATTTTTCTCTCCCCTGTCCAGCTGAGGAGGGGATTGATAGAGCGGCTTGGTGGGCACCTGATGTCCAGCCAAGGTCAACCCACCACAGTGCTTTTTTGGTGCCCAACTTCGGGCATGAGGATTTCAAGATAAGGGTGGTAATTGGGAGAGGTAACATGGGCAAAACATGGACTGAACATTGCTAGAGAGCAAGGAGTGGAATTATTGTGGGGAATTTTTGTTGTTGTAATTGTGGTGAAGGGATGAGAGGTGGAGTGTGTGTAAATTGTTTACTTTTGTTGGTGGTGTGATGTTATTTTGATTTTGGTGGGGGGAATTCTTTTTGTTGATGTAAATGAAGTTTGTGAAGATTGTAGATTGTGTGATGAATATGTATTTTAATAATAATGCTTAAATATGTAATTCTCAGAGGTGAGGGGTGAAATGGAGGGAAAAGTGTTATTTTCAGAGCCTTCAGAATATTACCAACTTTTTTGATGACACAAAATCTGGAAAGAAGTAGAAGAATCACTTGAATCCGAAGACCTTGGTTGAATATGTTTTCATAATAATAATATAGTAATAATTTTCAATTCAAGTACATTTAAATTAAGCAGTTGGACTTCTAAGTATAAAATTTACAATGAATTTGTTGTTAGTTTCTTATAATTTCCCCTGGTTCATTGTCATGCAACTAATAGAGTAATTATAGAATTTTTCCTACAGTGAATACTGCGTTATCCATTGCAAAATATTGTGCTACTGCAGTATGAAATGTGAATAGAAAATTATTTTTTCTGCAAAATTAAGCTTACATCTTAAAATTTCAGCAGGGAGCAACTGTTTTGCAAATAAGATGTAGCTGGTTTTTAATATTTAGTTCTCACTGCAGTGATGGCATGAAGCTAACTGACAAAACATTGACTCCCTGCTGCCAATATGTATTCTTACTTCAGAATCCCTGGCAGAAGCAGCACAAGGGATTGATATTTCATTAGTGATAAAAAGAGTTGAATGTTCATGAACTACTACTGATTTGAACAGTTTCTAATTTACTACCCTTCGTCTTAAGACTCTCGGGAAGATGCAAGCAAGAATGTACCTGAAGTTAGACCAATTCAGTTTAATTTCTAATTATAATGTTCTCTCAACATGCACATGTGCACAGTGGACCATGTGAACCTCTGTATAAAAAAAATGCACACAACAATTAAATAACTAAATATGAAATGAAATAATGGATGAGGCTAGAATTCAGTTTTCCTGCTACTTAATGAATACTTTACCAGTACTTTGTACTACAAAAAAGACGTTTCAAATAAAGTCCCTAAAGTTAATAGGGACTCAGTACAAAATATGACCTAGTCATTCAGCCTGTCATAATTAATTGTCCTGGTTTCGGCTGGGATAGGGTTAAATTTCTTCCTAGTGCTGTGTTTTGGATTTAGTATGAGAAGAATGTTGATAACACACTGATGTGTTTAGTTGTTGCTATGTATCCTGTCAAGGACAACTATCCTCTGCTACCAAGCTAGACTGGGAGGGAACACAGGACAGCTGGCCAACGGGGTATTCCATACCATGTGATGTCATGCTCAGTATATGAATGGTAGGCGTGTTCGAGGAAGTAGCGATCACTACTTGGTTATCGGTCAGCGCGGGTGGTGAGCAATTGTATTGTGCATCACTCTTTTTGTATATTCTATTATTATTATTATTATTTTCTCTTTTCTGTTCTATTAAACTGTCTTTATCTCAACCCATGAATTTTTCTCACTCTTACCCTTCTGATTCTCTCCCTGTCCCACCGGGGGGGGGGGGGGGGGCGGGGAGTGAGTGAGCGGCTGCGTGGTATTTGGCTGCCTGACATTAATTCAGACTTGGCCTTTCAAAGATGTAGAGTGAACATAACGTTTTCAACTTGTGATAGTTTCTGTATGAAGAGGAGGATGCAGACAAACCCTCTAGCATTTCATGAAGGAATAGTACTGCTTGTATTTGTAGTAACTGTAGAGGCTTGTGTTCTTGTAGTCTATTCACCTTAAAAGCTGAATAAGGCTCTTGGCAGGTCAAAGTTGGCCAAGTGTGCTTTCCTGGACAGTGAATGGGCAGAGCTTCACTGAAGACACATTTTGCAGCTATGTTGGTGATCCGTTCTGGTCACAGTAGCTTCCACATTGCACAAAGTGTGTCTCTGGGGACACTGGCACACACTGGCCCCAGTAAGTGAAAAGATGGCAGAAAATCGACTGTTTTCATGTTTGCCACAGGATGTACTCCGTGCAGCATGAAGGACTGGTAATTTCGTCTTTAATTTTTTTTATGATTTCAAAATTACTGATGAACAAGTTACCCCAGCTGAACCTGAGCTGCAAATATTTTCTTTGGCCAAAAGGAGCAAAACTTCCCTTGTTGTACGGTAGTTTTTTGTTTTTACTCTGACATTGGTGAATGAGTGACAGTTATTATAGGTCTATTTTTTACACTGCCCAGAATAATTCTGGCACTAGGCACCTAAGTTTCTGCCATGAAATAATGTTCACAGAAATATTTTAAATCTCAAATGAAATCCCAGAAGATGATGGTGATATATTAGGTATGTGGCCTATCTGAAGGCTCCCCAGCTTAGAACTGAGCACAGTTATTCAGCTTTTGTGTCTCAGGGACCATCTACCCCATGGCTATTTGACCTGTGTTGCAAAACAGGAATTAAAACAGCTGTCTGGGCAAAGCCTCCTTTGAGAGCCAAAGACTAACTGCAATATCAGTGAGTGAAAATTACTTTTATAAGACTGAAATTTGGAAATCATGGATGGGTTATCTGTTTTATTGCAAACAAGGCAGGTTTCTCTAACAAACTTGTGATTTCATACTATATGCTATTTATGTGGTCTGTACCATTGACCTTTTCTTTCAATATAAATAGCACTCGAAACTGCAATACAATCAGAAATCAGTTTACGAGGTAGAAAATCTCTTTAAATGATAACTAGAAGGCAGGTTATAGTTCATCAGGGTTTATAGTACTTCCTAGAAGCTCGGTATTGGGAGAAATTAGGTAGATAAAATATGTCATAGTATCATTGCATAACAGCTGGAAAAAAGTGTTTTAGTGAGTATCTGTTTGCAAAAGTGAAGACAGACAAAAGCCCCTGGTATCATATTTCTAGAGTCACTTTAAATGAACACTGAAATGGACTTGAGCCCTTATTCAGAAGTTTGAGAATAAAATTTGTAATCCTTTCCTAGATGTTCTTAGCATGCTGAATTTCCTCCCTATATTCCATGCTTTGAATGGATGACCAAAGGTTCTTTGTAACATAAAACAGAATGCAGCAAGTAGAAAAATTGAACTGTACTGTGAAATGTACAGATTGTTTTGTAAATCTGAGGCTTTCAACAGCCTTTGTAGCTGCCTCAGAGAATGTACAAAACGCAAGAAGTTTGCCTTTTTGCTCCATTTACAGTGGTGCAACTGTCACGAATGAGTGGTTTAGAGGCAGCTTAAAGAATCATCGTCAAAAGTATTAGTAGAAAGTTATTTTAATAGAAATTTATAAAAGTGCAATTTAACAGAGTTCGATGGCAAGGTTCACTCTATCACTTACTACAGGGATGAAGCATACAAAGGAAAATTGAATTAGAATTGAACTAGAGTGATTTATACAGAGATTGAGGGTGAAAAGGGTAAGGGAGACCCTCCTGTTGAGTCACAAGGTTCAGAGAAGACCCCTTTGCTTTTTAAACTCCTGAAGGAGCTTAGGTGCGACTGGATCCAATCTTAGTCTCAGACTTGGACAACAGTTTATGTCTAATACAAAAAGGGTAATGAAACCCTTCTGTTCAGTCACGAGATTCAGAGTAGACCCTCTTGCTTTCTAAATGCCTTCTCAGAGAGAAGTTTAGGTGCAGCTGGATCTCCCCCTAGTCCCACACTTGGTCATCGGTTTATGTCTAAGGAATTATATGTGTGTGGCAGCAGCCTAAGGTTCATTCACAGTTTTAAGATAGATCACAAGATTTTAGCAACACTTAATCATTGACTAATTTAACATTTACAAAGTGAGTTAGTAGAGTCTACTACAATCACTACAGTGACTTAACCAATAATAAGCATAATTTATAATTATCTAAATCAATTCACACATACACACAGACACAGAGATAGATAAATATATAAAGGTATACCTGTTAAAAATTCCCCTTGAGTCTTGTGAAATATTCACATCAAATGTCTTGGCATTTCTCAAGGGGTGAAGGGTTGAGCCTTGAGGAGTGTTTCGGCTGAGGAGCGTTTCAGCCCAGGTCCCATGTCAGTTGGCAACGGTCTCCAAATACCGCAAACTCAAGAGTTCGCAAACTCTGAGAGGCATCCCACTCCTGAGCTCAAAGGACCTCACTTTGGACCTCTGTTTATAGGTTCGCAAGGTGATTGGCTTTAGTCATCAGTAAATTTCCATCCTGGTCACAATCCAGAACAATCCAGGATAGTAACAATGATATCGTTCCACAGTAACAATGATATCGTTCCACTAGAGCTACGATTCAGGTAGGGAATGTTTCAGGGCTGTCAGGGATGATGAGTTATCCCCGCTCTCATTCCCTACCTTGATCAGGCAACAGGAGTTCCTGGTACAGTCAGTGCCGCTCCCCACCTTTGCCATGCAAGAGTGCCTGGTACGGTCAAGGGACGCTCAACCGCCCGACTCACTACACAAAGGCTAAGGCCTGACAGGAATTCCTGAGATCGTAGAGTGGTCTGGGGGGAGGGAAGTGCACCACCACAGCAACCAAAGCACTACATTGGTTTATTCAGACCAATGTACAAGTACTGATATCTTCAACCCAAGTTTGAAAGAATTTCTCTTGAGTTTTCTTATTTATGCTAATAAATACTTTCAGTGAGGTGTTAACAAAAGGTGAAGTAGAAAAGTTACTGTCTCTAGTAAATAAGAGATATAGCTAAATATCCCTTTTACCACTCTCAAAGTGAAGGGTCAGCTGGTCACGAGTTGTAAAAAATGTTTAAGTACTATAGAATTATATTCTTTCTTAACCCAGATTTTTGTATCTAGAGCATGAATTACTTCTGGTTTCCGAACCTGTCTTTTGAAGGTACGTTGTAGGTTTCCCTTGCAGATAAGGATGCAGAAAACAGGGATGGAAAAATAATTTGTGAAAATTAATTCTCCAGCCAGGACTGTATGTCCTACATTCATTGAAAGGGTCATTTAGGGTTTGCAGCAGCGTTTGACTTCACCCATTATGAGAGACCTTTAGGTGCTGGGCTGCTGCATGCCATTCAGGACTGATGGACCCATCAGTTTTCATTGTTCCTGTGATCATAGTTCCCCTGACAGGGGAATTAAAGGTGCAGTCCTTGTAGTTCATACCAGTAAATTCTCAGGTTCCTCTGAGAGGAAGGAAGGACTGCTAGAGGATAATGACTTTGTCAATCTCCTCCTGGTATTTACTTGTTTGACCTCAGTAACTCGAAGACCTTGAGATCTGCTGGCAAAATTAGATGTTATTGACCAGAATGCGAAGTTAATATAACTGTATTTTGGAAGATATTATTGGACTATATGCTATTTTTACATTCAAAAAAGTATGTGACTTTTAATTAATTATTAAAAGCAACTCAGATATTATTTTTTTCCATCTGCAGTTTCCTCATAAAGTCTTTAATCTATTCTTCACAGTTACAAATAGCTGGTAGTCTTCTGGAAAATATTTTTCATTTATTTGTAGGAACATGTACATATTGGCCTCTTTCTCTGTAAGGTAAATATATGAATTTCTGCCAAAATATTTTGTCTATATGTCTTACCATTAAGGTTTTTAATGAGGCTCCAGGAATACAATGTAGTAATAATATGGCACTGGGAAATATTATGCTGAATCTAGAAGCAACAGCCAGAGAAAATTTTTAATGTGCCATTAAGTAGTAAACTCGCAGCTGCATGATAGTGTCTAAGAAACTGTTGAGCGTAATCATTTAAAAATATGTCCAGAATAAAAGAAAATATGTATAAAAGTAAGGAAGGGTTAGTGGTTTACATTTTCTAATTACATTTTATTCACATTAAAAGTGTTCTTTAAATAAATTAGTTAACATACTGTTTAGTCAAAGGGAAAAATTGTTATGAAGTGTTTAAAGGAGAGGAGAATGATTGTGTGGCTACAACAGTTTCTAATGCTGACTGGAGTGTGGTAGTACTAATCAGTAAGTAGCATCAAAACCACATTACATACCAAAGAGAAAGGGGTACAGAACAGAGCATTCTGCGCACAATGCAATAATACTAATGCTCAATTTCCATTGTAATCATGTTAGAGTCTTCTAAGAGAATAAACCATAATGAAAGTGATGCTTTCCATTCCTAGAAAAGAAAGGGAGGTGTGTAGAAACATCATTGCATAAACCTAAAAAAATCTGAACTCAAAATTGCTTAAATTTTTTTCCATCATGAAAAAGAGGTGGCTTTTCTGGGTTTAGATAACCGTTCAAAGACTGTTGGCAGGCCATACTAAAGTTCGTTTCAAGAAGACAATTTTTTTTATATATGTATTATATTAAAAAGTGGCTGACACTGATTTTAATTTTTTATAAATGTTTTGGCACTGTATGTTCTGTTTCTGCAGAGCTATAATTCTGATGGACCAGATTTTTCCTTCCAACCCCAAGATAGCTGTTTTTTTCTTAGTGACTTTTGGGGTGTGTGTCCATAGGAACCAATTTTTTTCTGTATTTGGTTTTGATATCTTCCAGTATATGTTTTGCACATGAATAATTAGCATCTAAAGCACAGAAGCCAATTGTTATTTAACAATTTCAAACCAAAAATTAAACACATGTATGCTTTCTTCTCCTTTCTCTGTTCCCTTATATACTGAGATGAGGAAAAGTAAAACCTTGCTGCAGATAATCATGCATTTTTTCCCTTTGTTTGTATATAAAAGGGTGAAACATCCTCTTTGATTCTTAATCACTTTTGGAATATGAATGAAGACATCCTTGCTTTCAAGAAAAATGGACAAAGCTACATAAAATGGGTTTAGACAAATAAACAACAAATACTCTGGTAAGCAAGCTCCCAAGAAGGATAAAAGAATAAATTTCCAACCTGTAGGTGAAACGCCTGTGGAGATGGGTGCATTCAAATTAAAAAACAGTGACATCAACAGTGACCCTACTCCCTCACCTAAGGCCTCTGAAGAAATGAAAACTAGAGAAAAATATTTAGCTTTGTCTTTTGTTTCTCCACCCTGCCCCATTTTGAAGTCTTGTCCTTAGTGGTAGTGTTACCTTTCTCTGTGTGGGAATATGATGAACTGTGTTTGTCCTGTGAAAATTTTTAGACACTCAGTTTCCTGGTCACACTGGACAGGATACCTTCTCTATAGGCAGGACAAAGGTCTATGAGTCCATCATTGCTGAAACAATGTCTGAAAGGATGGGAGAATATCAGGACAGAGTTCTGTCAACCTGCACATGCCCACTAGCCATTTTCAGCCACTGTGTGCAGCCGTCATGTACACTCAATTTAGATCTTACACTATAACATCAACAGTGAAGGGCTGTCGAAGACAAAGTCAGTGACACGAATAAAAAAGATGTGGGTTTGTATACAGCACTCCTCAAGTTTTGTCTGCCCATGAAGGCAAGTCTTTGCTTCTTGGTTTGGTTTCAATCAACTGAGTAGGTTCCCACATCACAGTGAAATCTTTGCAGTCCCCTTCTCCTAAGGAAGCTTGTTCTGGGAGCACCTACATTAGTTTATCAGTTTAGATCAGCAGTGCATTTTTGAAGAAAATCTCCCTTTGTCCCCACTTACTGTGCTCTGGTTTGCTTTGGGAGTCTGGGTGGAGGGGTGAACTGGCTTCAAAAAGCTGAAGTTTACTCTCCGTCATGTTTTTCTTTGTGTCAATAGATTGTGGAGATGAAAAAATTAATTCAGACAAAAGACTTTATCATGACAATTTGAAGAGTAGCTATTAATTATATAGCAACATTGTACAGCTCAGCAATTTTTCTAATTACATTTTTTCATGACATGACTGGATTTTACATGTTATGAAAAGCATTAAAACAGTGCAATGAGAATGAATATAAAAGTCTGGGAATTTGAAACACGTGCTGACATTGACTTGGACCATTTTTCACCAGTAGAGAGAATTCAATTAATTTTCATGTCTATTCTTCAGTTAATTTGCTTGAGACATGTTTATGCTTCTATTTAACTGCTTTTTAGGAGCATTTATGTATCAGAGTTTATCAAGCACAACAGTTCATGGAAGGTCAAATTGTAAGTTCACTCTCTCAAATCCAACATGAAGGAAAGCATATTTTTAAAACTACTTTTCATAGCAATTGGCAATGCATATCTCTTTAAAAAGTATTGCAGTCTCATGGTCATGACAATAATACATTTCTTTCACACAACATCATTGTAATTTTCAAACTTCTGAATAAAAAGATCAGTTTTTCAACCTTTTCTATCATCTATTTCTTCTAATTTTTCAAGAACTAAATATGGTATAACATCTCACCAAATAATATTTCACTCTCAGAATCAGTCTAAAACAAAATCACCCTTTGAATGTCACACATTTTCTCCTCTGATACTCAAATTTAAAAATACATTTTCTTTATTTATTTCCATGGGATAATTTCCTTCTGCAGCAAGTTTATGGAAGCTTAATGCTAGCTATCGTTTCTTAAGATGATTCAATATTATAAAGAATGTGATTTTTTATAAGATCATTCCTTTCTATATTTTTAAGAAGCTAAGTGTATGTGTTTATTTTCCAAATAAAAATGTGTTTCTTTTCCAGAGTGTCAGGAATGTTTCTACACTTGCAGATTTTAAATTCTGATATGGCTTGCTTTGAGTTTGATGCAAAAATATTAAAAGTATGTTAGGGCAGAAAGAGCTTTTTCAAGCTTAGGAAATGCCTGATTTAAAATAGCATATTCAGTGTCAACCTGCTTGTGTTTGCACATAGTAATACAATCTTTGAAGCATGGCAAATATTTGGATGATGAAGGAAAAAGAACTACATCCACAGGTAAAATTTTTCTTCAAAGAACTTTGAAATTTCATCCCTTTTTGAAATAAAAATGTTACTTACCTCGCCCTACCTCACAAAAAAGACTAATTATTGGGATGGAAGAAGATGCCTGTGAAAAAGTTCAGAGAAAATACCACCTTAAGTTAGATGAGACCATTCTGTTATTTATGACTAAACTATCAGCATGAGAAAAAAGGCAAATTTTTTTTCTCCATTTTATTTACTGTAGGTTTCCTGAACACATTTTATACATCTTGGAATACCCTGTCCCCAAAATTGCTGAACAGCCTGTTCTGCTTACCATAATCAATGTGGAATTACCAAGCGTTTCATTGTTGGAACAGACCTTCAACTAGATCAGGTTGCTCAGAGCCCCGTCCAACCTGACCTTGAATGTTTCCAGGGATGGGGCAACTACCACCTCTCTGGGCAACCTGTTCCAGTGTTTCCCACCCTCATCATAAAAAATTTCTTCCTGATATCTAGTCTGAATCTAACCTTTTTTAGTTTAAAACCATTCCCCCTTGTCTTGTCACAACAGGCCCTGCTAAAAAGTTTGTCCCCATCTTTCTTACAAGGTGTTCCACCACTCTGATAATTTTTGTGGCCGTCCTCTGGACCCGCTCCAACTGGTCTATGTCTTTCCTGTACTGAATCATCACGAAAGATTTTTTGTGACACCGAGACTGTAGGAAAACCAATAATCTGAGATGAACATCAGCAGAGACAAGAAAAGAGGACAGGAAAATACTGAAGTCTGAATGAGATTTCATTATGACTACAAGTGCATTTCTTGAGTTTATTTTACCTTATTTTCTGATCATTAATTTGTTAACTGCACTAGGCTGTATATTCCACTTCAGAATAGAAGGATAATGTCATTTGTTTAATCTGTCTCTCTGTGAAAACAAATTTATTATAAAATGGAGACACAACTGAGTTAAATAGAAAAGCAAACAAACACAAACAAACAAAAAAACCCCAAACCACCACCAATAATGTGGTTCCAGGAGGAAAAAAAGAACAAGAACAAGTACATATGATGTATTTCATCAGAGGAAAGTGTAGAAGGGGAAATAGCTGGACAACTGGAGTGCCAGAGTCCCTGAACAGACCCTTTATAGGGTAACATTGACTGCAACGTTGAAAGGTACAGGGCAGCCTGCGTGCAAGTGGGCAGGATGATGACGGATAACACTGATTAGTTTCAGGGAAGGAATAGGAAGAAATCCAAAATTAGTGGAGCTGTGTCTTTAGAAAGGGATGAGGGCATGAATTATCTCACTTTATCATATATCAAAGGAGTGCCTACTGTTGGCAAGGGAAGAAGGGAAAAGAAAACAAAAGACATCGAAGTGGAAAGGCATCTGCTTATAGTTCTTTGTATGGAGTGGCTGTATTTTTTGTTTAAATGTCACTTAGAAGGCCACAGACAGTGAGAAGAAGGGCGACTGGCAAAATGAAGACATTATTTGTCTGAGTCAATATTTTTGCTAGCAGGATTTCAATCAAGTGTGATTATACAGGAAAAAGTAAATAGAAAAGATAGGGTTGAAATTATTATTTGTATTATGTGTAATGCAGTAGAGATTACAGCCCCATTGTGCCAGATCCTGAACGTGAACAAACATGTCATCTGTCAAGAAGAGATTATAACATAAGCAGAAAAGACAGGCCTAATGTGGAAGAAAAGTAGAAAGATAGATACACAAGTGACAAAGTGATCTGAACAAAGCTGTACAAGTCCTGTGTAATTTAATGCTACATTTTGAATTCCAGACCAGCCTGTTACTCTGAAGACTTAGGCACTTCTTTAAATGACATCTAAGAACAAGAGTTAAAGGCAAATTGTGTAGCAAGGATGCACACTTTACTTACTTATTTCCTTATTTAATTATTATTATTTATTTTTCCTCTGGAGTGGTAAGTATTAAATAAGCAATTTTTAGTCTGCTTGTTAAGCTAGATTTTATGTGCTGTGACTGCATGTGATATTTGCATGCTCCTAGTATATTCAAAGGTGTTTCTGTAACATATATTTCTTTCTTCCATAATGCACTGTTAAATGTTTAGGTTCTCTGTTATAAATCAAGGTATGTTAGAAGCACTGACATTGCTAAATACTTTCAGATGAGATGTGGAGATTTGTCTTTTTGATGGAAAGTGTGGTTAGCTTAGCTAAAATTAAAAACACACTGCTTTTGCAGCTGCCTGTTAGCAACAGCCATATTCCTATCTATTTGACAAGTACTTGTTTTGAACAGCTGAGGTTACAGACCATGTTAGTAATATCTTTCATGACATACACACCAGATTCCCTCTTTCCATTTCTTCAAACTCTTTTTCAAAAGTTTTCCAGTCATTGCTCCTTCACTCTTTCCACCACAGCTGCCCTTTTCCCTCCATTTCACCACCCTTATCTGCTTGTACAAAGAGATGCCTGCAGGTGCCCATTCACCCTGCTGGTGTCCTGAGCTGACCATAAATGTCACTGTCAGTGTTGAACAATGTTTAAGCATCTGTTTCCTCGGTGCCATTTATTTGCCTGAACTGACCTGTGTAGTTTCCAGATCAGAAATAACTTGCATTTGGCAAACTTACCTTATAGCTATAGAGAAAAAACATGTCTATTCATACTTGCCTGTGAAGACGCCTTTGTTGTTTGATGTGCTTCAGATGTAACCGAAGCTCTTTAGGGTGAATGAAGAATTTTTACTTGGTCAATTTTCTGTGCCAAACTGGTTCACTGAATTCCTCATTTAAATTTGCCCTTTTAAAGAATTAATTTTAAAGAAGTTCATTGTCTTCAGTACATCTGCATTAATAATCAGGGCATGTTCATCAAACCCTTATCATGAACGTTTTTGGTAGAGAGAGTCATCTTGGAGGCACTGAAGAACTTGGGACAGGCAGCAGGTTTTGAAAGCTTAGTATTAAGAAAAATTGTGGTTCATTGCAATTTGCCAGTTTCCAGAGGTGAGACACAGTTTTGATAAATTCACTTGTTCTTAAATGGGATTTGTGGACTGAAGGACCCACGCTGTACACTGAAGGCTCCCTTTTATTATTTTCTGCCTTTCAAAACATATGAAGGCAGAAGAAAGCGGTGGCGGGGGGGAGATAGTACTGAGAAATTAGCAGAGTCATTTGAGAAGGTCTACCATTCCAGTTACAGGAACAGGCTAGAGAGAAACTTGAAGCTAGGTCCAATACCGTGACTATTGGGCAAGATATTAGGGCTTTCCTTGCATTTTTGCAGGAGGACGTTGGGGGCAATCAAAAGAGATCTAAAACTTGCAGCACACTAATCAGGAGCCAGGAACCTGCCCTTCAGCAGAGCGCAGGTAGCTCGGTGCTAGCTGGATGGACACAGTGGGTGCTCAGAGTTCGGGGTGGCCATTCTGCCTATCGGATTTACAAGGTGGAGATGGCAGGGGTCTCTCCTAGTTATAAATATCTACAAAGATGCTTCTGAGGAAGATGGTGAGTAATTTTGTTGGGGAGGAGAGGGAGGAACCAAAGTCCCTAATACATGTCATGGAGAAGGTGTAATTTTCTGGCCTTTTATACAATAGTAAGGAAGAAAGAGACACTTCTTTAGTTGCTCTACCCTGAGACCTCCCAAAGCAAGACTGAACTAATAGACTGAAGACATTTTTCTATATACCCTTCTCAAAACGATACAACTGAGACACAAACAGTACCGCTTTCACTGAGCCAGAAGGAGTCATCCAGATTCAGTACGATTTTTGAATCCTGATGGTTTCGTCACCTGGGAGAGCGGCGATTTGGCTCACAGTCTTAATCTATCAGAAAGCTGCATTACATTTGGCAATGTTTCATTAAACCAGAGATGTCTGAATGAAACATTTCTGTCTCGGTAAGATAATTACTATTCTGCCCCTCAGCAGGTGAATTAGCCTTGATTTTGTTTCTGTGGGCTAGTCATGGCCTGGAATACCAACAAGATTGAGTCCTTCGGAGGCCTGCCTTCTGGATCCCAATCAGGGATTGCAATAGATATGTGTTGAGATCCTCAGTTTTTTTAAGCCACCGATATTATATTTGTTTAGAGGGATGCATCTAGGGAGTAATGCTTCATTTTCACAGTTTTGTGCAAGTGCTGTAATCATTTGGGTCCTTCTATGGGGTCTTCCCATAGAAGTTCAGGAGTAAATACTGAATCCTGTCTAAGCCACAGCTACTTTAATTTTTTAATAAAAGTTTTTGGGTACTGTCAGGTTCTCCCTGTTTTCTCAGAAATCTCTTTATTGAATATCTTGTACTAATTATGCTTCATTTTCACAATTTTGTGAATTTTCTGTTCTGGTTCCTCTAAATCAATCAACCGTCTTTCCTTTCTAAATAAATAGACGAATAAAATACTGATTAAGAATATAAATTCTGTGTTTACATTTCTTCAAATTTTCACCGAAATGTTAGTAACCTATATAATCTGTATAATAATATCTGTAAGCTAAATGGAACAACCATTCAGATACATAGTTATATCTAAAATATAAGGAAACTGAAATACTCTAATTAACTTTTGTTGTAAGATAAAAAGAAAATACATTCTAATATAAAAAATGCTTCATATCATACTCAGTAGGTAAGACTTTTTATCAATGTCCTGAAACCAAGGATGTCATTGTGAAACAAGCTGGCAGAACAGGCTGGATTTCACCCAAGACAGTGGACTTAATAAGTGCTGTCACCCATTCCATTGGTATTAGTCCAATCCATTTTGAAAGACTGCAGTCCATGAAAATATGACCTTTCCAAAGCTATACAGTTGACTGATGTGGCTGAAGACTTTTCCATTATTCTGGGTGCAAATAGTAGATGAATTTTCTACTGGGGGAAAAGGAAAAAAAAAGTTTTCCAAACTATTTTAAAATAATTCAACAGATTCCACACATTAGCATGTGAGTCACACAGGCAGACACATTTATATAAAATTTCTGTATCTTGAACAGATACATCCCACAGAATTAATACTGCAGAATATTTGAGATACTGACTGTCTGGTTTTACGTATATGCCCTGTTAATATATGAAACTCATATACTGGGCCATTTGGGGTACTTCTAAGGATCAATGGTAGTTTAACAAATGTAGCATTATTTTTAGTATCTTCCAAAATATTTTATGCTTTATGCATTCATATTTATGTAGCTTTTTACATTTAACATTATTAATACCATACAGTGGAAAAACATTTTATTAACATTCATTTATTTTAAAAAATGTTTTTGAAAGGATTCAGTCTCATTATATACATAAGATCCTGAAACAAATGACCTAGGAAGACCTGTTTGATGCAAGATTGGGGCCTGAATTTGTCCCTGAATAGGGAACACGTGAGTTAAGTGTTTTCATGCCACTTCTTAAAGACAACTGCTGGTAACATCTACCCTAACTTGTGTTTTTTCTGCCAGTGTCTAAAAGCATATCAATGGATTGATATGAACATTAAAGTTGACTTCTTAACTTTGGGTGTTGTCTCTGGGCCAAAGCTGTGTCATGTGTAGCAAGCAGCATCCTGTCACAATCCTCCGTTGCCCTGGATCTTTTCTTACTTTTCCAGATTTTAAACTCAATCTGGCACTTCATTACAGGCAGATTGTCTCCTCTTTTGGGCTTCTTTCCAAAATAAGTTAAGTGGTGTTAGACCAAAACTGGGCAAATGCTTACATGCATATTTTTGGACTACTGTCTATAGAAATTTCTTGGTCTTGGTCCAAGTTACATACAAACAGAGAGGTTTAGAGCCAAAAAATAAACGCATGCATTTGAGTACTTTGTTTTGTTTAATACATGGGGTTTATTCCTTAATTTTAATTAAACTTTTCCTGCCTATATGATGTTTGAAGCTCATATTAAGTGAGTGAATTTGTTCATCGAAAAGGAATGTGTTACTTGGAGGGTTTCTGGGTTTGGGGTTTGGGGGTTTTTCCTCCCTAAAAGTCTGTAAGAAATTCACCCATATTCTGTTCCTCTGAGGATTTTTGAAAATATGTGTATATCTGTTCTGACTACTTTTTTAATGGAAAATATTTCCTGGAGTTTAAACAGCAGTCGGAAATATAATCAATTCTGATTTTCCAGACAATGTAAAGCTGAACATCAGTTTTGATGCATTGTTTCTTAGCTTGCAAATAAATCTGAATATATCCTGCATACTGTTATCTCTCTGAGTGTATTTTTTGTCCTCTTTCAGTAATGCTACGGATTAAAATCAAAACATCTCTGAAGCCCTGATACTCAGGTTTTTGTATTCAGAATGTAATTGTTTTCCCTGGAAAATCACCAAGAGATACAATCTTTATTTGAGGGTTGCATTGCAAATCATCTTTGAACTTGTACAGAAAACTAAAAGAAAGAATCTTAGTAACATTTTATCTTCTCCTCTTTGTGATTTTATTTTTTAATTTTTCTTACAATTTGGATTCCCCAACTGGGAATCATAGAATCATAGAATCATAGAATCATACAGGTTGGAAAAGACCTCTAAGATCATCGTGTCCAACCGTCAACCCAACACCACCATGCCCACTACACCATGTCCCTAAGGGCCTCATCTACACGTCTTTTAAATACCTCCAGGGATGGTGACTCCACCACTTCCCTGGGCAGCCTGTTCCAAGGCCTGACCACTCTTTCAGTAAAGAAATTTTTCCTAATGTTCAATCTAAACCTCCCTTGGTGCAACTTGAGGCCATTTCCTCTTGTCCTATCGCTAGTTACTTGGCAGAAGAGACCAGCACCCACCTTGCTACAACCTCCTTTCAGGTAGCTGTAGAGCACGATGAGGTCTCCCCTCAGCCTCCTCTTCTCCAGGCTAAACAACCCCAGTTCCCTCAGCCGCTCCTCATAAGACTTGTGCTCCAGGCCCTTCACCAGCTTCGTTGCCCTCCTCTGGACACGCTCCAGCACCTCCATGTCCTTCTTGTGGTGAGGGACCCAAAACTGAACACAGTATTCGAGGTGCGGCCTCACCAGTGCCGAGTACAGGGGCACGATCACCTCCCTACTCCTGCTGGCCACACTATTTCTGATACAGGCCAGGATGCCGTTGGCCTTCTTGGCCACCTGGGCACACTGCCGGCTCATGTTCAGCCGGCTGTCAACCAGCACCCCCAGGTCCTTTTCCTCTGAGCAGCTTTCCAGCCACTCTTCCCCAAGCCTGTAGCGTTGCCTGGGGTTGTTGTGGCCGAAGTGCAGGACCCGGCACTTGGCCTTGTTGAACCTCATACAGTTGGCCTTGGCCCATCGATCCAGCCTGTCCAGGTCCCTCTGCAGAGCCTTCCTGTCCTCCAGCAGATCAACACTCCCGCCCAGCTTGGTGTCGTCTGCAAACTTACTGAGGGAGCACTCGATCCCCTCGTCCAGATCATTGATGAAGATATTGAACAGGACCGGCCCCAGTACTGAGCCCTGGGGAACACCGCTCGTGACCGGCCGCCAACTGGATTTAACTCCGTTCACCACAACTCTCTGGGCTCGGCCGTCCAGCCAGTTTTTTACCCAGCGGAGAGTGCACCTGTCTAGGCCATGAGCCGCCAGCTTCTCTAGGAGAATGCTGTGGGAGACAGTGTCAAAGGCTTTACTGAAGTCCAAGTAGGCCACATCCACTGCCTTTCCCTCATCCACTAGGCGGGTCACCTGGTCATAGAAGGAGATCAGGTTGGTCAAGCAGGACCTGCCTTCCATGAACCCGTGCTGGCTGGGCCTGATCCCCTGGTTGTCCCGGACATGGCTCGTGAGCACCCTCAAAACCAACCGCTCCATGATCTTCCCCGGCACCGAGGTCAGGCTGACCGGTCTGTAGTTCCCCGGATCCTCCCTCCGGCCCTTCTTGTAGATGGGAGTCACATTGGCGAGCCTCCAGTCGTCCACGACCTCCCCAGTTAACCAGGACTGCTGGTAAATGATGGAGAGCGGCTCGGCAAGCTCCTCCGCCAGCTCCCTCAGTACCCTCGGGTGGATCCCATCCGGCCCCATAGACTTGTGAACATCCAGGTGGCATAGCAGGTCATGAACTTCATCCTCTTGAATTATGGGGGGTTTATCCTGCTCGTCGTCCCCGTCTTCCAGCTCAGGGGGCTGAGTACCCTGAGGATAACCACTCTGACTACTAAAGACTGAGGCAAAGAAGGCGTTGAGTACCTCAGCCTTTTCCTCGTCCTTGGTGGCAACGTTCCCCCCCGCATCCAATAGAGGATGGAGATTCTCCTTGGCTCTCCTTTTGTCATTAACATACTTATAAAAGCATTTTTTGTTGTCTCTCACGACAGTGGCCAGGTTGAGTTCTAGCCGGGCTTTTGCCTTTCTAATTTCCTCTCTGCACGACCTAACGCGATCCCTGTACTCTTCCTGAGTTGCCTGACCCTTCCTCCACAAGTGATAAACTCTCCTTTTTTCCCTGAGTCCCAGCCAGAGCTCCTCGTTCAGCCAGGCCGGTCGCCTTCCCCGCCCGTTCTTCTTTCGACACATGGGGACAGCCCGCTCCTGTGCCTTTAAGACTTCCTTCTTGAAGAACGTCCAGCCTTCCTGGACCCCTTTGCCCTTCAGGACTGTCTCCCAAGGGACCCTCTCGACCAATGTCCTGAGCAGGCCAAAGTCCGCCCGCCGGAAGTCCATGGTAGCGGTTTTGCTGGCCCCCCTCTTTACTTCACCAAATATCGAAAATTCTACCATTTCATGGTCGCTAAGCCCAAGCCGGCCTCCGACCACCACATCTCCCACCAGCCCTTCTCTGTTCGTGAACAGCAGGTCAAGCGAGGGAAGTTTTAATTACTCTCTTTCCCTTTTGTGTAGATGTCTACTTCTGACTATTGCATCCTCCAGCAATCTCTGCAAACACAGAAAAAGAAGGGAAAATCCACCAAAACATAGCCAGATAATGGAAGAGCAAAAAGCTATTTAGATTTGACATCTGATCCAAAATATATGCAGCAAAGACATGCAGCAGGAGACTGCATGTTGTGGCAGGGACAAAGGGCAGAGTACCACTGCCGCTGTAGAAAACTTAGGAACAACCACAGCAGCATCCATGGGATGCTGGGGTCGTACCTGGTGGGTACAGGGACAGAAAGAACTGCCATGATTGCTGGCAATTTCCATTCATTACAGTCTGGTTGGTCATTTGGTTGGGATAAATGTCAATAGTGCTATAGATCATTTTTGGTGGGAAAAATCTATAAGATAGAACCAGAGAAGATATATGAATCCTATTATCTCCAGTGGGAGAGAGAGGGTAGCGAGAGAGTGGCAAAGAAGAAACTTGCTGATCTGCATTACCTGGCACAGATACTTCAAAGAATCTAGCAACCGGCTTTTCTTATTTCCTGACTACTGTAGGTTATGCAGATTATGGTGAAAATTTCCTAAAAAGCAAGTGGCAGAAAGGTGAACAACTCATACTGGAAAGAAAAAAATGAGGTAAGGTCCTATCTAACATTTGTTCTTTTAAAAGTGTTTTCCTCTTGACTGCTTTCCTTCTTTTAAGGTCTACTTGTTAGTTACTTTGCAGCAATTGCCAATATTTTGTGGCAAGTGCTTTAAATGACTTGAATTTCTTGTAGGAATCTCATCTGTAATAATCCTCTCCACTGTTTTTTCTGCCATCAGTAGCATGTCTCTGAGAAGAGTGTACAGAAGGTCTTTCCCAAAACCCCAGCGAGGAGATGGGTTTCTCAGAACTGTGAATCTTCAATGGCATCTGGCAGGGAGATGCTGCAATTTGGTCCCTCTGACCTGTGGCAGATGAGAGGCTGGAGGCTTGCCTGTGTTATTTGTTTGTCTTAGGCAGGTCCATTAGTTCCTGAAAACTTCTGCCAAGTTAATAAACTGAAAGAAAAATTTGATAATAGCTAGGCAAGGTAATTTATAACATACCAATTTCACAAGGAGCAAAAAAACAGACTCCTTCTCAAGCAATCCATATTCTGTCACAACTCCTTTGTCAAATTAGCTGTAATCAAAGTTCTCTTAGGTCCTGTAGCTGTACTTGTGTGACATTTTTCTTAACTTTTGCATTACTGCTGAGCACCGATGTTTATTGAAATCCTGTTTCTGTTAAAGGTTACTGCAAAATTCCTGTTAATTCACACAAATTTTGGGTGATGTCTTTAATGAGTGTGGATCAGATATTTTCCAGTGCCTAGCATTTGCTAAACTCAGAAGAGAGGCAAGGTAGTCAAGTGGTGGTGGACCTTTGGGTGTCTTTGGCATAGCTACCGCACACTAGCTATGTCTCAAAAATTTTCTGTCTTTGAAGTTGCACAGGGCTGATGGCACTGACTCGGATGTGGAAGTTGTTTCCTGCCTCCTTGCACTTCTTTAGTATTTCAGTAAGGAAAAGGAAGGGAAGGATTTGCTTTTAGATTTTTTTTTCCCCCCTGTTAATTTATACTATTATTGGAAGAAGCATAGATAGTTTAATTGCAGTCATAGTCATCTGCTTGACAGCAGAATTAAGTGTAGGACCCATCGAGGGAGTATATTATGCATAACAAAAGGAGGAGGAGGAGGTAGAAGAAGAAGAAGATGACTGATGACACAAGGGATCTGGGCAGATTTTTGGCTGATCACATCCAGTGGCCATTGCTGTACATGGCTGCCCACTGCTTGTGCCATGGGGAACCTGAAGCAGGTGCCTGGGGAGCTCAAGGCAAACCAAGCCCTGGCAGCCTGACTGCATTGCCCTGGGGCAAGCCCGGGCAGGGGGATATCACACTCTGCAAGTGAGGCACCCTCTGCACAGGGGACAAGTGCCATGAGTGCAGACCAGGGCTCTGGCTGCTCTGGTGGCATCACCAGCGTGAGACTCAGGCATGAGCCGATGCAGAGCAGTGGCTCCAAGAGCTGGAGGCACAGTTAAGGTAGGCACAGGAGGAATGAGCATCCTGTACCCCCTCACCACTATTCAGAAATGTCTCTTTCAAAGCACTGCACTCACACCAGCACAGCCGCAACAGAGAACCTGTCATGGTGAGGCCCTATCCCACCACCAGGATATGTCATCACCCACCCAGCAGTGTCATGAAGGTGCCAAGAGCTGGAAAAGCTTTATTAAAAGCACACTTGCTGCCTAATCCACTTTATCCTTGCCTATTTTTTTCATTTATGTTTTGTTTGTCTTGTTTAGGCAGTAAAACACAGGGAGTGTAGTATTCTTATATTTGTTCCATGCCTACCACATTGTAAACATGGCCAGAATTTAAGATGAAGATTTTTCCTATACTTTCAATACAATCGTTTTACAAACAGGGTCTGTATTAAAACTGAAAGGAATACAGTTTGTTCAGTGTTATAAGTTATACAGTAGTGCCTCAGTGTTCATACTGCAGTTACCTGTGAATATCAGTCCAGTAAACAGAATGACAACAATATTTTAAGTTTTATTGAGTTGTTACCATTATGCAAACATTTAAAGCTACAAATAATTTAACTAAGAAATTTTAAATATAAACTAACTTCAGGAGAAGATGTCTTTAATAAGGCTAATATCTGCAGCCCCACAGTCAATCTTTTTTTTTTTTTTCCACTTGTGGTTTGTCTACATTTCTGAAGACCAATACAAATATTTTCTAGTTTATTTTCTAAAACCCTTTAAGAAAATAGAGCATAATTTGAAGTAGTGTGCTGATAATATTTCCATTGTTGGTTGAACAGATAAAGGTAATGATTGTTACTTAACTACAAAAATAGTTAAATAAGAATTATTTTTTAAAATGAAGCTTTGCAGGCTCTGTCAAATAAAACTCTCTACAAGTCAGTCTATAAAGTGTAAAATAATCTTACTTAGTCATTGGAATGGCTGAACACAATTATTTTGGTAGATAGAAATGGAATAATAACATAATACTTAAGTACTACTTGGCAAATACTAATCCCATCGACATGCAATTATTGCCCTAAAATATTTTTTTTTCCTGAAGAAATTGCTGAGCATCTGTGTGTTGGTACTGGTCTTAAACTGGATTAGTTACCACAGCAAACAGCTGATGGCTTCAGAAGTTTGGCCTGCGGTACTACTAATAGGGATAGTAATAATAAAATGCTATTGGTTGCTACAGATCCAAATTGTGATTTTTGATGTAATAACCAAATAAGGTGTGAGAACATCTTGTAACTTTAAATGCTTCAGGATCGGACTCTTGGTTAGATAGTGTTCTCCATATAGAGGCATTTAGCTCATAGACAAAACTGTAATGTTGGAGGTTCCCCTATCAATTTCTCAAGGAAATCTTCATGAAGTCAGTGATAGGGTCAGCGTTATGATTTAGTTTAAGGTGAGGGGCTACTGAAGAGGACATGCTTTTTTGTCTCTTTTTATGAAATTGTCTTGGACTCTTTCCTGGACTACAGTTAGGAGATCCAGAACTGAGATGTCAGCAAGATAAAGGTCCTGAGCTTCTAAATTACATGGAGAAGTGTCACCGATGTGGTAGGAAATGAGGAGTGGGAGGATCACGAGTAAAAAGAAGTGAAGAGGTCAAGTGTGATAAAGTTTGCAAGTTTGTCCAAAAGTGTGTGTTTTAGCATGATTAAACCACTTCCTATAATCTCTACAAATTAAGTGTGAAAGTAGATGACTTGTTAATATATTCCTTGCATTTTGGGAAGGTCCCAACTGTACTTGTATAGTTGCACTATTTATCATACAAGGTATAACAGGTTTGGGTTTTTTTCCAAAACACAGCTACAACCAGACTTCTGTGTGCTATTATTGTAGCCTCCTCTAAAACCCCAGGCAGACTGAGGATGAATACTTCTGATCTGAAGTGGCAGAGTCATTAAAATCAAGGATATTTCGGTTGATTGCTTCCACCCTGGAAATCATCTGTGTTTCTTTGTGTGTATCTATGTAAGTATATATATGAGATTCATATATATAATTTCCAATTTACAAATCCCTATCCTGATAGTTTAAGGTAGCTGAGGAGCTAGATAACTGTGCTGGGAAAAGTCAGTGTTTAAAACAGATTGAGTAGTTTCCCAAATGCCTTCCCCCTTGGGCCAGTTTGTATCTACCTCTCCACAGGTGAAAAATGAGAAATTTTGAGGCCAATTTAACACAAAATTCTCTTGACATATTACAATTATAGAAACATCTGTGCTAAATAGCGTAGTGGAAATCCACTGGGAATTTTCATAGTATTAAGTAGGTCTAAGATTTCCCATTTCTCTCTTGATTGGTTTAAAATATATGAAAAGTGATACGTAAAAAAAATTAAAATGAAATCCCCAAACCCATAAAAATTTGCATCTGTAACCAGAATGATCAAGACATTTCAATTTTCTGAGTAAATACTATACATTAAAGTAAAACAAATGTTCTTACATTGGGTTTTTAAGGAACATATTACAACAGCTGTTGTACAGAAATGTGTTTAATATGTTCTCTTCCTACAATTATATCTGTTTCCAAGGTAGGTTTCGAGCAATGAGAAGATAGTGGTCATATGTGACAATATAAGAAATTTAAAACTATCACTCACTGAAAAGATATATATTCCTAAAAATTATTTGATTTTCTGAACATTTTGCTTCAGAACTGAGCAATCTTTCAACGTGGTTTATGAAGAAATAATTTTATTAATATCACTAACTATGCCATTTCTTACTGAAATGGTTTTCTAGGGAGCACTGCCAAGACCAGTGCCCAGGATTTTGAGGTCCACATGGCTCACATAAGCTTGCCCCCCAGATCTCACCTGCCCTTTTATGAGGCAGTGGGATGGACACTTGTCTCTCCAGTATGTCTCACTAGCATAAGGATACTTGTATTGCATGAAGGTGGCCACCAAGACCCATGGATGCAGGGGGTTCCTGCAGCCTGAGGTGGGCACATGCCAGGTGAACTTTACTGCTCCAGAACAGACCTGCTCAGCTGTCCTTGAAAACTCTGGAAAGTAAGTGATACAGTAACTTTGGTCTCAAACCCTGCCACCAGGACACGCCTGAATTACACAGTAGATGTAGGCAATGTGAATAAGTGTCTCCATGAAGGAAGAAGAAAGGAATTAACAAATCTCTGGGCTGGGTTAGCTATCACAAAGTGGAACAGACTCAGTTTCCAACAACTTATTTCAGATCTTTTGTACTTGGGACGGTAGTATAACAGGGGAGACTTAACAACTTTACTGAGAGTTATGTCTGGAAATGTAATGGCAAGATTGCCAGCATCATCTGGAAATGAGAAAATGTTTTCAGGAATATTGAATTTGCTGTCTTCTCTGTGCCAATGTGTGAAACTTATTTTATGAGTAAAATAAACCTATCAGTTTATGAAACAGATGAAGATAAACCTGACCTGTGCTGTCACAGTTAGTGCCTATAAATCCATGAGGATTTTTTCAAAGCTAAAAAAGTATTCTAAGTGTTCTAAAATACAACATAATAAATCAGTGTTATGTATATGACATATTTACACCAAGAGAAAAGGAATAAAGTCTTAGTGCTTGACATAAACCTGTATGCAATGTGTATGTCCTTAAAGATCCAAAACAATGGATAATTTGTTCTAGATGTCTATTTTCTAGAAAAAAAACAACCCATAGCTTAGGTCCCTGAAAGCTATTTGACACCATTTACCTTTGAAATATGTTCTTTTGCTGAAGTGTTTTACACAATATGAAAACCTGAAATATTGGCTAGATTTTTTTCTTTTATGAAACATTATTCAAAATGCCAGAATTTTCTAAAGATGGAAAGTCTTATGTTCATTATCTCTGCTTGCAGTGGAATGTTAGGTGAGAGAGATAGTCAGGTTTTTATTTTTATGGTAACTGAAAGAACTATTTGCTGCAGGGGTCTTTCAAAGAGGAGCTTGATTAGAGTGTAGTTATATAGATTGTTGTATGTCATATTATCATCAACAAATCTTTTGAGGAACCTTGACATTTCTGATGTAAGTGGGGTTTTTTTGAAAGTATAGAGAACAGAACATTAGGAGACAAAGAGATCTCATATTCCTATCACCAGATCTGTCTTTCAGAAAGTCAAGGATTGGGTATAACAAAAAAAACCCTATATTAAGTACAAAAGTGGGTAATAAAAAGCCATCATTACCGAAAATATAAATAAGTGTGTAAACAGTATTCTGCTTCCTAAATGTATATGCTTCTATGTATTAGCAGAGTGGATGGGTTTTACAGGTTGCAGTTCACAGTTCATTTTTTGACACGAGCAAAATTAACACAGTCTGGTATTGGGAACTTGTTGTTATTCTTGGATCTGCCCCGCTACGAGCATTTGCTCAGTTTTTGTTCCATCATTGCCTCTCTGTTCCCTTTTTCTCTCTCTTCTTTACAGTCTGTAAGTTCCATGGTGCAGAAACTCTGTATTTCTTTGTGTGTGTTCAGTACCTGTACTCAGATCTTTGTCTGGACCCTTAAATGCACTTGTAACATGATAATTGAATCACAATTTTCTGATAACCTCAGTGAACCATAGCGAATTTTCTGTAATATATGAAAGTAAAAGGTTTCATGTAAATTACAATTACTGCAGCTAATAGAAGAGATGTTCTCTTTACACCAGCACGTTTTGGTTTCACTGACAATAATTTTAATGATAATACTGCCACACGTAATTTAGGAAAAACTTCTGAATTGTCTTCTGTTAGTACCAGAACATCTTCCCTAGTGATGGAGTCAATGGGACACCATGGATCTGTACAGATTGCAGTTTAAATGTCTGAAAAAAGAAGCTACTACTAAAGAGCTTTTTATAGGCAAAGGCACTAAAAAAAATGACATGTTTCAAGTTCTAGACTTTCTATTTTGGTCAATGTGATCCTATGGATGTATTTAATGAAGAAGTTGCATAACGCATAAACCCGTATAAAAACCCATAGACATAAGTGCCTGAAGCAACTCTGTTGGGCAATTACAATTCTTTCATTTCAGATTGCCTTTCTGGCTTTGAATACTGTAGCTGTAATTCATTTTTCCACTAAGATATTTTAGCTTTCCCTCTTTCACTGAAGCAATACTTGAGTTCTCTAACTGAAATCAGAATTTGTCTTGCTTCTGCAGAGAAATAGGGGCAAAAAACATGCCTGATATTGAAGAAAAACCTGCCTGAGCCTAATGCATTGTCAAAATTGGTTAAGAAGACTTCATCCCTGTGAAAATAATTTTCGTGTATTATTCCTAATACTGCCAAGGTAAGTGTTGTCTCGGGTCACTGCCATCTAATCACCAATCAGTTGTTCCAGTCTGAGTTAAAACTGTGCAAATGTATCAAGGAAGAAAAAAATTAAAAAACGAGTATAAGAATTTTGGATTTTTTTTTTTTTTTTTACCTGCTAGGAACATTAAATGCTTTATATTGAAATGCGGATTCTGGAACACATTAGGCTCAGTCAAGTGCGGAGAAATTCTACTTACGTGTGATATGACTGGAAGATATTTTGTGTGGATCTCTGATAGCATTATTTTCATGTAGGTTTTCTGGACAGTGGCTGTAAATAGGACAGGAAGCAAATAACTTGTAGTTGTTTGAGTGGTAAAACTTACATCTGCCTTTATTGACTGAAATAATTTTTTAACTTCTGTGAGGAAACTGAAGTATAGCAATATTTCAGAAATAGAGTTAGAATAGCGCTCAGTTGCAAAATAGAGCTAAATATAAATGTTATGCATTATGACTGGTGTTTATAAAGCCAGTTAGAATAGACAGCCCCTGAGCTCACTGCTTAAATTCAGGCTTTTGTGGAATTTTTTTCCTATTAGCTTTTAAAATCCCAAACTATAGATTTCACCATTTCTCACACTGACAACACAGATGTTCAGTTCTTGACAAATACTTAGTAGCAGAGTAATTTTGTAAATTTTCTTCTGGTAAGATTTCAGGGAGTACAAATATAGGTACAGACAATAATTTGGAAAATTAATATAAAACTCTGAATGAATGTTCTAAATTAATAAAGTGCCTTCCATCATATGTTAATCTAGAAAAACTGAAACCTTGCTTTTATGTACAAAACCTGACAACATTCCTTAATCCGCAATTAAATTCCGGGTACTAAGTTTGAATTAGAAAAGTTACACTACATAAGAACAGCAATGAATTAATATTCCTTTGGACCTTACCATATAGTTTAAGAAGGAATTTATCACTAGATTAGTAATGAAAATTACTAAATTGGAACTAAATTATTTTATCTTTTTGAAGTACAATGGCAGCTTTTTGTGACGTTTATCATACGACCTTGCTGAAAGAGACTGCGGGTCCTGCTGGACAACAAGCTGAACATGAGTCAGCAGTGAGTTGCTGCAGCAACAAAGGCAAATCGGATCCTAGGCTGGTTGCATCCGCAGGGCCGTTACTAGGAGAGATAGAGATGTGATCATCCTCCTCTATTTAGCACTTGTCAGACCACACCTGGAGTACTGTGTCCAGTTCTGGTCCCCACAATTCAAAAAAGACATGGACAGGCTGGAGAGGGTCCAAAGGAGAGCCACAAAGATGATCAAAGGGATGGAGAATCTACCCCATGAGGAAAGACTGAAGGTGTTAGGTCTTTTCATCCTGGAGAAGAGAAGGCTCGGTGGGACCTCATCACAGTTTTCCAGTACTTAAAGAGAGGCTACAAAGAGGACAGAGGCTCTCTCTTCTCAAGGAGCCACATGGAAAGGACAAGGGGCAATGGGCACAAGTTGCACTGGGAGAGGTTTCATCTTGATATAAGAAAGAAAGTTTTTACAATGAGAACAATCGTTCACTGGAACAACCTCTCCAGCGACATGGTAGAGTCCCCATCACTGGAGGTTTTCAAGATGCAACTCGACAAGGTACCAGATAAGCTCATCTAGGCTCCCTTTTCCATAAAAGGTTTGTCACATGGTCTTTTGAGGTCCCTTCCAACCTGGGCTGTTCTATGATTCTATGATTTTATGGCTTGGGAAACTAACAAGAAACAATACCTTCATTTATAACTTTTTTTTTTTATGGGGTCATTCTGAAAGAATAAGAAAATCCAGGGCAGGGAGCAGGGAGGACCTGCTGAGGGGGAAAGAAATCAATTGGCTGGAGCACAGTTGAGAAGAAAAATGTGTAAAAACAGCCTGGATGCAATATTGTATTTTGATATTAAGAGAAACAGGAGGAAATATGCCTGACTCCCTCTTCTCCCTTTTCCTTTCCTTCCTCAAGCTCAAACACACTTTCCAGTCTCTAAGTTTCCCAAAGTATTAGGAACAAAGCAGATGATAAACTGCTTGCCTGAACTGTGCAATGGAAGAAGATAGAAACAGTTACAGTCTCTCCCAGGGTTGAGGAATAAATATGGGGTTACTGAGTGGTGATTCTTGACTGCAGAGCACTGGGCTAAGCCATGGGTGCAGACCCAAGATGCTGAAGATGAGAATCTTAAGACGAGGAGTAGATGTGCTGGAGCAATGATCAAAAACTTGGATGAGTACTGCATAGGAATTTGAATTCAAGACATGGAAGCCTGGAATTGTTCTCCCATTGTGTCAACCTTTTGGCATAGGATAGGGCTATGAAGTTGCTGGACTAAGCCTAGGATCTGGGTGAGGGTCTGGCACTGCAGGGACAACAGGTGATGTGCTACGTCCTGCAGTTGCAGCTGCAGGGCAAAAGACCTGGCTTGCAGAGGTAAACAATGCTGCCCACAAATTCTTCTGCACACACTTTTCTTTAAGTATTTATAATCCTACTCAGGTTATTATGTGGATTCTGTAGTAAAACCTATTTAGAAACAGAAGGTCTGTCTGCCTTACCTCACTACAGTGATAGGAATAGTGGGAGCCTTTATCCATGTTCATTGTGTTTTGGGCAGCACAGAGAGAGGCTGGCTTCACTGCTCCACAAGCCTCCCCACTGAATTTAGCCTTTACCATGTTGCCTCTTCATCAGCCAGAAAAAACAGTTGTTCAGATTTCATGAGAGAAAATAAATGTCTCTCATCGATACATGAGTCACGGAAGTCCTTGCTGCTCCCCTTGCTGTTTTGTTTTATGGGTGGGTTTTTTTTATATACATGTTCTAGTGCTTGTGGATAATAGGAAGCCAGAGATATAGGGTTATGTATGCCATCTTCGTGCTGGTGTTTTTTTTTATACTTCGTGTCCTGCCCTACTTCACGTGTATCACTTATTTTCAGAATGTAATCAGTCTGAATTAAATTTATTTAAAGTAAGGTTAAACCACAAGAGAGAGATTTATTGGAGATTTAATTTTACGAAACCAAGAGCTTGGGCTCAGTGATTTAACTTTAGAGTAATCACTGCTTTCTAGGGGGGATTAAAATTAATGGCTTCATAATAGCTAGATTTTATAATTCACAGATGTAGCTCCCGTGTTATTCAGGAAGACTTACAATAAATATCAAGATGATATTAATGATCAAGTAGAAAGAACTTTAGACTAATCTTTCAAGTCCTTCATGAAAACAACTTTTACTGTTGAATCCTTCCAATTTTAGATTCAATAACAAAACTCTCACAACTTCATTAGGGTAGGTGTTCCTTGTAATAGGAATTTTTTTATGCAGAAGGCTGATAGACCTGCTGGGTCCATCAGTCTAAAATACAAACTTCAAACCAGTTATTTTTCCAAATGCGAAACAGAAAAATGGACTTCAAATTTGTTGCAGTGTTGAGACATTGAATAAAGCTGCAGCAATAAGCGAAAAATTTAGAACGGGATGCACCAATATATGTTCTCTTACACAATATGAATCCCGTATAAGAAACACAATTATTAAGTCATTTCCAAAAAATGACAGGTAGAATGTGAATTGGGGAAATATAGTGAAAAACAACAGCGAAAAACAACAGCCTAATAGTTTTTACAAAAAGGTCTGATTCTGTATTTAAAAGTAAAGTGCTACCTGTAGTGAGGATGCAGGATGCTCAGAGCAATGAGATGGAGGCAACACCAAGTTCTCCACTCTCACTTTAGTGGGTAAAGAACTTTGTCATGGTTGAAGAAATCCAGGGTTTTGTAAAATGTATCTGTGCAATGGCTCTGGAGCTCTAAGAAAGATCAAATGACTGAATTCAGCTTAGTGCAGTGTACTACAGACAGTAGGTAAGGTGTACTTTTAATTTATGAAAAGTGTTGTGAAGCTTCTTATATTCCTTAATTTTATAAAGCAGTGTCGTGGTTTAACCCCAGCTGGCAACCAAGCACCAGGCAGCCGCTCGCTCACTCCCCCCCGGTGGGATGGGGGAGAGAATCAGAAGAGTAAAAGTGAGAAAACTCGTGGGTTGAGATAAAGACAGTTTAATAGGGAAAGCAAAAGCCGCGCACGCAAGCAAAGCAAAACAAAGAATTCATTCACTACTTCCCATGGGCAGGCAGATGTTCAGCCATCTCCAGGAAAGCAGGGCTCCGTCACGCATAATGGTTACTTGGGAAGACAAACACCATCACTCCGAACATCCCCCATTCCTTCTTCTTCCCCCAGCTTTGTATGCAGACATCATACGGTATGGAATATCCCTTTGGTCAGTTGTGGTCAGTTGTCCCAGCTGCGTCCCCTCCCAACTTGTGGTGCACCCCCACCCTACTTGCTGGTGGGGTGGTGTGAGAAGCAGAAAAGGCCTTGACTCTGTGTAAGCACTGCTCAGTAGTAACTAAAATATCCCTGTGTTATCAACACTGTTTCAAGCACAAATCCAAAACATAGCCCCATATTAGCTACTATGAAGAAAATTAACCTGATCCCAGCCAAAACCAGCACAAGCAGTCAAAAGTATTATGGATAAAATCATAGAAGAAAGGACCAAGATTTAATGAACAAGAAATTACTTTCTATGTGAGTTCTTATACCTCCTTTAACACCTAACATCAAAGGATCTTCCAAACATACATTAACCAATGGGCTTAACATAGTCACTTGGGGTTTGCATTCTCTCTCTCAAGGGAATAAATTGTACGTACATGACATTTTCAGGTGTAGGCATGTTTGTTTGTTTGTTTGTTTTTCTTGTATAAGACAAGTCAGGTTAAAGAAGGCTATCTTGCATCTAGAACAGAAAACAATGATCTTTAGATCATCTGCAGATTCCTTGCATGGACAGAAATGGTGAAAAAGGGCTGTCTTCTGCAGTGACTGCCTTTAACTTAACTTTGAAACATTGCATTCATATTTTATCTTCCTATATTTCTATTTACGTAATATGATTGTACCCTCTTAGTATTTCTGTACCTTTCACATTTAAAAAATGTCAGGTAGCATTCTCCTTTTCTTTCATGCCTAGGACAAAACACACTTTGTTAGTATTATGTATGCATATGTTATTTTTCTAAAAAATAGCCCTGTTAGTGCAGCTAAATCTGGTGCCCAAAGTAAAACCTCTCCCAAAATAAAATCACCAAAACAGGCAAGTTTGACTTTGAGCTCACAAAGTCAAATTGCTAAGATAGACTTACATGTGTGTGAAGATATGTTGTTGTACTTAAGGTCTCCATGTAACCTGTAATATACACTCTATTTTACCTATGAAATTCATATACATATTTAATGGTGAATATAAAATAAGACATGACATCTGAACATAGTCACATTTGGGGAAAACTGATGGCTTAGCTTTATCTCTAGACATAAATATGTGTGATTTTTTTTTAATATAATTTCATAATGAGATGCAAAGGCACATAAAGATATGTGTTTCTAGATGTGAAGGATTAATTACAATTAAATGCACACTGAATAATTCTACCTGTAGTAAAAAAAAATTATATATATACACATATGCATATTTCTACACTGTATTGGTCGAAGTGTTTAGAACTAAATTTCTCATTCTTTGTTATAGCTTTAATATTAAGGGCTGCCAGGAATATCTTGGCATGAGCTCCATTGGTGGTCATTTCCTCAGCATGAAACAGTGATTGCCTGTTCATATTTCACTGCAAAATTACTTATAATGTAGATGCAAATCCATTATATAAACAAACAAGATGCTGAAACCCTTATCCACAATTTTTCTTCTGAATACTGTAGGAATTACTTACAAATAAGAACTTATCCATCAAATTTAATGTTTGAGTTCTCTGACAACATGAGCTGTTAAAGCCATCTTGCATTTTAAATACTAATAAAGGGCATGTGTAAATATGAGTCAGAGGTGAGAGTTGTCTGCATTTTTCTTGTTACATATGCAGCATATTAAATGGGGAAAAATGGTTAATGTTTACACTGAAAGAATTCCAAATTGTTCTGAGCGCAGTTAGTCTATATTAGTTCTATTTGGAATCTATTTAAGGCAAGTACAGATGAATAAAGTAGATAGCATTGGGGGGGGGGGGGGAAAGACTAAACACTAACTGTGCTTGTTCTTTGAAGGAAATTCTACAAAAAAATTTAAAAGGGACCAGAAAAGAAGTTGTATATAACAGGGCACAAATGGTAAAGCTAAGATAAATTAACCACTACAATAGAAAGTGTTTTGCCCTTCAATCTCCCAACCACTACAGGGAAATCCATCTAAGACTAACTGTTAAGCACTGTAAAAGAAATGTCTACTTTGTAAAATGGAATCCAGCAGCTTGTAAGGAATTCATGTAAAATTTTGGGCCAGCTACTTTGCATTAAAAAAACCAAACCAAACCAAAACAAAATAACCCCCCCCCAAAACAGTAAAAGTTCACCAAAATCAAAAGACTTAATATTTTCTTTAAAAATAATGTTACCAGCAAAGAAATTAGGATGTATTTCCAAATTAGAAAGAAGAAGGGTAAGGCAAGTCAATTTGAATGGACCTAGACAGACTTGCTTTTTCCACAAAATATGATGGCATGAAAAAAAAAAGTACTAGAGATCTGAATAAAAGCATTGCAGAACAAAGTCATGAAGCTTAAAATGGAAAGAAAATTGTACAACATTTCATTAGTTTCCCTTGAGAAGTTCTACTTATAAAATTATTGATAAATAATTTAGGAAGGTCCGTGTGCCTGTTATTAAAGAAATATGTTCCTACAGTAGATAGGCATGCAAATTCATCTTATGCTGTAGTGGTATCCTGTTGCTTAAATGTTAAAATCAATTATAAATTTACCATGGTGAAGCTAGCCATGGAAAAAAACCCAGTAATTATTTACATTTTTGTTCCATGTTCTTGCTAGCGCTCAGAGGAGCTAACTGGTTACGAGGACAGAAAATATGTTGAACTAGATATTTCACTAAACTGTAATGAATAGTTAGACTTTTCAAAATTATGACAGTTTGCCTTCACACAAGTGCATTTATTTTTAAGCAATCTGTTTTTTCTTTGTTGTGAGGTTTCCATTGGCTTTGGCATTTCCTAGAACATGCATGGGAAAGGTTAATTTTCAGAGGAAAAACAGTGAGTCCTTAGAGTACTCTCATAAGACTTCGAAGAGCAGTCCCTAGCTCCATAGCACAATTTCCCTAATGACTCTAAGGTCAGAATTTTGGCTTATCTTGACCATCATGTTTTGCAGCTAGGTTGTCTATAATAGTCTGTACACTGCAGTATATTCATACACTGTCTATATATGTCCATCTTGGAATGACTCAAAACCTTTTCTGTAAAATGAAAAATAAAACTATAACCTCATTATCTTTACCTCATCCACTGTATCATGTTTCTTTGGTTTCTTTTCTTTATTTTTCTTCAATTTTAACAACATAGCAAGAGTATATGCCTTCCACTAGAGAAAAATCAACACAGAAATAAGCATTAACGTTCCAGAACACAGGAAAAGAGCTTTAGTCTGAATTTAAAATAAGGAAGTATGACCTGCCTTGATTGGAGAGTCAAACTGTTGCCCCAAAATGAGAATAACTCCTACTACTTACACATTGCTTTATAAGCAGTGACAAACTAAAACTTTCCTTTAAGTGTGGCACGTTTTTTCTGTTGCAAATTGCAAAGAGAATTCTGTAGCAGTTACACTCACTGGGAAGCTGCCAGCTTTGCTCTGTATCCTAGAGAGTTGAAAGAGCAAGAAAATGAAGTTGTTCCAGGCTTGATTTGGAGATGAGCTATTTATTTTACAGAAAAAAAGAAAAAGAAGAAGTATTGAAACCCAATTTACAAGAGTCTATCATTCTGTGAATGAAACCAGAGTTCAGTGATAGGACTGCTTTGAGAATCCTAAAATTTATTATATTAGTTTTTTAATTGGATCCCAATAAAACACACAGTGAAAATTCCTAACCTCTTACTCGATGCTTGAGAAAGGTCAAAGATGAAAAAAGAGAGGTAAAGGAGAATCTGAAAATGTGGCATATGAAAAATGATAGAAGCAATTAAATACAAAACTTAATAACCTGCTTGGCTGGGAATACTGCTCTCAGTGGAAATATAGCCTTTTGCTCCTCTTTCTGCTCTACCTCCCTGTGCAAGAGAATGTATTTTAATTTCTCTGTCCTGACTGCCGAAGCTTTCAGGTCAAAGCTGACAGTCAAAGACTGAAGGTAGTGAAGTGAAAAGTGGGAGGAGGAGGGAAAAAGGGGTGTAAGCGCTGTGAGATTGCCTAGTCCTCAGAAAAGGAAAGTAAGGAGTTTGAAAATTATTTGTTTGAAAGACAGCTATTTGTAGCAGCAAGGTATTTAGCCTAAGAGCATGTTTGTTAGAATTACAGCAGTGGATGAGATAAAAAGAAGAATCAGAAGAAATTGAGGTTTATGAGAGTGTCCAGATTTCCAATGACAAACTAAACAAGACACGAGTAAAGTGGTTACAAAATGTTAAATGGAAGAGTTGGAGAATGGAAGTAGCTCTTTTTTGACTGTCTTTCTGAAGTCAGTTTGGATTGACTGGAGAAGATGGAAACCCTCTGAAAAGAATCAAGCCAATAAAATGACTCGATTTTAGAGATGAAGATACTGAATCAAGTACCTTGTAAGACACTGATGGCAAAGGATTTTCTAAAAGGGATTGAGTGCAAGAGTTATTTGTAGACCAGAAAAGGTACAAGGTCAGGTGGATGTTAGGGAGAGTGTTAAGAGAGGGAGTAAGTGAAGCAAGACCAGAAACATACAGGCTTCCTTCATGTTTGCCATTTCTGTTATCTATGCAGTGATTCGTGCCTTTTGTATAACATCCCAGAATTTCATGAAATGAAGAGCTTATGAGCCAAAGATCGGCTTATTATGAATAGAAACAAAAGGAAAAATTTAAAAAAGAAAACAAACTGAATCTGACTGCCTGTACCCTGCGTTGAATATTGTGTGCAAATGTGTTACTAAGATAAGGGAAAATGTTTTAAGAAAAGTTAAATGTCCTTTTGTTTTGTGCACTTCCATGCACCGACAGACAGTAAGACAGGGTGAAGGAGATGGGGGAAAGTTCAGACTAAAACTCATGTGAGATGGTGTACCTGACAAATACATGTAAGGCAAATGTTTCCTGAAGTTCCCTGGGGAGTCAGGAAAATCAATGATCAGAGTTATTTGATGTTTGAGAGTCCTAACGTGATCAACCTGCCAGCAGCCTCTGGTAGGTACAGAGGAACTGAACATCTGTGCACGCTGATTAAGCTGAAGGGGATCATGGTTGCAGGGCAGCAGGCTGCCCGTGAGGACGCCAGTCCCATACAGAGCAAAATGCCAAGATGCGTACTCGCAGTGTGACGGCTCCTACCGTCACTCAGAGTGAAAGAGAGTCGAAACAACAAAGCGGAGTGGTCAAGACCATTTATGGGGCTACTTAGGGGAGGATTGTAAGGTGATATGTGCTCTCTGCTACTGGCTTAGAAAAGAAGCAAAGAAAAAGAGGGTGGACTGCCACAAACAGACACTGTTTGGGCAGCCAGAATTTAAGCTTGGGAACAGACACATATGGGTGCTTTTTACACGCCCTTTTTCCAGATTTTCACAATTTTGTGGGAGAGAAGACAAAAGGAGAGGATAAAATATCTCAATGAAGTCTGTTTTATACCAAATGATAATTTCCTAATCCATCATAACAATCGCTTATGTATTATAAATGCTTTGTTTATTCTAGGTAAAGAAAGGAACAAGCGTAGGCACAGCCTATTAGAACATCTGCTGCAGAAATCTGAGCAACCTGATGCTTCAGAGAGGAAATGACTGAAGAACAGCTCCACAGGGGATGGTTTGGGTGGTTGTCAAGGTGATGTCACTCTGGTTCTCTAAACTTGTGCTTTTAAAAAGCAATGGGATTGTTGGAATGGGGGTCTCTCTAGGCAGAGCCCAATCTAAGATGAGGTTGCTTTTTTATCAGCTTTATAGCTGAAGGCCAGTCCATACTCTGCACTTCTAAGGATACAGACTATGTCTGGGGCAGGGTATGGAAACATTAAATTCAGAGAGACAATTGCTCCATTATGAGACCAGTAATATAAAGAAATACATGTGTTGGTGTTGACTCCTAAGAACAGTGACAATGAAAGCAAAAAAAATGGAATAGCTTCAACGAATAGGCAAAGTTGATAATAACAGTTTCCAGATTTTCTAGGCTTTTGTTTCTTCTTAAATTGTGGCTGTGCTTGGTTTTGTTGTCACTAAAATGAGGAAGGCTGACTTAGAGCTTTAGTACAGCTAAGGATATAAAAAGCAAGGTAGGATGCATTGTCTCAGACATTAAGACACTCTGGTATATGACTGAAGGATGCTGTCTCCCTGTAAACTTTACCTCAGAAATCTATTTATGGACTACCCTTTCATTTTTGCCTTTCTTGACAGTAACCAGAATGTGACATATCTCTCTTAAGGACAGGTTATATAGTTCAGGAGCTTTGCTCTCTATTAAGTATGAAATTCTCTATTTTCATGAATGTGGCTCAGATATATGTAGCTCTATAACATGCTGCTGCTGGCAGTGGAAATCAAGCTATGGTATTCCTCTTTTCCTTATTTAATCATATAATTTCCTTTCTATACTTCAGAGAAAGACAGCAAGGCATCCAGGAGCAGGAACCAGACAGAAGTGGAAAATCAATCAAACAATTTAATGAAATACTTAGTGGAGTTGGAAAAGTAAAATCCATAGATGTTTAGGAAATTGACCTTAATAACAGCCACCAGGGAGACATATGCCATATTTATATGCACATTAACAAGGCACTGTAAGTCCGTTGGGGCATAGACCGCATACAACTCCAGCAGTCTGGTAAAGCATCTGTTCTTTGAACACTGTGTCATGTATTGTTTTGTACTGCCAGTGCTGATTGATGTGTGCTGACAAAGAAGACATGTAACAAATGGGCCACAACGCTGCTTTAGGAAACAGAAGTGAGCTGGGCTGTGGAAGGGGTGTGCAACCAGGAAGCCTGCCCCAGGATTAAGATTCTCTGTATGGCAGACAGAGCCTATGTAGTGACAGCAAAGAGATGAGTTTTTATCTCAGTATTTGTTTTTATTAAATACCGCTTTAAAATGAACACTAAGAAAAGTGTTGAGGAAGAGAATTTTTTTTGTATAATCCTGCAAAGTGCCACAGCAAGAAAAATGCCTGTGGCTCATACACACTCTTAATAAGAGAGTAATTATTGTGCCAATGTAAATATCATGTTAAATTAACTCTTTCCCACCTTTCTCTCCCAGCTCCAACACAAACTCTGTGACACCTCAAATCAACATTCAGCAACTGATGTTCAGCTGTGACACCAGATCCATCTAGCTGACTTTTATTTCTCACAGGTTACTGATTGCGGACTAGTTATCTCACTCATTGAGGCCAGAAGTTGACCCCAATGCTAACAGGGGTCAGATAGGCAGGCAAGTGCTCAGACCACTACCAGCAATCGTATTTTCCTCCAAGCCAGGTAGGGTGTGACAGGCAGGTTCCCACAAGCAACACGTAGGCACGGGTATGCTGGCTCTGCCCCATCCTGCGCTGTGGTGTAGTGAGCATTCCTACTCCGCCTTCAGCAGGTAGGAATGAATAGGTTTTCTCTGTCAGTTTCCTATAAAGCAGATGAAATTTATTTTTTTGTCTATTATTAGCTGCTACTCTCTGTGCTATCACAGTTCTGTTTACATTGCCTTTTTTTCAACTAACACAAATCTTTATGGGAAAAAAAAGTGTCACGGTAGCTGTTTCACCATTGGCCTATGCAACTTGTGTTAACACGAAGTGAGCACAACTTGCTACCTGATCCTATTAAGTATTTTAGATTTCCTTTCTCCTGCTCTAAATGATGATGCAGAATGCAGCAATGCTGAACTGAGCAAATGAGGAGAAATGCAAGATGCATTCTCCTCAGCAAAACTGAGGAGAAATGAAAGATGCATTTTAGTTACACTTTCAGTAAAAAAAACAAAGTCAGCTGAGACAAGAGGCATGATCTCTTTTAATTAATACATGTTAAACTCATTTTAATCTTTGGATTTCCATGATGATAGCTGGTTTTGCCCATCTGGGCGTAAGGATGGTGTTCCTTATCTTTTCTGCTGAAGCCATGCTGCTAGCCATAAAGAATTCAAAATTACATTTGCAGTGCACAAAATAACACCATGCAGAGGTCCCTGCAGTGTCTTCTAGTAAGCTAGCTGTGGAGTGCAAAAATGATATAACTTCTTTACGGCTCTTCAGGTGACCAGTGGTTAGCCCAGAGTTGGCGTTCCCCTCATGCAGCTGTATCATGGTCTCTGAGCTGTGCCACTGCCCTGTGGTTCATTCACTCTTCCAGACCCATATGTAAGAGAATCACTTCTTACCAGTTTTATTTCCCTAAGCAGGCAGAAGCGGCTTACAGCCCAACCCTCTCTATTTTCAGTCCTAAATATTCTTCTCAGCTGTTAAAAATCATAACCTTGCAAATACAAGGAATAACTATTCCTTTGTCTCTCTGTAGACCTGCAAGTTTTGTTCCTCTCTTCCCAGTACACATACGGGCATGTGTGCAAACGCAGGTATGTGCAAGCACACACATGCACACACATACACCCCCACTTCCACCCCCCGTCCCGGCTTATCTCCATGAAAAACACAAGTGCATCTGTTGCCAATTAAGGCAACATTCAAATTTGCAAAAGACTATCGACTTACTTATTTGTTTTACTTGCTGACAAGCCTTTTGGTAAAGTGTTCTTGGTGTATCATCTTCCCTTTTTGCCTTATCTGTCTCTGGAGTTATTTTCTATGACTTATATGAATCTCTGTCCTCAGGATTTTATATAGTGAAGGTTACACATCATCATAATTGTATACAGGACTCTCAATGTTAATGCATCTCTCCGTAACAGATTTTAAAACAAGTCAGTAAGCCATCAGAAGGATTCTTAACCAGAATGGCTATAAACAGTGCTAAACCAAAGTTATATCATATGAAATGAATCACCTGTGGGTGGGGAAAAACATGGCATAAATTGAGAATAACTAAACAAATGTTTTCCGTTGTGAATTGGTGGGAGTGTTTTTACAATCTGGAAGTTTTTAGTAAGTGCATGAGTTGCTCCCCATCAGTATGCTGTGACTAACCATGCAGAATAAAGTACATAAGCCATAAAATTTTATTTACTTAAACACAACAATCTTTATATTTTTTAGTCTCAGTTCCAATTAGACTGGCAGTTTTGGATAAAGTTTAATAAAGTGGCATTTCACAGCACAGGAAACATAGAAGCTCAGGAATTTGGAACAGGCAGGTGAAGCCAACTTTCTCTATATATTCCATATAATGCAAAACTACCCCAGAAAAGTTCATTGCAAATATTCAAAGCTAGATGATCTTCAGCAGCTTTGGGGTAATTTCAGTTACTGACTATAAAGGCTTTTAGATCAAGTCCTTCATTTTCATTACTCAGATTCAGATGCAAACTGCATGACCTGAAACTTTATCATAACACTTTCATGTGTATTTTGAAGTATTTAATTAAGTTTTCAATTAATCATTATTTGAATGTTGGCCCTCCTGCTGCTGGAATAGATTTGATTAAGAATTAGGCCACATTTAAACCTACATTAGTAAATGTACATTAAGCTTTTAATAAAAGCAAACTCCACAAGCGTTGCATTCAGGCCCTGCAACATGAGATGAAAAGGAATTCTAGATTATGCATCTCTATTTAGGAAAACTCCATTTCAATTTACTTAAATTCAATTATAGTTGTGTTGAACCTAGGTGCATAACAATCCATGCAAAATGAGCTGAATTCGAGGAAGATTCTTTCTTCTTTGCATGTATTGTATATTCCTTCATATACATACTAAATTATATAGAATGATTTCTAATAAGGTATTGTTTCTAGCAAAAAGTAATCTACATAATTTACACTGAAGTTGTGATCTTTGCAGCTACGGTATCTCTTCTCTTATTGTTGACAAGCTTTGCAATCAAATATCACACATGTATTGGAATGTCTTAAAATTTGAGGACTTGATTATTTTAATGTGTGCCAATTTCCCTCTTTGAGAACATTCTTAAAGAAGAGACAAAAGAAAGAACAAAAGCAATGCTCATTTGCAGATAGCCCTTACAATAATGTGAGAATAATTGCCTGAACCTATTGTATCAAAAGCAATCACAGTTTTGCCAGTCAAGTAAGAAGGAAAAAGGAGAAAATTCAAAAACATACTTCTGGTAGGGAAATTTCTAGAGCTGATCTAGAAGGTTATTAGTACCTGAAGATAAAAGCCAAAGATTTTTCTGGGTTTCATATAATTTTTGTGTTTTCTCACTCTTTTTTTTTTTTTTCCTTAGAGTGTCCTTTTTACAAAATGCCATATAATTAAAATTTAAATAAGAAAAACTGATTCAAGTGTTGCCAACCATGTAGCTGAGTGGAATTCTGAAAAAGCTAGTGTGGCCCTAGAAGAGCACAAAGACATATGGATCCCCATCAGGCCTATAGAGTGCCCAAACTTACTAAACATGGTGGCATTTGCAAAGGAGAGGGCAAGTGGTATTTTGCAGATGAGTGATTAGAACCAGTTCCACTATGTTGTTTTCAAGAAGTTTGGCACAAAATAAGTTTGAAGTGTTTCTCATATGAGAGTAAGACCTGTTCTACTATAACAGGCTGTTGGACTTGGGAAACGGTGCTGTAAAAGGACAAAATAAAATTTTTACACAACATATGATATGGAGTTATAGAATGATGTAGTCTGGAAGGGACTTCTGAAGGTCATCTGGTGCACTCCCTCTGCTCTAAGCTGGGCTGCTGTGATGGTCAAAAGAGGTTTCTCAGGGCCTTCTCCAGTTCAGTTCTGAAAATCTCCAAGGATGGAGACTCCAAATCCTGCCCAGAATCCTTGCCAGCATGTGGGCACTCTTGATGACTTTTTTCCTTATATCTGGTTGGGATTTCCCTTGCTGCAGCCTCATTCTTTCATTGTGCACCTCCGAAAGGAGTTTGGCTCAGTCTTCCTTGTCATAACCCATTAGGTAGTTGAAGACAGTTGTATCAAATGCAGTTCACAGTAAGGTACTTGGTAATTCACCATATTCATGAAGGATCTGAGCATTACAGAGTATTCACATTGCTTATTAGAGTTTCCAATCTTACTGCTTACGTTTAAAGATACTTTAAGAAAAAGGAAAAAAGCGAAGAAAAAATTGTAATCCATTAATAAGGTAACTGGACAAAAATAAACTCTCTGTTTATATCTGCTCTAGCTCATCTTTTCATTCCCAGAGGCTTTTCTCATTGATATAACATAGTTAATCAATTCAGGATACTAGCTAGACAAATTGTGAGTATGACTGACAGAATTGAAAAGACAGTGAGCAATATGGTGAATATGTGACTATTCTTATGTGAATATGAAAGAAGTTGATCCTTTTTAACTTTTTTTTTTTTTAAATTTTCCAGAATATGTTTTTCAACACAGCAAGATACTATTCTCAATTTTATGAAAAAGAAGGAATATGTCCAGGACATTAAATGAACTGTAAAGTAACTTTGGTACCTTTTATCTTGTGGTTTCTATGTTAATGAATGTTAATGCAGCTTTCACCTTGCACAAAGGAGTGGTAAGACTCCCAACATCCTTGTGTAAGCACTGGAAAATTACATATTTTGAATTCTCAAAGATTTTGAATGTACTCCATGTTGCCGCAGCCTAATGTTTGTAGGCAATTCACAATCACTTTTTTTGTTTGTTTCTGTCGTGGTTTTGACTGGGATAGAGTTAGATTTCTTCATAGTAGCTGATATAGTGCTGTGTTTTGGATTTAGTACAGGAATAATGTTGATAACACAAGGATGTTTTAGTATTGCTAAGTAGTGTTTTACACTAATCAAGGACTTTGCAGCTTCCCATGCTCTGCCAGCTGCACAAGAAGCTGGGAGGGAGCACAGCCAGGACAGCTGACCCAACTGGGCCAACGGGGTATTCCATACCATATGATGTCGTGCTCAGCAATAAAAAGCTGGGGGAAGAAGAAGGAAAGGGGGGACATTCGGAGTGATGGCATTTGTCTTCCCAAGTAACCATTACGCATGATGGAGCCCTGCTTTCCTGGAGATGGCTGAACACCTGCCTGCCGATGGGAAGTAGTGAATGAACTCCTTGTTTTCCTTTGCTTGCGTGTGTGGCTTTTGCTTTCCCTATTAAACTGTCTTTATCTCAACCCATGAGTTTTCTCACTTTTACTCTTCTGATTCTCTCCCCCATCCCACCGAGGGGGAGTGAGCGAGCGGCTGCCTGGTGCTTAGTTGCCGGCTGGGGTTAAACCACAACAGTTTCATAATACTTATGTAAGTATGCAAGTGAGCATTCAAAGTGAAATCAGAATCCAATAAGTGAATGTATTTGAATGATGTCATGTTAAGATACCCACATAAAAAAGTGTAATGTGGGACTTTAGCACCTGATTATTTTCTAGATAGATAGTGCAGTTTTTTGGTTCTCATTTAATTGTGATCATCCTTATAGCTCAAGGTATTGGCTGTGTTGATTATCATAAATATATTCTTTTAGGTAGAAAAGTAATGCTTTAAGAAGAAAAGAAAGTTAAAAAATATTTATAGCTGTTAAGACATCTCCTGGACCCTGAAACACTTAAACGCAGGATTCATAAAATAAGCATATATTGCTACACCTTGCTTTATACATTCTTAAAGAGTGAAATTGTCCGAGATTTTCTGCATAATCCTTTAAACCCAAGTTCATTTTTTGGGCAGGGTATGAGATATGAGAAGGTGCTGTCATTGCTACTGGAAATCTTGGATCAGAAGAAATTTGAATTTTACATTATTTAGCATCTGTTTGTATTCTAGTATTCAGATATGCCATGGTCAGAAGGATTATGGATGCTGGTCATTCTCCTCTCTGTCTTCTAAGAAGGAAGTGGAAGCCAATCAAGCCAAGATACTTTTTCAGTGATGGCTAGACCACAGTAGAGATCAAAATGGATACTTTGGTTAAAAAAAAAAAAAAATTAAATCTAATTTTATAATTCTATCAATGGACTGATATAGCGTGTGTGTAGCGAGAAATGAAGTCAGTGAAAATAGATCTGGGTTATCTATTAAGTTCTATTGAACTGAAATTTATTAGATGAACAGTTTTGGCTTAGAAAAGAAAAACTTCCCAAAGCTAAAGTTGGTACTGACCCATATCTCAGCTGGACAGAATAAACAGTTTATTTTTGTCCAGTTATCTTTTGAAATGATCACACTTATATCTTCTTTTTTTTTTTCTTTTTTTAGTATCTTTAAATGTAGCACAATGTTCCTACTGTTAGAAATTGGTAACAAAGTGATAGTTCCTTTTCTGCCTGGTGGCATTTGAAGCTGAACCTACTTACTCTGTGCTGGGTGTTCTGCTGATATTATTTTACCTTGTGTTAATCATTAAGAATTCTCTGAAGTATCAGGACCCCAAACTTCCTCATTCATAGTAATTTTCATTCTGAATAATTTTCTATAAAATTAAGAATGTCATGTTGGGAAACTTTAAGGGCCTTGTTGGATATAATTTTATTTCATTTTTTTTATAAATATGGAAAGACAGGACAGTAGAGTGTGAATCAGTACAGGCTGCACTACAACGTGCGGATGGACATTTTGCCTCTCTTTTTTTTCTGCTGAACAGCAGGGTGCAGGTCTGCTTGTTCGGCTGGTTTGTGGCAAGCATCCTTATTGCTTTTATAGGATTTTCTGAAGTGGCACTTGGCTTGCTCTAGCTCAGTTTTTGTTTGCCTATTTTTTAGTTTTATTGCAGAACTGAAAAAATAATTTACATGGTCCTTCTGATAGAATGACATATTCTCACAGTTAGTTGCACATATCCCCCTAAAGCAATACAAAACCAATATGCATTCTGATAATGAGATAAAAAATTGTTTCCTTATATTTAAACACAATTTCCTGTATTTCAGTTTGTGTTTCAGGAAATTTTTGCCCATTGCCTCCCATCCTGTCACTGGGAACCACTGGGAAGGGCCCAGCTGCCTCGTTTTACTCCCCGCAGCAGGTACTTACACAAATTGATAAGATCCCCTTGCGCCTTCTCTGCTCCAGGCTGAACAATCCCAGCTCTCTCAGCCTTTCCTTACATGAGGGATGCTCCAGTTCCTTCATCATCTGAGTGGCCCTTTGCTGGACTCACTCTGGTACCTCCCTGTCTCTCTTTTATTGGGGATCAGAGAACTGGACACAGTTAGACCACAGGTGAGGTCTCAAAGACCCACCTGTTATTTTGTTTTTCCTACCAAAGGACTAAACAGATACCTGATGGTTGAACCAGAGACATCAAAAAGCTGGGGGCGGGGAAGAGAAGGGAGAATCCTACTTATAACGGCTAATCAGTAGGATTTTTTTGGATGACTGAACACTTTGCATGAAGGATTTTTATCTATTCTTCCATAAACACACAGAAACATTCACATGCACACACTCCTACATTTGATTAAAACTTGGATTAGCACTTTAATACACTGAAATGAATTCATGCAAAAGGTGAACTTGTATAATATGACATAATGTGTTTCTAAGTAGTAGGTTTTCCATCAGGAAAAAGTTGAAAGTACTGGATTATTTAAAAGCGATAAAAACACCCTGAGAGTCATGAAAGAGAATACAAAGAAAGATTTTCCTTAACATAAGGATGGAAGCAATAGAGCAGTTGCAAATACAGGTGTCTGCTTTCTTCACCCAAGTGACAGCTTATATTCCACCCTTCTACTCTTCAGAACTGCTGATCAGACTGGATTATTGAATTTGATCTGTCTGTAGGATTCTGAATCTGCTGTGTTGGTTGTGCTGTATAGCAGGATACACATTGAGGATGAATAGGTGCAGATACTGTAGATCAGATAGAAAGTGATCTAAATATTAGATGCGCTTTAGTAGCCAAAAGGTTTCCTTCTTGACAGGGAAACCTGCTGGATTATGAGTGTCTTCAGCAGTGGAGAACATGCTTTCCTGCTGAGTATATACCAGTTGGTCTTCTGTGCTAGTGATAGGTCTACCAAACTCTTGCTAAGAGAGGTTGTATTTCCATGTGTGGTATCTGGGTGATGATGGGCTTCAGAGTTGGCTCATCCACACCTTGACTTTAAGTGATCTGTTTGTGCTTTCTGTCAGCAGCATGCCAGAGGCTTAGGTCTGAATAAAAGGTGTGATAAACAACAGTGTTTAGATGTTGCTACTTACGCTTTCCTTCTGCTAAAAGAGGCTTTTTATTTTCTCTCAGTGTGCTGTTCGAGTCACAAATAAATGTGTGACAATTGGCCAGAATGGATATACGTACATCTGTTCCATTTGCTGCAGGCCTTCTATAATATCGGTTTAATTTAGTGAACAGCTTGAGGCATTCGATTAAATGTCTGATATTTACTTCTGGGTTCACATGCCAGATAGCTGAAATTTTTGGGTGGGAATTCTAAAGGTACTAGTATTAGTTGCTGGGACACTATTGACTTGTAATGGGTGGTAGAACTCTATTATACGTATGTGCTCTATGTTGTCATAGCATTAATCATTTAGTCTTAAAGTTACTAAGAAAATTGTCAACTGATCAATTAACTGATGGTGATAGAAAATATTCCTTTGGAAATGTGGATGAGATGACAAATTTATGAAACAGATAGCTCTGCAAGAAAACAGAGGAGTGAACCAGTGAAGTGAACCGTTTTATTTGTGACAGATAAATGTTTCTCTTTCAGAGCTGGAGCACCATACTGCGATTGCAAGACCCTGGCTGTGCTACAGTATTTTGGACGACAGGATCAAGATGAGGGTTTTTCCAGTTGGAAGACTGTGATAAACAGGAGTAGGGCATATTAAGCTATATATTCCGTCGTGCAGGTATACTGTGGAAGTCAGAAGATGGCAGTCTTCACTCAGTGTTTGAAATTGCTTCACAACTAAACCTAATGATGTGAACACTTGAGAAGTGAAGAATAAAATGAATATGCATCTTCCTCTGTATTTATAGTTGTTAAATTTTAATTTCAAGTGCATCTTGATAATGCAAAAATGACAGCTTTTTTTTTTTTCTTCTTCCCAGAAATAATTAATGATGAGGGCAACTAAAACATTAGTTAATTATTCTATGATTCAAACAAGAACAAAAAACACTTTTAGTGTAAAGAAAGTTCTAAAAACTATCTAAAACAAGGTATAGGCAAGCACAGACAAATGTGTCCAAAAGGAGGATCAACAGAGGCTGCTCAGCAATTGTGTATGCCTGGAGGCACCTAAACCTCAGAATCTGATTGCATTCTCCTTCTGTTCATGTCAAAAATCTCCTCATGTAAGCAGCAAAGAATTTAATACCTTTTCAAGCCAGACTGGGATCCAGGAATTAGAAAGAAATGGGTCACCGTTCCCCAAAGGCTTGATCCAATAGGGGGATATTGAAGATGTCTGGTATGCATAGTAGAATCTGTAATGTCAGCTGCCTGTTATATCCTACTGATCAGTGCATATCCACGGGCAAATTTAGCCTTAAGTCGCCCTGACACTGAGGGGAACTGAACTTTTTTATCTTACCCATCCCAGGATGCAAAGCAAGAAGGTGCAAACAGCTCTACCCCTCCGCCATCATCTGTAGGAATTTTTCTCTGGACTTCTCTCATAAGAAGCCAAAATGTCTTCTTACTTTAGAAAGTTCTAATTGTGATGAAGCAAAATGCATAAATTTCTTGCAACAAGCACTGGAAAGTAAGAAACCACTCTACCACCTGAGGGCCTGATCCAGCAGGACACAGAGACACATTCATTTTCTTATTCTCCTTCTGGCACAGAAATTTTGAATGCTTTCTTTGCAGGCAGCAAGGTGTCTCCTATTCTCAAGTAGTTGATAGTCTCTCCTATAATTCAAAAGATGTGAACAGGAAGGGAACAGAATTTGGATGTCTTGTATTTTGGGTGAGTTCCCTGAAAGTCAGGCTACTGTAGCCCACTGTTTCCTCTTACCATCCCACCAAGCCTTTGTCAGCTATGCATAAAAATCTTCACTTTTTATGAAAGGGCTGAGAGTTTGAGCACTCAAGGACCATGTGTGTCCCTTGCAGCAGACACATTGTGTGCCTGCACTAGTGATCTAGTGCTGGAGGGTTCCTTTTTGGCACAAATTCTTTTTGTATATGTACTGGGAATCTCACAGTATCCATTTGAGGACACCAAGCTTTAAACAGCTTCCTTCCTGGGGGAACTAAGGCTGAAGGGGGATGCTTGACTTCATCAAGCACAGAGGGGACATGTCAGAGACCGTCGCTTACAGCAGGAAAGCAAATCCCTTCTGCAGCCCTCCAACACGTACCATGCGTGCCTAGGGCCATCAGTGCAAGCTTCACTGCTGGTTAAGACGTGATGTGCATGTGCAGCCCTGGGATCAGAGTGGGCCACATCACATTCAACTTTGGTCCTTCTCTCTTGCGCCTCACCTGTCAGTAACATATAAGGACCTGTCCTCCCAAAAATGATTGGTTTTCAGCTCTTTTTTTTAAGCATTTTTGTCTCAGCTAGCATGCTTCCTATCCATCATATAGAACATTTTATCTTCTCATTACTGACATACATAACTGCAAGCAGATAGTGTACAGCCAACCTGTTGGTTTTGTATTGCTATCTGGCATCCAAGCATTTAAAAACTTAGGTTTAAAAGGGTTTAAATTTGAAAATGTTGTTGATTCTGGTCCTAGTTTATATGAACCAAATAACAATATCTCTATTTTTAATTTGTAACTCCAGTTCTATAAAGACTTGATTAGGAGCTTAGCTTTAAATACAGGAAGACTTCTTATGTGTTAAGTTAAATAGGCTATCTGAACATGTTTAGCTGAACTTTTAGGCCTTCCTCAAACTTACAGCCTCCAATTCGCACTTTTAGAGATAATACATCAAATGAATAGCTATTGAAATTCAGCCCCATTGACTTCACCAGAGACACACTAATTTTAATCAACCAAAATTCCCAGATGTCAGATGATATAAGCTGGGTTTTTTAAATCAGTTTAATATTAAATATTAAGAAGTTTTCTATGTCTAATGTTGAGAAAATGAGCAAGCATACCTTACTTACTGTAATATTTTGATTATTAAAAGTACCAGTGGTAACTAATAATAACACTATGGTTCCTATACAGACTTAGGTTTGCTTGCAGATGAAACTGGAAAGATAATAACTTTAGATTTGAGCAAATTTGAAGGTAGGAAAGCAATATTTTCTTGATAATTCAGTTAAGGCTTAATATCAACATCAAAACCATTGTACCTAATGCTCTGTTCAAAGAGACTTACAGTGTCTCACATGTAAAAATTTGATAGCACCATCATTCACTAATTTTTTTTTTTTTTAATCCATCTTGCACACAAGGAATCCAGAAAATAATTATAAAGGAACTCTCTTATTTGTCATGCAAATATTATTTTATAAAAATCTGAAGTCATTTAGCAGTGAAACAGTAGTAGTAGGTAACATTTTAAATGAGAAAATTAGGAGCATAAAGGAAAAAAAGTGGAAAATGTTTATGTATATTTTTTACTTTTATTTATATGTTTTATTGTAAACAGAATATTTTCTATTAAAAAAAAAATTAAGATTGATTTTAACTACTATTCAGATTAATTATTCATCCCTTCACATGAGTGAACTAATGTTCCTGCACAAGTAGCTATCAGCCATAGAAAATATCTTGTTCCATAAAAATATTTCATTTTAGTATTTTAAACCCAGCATTCTAATTTCTTATTTTGCATTGATTTTCCATAATGTAAAGATTGTCTAAACAAAAAGTCACTTTGAAGAGAAGAATGAAAAGTTTCATTTAGACAATTTGAGAACTTGAAAAGCCTCCCACTTTCCTTAATAAACAACTGAAACTTTTTCACATAAATTTTTCCTTTGACAAAACATAATTCTAAAAAATGTTGTTGAACAAAGCTCACACAGTGGAAATTATCATTCTTATGCAACTGCAGAATGTATAGATAGATATCATATAAAGTGCTTAAGTAAATAATTTTGATGTTGATGTCACGACTTTATAATATAGACCTATGATGAGCTTTTTGAACATCGGGTTGGTTGTTTCTATGTCTTTTATGATTGTTGCGGTTTAACCCCAGCCAGCAACTAAGCACCACACAGCCTCTCGCTCACACATACACCCCACCCCCACCCCAGTGGGCTGGCGGAGAGAATCAGAAGAGTAAAAGTGAGAAAACTCGTGGGTTGAGATAAAGACAGTTTAATAGGGAAAGCAAAAGCCACTCACGCAAGCAAAGCAAAACAAGGAATTCATTCACTGCTTCCCATCGGCAGGCAGGTGTTCAGCCATCTCCAGGAAAGCAGGGCTCCATCACACGTAACAGTTACTTTGGAAGATAAATACCGTAACTCTCAATGTCCCCTCTTCCTTCCTATTCCCCCAGCTTTTTATTGCTGAGCGTGACGTCATATGGTGTGGGATATCCCTTTGGTCAGTTGGGGTCAGCTGTCCCAGCTGTGTCTCCTCCCAGCTTGTGATGCACCCCCAGCCTCCTCGCTGGTGGGGTGGGGTGAGAAGCAGAAAAGGTCTCGACTCTGTGTAAGCACTGCTCAGCAATAACAAAAACATCCCTGTGTTATCAACTCTGTTTTCAGCACAAATCCAAAGCATAGCCCCATTCTAGCTACTATGAAGAAAATTAACTCTATCCCAACCAAAACCAGCACAATGATTTAGCTGTGCTTTTATGGTTCAACACTCGCGCATCTAGCTCAAGGTGTATCTAGGTCAAAATGTCAGAGGTTTAAGTCTCATTCCTTTTAGGATGACCACTTTTGAGTGAAAGTATGCCTTGAAATACCAGGAATTGACATCCTCAGACAAATTTTTTTTCTAACCTCTACCAGTAACTATTTCGTAATAGATGAACAGGTAGCCTTATTGCCCTGCAGAGCTGAGTTAACTGCTTTGCTAAGATAAAATATTTTCCAACTTGTTCTTTTGCTCACCTCTAAAATCAAAGTACACTTTTGAAGTTGGGTAAGTTCCATTAACTATTAATCCTCCTGTTTTTCACTTCTTATCATTAGGAAGAGTATATCTTCTTGTCTGAGTCTGCTACCTGAAGCATCCTTGTTATACAGCTTGACGCAAGCATGTTGAGGAAGCTCAGAGCACCCCTAATTTGAGTTAAGAATGCAACTGTTGGTTAAAAGTGGTAAAATAATTCATCATTGTGGCTGTCCGTAGTAAAGCATCAAACACCCTGAAGACTATTTCTGCCACCAGCCATAAAAAGATGCTCTTTCAGGGTAAGAGAAAGATGTAGAAGGAATTGCTGAGTCACCTTTGAAGGTTTTTATAATATGGAGGAGAGTCCGATAATCACATAAAATCTTGTGGGGACGATAGCTATGAGGACCCTCCAAAAACCTGACATTCTTCATGTAGTGATACTTTACAGTGGGCATTATCCCTCTTGCTTTAATATTGTTTTGTTCAAAACAGCTAGTGTATGTTTAAGTAACTACTTTAAAGTGAAAAGATCCGTGCCTGCTCATCTCACTCACAGAAACCTCAATTCAGAATATCTTGAAACAAGTAGCATCATGTCCTGACCAACATTTCCTTCCATTAAAATTTTCTTTACTGTTTAACACTGTAAAACTACAGAACAGTTATTTTTTTCCCCCTCCACTTTATGAATTTTTGGAATTAAACTTGAATTTAAAAACTTGCAATGAATAATTTGGGGGATTTGTTTTTAAATTAAAAAAAATCTAAGATGATTTAAAGATTTTTTTCCATGCCTACCGTTTTCTGAATTGAATACCTCTGTGATATATTTCTGGTTAGAAATTGTATTTCTGATTTGAATCCGTTATGAATAGGGAAACATATTCATCACATCTTCAGAATTTGTTGTCTACAGTTATATTACAGTACTTTTAAGAGTTCACCTTATGTGTCTGTGTTATCAATGAATTTATTTCTCAAAATGATTGAGCAGAAATTTACAAGACGTGCATTTATTGTATTTGGATTTTTTTATTGTTGAAAGTAAACTGTACCCGTACCGGATAAACAGATTAAGTCTTCCATTAAATGTTTTTTTGTTGAGTGCTATATTCCACTAAAAAAGTCCCCATTAAGCTTGATTTGCCTCATTAAGTAGTCTGGTACCATACTGATAAACAGTGCATAAACACAGTGATAGGTCTGAGATTAGGGAGACTGATTACCAGTTCGTTGCTCAGGTTTTATGCTGGTGAAACCCTATTGATGCAATTGCTTTGTTTAGAAGTGGTGTGTGTGTAGTAGGTGTTTGAGAGATGCAAATTCCAAGGTTGTTACTCCCTTTGAATTGTTAACTTATGCCTTGAAACCTATCAGCACTCTCTGCAAAATATTCTTGTCTAATTTCAGAGAATGCCAAAGTACAGAAATCTAATTTTAGAGAATGCCCGTTCTTTTTCTGGGTGAAACTGAACTGCGGAGGAGCTAGTCTCAATTTCACATAGTGAGAGGGTTTTTTTAGGTTGTCTTTGTATTTAAAAGAAAAGGAAATAGGAGTTTTCATTTATGAAAGTTTATCAGTGGGTGGGGCTAATATTGTCCAGCAAGACCCATGTTTTTCATCATTTTAAAGAATACTTCATTAAAACTGCTCTTGTAATTCTTTCTGAGCTTCTTTTAGCAGGTATTTTTTATAAATTTACACATATTTTTATCCATTCTGATTTTAAAAGTCCTACTCACCCCAATTCCTTATTTGAGAAAGAAATTTTTGTCTAAATGTATGCCTCCAGTGATAAATATGAGATGACAGAGTAGACAGATGAAGGAGAAGCACAGCTTTTCTTACTCATCTGTAAGAAATGGCTGTACAATTCCTATAAGGTAAGTCCTTTTTGCAGGTAAGTCCTCATTTGAGATGACCTGGTCCTACAAGGCAGGTCCTAAATCCTTATTGAAAGTTTGACTTTCAGAAGTCACATAGACACAGAGCAGACAGGTAAGGGACTTCCAGAAATTGTTCACAGGTTAATGATTTTCTGCAGTACCAGTGCCTGCATTGGTAAAATTCACCTGCCATGTTACGTGATGTAGGCACAAAAGCCATCCCTGAACCCTTTAGTGTTCAGAGTTGGGTCAAAAGACACATCTCTGAGTGAGAGATGGAACTCCAAGCAGGAGAAGGGCAGATATTGTTGCTATATTCAGCAGAAAAAATTGTCAAAGTCTAAGTAACATTTGACAAAAATTCTACCAATCATCTCAGCCAGGATACACAGGGAAAGAAAGGTCAATAGACTGACATAAAATTTGTCTTGTATTTGTGGCAAAAGGGTAAAGTACTCATTAAGTTGTAATACCTTTGAATCAGTGTGAAAGACTGAATTGTAGAACTTTTGTCTCAAAGACTGCTTGTCTGGGCGAGGGTTCCTTTGGCTGCTGAATATGATAAGAATGGCTGCAAGGCCACGGGGATCTCCGGCTGGCAAGGTGTGAAAGGCGGAATTGTAGATCTGGGCGAGGATTCCTTTGGCTGCTGAGAAGGGCGGCAAGGTGTGGAAGATCTCTGGCTGGCACGTGCTTGGACGGTCAAGACTCGGGAATGCGGAGACGTGGCGTTGCCATGGAAACTGCAGCCCTCAAAGGAGAATAAAAGGGACTGCCAAGAGGGCCCCGGCGCGATTGCCGACCCTGCTGGAACACCGCGGACCCCGGAGCGGCCGCCGACCGCCGGAACACCCCGGGACGTCGCGGATGCATGGCGGTGACTATTCTTGCAAGTCTATCCTGAATGCCTGCTTGACTTCTGTCTTTTTACTCTGTTCTATCCTATCGCTACTAATTTTCTACTTTTGATATTAAAAGTTGCTGTTTTGCGTATATGGCATTTGAGCTCGTTTGTGTCTTAATCTCGCTCTTGGGATCATATCGAAACCTCCCCCGGGAGGATCGGGACATTCCCGACATCGGATCGGGACAATCAGTATTTACAGATCTTAGCTTGTTCCAATGAAAATAACCTTGACATTACCTGCCACTACCTAATGTCGTCTTTGATTGCTTTTAATGACAGAAGTTATATAACGTTTTTCCCCCAACTGATTTAGAACACAGTTTAGAGCATGATTTAGAGGATTAAGCACAATTGTGTAATAACTACAGAAAGTCCACAATTCTCCCATCCAGCTCTTCCTATTGTATTGTATCTTGTTATCTTTTAAATGCACTGGTGCTAAAACTACAGCAATGAAAATGCCTTTCAACACAAATGAGATCCCCACGGCAATGAGACTTCTGTCTTCAGGTAGCTGACCCACCTCTTGTCCGTGCACTGAAATAGCTAAATTTAGCCGCCATTTGGTGGCATGCCAGAAGAGAACTTGCCTTACTTACTGCAGTTAGAAGGGTTGTAGATCTTATTACAATAGATAAGAAACAATTTTTCCAATCCATCTCTGTTCTCAATATTTTAACTTCTCCTCCTTTCTGGTGCATTGGGGTGAAACTGAAAGTTGTTTTTTAAAGTTGTTGTTTATAGAAGCTTTTTGTATCTTGGCAAGTTTAGCGAGGGCGAAGAGAGACAGTGATCAGTTGACCAGCATTCTTTCTTACAGAGTGGTAAACAGCTTAATGGAGAGGTCCCTCCCCCATGATGTGATAGGTGTGCACCTAAATCTGTACACTGCCATTTCTTCACATCCCTAGCGCCTACCTGAACCATCTGGCCACTGTCACTTAGTTGTTGGAAAGGTTTTCCACTCCATAGAAATAATTAAATCCCATTTGAAAACAGGACAAGCTACATTTTCTTGCAGCTATGAAGTTCTCTAACCTCTTAGCCTATGGCATTATGTTTCTGCCCTAGTAGGTATTTCATCTGTTACATAATACTGTCAAAAAACAGGCAATCAAATCATGAAATGTGTGCCCTACTACTAGGCCACTCTGGCCTTTTAATCAGTAATTTCAGCATCTCAGTTTCCCCAAGAATTTTCTTTTTAAGCTAGGAATCCTACAAAAAGTGTATGCATATGAAAAATTGTCATTTTCCACCCCAAAAAAACCTACACCAAAAACCCCTCAATGTCTCTAAAAATATGGCAAAAATATGTGTTCTTAGTCATTAAATTTGAGAATTCCACTCATTTTAAGAAGTTCTATTCTCTAGATCCACACTGCAGAAACTCAGTATAAGTTTGCTAGCAATTTGCCTTTGCTGATTTGATTTTCTGGCTATTACATCATTAGCTAAATAATTTTTGTTTATTTACTTGCTTGCATCTTGGTGTTAAATACTATGAACTGTATGCCAGTAATATTTTGTGGCTGACAGGTATGTATATCATCAATTCTCCAGTTAGACTAGTACACGTGGTATAGAATTATTATGAAAGTGAGGCATACTTGCAAATAAGGTTCCCTTTCCAAAGCAAAGGCAAGCTATCTAGGACATGACATCCCTTATTCAAAACTAAAATACAATCAACAAAGCTAAATATATCTTTTAGAATCATAGAATCATAGATTAATATTATTTAGTACTAGATAGTACAATTTAGTACTATATAAAGCTTGGAAAAATTACTGAGACACCACCCCACCCCCCTATGTTTGTCAAACATTTTATTTTGATTACTTTTAGACAGGTAAACAAACAAAATCCAAAAAGACAAAAAAAAATTCATGTGATAACTGGTCCACTTAAAATAAATGAGACCTATTTGGAGACTACACACAATGCTTGGATCAATATTGCTACACGATGCTGATATATGAAAACCTGCTAAAATTATGATAAGAAATTACGAAGTTATGTGTATATGTACTTGCATATGTTTGTACATGTTTCATAAATACAAAATAACTTGGCATATAAGCAATTGTTAACAGTATGAGAATAACTTAAAGTAAACATGCAAAAGAGGATATGTGGCCGTTCAGTCCACTCACACTATCTAATTCTGGCTCTTCCATGCCCTGGTCTCTATAAAATGAAAGTCTTTATTAATGTGATCACCCACTACTTCTAAAACAGTGCAAGGCACTACACAGCTATTAACGAATAGACACTGATTCAAATACAGGCTGTCTTTTACTTAACCTCCTTTTATCCAACTGTTCTGCAATGCTGAGCTGTGTAAAGGAAAACAGAAGTAACATTTTACTAGCTTTAAGTGTTATGACTACAAATGTAGGAAATGATCAGAGATTGTTGGCTACATTAATTTTTTTTGGTTTATTATTCATGCACTATTGAATGCATTTTTATCTTTTTCCCTTTCTACTGACTAATTTGTTGTTTGAAACAGCAAATACAGCTATGTGATCAACATTTTTCTGGCACATTTTGCCTTAGTTTAGGGCATGTGAATTTAATTCTCTTATCAAGATAGACACAACAATACCCATTGACAATGTATTAATTTAATATACTTCCAAAATATCTATCTGCTCACTGAAAAACTTCTGTAGCTATTGTGTTTATTCAAAATGGTGCTAAAAGATATGGTCACATCCCAAAGTCTGTAATGAAATAAGATACATTTAAATCTTTTGCAGTCTTTGAAATTCTTCTAGTGTCTTGAGATAACATATACAAATATCTTCTTCAATAATACAGAAAGATTCATCTTTTTAAAATAAAATTTTGCAGTTTATTCTTTCCCAGTCTATCCTGTCTTTATTTCAAAACTGTCTTTCATACATCATCTATTTAAAGCATTTTACAAGCTTAGGTTTTACTTCTTAAATCATAAAAGGAGAAGAAAGAACATTAGGATACATAAGCTGGTTGAATTTCATGGATTTTTTAGGTTACAATCTCAGTGCAGCTCTCTTTTGTTACTTAAATGATCAAGAGCACTCCTGATGATAGGCAAAAATAAAGTTGATATTGTTATGCAGACTCTCCAAGTTTTTGGAATTTTGCAAACATTAGCAAGACAAGCTCAGACGATTTTGTTCACTAGAGCATAGGAAGAAGTGTGAAGAAGATATAGTAGACAGACAAGCCAAGTAATAAGCCAAATCCAAGTTGCCTTCACTAGAAACATATGTTGTCTTGCCAAAGCCTGATTTATAAAGGAAAAGGCTTAGATAAATGAAATACACTGACAACATTAAGCATTGACATTTTAAAAGATTATTTGAAATAATCTGTGAACCTTCTATGAAAAGATGTAACTCTGAATGCTGTGTTATAGCACTAACTGATATCAATTATGTATTTCCTGAAAAAAAGTCATGGAACATTCACACTTCCAAGGACAATAATGTATAAAAGCTGCTAAGCTGTTATTTATTTGCATAAATCTTTCAGTCTTTGCATTAATGTGCAACGGCATATTTGATAAAGAAATTCTATGCATTTTTTCATCTTGCTGAAAAGACATGTTTCATTTTCTTGAAAAATATACTTTAATTTTTTATGCTGTTCATCTCATCTGTCTAGTATTTTGTAGAAATATAATGTAAGACTTAAGCTGTTTTGGTTAGGAATGTTTGGAGCTGTGACTTCAACTAATGAGGTCAGCTTAACTTCAAGAATAATCTCTAGTTTACATCTAAACTCTGCAATTCAGTTGCAAAATAACTTTTTACCTGCAATGATCACTGTAGAATATGTTTCATTTTTCATGTTACCCAATAACATCCTTCATAACATGAGATATAGTTAGGGACACCATTTTACTGGTGAAAATAAAATCTTCACTATTTCTGCTTTAAGGGTCAAAAAGCCTTATCTTGTCTCATCAATATTCTTGTTCTCTCTGAAATTGTTAAGATAATGAGGCTGAACTAATAAAGATCCTGTTTTACATCATGGTAATACTGTCTGCATTGCAAGTCAATGAATGGTTACTGTTTATAAACATGTACATATGGTTTTCAGTGCCACCATGCTATTAAAACAATAACCTATAATACCAACATCTAACCAGCCTTTAAATTGTATTTATTTGCATGTGTAATAATAGCAATAATAATTCTATATGCCAGAACTATGCAAAAAACAGGTTTTGAAAATTAAATTTTTGACAGCCCACTTTGAGTAATTTCATGCTGAGCCTTCTATCTTGAAAGTTAATAGGAGTTTAAACATTAATGACATAATAGTGAGTTTGTTCTGCAAGCTCCTGTAGCCCCATTTGCTATTCTACACACTAGATGAGGAAGCAGGGGGGAATGTAGAAGGAAGGTCTCCTGCACAAAGCAGACAGGTGAAAGTAAAGAAAGAGAGTATAAATGCCACTCTGCATATGTCCAGAAAGGTTAAGAAATAGCCATTCTCCTACCCTCAATTATTTGCAGAATGAACTTCCCTTGTGTAAATTTGAGGCTCATAATTCTAGATAAGGTAGCAGGTTTTCCCACACAAATAAAGGTATAAAAAAAAAAATCTAGTGCTTCCTGGACCCACCTGAGGAGTTGCAGTCTTTGAAGTGAATCATATCTGGGGTTTTTCCTTCTCACCTCCGTCAAATAATAGTAAAAATTTGTCATGGAAATAGCCCCATAAATTAGTATGACAAATCAATACTGTTTCTCATGGTAATGTCAATCCACAATCAACATTCTGCAAATCTGTTCTCTGTAATGCTTTTAAGTGCATTTTAATTTCATCAGTCAATAGCAGAAGCAGCAGTTGTAAATGATACCACTGCTGAGTGCAGAGGCTGAAACTTTAAAGCTAATGACACTATTGAGGAGATACGAGTCAAAAATAGTACAGAAATGTTTTAAACTCTCTGTGATAGCATTTGGGTATCTGCCCCAGTGTCAGCTCTCAGTCAAGAAGCCTGCAGTAGCAGCAGTGGGAATTGTAACTAACTCCCTTGTTTTATCTCCTCTGCTAAAGTCATTCTCATTTCTGCATTGGTACATGTTCAGCGCTCTATCTCTTGCTTTCTATTTACTTACGCTTAATATATACACAGTAAACCTAACATACTAGAATAGAATTTTTTAAAAAATCACAAAACAAAACAAAAAAACCCAGGGACACAACTTCACTTTGTATAAATAGATTGTAGCTTTTCTGAAGCTAAAGAAATTAAGACTATTGTAGGATTCTGTCTATCCTTCCATCAATCCATCGATCCACTCATCCATTCATCAATTTTCTGCCATCTATCCCAAAGTTTCTAAGCCTTTTCCTAGTAAAATCAACAGCAAATTCCCCAGTGGAGTTTCTGGAGCATCTGACTTTTTTGGAGTCCTTTTCACTTTTGGGAGGATAAAATAGTGAGGACAAACATTTGAATTCGTAGCAAAAGATAAGAGAAAATGCATCTTTAAACTGAAGAAAATCCCGTTTCCTGTATAAAGCTGTAAAGTATAAATAGCACTCAATTTCTTAGGAAAAAAAATTTCAAGTTCCACCTCCAGAACAGGACTTTTATTTCCAAGAATAAGCACTGAGGAGGAAAAAAGACTGCAATGCCTCCACACAAACTCCACTGTGAATGTTCCTAGCAGTGCTGTTTTTTCTCACTTCTTCTCACTCAAAATGCAGCTGTCTGCATTTCTTGCAGCTACATTTGTACAGGAGAAAGTCTCACCCTGTCCTTCATGTTTTCCTTTTTTCATGCACATTAAGTCCACCAAGATACAACAGATGTGTTTAAGTCCTGCTTTAACAGGGAAGGATTTGATCAGCTACAATATTGGCTAGCCCCAAAAACACCGCTAACATGATAACAGAGATGTATTAACCTTCTCCCTTCTGTATGATGGGACTAAAACAGGGGCAATGCAGAGGTAGCTGTCAAGGGCGGTTTCATGGATTGCCTCAAGTTAGAAAGAACAAACAGAGAAACCATACATAAAAGTTTAAAGATGGTGAGTCAGGTGGATAACCAGTATAACACATCTAAATTTGGTGCAGTGGACTTTGAAGGGCTTGGGCAATGTTTACAACTGTATTTGCCTAGAGAAGTATAAGGAGGTAACCCTTGGTTGACTGCACGCAAGCTAGAGATGACTCTTGGTCAGACTGTTAGCTTTAAAATACAATTCTGCAGGAAATCAAATTCATGCAAAGTTTGAGCAACTTTAGAATATCTGGTTGCAAAATAGGTATTTTTAATACACACTTTTAAAGTTACCTGGAACAGATAGAAGTAGTTGCCTGAGGGACTTCGTGAAATGTCAAAAAGAGAAAGGCTAGAGAATTCTGAAAACATAAGACGACTCTTATTGCAAATGTAGTTTATGAAACATTATTGCAATGGTATCATGGCAAAATATAAACTGGTATAGTAAAGACGCTGAAACTGTTATATTTAGTTACTTCAGTGACAAATTCCTAGCTATTTCTATAATAGAATGTTCAAAACAAGCTGTACAGAAGAATTTCCATTGCAGAAATTTGATCATAATAATTATAGTTCTACTGACTTGCTTAAAACTGAACACATAAAAAGGATTATTGCTAGAATGGAATAATAGATTGCAAGCAGTAACAAAAATCACAAATATGGCTTGCCGATCATCTCCAAAAACAAGTCAGAGCTGAATTCTGTGACTATATTCAAATAAAAATGAGCGTTATTCCCAAAATCTTCATTTATTTGTTTCACATTAATTGTCTGAAGATAGATTAACTTCTTTCCTTTCATTATGGCCTTTTTTTTGATCTTAAATTTGCTCTTATCTTCTTTTTTTCCTTTTTTTTAAGTAAAGCGCATATTCCTATGTTTTTCAGTCTATGTGGAGTAGCGCATTTTCTGTAAATTTTTTTTGTTTTCTAATCACTGGTGCTTTTCTACTTGTTCTGATGTTTTCTACTGTCTTGCCATCTCACTTTTTGTCTCACAATTACAATCCCATGCTTATTTCACAGTTATTCAGAGTGTGTCCCAGAATAAATTCACAGACTGCTTCTAAGGGATTTATAGCAGATGATTTGAAGTAACAATTTATATCACAGTAAGAAGTCCAGAAAAAAGTCAAGTTAATCTGAAAGACATTTATGTCCTGGTCTCCTATATTATGACAATAATCTTTTTAGCTATTATTAATTTTTCACAATTAACCAAACACCTTCAGCAAACACAGATTGAGAAAATCAAGACAGTCTAATGCTGACTGCAATACAGGTGAAGTGTTCAGATACGTAATAATTTCTGGTTTATTTTCATTATAATACTTATGCATGTTTCTACCATGTACATTTAATTTTAAATTTCAAAGGAAAAAGATGCATTAATAGAATAATAAGGGGGAAAATCAATTTATAAATTATCTCAGCCAGTAGCAAGCAACAGATTAAAATCACAGCAATATGATTAACTGCTACATGATTGTTGCAGCAAATATATGTCTAGATAATGTAATAAACAGTGTAATTTACATTTTCACACCAATTCATGTTTGAGCTTTATAGGTTATAACACTCTTCAGTCCAAGATGTATTACTCAGGTATAAAATTATTATTTATTTTTAGGATGAATGGAGAGATAAAGTGTGTAGATTCTTCACTCTTGTATAAACAAACCCAAGATTTTGGATATCATACAGTAATGTCATCAAGACCCCTTTGCGAAACCCCCATTCTGATTCTTCCGTTCATCCTATTGCTGTAACAGCTTCCAGAAAATCATATATTTCCAAATATTTCAAGGTCATTGTAATAGTCATAAGGCCAGTTTCTCCTCTGCTAAACCATTGGCTTCCTCATCTTTAGCTATAATTAATTAGATGCCCTAACTTATTAATGGTTGCATTATCTAGACATGGAAAATATTTATTCCCTTCAGGTCTGTTTTGCTGCTACCTACGTAACCTTTCTGGCCGGAGAGGAAGCACTGTTTTTTTACAATGAGATCTACAAAGCAGAAAGCTATGCCGGCCCATCAACCCCCTCTGCTGATGTCATGGAATGTGGAGATGTCTTCAGCTTCCCAGCCCGGGCACTGCAAACAGCACTGACAGGGCAGCAGGGCCTTCAGCACAGCCTCTAACAGCTAGCTCCAGCTTGTCTGCATAGGCTTCGACCACGCTTCAGACCACAGCATGACCACGTGGTAAGCTGCTGGCCCATCATTATGACAGTGGGACAGCGACTGGGTCTCCTGCAGTGCCACCTATGAGTCTTGAAGCCGGACACATTCACGCTCCTGCTGCGGTCGTTTGAGCTGCAATCCACGTAGCAACCACCACCATGTGAGGCTGTGGGACCTCTGCCCCAGCACCCTCGCGCTGCTGGGGCAGTGAAGCACCGAAGGTTAGTTTGCACTTGCACAGCAACATTGCTCCTGCTCTGCGACGGAAGGAAGAGGAAAGCCTCAGTCTCATTTCTTCATTACATCTCATGTTTTACGATCTACGCGATACGGGCTTATGTGTTTGATAAAGTATTCACAGTTGAGCATCTTCCTCTGTCTGTGCACTGTTGTTGAACAGGGATGCTTTTTCTGTGTTGTGTAGTGAGATGTAGAGACTTCCACCTCAGAAAAGTGCGTCTTGGTCTCTAGAAGTGCCTCAGTTCTACAATCACCACCTTATTTTACCATTTCCTTTTCTCCCTAACATTTCTCACCATTACCATTTTTCTCAAATTATGTCTTGAAATTTCATGTTTACTAATGCTATTTCTTAGCTTTTATTTTGGCATTCAAAAGGTCCTAATGCTAAATAAATTTATTTTTAGTATAGGGAGACACTGTTGTAAGGTGTGCAGTACATGTCTGCATTCAGGTGAGACTCCAGTTGCCTTCAAAATCCTGTATGGCTTCTTTCTGGATGTTGTTGTTTAATTTTAGTGTCCTTCAGTTTGACATCCTTTAGAGTTAAATTACAGTTATCTACTCATATACAGAATATGTTTGTATTATTAATGTTTTTTAAGAAAAGGAGAACATTGCAGTAGAAAAGACAATTGGGGATTGAAATTTGAAAAAAAAACCAAAATCCATTTAACCAATAAAAATCCAGATTTTTTTTTCAAGTAAATGAAGAAAAAAGTTGTTTATAATTAAACATTCTTAAGAGAATTTATTGGGGAGGACTATTTCTTTTTCCCCTTTTTCATACAAGACTTTTATTTTAGAGTAGAAAAGTCCTGTAGAATATTCCAGAAAGTAAAATACAGTATGTAACTGTGGAGTCACAATTTACAGTTTTAATTTACTGAAGATCGAAAGAAGCTTACCAGCTGAAAATCAATACTGAGCTGAATTTAAGCTTTTGTAACTTGGGACTTCTAAAGTATATTGAAGAAGTGCCATAAAAATGTGAACGCTTGCCTAAATAATTTATCAGATAGCAGTTACTTTATGTTCTTTTAAGTATGGATGTCTAAACAGGACCAACAACTGCATTTTTAATATGCATTTTTAGCAACGCTTCTAAAACATGTTTTGTACACAACCCCAGATAAGACAAAAAATACATATCCTTAACTTTACTGACTAGTTCAAACCTTATCGTATGCATGTGTCTTTTTAGAACCAGGTCCGAAGTTTAGAGATGGCAAGTTCAGATTACAAAACTGAGCTGAATTTGAGACACATTTACAGCAAATTATTTGCCTTGACTCTGTTGAACTTCAGGCTGAATGCTGATAATGCTGTATCCATGCTCAGATGCAACTATGCCATATCTTAACAGTGTGAAGGGACTGTATATTGTGACAATACTCCACAAAGGGCACATAGTGCAAGTGTGTCAGCACCCCTGATCCTCCATGCCAAAACATCCATGTAGCAGAGTACTACATCACACACCTTGGAGAGAAGATATGTGGAGGGCAGACTACCCAGAGAGGTAACACAGAAAACTCAGAGGTTCCACTTCTCCCACGCAGGGTAGGGCTAGGTTAGTCATACAACTGATTGTCAGCACAACCTGCTATAGTGAGCCTTCACACCATCATTTCCTTCCATTCGGGTATGCAAGCACAGCTTTGGTGCTGATCTTGTGACACATCTCAGCACTAGCAGCCATGTTCATGTTTTGTCTGTTTCCTGGATGCATGTAACACAACAGCCATTGCAGCTAATATTTTATTAGGAATCATGTTAAAAACCGTTACAGTCACAGTGGTTGTAAATAAAATTTAAACTCAGTTCCAGGGCTGAGTTAATTGTGGGCTTCCCATGGATTTCTATGGAGTCAGGAAATTATTCCAAAGGGCAAGGTGTTTTGGAAGGGTCCTTAGTCATGTTTTATTGTCCTCTTATGCAATATGCCTTGCAGAAGCATGAAACTGTTTTTTTCAGTTTTAACATTAGTATTTAGAATTTATAGTCAGAAGACTGGCTGAATGAAGACTGTTCTTTGAAAGTTTTCTTTAATACTTATTAATTGTTCAAGAGTGTAATTTTTAGTCTGTCTAGAATGATTGTATGGTTTATATGAGTGATGAAATGAGAGTAATGCAAGAAAACTCATGAATACTTGATGCTGTTGAGCACAGACAGGAATTTCTTATCTGCCTTTGAAAATCCTAGCTTTTTGATCAAATAGCTTGAATCATCTCTGTAACAGCACATACTTTCTAACAATTTAGATGATAAGCTCTCTGGTGAAGAGGCAATCTTTTCATCCCACGTGTGTGCATGACCTAGCACAATGAGGCCCTAGGCTTTAATTTATGCTAAGTTCTATTCAGAGCAAATAATTATTAAAATCATGTGTAGTACACTTCTGTGAATTTGGATAGGAAAGAATAGTAAATGTCTGACAAAAAAAATAGCAATATGCTAAAAATGTTGTGTGTACTATCAAAGCCAAAAAACCTGACATTTCTACACGTATTATATGGCCTACAGAGGTGTTACTGATTTCATTTTGTTGTGGGTATGCTGTACTGCCTTTAAAGGGTCACAGTGATGCCATAGAGGGAAAGAAATCACTTTGTAGCTACTCACAGCCCTCATGGGTAATGCGCAATATAGCCAACCTCCCACTCCTGTGAGGACAGGAAGTATAGGGGACATACCATGTGGGAGGTGCATTCAGGCTCTGTGGCAGTGAGGTGGGGCGGCACAGATAATTCTCATACTATCTGTAGAGAAAGGAAATATTAGGGAATGAGTACAGAAGGCCAAGCCTTGGCCAGTAGCTACACTAGCAAGGTAACAACATGAAAAATTGCAAGGCATTATGTGGTGGGTTGATCCTGTCTGGATGCCAGATGCCCACTAAACCGACCTATCACTCCCCTCCTCAGCTGGACAGGGGAGAGAAAATGTAACGAAAGGCTCATGGGTCGAGATAAAGAGAGGGAGAGATCATTCACCAATTACTGTCAAACAGATTCAACATGGAGAAATTAATTTAATTTATTACCAATCAAATCAGAGTAGGGTAAAGAGAAATAAAAACTACCTTCCCCCATCCCTCCCTTCTTCCCAGGCTCAAGTTTAGTTCCGAATTCTCTACCTCCTCCCCCCTGAGCGGTGCAGGGGGATGGGGAATGGGAGTTGCAGTCAGTTCACCACACATTGTCTCTGCCTCTCCTTCCTCACACTCTTCCCTTGCTCCAGCATGGGGTCCCTCCCATGGGAGACAGTCCTGCATGAGCTTCTCCAACGTGAGTCCTTCCCACAGGCTGCAGGTCTTCACGAACTGCTCCAGCGTGGGTCCCTTCCACAGGGTGCAGTCCTTCAGGAACAGACAGCCCCAGCGTGGGTCCTCCACGAGGTCACAAGTCCTGCCAGCAAACCTGCTCCAGCGTGGACTCTTCTCTCCTCTCCAGTGTCCACAGGTCCTGCCAGGAGCCTGCTCCAGTGGAGGCTTCCCACAGGGTCACAGCCTCCTTCAGGTGCATCCACCTGCTCCATCATGGGGTCCTCCACAGGCTGCAGGTGGATATCTGCTCCACCATTAACCTCCATGGGCTGCAGGGGGACAGCCTGCCTCCCCATGGTCTTCACCATGTGCTGCAGGGGAATCTCTGCTCTGGTGCCTGGAGCACCTCCTCCCCCTCCTTCTTCACTGACCTTGGTGTCTGCAGAGTTGTTTCTGTCACATATTCTCACTCTTCTCTTCTGACCACTGCTAGATTCTAGAATAGAATCATAGAATCATTAAGGTTGGAAAAGACCTCGAAGATCATCGAGTCCAACCATCAACCCAACACACCATGCCCACTACACCATGTCCCTAAGTGCCTCATTTACACGTCTTTTAAATACTTCCAGGGATGGTGACTCCACCACTTCCCTGGGCAGCCTGTTCCAAGGCCTGACCACTCTTTCAGTAAAGAAATTTCTCCTAATGTCCAATCTAAACCTCCCGTGGCACAACTTGAGGCCATTTCCTCTCGTCCTATCGCTGGTTACTTGGCAGAAGAGACCAACACCCACCTCGTTACAACCTCCTTTCAGGTAGTTGTAGAGCGCGATGAGGTCTCCCCTCAGCCTCTTCTTCTCCAGGCTAAGCAGTCCCAGTTCCCTCAGCTGCTCCTCATAAAACTTCTGCTCCAGGCCCTATATTGGTTCAGAGAAGTTTTGTTGCATATTAACTCAAAGATTTATACTGGAAAATACCTAGCAGAACTAATGAGATATTTTTATAGCAGGAGATTTTTTTTTTCTTTCTCCCTGCAGCATTAACACTGGAGATAGGTATGCTCCTCTCCTCAAACTTTAAGATTTAGTTATGTTTTATGTCTCAGCTAATGACTACTGTATATTTGTCTTCAGGAAAGTTTTATAGAAGACCATTCTTTGTTTTGCACCTACAAATCTATATTAAATCTCTTTTCTGTGGTTAATTTTTAAAAAGTTTTTGAAGTCTTAATGTTTGTTTAAGTTAAAAGGGGAAATTTTCAGAATTATTTCTCTTCAGTTTGCATAACTCTTCTGTCTCTGTTCTGTTTCTCTTTTATTTTCTCTCTGTCTTCCCACAGCTTATTTCGTGATATCATTAAGTATTTTATTGCTCTGAAAGAGATGCTTTTATTAACAAGTTGGTTCCAATCTATACAGTTATGCACTAATCTAAATATATACAGTCTGGGCCCTATTCAGAAAATTAAATTTCGTAGTTCTATTAAATCATACTCCATTCAAATGAGACTGGAATTTTCATAGCAGCTTAATCTGCAGATATTGAAAGCGGCTAGCTGAGTGTTGGATGGGTTAACATGAGTTTCAAAAGTGTTTTTAAATATTCTTTTCTGGAGATACATACTTTCTTTAGAATGGTGTGGATTGACTCACAGAAACTCTGTTAAATTTTCATTAGGAAAATGAAACCTCATTTGGACATTTTGCCAACTTTTAGTTCACTGGATCATTCATTTTGAGAGGGTTAAGAAGCTTTAAGACATACTATTTACATGGTACATTGTGATGGAAGATATTATGCTAGACAATGATATAAAAAAATCCCAGTGTTTACAGTATAAAAATATCCCTCATTTTAGTTTTACAGTCTTGTATTTCTGTTGACCTTGGGAAGTTATTTCTATTTTACAGTGCTGTGAATAAAACCGGAATGTGTCAACAGTTTAATCATAAATATACCAATTCACATTTCTTGGTGTAAGCATTGCCAGAGGCATATTGTGTGGCAGAAAAGCATAGCAGGTTTTTGCTTTACTGACAAGAAGAGTCCAAGAGGCCAGGGAGGGACTGGAAAAACAATGTTTTTCCACAAAGTGATTTCATGAAGACAAGACCTTTCATCTTATTTTAGGCACTGTCAATAACTAACCTGTTTTCTACAATTCAGCCATCCAATAACAAACATTGTGGGTGTGGGCTTTTTTGTTTGGTTGGGTTTGGGGCTTGGGGCGGAGAGCATTGTGGGTTTTTTCTTTTTTTTTTTCCCCCTTCCCCCCCCCCCCCCCCCCCAGTAAAACTAACCAGCAATGATCTACAAAGTTTCAGGTTTTGTTTTGTGAAACATTTCCATCTTGTACACTTTCAACAAAAGTCTCGTGTTTTAAAGAAAAAAAGAAAAGCAGGTTCTTTAGAACCTTAGACTTCCCATTTATATAAGATGCTCTATCCTGTCCCTCCAGCACATGGTCAAGTATCAGGACAGGGGGAGGAAACCTACAGAATCCAATTTCAACAAAATTTTCAGCGAAGTTCATAGTCCCAAAATGTATAGATGGAATGCTTTGGAGAAATCTTTCAAAGAAATTGCAAAGAAATTTAGCAGGCTAGAAGGAACTTATGTTATTCAGTTTTTAAATGACCATGGCACTTCACCTGGTGAGCAAGAAATTGTTTTTTGAAAAAATCCTTGTTGATCAGATTGTTTGCATGCATCCTAACATAATGAACAAAAAGCAACTCCTTGTAGTTATCATAACATAAACACAAACACATCTTTTGTATTGCTAACATTAATTTTCCCTGGGATTTTAGATTTTTGTTTTAATTGCATTATCTTTTTTAATTTCAAAATCAGGAGTACATAGTAATGTTGGGGTTAGATTCAGCAGCAAGATTAACTTCTGTTGTGATGGTTATTTTGACATACTTATTGATCCTGGACACATAGGTAACAGGTGGGGTAAGAGTTATGTTAGTGACCTCATCTACTTATAGATAACCGTTGTCTTTTATTTTAATTTTGAAAGAAGGATCAGAAAGGGAAAATGTTTTGACAAAAAATTATCAATTGAATATTTCTGTAGACCTCGTTCTATCTGTAAACTGTGAAGTATCTTATCATAGTCTGAGTACAAGTTTTAGCCTTGTGATTTTTAAATACAAAACTCTCTACAGTTTAGTGGTTAATTTGAAAACCACGCAACTGGAAGTTTTGGCTGCCTCAGCAGCCTCTATACCAGCATTTCTGTGATCTTCAGCACAGATGGGATCCCCAAGACACTGATCGGACAAGAGATTATAAGGAACCTCATGAAATTTACAAAGAGTTGCATGGGAAATGCCAGCAATTCATGGCTGAAAACCATCTGAAGTTTTTTTTTTCTTCTTGATATTTAGAAATTAAAGCAATATTAACAAGCAAGTAATGTGTAGGGGCTTACATTACATAAAAATATGTCAGCTGCAGTTTATAAGTAAAAAGGTGGAATTTTGTATCAGAACATTTAATTAATTATGGAATCAAAACAGCCTAGATTGAGTTTTCAATAATGTATTAACTTACCTGCATGCCAAGAAGAGGAAATGGACCATTCTGCTGTGAAGAAAGCCTATATTCAGTAAGTCTTAAATATAACCTTTTATGTTACAGAATGCATTTTAATTAGCAACTTCCAAACATATTGTGTATGTGTATTCCATATAACAAATGTGGAAATTTATGTTGAAGTTTTGTTTTTCTTTTTTCTCCAGTACTGACAGCTCTAAAATTCATGAGATTGGAAACTCTACCTTATACAATGTAGTTGTCAGATCATATTAATCAAATTCACTAATGTAAAACTGTACATTCATAATGTCACAATTGAGCTTTATTTTTAGATCATCATATGGTAATATAGAAAAAGAAAATAATCTCTTCAATTATTTGTAGATTTACTTATGGATTGCTTAAGTCTTTTTAAGAGATGAGTTGTAGAAAACAAATCTGGATCCCAATATCCCATGTATCCTAAGCCAATTCTTGCATCCATAAAATCATAAAAAACCCAATGCAGTGGAATTTATAGAAAGGTGGCATACACTTTTAATTTTCATTCCTTTTTCTTGAGCATTATTTGAGTTTGCACAGTCTGCTACAAAAATCTAATATGATGTGAGAGCCTCCTTCTCTTTATGTGCCCTAGGAGATCACAGGTGCATTAAGACTGTGTTTGTCATAGATAAGCCTGTTTGTTATGGTTTGAGAAGTCTTCATTTCAGGGAATTTAGGCCTAAATTAGGCAGGTAGATTAGATTAGGGATAGATCAGGTACCTGACTTCAGCTGAAACTGGTTGACTAAGTTACTTTTGTGGTTATTACACAAGAACACAAGGTCATCCCATTTTAAAATAAGTGCTTATGCTAGCTGTGATAATTTTTAATCTGAATTTGCCTTTTGCAGTATTAACTATAGTCAGCAAACTTTCAGATTATCAAAATTAAGCAAGAGATCTATCTTCTTCCTGTTCACAAGATAAGAGAAAAGATGGTTCTTCAAGGTCTAGTTATTTTCTTTGCTTTATTATTCATTAAAATGTTGTGAGATAAGTAGTCTAGCTTGAAGAAATCTATTCTGGTTCTAGATCTAAGTTTCCCCACTATCACTGTTTTTGTTTCAATTATTTTTATTTGATGTATTGCAATGGGACTTTGTGATGGTGCATTTTCCCCGTTCCCCTGGGCCACCCTACGATCTCAGGAACTCCTGTTAGGCCTTAGCCATTGTGAAACGAGTTGGGTGGTTGAGCGTCTCTTGATCGTACCAGACACTCTTGCATGGCTAACGTGGGGAGCGACACTGACCGTACCAGGAACACCAGCTACCTGATCAAAGTAGGGAACAAGAGCAGGAGATAATTTGTCATCTCTGACAGCCCTGAAGCATTCCCTACCTGGGTCATAGCTCAAGTGAAACGATACCATTGTAACCATGAAACAATACCATAATTACTATCCCGGACCACCCTGGATAGTGGCCAGGATGGAAATTTACTGATGACTAAAGGCAATCATCTTGCAAACCTATAAACAGCGGTCCCAAGCGAGATCCTTTGAGTTAGAATCATAGAATAGAATAGAATCATTAAGGTTGGAAAAGACCTCTAAGTTCTCCTGGACCACAGCGGGCTGCGTCTAGAGTCTCCCTCTGAGTGGGACACCTCTCAGAGTTCACAAACTCTCAAGTTTGTGATATTCAGAGGACCGTCGGGACCTGGGCTGAAACACTCCTCAGCCAAGACACTCCTCGGGGCTTAACCCTTTGCCCGTTGAGAAATGCCATTTAAGGCATTTAAGGTGAGTATTTCACAGACTCGAGGGGAATTTTTAACCAGTATCTTTATCTAGCTATGGTCTTTATCTTTCATGAATTTACCTAGCTATAGGCCCTTGTGTGTGAATAGATCTATAGTGTGTGTGTGTGTGTGTATTGATTTAGATAACGAACAATAAGCATAATCTGTAATTTAGTAATTGGAGTAAACTTGATTAACTTGTTTAGCAACTGTTGAATTAGTTAATAATTAAGTGCTGTTAAAATCTTGTGATCTACCTCAAACTGTAAATGAACTTTAGATTGCTGCTAAACACTTCAAATTGCTACTAAACACATATAATCCCTTACGCATAAACCCTTGACCAGCTCTGAGACTAGGGGTAGACCCAGCCACACCTAGACTCCTCTCTGGGAAGGAGTTTAGAAAGCAAGGGGGTCTACTCTGAACCTCGTGACTCAACAGGAGAGTCTCCTTATCCCTTTTCTATTAGACACAAACCGTTGTACAAGTCTGAGACTAAGATTGGATGCAGCTGCGTCTTCTCTGAACCTCGTGGCTCAACGGGAGGGTCTCCCTTACCCTTTTATCCTCAATTTCTGCACAAATCATTCCAACATAATTCTGACACGATTTTCCCTGTGTAAACTTAATCCATGTAATGAGTAATAGAGTGAACCTTGTCATCAAATTCTGTAAAGTGGCGCTTTTACAAATTTCTGTTAAAATCACCTTTTGCTCATACCTTTGCCAGTGACTCTTTAAGCGGCCTGAAAACCACTCATTTGTGACAGACTTGTTAAAAAGAAATGTCTGTGCTGCCAGTCTGGCATTAAGACCTGACAAATTTACAGGTATCCCAAGAGTCATGCGTAAATCCCATGGATCTTGAGATATTCAGGAGAATTTAGGATTTATAAATAAAACTGAGTTATTCTACTTTTTGTCTCTTTTCAGAATGCTCATTCTGATGCTGCAGAGTCTTCCAAAATGCTGCAACCTCAAGCCATTCCTTTAGAATAAGGAATGGGTCACATTAAGGTTCCTTGGAAGGGACTTCTGACAGGATCACCTCGGTCATATGTTTGAATTCCACCCTCTTTTAATGATGTGTCAGAAGGGACATATGTTGACCTTCACTTATTCTCTGTATGACACATGCGTGATCTTATCAGAGAAATCCAAAGTACACAGTTTTAGGACATCATATATGAGTATGGAAGCCATCCTACACATTTGTATGCAGGGAAATAAGAAGCAGAAAACTGAAACTCTTGATGTGTTCTGTAATATGTCGTGATTTTAAACACTGTAATTATACAATAGAAACTTAACTTTCTCTGTTATTTAAAAAAAAATATTCAATGTTGTTCTTGAGGAAGAAAGTTACATGTCATTAAAAATTTAGATGACCTCTGCACAAGAAAAATTGACCAATTACTGATGGAACAACAAAAAAAGTTTGTACAAACATTAACATTTAACTTATCTATTTCTACAAATGGTGATAGCAATGTCTTTGCACCTATAATCTAGCTGGCTATATAGTTCAGTTTATAGTTTATCTAATGTTTAAGTCCCTTGCTAATTTTATTTGTTCAGAAAATATTCTAAAACATTATTATAAGATGTATGATGCCATTTCATAAATAAAGGAATATCTGAAATGTTGCTAGACAGCTTATAATGTTTAATCTCTTAGATGAATTGTCAGTGACCTTCACACATGATCTATTTTTCTGCACTTCAGCTTAAAATCAAAATGTCAAATTCTGGAGTAGCTTCTGAGCTACTTCAGTCAGAGAATGTTAAGAAGCTGAATTGATTTATTTATAAACTACAGAAATATTGTTCATCAGAATGAGGAGTTATTTTGTCAACCATATGTAGATTATGTTTTTCTAAGTTATTTTTAGCCTCTAATACTTTTCTAAATGCATTTACTTTCAACAGCCCAAAGACAAGGTTTCATTTCAAATGTGCTGAAAAGGAGAAAACTATATAGTATATGCAGGTTCTTGAGCTCTGTATTATTAGTACAATTATTACTGTCTTCAGTCTGCAATATGTTACTTACTGGTGCTAAGGAAAATGATGCTTTTAAAAACTTTTTTCCACTGTGTATGGCTAAATTGTCAAATTGCATCCATAGCTCTCTAGTGATGTAGATCAGCTACAACTCTAACCATATTGTTAGCTAGATTTATGAGAGACATAGAAAGTTTCCAAGAGCCAGTGCAACTCCACTGATCATTAAATCCACACCTCTTAATAAAAACATTTGCAAGCCCTCCATCTGCTTTTTTTAACCTCATACAGTCTGGTATTCACACAAGTAAAACTCTTCACGGATGTTTAAATACACAGTATCAAAGCCTTATTGTTTTTTAAATTAAGCAGAGCAACTGGCTCTAAACACATGGATAACCACTGCATAAATAGTTTGTCTGGGGAAGAAAAGTAGCTAAGAATCAAATGCTTAAACTTAGCCTTTGATTCAGAGAAAGAAGACCGTTCTTATTCAAATACATGCATTTCCTGAACTTGACATGACACATTTTCCTTCTCTTTTTTCATTTTACTCTCTTCCCACCTTTTATTTCATTCCCACCCACATTTTCATCCCTCCTTGCTCAGGCACTGTGTCTGTCTCACTCCACATCTGAATTTCATACAGGATTTGTTGTCTCTACCTGTCTGCCTCCAGCAGTACCTGGAGTGTCGCTGAGACAGGATTTACTACTAAGGTAGAGAAACGATAGTGACTACAGAGCACTTTGGAGAGAACCAGTGTCTATTCATTAACATGATGATAAAATTCACATTGAAATAAAAGGAAATAAAGTCACAGCATATTTCTAAAGAGTCCTCACTCATATCTGGATGGTTAATCCACGATGACCTGCAGTCAGCCTTCACTCTGAAATGGTTCTAACCCTGCAGGATTTGTTAGCTCATGCATGTCGGTGAATGAATACACTTCTCTTTCAAGGACCAGCAGACCAATGCTGCCACTTCCTAGCTGCACACAGAAGTGAGGATGTGCCTGGCTCTCAGCTACCTCCAGACAGCTTGTCTCTGTCCTACATTTTCTAGGGCTCTCACTTGAGCGGGTGTATTTTGGGCAGTGGTATTGAGTTGGCTTCACGCTGTGTCCATTGAACTGGATGCCTAGCTGTGGCGCGTTCCAGCGGAGAGACTCTTGGAAACAAGCACTAGGGAGCATGAGTCATGAATATTGACATGACTCTGCAGGAGCCAGCCTGCAGTATCCAGCAAGACAGGTGCCAAGCTGCTGCTAAATGGCAAATGTTGGCTCTCTAATTACTTCAAGACTTGCCACTCTGTATTCTGTACTGTGCTCCCTAGCATGCCCCACAGTGTCTGTAATATCCAAATTCACTCATTCAACACCTGGGATTCCACTGTGTTTAATACCAGAGAGGTCTATAACATTCATTTTGGAGTGAACAATTTGAGTTGTTCATCTTCTCAGACTCTTGGGTTTTTGGATTATGGACTTGGTCTACTGATACCTTAACAGAACATTATGCCTCCTCAACAATTACCAGTCAAGGCCAATTAGAAATACATTGCTATGTCTATGTTCCTAATATGAATGGTCACAGGTACAGACTGTTAAAATTACTATTAAGTGACTGTTAAGTATAATGAGTGACTATTAAGTCACTTCCATTCTAAGAGTGCTATTTTTGTATTGTATTGTTCCCCACCTATCTTTTGTTAATACTGTTTACAAAGTTAGTATTTTTGTTATTAGAAAGCCAATGTTACTGGATTTTTCAAAATAAACTTATTCAAGACTTTAATATCAAAGTCCATCCTACGATCTAATGCAATGATTCCAAATGTTTTAACCCATTATCCTTCCTAGTTCATTATCCAGAAATCTATGCTTATTAGTAAGCTAGTTGATAAACCTTTGGTTTTCAAGTTATTCTATTTCTGAAAAGATAGATTAATTTAAAAATTGGATATATTTTTTCTTACTGAAGATTCTCCATCTTTACCAACTTCTGTTGTAAATGATTGTGGGGGTTGTCCTTGCCTGGCTGCCAGATGCCCATTCAGCTGCTCTCGCACTCCCTCTCCCCAACAGGACATTGGGGGAGAAAAAAGATGGAAAAGTTCATGGGCCAAGATGAAGAGAAGGAGATCACTTGCCAGTTACCTCCATGGGCAAAACAGCCTCTACTTGGGGGAAAAAAAAAATTAATTTATTGCCAATTAACATCGATTTAGGTGGTGAGAAACAAAGACAAATTACACCACCACCTTCTTTCTTCCTCCCTTTTCCCAGGCTCAACTTCACTTCTTCATCCTGAACTCCTTTACCTCCCTACCCCTGAGTGGTGCAGGGGAACGGGGAATGTGGGGTTGTGGTCAGTCCATGACAGCTCCTCTCTACCTCTCCTTCTTACACTTTTCCCCAGCTCCAGCATGAGTCATCTCCACGGGCTGCAGTCCTTCAGGCTAAACCTGTTCCAGTGTAATCTCTCCATGGGCTGCAGCTCCTTCATGGCATATCCACCTGATCCAGTGTGGAGTCCTCCATGGGCTGCCAGGGGACAACCTGCTTCACCATGGTCTCCTCCAGGGGCTGCAGGGGAATCCCTTGGGCTTGGGCATGTGGAACACCTCCTCCCTTTCCTCCTTCTCTCACCTTGGTGCTCGCAGAGCTGTTTCTCATGCTTTTCCCCTCACCCCTGGCTGCCAGGCAGCGTTTCCCCTTCCTCACCCAGGCTTTCCCTGAGGCGCCGCCATCATGGCTGCAGGGCTCAGCCTGCGGTGCCCTGTGGTGGGTTGGTTGGAGCTGGCTGGAACCGGCTGTGTCTGGCACGGGGCAGCCCTGCAGTCCCCCCCTTAACGGCACCTGGGCAAAGTAGAATGACAAATAAAGTAGAAAGCAGCTTATATAAAGCTCATTATTATGCTGTTAAAATAAAATCAGTCATTTGAGGAGAAAGGCAGTTTCACCACTTAAGGAAGATACATTTAAGAAGTGTTACACAGAATTGGGTGAAGACCTGACCAGGACGAACGAGACCCTTTCCCAGTGTTTGAAGTTTGACAGTGAATTAACAGTCGTGACAGGCTGATGTTGTGTTACCAATCATCGGTCCAGCAGTATAATTTTCTAATTCAATTGCTTTTTCTGTGATACTGAAAAGAATCAAAACTTGTTCCAACTCTACTTACATTTGGGGAGCTTACAGTCAGAAGTATATTGTAGAAAAATGCTTGAGCAATGTTTACCAGTTCAAAGATCTGTGCCCATTTTAAAATCATACACAGGTGGGAGGGAACGTGACCTCAGGAGGTTGTGTAGCCCCGTTTCCTGCATGTCAGCAAGGTCATAAGGTATCTGACTCATCTGGAGGGCCTCCAGTGGTAGAGGGCTGCCTGACAAGTTCTCAAACTCTGTGACATCCAGCTGAAAGGAGAACTGCCCCTTCCCTCATGGCGGGATAGTGCCACCCATGAAGCTGCAAGAGGCTACTATCATCAGCTCATTGCCTTTGCCACAAACCAACATGTCATATTCAAGGTTCATTCTGAGAGTAAACTATTTTTCCTGCTTACAAATCATAAGACTCATGTTTGAAAGGGTCACTACAGCTACAGTATCTTGTCAGTTATGCTGACATTTTTCTAAGAGTTAAAGGAGTGTGTCTTATATTTCATTAATAAACAGACATTGAGGATAAACAAAGTGTAAGTGACTTAGCAATTGTACTGTGGTTGTAGCCTTTGCATGAAATTAATGACGATGTAGGAAGAAAAAACTGTACAGATATCTAGTGACCTCTGTCAAGCACTGACTAAATTTTAGTGTTCATACAATATGAGCAAGTTAGAGATTTCCAACCTGCAAAATTCAGAGCAGGATTACTTATCATAATTCAAGCACAATATTCTCCACTTTTATTTATCTATTTGTTGTTTCTCTTTGCAGTGTACTTTGTCCAGTCTTTTTATTGTGTCGTGGTTTAACCCCAGCCAGCAACTAACACAGCTGCTCGCTCACTTCCCATCAGTGGGATGAGGGAGAGAATCGGAAGGGTAAAAGTGAGAAAACTCGTGGGTTGAGATAAAGACAGTTTAATAGGGAAAGCAAAAGCCGCACAAGCAAGCAAAGCAAAACGAGGAATTCATTCACTACTTCCCATCGGCAGGCAGGTGTTCAGCCATCTCCAGGAAAGCAGGGCTCCGTCACACATAATGGTTACTTGGGAAGACAAATGCCATGACTCTGAACGTCCCCCCCTTCCTTCTTCTTCCCACAGCCTTATATGCTGAGCATTACGTCATATGGCATGGAATACCCCATTGGCCAGTTGGGTTAGCTGTCCTGGCTATGCTCCCTCCCAGCTTCTCGTGCACATGGCAGAGCATGGGAAGCTGAAAAGTCCTTGGCTATCAGGGTACTTAGCAACAACTAAAAACATCGGTGTTTTATCAACATACTTCTCATACTAAATCCAAAACACAGCACTATGAAGAAATCTAACTCTATCCCAGCCGAAACCAGACATCTTGTCAGACTGATAAATTGGATCTTGATTTCCTCTCTCCACCCTCACTTGAACCAGTTCCAAATGAATAAATCCCTTATCAGGCATCAACTATCGGCAGGTTTGATGTTCCTGAAACAGCCTACACAGAATAAAGTTCCTAGTCAAAGAATTACAGAAAGGTCTAACACAACTGTATACCAAAAGTAATACTGCTTACATTGTCTGGTCTGAAAGCTGATTGTGCTTGACATGAATACAAGATAGTTAACCAGAATTATAATGAAATATTTTAGCATAAATAAAGTTGCAATGGTCTTGTTATGGTACACTGAGATTATATAACTGCTCCGACACACACTAGAACAAATAAAATAGGAAAATTTCTTTGGCAATTCGGAAAGTCCCGCTCACAAATGGACATTAGAATGCTTTATCAGGAAAATATAACATATCCGTTTGAGTAAAGTCTCCATTGTCTTTTACAGTGTGCATTTGTTTCTCCCTTTGATGGATGATGGTTTATGGATTGCAAATATGAATTCACACATTTTCCTATTGCATACTAATAACAAGGTACATAAAGGTGGCAATAAGATCAAAATGAGCTCATAATAACAGAGCAACTTGCAGGTCATGTAGGTAGTTATTAAAGAGGTTAATCCTGGATTTCTAAAGTAAAAACTGCTGCAAATGCAATGACATTGCTATGCTAGGAAGAAACTTCATAAGGTTGCAATCATTCTAGCATACACATTGTACATATTGTTTAAGAACAAACTAAGTTCTTTTATCGTAGATTATAATGCTTCTCAATAAAACGAGACCAAGATGATTGTTGATCTTTGCTTGACTGAGTTAATGAAAGTAAATCTGATAATGATTTGCTGAAATTATCCCCTGAAGGTACACTGCTGTATCGCTTGCCCATTGGTAGCTCATATTGCCTCAGTGCTCTAGAAGTTTTTATGGCTAATGATATCGCAAAGTTGTAGCTAAATTTATGTTTATGTGAAGACCATCACTGATATATATTATTATAATCATTTGGCATATGTATGAGATATAAGTACACTGGATAAAAAATATGTATCTATTTTATTACAACTATTGGAACATAAATTGTGCACAAACTAGCTCACATCTTGGTTAATGGTAGCATTATTACACAATGTAACACAACGAATAGAAGATGATAAGGGTCAATAAAAGTCTATGGCATTTCAGTGCCACTGACCACATCAATATTTGGCAGGATTCCTTTAATATTATTTACATGTTCTGTGCCTTTGTATCTAACAATGCCTGACATACTCTATGCTTTTAATCCAGTGAGAGAGGTAAGCTAGAGTTGAAAGAGTAGGAATTTTATATCCCTTAGCAATGGTAATTAAAAATTGAAAATATTAAGACTAGTATGCAGACTACCTGTTAATACAGCTTGTTGGAAGTAAAAGTTTGCGAGGCTTTCTACAGAAATGCAATTGTCCTCTGGAAAAAAAAAGGTCAAAAATGAAGATTTTGTTGGTAAAAGTGATCTTGAATTTTTTCACATTGTTTCCTGAAAAGATCTAAAATGTATTTAATATTCAATAAGTGTGTGTGTTTGAGGAGCTGACTGTAAGAATGAGATTGAATATAGGGTAATGACATATAGTTGTGGGAAAATAATGACCTCACAAAGTGCCAGAAAGATTTCAGTCGGGGAAAGAGCATAAGTGGCATAAAAGAAAAGTAACGAACAACAAAAAGTTTGGAAAAAAAAAGTAAAATTTTTCTAAGGTTGATCCAAATTGAATCTTCTAGGGTTCCTCAGCAGTAGGAATAGATACTTGAAAATAAAAATTAATGTATGGATGAAGGATGAAGAGTGAAGCTAGTATGTCTCAAATCCCTTTTAATACCAACCCAATAAAAAATTTACTGTGAATTTCAGTAACAAAACTGATGAGGTTGACTGTTCTTTATCAAAACCAACAAATCTGATACGATTTACAACAGGTAAATAATTTGCTTTAGAAACAGCTAAAAATTACTTTGCTAAAAAAAGAAACATTTTTCAATACACGGCTCTCAAGATTATAACGTTCCCTCTAGTAAAACAGTGAAGGCAGTATTATTGTATAAGAATTAAAAAGGAAGGATTTCCTTCTCCTGATGTACCACACAAGACTTTTTAAAGTATAATTTTCCTCAGTCTTATTAATTATTTTCAGATGTCTTCAGAGGACAAAGCAATTATAATAATAGATGGTGTAATTACATGTTCAGTGACTATATAATAAGATTGCAGCTTAGACAAATTTGAGCTATATACAGTTTCTACGGTATGAAGGCTATTAAATTGAGTTGCTCTTCTGCTGGAAATTCTTTTTCATAATTTGATGATTCCAAATATTTAAAATGCTCAGATATTAATTCATCCTAAGCGATATTGATTAATGATATTAATATTAATATCAATAAGATATAAAAATATTTTATTGTATAATATTGGTTAAATAGTCTTTTTAAGGTTGCATCCATGATTCTAATGTTACAGTGATCTTTGTATTCATTATGTATAATCACTAAGACTGTTGTAAAAAAACCCTAATTGGTCAACTCTGCCCTAGAAAACTATACATCAGGGTATAAATAAATTGAGAGAAAAAAAACAAAAGATGGCAATGGCAAATCACAATATTAAAAAATAATATTTCCTAAAAAAAGGAAATATTCCAAAACCAGTTGCCATCTTCGATAAATCTGTCTTAAATTTTATATATGCCTGAATGTTCCACAGAATATTTCTTTTATATGTGACTTTCAATATTCCCAATATTGATATTTAAAATTTTAAAATCAATTTTTAAAGAAATATCCTAAACATAAAGTGTTTGACAAATACTAGTATAACAATGGCTTTCAGAGATAATCTCTGTTATTGTAAAACTATCTATGTAGATCTGTACATAAAGGCAAAGTGTCCATAAAATCCACCATGATAGCAACAAGAAGCATATTTTGCTTTGTTAAAAAATCATACAGATGCAATGACTCTTCTCCAGTGTCTAAGTGATATTAAAAATAAATGAACTGTGCCAGCAAGAACAGACATTTTGGGAATATTCCAAAAGCCAGATGGAAAACTTAAGATTGCAGCATTCCCTCCAAAAATTTCTTCTTCTGTTGTATAAAGTAACTTTCAAAATGTAGGTGTTGCTACGGCTTGACATCACTATTGTATTGTAAGAATTATATATGTACTCCATCTATTAATATTATACATCTGTATACTACATTGTGAATTCTTCCTTTGATTTTGCAAGATCTCACATCAAAGTTCAATTCTCTTTTCAGCATTTTTCCTTTAGAAAACTATTCTCATAGCCAATCCCAAGTATGCAGTCCTTGAATGATGGCTGTAAATTGCACTAATAGCTCTCAGCTAAAAAAACAGACAAAAGCTTAAATTATAAATAAGTAAGAGTAATGCATATTGTGCACTTTTCATCTTCCTTAGTACACATTTACTGCTGTAAGTAGCTATTAACTTCAGTTCCTCATTTGTAAATGGGCTGTGCAGTCTGAACATGAGAAAAACATTTTCTAGGATATTTGTCTGTAAGCAAAAGTTGTATTGAGTGTATGTGTTTATTTTATTTAAACAATACACTAATAATAGTTTCCTGGCCATGCAAAACAAAGAACAATTATTTTATTCTGGCAAAAATACATAAATGTGTAAATAAATAAAAATAATAACTCCCAAACCTTTAGAGATGAGTTTTTATATGGTCCCAATTTCTGTATTCAGACTCTGAAATACAAAGCTGTCTCAAATACCAATGTAGTGCACAAGCAGTAGATAAGTAGACCCTGAAATACTCATTTATAATTATGAGGTTCAGTTTGCAATCATTTTGCTAATAGCAAAATGCCTCTTTCCTCTTTCACCTAATTTGGATCTCTAAAAGCAACAACAAAAATGCACTCAACGGAAAGCATTCTACCTCCATAGACTAACTATAACCTTTATGAAGTGCCTTATAATTTTAACTACAGTGTTGTTTGTCTGCAATTTGCTGTGTTTTAATGCAGCAATATGGACATGTCTTCCAGTTTTGTTTCTCTTCCAGTTTCATTTGTCATGTTATAAATTTTTGTTGCATTACAGAGAATCATAGAATCATAGAATCATTAAGGTTGGAAAAGACCTCTAAGATCATCGTGTCCAACCGTCAACCCAACACACCATGCCCACTACACCATGTCCCTAAGGGCCTCATCTACACGTCTTTTAAATACCTCCAGGGATGGTGACTCCACCACTTCCCTGGGCAGCCTGTTCCAAGGCCTGACCACTCTTTCAGTAAAGAAGTTTCTCCTAATGTCCAATCTAAACCTCCCTTGGTGCAACTTGAGGCCATTTCCTCTTGTCCTATCGCTAGTTACTTGGCAGAAGAGACCAACACCCACCTCGCTACAACCTCCTTTCAGGTAGTTGTAGAGCGCGATGAGGTCTCCCCTCAGCCTCCTCTTCTCCAGGCTAAACAACCCCAGTTCCCTCAGCTGCTCCTCATAAGGCTTGTGCTCCAGGCCCTTCACCAGCTTCGTTGCCTTCCTCTGGACACGCTCCAGCACCTCCATGTCCTTCTTGTAGTGAGGGGCCCAAAACTGAACACAGTATTCAAGGTGCGGCCTCACCAGTGCCGAGTACAGGGCCACGATCACCTCCCTACTCCTGCTGGCCACACTATTTTTGATACAGGCCAGGATGCCGTTGGCCTTCTTGGCCACCTGCGCACACTGCCGGCTCATGTTCAGCCGGCTGTCAATCAGCACCCCCAGGTCCTTTTCCTCTGGGCAGCTTTCCAGCCACTCTTCCCCAAGCTTGTAGCGTTGCCTGGGGTTGTTGTGGCCGAAGTGCAGGACCCGGCACTTGGCCTTGTTGAACCTCATACAGTTGGCCTCGGCCCATCGATCCAGCCTGTCCAGGTCCCTCTGCAGAGCCTTCCTGTCCTCCAGCAGATCAACACTCCCGCCCAGCTTGGTGTCGTCTGCAAACTTACTGAGGGAGCACTCGATCCCCTCGTCCAGATTGTTGATGAAGATATTGAACAGGACCGGCCCCAGTACTGAGCCCTGGGGAACACCGCTCGTGACCGGCCGCCAACTGGATTTAACTCCGTTCACCACAACTCTCTGGGCTCGGCCGTCCAGCCAGTTTTTTACCCAGCGAAGAGTGGACCTGTCTAGGCCGTGAGCCGCCAGCTTCTCTAGGAGAATGCTGTGGGAGACAGTGTCAAAGGCCTTACTGAAGTCCAAGTAGACCACATCCACTGCCTTTCCCTCATCCACTAGGCGGGTCACCTGGTCATAGAAGGAGATCAGGTTGGTCAAGCAGGACCTGCCTTCCATGAACCCGTGCTGGCTGGGCCTGATCCCCTGGTTGTCCCGGACATGGCTCGTGAGCACCCTCAAAACCAACCGCTCCATGATCTTCCCCGGCACCGAGGTCAGGCTGACCGGTCTGTAGTTCCCTGGATCCTCCCTCTGGCCCTTCTTGTAGATGGGAGTCACATTGGCGAGCCTCCAGTCGTCCGGGACCTCCCCAGTTAACCAGGACTGCTGGTAAATGATGGAGAGCGGCTCGGCAAGCTCCTCCGCCAGCTCCCTCAGTACCCTCGGGTGGATCCCATCCGGCCCCATAGACGTCCAGGTGGCATAGCAGGTCATGAACTTCATCCTCTTGAATTATGGGGGGTTTATCCTGCTCGTCGTCCTTGTCTTCCAGGACGTGGTTGAGAGGTGCAAATGCAAATGCTTCTGAATAGCTGAGACGACATAGTCATCGAAAGAAGGAGAGTACTCCAGGGTATGGTCAATGGGGTCAGTTGAAACTTAAAAAAAATGCCTGATAAACTAAGACTGGTGTTTAGAAAGCAAGAAATAACTCAGTGGAAAAGATGGATTGCCTTATTTTGTCAATATTGGAAACATGAAACTGGAACTTTCTGTGGCAAAACAGATGCAAAGTAACGAAGCTGAAGCTCCTTCTTTAGCTACAAAACACTCCGCCTTTTCGTCCTTTTACTTTTTAGCTAAAATAAAAATGCTATGACTGCAGATTAGATATTGATTACTGAAATAGTTCAAGTTAAGATGTTTTATTTGCTGCTAGAACAGCAAATTCAGGATTTTTTATTTCTCTAAAATTGTCTAGGTTAAGGTGGGCCGTCTGGTCCTGAAGCAGCTTGCCAAGTTGTACTAATCCATTACCTCTCTCTCACAAAAAAGAAAACCCTAATTCATTTTCTTGTTGCCATTCTTTTAGAGCCAGAGAATGTGAGATATTGAACAACCAACCAGCATTCTTACTAAAGGCCCTAGGAGTAAAATACCTCGGCAGTACGTTTTAAGACTGGGTCAGTTATCTCATTTCATTGAAATTGCCTAACCTATTTAGCATTTTAAAATAATATAGCTCCTAATGATTGCTTTTTTTTTTGCACATCCTTCAAGATGTGTTTTTAGTATCTTGTATGTGCCACCGTTTAATTTGCACTATAATGTAGGATCTACAAAGTGCCCAGCAGAGGATTCTGAGTCATTTTCTTATTGAAAACAACTGCCTTTCACTTGCTTCATTAATCCAACAGGAAAGTAGGGAAACAGGATTAATATAAACAATGAGATGGCATTCTAAGATGTAAAATTAGGAGTGAAAAGCTATTTGTTGTCCCCTTCTCCCAGAATGATCTGGGGTTTTGGATGGGAAAGACAGGTATTGCAGTCCTTCCACCAAACGATAAAGGAGGTAATGACTGATTCGTACAGGTGCAAACAGCAGTAGACTTAGAAGAGGACTTCATGGTGTCAGAGGCAGATATTCTTGGCAATCTGGATAGTACAGACATACAAAGAACCGTTGAGCTTGTGAAGTGTCTGCTGACCTTTATTTGACTTACTGGGATGTGTTTTACCTCCTAATTGACTGCATCTCACGTGACTTGCAGTGACTGAAAGAAGATCCTTCACTTCGGCTCTTCATGACATTCTCATAAAGATCTCTCTGTTTAAATAAAAAGGATTGCAGGTATTGGTATTAACCTTAAGGTATGGAATACCGACCAGTCAGCCTTACCTCCATGCCCTTAACATTCACAGAGGTCTCATAATGAGGACTACCAGATAATTAACGTGAAAGTTTTAATAAACAAATATATTTTCATGTGACATGTAGGATGCTGGTTTTCCTAAAGTATTTTCATGGATAATAGAGGGTTCTTTCTACCCACAAAATAAGCTTCATATTTGTGTACACTTTAGAGGTCTCAGTATCACTTTAACCTATTGACATTCACAACCAGTAACATGAGTGTTGAGGAAAAAAACACACTGACAAAACGACTATGAGAATGTGGGAATTCAGTTAGACTGTTTTATAAACCAAGTCAAACTTATTAGCCTTGATTACATTGTTTAAAGAAAATTGAGAAATACAAATAAATAAATGTGACAATGAGAAATAAATTAATTAAAAACTATTTCACAGTAAACCAATTTAGACAATGTAATTTGTAACCATTACCCAATATAATTGATATGAAGGATAGGTGGTGTCAGAGATAGCGAATATCATGAGGATTTTTCAGTGAAGTAGCAATATTGTTAGTATACATTAAGTGGGAACTTATTTTACTTATGTTTCTTGTGTTATGTAAAAGCAGTAGAACAAAGCCCTTAAAAAGCATGGCATGACAGGGAGTAGTTAATGGTTTCACTAATCACCATATGAATTTTAACTTAAAGATATTCTGAAAAAATAGTCTTTAAAAAGTATCATGTTAATAAAAGACTAGAAAATATCAGGCACTTAAATCCTATGTATGACAATATTGAATAAATGAGATTGAACAGCTTATGGATTCAGAAACATAAGTTCTAGTTTTGCTGTGCATCATTCTCAGAGTCTAGTCCTACTTTATTGCATCTAAATTGAGATCTGGTAGTTTAAGCCCAGCTAACTGAACCTGATGATAACACTGTTTCCTTGTGTGCTAGTGAACATGTCATGCTCATCTTCTGGCAGGCCATAGGGAACACACCATATGTATAGAGCCAAGAATTCACTGTTAGTCCAAATAATGTTTCAGGTCTCTCTAACAGTCCTTCTTATTCCATTAAGAAAAGCTTCAGTACCAACACAGTTAAAATCACTACCGAGCCCCAGCAAATCTTCCCAGTACCTATACCTTGTCTCTGGTGTTGTGGTCCAACGTTCCCGTGGCCTGAGGCTGAGGCTGATGCTTCTGTCTTCTACAGAAAGACCTGGGAGGGATGGGCACATCATCCCCATGGCCACCACCCTGAGCTCTCACTGGAAGGAGCATGAAGCTGGAGGTGGGGTCCCTTCCTCCTCAGTCCTGGGGTCCTTTTGGCTTTCTTTTCATACATTCTCCTTTCAATTCATACAGCCCCACCTGCTCCCTTTCCCCTAGCTCCCAGGGAAGGGGTGAAAGCTGCCCTGCAGCCCCATGATATCCTTGGGGGCCATTTGTCAGGCAGGGACCGCCCGGGGCTGTCAGCCCCTTCCCCGGGGGCACTCGCAGAGCTGGAGCTCAGACAGGCTGGGCAATGGGCGCTCGGCCACGGGGCGCCTGGTCAACCCAGCTCAGCCCTGCTCAGGCCAAGGGCAGCCCAGCCACCCCCTGGGACCAGACACAGTCTGACACCTGCCCCAGCAGTGACAAATATAATCATATTTACTGGGCCACAACTATCAAAGCTGTTATGACTTAATCTAATTAGACTTAGTGATATCTTTGATCTATGGAATTACTGAAGTTAAAATATTTGCAATTATGAACGGTATGTGTTTAGTTTGTCATAAATGATTTTAATTAGTCCAAACATTTGAAAATATATAAAGCTTTTGATTAATGGCAAATATTGAATATCTAGTTTCACATTTCTGTTGAGAGGAAGCTAGAAGAGCAATTTACATATTCATACAGACTTGCAGCTTCACAGTCTCATTTAAATTTTTACTCAGAAATTACAGGTTGACCCCTATTTGTTTCTTTCAAAGCATGTTTGAGGATGATGATAAGGAGAGGGGAAAGGTACAAAACTGAAGCATCCAAATGGTGAAAGATGGATTTATTATTAATTATATCTCCTGGGACATGCACATGCTATGTAAATAAGGGTAGTTTAAGTATTTTATCCACAACAGTTGCAAGTATAAGTATATTTTATTAATGATCCAGAATTCTTGCTCCAAGAGTTTTACCTTGGGGGGTCAAAAAAATTTTAATCTAGGTTTTATTCGTAAAAAACCAGAGCATATGCATATATCTCTCAGTAAATTCTGACTGAAGATTTTGAATCTACACTAGTTTTGCTTTCTTAACCTTCGTATCAACCAAACATTTTTTTATAGAATTTTGCACAGCATCTGGATGAAATTTTTTGAATGCTATCTTCTGAGGGTGAATTGGGTGAAAAAAGTATTTTAAGGGACTAACAAAAGGCAAATACTATAATAACTTGCATGCTAGAACAGTATGTTTCCAATTACATTATGCTGTTACTGTGTGCCTTCTATGTTTTTGATCGCATTTCTACTTCCATTAATTCAAGATATCACTTTTCTGCCTGCCTTGTTAATACCGCAGCTGCATGAAAGAAAAATGAAGAAAAAATAATTTGTTTTCTCTTACATCTTTCTGTTTGTTTCCAGACATTAGATAACAATTTGCTGGTAAAAAGATGACTGCAGCATTTACAGACGTTCAGAACAGATAGTAACAATTCTGCTCTCAGTCTGGAAAGCAATTAATTAAAAGGGAAATATTAGCAGAGCTCTCCAAACATAGAATCATAGAATCATAGAATCATAGAATCATAGATCATAGAATCATACAGGTTGGAAAAGACCTCTAAGATCATCGTGTCCAACCGTCAACCCAACACACCATGTCCACTAAACCATGTCCCTAAGGGCCTCATCTACACGTCTTTTAAATACCTCCAGGGATGGTGACTCCACCACTTCCCTGGGCAGCCTGTTCCAAGGCCTGACCACTCTTTCAGTAAAGAAATTTCTCCTAATGTCCAATCTAAACACACATGTTCTTTTTCAAGTATGTTGCACCACTGGAAATATTAGAGGGACATATTTGGTTGTCTTCTCTCAAATCTAAGGAGTACTAGAATTAGGAGAGTGGTTATTTCATTCCCAGCTCTTCTCTTTTCATTCTGTTTGTTTTTGGTTCTTTGTTTTTTTTTTTTTAAACTGTGAAAAATAAGGCAACAGTTCATTTACTCATCAAACTGGTGGTCAAGAACCCACACAAAGTGGGATGAAGTCACCTACCTTTCCAGATTAGAAAGTCTCCTGTGCATTTGCCTTGCCCTGGTAGCTAACAGATGATCTCTATAGAGATATTAAGACATGTTGACGGCAATAAACTTTCCCTGTTGCAGCTGAGGACACACTGTGATGTCTGGAGAAATTGTTAAATGGATTGGTCTTCCTATCTCTTTTCTCTTCTGATTCCATTCAGGTTAAAATAAGACTTAGCTGGACCAAAGGGTGGTGGAGTCAAGGCTTTTTTGATGTAGATTGTAGCTGATATATATTTTTTTTGAAAAGTAGAACACTGTCTTCTGTGTTTCTGGCTTTTTCAATGGACTTGTTTTCCCAGGTGCCTCAGTTCAACCCTGGTTAGGCAGCTCTATTGTGCAAACCACATTCCCTTGCAGTGGTGAGATGGTAATCTGTCTTAATTAATATTTTCATGCTTTTTCTCCACTTTTCACAAATGTACTTACATTAAAGTTCTGCTCACCACTGCTGCATCGTGACAGGGTGTTATATTCAAGGTTTTTCATGCTGCTAAGTAGTTTAACCTCACTGAGTTGGTGAGCAACTCTGCTACAACTCATGTTAATTATATATCCATATGTTGAGCCAATTTTAAAATGGTTATTACATTTTATTTGTCACTGTGCCATGCATTTGTCTTTAAAATGTTGTGCAAACTCCTAAAAAAAGCAAGTGACTATAACTTTTTCATAGTTCAATTAAAACAAAATACTGTATGCATGATAAATTTGATAACGTTTCTTGCTGTTGTGAGGAAAGGAGCTTCTGATACTTCTTACATCCATCACTATGAAAGGTTTGTGAACAGCTTTATCACAGGAGAATTAAGATTATGGTCTGAATGTGCCTTTGCAGATAATCTGGGAAACGACATTTATCATTCTAAGGCATTTGGAATGATGAAGTTCATAGTAAAACCTATGCAGTTCTACCCTTTAAATATTTAATATTTCTTTATTTATCCCACCCATCCTATGACATTTGGGAGTAATGAAAAAGGAATAGCATATTTCTTCAAGTAGTCAATGAAACACATAGTTCATTCAACACAAGGAAAATGTTGCTTGACAACTTTGCGTGTAAATGTTGCAGTTTTATATGAAACAACTGTATGAAATTAGACAAGTATTTACAGTTTATTTTCTAAACAACTCCATAACATAAGGAAGTACCAGTCATCTTCATTTTATAGATGGAAACTAAGGCACAGAGTGTTAGATAGAATAATGGTTGTTTATGTACTTTACATCAAGAAGTCACTGGATAAAAGCTGTTTTTTGATCCAGGTTTATGATCATTCAGGGGAGCGTAACAACTGGGTTACAGAGCTGTACACTTTTTGTGCTTTTTGTGGCCCAATGTGTAGGAAATTATTTATTTATGATGTCTCGCTACTCTTGCAGTTAGAACACCTTCCATGGAACTGAGATACAGATCTGGAGGAACAAGATGAACCCAAGTCCATTACTGAGAACAGCCAAAAAATACTTTTTGATTTCCAAAACCTAATTTTTTTCAAAATCTCATTTCAAGAGAAAAACAAAACAAACCCCACCAACTTTAATGTTAACATATTCAGGTGTAGTATGTCATTTTCATGAAATCTAATTTGCTGATTAGGAAAGATGTTTTGGTCAAATGACTTTGTTTATATCTAGATCAGCAGGCACATATAGCATATAAAACCAATAGTGATTGGCTCACCTTACAATTGACTTCACCAAGTGCTGGGTTTCATGCAAACATTGGCAATGTCTTAGGGCTTTATATCTTGATTCAGATTCTTATATAACAATCACTTGAATTATTGGGTCTATTTTAAGACGTTAAATGATAGCTCTTTCTCCAAGTTGAGTATAAATCATAACATATTTTCAGGATCATTCAACTTCAAGCGAAACACTGGAAGCTTGATGTTACCTTTCAAAATGTTGTCCCGTTTGAATGCACTTGTTTACTGTCTTCTCATTTTTGTTGCCCTCTAGCTCTGAATTCATTACCTCAGTGAGTACTGTCCTGCATTTTAAACTTCATTGGATCTGCAATATTTTCTTTCATCCATGTCAAAAAAATTAGTTACACTTCCTGCTACAAGACATACTTCCTCTGATTTAAATTCATTTTGGCACTTATCTCTTTTTTGTTTGGCCTGTAACACTTTTAAGTTGTTGTGCACATTTTCATGTGAGGTTAAGTCCTGCCAGGCAACATTGGTTATTTAATTTTTCATTCAGCATCAAGCTTACTACTTTACTGTTGCAAATATTCAAGCCTTTCTTATGAGTCAGAAGATTATAACACAAAGGCCATCTACTTGATGGATAAAATATTAGTATTTTTCTCAGAATTCAAACAAACTTTCATTCTGTATACTAATGTATTATAATGAATAAATTGCAATTCCTGGACATTCAGGTGGTTCTTGCAGTTTTGGGATAGGTTTTCCTCTAAATTTGTTTGAATAGAAGTAGCATTTCTGTTCTATTATTTCTTTTAACAGAGGTGACAATAGTTAACAGTCTTACTATTTGCATATAGATTATCTCATACCAGATACAAAAGCTGTTACAGAGAATAAGTTATCTTTCCCACAGTACAATATCCCTTGAACATCTACATTTATAATAGTCATACTCAGAGCACTTTATGTGGGTGAAGGAGGAGGCGAAAGAAGTAAAGCTTGACAATTTGTAGCAGTAAAACTGTTAAGAAGAAGAAGATTGGTTGGCAAATTAAATGTCTGTATGCTTTTTTCTGGTATAAAGAACTGGAAATAAACCTCCATCTGTTCCTCTTAATGATTATTATAAGAAAATAACAAGACAGCAGAGAATTAAGATATTTAGAACAATTTTCTTTGTTTTATAGAAAGTACAATTTTTATAAATAACATTTATGACTCTGAACCCTTAAGATGGATCTTCTCTTTCCTACAATGCAATTCCATCCAGGGCAGGAGCATCAATATCAATGGGCTGTGAACATTTTAATGTTGTTTTTTTCATACAATTCACCTAAAGCCCTAATGTAGAAAAGCAATTCAGAATGTGCTTAAGCCCTACTGAATTCAGTGAGATTTATATATGGCCTTTAAGAGAAGAACATGTCTAAGTGCATAACTGACTGAGAGCTTCAGACCAAGTTAGGATTGCATGGGCTATGACTCTGCTGTTCTCCTCTGAGGGTGCCAAGACAGGAGACAGCACACAGTTTATCAAGAACAGCAAATGCTATTTTTCACGAATATCAAGGCTGATTCCTGTCAGTGTTACTTACCTGGATACTAAATACCTTCTCGTTCAAATTGTTCCTGGGAACTGGGCAAGTTCTTCCTGCCAGTCCAGGTACCCCTTACTCCTTCAGTGCCTCAGCATACTCTAGAAGACATTCCAGGCTCGTCATCAAGAAGAATTTTATCTTGTCTGGCTTTAGAGTAATCTTTAACTGGCCAGTTAATAGGAAGACTATAAGTGCATTAATTCCACAACTTTGTCTTCCCACTAGCTAGTGGCTAAACTGTTAAATGCCAGGAGAGCACATCACCACTATCATTAATCTTTCTTCAAGCTATATTTTGAAAGGAAGCAGACAAAATTGCACAGCTGAAAGGTAAATTTGGTCACTTGGGAACCCAAGACTTAATCATCCATGTCACAGCAAGACCACTTAAAGGATGCTAACTAGCATGTTAACTCTCTAGGCCTGGAGTGGAGGTTGGATGGGAGAAAGAGGCGAGAAAGAGGTGTGTACATTTCAGATATGTGATTCTTATGCTCATGTGGTTCCCTGAGTAGCACAGTAAATGAAAAAAAACCAAACCTGCACATATGGCCTTTCCTGTAAAAGTATATTCTCTTTTGTGTCATATTGTTGTCAGGCTATAGCACATAGTTGTCTAGATGATGCCATGTGGCGTCATGGAAAGGCTGTCACCAGTCCCTGAATGTGTTCTCCAGCACGTCGGGTGCAGTGTGTATGCAGCAATCCTGGGAGAACCTCCCAGGGCTGGACATACTCAGCAATGAGCCTCTGGCATACCACTGCTTCCTAAGGAATGCGTTTGGCTTTCAAAACTTAAGTTTTTACTGTGAAATGATCTCCACCATGTAGTCAAGTGTGCTGGACCTTTTCCTCATAAATCCATCTCATAAAATTACAGCTTCCTTTGACTAAAATGGTAGTATCATTTAGGTGCTGAGCACTCTCAGCTCCTACCTACACAGACCTGCAGTATCAAGTGTCCTCTAGTCCAATAAGTTTCATCTGTTTTAAACATAATAGTCTTCTTTTGGCTGCCCATATAACCACTTCACTAAACCTGTCAAATTAGTGTGTCTGGAAGGAAAATTATTTTTATCATCTGAAGATCTTCTTGTATCATTTGTCTGAGATGTATGTTACAGGGAAAATGTTTTAATGGATAACAAATATCTTAATATAGCCTAATATCTTTGTACTACATGCTCTTGGACAAGCAAAATTAGAGCTATATATCTCTTGGTCTCGTTGGTTGTAAATGCTTACTTTTTTTTTTTTTTAGCTTATCATGTCAGGTTGATAGATCTTTTTTAAAGTTGGCAAAGGATTTTGAACTCTGGGCTTTTTGAAGAGAAGTGTTATTTCCTACCACAATTATCTGTAGGCAGTATGTTTACCTTGGAAAATCTATGCTTATTTTATTGCTTAAGGCTACATTTTCTATCCAGATGATTCTTTAATGTTCATAAACTAAAGGTATTCGGGCTATTCTCCTCATAGGGTAAGTTGTTCCGTCTCAGACAGAGACATATATGTAACTTTCACTGAAGTTTGATGATGCTATACCTTTGCTGCCAATAACCTTGTTCAAAAATGTTTAAGAAGTAAGCTCAGCTCTGCAAAGTGAACTGAATAGGCACCAATTGCTCACTCCTGCAAGCAAAGTGAACTTTAATGCCCCACTGGAAAACAGTATTTGAACTCATGTAAGAAGTGCCCCTGCTTGTCTCTGGGAGCCTTATGCCAGAGAGCTGAGAAAAGACAGGGTGGCCAGCAGTTGTCCACAGCAAATGACATGCCAAGACATCTGCAGCCTTGAACTTTTTGGTTTCAGCCTGGTCTGAGCTTTCAAAAGATTACAGTGGGGTTTCTGCTAACAAAAGGAACAGTGAATTGAGCCTGTGCCTCTCGACACATACAATCTGATACCACTTTTTCAGTACTTCACTAGTTCTTCTGTGTAAGATTTGATTGACATCAGAGTCAGATGAGTAGTTGTGGAAGACAGCAATTTCTCTTCTTGCCATTATAGCAATCTATATGCAACCATCATTATCAACATCAAGGACAGCAGTAATTACAGTGTAATTATCTGTGCATCATTGTTTCAGGTGGCTCCAGTTGCCTGCAGAATGTGTTCAAAAAACCTTTTCTCTATAATTCTTGCATAAATGGCAGTTCAAATATCAGCATTATCTTTATGGCTGCAGCAGTGCACTATTTCTGACTGAAAAAAAAATAAAAAAGAAAATAAGCAAAGTGATGATGCTGAGTGTTCAGGCCTTCTTGAAGGCAAAATAATGTTAGTTATTAAAATAGTTCTCTTTCTTCAACAAATTAATTATCATTGGTGAACAGGTAGATGAAAAATAATATAGAAGATGTTCCTAACGCTAACTTTGGGAGGAACCATAATGGGAGTGACTTTCTAGTTGTCACTTTGTTTCTCTTATATTCCCATGCTGCTCTAGATTACAGTCAGTTTTCAAGGTTCATGTGTCATATGGTCATTAAAAAAGTTGGTTGCACTCCCATGCAAGTTATTCCTTTTCAAACTTTTCATAGAAAACATCAACTTACAGGAAACATTTGTAATTATTCTCGGATATAAAGAGCATCCAGAAGCAAATTTACCTCTCTACCAACATAACGTAATGTAACATAATGTAACGTAACGTAACGTAACGTAACGTAACGTAACATAACAGTACTTCTTTCCCAAAGCAAAATCCAGGTTTTATAGGAACACCATTAAAAACAATAGGCAAAGAGCATTTTTAAAAATATTGCAGAATTTGGAGAGGAAATCAGTATATATGATATGTAAAGAACAATAGAGAATTGAGTTACAATCTATTACTAAGAGAATTATGTAATTAAAAAGTATTTATTTGGATGTTGGAGATCGGGAAGACAATTTCTGTATTAAAAAACTTAGTGGCATTATTTTAGAGAATAGAGAGGAGATTAATAGGAATTCATTTCCTATTTCAAATCATTATATACCTACCAGCATCTTCATAACTGTCGAGCACAGGAATAGCTTAAAATCCAAAATTAGCTAAATTGTCCTCGGAACAATGTGATGCTTTAAGTAGAAGGATAATAACAGTAGTAGAAATAATCAATGGTTTTAAAGACATAGCAGAGAGTAAAGCTGTTGGTCCAGATGGATTCTTCAAAGAAACTTCAAAGTTACTACCTTCAAACTATCCATACTTTTAAATAGGATATTTAATATTTTGTTATCTAAAATTATATGATATTAGTAAAATTATATGCAATAGGGAGGACTGTAGCACTGACAAACAGGACAGCCAAATACCTTTCTTGTCATTACGCAATTATTGTAAGGCTTCTACTAAACCTCAAAAAATGTTCATTTTTCAAATGTTTACATTCCTAAACAGAATGAAAAGAAAAACAAAAACAAAAACAAAAAAACCCACCTTGCGATATTCTCTGCTGCAATTGTGATAAAGTCAAAAGGAACTTCAGAAATATCTTTTATTTGCCTCAAAAAATTGGGAAATTAACTGATAGATTGAAACTTTATCTATTGCTGCACCTGAAAAGGCTTCTGCTTCTGTGCAAGTAACCCTCAGGATATAACTTCCTCCTGGGAAATTGACTTCCCATATTCTGGGAAATGGAATCACATTTTTCCCCTTATGCTATTTGCCTTCTACAATACTTGCATTTCACAATCAATGCAGAAAAAGGGTTAATTTGCTTATGTCTTTCTACTGGTTTGTTTTCACCTACCTATTTTGTGTGCTATGATAGACTATTTTTTTAAGCAGAAACACAACTAAAGTGTCATTCCTTATTTCAAGTTTGCTTCTATGGTTGTGACCAGAAACCCTCTAAATTTTTGCATAGTACTACAAAACTTTGAGTTCTGTAGTTAAATTGTACTTCGAAGCACAGAACACAGTGGGACATCCTAAGTGCCATCAGTGATGATGCTTTAAATAGGTGAGCACATTTCTTTCTTTAAGCAATATGGAGAAGATTCTCAGTTGAATAAATTTAAAAGATAAGGGCCTACCTTTTCACTTCCAGATGCCTAAAGTCAGGTATTTAGTTTCATGTTTAAAAGTCTCCAAATGTAGCCTCTGAATGACTTCTTAGATCCCTAAATATAGTTTCTATACATACAAACATACACACACATTTAAGCGTGTATATATATAGATGTGCATACACATACATATATGTACATATTTATACATGTGCATATCTATTTATGACATATATATATTTCTACACACACATATATGCATGCACATGAATATTTCTGTGTTTTCAGTCCTAGCATATTTACGACACATTAATAAATAGATCAGGATATCTTTTAGAACTCATTTTATATAACAGACAGGTTTTTTAATTTTAATAACTTAACAATTTATGTGCTAGAAAAACTTGTAATAGTAATAATGACAATACTTATTTAACTTCCTCTTTGTTACCTTTATTTTCCTGTGGTTTTTGCCGCCCCCTCCCCGGGAAAGTATGTGAGGTACTATAACTTGATAATTCTATGCAAACATGTTTTTTCACAATGATATTTCTCCTGTATCTCTCAAAGATTGAAGAAACCTTGAGTTCTTCTTCAATATGATATGTACTTTAGAAAGAAAATAACAAGTAAAATAAAAGATCATTCCTAGGCATACTCTCATCCTTAACTTTCAGATGCCTCTTCAGATCAGACATCTTCAGATGTCTTCATCAAGCATCACAGAGATTTTGAAGTTGTTCACAGAATCACAGAATGGTTGACGTTGGAAGGGACCTCAGGAGGTCTTCTCATCCAACTCCCCTGCTCAAGCCGGGCCACCTAGAGCAGGTTGCCCAGGACCATGTCATGATGGCTTTTAAATGTCTCCAAGGATATTTTACAACCTCTCTGAGAAATCTGCTCCAGTGCTCAGTCATCCTTACAGTAAAAAATTGTTTCCTTATATTAAGGTGGAACTGCACTTGTTTGAGTTTGTGCCCATTATCTCTTGCCCTGACACTGGGACACAAGTAAAAAGAGCCTGGTTACTCTTAAACCATCTCTTCAGGTATTTAAATACATTGATAAGATCCCCTCCTGAAGTCTCACAGCTCTCTCAGCCTTTCCTCACAGGAGAGATGCTCCAGTCCCCTAGCCGTCTTAGTGGCCCTTCACTTGACTCACTCCAGTATGTCCATGTCTCTCTTGTAGTGGGGAGCTCAGAACTGGGCACAGTCCAGGTGTGGCCTTACCAGTCCTGAATAGATGGGAGGGATTGCCTTCCTTGACCAGCTAGCAACACTCCTCCTAATACAGCCCAGGATATCATTAGCCTTCTTTGTCACAAGGGCACATTACTGGTTTATGTTCAACCTGGTGTCCATCAGGACCCCCAGGGCCTTTTCTGCAGAGCTGTTTTCCAGATGGGTGGTCCCCAGCATATATTCTTGCACATAGTTGTTCCTCCCCAGGTGCAGGACTTTGCAATTCCCCTTGTTGAACTTCATGAAGTTCCTCTCACCCCGTTTCTCCAGCCTGTCAAGATCCCTCTGTGTGGCAGCATGACCCTTTGGTGTACCAGTCACTCCTCCCAGTCTTGTGCCATCAGCAAAATTACTGAGGGTAAACCCTGCCCCATCATCCAGATCATTAATGAATACTTTAAACAAGATCAGACCTAGTATTGACCCCTGAGTTACACCGCTAGTTACTGGCCTCTGACTAGAGTTCATGCCACTGACCACCACCCTCTGGGCCTGGCCATTCAGCCAGTTTTCAATCCACCTCACTGTCTGCTCATCCAGCCCATACTTCACCAGCTTCTCCATGAGGATCTTAAGGAAGACAATGTCAATGTCTTACTGAGATCAAGGTAAAAAATATCCACAGTTCTCCCTTCATCTACCAAACCAATCATTTTATCATAGAAGGTTATCAGGTTGGTCAAGCATAACTTCCCTTTGTGAATCCATGCTGATCACTCCCAATCACTTTGTCCTTCATGTGCCTGCAAATGGTTCCCAGGATTAGTTGCTCTATCATCTTCTCAGGGATTGAGCTGAGGCTGACTGGCCTGTAGTTTACTGGGCCCTCCTTTCTGCCCTTTTTTGAAGACAGGGGTAATATTTGCATTCCTCCAGTTGTCAGGCACCTCTCCCAGTCACCATGACTGTTCAAAGATTATCAAGAATGGTGTCACAATGACATCAGCCAACTTTCTTAGCACTTGTGGGTGCATCACACCTATGTACCTGAACTTGTGAACTTATGTACATCCAGTGTGCTTAAGTATTCCCTGACCCAATCATCTTCCACAAATGATACATGTTCCTTGCTCCAGGCCTTCTCCCTGGTCTCTGGAGCCTGGGATTCCTGAAGACTGATCTTGCTAGTAAAGATTGATGTGAAGAAGGCATTCAATACCTCAGCCTTTTCCACGTCCTGTGTCACCAGCTCCCTTGCCTCATTCAGCAGTGGGCCTACATTTTCCCTAGTCTTCCATTTGCCACCTATGTATTTGTAGAAACTTTTCCTTTGCCTTTGACTTCCCTTGTCAGATTCAAACCCAGGTGGGCTTCAGCTTTCCTAACTGCGTCTCTGCATGTTTGAACAATATATCCGTATTCCTCCCAGGTTACCTGTCCCTGCCGTATGCTTCCTTTTTATGTTTGAGTTTGGCCAGGAGCTCCTTGTTCATTCATGCAGGCCTCCTGGTATTTTTGCCTGACTTTCTGTTTGTTGGCATGGATGATTCTTGAGCTTGGAAGAGGTGATCCTTGAATATTAAGCAGCTTTCTCAGGCTCCTCTTCCCTCCAAGACCTTATTTGATGGTAGTCTTCCAAGCAGATTCTGGAGGAGGTCAAAGTTGTCTCTCCTGAAGTCCAAGCATGTGGTCTGTTTTTTGCCTTGCTCCCTACTCTCAGGATCTTGAATTCCTCCATCTCATTGTCATTGCAGTCAAGGCTGCCTTCAACCTTCACATCCCCAACAAGCCCTTCCTTGTTTGTAAGTATGAGGCCCAACAGAGTACCTTTCCTTGTTAGTTCCTCTGTCACATGTGTCAGGAAGCTGTCATCAATATGCTCCTGAAACCTTGTGGATTCCTTGTGCCCTTCTGTGTTGCCCCTCCAGCAGATGTCAGTGTGATTCAAGTCACACACGAGGTGAAAAGCCTGCAGATGTGTGGCTTCTTCCAGCTCTCTGAAGAAGGCGTCCTGTGATTTTTCCTCCTAAACAGGCAGTCTGTAGCAAACACCCACCACAACGTCACCCACATTGATTTGCTCTCTAATCCTGATCCATCAGCTCTCAGATGTCTCATCATCCATCCCAAGGCAGAACTCTATGCAATCCTGCTGCTCTCTCACATAAAAGGTAACTTTTCCTCTCCATCTTCCTGGCCTGTCCTTCCTAAACAACCTCTAGTCATTCATTGTAGCACTCCAGTTGTGTGAACTATCCCACCATGTCTCTGTAAACCAATGGGGTCATAGCCCTGTAGCTGCACACAGATTTCTAATTTCTCCTGTGTGTTCCCTGTGTTGCATCCGTGAGCATACAGGCACTTCAGGAATGCACCCAGTTGTGTTGAATTCCTGGAAAAGGTAGGAAAACTTTCCCCTTAATAGTTGCTCATGGTCATGGTTCTGCTATATTAACAATGTGCTTTATGGTCATTTTCAAAAGCAGTAGGTCTATTACAATTATTATGTTATTTAACAAGTGGCATATGTTGTTTCTCTGATACAAGGCATGGAAGGAGGATCACACCTACTGTTTGATTTATGGTCTTAAGTGTCATATTGTTTTGTTCTGTGTTGTTTTGCTTTTTGCTCACCTAATTTTTACTTCCTTTTCCTGTCAGTAGCAATATCTCTTGATGCAAACTAGACGTGACTAACAGGTGTTCTCCCTCTCGGCATTGTCAGGATTTGTGTTCTGGTAAAGTGAAAAGGGAAATGATATATAAGGGCAGTCTTCTGTCTACCAACAGAGCACTAGACATAGAGTTCCTCTAGTCCTCAGGGGACTAGTGGAATTATCCTTCTTTCCCCTGTTAGCATTGCCAAGGTCAACCCATGTTCCTGATTTGTGATGCAACAGTTATGAAGATGTGCAGCCTTTTTCTCTCTCCCACCCAAACTGGGTTTCATTCAGCCCTGAAGCAGTGACTTCTGAGCTAGCATCCCCTGAACTACTGCTAGAATAAGTGTGGCTGTGTGAATGCTGAGTACAGCAATGTGATAGTTTGCTAGGGGACAACTCAGAAATTTCTGCGCTGCAATCCATTGCTTAGTGTAAAAAACCAAAGCATTGCTTGCAGAATATGTGCACTCGTTTTATTATTGCCTCCAAACACCTCTATCTGCAGATTTGCATGAGCAGCCCCATCCACAAAAAGTTAGAAAGAGAGAAAAAAATCAGCGTAACACAGTAATACTGTGCATGTGCATTTGCTTAGATATCCTGAGTGTCTAAGAAAACCTGAAACTATAGTAGGTTTTTATAGCATTATAGATCCACTATTTTTAACTTGAAAAGGTAATACCCAGGTTTAATGACATTTAAAAAGAAAATCCAAACTGTAAAATTTATTTTTTCTTCCCTTGTAAACTGAAGAAATGGAAAGTATATTCATATAAGACAAAAAAAGCTGTAATTAACTCCACCATCTCCCCACAAATATGTTCTGATAATTCCAATAAGCAATTTCTCTGAGGGTTACAGAGCACTGAAATAGCAACTTTACACATTCAGGGTTTAACAGCTAAAGTTAAAGACTGAACAATCTGCCAATTCATCTGATTAACACAATTAATTCAGATTCAGTTAGGATTTTCTGGGGGCAGGGAAATATTCCATAGGTTGCTTGAGTTCACTGTTCCTCACCTCTGATGCCTCCTCTTGATGTAATAGCAGAAAAATGCCCTCCAAACTAATTCGGATGGAAGTAAAGCCTCGATAGGAGTAGGCTTGTTGGATATCAAACTATGTAAAACAATCGGTCTGCAATAACAGAATTTGTCTGAAAAAAATGCTAAAAGTTATCTTCACCACTGTTAAGATTGAAGGGATAGGAGTGAGTTAGTGCACTGGTAAACTGATATAATAAAATCCACCTCAAACCATCTTATACAAAATCTGAAGTTAAAGCTGATGTAAAATGTAACAGTTCACTTTTCTTTCTGTGTGACACAGTATTTTTTATCTGGAGTAGTTATATCTTGGATAATAAATAGAGTTTACAGTGTTTAAAAAACTTTTTTTTTTCCTAACTTTACTGCTTCATTCAGATGGAGTGAAGGTTTGAACATCTCAGAGTTATGAACATGAAGGTTAAACTTCTTCCAAAATAATTTGGTTTGCATTTTTATGGTGTCCTTTAGACCTTAAGATAAACCTGACAGACAAGAGTTATAATTATCAATCTGCAAAGACTGTGATTCCTTTGAAGAGTAGATTCATGACTTCTGATTCAATTAGAATAAATCATAATGAAAACATTATAAAAGATCAGAGCATGAGGATTAAAAACACATCCTCTGGTTCATATGTAATTGTTCCCAAAACCCCTCATTCTAGAATAAAATAAGTTAATCAAACCCAGAAAAACAAGAATATATGTCATGAAATGTTATTCAACAGTTGAATATCACTGAAGGGAAAAAAAAAAGAAACAATTTCACTTGATTCTCATATCTGTGCACATCTATTTTCCTTTGACCTGCTCATTAGGTTAGAAAAAAAGATTTCAGACATAAGGAGGGCCTTTAAAAATCACTACTTTTCCTCATCAGACCAAAGATATGTTGCCTTTCTGTAAGTACTATTTTGTATCACTCTGATTTTTCTTTATTGGCAGAATTACACAATGCCACTGCTGAAATGATGATGGGGTGATGTTTTCTCGTTCCTGAAGTGGTGTAATAGATCATAAATAACTACTAATTATAGAGTTTTCCTTTTGAGTATTAATTTCTGTGAGATTCCAAATTGTCTATCCTGCAGCAAATTAGCAGTGTTGTATTTTATACAGTATGGAAAAATTACCATCATCTCTACAAAGGAATCAGAACATGGATAGAATGCAGTCTCATTTTTGTCACATATATGAAAGACCCAATTAATCAACTTTTCATCAAGGTATTATTAGCTGCAAATGTGTCTGGAAATCTGTGTAGCTCAGGAATAAGTGCCTGAACAAGCACCAAACAGAAATCATTTACAAAGGCATGTAGATTGGGGGAGATAGGTGGATGTGCTCACACACTAGAATTATCTCAGGAGATGACAGTGTTTGTAGAATTTTAAGGAAAAATGGGAAAATAGCATTTTTGGTAGAAAGATTTCAGGACATTTCAGGGGGATTTTTGTTTTGTTTTATGAATTCATTTCTAGGATAAGAGTAGACATCCCCCCCTCCACTAACACTCTTCTTCCCTCCTGAGCGGTAAAGAAAAAAATCAAACAATATTCTTTTTCCTTTATATTTCAACACATATGGGTAATAAATAACGAACACAAGCTTGCCATATGCTAAAATTCTGCAATTCCACAAGTATGTAAATGTTCTGCAACATTTTCACTTTTTCCCCACCATTGTTTGCCGCTGTAGGTTGACACACTTCACTGAAGAGGTGATTTTTCAGAAGCAGAATTGGTAAGTGCCAGGTAGCCCATTAATTTTTTTGTACTTTTGAATATGCCTACCTCACCCGATAAAATAATTTACAGTCTTCATTTTATATGAGTAAAAGCATATTTTAAATTTTTAGAGAAATATGTTATACAACAAAACTTAAATTGACCCATGTGGTTACAGCATAGGAACAACCAACAATTTATTGCTTGTGCTTAACTGGGAAAAAGAGGAACACGTTAGGCTTAGGAGGACAGTGCACATTGCTAGGGTTAATTAATTTATCTGGCATAGATACGTATTTAAAGTAAAACAATGGACAGGGTTGGTTTTGCTTGTTTTGATGACAATATATTAATGTGCAAGTGTGGAAAAGCAGCTATCTTTATCCCTCCACTCTCCATCACTTAACTCTTAAACTCACAATTTATTTTAAGCAAGCTGTCAGAAATTTGTAGAGATCTCATTGATATTAAGTTTCAACATGTTTTGGGTATAAAAGTGGCCCAAGAGAAATGATCCTGTACGTTGTCACCTATTTGCCAACTAAGGTAAAGCTTGTGGCAGGAATTCACTCTTTATGAGACTAGAAAGAATCCACACCAGCAGAGCTCTTTAATGTATGCCTGCTGCAAGGAACTCATCAGTCAGGGCTGACAAATCAACCCTGAGACACAAATCCATAGGAAACGAGGCTTCATTAGTTCTGGTGCTTGTGAAACTGCTTGGTTTGCAAAAGAACTCTAATAAAGCCTGCTTGTATCTTCAGTCTTTGAATGAAGTTTCTTTTGGGGTATGTATATGTTCATAAACATACAACATTAAAGAATTTTAAGTATTGACAGACCATATTCAATATGATGTTATTGTTAGAACTAGCATAATTTTCATTATTTATCATCATGATTTGTTTTGTGTCATTTTACCTTTAAAAGTTTCACACTGCTTGAAGCTTCCTATCACAGTGCTGGCTGGCTTTTTCTTGTAACAGAACCCTAGTCATAGAAATGTTCCCACAGCTTCTTCACATATGTTCATTAAAGTGTTAGAATTGAGTCTTCTCACATACATAAGGCTGAGTGTATCCTAAAGTCTTTGAAAGATCGAGGTCCTCGTATTCCTGAATAAACATTGATAATGTGTTGTTGAGACAGGATAACATTCTCTATTTCAAATGTTACCAATCTGAGAATTTTATACACAGCGCTTGTTTTTAACATAATGCTTGCTGCATCTTTAAAACAAAATGAAGGAAAGACATTGACACAAGACTGGATAAGAAACTAGGTTGTTTACGATTTTCCCATGGCAGTTTTATTTTCTCACAGACTGGCTGGATAAGTAAGTGCACATTGTAATCTCTACATTAGTAAAGTGATGAATCAGATTCCTGGATGGATCAATTTGTTGTCCTTGCCATTTGATCCGTCACAATTACTGATGAACAAGTTTCATTCTGTGTTTTAGAGAACAAATCAGTGAAATACAACATGAAGCACAGAAGAAACATTGTCACAGGAAAAAAAAATCCCAGTTGGTTCCTCCTCCATCCTTAGAAAGGTGACCAAGAAGGGAGTGGAGTAAGTCCCTAAAAAATGAACTGAAATGAAACAGATATTTGATAGCAGTGCTTAGGCTGCTGAAGTTGCACTATAACAAGGGCCATTGATCGTGATTCTTCCAGCCTGAGCCTGCAAGTTGCAGGATCAAGGCCATTTTCTAAACTTCTTTGAGCTGTCCCAGCTTTGTAATGTTGTGCACAGTATACTCAAAACACTCAGGGACTGCTACGCTTGCACATTAAAGGCACTACTTATACCTACTTGGAATAGTCTATAAAAGCCCATCTATGCATACAGGATTGCTTGTAAAGAAAAGTGATGAATCTGGGTGCAGAGGTTTCCAGAAACTGGAACCATCATGTTAAATGTGATATGCTTTTATTTTGTAAACATGTTTGGGAAATGGTTTAAACATCCTTTTTTAGTTAATAAAAATAGGTAATATTAGTTACCTAGGCATTAAGATCCTAGGTTGGGGCATTTCTGTGTTCTTATGTTGGACTCTAACACTACTGGCATTTGATGTGCCACATTGCCCTCAGTTTCCAGGCATCTCCATTTATTTTTATAGTTAAGAGGAAAAATATCCAAGTTTTGGATTCACTGCTACTCTATGCAGTGAAAACAAAACAATCTAAATTTCACTATCCAATAAAAGGGAAAAAAACCCCAAAAACAGCAACCCAAAGGACAGTAAAAAGTAAATTTGCAATCAGATTGGCACATATCTTATGTGTCCCCAGCTGAAGATATGTTGGGTTTTAAATTAAAGGTATGGCTTATTTGGGGCTTACTACCTTTAAATTCAGAAATCGTCCCCTTAATGGAGTTCTGAAATGACATATTAAATCGTTGAAAGTAAACATTACTTTTCTCTTCTTGACTAGAACAAGGATTAGAACATTTTAGATATAATCCTATCTAAAATAAGTAATTGGAGCCTAATCAATATCTTCAGCATATTAAATGAAAGTATAAAAAAGCAAACCAACCTACTTCCAAGCATCCTGTGGAAATAAATATGTTTCACATGGGTGGATTAGTAAGAATGGCCCTCTGGACTGCCCTTTTGGTCTTTATCAGGCACATGGCCAGACTTGCAGTGGGAAGGGAGCGGGCTGCCCATTCAAATAACCCCAAGGACACCCAAGCCAGAGGAGGAAGAAACCCCTTCTAGGAACATCACGTGCCTCCCAGTGAAGAACTCAGGAAGCTGATGACTTGTTGTAGACTTCCCCCATCCTAATTTTCTAAAAAAAAGACTGACACTGTTGAGATTAGCACCCAAAGTGCATTGGAAGAGTAAGCGTAGCACCAGAGAAAAGGGGTAGATGATAGGAAGGGAATTTTTTTAACAGTTTTAGCGATACTACTAATGAGGTTTTTATGCATTAATTAGATAATTTGGACTCTTAGACTGTTAAAACAATACCTGAACAAACAATGCATTCTTGGCTTCGTATACATGGCATATTCCCTTTTGCCAATTACAAGACTTTGAGTAATAGAATGTGCTGGTTTTGTCCGGGATAGAGTTCATTTTGTTCGTAGTAGCTAGTATGAGGCTATGTTTTGGATTCCTACTGAAAACTGTTAATAATATAGAGATGCTTTCGTTATTGCTGAGAAGTGCTTACACTGTGTCAAGGCCTTTTCAGCTTCTCATTCTCTACTGACTGAGAAGACTGGAGATGCACAAGAAGTTGGGAGGGTGCGCAGCCAGGACAGCTGACCCAAACTGGCCAAAAGGATATTCCATACCATATGACATCATGCTCAGTATAGAAACTAGGGGAAAGCTGGCTGGGGAGCCGCTGCTCGGGAACTGATTGGGTATTGGTCAGTTGGTGGTGAGCAACCTTTTTTCGTTTGCATTACTTGTCTTACTTGTTTTTTTTTTCTCTCTCTTTTTGATACCTTCCTTTTCCTTACTTCTTCTTCTTCTTCTCCTTCTCCTTCTTCTTCTTCTTCTATTTTATTTCAATTATTAAACTGTTCTTACCTCAACTCATAAGTGTTCTTATTTTTACCTCTTCCAAGTCTCTCCCCCATCCCACCAGCAGGGGAATGAGCGAGCAGCTGTGTGGTGTTTAGCTGCCTGCTGGGTTAAACCATGACATGGGACCAGAATTTTATGGAGTGTTGTCCTAGGTACTTGCCCATACTACCTGACACACCCTGCCACTCATAACTATCCAGCCTTGGGGCAGATCTCTGGGTGGTATTCTTAAATAGTTTTTTTAACTTTAAACAAGACCTGAGACACATTCAGGAGACATAGCAATAGGAACATGCTGGCTTGAACATCCTAAGGGTATTCAAGATTCTCAAGAGCTATTGTAATCAACCTGGAGGAGAAGGGGAAGGTGAAGGAAGGTGTCTCTCCCGTAAATTGGATCTTTGAGGAGAAGAGGTAAAAAGTGTAATCATTAATAGTTTCCGAGAGATAGCTCCCAAACCACAGGGATGATGGCAGTGCTGAGTACAATCTCGTGACCAATAAGTTTATCATACCATAAGCCAGTGTTACACAGTGTAGCAAAGCGATAACCTTAATCCATCTCCCAGAGGTGATAAACAGCACATAGATACTGACAAACTATATATACATCCAGTAAGGTGCTACATAGCACAGATCCAAGAACAGATCCAACAACTCTGAGAGCAAATAAACCAACATTGCGATCAGTGACTACTAAACTGATACAATGAATGTTTATAACAAATTCGTTTTAACCCGCTCGGGTCAGAGGTGTCATTATCTCAATGCTTCGTGCCCCATGTTGGGCTCCAAAAAGGACTGTTGTGGTTTAACCCGGCAGGCAGCCAACCACCACACAGCTGCTTGCTCACTCCCCCCGCCCACAGTGGGATGGGGGAGAGAATGGAAAAAAAAAGTAAAATTCGTGGATTGAGATAAAGACAGTTTAATAGAACAGAAAGGGAAGGAAAAATGATAATAATAATAATAAAAATAATGATAGAATATACAAAATGAGTGATGCACAATGCAATTGCTCACCACCCGCTGAGCAATGCCCAAACAGCGATTGCTACTTCCTGGACCACACCTCCTATTTATATACTGAGCATGACGTCATATGGTATGGAATATCCCATTGGTCAGTTGGGTTAGCTGTCCTGGCTATACTCCCTCCCAGCTTCTTGTGCACCTGGCAGAGCATGGGAAGCTGAAAAGTCCTTGACTATAGACTACTTAGCAACAACTGAAAACATCAGTGTGTTATCAACATTCTTCTGATACTAAATCCAAACCACAGCACTAAGAGGAAGTTTAACTCTATCCCAGCCAAAACCAGGACAAATGTTCAAGAAGTAAATGTACCAAGGCTTTATATATAGGAGCAAAATGACACTATCTGTCTTGTTCACAATATCCTTCCTGATGATACCCAACATTTTGTTGGCTCTTTTGGTTGCCAGTTCAGTTTTGACTGAACACTGAGTAGATTATTTCAGAAAACTGACAGATCACTTTCCAGAGCTGAGGCTGCCAGTTCTAAGTTTAGCATCACATAGACATGGTTTAGGTTATTTTTGCTACATGTGTTACTTTACATTCATCTACACTGTAGCTCATTGCCAACTTTTTGCTCCCATGTTCCAGTCTGCCATTTGTCACCATTGGTTTGGCATTTGACTACCTGGAAGAGCTTAATTGTCTGCAGACACAGTGATTACACTGTGTACTGCCTTGTCCAGGCCATGTTATAAAGATATTGAATAAAACCAGGTCCAAAACTGATCCACTAGTGATCCAACTCTGATTTGTCCCTATCATAATATTTGATCATTAAGACTTTTCTTCCTATTCTTAAGGAACTTTCAATCTATGAAAAAGAGATACATTTCCTATCAAGTAAGCATTTTTTCTCCAATCCATGGTAGTTCAGTTTCCTGATAATTTTTAGTCTAGAACTTTGTCAAAGGTTTTTGAAAATCCAAATGTATTGTGTCTACCTGATGCTCCTTATCCATATATTAAATGAAGTCTCCTATGATGCCAGCAGGCTAGTGAGACAGTATTTCCATTAGAAAAGTCAGACTGTCTGTTTCCCAAGAGACTTTCTCCACAGCCTCAGTGATCATATTCATGGTTACAAACCTTTCAATCCTACAAGAGAAGGAAGCCAGATTCACCAGCTTGCAGTTCCCAGGATACTCTATAGGATCCTAGTCTATGGAGACCCTACTCTATGGAGATCCTATAGACTATCCTGGTATCCTATAGTGTTCCTCTTGTCTAGATGGGAGTTACGAAGGCAGCCTAGCCAGATGCCTGGCACTGTGACCTTGTTCTAGTCTCTAGTTCCACTTTTGAATTTTTCCAGAGTGCATGGGTTAATGTCATCCACTCCTACTGCTTTATTGAGATGTATCTTGCTTTTTGGGTTAATGATAATTATGAAAAATACAAATAAAAAAACTTTTACTGAAACTATGATTTTACATTCTTAGTAGATTACTCAGAAATGCTGTGGATGTTAAAATAAAAGTTAAAATTTTGACTGCTATGATGTTGTTTATTCTGTTAAAAAAATCTGGGAAACTATAGCAGATTTTTCATATTTCTGTCCTACAGAATGTAGTTAATGCACCAAGAATGTTTAATCGCAGAAAGTAAGTTCTATAAATATTATTTCAATATTGTTTTCTAAATGATCTAAAAAAATTAGAGGTTGTGGTGTATGTAAAGAAAAATAACACTGAAAATTAGTCAATTTTCTAGACATGGTTTTCCATGTGAATATACTGATTTGGAAGCAACAAGACCTATCAAGTGAATAAAACAGTTTTGTAAAATCTTATTTTTCAGTGTTTTAATGGAAATAGCTAGAAATACCTTTAATATTACTTTCAAAACAACTTTCTTGTTTTGTAATGCAGTCTGTAATATGGTTAGCAAAATAAAAGCCTAAAGAGACCCAAGCTATTTTCCTCTGAAAATTCCATTCTTCAGAAATTTCTCTAGGATTAAACTGAAATAATAGTTTCTCACACGAGGAAATCCCGATTCCTACACAGTTCAGCTACTAGCTAAATCAAAATATAGTGTTATTCTGCCCTTTTACTACAGTTTCTTCTCTTTCTCTCCAAGCTTTATAAAATATCCTCAGAGTGATTTCTTTCAAGGGTCATTAGCTCTGGACACTCTGTCATGGGTCTTGGAACAATTTATTTCATATGAAGATCAGCATTACAGCAGCCATTTGTTTCCCCTTTGTGTAAGGCAATCCTATTGGATAACATGCTGCAAGGCTTTGAAAAAGTCTTCAAACTCAAACATTCAGCAGAAAATGCTTTGGTGGCATCTACAGGAAACTGCTATTTGAATGATCATCAATCATCAATCATTAAAGTAGTTGAACTGCAAACATAGATAAAGATGCAAGTGAACAGGACATGTTTTAATGTACAAATAACAGTATAACTTTAGTGGCAGAAGCATGATTTTAATAGCACAAAAGTCAGGGATTCAAACTGCAGAACAAATACATGATGCATCTGTGTGGTTAGTAATGCAGAAAACCAGGACTCTTTCATCGTAGAGGGTAAGAGTCAGTGAACATCCAAGGAAAGCACACAACTGATGAAAGGTTGCATCTTTTAACTAGGAGACAGAAGAATAAACTGTGATCATGACTGGAAGTGAGCTCTTATTCTCCCTGCAGAGTACTATTTGGTAAGATTGAGGAAAGACAGAATGAACCAAATTCAATGCATGTAAGGAAAATTTAATGAGGTCACCCTTCAGAAGGTTTTGGGTTTTTTTCATGGAGAAAACTGCTGGTGGTATAAAAGATTCCTTTTTCTGCCCTGTCACTCCCAAGAGAAACTTAAGTATCAAGTGCAAAGTTGGAACTGATTAATGAAGCTTTAAGCCTGTAATTTTTGAAGATTCTCTAGTTTAGATTCTCTAGTTTACTGATTTCTCAGCTCCTAAAATAAAGCCAAGCATTTTTAATGTTCTACTTACTTCATAGATGATCAAAAAGAATAAGGGTGGGTATTGCATTAAAAAAGAGGGAAAAGCAGACATATTTGTTAAGGAGAAAGGTTTAAAGATAACTGCCTAACTTCCTGCCTCACTGAAAATGGCAATATCCCAAAAGGAGAACACAAGATCCATGTAATGATGAAATATATTTCATGATGTCATCTTTGAACTTAGCTTTAAATTAAAATAATAATTGGACCACCTTCCCCTTCTCTTTTCTCTAAGGAATACCTAACTAGGTAGATTACCAACACTTTAGAGCATGCAGGGAATTGAATGGGACACTAAGAATATGGTATGAGAAGGAGAAGTTATGTAAATCTATTAATCTGTGAACATTTTTTAGACCTCTGTACTACTATAGAAAAGCAGTAGGAACAGATCTTGGAAATCCTTAATCACTGAGTTTAATGGAGTTGTGTGGGAAAATAATAATAAAAAAAAATCTTTTAATATGTTGTGCCCCAGAGTTCAGTATGGCTCTGCATTGAACAAGAAACAGGGACAAGGTATTTGTCCTAAATGCTATTTTGGTGCTCATTAACATTTGTGTGTTACTGGTGAGAAGATATGAGAGGTTTGGATGCTTTGGTAAGCCACTCGGTAGTTAGTGTCACCTAAAAAAAATTCAAGTTTTCCACTGTATCAGCAGTATCCAAAAAGGTAAATATTGGCTGAAGTTTTCTGCTAGAACTAGCAGATATGTTGTTTATGAGTGGTCTCTAGTTAGGTTGTGAGTTTGGTAGTTCTTTTTAAAGAATTTTTATTCTGTATGCTAGAGTTGTAAATTGGCCCAGCAATGAGACTGGAAATCTTGATGTTCAAAGGCTTGTACATATAGCAGAATGTGAAGATGAAATGAAGAAATATCAATTCTCTATTCTGAAATGTCTGACTTGGCTGAAGAATGTGTACAAGAGAAGTCATCAGAAGAACCAGTTAGCACATCTTTATTTAAACCTCTCTTTTAAAAGCCTTACAGGAATCAGTGTTTGATTGGTTGGCTACACATCTGGCCTTAAAAAAAAAGTGTTAGATAACAACTTCTAAAAAGCATCTCACCAAAAGAATTGGTGTAGGGGGTTGCATTCTTCTGCATCTTCTCTGGCTTTCTCTTCTCTCCCTCCCCAGAAACACAGAAGTGATTTTTCTGTGTCATAAATTGTGCTCTGATATTTTTGATCCCTAAATTGAGCAAATGAACTCAAGCTGTTAATTGCTTATTCAGATTCATGTATAATTTATGTAGAAGTGCTTATGCATTTTTCTGATTGCATGTGTGTGATCTCAGTGGGAATCCCAGTGAGTAAGACTTTTTCAGCTTCAGTTCCTACCTAAGAATTCTTTCTGATATGAGCATAACAAGGAACTATTAAATGTATGCCATTTCCAATTTATTGTGAATGTCCAAACACCTATTTGAATGGACAGGTTTTATTTTCAGTCTTGTTTCTGTGTGTATTTTTTAAGTCTCAAATTCTTGCAAGACCCTTCGTATTACAGTATATGCACATTCAAGTATTACAAATACCTACTTCATAAAATGGAGATAACGATTATAAAACAACATATTATTCTCTTTTGTTAACATCATCTAAAGATCAGTAATCATATCAAGATTTACTGAGACATTTAAAATCTCTCAGCAGCAACAAACAGCTATAATTTGGGGAAATGTCCTACCAGAAAATAGATTTCTTTCTTCCATAATAAGAAATTTCTTCCTGATTCTTTCCCCTTATAAAAAAGAAACAGCTTGCCTCAGAACAATTTATGCCCTAAACACAAAAGTGTTGAGACTCAAAGATTTTCCAGTAAGATGCACCTAATCAATTTCAGCAGGATAAGCACAATGTGGACCACTTGGAAAAGGGAACACTTTGGAAGTTAATTGCTGCTGACGTTATCTTGTAAATCTTTCTCAAGAAAATTTCTTACAGGGATTAAAGAGTTTTAAAAGCTGAACAGCATTGACTGGTTGCTTTATTGGCTTTTTAAACCCCTAAGAGATTTCCCTGCATTCTGCTAGAGTGAAAAAAAAAGAATAGTGTGGAGAGGTAGGAAAAGAAAAACAAGGCAAGGAGATATGCATAATAATGTGAAACAAAAATACAAGCACAAATAGTCTTTAAGTAATTGAAATGGAGCAGGATTGCCCTATTTGCCTGCCAAATTTGTTCCTTCTTTTCAGTTTAAGTGAGATTTGCCTTTTTGCCTCTTGCTGTAATTTACTTAGCGTAAGTACAAATTGAAGTGATAAATACCTTTGTGACTGCTGTGCTGTGCTGGTTTTGGCTGGGATAGAGTTAATTTTCTTCATAGTAGCTGGTATGAGGCTATGTTTTGGATTTGTGCTGAAAACAGAGTTGATAACACAGGGATGTTTTTGTTATTGCTGAGCAGTGCTTACACAGAGTCAAGGCCTTTTCTGCTTCTCACACCACCCCACCAGCGAGGAGGCTGGGGGTGCACCACAAATTGGGAGGGGACACAGCTGACCCCAACTGACCAAAGGGATATTCCATGTGATATGACGTCATGCTCAGCAATAAAAAAGCTGGAGGAATAAGAAGGAAGAGGGGGACATTAGGAGTGACAGCGTTTGTCTTCCCAAGTAACTGTCATGTGTGATGGAGCCCTGCTTTCCTGGAGATGGCTGAACACCTGCCGGCCGATAGGAAGTAGTGAATGAATTCTTTATTTTGCTTTGCTTGCATGCACAGCTTTTGCTTTACTTATTAAACTGTCTTTATCTCAACTCATGAGTTTTCTCACTTTCCTTCTTCTGATTCTCTCCCGCATCCCTCCAAGGGGGAGCGAGCAAGCGGCTGTGTGGTGCTTAGTTGCTGGCTGGGGTTAAACCACAACATGTGCATTACACATGGATTTTGGAAGTGACATTGCAAAGGCTTTGGGTCCATCAGCAGTTACGCTTTGAATTCTTGTTTTCATTGCTCTGTAACTGAGACAGGATTTTGACATTGGACTTTTGATGGAATAAATAGAAGAAAATAATTTAGGTATTTCTGACAGTGCGAATAGCATTTTGCACTCATTGAAAAGTGTCCCTTTTAAATATGTGTTCAGGCGTGAAGGTAAGATGATATAACTTTGCAGATAAGACTGCAAGTCTGTGTACACAGGGGTTCCACTCTCACTAGTGCTAAACGAGTCTGAAGCACGAAAACCAATGGCAACATAGGACATCGCGTAAATTGCCTATGTGTCCAGCCACATTTCATTTCCTTTTATGTGGCAGTGAGGCCAGACTCTTTTTTCACTTTCCAGAGGAGGAAAAGCAATGTGTAGATTCTGCTCTTCCAAGCATCAGCAATAGTATTTTTCTCCATTTACGATGACATGATAGCAACAGGGATTCTGTCTTCCCCTCTAACCATACACTACTCAGAGAGATGAAAATGTTTGTTGCATTTTTATGTTACTGAATTTTTATATCACATAATAAAGTGTAACACAATATGGCAACTCAGAAATATGATTCTATATATTAAATGTATAAAATCAATGCTACTGAAGATCTGATGACAGCTTTCTGCATTTAATTTTGTAATGAATATTTATCAGATGTTATCTCAAGTAATGCAGTGGTGCTTTTGTTTTGTAATGAAGGACGCGTTACAGTAGTTCCTCTGACATTCCTCACAGAGTAACTCGCTATTTATTTTTTAACTTTTTAAGATTAACAAGAAGGATCTTGAAAGAGAACATAATTTGCAACTATCCTGATCGTGAAACCAGTTCCCAGGAAGGAGTAACATTCAGCAGACATGATCATATGATTCTGAAAACAAATGTCTTGGGTTTGGCCTTCTTAATAATAAGATTTTGAATCCCGATGTGAAGTCTTAGTTTTGATTTCTAGACAGTTTTAAACCTTTACAACATTTTTTTTTTTTCAGTAGCATCTTGTACATCATAAATTATATGAACTTTTTCTTCTTTATCCACTTTTTCTCAGTACATTCAGTGTGTTGTAAGAGATTAGCAGTACAGTTTTCCCTTACAGCAAGAGTACTGAGCAGGCTCTACATCCCTTTCTTTTCCAAGTCAATTTTTTTCAATCTTCTTTTATTTTATTTTCATCTGGTTAAAAAAATATGCTAAGTAATTTGCTAGGCACGCATGGGGCACCAGCTGTCTAAATTTTCCAAAATCATCCCAAAAGCCCTTAAAAAACCAGGTAGTATTTGGTACCTTCTCATCTTCTGGAATAGAAACTGTTTTCAGAGTTATTGTATGTTGTTATTATATCAGTCACTTCATATTTAAGCTATCTAAATAGTTTAGAATGTCATGTTCAGTTGTATTATCATAATTCGATTTTTTATTATACCAGCTTTGGATGCACCTCACTTCTACTAACCAGGCCCTACTTTTATTGACCTGATGTATCGTATAAAGGAACAGAGAGACTGCTGAGAAGAGCAGGGAACAGATACACAGGCAGCTGAGCAGGGAGATATAAAGATATTTTCTAGGGAGAAACAGGGACTGTGCAAAGTTTTCAGCAACCTGGGAAGTAACTGAGCTGATCATTTGAAACTAAGCCTGAAAGAAAACTCTATTTGTGAGTACACAGAGGATAGGGATATATTTCTTTATAATGTCTTTTATATTGTAAAAATATTCTGTAAAAAAAAGTTGTTTCAAATATTTGGTTCAAAGTTGATTGTCCAATAAAACTGACTTTACAATTCAAAGGCATTTTGGGACCTAGTTAGACCCATCTCAAATCTCTGGCTAACGTAGGCTGCACCAAATGAACCTTGCATGGAGCTTGGTTCACATTGGAAAATTAACATGTTTCTACATCACCATGAGGAACAAATACAGTTTAGACAAGTCTCTCTGGCTCCACAGAAATATTAGCAAGCACGTTTCTTCCTTTCATTACCTTGGAATTACATGACTGAAACACCTAGGTCCAGAGAGCGACCGCCTGGCTGCAGAGCACACTGCTTGGCAGCTGCTGCGAGGGGTGAGGGGACAGAGGGCTGCAGCTTCAGCAGGATGTCCCACAGCCGTGAGTCATCAGAGTCACCCCAGGGCTCACGTCCTCCTGGAGAATGTCATGGTTTGGTATTACTTACAGAACTTCAGATCAAAATGTACATGTGACTCAAAGTAAATAAATCTTAGTAGTTTAGGGGACCTAGTAAAGACATTACTTGGACTTGTGTTTATAGGAAAATAAATATCTTTCATTAATGATATGCAAGGTCAGATATAACCAGGGGAGAAAGGGGACCAGGCTCAGGAAAGGAGATTAAGCAGTAGTTGGATATGCATCAGTTTGTATGCATGTTTATGTATGTAGAAACCAGCCTTGGAAGGTCTGCATGCAGAGAGGAGATTTTACTGTTGTTTTCTTGTTTATATTAAGCTTCGTTTTCAAGTTATTATTTAATATACACAAATTACTCATCTAATAACTGGAAAAGTTGGGATGATGAAGAACTGATTTGATTTCATGAAGTTCTCAGCAATGTCTCATTTAGTTTTTGTCTGGTTTCCATTACAGTAGGAAGTTTGGATTATCTAGAGCATATTTTATTTATTTCTTGGATATAACTTCTGCTCGATCCTTTACTGTGTTTAGAGATATCAAAGAAATCACGGTAGCAAAATATTTCCAATTTTTGGAAGTTATTTCTTTTGTTCCTCTCTAAAATATATCCAGAAGAACTACCCATTTTGTACAATAACTAACTAGAATACAGATTTGGGTGCTGTGTAGGAGAGGAAAATTTTATCACCTTAATGCAACAAGTTAAGAAGAAAGTATACTTGCATCTAACGTTAGCAACCTCTAGTTACCTTTTTTGATGTTGTTAAAGGAAATTATAAAATGAAACATTAGAATTTATAAATGTGAAACTTATTTTAAAATTACTCATTATTTGTAAACAAAAACTTACACATATTTTTCAATTATATTTTTATATATAAAATATTGGATTGTTCAGGTTTCAGCTGTTTGAGTTAAATTACATAATTCGAAAAAAGCTATCTATTTTTTTAAACAATAATACCATACAAATTCTTGTTATAAAGTATGAGGATATTTAAAATTATGAGGACAGGAGGCTTATTCATGTCTTTTTGTTGTTAACTTTTACTTGGGAGTACTGCTCGGCCATCAAGAAACTCAGTATATATATTAACTGACAACTTAAACTGACAGCAACTAACAATTTCATGAATTAATTAAACCTGAAAATTAATATTTTCTAACTAGATATTAAAGAAAGTGATATCCGTGTCAACTACAAATAATTTTGATTCAAACAAGCAAACTCTTTTCAACTTTAATTTCTTTTTAACTTACTTTAGCAATAAATTCTCCTGAGAGACATTAAATGGTAATTCCTATGTATGTTCTTACCCTGTCATAACATTACAAAATGAAAATACGTTTCACTGTTTAGCGTGATGAATTTCTTCAATGTCTTTATTCTCTGATGAAGGGCTATGTTCTTATACTTTATTCACATTTATTATTAACTGCTACTGAAAATCTTAATTTCAAATGGAACAGCTTATTGAATAAATTACTAAGCAACATAAAAAGAAGGATATTACAACGTTGCTGACAGTAAAAAATGTTAAAAAGATATTTTATGATTTTTGCCGAACTCCAGTTTTGTTCTAAATGTTTTCAACATGACTTTTTGTATAGGCATGAAAAGTATTTCTTATAATCATAGAATCATAGAAGCATTTAGGTTGGAAAAGACCCTTAAGGTCATTGTGTCCAACCATAAACCTAACACTGCCAAGTCCATCACTAAACCATGTCCCTAACTGCCACATCTACAAGTCTTTTAAATAACTCCAGGGATGGTGACTCAACCATATTAACTTAATAGGCTTCGTTTATTTGGAATTAAAATGATCCATAACATAAAATTACGTTCAAAGCTAAGTACAGTTCTTGATATAGGGAGAAGCCATATTTTTCCAATAACAAAGTCCATTCATTTTCTATTACATGACTTTGTTTTCCAGTTCTTACAGTTAGTCAAATCATAACTCTTTAGCTGAATTTTTCAGGTATTTAATTTAATTTCCCACTTGATGTTTGATCTAGCTTGAATTTTTTGAAAGATTAACTAAAAAAAAAAAGAAAAAAAACAACAACCTTTTCCAAGAATCAGATCAGAGGAACATATACAGTTTTGCTCCTATTAAAAATTCTTGTATCTTTTTCATTGAGAATTTTTAATCTCTGTGTTTTGAAGCAGGGACTTGCAATTTAATTGAAAGGTGGACAAGTGTTTTTACCAGCTTTGGTCTGCCAAATTAAGTCTTTTGGAGGATACTAGTGTTAGTGGCTGGACATGGCATCTTTAGTGGAAGTCAGGAGGGATAGTAAGAGACAGAATGAAAGAGGCTAAAGAACCATGAGGATTGGGAGAGGAAAATGTTAATATCAGAAAAAAAGATCTTGTAGGAGTGGATAAGGTAGAAGGAGGCGATGAGGTGGAAGAAGAGTGGGAGAAGGTCATCCTAAAGGGAGATACGGACCAGTTGTTTCCAGTTACAAAACAAAAAAAACAAAACCAAAAAAAAACCAAAACCCCAAACCAAACAAAAAAAAAACCAAACAGAAATGAACTCGATCATTGCCATATGCCTGCTGACAGCAAACATCTGCAGATTAGTCAAGATACATGTTATCCTGCAGAATTTTGTCAGCTCAGAAACATGCTAACTATCATGAGTAATACCTTTAACTTTAGTTAGACAGGTGGCTTGTACTGTGCAGCTAAAACCTGAAGCTAGTTGTTAGGTACTACAAGATACTTCTTATTTCTTAAGTTACATTTTAAAAATCTCAATACTACCAAAGGATAATTGCAAGACTATCAACTTAAGATTACATTAATGCATTTTTCTAATTTCTGAGTGTTTGACTTAGCACAGTTGTCATAGAATCATAGAATCATAGAATATCTCGAGTTGGAAGGGATCCATAAGGATCATGGAGTCCAACTCCCGGCTCCACTAAACCATATGACTAAAAGGGTCGTCCAGACACTCCTTGAACTCTGACAGGCTTGGTGCCATGACCACTTCCCTCGGGGGTCTATTCCAGTGACCAACACCCTCTTAGTGAAGAACCTTTTCCTAATGTCCAAACTGAACTTCCCCTGATGCAGCTTCATTCCGTTTCCTCGTGTCCTATCGTTGGTCACCAGATAGGAGATCAGCTCCTCCACCTCCGCTGCCCCCCTTGAGGAAGTTGTAGACTGTGATAAGGTCACCCCTCAGCCTTCTCTTCTCCAAGCTGAACAAACCATGTCACCTTAGCCACTCTTCGTAAGTCTTGCCCTTGAGACCTTTCACTATATCAGTCACCCTCTTCTGGACACACTACTCCTTGTTTTTTTGATATGTATTTATACCATAACACCACAGTTCATGTTTTAAAAATGAGCACCAAGAATCTTGAAAAAAGTCTGTTTTCAGAAGAAATAAAGGTAAAGGTGGACAGAAGATAGAAAGTAAGAATTTTTAAATATAAAGTGTTAAACTGAAGGCAGAATACTGAGGGTATGAGGAGGAAAAAAAAAGGGAAGAATAGACACAAGATTGGGTATGCAAGATTTAAAAGGCAAGTGCAATAATTGCACCCATCCTGAGTGTCTTTTAAATCAGATTTTAATCAGACGGGTGCAGAGTTGAAAACAAGTTGCAGAGCAGTTCAATTGGGTACCAGTGCCCAATCTAGCCATGGCAGAATGGAAGGCAGTGTGGGCTGCGGACTTGGCTCAGATGTCGACAAATTTGTTTTTGACAGGTCACATCAACAACACAGTATGCCTACTTTGTGATCAGATGCACTTCTGATTAGCATATACGTATTTTCTGAGAAACAGTAAGAGCAGGGTAATGTGACTATATCATGGTGCTTTTTCTCATATGGAATCTGTTTCATACTTGAGTTTTTCTCTGAACATATTACAGTTTTCATATATCTCTTTTGAAATGAATTGCTGTATTTTGTACTGTTATTTCATATATTCATCTTCAAACCTCACCTCTGAAGAAAAATTCAAAGTGTTTGCAGAGCATTAGTGAATCTGAAAGCCTTGTGAGCAGATAGCAAGAAATGTAAGAGCTCTCTGTTTACAAGAATATCCCTTTAAGAACACAAGGATCAATGTGCAATGTGCAAAGCTAGCAGTTCAGGTCAATATTCAGGGAGTATCAAAGCATTTTATTGCTAATGTTGATGGAAGGGGCACAAAGCTCAGAGACTGTCAGAAGAGCATGGATCCAGTAAATTTAGTTGGAAAGTTCTTGCTTATTTTAATGCATCCAAGATGTGTCCTTGCTTTTCAAGAGAAAAAAAAAGGCTTTGATTGATATTTTTGTTTTTCTGGTATGTTTGCAAAGGTTTAAATTATTTCAGATGCTATCAAATTTTGGTCTAGATATAAAAATAAATAATAATGTCAGTTTTTGTGCTTAAATTCAAACTGTATAGGCGATATGAAGAAAGGCTGCAATTTCAGCTGTAAACAAAGACAAAGGAAAGAAAAGATAGCTTTTTAAACCCAATTATTACAACATTAATAATTTATCTTTTTTTCTTCTTCTCTATTTTACTAATCTTCAGCTTAATATTCTTCATTAATATATTTCCAGATTAGATCATACTTATCTGTATGAAGTAAGGAATGTATTTATTCAAAAAACATTCCTTCCTATTTTCTTCTGGCATTCAGAATATAGTGGAACTTTTAATATTAAAAATTAATTTCTGTTTACACCAAAACATAGTTTTGGATAATCTTATTGTACTTTCTTACCAGATTCTAGTTTTTTTCTTTTGTCCACTTTGATTTCTTGAAATCTCCTTCACAGCTTAGGAAAACAAGAAGCATGCGTAAGCTTCACTTTCAAGTTATTACACTTTTTTTTCTGACACTAAAAATGGTTTTCATGATTGTCTTTCCAAGATGGACAAATGTATGCATTTGACTGCCAGCACAATATTTCAGCCTCAAGGTGACTTAATCATACCAAAGCATGCTCTTCATGTACTTTCATCCACGAAAAGCATAAATTAATGAATAGATGTTTGTTCTGCATGAAGTTAACCTTGTAGTGAATACTTTAACTTTCAGAAAGTATCCTTTACACAAATGACAGACTTAAACAATTATTCTCAGTTGTGAATAATCAATGTTAAAAGGCAACTTATTTTGTTTAATTGAAAGGTCTTCCTCTCCTTTGCCTTTCAGGGGTAAAAAGGAGGAAGTTTTTCAAATAGCGTCCATCTAAACTTCATGTGACAAACTGAAGAAGATCTGTAATTTGATTCTTCTTTAATAATCAAAGCAAAAGAAAGCAATTTTTCCTTGGCAGCTTGAAACTGTCTTCATGTAGAAGACTGGGACTGTTTAACTTCACAGCAAAATGGTCTTACTGGAGCTATAGTTCATTTTACTTTGTTTTCTTGAATGGAGAAAAAGAATATTCCTTTTATCTGTCTTTGAATAGAGCTATCTTTGTAACACTTTTCTGTTTTTAGAGAAGACTTATTGTCTGAGACACAATTTAAAAAAAATAATGTGGTGTTCTCGCTCACTTAGGACATTACATTACAATGAAAATGAGTTGCATTAATCCAATGCAAGGTATCTCAAGGAAAAGCTCACATTTCTTCAAAGTGATATTTAGATAAAAATCCTGAAAGTTAGAATGGTGGGGCAGTGTATTAACATGCATGTAGAACAAAGCAAAGACTTTGTTCAACAGTGTTATTTATCAGCTGCCTAAAATGTCTTGTTACAAATAACACATTTTGAACTTTAGGTACACTCTTAATGGCTTTGTTGATTTAGTGGAGATAATGAATTGAATTATTGAAGATACAGTAGTTAATGTAATGGCAGGAGCAAAATCAAAGTTAGTGGAAAATATACAAGTGTGTACTATTAGCTGCAAAGATACCCCAACTTATAAGAGTTTAAGCAGTAGACCTGGTTTGTCATAAAGTTTATTAAATTCTGTTTTGTTTGGAAGCCTAACATAATTTTTTTATATTTAATACAATAACCAATTTTTAAATTTTCCTGTAATTCATTATCCAATAATCAGCCATGAATTTATCAGCCCCTTATTGAACTAATTCTATACTGGACAGTGGTAGTTTTTGTGCTCCAGTGGAAACATGGAACTGATTAGATGAGAAGAAAAAAGTATACTAATTGTAATTAAAAAAGAGGTCTTCAATCCCCATGTAGAGAAATAAATATTTCTGAAAATATGAAAAAACATAAATATATCACAGAGAATACTAGTTTAGGGTTTTCTGAAAGTGTAATCCCATTACTGAAAGCATTCTTAGGTTTCTTTGTGCACCTGGCACATATACAATAGGTTCATTTCTAGGATTAGTCAATCGATAGAAAGAATATAAAATCCTGTATTAAAATTAGGATTATGTCACAACGCAGCCTGTTGTACTCCTCACATAAAAGTGTATGGAATGTAGGGAAGTGCATTTGTGCTAATCAGGTTCAAAACCATTCTGTACCATTTGAATAGGCACCACTTTTCTGCACACTGGGTGTTTCATTTTGTATGATAAATTAGACATACTTTCATAATACCACAAAATTTTATTTTTAGTTGCTTGCTCTTGCTGTTGAATTAAATGTAGAAGATTAAGCATAAACATGTCTTGTCTAAACTTGGCAAAGTAATAGCAAGAGTATTATTTTTGACCTTGGTGACTTTGTTTTAGAGGCAGTTTTGGTATTGACCAATCAGTTGCTAGTGATATTCTGATGAATGACCTAAATAAAGTGAATTAGTATATTAATTATTTTTCATGGAAAAAGCAGATGGATTACAAAACAATGTGTGAATTCTGCAATACAGGAAAGGAACTGTTAGTCCTGGCACATACACACACTACTTCTTGATAGTGAGGTTATATATGTGATTCCATATATATAGTATAGCTGCAGGCTAGTTCTGGCATTGCATTCACCCAAGTTTTTAATAAAAGCTAAGACTTCCAGTGGTTGAGAGAATACAGAGCTGCAATACTCATACAGTAGTGTGTCTGTCATTCAGTTGTCTATTAGGCATAAAGGTAACATATCAATTCCTGGAGTCACTTTTTATGGAAACTACTAAATATTTAAAAAATTACTATGTAGAATTTAATTCATATCTGAAGTATAGTAAGAAACTCTTGGCATTGGTTTCAGTTGAATTTAGGCTGAATAAGGCTGTGAATACTTTCTTGTGTAACTCTGCCAGTATGAAGGGTAAATTCTGTGTCGTCTAGTCACAGAAAACAGGATTTCCAAAATGTTCCCTCTGTTCGATGACTTGTATGCCTGTCAAATATTGTGGGTATCTGTCCATCATGTTCCTCCCCCCTCCTCAGGTAAATGTCTCTGGTTAAGTGACTATACTTGCAGGACAGTTCCATCTAAAATAGTCTAGGAGTGCTGAGGACAGAGGTGTCCCCTAAATCCTGTTGCTTGCTAGCAGCTAGGTACTATAAATAGGGAGCAAAGTCTCTTTGGTATGCAAAGGTCTGAACCCTTCAGGGCTCAGAAACCTGATCTTTTTTCTGAAAAACTACAGAACAATCAGACTTTATTTTATGACACAGCAAAGTCCCATCCTATTCAATAACACACTGTGTGTAGCCCTCTCCAGCAGTACAGTAAATCTCAGTAAATCCCTCTTGTCTCTTGGGAGAACTCCATAGTTCAGCGGAGTAAAAACTAGACAGCTGTAGGCACACTCTGTTTCTATTACCGACACTGTTTTACATGGCAGCAAATACCTAGGGATTCACTGGGATGAGAATTCACTGGGATTCACAGGCAGAGAACAAGTCTCTCAAACATGAGTTAGGGCAATCACAGGAGGAAGAGTCTCTGTAGTTTCTGGTACACATCCAAAAGACTATTGCGTGCTTTATCCGAGGAATGTTTCCTATAAGGATTATTATAAAGTATGCAAATAGGTCTTGAAGGAGCCGGAACTGTTTTTACTTTTTTTTTTTTTTAGGCTAAAGCTGTAAAAATTTGATCCATTCTATTTTTAAGAATTCCAGATAAAGCATATACATGATAAAGGCAGATATGAAGGATATTTTACTTAGTTAAACTTCTATGTAATACTTAAACTATGGCTTATAAAACCTTTAGCAGCTGTGAAAAAGAAAGTATCATCCAGCTTCCTGTGTGGAACCAGAAAATTTTACCAGAGTAAGGCAGACCCCAGCCATTCCCTTTGAGAATATTGAGCGAAGACTTCTGTTAATAAATTAAGAAACTGGAAATTCCAAATAAAGAAAATAAGTTTATGAGGAATAGCTTCCTATAAGCACATGTAACGCATGGTCGACTGACCAAATGCTTTGTCAAGATGTCTCTCCTTGTGAAAATCCAAACTGGAAGATATTTCAAGAAAAATGACAGTTCTGGAAACCTGGATGGGGGGCTTTCATCAATTACTCAAGTAAATAAAAACAGATCTGCCAAGATTGTCCGACTAGAAGTTGGAGTTCCAAAGAACCAGTCAGACTGTCAGCCTACTGATATTACGGGAAAATATTGGGTGGCATTTCAGATTTCCAATATAAGAACAATTGTTATCTGTCCTGATTCAGTAGGTGTCATCCTACCTAGCAGCAGCCCAAAGTGATCTCATATAACATTTGTAAAGCCAAGAGACAAGTGGATGTATATTCCATATAATCTGAAAAAGAACCAGTGCTAGGTTTCAGGATGAAACCTGATGGCTTTTTTTGACTGAACAGTAAGATTTATTATTCTTTCTGTGACAGTGCAAAAGAAACTCTTTTGAGATGCCACCCTCACTGTTTTTGCCATGAACAATGTGTATATCAACACACAGGGAGCTTTATAGATGCACAAAATATAGCTGTGTTACTTAGAAGATACTACCTTAAGTGCAGAGGAAAGGGAAACATTTAGAGAGTAAGCTCATACTGCCTTTGGGTTGACAATATAAAAATAGGCAAGAATTACCAATGATCAGTTGTTTCTCCTCAGATGCCTATGTCTAGGAAACGTGCTGTTACAAAAATCATTTAACTCGAAGAAAGAAAGGAACAATGTTTGTAACATCAAAACACAAAGTAGTAGCAGTAAAAATGAAATTAAAAAGTACTGGCAGAACGGTATTTGTCTGGAAGAAATGAAATAGAGTGTTCACACACAGTGATCCCTCAAAATGCAGAGCAACAAATTATACAGGCAAATCTCCGTTCCAGATGCTAAGGAACCAAGTATTTTCCACTGGAATAAAAACATGTCAAGCAATTTTTCTACATATATTTTCTTTCCTTACTAGCAGAAAAGTAGAAAAGCTCCCTCTTCTGCAAGGGAGTTAAAACCAAGGAAGTAGGTTGCCGTTCCATTTTCTGCATGTGAAAAACAGCCTAAGCAATTCTGAGTCAGTCACGCAGGTACATTTTATAGGTGTCTGTTCCGACCTCTGCAGCATAGGGAGTATGACTATACTATCTTTGCCATCTGTACCTCAGAGTGGGCCTGAAACATTTATATTCAGATGAAGTATCTGCTCTAGCTCACCTATTTGCTTTAATTGTAACCATGCTTCACTCGAGTAGTGTGCCCTGTTGATCCCCAGCGAGTAGGCTGGGGGTGCACAACAAGTTGGGAGGGGACACAGCCGGGACAGCTGACCCCAACTGACCAAAGGGATATTCCATGCTATATGACATCATGCTCAGCATATAAAGCTGGGGGAAAAAGAAGGAAGGGGGGACATTAGGAGTGATGGCGTTTGTCTTCCCAAGTAACCGTTACATGTGATGGAGCCCTGCTTTCCTGGAAATGGCTGAACACCTGCCTGCCCATGGGAAGTAGTGAATGAATCCCTTGTTTTGCTTTGCTTGCATGTGAGGCTTTTGCTTTCCCTATTAAACTGTCTTTATCTCAACCCATGAGTTTTCTCATTTCTACTCTTCTGATTCTCTCCCCCATCCCACTGGGGGGGGGAGTGAGCAAGCGGCTGTGTGGTGCTTAGTTGCTGGCTGGGGTTAAACCACCACAGTCCTTTTTGGTGCCCAACGTGGGGCTCGAAGGGTTCGAGATAACGATAGATTTGATTGGAATGTGCTAGATCAAATTTATCGCTGTTATTGCTGTTTAGCTATTAATTGGCAGGCTCTTGTGCTTGCCATAGGGCTTGCTTGCCTTACTAGAGTCTAGTGCTCGTTAGCGGCTGCTTTTTGCTTTCGCTGCTTGCTGTTCTGCTGTACTGCTGATCATCTGACTCTGCTGTGCCTGGCAACATTTTGGTAACAGCAATGGGGATGCACCTGGGCTGGCAGATAGCCAGGGCATGGCTGCTGTTTCTGTGCTGCTGTGCTGGACAGGCTGGAACTCCAGTGTGAACTCAAGTCAAAGGGACTGTGACCTGCAGATGAGTCCACGCGGGAACAGGACACCCCGAAGCGTCTGTGGCCATGGATAAGCCCATGCCAGAGCAGATACATCTTGAAGTGTCTGTGGCCGTAGTTATGTCTGTGCCGCAGCAGGTATGCCTCTGAAGGAATTGTGGCCCAAAGATAAGTCCATGCTGCAGCAGCTACACCTTGAAGCATCAGTGGTTGTGCATGAGGTCATGCTGGAGCACCTCAAAGTGTGTGGCCATGGATAAGCCCACAACAGAGCAGGTACAGCCCTGGAGGGATTGCAGCCATGGGTAAGGTCATTTGGGAGCAGGTTTACTTCTTAAGGGACTATGGCTGTGGGTAAGGCCACTCTGGAGCAGGTATGTCTCTGAAGGCACTGTGGCCCATGGAGAAGGCCACGCTGGAACAGTTGCACCTCAAAGCGACTGTGGCTGTGGATAAGTCTATGCCACGGCAGGTATACCCCTGAAGAGACTGCAGCTCATAGATAAGGCTCCATTTGGAGCAGGTACTCCTCTAAGGGACTGCAGTCTGTGGATAAGTCCAAGCCGGAGCAGGGGCAAGGGGAGGAATTCATTGCAATGTTAAACCAAATGGTCTGGTCCAAAGGCACCAGAGGTGGAAATTGTAATGGAAATTCCTTTAAATTGTTGCAACCTGGGATTTGAGTTGCATGTTATCGGAATTACTATAGCAGGAACCACCTGAACCAATGGAGGACAAACCTTACAAGAAGCAGTGCAAATGCAGCAGTGACCCGACCTGAGCTGGCTTTGGTGCCCAGTAACTCCACGCAACACACCATCTCTCCTGACCTGAGTGACCGTCATAACAGATGGACCCCAAAGTCATGGATTAAATGGACTCAATGGACATTCTGTGGACATTTGCGGACATTTTATGATCATTTTACAAAGGTGGTCCATAGACTAGGGAAATGATATCTGTGTATTATATCAAAGGATGGGAAGGGTGGTGGTGGTTAATGAGGATGTATTAGATAATGCGGGACCTGACCATGACGTAAATGGTATGGAACAAGGGGTGGAGAATGTGCTGGTTTTGGCTGGGATAGAGTTAATTTTCTTCATAGAAGCTAGTATGGGGCTATGTTTTGGATTTGTGCTGAAAACAGTGTTGATAACACAGGGGATGTTTTTGTTACTGCTGAGCAGTGCTTACACAGAGTCACGGTCTTTTCTGCTTCTTACACCACCCCACCAGCGAGTAGGCCAGCGGTGCACAAGAAGTTGGGAGGGGACACAGCTGGGACAGCTGACCCCAACTGACCAAAGGGATATCCCACACCATATGATGTCATGCTCAGCATATAAAGCTGGAGGAAGAAGAAGGAAGGGGGGACGTTAGGAGTGATGGCGTTTGTCTTCCCAAGTAACCATTACGTGTGATGGAGCCCTACTTTCCTGGAGATGGCTGAACACCTGCCTGCCGATGGGAAGTGGTGAATGAATTCCTTGTTTTGAATTCCTTGAATTGAAGTAATGAGGGTGAGATCACTGCCTTGAATCGCAAGCAAGAGACACTCTGTTCCTCTTATGAGGTGATTGCAGAAATCATATATTCTCAAGCAAGTCACTCTCCCTTCTCTGCCACACTTGGACTATGACTTTTCCTCTGGGTTGGCCAACCCTAAATGGGTACCTGTTATGAGTTCAGCATGCTCACATGAGCTCATAGCACTGAGCACTGAAGTGTCAGGATTCAGGTTTAAACCTGAGCCTCCATGTTGACACTGGGTATGTCATTTATATACTCCTTTGCACTAGGATGAGTTTTGACTTGAAGTAGAATTTGGTCTATTTATGGTACATTTTAATTAAGATATAGGTAGAACAGCACCATAAGCAGAATAAATTACCTTATCTCAGGAAAATATTTAGGAAATACCATCAGAGAGATAGCAGGTGCTGAACTTTAATATATTATTTTAATATTTTCTCTGGTTGATCAGGAGAAAGAGTTGGTAATTTTTGTGTGAGAAATATAATAAGGAAAATTTTTAGTTCTTTCCTGACTTTTCTTTTTCCTTACCATAAAAGGCAATACTTGTTGTTGAAGATAGCGTGGTCTTGCTATCTCTCAGACACCAGAGTCCTCTGAATCTCTTGAATGGGGTATGGCTACTAGCCACAATTGATCTCATTACTGAAAACAGCTCACCCTATTTAAGAGATGGTCCTTTCCATTCTTTAGTAAGACTCTGAATTAATATGGTAATTATGGATTTGGAGGTGTGCTTTGTTTTGGAGCTGTGGAAGAGCAAGTACAACCAGCTAATTTTTAAAACTTTACTGGATATGCAGCAAACTCTATATCTAATTTAAATAGGCACTAATCTTACAGACATGCATACTTTAAAATTTGTCCTACAACTGTAGTTTTACAATGAGTTTCTGTCCCATCTAAATAAAAAGGGTGAAAAAATATGATAAAAATAAGATTCTCTCTGATAACTGCAGGTACAACTCATGTATTCCTCACCGGGCTTTAAAGGATATATTTTTCAAAAGGTGCATAAGAACGCTTTCCTTGCTCTTATGATTTTCTTTCTTCACTCCTCAAACAGTTAAAGATAAAAAAGAGGAGACAGAGAAGGAAAGAGGCATACAGTAGTCTGATATTATTAAGGCTCTGTCTGCTTTTTTCTTGGCTTTAATACTGGGACATGGAAAGCACAGTACCTCAGATCTATTTTTAAGAGCGGAGAGGACTTAGACAACGCCTCCCCAACGTGTGGTTGCTTTGAATCCCTTTTGAAAGTTTGGTGCAGCTGTAAGGTGAACTCTATGACAGGAGACTTCCTGATACAATCATTGATTTCTTAATTGCCTTAGAAGTGCTAAGAAAATGTGATGTTTTGTGTATATCCCTTACCAGAATTGGAAAAGGTATACATGAGTTCTTTGACTGAAACACTAGGCTGAACCCTTGTTGGAGTTAACCCTTTTGTAATTTATTTAACCACAAGGGACATTGGCTTAAAAGATAGTCTTCAATCTCCTTGTGCCATGCTCAGACACTCCTGGATGGAAACTTAAAAAAATCATTAATCACTGCCTAGTTACTGTTTTATTTTTTTATTAAGGGGCCTGATATATCCTCCTTGGGGCAACCTTGGAAGCCATTTCTCACTTATGATTACAGACAATGGCTTTATTCCCCAACAAGTATCATTAATTCAAATACATTGAATGTGAGATATTCAGATAACATTATAAGAAGTGCCATGAAACTATTTTAGGTAAGATGCTACTCCTATTATAGTTATTAAATATTAATTGAAAATTTGATAGCATCTGCATCATGATTTTCAGTCACCACTGCAGTCTTCAGTGTTGGAAGATGTGGTATTGCAATATATTAGCATAAAAAATATCTTCAAAGCTAATATAAAGGATTTGACATGTATTCACAAATATCTTTTTTAATCTAAATCTTCAGTTTTCAGTGAGAAAATTTCAGCTGCAGTTTCCCCGTCATATTATTATTTATATTTTGTCATCTTTTTTTATATAATTTCCCACTGCCAGGAATAAAAAGTAGTAACAACCAAAACTACACAACAGGAATCTCTGCTTAAGTGTACCTGAATATGAGGTTCAAGACAGGTCTTTGAGTATATTTGAGTTGATGAGGTTTTTGGTGGTTTTCTTTCTATCATATGTAGAAGGTATGTGAAGAATTCTTCAGGAAAAGGTGATATAGTTCTAATATAATCCTTATTGGGATTTTTGTGGTATTTCTGAAGTTTTTCTCATGGCAGCAAATGGAACCTGAACCCCACTTTTTTTCATAGAGTAAAGTCTATTAGCTTCCTTTTTTTTTTTTGGGGGGGGGGGGGAGGGTAGAAGGGAGGAGGAGGGAAGAGGGAGGGAATAATACAGAGGAGTTCAAGAAGTTTATAATTTGTGTGAGAAAAAAACCCCAGTTGCTTCCAAACTTTATTTATGGAAAAATAATTGAGAATGCTAAGTCTTGGAAGCAGTTAAGGAATCACTTTATAATAAAGATTTCTTGTGGGTCCTTTAGGAATATCTCTAGGAAGGGTTTCAGTTATCTAGAACGTTATTTTTACATGTGTTTCAACCCAAATCTTCTCAAATTCACAGTATTAATTTCTTTCTTATAAGCTAGGCACCAGCTAGTTCCTGCATGGCTTAAAGAGAAAAAGGTATGGCAGTCCTGGTACTTCTCTAGTCCTTTTCCTCAGACAATTTTAAATTCAAAACATTTTCATGGACCAGCACCTGGATAGAAGATCCATCCTGTCAGTGAAAATAAAGTATTCCATACTCTACAAATAATTTATACCAAATTATTCAATATTTTTAATTAAAATATATTGAATAATGATTATTAATATTGAACTGCTCCTAAGTACATCTATAGATTCAAAAATGCTAGCAAAAAACCCATAATAAATTTAACAAATAAAGAAACTTCAATGAAAGAGAAACTTTTTGTGAGGCATTCTCTGAGTAGAAAAACAAGCCAAATTAATTCAATAAGGTATTTCTCAATTTATTCAATTCATTTGGAAGGCCAAGGTTTCTAAAAATGATTTGCTTTTGTCGTGGTTTAACCTGGCAGGCAGCCAAATACCACGCAGCCGCTCACTCACTCCCCCCACCCCCAGCGGGACGGGGAGAGAATCGGAAGGGTAAGAGTGAGAAAAACTCGTGGGTTGAGATAAAGACAGTTTAATAGAACAGGGGAAAAAAAAAGGGAAAATAATAATGATAATGATAAAATATACAAAATGAGTGATGCACAATGCAATTGCTCACCACCCGCGCTGACCGATAATCAAGTAGCGATCTGTACTTCCTGGATCACGCCTACCCTTCATATACTGAGCATGACGTCACATGGTATGGAATACCCCGTTGGCCAGCTGGGCTGGCTGTCCTGATTATGTTCCCTCCCACCTTGTGTACCTAGCTCAGTCAGTAGGCACGGGAGCTGTCCTTGGACTAGGAGGGCACTTAGCAACAACTGAAAACATCAGTGTGTTATCAACATTCTCCTCGTACTAAATCCAAAACACAGCACTAGGAAGAAATTTAACCCTATCCCAGCCGAAACCAGTATTCCATACTCTACAAATAATTTATACCAAATTATTCAATATTTTTAATTAAAATATATTGAATAATGATTATTAATATTGAACTGCTCCTAAGTACATCTATAGATTCAAAAATGCTAGCAAAAAACCCATAATAAATTTAACAAATAAAGAAACTTCAATGAAAGAGAAACTTTTTGTGAGGCATTCTCTGAGTAGAAAAACAAGCCAAATTAATTCAATAAGGTATTTCTCAATTTATTCAATTCATTTGGAAGGCCAAGGTTTCTAAAAATGATTTGCTTTTTAGGTGATTCAATCTGAAACACTTTTATCCCATGAAAGTCATGTTCATTTTAATTTTTTATCGTCTGTCCAGAGACTTAGTTAATGGAATATTAGTTGCATTTGCGAATCTTGTCTGTCTCTCTAGGTTATCAATCTATCTTTCATTGCTGTACATTAATGAGAAGAAGAAAAGGCAGGTAATTAATAGATTTTGGACATTACCCAAGAAGAAATTAAATATTTCCAAGCCAATACAGTTGCATTAATACAGGCTCATATGTTTCTTCTTCAAAACAAAATGCAATGAGTAAACTTCCACTCTCAACTAGAAGGTAACAAACAAAGCCCCTTGTCATCCTAGAAGAAAGGAAAAAATTCTCTTTTATAATGTGCAGCAAAAGATGTGATATAAATGCAAATTCTGTTACAAATCCCAGATTAGGATTTTATTTTTCTCCTTTGAGTGGCTCACAATCAACAGGACAGGTTCTTTCAGCCATTCCAGTTTCTGAGCTTGGCGTTCTAATGCAGGACAGGACACTCGCTGCACCTGAGCAGCCACAGCACAGTTCAAGGGATTGTTTATTTGGTGAGAACCTCAGCTACAGTACTTACTGCCAGGTTTGTGATCTTGACAAAACTGAACAAGAAGATAACATTTATTGGAGCTGTGGGTGCCAGAGGGAAATGAAATAAAAGTTAATAAGTGATGCACACTGCTGAAAAACATGATTACAGTTTGAAGTTCTGCTGTTGTTCCTGCTGCTGCAATCAAATCTCAACCTAAAGGCAGTAAAAGCCACAAAGGGCAACTATTTGGGAATGCAACTTCAGTACTTGGTAGATGGATACATGTAAGTCAATTTGTGCCAATGTTTCTGTACATAAAAATCGTATGCACTGGAAGTGCATCTATAAGAAACATTATGTTGCCTCAGCAAGACTGAATCAACAAAGTGCTGTAGTGTAATGGTATAAAATGCATGTATGCATCATGTATGCATTTAGAGAGGAAAGACATGTTACATACTATAAATCTGTAATCTAGGTTTTGTTTTTCAGGTTTTTTTTTGGTTTCTGTTTCTGTCTGCAACTGTTTCTTCTTCATTAAATTTAACATACATTAAAGTGTTTAAACAAATGACATAAGCTGAGAGTTTGGTAAATAATGTTGTTCATTTACATCCTTTCCTTCTGATACTCACATTGCTTGTAAATAGACTCTATTTTAGGAGGTTATGAGAGATTAAGTCTTACTTGTTGCTTTAATAATTCTCTAGATGTGTCATTCTTGCCATGTCACTAACTGAACAAAGCTTTGATATCTTCAGTATTAGCAAAAATATCTTGGGAAATTGTAAGACGTAAGAAATTTGGTGCCTCTGGCACAATGTACACATTCTGTTCTCTGTTTTTCAAAAGCCCATTGGTAGTAAACTCAGCATACATTGGGAACTAATGGCAACAGTGGCCTTGACAGGAAACCAGTATCTTTAAATAGCAGATGATATTGTTTTAGGAATATCTGGTAATATTGTTTTGTCATTTAAATAAAATATTTTCTCTACTTTCATACTGTCTTAACTTGTCATGGAATTGCATAGCAACGGTTAAAATGCACAGACATATTTTGAGCTGAGTGAGAATATATTATTGATAAGTTTCATGACTAGGAGAAGTGGCTTCTATTTGTTTTCAAATTTTCCATCAATAGGTAGTTAAAGATACATCTAAAACACAATTGTCTTCATATTTTCAAGGAGTAAATGGTCATAACGGTATGCTTACCTACAGTCATGGAAGTATTATAAGGAAAAGCATTGCCTTTAATAATGTCTCATGAAGAATTCTCACTTGCAATTGATACAAAATTATTATTATGTTGTTTTGACAGATTATTTTATACCTATTGTGAGGTACTTTAATTTGCAGTGCTCAATAGAAAGATAAATGACTGAACAGAGCATAAATTATTAAGTTCTCTCTTCCAGAGAATGTGAAGCACCAGCAGCTGATGCACAGTACCATAGCAATAGCAGGAATCATGCCTGTGTTAGCATTCAAAAACACAAGTCTCACATTCATTTGCAGGAGCCATTTCTGAGTGACATTGTCGAATTCAATATTTGGAGTTTATTTGTATGTTCATCTTCATATGAGATTCCTCATAGAGATTTCCTCAATCTCTAAAGCATGAACAATGATTCTTCAGCAAAATACCAAGAAAAGGACTACTACCTTACATTTTGAGTAAAGCTATTGAAAGAAAATGTGCTCAACTGTTTCATGTGACAGTGATACAGCAGTCTGATTTTTCAAGTCAGATGTTTGAAGTAAACAAAATTATTTTGTCACTCTCACCATTTTCATAACTAAAGTATATTTTGCAGTGCAGTCTTGATGTTTGCTCTTTCTTTATGACTGCCACTAATTCTATTTTGCAAAGCAAATGCTGACTCTCTCTTTCTGAGTCTTTGTTGTGGAATAATTATTACACTTTTGTAGTTCATTTGACCAAGTGCTCATTTGAAAATTTGATTTTTTTGATTAGAATTTTAGTGCATTTTTTCATTCACAGTCATTAAGTATATAAGCATGTAAGAAATTTGGCCATTTCACCAGAAAGCACAGAAAAACTTATTCCTGTCTGTAAGTTGCAGGAAAATGACAGACTCTTTAATATCATAGACTTGATTTTAATTCCATTTTTGCTGAAGTAATTTTGTATAGTTTTAATAATATAGGAAAGGAAAACAAGTTTAATATTTTCAAAGATCAACAATGCAATGAGTTTATTTACCTGTCACAAATGTGTGCATTCTTACATTGAAATACTCTGCCATTCGGACAAGTTAAGATCACTGATGTTAACAGTGGTAGCTGATGAGTATCTAATAAGAAAACTTTCTAAGGTTTCAAAAGAATGCACTGCAAGCACTGGCACATGTTGTTATACCATCTATGTTGTGGCTATTGATTTTCCTAACATGTCACTTTAACCATATTAACTTTGGTTTCTTTCTTACTTCTAGTTTACCAAACACACTGTGTTTGTTTTCATTTTCAAAGCACTTTACAGACTGTCCTCTAACAATCTGTCAAGTTATGAGTTATTTAAGTTCATCAAGCTGTTCATTTTTTAGCTCTTAGACTATAATAAATGTAAACTGGATATTATTTTAAGCTTTTTTGTTAAAGCACATTTTTAAGATCTGTAACAACAGAATCCACCTAATCATCCCATAAGAGTGGATATTATTCACTTGATAGATTTTCAGCTTTCCCAGATATGTCATAGATAATGGAAATATCTGTAGGTATTTGTGAATATTCTTCCCAAAATTCCTCCTTTGTCATGCTGGCTGCAATTTATTTATAAACTAGTTGGTTGTTTCTGATCCTACTATGTTCATCAGCAATTTTTGTTTCGCTGGAGTCCTGTATGTACTTGTCTTTTGACTCCCGTTTTAAATTTAGCTTTTATGGGTCTTAGTGTAAAGGACATATTTTACGATGATAATCTACAAAATCTGGACACATAGGAACTTCATACACAGTCCATTTCAGTGCAAGGAGTGTGCAAGGATTCCTCCCCTTCTTTAATAATAAAAAAGGTGATGATAATTAACTGATAATTTATTTTGTTTGCATCAGTAGAATGGTTTATTTAATTTCAGTCACATCCCTGCAACATCATTGCTTTAAAGAAACATTCTTAAATAGTGTTGACAAAATATAGTAAGAGCATAATTTGGCTCATAGAAAACCATAGTAGCTTAGGCACTAAAAACCCAAGAACCTGAGCATTTTAGGCTGTGGACTGGACATGGATAAATGAGGAAATCTACACTGAACTCATCACTATTTAGTTGGAGATATCCAATTTTGTACTAATAACACCTTTCCAATTAACTGTATTTTCTCCAGTAAATTCCAGTCAATTCAGGTTTGCACAACTCCCATTTGAAGTTGCTTTGTGATTGCTTTTTTGAAATCTGTGTTGATACAGCAGCCAGTTTAGGACGGGCTGTTTCCAAAACATGAGAATACATGAGCTACCACAAAGCTTCATCTTTTAAGATATCTATTTCCAAACACACTTAATTTCTTGAGTTGTTCGTTACTCTGGAAGTCTACAACAAAGCATAAGTTGTATTTGCTGCTTTGCCACCACTTGCCACCCAGCATTGCAGGGACAGGGCATGAAATCACAGATATCATTGCTACATAGATGATTATTAGCTGGCCTCGAGTGAACTTATTTGGTGGGTCCCTTGTGGCACCCTAAGTATCTGAGGAAGGAAGAAGGCTGGCTTCTGTTTCAGACATTTCACTGGGGACTTGTATACAAACTGTTGGGAGTTATTTAATTTCTGCTGTATGGTTCTGAACCGGCAATGATGAATTCAGCAGGAGTCTTGCCACTCATTTAGCAGGAATCTCCATTTACTTTCAGTGTGCACACACGCACAGAGGCCACACACTCTGGTCCCCAGCAGGTGATGTGGTTTGGCATATGTTACTGCTTTCTTCCTTTACATGAGCAGTGAAAATGCAGTGCAGAGAGCTACATCATTGGTTGCAAAGATCTTGGTGTTAGCCATAGACAAAACCTATTTCTCTGATGTAAAATGTGCCACGGTGGTCTATACTTTTGTTGCTCTGAGGCACCTTGTTAAGGTGATCCCAAATCTTATTCAGGTCAACGGGAATTTTTCTCTCTTAGGGAGCTCAGTTATGCTTAGCTGGATTTTCTTTATTCCTTCTGAGTTCCCAAAGAAACATTCTACAGTTCCTCTGTACCTGGGAACACTTTTATTTTACATATATGTATATACAAAAAAACTTCAGAATGTAAATTTCATAGGCCACAAGGGTGTGTCAGTAAACTGAAATTCACACCTACTTAATTCTTCAAATAAATCAATAATAAATATAATAGTTCAAATATCTCCAACCTTACAGAAAATACACAAGAATTACTTTTCTAGGCTTGAAGTAGATTTTAAATTTGTTAAGTGTCTTATTCTGGTCTTCAAATTGCATGTTTAATGGTACCATTTTAGAGTAAATGGAAATTTTTATGCATCAAATAATTTCATTAGACCTGTGTTCATATGGCCTAGCCTAGGTTAATATAGTTTGATAGTTTTTTATTATTGCTACTATTACAAAATTCAAGGAGAGCATTTTGTTTGGTTACTGGAAAGATTTTTCCAACATTGACATTGTTTCTGGAACATGCCTTAGACCCAACCTTCATTCAAGGTAAAGCAGATACATTCAATGAAATCATATTTGCAGGGAAAAAAAGTGTCTGCAATGGGATGGACATAATCAAACAATTTTGGAAAAAAGAATAATTAGCTTCTCCATCACTGACGATCTCAAATGGAGCTGGCTTAATCTTTTAGGTTTGAGATATATTAAGCATTATTCCTTACTTCTCAGCTGCAATTAATCTCTGACTATCTCTTTCCGTATACGTGAAAGGTGTCAATGACTTCTTATTGTTAACAAAAGTAAAAATCTTTTAAATTTTAAGACACTCACAAATACTATTCCATTTCACCTCTTCAGCACAAACTATACTTAGTTTACAGAAAAATGAATACACTGTAGATGGTGTTTGTGGGCAGAGTAATAGTCAACTAACAAAATGTCATTTAGTCCTGATTCTTAAGTCTCCTCTCATAATCAGACATCACCTAAATGGTGAATGAGAAATATGACATTCAACAGTTCATAAACCAGATGCTGTGTGATATGAGTATTGCCAGCTTCATCTGTCATCTCTCAGAAGCTGGAGAGGTGAAATTTGTTGTGCAGCCCCAGCTCTGATGAGCAAAATCAACATCAGCTGTGGGAAGAGATTTGCTGGCTGGACTCAAGAGATGCACCTGGCATGCAGGGTGGGAACAATGGAGATGCTCTGCTCTGCTTGAACCATCCTGGACCATGGTCACAGCCAGCCAACCAAAAACAACCTCCCTGGAGCCCAGGAAAAAGCTGCAATGGAGAAGAGGACTCCCATTGAATATCCTCCTATCTTTCTGTACTAGAGGAGTTCTGGCAGTAACTTTTATATTTTTGCTGCAAGCTCCATGGTAAGGTATACGGAGCATGTCACTGCTCTCAGTGATTTAATGCATTTGAAAGTGTCTCACCATTTGCTAAGTAATCAGTAATTCAGATAACTTGGTTGGAAGTTAAAATATGTATGATAATGTTCTAGCCTGGAATATATACCAGTTTTTATTTTCTTTTTTTCTCATAGTAGTTTTTCTTCCCTCACTCAGTGATAAGCAATGATAAAATCCAACTATTAAGTTGGGAGCACTATTGTAAGAAAAGATAAAAGTAGCTTGTTTCTAAATGTTTTGTCCTTTTTACCAGTAAATTGAATTTTGACAGTGAAAAATTGACATTTTATGAAATTGAGGTTTAGCCAGATCTGATATGCTCACTGAATGAGATGGAAGAAATGCATTTAATGCATTAACTGTTAGATAGTTTATTTTAATTTAATATTTATCAACAAATATTTATTTAATTGTGAGTAAGTGGGGGACTAGATTTTTAGGTTGCATTCTAAAGTTATACTGAAAACTACATCTAACATTCTGAATATAAAGGAAATCCAATATTATGTATGGATTAAAGCATATATTATATATAACATAATATGATTAAAATTATGCATGTCACATTCATGCTAAAAGGCTGCATATGTAGCTGTTTATTGTATAGTTCACCAGTCTTTTAAAATGAAGGCAAATACCAGAATCTCCTTATGTAGACTTTAGAGCTAAACACTTTTATGGGATATTTAAAATTCATTATTCCATCTGGGGCTCAAATGTGTTGTATAGTCCACACAATACAACAAGACAAAACAAAATGTGAATTAAACCAGTGGTGGGTAAATCTCAAAAGCTTTGGCAATTCAGTTTAAACTAAAAAAAAAAAAAAAAAGGAAAGTCTGAATAGCTTCCAGCATCCAGCTTGACTATTCAAACTTTCTGGGTCTGAAAATCTGGGCAACAAATACTGTGAGAACTGCCTGTGGCATTTTGGTGTCTTGTGTCCAGTCTTAGCTAGATGATGCCAGAACCAAAGCATTTACAGCGTAAATAAAAATAAAATGGAAAAATAATCTGCCATTTTCCAATTTACCGAGACAGAATAGTTTCCAAGTCAGTTCAAGTAGAGGGAGAAAGGAAAAATGTGCCTTTGTTTTACCAGAATCATCCAATTAGCTCACATGAAGACAAATTTGTGTTCTAATGTCTGCTGGTACATTGCCATTTTCAGCAAATTCCTACTTATACCTACAGAAAAAGCAACAACACAGCAGTGGTATTGTTTTATGTGTCTCTCATAATCTGAATGCAGCAGAATGTCCAACAGCAGAGAAGCAAAAATGGATTTTGCAATAGTCAAAATTTCAGCAAGTCAGTTCAGAAATTTGTCATGTTCTGATAATTTTGTTTCATGCAGTTTATAGACTATATAATACATATGCTTCAAAGCTAGGACATCTGTTGCAAATTTACAAATGCGAGGTAGTTTGCCAAACTACCCAACAGAGACAGGAGCACACCTGCTCAAACAAGTTGGATGCATTACAAATGTACAAACTTGACCTAGGCTTTATGAAACAGCAACACTGATTCCATAATGTTAAAAAAATAGATGAAATGTCAGCTATGTAATCTGCAATTTATTGATTGATGAACACATCTGCTGATTTAATATCCATAACCAATGCCAAGTAAATTATGCTTCTTTACAGAAGTCCATTTCCAAAAATGGAAGGTTTATAAAAAGTCCCTCATGTTTTGGGTTTCGAACAAAAATTCCAGTACTACATAGTACATCCCAGCGAATTTGTTGAACAGGATGGTATTGTAGGAGAGAAAAATAGCAAGACAAGCTTAATGAACTAGAAAATACCAGATGAAGCCAACAGGATTCAGTGCTGGCTGAATTCCCACTGGATCAGGCTTTGTGTGAAGGGACAGCCACAGTGGGGAATAGGATCTCCTGTCTAATCTAGTCTCTCATAATGGGACGTCTATTATCTGCTCTAATGAAAGATATGTCTATACAGTGTTTTTCAGGCAGATGTGAATTTGCTAACCTGCCTGGAAGCTGTGTGTGTCAGACAATGAACCTTAGCTAATGCACATTCTTTCTCATCGCAGCTTATTAGCTCAGATTTGATATTATCTAGTGTATCTACTTTGTTTCTGATTTGGAAGTGGCTGGCTTCCAACTAGCTTCAAGTGTAGTTGCCATCACTGCAACTGCAGTTCAACTGCATCTGAGCTTGAAATGCAGTGTAGACATACCTTCTTTCAGAAAAAGAGATAGATGGTGTTACCATGAAAAATGAAGTTTGATGCCTTACTAGAAGACCATTCAAACAGGAAAATACACAAGAAATTTTATTTGGGTGATGAACACAACACATGATAGGTATTTCCAAAGAAGAAAAGCTTTACAAGGATAGATTCTCAAGGAGGAAAAATCAGAACTTCTAGCAATATTCTTTTAGATTTGGAAGTGAGATGACAGGCACAACAACACATTATAAAACAGAGTCCTCTTTCTTAAGTAGGACAAAGACTATTCTTTCACTGAGTGCTAGCAGGCTGGGTCTCTGGATCTTCTGCATGAACTTGAAGGCTTGAAGATGGGGGTGATATTAAAGGAAAATGCCTGATTCTCATGCAGAGCCCTGGATCAAAGATCACAGATTTTTCTCTACCAAATCAATTTCTATGACAAAAGTAGAGGACATATGTAAGGATTCACAACTACACTTTGAAGATTTTCCTATTGATGAGCTAGGCCATGAGGATATGGCAGTCTGGTGTACCATGCTGCTGAAGCAGCTCAAATCTCTGGGGAAGAATCCACAAGATGAGGCATTGGTACAGCTTAGCTGGCACAACATCACAAAGAGACAGTACAATGTCTTTGTTTAGCATGAAGTAAAAAATAATAATATTCAGTAAAAATAATAAGTTAATGGCACTGATAAGGCTTTGCAAAGCAGCAGAATAAATATAGCTCATCATTCCTACTACTTGCCATTTTTTCAATGTTAGTATGTATGTGGGAATTTCAAGTAAAAGTTAACTATTCTGTTCCCAGAGAATTGCATACTGCCTCCTTGGGCATAGAGCTAATGGCCAGTCATGCCACTCTGAGTTCACAGACGCACACACATGCACACAAAAAAACCCAGCCCTGCAGTCTACAATCTGCAGCTGGCCCACATCACATATAAAATATCTTTTTAATTTCCCTTTTTACTTCAAAAACATTCCAGTCTCATTCTGGAACAGAATGAGCAGATGGAATGATGCAGTACAGAAAAGCAGTAGTAAACTCAGACAAAGAAAGTGATTAAAAAGTTGAAAAGTATCATAACTGAGAATTAGTCCTCAGGAGAAGACTGGGGTATATGGAAAGTAGGAAACTATAAAATACGGTCAACTTAAAGGGGGAAGGAAAAAAAAAAAAGATATTCACAATTAAGGTATTTCAGAAACCTTTTAAGAATTTCCTCATTTTTCTATTCTTGGTGCCCCTTTCATGAAAGATAAATGTTTCAATCAGTTACCATAAGGTAACCCTGATTACTCCTCATTTTACATTACTCAGTGGCCTCCAATCAGACACTGGGTGTAGAATGTACATATGAGAAAGAGGCAAGAATGGGGGAATGCAAATGGACAAAAAGAGAGAAAAAAAAAAGTATATTGTTATATACATTCTTATGGTAATGGCAAGAAAAAAGGAACTAGATCTTTTTGTTTCCTTTTTTGTTAGAGGAAAAGATCATGTTAACAAGCAGAAAATATTGGAAGAAGAAAACTTTCTTCTGTCTGTCATGTGAATGCAGATTGGAATCCTCAGGGTGTGCAAATTTCTGCAAAAGAGGATAAAAATAGAGATTATTTTTCCTGTAAATCACTACGTAGTAAGGAAGCAAGGTAGAGAGCAAGTTCATCTATTTCCAAGAACAGCTAGCAGTATAAGGAATTTTCCCTGACATTCATATTGTTGGTTATAAATGCAGTTCTAATTTATTGTAAAATGTCTTCTAATATACCAGAGTCTGGCTATATATAATCTTTTTGTGCTTTTACATTCCCTCTAGGAAGCAACTTTTAGGAATGAGTGAATACTTTGGCTTTTGTCGTTTCTGAACGTAAGTTCATAGTGATTTAAGGACTATATCTGTATTATATGTCTGTGTCAGATTTATTTTACTTTCTTCAGTCTAATCTGGGTGTTATGATTGAAACAGGAAAAACTGAAGAATATTGTCTTTACTGAACTAATGTTGCTGCCCCCTTATCATTGGGATTTCTTGATTTCAAGCAGCTACTCTTTTCTGACTCTATCAGTGTATTAACACCATTCTCTTGTTTCCTGTTTTTCTCTTGCTGTTCCATCAATTTGATTTCTAAGGCTTTTGATTTTTCAGGAAGTGTTCACAAAGCCCACTAAAGACAAAATTTCAATAAGCTTCTTTAATATAGAAGTCAGTTTTGAAACATTGCTACTAGTTCTCTCTGCTCTAAAATCTTTATGCTTCCCTTTCTGGCTTTTTAAATTGTGTCCTCCTTTTCTCAAACCCTTGAAGGAAACAAATATTTTTAAAAGGTTGAGTTCTTTCACTAAAGAAAAAAATTAAACAAGTGGCTGACTTGGAGTTCTATTAATAAATTCTGTCTGTTTTGCAAGTGACAACCTGTTTTTTCCTCATTGATACAGTTTTCACTGTAATCAGTTGTAAATACTGTTTCTGCACTTACTTGATGATGATGCTCATCTGGGTTCTGATTTTCTGTGGTGATGGCTGCGTAGAACCTTAGATCTGTTCAGTGCATAAATCTTATTTCTTGCTCTTAGTTTCAGTTAATGACTAAATGAGAGACTTTTACTTACACTTACATGCTCTTAGGACATCTAATGTGTGGCACAAGCTCAAAACAGATGACCCATTTCTTATTGCTAGGTGTTTATACAGGTAAGCTTCTTTTATATTTTAAGTAATCCTGTCTTTTGAGATGTAAAATGTGCTCTGACAGTGAAATATTAAATCAGTAATCAACTAATTCAAATAAGTCTCTTATCTGTAAGACAGCAATAAAGTATTTTTTGTGTATTGGCTAGACAACTATAACGATTTTATGTGCCATATTTCACACATGTTCCTTTACACTTTGACACTCTTAAATAGTACAGCTACAAAAGTTAATATAACATAAAATCCAAAAGTAGCTGAATGAAGAGGAGAAAAGAAGCTTTCAATTAAGAACTGAATATAAATTTGAATTTACTATAGGGTTTACTCAGTTGAGAGGGAGGAGATGTCGAGGACTCCCCATCTCCTCTCTCCTGTTGTGGGTGACACCTGTATTGCATTTCTTGGCAGTACCAGGACTCCCTCTGAGCATTACTGAGGAAAAGGGGAGCACTAAAGCATCTCCCCAGTGAGACATTGGTCCAAGCCACACCAGCATGCGAGGGCCTTGCAGGGGGATGGAAAGAGATGTTCCTACGTCCCATTATACGGTGGATCCAAGTCTGGAGTAGGTGGGCATTCAATGAGCTAGTTGAAAGAAAGGTGATAGCTTCACTCATAGTGTGAGTGAAAACATCTTACCCAGTAAAATGACATCATAAAATAGAGAGTAAATGTGACACAAGAACGAATATAAGATATAAAGATAACATGATGAAAGTAGCTTGAATTAGCATAACCTGTTTCCCAGATTATTACAATGCCCTGACTACAGTGATAAAGGATCAGCTGCAGCTCTTATTTTTTACCTATTATGCTGACACGGTTGCATTTGTAGACATTTTTGAGGTAGCCACTGGTACAATGGCTGGCAGCCATCCCATTTCTCAGCCCTTAACTCCACACTGCTGATTCAGGCAGACTGAAGTTATCTTCATTAATGTTGTAAATATGTTCTGCTCTTCACAGCAGAGTTAGTACTAGACTGAAATATGAACTCGAGAGAGAAAAGTACAATCAGGACTCACCACAAGCTAATCTCTGGTAAGAGAGCTTGTGAATGGAAAATAACTTCGGTGATCTAGACAAAATATTTATCGAGGCAGAGTTGTTCCCTGTTATCCAGTGACGTGTCCATGTACTAATAGGAACAGAATAGAAAAAAACAGCCAAACAAATAATATGAGCCCTGTGCTTACCTCCACTGCAGATAGGCAATGTCCACTGAATATTACCAAAAGCATAGTTCCCTGCAGTGCTGCTTTCTGGGTGTTTTTCTGAAGAACAGAACACCCGTTCCTCGGCGGCATGAAGGACATGGAGCACATTTTGTATCACTCAGGGCTTCTGAGCATCTTCAGATTTCTTATTAGTGCTCATCTTACACAGAAGTGGGTACTAAACCTGTGAAATACAGAGTGATAATGGCATAATTTATGTTTGACATACTTTTAGTTCAGTTTAAAATTGTTTCTAAATTTAGTTTTTGAACATTTAAACAAGTCTTGTTAAAGGTATAAGATGCACTAATAAGCCTGAAATTTCAGCAATGTCTTGATTTAATATCTAAATAGCCTAGGCATAGTATGGTATGAAGGGTACGTGATATATTTTTGCTCTCTAGAGACACCTGCTGATTTTACTTTGTTTAAACTTTAGTTTGAGAAAGAACAGTTGTTTGACACCTCACCTTATAACATCAAAAATCATCTGTTATTATCTCAGTTGTCTTCTCCATGTTAAGAGATAATGATTTCTGAGAGGTAGTTGTCCAGTCTTTTGTTTAAAAAGTGTGGTGGATTTGATCTTGGCCGGCTGCCAGACACCCACCCAGCCGCTCTCTCACTCCCCCTCCTCAACAGGACAGGGGGAGAAAATAAGATGAAAAACCTCATCGATCAAGATAAAGACAGGGAGATTGCTTACTTATTACCATCACAGGCAAAACAGACTTGACTTGGGGAAGACTAATTTATTTTTGCCAGTTAAAAATAGAGTAGAATGGTGAGAAACAAATACAAAACTGAAACCACCTGCCCCTTCTCCCCATCCCCTCACCCTTTTTTCCAGGCTCAACTTCACTGCTTCATCCCTGACTCCTCTACCTTCTCACTCTGCCCTGAGCAGTGCAGGGTGATGGGGAATGGGGATTGTGGTCAGTCCATGTCAGTTCGTCTCTGCCACTCCTTCTTCTTCATGCCTCTCCCCTGCTCCTGCAGGGGTCCTTCCATGGCCTGCAGTCCTTCAGGATAAACCTGCTCCATTATGGGTCCTTCCCAGGGGCTGCAGTTCCTCAAGGACCCCTCCAGCGTGGGCTCCTCTCCAAGGGCTGCATCTTCCTTCAAGGAATAACCACCTGCTCTGGTGTGGGGTCCTCCATCAGCTGCAGTGTTGATATCTGCTGCAGCTTGGGCTTTTCCATGGGCTGCAGTAAAAGACCTTCTCCGGTGTTGATCTCTCCAGGGGCTGCAGGGGAGTCTCTGCCCAGGTGTCTGGAACACCTCCTCCTCCTCTCACCTTGGCGCTCACAGTTTCTCACAGTTTTTCCCTCACTCCTGGGCAACGTTTTGCCCTTTCTTACACGTTTTCCCAGAGGTGCCATCATCTAATAAACTAACAAATATTAATAAACTAATGCTTACTTAACTTAAGCATTAGTTTATTAATGGTTAATGCAGAGGGTTTTTATAAGCTCTACTGTTTACAATTTAACGGGTCAAAAAATTCTTTCAAAGCTTCATTTGCTGGCTTGTGTTGAAAACAATTCAAGTTATCTGAACATGGGAACATTACTAGTCATTTGGTTATTGATCACTAGCCTTTTTTCCTGTTCTGTCTGTATAATTTTTCTGTATTTGTTTCAGTAAAACTAGATGCTTAGATGGCTTCACACGATGATCATTTCTTTGACTTGTCATTGAGAACTTCAAAAACCAGATAATAAGTGTTACCACTGCTGCATATAGGAACAGATATATTGTCACTGATGTCTGACCAATATTTTTGACAGACACAGAAATTAGGTAAATATAAACTTCCCTCCAGGACTAATATTTTTAATACCATCACCTTAGGAATATTCCAGCACCCCATAAAGAAATGTCATTAAAGACTTTTAAGCAAGATGTCAAGATATCAGTTCAGTCTAATGAATGACTTCTGGTTTTCAAAAGGCATCACGACATATCTGCTAGCTCACATTCACAAACTGTCATGCCTGTTAACCTTGTTACTCAGAATAATTTCTACCTCCAACATCTCCCCCTGGAGGAATTACTTTCTCCCAAAGAAAAAGAAAATGATGTAAGATTTTTGCTTTTCTTTAGATGTATGTTGTATCAGAGTATTTCACTACTTTGTTTTAAGCTGACTGACATTTTTACAAGCAATTTTAAGAGCTATATATTTTCAGTATTTTTTTTGTGACTTACTTATGTGTACATGAAAAATAATATTGATTAAAATAGATATACAATCTTTTCTCTCCCCAACTAGCTATTCCTATCACTGGACAATGCTTGTGGATCTTCTTAAAGCATTGTCCAAGTACAACTGGCTTGGGATAGTGGACAGGTATAGTGAGTGGATTACAATAAACACTGGTTACAGAATTGCCAATCCCAAATATGCATGAGTCAGAATATCAGATTATGAATTCCCTATAACACCAGAATTCTTTTAAAATTACCAGTTTGTAGACATAATGATAGAGTAAGTAAAAGTCCAGACTTTTCATCAAAGTCTAAGAATAGGATTGGGGAAAAAAAAAAAATCATCAGCAGCTTGGTACACTGACAATACATTGATTTTTGGCTTAATTATGGAAGAATTTACGACAATTCAGTAAATGTTAATCAAGTATCATTCAATTTTTTTCTGATATGTATGTTAATCTAAATATTTTATTGTACAATCATTCTAGTGTTGTTATTTAAGTAGCTCCAACATATTTTTTCAAATTATTTTATTTGCAATGTCTCCCTTGCAATGTCAGCCTTGCAGCTGTCTGTAGCTCGCTTATTTGTTTGTTTGTTTTTTCAGGATAACTTGTTCCTGAAAATCTCAGCAGTCATTTCAAGAACCTATTCAAGACTATTCTAGTTCAGAGTGTTCTCTTTCCTCTTTATGGATCCTTCTCTGTTTTTCTGTATTCTGACTTATTATCATTTTCTCCCTGTGACTTTGAGTAGCCATGTGTACATTATGAATTTGAATGGTTGGAACTTACTCAGCAAGACTCTGACAAAGTTGTTTTGCCTTCACAATCCCACCTTCCACATGATCCTGACAATAAAGAATTTTGTCATTATTTTTATTACAGCTTCTACATTTTACAAAACAGGAGGTAAGGAATGCCCTGAACTACTCCCTACACTGTTCCGTGAAGTATGGCAGAATGAGGCACCAGTAGAGATTGATTCTCTTCTCAAGGAGTAAAGCCTTCATTTTTACTTGAACACATTTTCACTGAGAGCACTGTCTAGAGCTCTGTCCAGGGCAGTTAAAAAATGAATATTCCATTTGTCCACAATGGAAAGGAATTATTCTGTCAGATGAAACATCAACAACTCCCAACCATTCATTTAGAGAGATTTGTATGTATTTCTTATGAGCATTTTTGTAATCTTGAAAAATGTTGTTCTCCAGATATTTTTTTATGCCTTTTTGCACATCTGCCACATTAAGCTTGATAGATTCCTTTAAAGGAGAGTGCATTTTCGTACTGAATTAGATTGTTCCATCCACATGCTTAATTTAAATGATGGACACAGTAGATGGTAAAATATATTCCAACTTTTAGTCATAATAACTTGATAGCTAGCAGATGCCTCACATATGAAACTGTTATGGACGTGTCTCAACAGGGACATGTCTGTATATTTGTAAATTCACGTGCCAAGTTACTTCAACATTATGTTGATTTGGGACATTCTGGAGGGACTTCACTCCGTTAAAGAAAAAAAAAAACCAAAAAACCACACCTGGCAGTTCAGGACAGATGATTCAGATACCATATGCTTCATGCTATTTTAAAGAGAAATCACATCCATTTCCTTCAGACAATCACATCCATTTCCTTCAGACAATCACACTGAGACTTCACAAGCTTACAAGCACTTCTAAGGATGTATAAATAGAAATATGCATGGTGAATTTAACTTATAGTAAATGCTGTATATAGAAATTTAGCTTAGAGTCAGGTATAAAGAAACTTCTTAACTGCTTCACTGCAGTGCAGCACCAGACATTAGAACTGAAATGAGAGAATACAGTAATGTAATTTGTCAGTTCTTTGACTACAAATGAACACTCATTTGGTAAAATTTCATAAAAACCTCTGACCTCATTTATGTTTAGTGTGAGGAGAAAAAGAAATAGTTAAGGTTTCAGAGAGACAAGTTAGGTAGTATGTAAACTCAAGTTTCACTCTAGGCTTTGAAATATTACTGAAATTCCATAACTCTATCATTTAAGTGTTTTAATTTATAAATTACAATTCTTCTGCATAAACAAGTGCATTTAAAATATGTTAATCTAATTTGTATCTGAAGCTTATTCTATGAGACCCTGGAGACTGTTCTGGTCTTACTGTGCATTAAGGAAAAGTCTCGTTATGGTTCTACAATTGCGAATTTACCTGATGCAAGGAAGACTTCCTCAACGTGATGTATCTAGCTCTCATGTCTGTGTACCCCAGCATCCTTGAAATATAGAAGCTACAGTGAAACATGTTTCATTAGAAAGTTTAGCCAAAGTAGGTTGCAATCTGGCCATCTCCCTTTGGCAAGTGGTCTTGGAAAGTCATAATCATAGAAATGTTGGTTGAAAGGGTTTTCTAGAGGTCATTTAGTTCAACCTCCTGTCCAAAGAAAGATTATTCCTAACACTAGATTGGGTAAGCCACAGCTTTGTCTAGTCGAGTGTGGAAAACACCAAGAATGGAGATTTCTCATCCTGTTGATGTAACCTGTTCCATTGCAGCACCACCCTCCTAGCAAAGAAGCTTTGCCTAATCCCATCTGCACCTTTCATTTCAATTTGTGGCCATTTCCCCTTGTTATACGGGGTGTCACTTTGAAGAAGCATTTGGTTCCATCATCTTTGTGACCCCCTTCAGGTGGCTGTAGGCTACTCTTAAATCAGTCTTTAACCTCCTCTTTGCTGCATTATACAAACGCTGCTCTCCCAACCTCCATGCACCAGGTATGTAGTCTAGGCCTCCTAACATCTTGTTCAATGCTTTTACACAATGTTAAGAACTTCAGTGACCCTTTTAACTCCAGTTTTACTATGCATATAGTGGGTAAGTCCCACAGAAACGTTATCTAATTACGTTAGTGTATTTTTGTCACAGAGTGCCATAAAAGAGCCACAGGTCACAAAAACTCAAGCTGCAGCCCAGGAAGTTGTTCTCATCTATTGCATGAAAGTTGCTGGGGCATTTAGAAAAAAAAAAAAATCTCTTAATTGTGGAGGAATCAATGCCTTAGTACAATGCTTGTACTAAGCAGTATCATAGCGTTGGTAAACAAGAAGCCATGGGAAGATGGAAAGTGAAAGAAGCCGTGGGAAAAAGGGAGATAAGAGGTGGCAGTTAACGGTTCTGAGGGCGTGACAAAGATAAGGAAATTAGAGGAAGAGTGTCGAGATGACCTTTGCTTAGGGGATGTACTAGGGAATTCTTTGAAGTACATACGTGGCATAATGTGAGGTATAAAAAGGCGCTTGTGCTCTATAATAAAGGGATTTTCGTCTTCATCTTCGTGCCCACTCAGACGGAGTCCGTGTCCTTATTCACCACAAATGGCACCCGAACAGGGACTGGGACATTCTGTCTGAAGGGCCATGAAGTCGGCAATTGTCGATCCGGTGGCAAGCCCCGCTGAACTGCCAAAGCTGTTGAAAAGAAACAGGAGAAAAAAGCCGTCGAAAGGAAACGGGAGAAAAGCTGTTGAAAAGAAACAGGAACGAAAGCTGTTGAAGAGAAACAGGAAAAAAAAAAAAAAAAAAGCCGTTGAAAGGAAACGGGAGAAGAGCTGTTGAAAGGAAACAGGATAGTGACGTCGAATCGTCTCTGCAGAACAAAGGTGAGCAGCGGGGGGCGGTAGTCATGGGTTTAAACATGACAAAGGAGGAAAAAACTGTTTGCAGGACCATGGAATTGATCCTGAAAAAATATCAAGTAACCATGGATAATGGGGACTTGAGACGACTCCTGAAGTGGGTGACAACCACCGTTAAGGGAGTCGATTCTACTAGCATTTATGATCCAAAAATTTGGGATGAAGCTGGCACCCAGCTTTGGGATGCTGCCACTCGTTCGGACTCAGTGGCTGCAGGACTGCTAGCGCCTTGGAGGACTCTGAAGAGATCCTAAAAAAGCACGTCAGTGCTAAAGACAAGCTGAGAGGTGAAAACTCAGGAGGGAGTACATCTGTGGCCAAAGAGCCCTCTGCGCCCCCGGCCACTGAGGCTGGAGTGGTGGCTGCCTGCGGGGAGCAGGGTAGCGGCAGTGATGATCCCAATCCGTTTGATCCAGGACCAGTCGACCCAGAGAAAGAGCCGGATTTATATCCCCCGCATGTGCATGATATGTGGAAGGGGATTCAAAGGGAGGCAGAGAAAGAGGGGACTCTGACCTCGCGGCTAAGCTCCGTGAGGTCCGGGCGTTCCCGGTGATTTATGAAGCTCATCACAGGCCCCGGTGGGAGGCTCTGAGTTTCCAAGTAGTGAAGGAGTTGAGAAGGGGAGTGATTGAATTTGGCCTCAGTGCCCCTTACTCTGCGAATATGCTAGGGTCGGTCATGAGGAGTTATACGTTATGTCCGCTCGATTGCAAAACGCTGGCGCAATTGTTGCTCTCCTCTGCTCAGTTTATGCTCTGGAATGGGGAGTGGCGGCGACTCTGTGAGGCAAAAGCCCTGGAATATTTGGAGCGTCCCGCAGCAGATCCAGTGAGATTCTTGGGAGTTGACACATTGGTAGGAGAGGGTTGATATGCCACTGCCCATGTCCAGGCACAACTCCCAATGGAAGCCCTAAATGATTCAAAGAATCTTGCCTACCTAACATTTATGAAGGTCCCCGAGGTAGGGAAGCCCCAGCGCTCCTTTACTAATATTAGGCAGGGACCGCAGGAACCATATATGAAATTTATCGAGACATTAAAAGATGCTTTGAACAAACAAGTAGAGAATGAGGAAGCGCGGAAAATATTATTACAAAAATTGGCAATTGAGAACGCTAACGCGGATTGCCAGAAGGTGCTCCGTCCGTTAAAAAACCCTACGGTAGTTGAAATGATAGAGGAATGCAACCGTGTGGGGACCACGGAGCACCAGGCTGTGGCGATGGCTACTGCTTTTGCAAACTTTAAGTGCAGCCAACAGACGTGCTTCAGCTGTGGCCGTCCTGGTCACTTTAAGAGACAGTGCCCGCAGGCAGGCAGGCGGAGGCGGGAACTGGCTGACTCACAACTGGGAACGTGTCCAAAATGTAGGAAGGGCCGGCACGTTGCGAATCAATGCCGGTCGCGGTATGATAAAGACGGTCAGCCTATCCAGGGAAACGGATGCAGGAGCGCGGGGAGGGGCCGCGCGATGATACAAGCAACCCCCCATGCGATGATGGAAACTGCCCCCAGCCCCCCGCCGGCATCCGTGCCTCCGAATTATCCGCCCGAACATGGGGAAGTGCTGGCGTGGACTTGGCCCCCTCCCACCCAGTGAACCTGACTTCTACGGCTGTTCAAGCGGTGCCCACCGGAGTGGGGGCCGCTAGGCAGCGGTTACAGCGCACTCTTACTGGGACGTTCATCCGCCACGTTACAGGGCTTATTTGTTCTCCCTGGGGTTATCAATGCAGACTATATGAGAGAAGTTAAAATCATGTTGTGGACGCCTACTCCGCCCTGTTACGTGCCGGCAGGAGCACGAATAGCACAGCTCGTCTACTTTCGAGCTGTCCCTCCTGCAGCGGAGCCTCAGGAACGGGGGAGTGGAGGTTTTGGTTCCACCGGCATGCCACAACTCTGGTGGGCGCAGCCTGTCACTGCGGGGCGACCACAGCTGACTTGCTGCCTGTCAGGCGGTGGCCCTCAGCAGTCTGTGCACATCAGCGGCCTTATTGATACTGGAGCTGACGTGACAGTCATTGCGCAGTCACACTGGCCAGCTCAATGGCTGACGAAACAGGTCCCAATTGCCCTTACAGATATCGGAGGGCAAACAGCACCACCGCAGAGTGTTCAATTAATTCAAATCGAGGGACCGGAGGGTCGGCGGGCCAATGTCCAACCATTCATTCTTCCAGCCCCTCTCACGCTGTGGGGACGAGACTGTTTGTCACAATGGGGAATCATGCTGGGGACAAATTTATCCTAGGGGCTACTGATCGGCAGCACACCCTGAAGTTGCAATGGTCCTGTGAAAAGCCTATATGGGTGGATCAGTGGCCCCTCCCCACGGACAAGCTGCATCACTTGCAGGACCTAGTGGCTGAGCAGCTGCGCACTGGGCACATTGTGCCATCCACGAGCCCATGGAACTCACCAGTTTTTGTCATCCAGAAGAAATCAGGAAAGTGGAGGCTCCTTCACGATCTAAGACATTTAAATGAGGCTATAGAGGACATGGGAGCTCTACAGCCAGGCCTCCCTTCACCAACCATGATACCTATGAACTGGCACATCACTATAATAGACCTTAAGGACTGTTTTTTTACCATTCCGCTACACCCAGATGACGCGCCGCGGTTTGCTTTTACTGTACCCGCGACCAATGTAGCCCAGCCGAGTCAACGGTACCATTGGACGGTGATCCCGCAAGGCATGAAGAATAGTCCTACCATATGTCAATGGTTCGTGGCTCGGGCCCTTAGTCCAGCCCGTGCCCAATTGCCTGAAGTCGTAATTTATCATTATATGGATGATATCCTTGTAGCAACCCCCTCTGAGGCCATGATACCAGGGGCCATGGAGGTTGTCGTAACGAGCCTCCAGCGTAATGGCTTGATAGTTGCCCCAGAAAAGGTGCAGCAGACTGCTCCCTGGCAATATCTAGAGTGGCGCATTACTGAGCAAACTGTGATACCGCAAGGGCTCAAGATCAGTAGTCAGGTCCACACCCTGACTGATTTGCAGAAATTATTGGGCATCATCAATTGGGTAAGGCCTCTGTTGGGAATCAACAACGAGCTGTTGAGACCTCTGTTTAATTTGCTAAAAGGTGATCCTGCGTTGGGGTCTCGACGAACGTTAACCCCCGAGGCTCAGCAAGCATTGCAGTGGATTGCTACAATGATATCGGCTCGGCAAGCACAGCGCTGTGATCCAGAGCTTCCTTTTCGGTTAGCAATAGTGAACACTGACTTCCAACCATATGGTTTGTTGTTTCAATGGAAGCCAACACCCAGCGGCGAACAGTTGTTGGTCATAGAATGGGTGTTTCTTCCCCATCAATTTGGAAAAACCATCACCACTAGAGCAGAAATGTTTGCATCCCTGGTCATGAGAGGGAGGCAACGGTCGATAGCGCTGTGCGGAAAAGAGCCACACACCATTTACATCCCTGTCGTGATGCCTATGTTAACTTGGTTGATGCAAATGTCTGTACCTTTTCAAATGGCTATGGAAGGTTTTACAGGAGCGATTTCTATTCACCCTCCCGGTCATAAATGGCTGCAGTCCCCGCTACCACTGCAGCAATTGCCGAAATGTAGCGTGACCCCTTTGGACGCTCTAACGGTCTTCACGGATGGGTCCGGGCGTACGGGTAAGTCTGTCCTTGTCTGGAAGGACGATCACGATCAATGGCAATCTGATATCAGGAAACAAGATGGTTCACCACAAATCGTGGAGTTGGCGGCAGTGGTACGAGTGTTTGAGAAATGGCAATGCCCCGTCAACATCGTGACTGATTCTGCATATGTTGCAGGGGTAGTGTCCCGCATAGAGTTTGCTTATTTGAAAGATGTAAATAATGCCCAGCTATTTGCTCTGTTTAAAACCCTCAGAGAACACATTCATCGACGGATCCACTCTTTTTTTATATTACATATCAGATCTCATACTGCATTGCCGGGGCCCCTAGTTGAGGGAAACCGGTTGGCTGATTCGCTTGCAGGGGCTGTTGTTGTTCCGGGGAAATTTGAGCAAGCGAGGCGTTCACATAACTTTTATCATCAGAACGCTAAGGCCTTGGCTAGAATGTTTCATTTACCACTTATGCAAGCACGCCAAATTGTCACTGCATGCCCTGAGTGCCAGTGTGCGGGCCCTCCACAGCCGGGAGGAGTCAACCCTCGTGGCTTGCAGGCATTGGAACTTTGGCAGACTGATGTTACACATCTTCCCGACTTTGGTCGACTCAAATGTGTCCACGTCTCAGTGGATACGTTTTCGGGAGCAATTGCAGCCACAGCCCACACAGGGGAAAAATCCCGGGATGTCCGAAAACATTTTCTTCTTGCTTTTTCCATTCTCGGAGTACCGAGCAAAATAAAAACAGATAACGGCCCCGGGTACGTTGCCCAAGCCACACAGACGTTCCTGCAAACGTGGGGAATCACTTATATCATGGGAATTCCACACAGTCCCACAGGGCCAGCCATTGTTGAGCGTGCGCACCGTTCACTCAAAGACATGCTAACAAAACAAAAAGGGGGAGTAGGGGATTTGACCCCACAGGAAAGATTGGCAAAAGCCGTTTATATTCTTAATTTTCTCAATCAGTGGGCTGAGGAAGGTGGACCCCCGATTTGCAGACATTTCGATTCTGTTGAAGGTCATGAGGCAATCATAAGGGACAAGGCGTGGATAAAGGTGAGAAACCTGGAATCTCATGAGTGGGAAGGCCCGTTTTCATTGATAACCTGGGGTCGAGGGTATGCTTGTGTCTCCACAGATCGAGGACCAAGATGGGTACCAGCGCGGTCCATCAAGCCATCTTTTTTCGCCGTTGTCGCAAGCGTAAGCATGTTATGGGCCCCATCACAGCCCAAAGAGAACATCTGGATCACCCTTGCGAATCAGACAGGCCAGAAGACCATTTGCCTTTTGCTCTTGTCACCTGGAGATCCTTTTTTCCATCTGCTTAGTGGGACTCCCATGGAACAATTGGACCCTATGTCTCACGGAGCCGCATGCAACATGTAGTGGCGGCCGCAATGTGACTGATAATTGGGACGGATGTTTGGTGTACCATCCGCCCTGAGCGTAGAGCCACAAGAGATAGAATTATTGGGGCTTGGCAAAATGGGTAATGAGTTTGATTGAACTGGGAATTATACGTTTGATTGTATTCGTATGTAATCTTGTGTGTGTACTCTGTTTATTGCAATGTGTGAGATGAATAATAGAAAAGTCAGTTAGCTTAGTGTTTGTTGTAAAAGAAAAAGGGGGAGATGTGGAGGAATCAATGCCTGAGAGTACAAGCAGTATCATAGCGTTGGTAAACAAGAAGCCATGGGAAGATGGAAAGTGAAAGAAGCCGTGGGAAAAAGGGAGATAAGAGGTGGCAGTTAACGGTTCTGAGGGCGTGACAAAGATAAGGAAATTAGAGGAAGAGTGTCGAGATGACCTTTGCTTAGGGGATGTACTAGGGAATTCTTTGAAGTGCATACGTGGCATAATGTGAGGTATAAAAAGGCGCTTGTGCTCTATAATAAAGGGATTTTCGTCTTCATCTTCGTGCCCACTCAGACGGAGTCCGTGTCCTTATTCGCCACACTTAATGATCAATTTGTGAAAATAGTTATAAATCGTATACAGCAACATGGCAAAACACACATTAATTTATCACCGAATAGTTGTTCTTAACCAGTTAGATGAGTTCACAAACTGACTTATTGATACATAAGGTTATATCTGTATTAAAAAAACTACAAGTATTCAAAATGTTTATTGTTTGTGAATTAAAAAGGAAAAATTATGCAAGAGGTAAAATGATGAAAGGTCAAAAAAGGATATTATTTCAAAGAATGACTTATAATCCATGTCTTCTATATTTCAGAAAATTCATAGTTTGGACTGATGATATGATTTGAATCAAATAAATGGTTCTGAAGATTTTATGCATACTGTGCTAAAGAAAACAAAGAAAATAGTTCTATAGATACTTCAATGGGAGTATAGATTACAACTGTTTTCATAGTTATATGATAGAGTCATGATTTTAAGGTATTAACTGTTTTTAAGGATTTTCATAGTTAATCAAATTAGTAAAAAAAAAGATAGTAAGCCAGTTCAGAGGTAGTTGCGGTTCTTGGGAGTCAAGCAGTCAAGCATAAGTGATATGAAATCCTTTTCAGCTAATGGGATCAAAGTTTTAACAAATATTAACTCAAACTTTTCTGTAAAGTAGAGCTAGCTAAGCTATTTTGAAGAAACAATTTTTGATTCATCCGCTTTCCTCTTTCTGATCAAGCTGATTCCTATGAATGTAACTACCGTTCATAATGGCTTGAACAACCTACTTTTGAATACAGATTGTCTCTTTATTCATTATTACTTCATTTCTTTTGTGTTTGATGTGTCAAAATCATGTGGTCTTGTTTATGCTTAGCAATTTGCTGAAACATTTGAAATGAGAGTAAGTATTTATGAATAGCAAATATCTCCATTTGTATATCAATGAGCTTGTTTGTACAGAATAGAGCTATCCTCCACGTGCTTGGGACAAAAACCACTGTACCCATCAGTGTCTTAAGTATACCTGTCAACTAATGAGTCATATAAATGACTCAGCAAGTACAGAAAACTGCATTACCCTTTAATTAACAATTGGTCTAGAAGCAGGATAAGGGTGCATGAGACTTCTCCTTCCCTCAGTTTCTTTTTCACCATCATTTCCATGTTTGAGACCAAGCAGTTCAAAGAGGAGCCAAAACAGCCTGCTAAGATCAGATCAGAAATGGGCATTTCTGAGCCATTTTGCAGTTCCGCCATCTCCCCTGCTTAGCCATCTAAGATGTCCCTTCTAGAGGGTTGTGGATAGGGGTGACATCTTGGGCTATCTGTGACAGTGGAAACCCTGGGATCAGGGCTGTGCTGCAGAGAAGCAAGAACAAAAACTGTCTGTGAACTGGCTATTATTTTAAGTTCAGTAGAACTGAACCAGAATTAACAGCTTCCATCACAGCTTGCATGTACAGATATAGAATGAATATTCACAGGTGTGAAATAGTGTCTTTGGTTATACCTTGCAAGTACTGCACCTAAGGACTAAGTAAAATAATGAGCTGCAGCTGGTCCACACTTGGGAGATGTTTTGCCTGCCGTGGTATTGGATAGCAATGAATATCATCCCTCACTGGAGACAGAAAGGTTGGCTCATTTGTGAGCTGCAGGCTTCCTGAGGAAAAAAAAAATTCTTATGAGATTATCCTTGCCTCATTCTAGTCTGCATCTAGTATGAGGCAAGGATAATCTTGCCAGAAAACCTTACCTCTTATTTTTCTAGTATATCCCTTTTTAATGTCATATGTGCAAACATTTACAGGTGTGGTGGGTTGACCCTGGCTGGATGCCAGGTGCCCACCAGAGCCGCTCTATCACTCCTCCTCCTCAGCTGGACAGGGGAGAGAAATATACAACGGAAAGTTCGTGGGTGGAGATAAGGACAGGGAGAGATCACTCACCAATTATCATCAGAGACAAAACAGACTTGACTCGGGGAAAATTAATTTAATTTATTACTATTCAAATCAGAGTAGGGTAATGAGAAATAAAAACTAAATCTTAAAACACCTTCCCCCCACCCCTCCCTTCTTCCCAGGCTCAACTTTGCTCCTGATTTTCTCTACCTCCTCCCCCTGAGCAGCTCAGGGAGATGGGGAATGGGGGTTGTGGCCAGTTCATCACACATTGTCTCTGCCGCTTCTTCCTCCTCGGGGGGAGGACTCCTCACACTCTTCCCCTGCTCCAGCGTGGGGTCCCTCCCATGGGAAACAGTCCTCCACGAACTTCTCCAACATGAGTCCTTCCCATGGGCTGCAGTTCTTCAAGAACTGCTCCAGTGTGTGTCCCCCATGGGGTCACAAATCCTGCCAGCAAATCTGCTCCAGCGTGGGCTCCTCTCTCCACGAGGTCACAAATCCTGCCAGGAGCCTGCTCCAGTGTGGGCTTCCCAAGGGGTCACAGCCTCCTTTGGGTGCATCCACCTGCTCCCGTGTGGGGTCCTTCACGGGCTGCAGGTGGATATCTGCTCTACTGTTAACCTCCATGGGCTGCAGGGGGACAGCCTGCCTCACCATGGTCTTCATGACAGGCTGCAGGGGAATCTCTGCTCCGGTGCCTGGAGCACCTCCTCCTTCTTCACTGACCTTGGTGTCTGTAGAGTTGTTTCTGTCACGTATTCTCACTCCTCTCTCCAGCTGCAGTTGCTGTTGTGCAGTTTCTTTTTCCCCTTCTTAAATATATTATCCCAGAGGTGCTACGACCGTTGCTGATGGGCTCAGCCTTGGCCAGCGGCAGGTCCGTCTTGGAGCCAGCTGGCATTGGCTCTATCAGACATAGAGGAAGCTTCTAGCAGCTTCTCACAGAAGCCACCCCTGTAGCCCCCTCCACTACCAAAACCTTGCCATGCAAACCTAATAAAATAGGAATAGAAGCTATGAGGAAAGAAAAAAATACATGGTATCTGTGGAATTACTGTCTTGGTAGATAACAAGGAATCTGTTTTGGCAATGAACCTGCCACACCGTATTTCAAAGAACTCAGGTTTACACATGCTCATTTCCTCATACAATTATTTACAGGGATTGTGTATTCAAAAAACCCTTTCTATCCATAGGTATATGTTGTCATATGCCAGATAATGTAATTAAGATATATAAAGGAGATAGTAATAAGCTTTGAATGTTCATATTTCTTTACAAAGATTGTACAATTTCAAATGATGTGGCCTTCAAAAGTTACAGATTAATACCAGTGGGAAAATAAACTTAGCTGAAATAACACTTGCACTCTCACCTAAAAATCAGTTTCATATTTAATAGGTTAAAATAGGAGACTATTTTAAAAATACAGTGTGAATAAAAGTACGCTAAGAGTGACTTTAATAGCTTTTCAATTTACTCTACAAATTGCCATGGTAAAGTTCATAAGAGATGTTCTATTTCTAGTAACCTTTACTCCTAGTAAACCAGCCTAGAAATAAGAAAGCCTTTATACTGTTAATGTGGATGCTTAGATCTTGAAAAGCTTACTCCATAATTACTAAGCTTAGGAATCATGCAGTAGGTCGGCCTTCAGTAGTATGGCTTTTTTATCATTGCTTTGAATAATGTCATATATTTTGTATTAAAAACAACTTAGCTCTATAATATTACTACTATACAAAAAGGAACAAACAGTATACATGTGCTCATGTATATGTACACACACATGCACACTATGATATGTATGTAGCATATTCATTAGTTATCAACCCTGTTTTAATTTCAAAATGCAACATTCAAGGAACTCTAAGGCAAAACCAGTATGAATTTTAACAGTTTCTTTCACTAGCTAGAGACTGGACAAATACTTTAGCAAATGGAGAAAAAACAGAAGCTGTGTAATAGTAGTTTGGTTTTCTGGAGAACACTTCGTCTGGAGGAACTTGGACTATCCATTACCTTTATCATATATTCAAGGACCTTAAGAGTTTGAAATCATGAGTTGGTTCTCCAGTCAGGTGCAGTTTATTTTTCTTTCTACCCTTTCAAAGGGTAAAAAGTCAATCCCAGTTCTAGGGTTTAGTTTTTCCCATTTAACACTTTTTTCCCTTTATAGAAAAGCATCTTTTGATCTGATAATTTCTAGGTTGTTGGGGCTTTATTGCCCGCCTCGTTTTTGAAGTTCTAGCTTAGGAATTTTTGAGATCTTCAGATCTCAGTATCTCACTTCTTGAACTAACACCACTTTTCTGGAAGATGTTCTCTCTTGCCTATTCTTTGTTCATCTTCAGTAGCTGCCTAGCCATTTCTTATGATAGAAAGATGAATTTCTACCAGTGAAGCTTTGATTTCTGTTAGACTGAAGATGTTAGCTCCTTTGCCCCAGCCAGATCTCACTGGCACTGCAGAAAGCTGAGCCCTCTGTTGCATTGCTCGATTTTTTCTCTCATTTCTTAAGACCAAATGTTATGGGGAGAGCTAACTGAAGACTAGCCTTACTTCTTCAGTTTTTAAGGGGGCAGAATACTGATTAAAACAATGAAACTCCTGTGATTCAAATGGACTGTGCAGGAATTAGTTTAAACCATGGGTGAGGAGTACAAAACCACCGTAGATGGTTTAAACTAAAATATTTAATTACAGGAATAAGCTAAGAATGCATGCAGAGTCATTTACTGTGGCTTAGCTGACCAGTGGATTTTTATTAACTTATAGACATATGGATATTTTGGTTTCATGTCCATTAGCTTGAGCTAAGTAAATATACAGAAATATACACATGGTTCAGCTGTTCTGGAAACACTCTTATTTTGAAAAAAGTGTGGTTCTTTTCTGTTTAGTTTTTGTAAATTGTTGTTGGTTATGAGTAAAGATATTTCTGAAAAAATTATATTCTGTGACCAGGAGAGAAAAAATAAACTCATTTTTATACCAGAATGGGTAGATTCATCTGATCATTTACAGTATTTATACAGTAATATTGAAGCTTTCCAGACAAGCCTAGAATGTTGGGGAAAAAAGAAAAGTGTCTGTGAGAAAAAGCAATAAAAGAAGACAATAGGGATGCTGGGAATCACTGCAAATAGTAGCAAAGAACCAATCTGTACTATAGGAGAAATAAGATAAACCACAAAACTCCATTAAATTGTGACAAAATCATGACAAGAATATAAGTTACAATGTGCTACAAATACTGTAACAGGTAACTACTGCATACAATGATTGTTAGTGTATTTTTTCTACTAAAAGCACAGATGAACTAGTGCAGTGATATCCAGCTACATAATGTTGTAAATATCAAAACAGTACATGAAGAATGTGAGAATAATAAAAAGTATTGCTTTGTAAGTAAATAAAATAAACCCACACAGAGGATTACAAGAAATGAAGTTCATTTTAGAAAGGTGTGAAAGGGAGGTAAATCAAATTTGCATACTGCACAGGGCCAAATGTTGATATGTTACAGTCACCTGTATGGAATGTGGTTAACTTCAAAACCACATAGGATAGCTTTAAAATATGCATTTGGACAGATTTCTTTCTCTCTTCAGAGGCACCACTTTGGAGAGACAAAAGCTGCACTGTCTTTAATTGAATGCTTTTAGAAAGGTCAAGGGGAGAGGATCAAGTTTTCTAAACTGTGAGCAACACAATTCTTCCTGTAACCTATATCCTATTAATTTTTAAAAATGGTATTTTTTAGTTTTCAGGGATGCACAGAATACTAGGAAATATATTCTGTCCAACTGAGCATAGCAGAAGATCATACAGGAATGACCAGCTCTGGTCCCATCGTGCTATCTAAAATGTTTACAGCAGTAGAGCTAGTCAGAATACGGCTTTAATTTATACAATTAATAAATTACAAAAATCTGCAATTCTTTGAGAGGCTTAAGGTAATTTGTTTTCTATACTTTATATAATATGCATTGTATGTTTCTATATATCATCTATTCTAAAACTGATCATGGCATACAAATATCAGAGAAAGAAAAGACTTTTTATTTTCTCTAGATACATCATAAATCTGGTTCTGTGCAATAGATTTTATATTTCTGATTTCAGAAGTATACCACTGGATTTAATTTCCTTGTTTTTTATTCAAATCCTTCTTGATATTCAGCAGTTGCCCCTCCTACTTTTGAAATGTGTTGCTTCCTGTCCAGGTGTCTGATAAACACGAAATTTTTCTTCCATCAATATATAATCACATCGTGAAAAGCCTAAACTTCTAAGCATGTAGGATGAGATTCTGAACTGACGTCTTCAGTGCTTAAAAAGGAATTTAAAAGTCTTCAAGCTGTGAGACGGGGAGGCAAACACTTTCTGCAGCAGCCATGATCTGGGAGGCACATAAAAATTTAATAGTCTTGTACATAAGCAGTCTGAATCTTTCACAGAAATAAGAGCCAGCTTCAGAAAACAGTGAGGATTATGTCACAAGTGCTACTTGTCAAAAACTGGCATGCTTTTGTGTCACTTTGAGAAAACTGAGAAACAACAAAGATTCACTGCTATGTACAGTGACTTCCATGGATTGGACCAGTAGCCAGCCTCAGACAACAGCACACCAAATGGGGAAGTTCATGTATCAGTTTCCACAGGTTTATAAGAATGGAAATAAGCCCAGTGATTCTGGAAAGAATTTATCTGTAAGTATGGCAAAGTTTAACTAAAATATAAAGTGAGGCAGAGTACACTATTAAATTTTATTTGCAAATTTATTGTCTTATGCATTCATAAGAGGCATTGGATATGTACATCAAAATTTTGGGAGTGTCTTGAAGATCTATTTATTACAGTCCATCTGCTTCAAAACTTGTACTGTACAGTAGAAATAGTGAACCCTTTAATAGATTTTCTATTTTTTGTAAGTAACGGAAAAGGCCTACTAGGAATAGCAGAAGAGATGGAGACATTACCTTATGAGAGGTGGTTGTCATGCCTCTATAACGTAAGAGCAGAGCTGGCCAGCAGTCACAGCCAAGGCACACCTTGGCTTCCCAAGGCACCACCACTGTGGCTATCCCAACAACATTTCAGAAAGTTCCCCTGGGCGCCCATGCCGGATTCAAAATGTTTGCAAACGCATTAGAGACCTTTGCTGTATGGACTTTTATAAGCAGTTTTGCATGTTAAGCCTAGTAACATGAAGACGTAGAAGACACAACTCATGTCAGACTGAGGGATTAACACAAGAGAGCGAAATGGGTTGTATCTCATAAAAGACAAAAGGCACAAAAACAAATGGGTAAACATTGGCTATTGATACATTCAGGGTTGTAATCCGTGAGAGAATTTCTGCAACAGCTTCACAGTTAGAGTCCTCTCTTCTCTCTCTCTCACAGCTGCTGTAGGGAGACAGTCACATATAATAAACCACTCCCTCCTTTCTACTGCACCTGATGCCTCAGCAGGTACAGTCTTGGTGTATTTCACCATTCAATGGTATTCTGTGCCCGTGGGCTGCTGGGTGGCTTATTGTCTTCAACTTGATTAGTCTGAAAAAGCATCTTTTACAAACAAAGAGAGAATTTAAGCTTTATTGACCTGGGAAAACCTTATTGACTTGGGAAAAACTGCTTACCCATATTTTGATCAACTTATTTCTGACATTATTTTGCTAGTCAATGTGGTAAAGAACTTAGAACATCGAGTTTCAAAGGCCAGTGATCTTCCTTTTATCAGCTGTTTCAAAACACATACGTTCTCATATGGAGCAAGGAAGAAAAGCTTATGTTCAGAAGACTGATTTCTGCACCAAAAAAGTCACTTTAACCCTCCAGATCAGCTTCAATCGTTCAGAACTTCAGGCCTCACCACTATTCACTTAGGACCTCCTTAGATCAGTCATTGTTCTTATGTCCCAGTAGATGAAGCTATCTATTTTGCTCATCCTGATGCAGTTTACCTTAGCATTTCTGCAATTCTTTTCTTTCCCTCCCATGGAAAACCATTGCTTTTGTCCTGTACTGTTCTGACAAACACCTTCATTCATTTACCAGTTCTGAAGAAAACTTAGGCCCAACTCTTCATGCTGTCATTTCATGACTGATGGTGTTAGCAAACGCAGGCTGTTGATAACCCTGCCATACATCTTTGCCTTGAGGCACGGGGGCATTGTAACTTCACTAGGGGTTTTGAAGAAGTGGAGGTGAAAAAGGGCACAGGACTGGGACAAATACTTAGCTACTTTAAGCTGGAGCTTTCAGGTGAACCACTTAAGACAGTTATTACATGAAGTGATGATCTGTGATATCAGGAGGCAGGGCTACACTGTCTGGTCTTTGTATAGTTCTCTTTTTGTAGGGGAAAAAAACAAGAAGAACAAACAAACAAAAAACCCAAAACAAAACCAGATCTGCAAACCTTCTTACAAAACTTTGTGATTGTTTTTCCCCTCCTACAAATTCTTTCATGTCTATATGAAATTATGAGGCATATACTTAACTGTAATATAAATTTCATGGCTACCCCTTTGTTTTTGCTGTTTTCCAATTTGGAATGCACATTAAACTAACAGCTTCAGTTCTCTGTCTCTGAGCAATTTTGCATCTAACATAAACTTGAACCTGAAAGTACAGGAAGATCTGTCAAGTTTATTGTTTTTTCTTTGCTTCGGCTTATGCCCATGTTAAATATAAAATGAGAATTGCCCATGCTAAATATAAAATGAGAGTTAAGATCATTTAATTCAAGGAAAAAATGCCAAGGAACTTATCACAGGCTATTTGCGTGGTCTAAGAAAACAGATTAGTGGAAGCACTTTCTTCTTTTTTATTTCCTAGTATTTTCAAAGACTAATTTGTCAGCAGTAAAGATCAATATACCCTAGTAAACGAATTTACTAATCCTTCTTATGAAACTGATATGGATATCTCTGTTATATATAGTGGTATCTTTTTAAAAGTATCTGTTTATCTTTTATTGAAGTGAGAAGAGTTTTAGCTCTCTCTATCCTAGCTGATAGGTATATTCTGAATTATAACAAAGGGCTTTAAGTTGTTCTCAGTTATGATCTACAGTAATACCATAAATCTTCCCAGTATTGATTAGTCTCACAGAGTTGGATTTAGCTTCAGTGGAAAAGTGAGCTGTGAAAGGATTTAAGAGCAGTCTTCAAGATAATGCTGTAATTACTGTGTATATAATCAGATGCTGGATACTTTTCAAGTGTAATACAAAGGGCCATATTAAAAAGGGGGACCGTATGGACAAGAGAGGCTATTTACTGTCTTAAGTACAGGATGAACACAAATGTAATCATTGCTACAAATAATACTATATACTTCCAGCATAGCAGCCAAATACACAAGTATAAATCTTCAGTATATAGATCTTCTTCAATGTAAAGTAAGTTATTTGCCTGTTTTGTCTGATACAGTTGGTTTTTTTTTTACTTCAGATTCTTTCTGTGTAAATTAGGTTATACCTGTACAGCATCCTAGTCAAAATTTCCAGAAATCTATGTCTGGAGAACAATAACCTCTGCAATCTCACCTAAGAATATTGATCTAAATATATCCTGCTGTTAGATTGCTTTCTTTGCCTTACAGGTTTTGCACGTATTGCTGTCTATAATTAATCAAAGCCTGGCTGGTCTTTTAATTCTCAAGCTAAGAGTGAACTGAAATATAGAATTCATCAGGTAGAAAAACATATTAAACCAAACCAGTTTGGTCCATATAGACAGTCGGAATCAACTTCCTACTTGCAGAAGTATATTAACATGGCCAGATCTTCCGAGTAGATTCTCTGTGGGTGAAGGGGTGATGCAATGTTTTTTTACTTTCAAAGAGTGACTAAGAAAAAAAAAAGTAAAGATGGCTAAAGAGACAACAGAGCTGTTTATTTCCACTATAGGCCAGCTAGTGGATTCCAATGGGAAGTACACCACAATCTTTTGTGGTTTAATGTAAAAAAAAAATCACAGGGCAGCTGAGAGACGGTGTTGTAATGCCTTCTCTTGCAAGTATGAGGCAGCACACCATATGGCAATGTAGAAAACCCCAGCCTAGTTGTATACCATGAATAACTTTCTATAATGTGAACACCTCCTGCTTGTTGAATATTAAAGCATTATCACCAATATAATAAATATTCAACTTGAATCCATCTTTTAAACTTGAATTAGATACGGCAGAAAACAAGCACATGCTGTGCATTGTTGGCACTCAAAGACCTGGAGATTGTATCAGTACTGGAACCCAAATGAGTATGATAGAGCTTTGCAGGAAATAAAAAGAAAACAAAAAGCAGAAAAAAGATTAGGACATTTCAACAGTTCCCAAATCCTATTTTTACTTCTGTGGGACAATCATTCTGGTGGTTGCCAGGTTCTGGATACTTGTCCAAAAATCCTGTATTTTAATGGTACTCTGGAGCTCAGATTCAAGCTGGTCTGAAACAGCAGCTCTCTAATGATGTAAAACATTTTTGCTAACAAACATCTGGGATGATACATGAGTCCTCATGAACACATGAGTTTATAATTTTAAGAATTAGATTATTAATTATGCTTAAATAAGCTTGGGAAACATTCTACTTAGTCTCCTGACTAGACATTTCTTTATATCTAATGAAACATTATTTTGCATACCAGTAATAAGAAAATTAATCTGATGGAGGCTAAATTGATATTCATCCAAATTAAAAAAAAAAAAGGGCAAAACTGAAAAAGGCATTTCCTAGTCTGTCAGTAAAAATATACACAATTATACCTTCAGATTCCATAGAATGAAAAATTGGTTAGGAAATATTATTAAAACTACCTTTGATTAGTGTAAATATATTATTGCTCTCTAATAATACATGAAGAGTTAACTCTTTAAGTCAGTCTTGGAATTATTGAGATGTATAGCTGAAACTGAACCATTTTCATCTACTTCAGTTGTGCAGGTTTGGTCAGCAGTAGAAATCTAAGCACTATGTCAGCAATCACATATGATGCAAATGGAAAGAGAAAACTTACGTAAGAAAATGCAACACTGCTAATATGTTGTTAATGATAACTGCTAATATGTGCTAATAATAATGATTCCAATTCAGATTTCAGGTCTCATCATAATGGGCAGTCTACAAAAACTGAAAGTGAGTGTCTCCTCTGCAACATTTACTATTAGACAAGAGAAAAACAGAGAAAGAAAAAAATGGAAAAAAAAATCCAGATTGTTTCTTCTTTCAGAGGGAGGAACTAGGGCATATAAATTGTCTGCTAAAGTGATTCAAACTGTGAAAGACTAGAAAAAATGAACCTTTGTCTCCTGAGGGAGACTTAACTAATATGCCAAACTTTGTAATATTTTATAAACTGAATCATTAAAATCATGCCAGCCTTAAGGATGAATTTCTCTAATAAAATGTGGTATCCTTCAACAAAGCAACAAACGCCCCTGTTGCTAGTCTGTAGAACAGAAGAAATTTTGAGTAAAAGGGACTGTTCTAATGAACTATAAGAGTCATTGTAGTCTTAATGCATGCATTTGTTAGGAGATGATTACTAAACTCTGTCAGTGTGTAGCTAAAAGGAGTAAATTATTAACTAACTAGATTTTAGCTCTTATAAAATTATTCAAAACTGAATTGTGATGGATCTTAAATATTTATTGGCTAAATTTATTTCTCTCTCTAGAGATAAGAGTGCCTGAGTTTTACGTTTTTATTAATTTATATACAATGATCTTTGTGAAGGACTTGAGTTTTCTCACTGTATTTGTACTCTCTCATGGAAAGTAGAGGGAAAAAATCAGCTAGATTATAAACTATGAGTTAGCAGATTCATGCCTGGAATTCTTAGAAATGGGGTCTGAAATTAATCCCTTTACAATTGGCTTTACTGAGATTTAGTCCCAGAAAACATATTCTTATCAAGACTGCTGTTTGCCTAGAGAGATATCATTGCTATATCTTCATCTTTCTATCAATAATCATCTGTGCCCCGTACCACACTTCTACCCATACTATAACTATTTTGAGGCCTTTGAATAAATTAGTTTTCTACTCCATCATCATCTTTCAAAACAAATCAGTTTAAAGGTTTCCTGGTTGTCACGTGGGCTTCCCAGTTAATACATTCCTAAGTCCTCATTAGATTAATTCTATGCATGTCCCAGAAGGGGATTTCAGATGTTCATCTAGCTGTAGCTTTTACCCTGCCTTTTCATTTGCCTGAAATCAAACTTTCTCTGTTCAAACGAAGAACTTCTACACTATCCTATTTAAAACTTTAGCTTCTCATGAAATAAATGAATTAGTGAATTGGCAGTTCTTCTCAATTTTCACCAAGTCTCTGACACAGAGATACACATTTAAAGATAGTAAACTGAATTCCTCAAGGGTATATAGCAAAGAATTATCAAAATGGAAATTTACTCCTGTGTCTACTTGCATATATTTGTTTTTCTCTACAAGTACACCACAGTGCCTCGTGCACAGGACTTTCCTTGACAGTTTTTATTCCAACTCATTACTCACCCTACTTCATGGGAAATGGTTAACAGAGAGATCCTCTCCTGTCATAAAACCAATCTAAGTATTTGAAAGCTGCTTTTTTCTATGCCCACTGGTTTTTATTTTGGACTTTATTGAATGTTTTGTCAAAAAAAAAAAACTGGGAAAAAAAAAGCTGCTGCACTAATAAGTAATCAGGTCAAATGCAAATTTAGTCAATATTTGATACAAGTATGTATTTTGGGTCACAAAGAAAAGCAAAATTAATTTTCTCTTTTCTTGGTGGCTATGATCCTCCCTCATAAGCATGCCTATTAGCACAAGGATTGTTTAAGAGCTACTGTAGAGTTTACTATTTGCTTAGTTTGGTTATGGGTGACAGCCAAAGCTGTACAAGAGATTCAGAATATGGCACTTGGGAACTGTGCAAGTCTCATTCAAATGCAAACTTTAAACTAGGCATTTTTTCTCCTTATGTTAGCTAGAGATACCTTTTCTAAAGTGAAAGTTTTCAAGAGGTCACCATGGTTACGATGACACTGTCACTAACATGGCTGGTGTATTGGGAGTTGTGTTGGGAATATGTTTAAAAGAGAGACAGAGACTGTGTCACGCTGGAATCTGAAAGGAGAGGAGTTAGGTTTTCTGGCACATTCATGAATCCCTGCTTTCACTTCGTGTATTACGTTGCAATTGTTCTGTGTACTAGTATGAAAGAAAAAAAAAGGTAAAATATGCTGTTGAGCTACAATTCTAAAGCACTGAATCAGCACTAATGGCATGTCTACGTTACGCAATCCAGCACCATATCAAAACTCCAGACTGCTTCTGAATATGCTGGCATAGCCACACAACACAATGCACTACCAATGCTGGTGGCAGAGTATCCATACCAGCATGGCATACCACATGCCTAATACATATTAATAGGCTCTGTCTGACAGAAGGATCTGTGCTGGCATGGCTTTCTTGCTTCCAGGACTAGTTTAGCTTCCCTGGAGCTAGCTCCACGGCGCTCTGTGGAAGACATATCATAACAAACCTTCCCACCACTCTTAGAAGGCAGTTGCAACAACTGTAACTGATGGCACACCATACTTCTGAATCTTTTACTTTTTCATCCTTTACATTCTTTACAAGGCCCTGAATTATAATTAAAATAGCATATATCAAACTGTACTTCAGAAGATAATATTTCTATATTCTTGCCACAAGTTCTTTCAGGTGATTGTTTTTTTTCCTTACAAAACCCTCCTCAGGGGAAAAAACAGTTTATATTGTATTTTGTGATAATCCTGTTTTCGTAGTCATGCCCTAACAATGCCTACTAAAGGGCAGGCAAGAAAAGGCATGTCAACTTAAATATTCTTGGATAGTTTAGGTGTAAGCTATATGTCAGGCAGCTCAGCCTTTTCAAGACGGAGGTATGTGTGGTTATATGCTTAACAAAGACTTCATCTTAGAAACCTTAATGTTGAAAACTGAAGCCATGTTTAATAACATGAAATGCTGTGCAACAATACTAGCTTTGGAGCATTACCTCCATAGTGGCTTCACTGCTCATTCCCATCCCTTCATTTTACTCTTTCTTCACATGTTCTGTCACACACTGCCAACAGCATCTGAGAAATGATCTGAAGAAAATTAAACAGCTACAAAAAAAGACATTTTTTTGTTCCTTTTTTCTTTTTAAGATGTCATTTTTCTCCAGTCAGATTCATAGACCAGCTATACAAACAGCTGTGCTGACACAGTGGTGATGTGCAGTGCATAGGTAGCAATGAACACTTGAGAAGAATGGGAGTGCTTTAAATCGGTCTTGCTCCTGAACAGTTTGGGTGCTGAAGTCACAGCCTAGGGGAAATTTGCAGAATGAAATCTCCGTATTTAGGTGGCTGAATCCATCTTTGGCCCTCTGTTTTCTGTATCCAACATGAGCATAATACTTCCCATACAATTGCAGAGATGTTCTGTGTTATACAGAACTGTGATGTATCCAGCTTCAGTGATCATGTGGACCATATCATAGCTACCTCTGATAGGCTGGCTAAGGAAAAAAAAAAGAACACAAAAAAACCTGCAAATAGTAAAACAAATAATATTGATCACTCAGCCATTATTGATTTTCATTCTTCCCAAAAGAAAATTGAAGTTGATAATCTTAGACCATGGGATGTTCCAAAGGGGGGAGTGAGGGTGTTGGGGGGACTATACTGAAAAATGAGCAGGTGAACTCACATGAACTCACATGAACTCACATGAACACGTCTCTGAAAAAAAAAAGCCAAAAACAGAAGAAGAAATTTTGAATATGAATTCTGAAAGCTGACACCAGATGAACTTATTGAAAGGAAGAAAGTAAAATATCTCTTACCTGTAACTTAAACTTTCTAAAGAGATTAGGATAGGGCAACCCATCCACCCCCCCAAATCTAAACACTTCACAAATTTTTTTTTTACTTCAGTGAGTTTGAAGCTCTCTCCTACCTCTTAGAAGTCTCCATCGTACAGATATAGGGAAAAGGTCAAAAGAATTTAGACACTGTGGCACTGTGGCACTTTCAATTTGCTTAACATTCAGGTCAGTTTTTCCTCAGTGTCAATCAAAGACAAAGAGATTTAGAAGCTGGTGGAAGTGGGAAAATACTTTCTGGCCTTAGGCATTTGTTTACTTACTAATCATATGTTGTTGCTCAGTGAAGTGATTCACTTTTAATGGGTTGCTTAGCTGTATAGACCAAAGGAAAAGGAAAAAAAATAAGAACAGTTTGGGTTATACTTATCCCAGTGGCTCCATGTGAAATAATCATAGACAGATCTTCAGCTGTTATAAATTGTAATAATTACACTGAAATCAAAGGAGTAATGTCCAATTACATCATCAGAGTATCTTATCCTATTATTATTTGTCATTAATTTGGGGGAATTCATAAATAGATACTATTAGGGGTATCAGTACATGGTATCTACAGTGACTTACAGCTAAACCATTTAGATGAGAAAGGAAATTTTAATTTCTGGGGATTGTGAGTGAATAGAATAAATTGCTGTGGGTGCTTTCAAGACCAATACTCCAATTTATTGCTTTAGATAGCATTTAAATTGCTTTGATTAGCTTCTGATCTTCTGAAGACTTAATGACCCATGACCAGCTTTAACTTCCACCTTTTCCTGTGTGGGCCCTGAAAGATCATCCTAGGGCTGTCCACCTGGTGAGACCACCCAAGAGAACGGCTTATGTGTAGCCTGCCTGATGGTGAGTTGAGCAAACCAGGCCCGGCACCAAGAAACTGCTTTTGTGTGGACAGACAGCTCATTCTGCTCATGGACTAGTCCTGGCCTGGGCACAACTGAATTGTCTGGGAGATGTGTGTGTAAGGGGAGGCTCACAAATCTTCCCAGCATTCAAGCCTCTTCCCAATTATTTTAACTGAAGTATTTTAACCAATAGGTCTTTCTGTGTTTTTCCTCTGCAGGATATATACCCATCTTTGTCCTTTCTTGACATAGTTATGGCTCATTATTGTACAATTAAAGTAGCATCTCCCTAGCTTTTAAGCTACTCCCTATCATGTCTATCTCTGAATTTTATCTATCTTTGTCTATACAAAGAAATTAGCTTGCCTAAATGAGTGTAGCATATTTTCTGAATGCTTTGACATCAGGTTAAGTGCAATATCTATTTCATGAGTCAACTAAACAGAAGCTTATGGGTGAACTAAAAGTTCAGACTAATCACATCCACATGTAACACTGTGTACACTTATATTAATCAATATAATAGCACCCTGCACTTAAAGGACTGCAACATAATGAGTAGCCATGATCTTGTTAAAAAAAAAAAAAAAATCCTTTGATGCTCATTAACTGCCTCTCAGAGAGAGGAAAGGTATATACATTGTTATGTATAATTTATTTGTGTACGTCGTACATATAGCAAGCATCACAGTGTATGTTTACAGGTCAGCAGAACTTTTTAAACACTTTTTTGCACTGTAAATTTGCTAGATTTGATTTAAGCACAGATGGTAATTTGGAGAACTTAAAGGAAAATCTAATCAATCAATTTTGAAAAAATGTGAAAATCACACCTTTTTCCTTTTCAGCAGCAGGATATATATAAAATGCTCTATTTCTGCCTTATTTATGCAGTTTCTGCTGAATGGGGGGGGGGTGTGTGTGTCTGGTTTTGAAAATACTTCTGTCCTAAACAATTTGCTCTCATTGCCTCAATTCAAGCATATTTTCAGTTGTCAGAAAATATTTTTGCCTTGTTTGTCCCCTCCTGAAAAATTTCAACTTATTTTAAAACAAAAATTCAAAAAGAATTTTCAATCCGTTTTTGAAGAAGAGTTGGAATTTTCAGTAGAAATCAATATTTCCCATTAAGCTTTTTTGTTAGTTAAAAAGTCAACCACGTGGTGCTAAATAATTTCAGTTAAAAGTTTGCTATGACTTGACCATGATAAGATATATAAACTGATACATGAAGGGCAATATCTTATTCAACAGACAACATAGAAATATTAATTTTAGTTTTGCAGAGGTACCTTTATCTTCCTCTTTTTCAGTCACAGAATATCTCCTTTCAACAGCTTTAGTTGTCTTTTATTTCTGTTGTTTTTGTGATTAACCCAATGTTATCTGGAGAACATAAAGCTTTACATCTCTTGCTTTTTCTAAGGTGTAAGAGCTTCCTTATTTCATTCAGTTTTCTTAACTAGATTGTTGAAAATATGATATAGATATGTATAGATATGTTGTTCATATTTTCTTAAGTGGCATCTCACACTTTTTTTTTTCTCTGAAGCTCTGGTATCAGTGAGTTTAATTTCTGGTTTTTAATAGGTGTTTGTTTTCCTTCTTGGCCATTAGATAGTTGTACTGTCAACATTGCCTTTATCATGAGTGCAACTGATTACATTTCATGGATAAAAAATGAAAGGTCATTATTGAGTAAATGTTCACTATTAATGGGATGTGCTGAATAGACCCTATAATGATTATAAGGGAGCTTAGTAACATCTCAGTATAGTGGTGCCTCTTTTATAGCTAGAGGAAAGAAAACATTTGAAAAAAATATGAGAACTTAAGCTTCTATGTGGAACAGAAGGTCATTCTGTTCATGTAGAAAAACGGATAACTGAATAAATGATTTTGCTTGAATTAAAAGTTTTGACTTATAATAATACAGTATTATCAGAAGTTAGCAATTATGATCAAAATCTCTTCTTTGTCTTCCTGTGGGAAACAAAAACAAAACCAAAAACAACCCTACAATGTGGAGTTTCTTTTTCTCTTCTTTTCTTTTTTTTTTTAATTTTATTAAGTCATTATATTTCACATATGTGTTTTATTGATAGCTGCATGTAATCATCCAATAGTGTCTGAAAACTACTCTACAGCTAATCTGTTATTTAGGGTAATAGTCAGCATATGGATGGTACAGGTTCCTTTCAATTTTTGTTACCTCTGAATGCAGGGCATGGTCTGAAATCCATTAAAATCATTTGGGGAAGTTAATTATATAGATATAGATATGTTTTTTATTACCAAGAGATTTAATGGAACATGTACTGAAATTCAGAGAATGCTAAGTTTTAATGTAATGAGACCAATTATACTAAAAGTAAAAACTTAAGGAAAAAGGGGGTGTGTCAAAATGGAAACTTCCATAAGAAGATCCAAATATTGAAAATGATCCTGCTACAAACAGTTCCTTTCTCTCTGTATAGCTGTGTAAGAGCAAAGAGCTGATATTTGCATTTTGGGAGCAAAACAAAAGAAACCTGAAGGAAAAATATCTGATTATATTTGAAATTTCCAGGTGCAACATGCTACATATGGCAGCATTCCATAAGCTAACTCTAGTATACACTAACCCCCCAAATCCAAACATGTTTATTAATTCTATACTTTCTAAATGCCAGATAGATGCTTGTATTTGTTTAGATTCTCAGAATAAAGACTGCAATTTCTACTAATATCAATAAAAACCACACACTGACTATAAATCATGTAATGTAATTTAAATATTCAGATATTATGAGTGGTGGGTTTTTAAATGACTACTAATAGTGGCTTATTTAGTACACTGAATTTGAGTTATGGTCGTTAATAAAATCAAATTTTTAGCACAATTTTATTTTAGTCAATCTTTAGCATTTTTTTTCTACAAAACTAGATTCTTTTTTAAATTAGATTGCACAAAAATATTATGCACCTTTCTCATAACACTAAAAAGATTTTTGCATTGATAGCTGACATTCTGCTGTCTGGAGCCTTAGTTCAAGAATATGACAATTTGGTACTTTTGAAGCTAATACAACAATAAAAAAAAGTGACAAGCAAGGCAGAAAATACTGATTATTGTACAAATTCAATCTGAAAAATAGGTACCATAATATTGGTATTTAATGGCTTTAGAAGAATAGATTTTGGTTCAGAGAAGAAGCTTTGAATGATTTATTGAGCATTATTAATATTATTGTCTTGTGAAAACAAAATGATCATTTAAGTACAATACTTTCCCTCAAGGAATACTTACAAAATGTTTTGTTACCTCAGATAAACGATCTTTATACTATGTTCTATGAAAAAATGAGAAAACCATATTCTGCCCTATATTGTCAAAATAATACAGGCATCTATTTTAGAAGAACTGTAGAAAACATACACTTCAACAGAAGATTCATAATTGAATTTATATGAACAATTGAAACATAATAGAAAAAAACCCATTAGGACACTGAAAGGTTTTATTGTAAGGGATACAAAGGATTTTTGAGTTTCAGAGATACTGTCCTAGCTAAAATGATCTAAAAATATTGGTAGTTATTAAATACATTAATTGCACATGCTTGTAATGCTTGTACTTGCAGTGGGGAAGCACATTTTATGAGACTGTACTTCTGTACAAAATGTTTGGAAGATACTTTTTATCTAATGAACAGTGAAATTTGCACCTGCTTAACAGTTTCTTAACACTGCGTTTAACTTTCTGGATTGTTGTTATATTAACTGTAAGAAGTGTTTAATTCAATAGTCTGTTTCCATGCTCTAGCTTCAAAATCTGACTTAGGAGAGTTGGAACATATAAACTAATTTATTCTGCATATTTTTCATGGTAAATTTACAAACAGGTAAACCAGTTACTTGTGTTATTTATAGAGGGCACTGCACTGAAGCTGCCATTTTCTGATTTTGAGAAGTGTTCAAGCCGTAGTAGGAAATGAAGTTTACTACTTCTATTTTCCATGTCCCTATAATTCAGGCACTGTAACGCAGGCAGCCAGAGCGCAGGAAGCTACATACAATGGATTAGCATGCTTTCATGGTCTGGAAACATATCTATGTAATACTGTACGACAACAAACCCCCAAAATGAGGTGGCCTCAGAGCTCCTTATGAAACCACATGTTCAAATTAGAATTAATGAACAAAACTTATTTAGATGTTCAAATTATTTTATTTCAGTAAACTTTCAAAACTTCATTTCTATAGCAATGGATTGCTAGATCTTAATGCACAAGGATCATCGTTTCTTGGAGGGAAAGTGTCTGTTTTTGGGTATACTCCTTACAGAAGGATGATCCGATGTATGTCTTCCTTACTGCAGCTTCAGGTAACAATTAAGCACAATTAAAAAAAAAAATATACTAAAGAATATTAGGATTGCAAAATGAAGAACTTGAATAGTAAATAAAGAATCTTGTAAACACAAGAATTCACACCCCCTGTGCATATCCTTAATTACACATACTCCAATTACATTCTCACATCCTTCATTTTCCACAGGACTCCCAAGCTACAGGAGACCGTGTTCGTTACAGCTCCCTTCATTCTGGTCCATTGAGATGGGAGATAAGGATAATCCCTGCAGACATGAGCGAGCTGATGTCCAACCAGCACAGACTGGGATATGTACTGAGTTCTCACTAGAAATCTCCAATATTAGTGTAGTTAGAGCCTGAGGTTATTTACAGTGCAAGCGTAGAAATACAGACTGATTCTTTCGTGTGAATGGCAGACAGATCAAACTTGTGAAAGTCCTGCGGGGCATCTGTAATCATTTGTGCTCAGTAGCTTTGTGAAGATGGCAAATGTGCAGTTGTAGAGTAAACCCTGATAAATATCTAATGATATAATGAAACTTGAAACTCTTTCTGCGAACATGTAGCAATGTAAGTCTAGACATGTATGAATGTACATTTAGACATCTTTTGCAGAAGTGAAAAAGGCAAGCTTCTAGGAGCACTCAACAAGACTACTTCTCTCAGAGTTCAAATATCATTGGCAAAGTCTCCCAGTTTCCAATCATGTGTGTAAGATCTATTTATTGATTGATATGAACAAAGCAATGCATTTTTTCTAATCTTGTTTAGAAAAGAATGAATATATTGTCTGAAAATTAAAAAAAAAAAATCAATCTTAGATGTCTGAAATGGAAAATATCAGCTGAAGTGCTTTATGTTTTGTATAACTGTAATCATCTGAAAACAAGAGTTTGTAATGGAAAGTGTCAAATAATCCTAACTGCCTTTAAAGCATTATTATTTAACTGCCTACAAAACTCTATTCTTTTGGGAGAACCCATAGCTCTTTTTAGAAACAGCATTGGTTTGGAACACTAAAAAAGAACAAATGAACACTTAAATAAAGTGAATAAACTTGTGTTATTAATCTCCTTTATTGTATATTGAATATGGATATATATGTGAATCCTTGTAAGATTATTCAAAGCTGTTCTACAATCCCCAGATGACAAATATGCAGGAGATAACACAGCTGACTTTTGACCACCTCCACAGTCTCAGTTTATCAGCCACGTACCATCTAGTTTCAGGCAGGACCAAGAAAACCCCACTCTCCATCAAATGTTTGTACAGCAGGAAAAGAAGGTAACTGAGCAGACAGAAGTAAGAATGACAAATCTACTATGGAGAAAAGGTGGAAAACATAAGATAATTTCTGAAGGATTGTATTACATACCTTGTGGTATGCTGCCAAAGAAGAGTGGCTTACATGGACGTCTACTACCAAGGAAGAGAAGGGAAACATAAAATTAGAGCTACTGGCCAAGAACGGGAACCCTTGGCAAGTTGCCTTGGCATCTGAAAATGTGGGTAGCCACAAAGTTTGAGTGGGAGCTTACCAGACTCTCCTAAGTGAGTTACTCAGTACCCTAATAAGGTAGAGGGAAATCACTGGAGAAGGATTCAATCTTGTTGAAATGTTCTTTAAAGTCTTATCGACATGGCATAGTCTGCATTGCACAACCTATTTATTAGATAGGACTTGATAATATTGCAATCTATATTTTGTAGGTTAATTATTTAATTTCTTAGAATATGGCTAAAATTTAATTTTGTTGAGTCATTGTAGGTTGTATGAAATTTCCTAATCATACTGTTTTTTAACCAGGTCAATTACACACTTTATTGATGAGGCGTCATATTAGTTAATAGTAATTATTTCAAATGAATACTGATAATTCCATTTTTCCATAGCTAAATATATTTTTTATAGCCATGAATATACATAGCTATTACCTTTTGCTGACAATTTCAATACTAATGGGTCCCGTATATTAACAACTGATTTACTTCTAAGTGCTGAAATACAGCACTTATGCACTATGCACAAATACTTAGTAATTTGTTGAAAGCCAAGTAACATCTATTCCAGAGATTTATATGCATTTTTGCAGTGTTGTATCATATGTATCCGTATAGACACGTACACATACATTTAAAACTTAGGCAACAGCATTTTTATTACAAATATGAATTCTCCTATAATACTCAAGTAGAATTAAAAGTAAACTTTGCAAGTTGTGCAGTAACCTCAGGAAACTAAGTATAGCACATTTTTTCTGCACTGAAAAGCTAAGCTTTAGAAAAAAGATATGACTTCTATAAAGAGCAGGAACTAGTATGCTTTCCTTTCTTATTTGGAATTCCTATTCAAGTCAATAGGAATTAAAAAAAAAAGATAAAAAGATTAGACAAAAAAGGTGATTAAAATAGAATGCAGCTGAATGTATCACTGTGTTGTTACTACTCGGCACAAAGTAGCTTGCACTTCTTCAAGCTCTTTTGTAACACCTTAGGCTTGTCAAATTACTACAAAATAATTTTGCATTTAACTTACAAAAACACAAGCAGATATACTAACAAAGACTCTGTAATCAATTTTTGATTACATATGAATCCTGAATGGCGTAAGTTTGCCAAACACAGCAACAAATTCTTTTGTTTTTTTTTTTTTCTGATTATACTGGTAGCATAATTCTGCTATGCTCCTGGTGTGCTGTTGTTTCTGGCTTGGAGTTCTCCTTTGAAAGGCATGCCAATGTAATGGAAACTGAAATAATTAATGACAGTACCTTTGCTTTGATACACTGTTGAAGACATACAGTGGGTACTGCAATACTGCAGGGTGTCCTGTGTCTGACCTGAATGGTGCCACCCTACAAAGTCCATGGTGAACACAGGCTGTGAAGGGGTGAGAGCTACCCCAAAGCATTGCCCAGATACATGAGTCCACAACTAACTCAATCTATCCAACTCTGACTGACTAGATCCATTTGGTATTAGCTAGAAAAAGAAGCAGCAACAGGCAAACACTATGTAACCACTGTTAGCTTCATACTTCTGCAGCACATTTGGGGTGGGAGAGTACACACTGACAGGGTAATAACTGCTAATTGGCCTTAGGTATAGAAAAAGTCATGGGATCCCAGAGCTTCAAGCCTGTACATGTGGGACAGTGGTGCCACACAGTCTGTATCAGCTTGGCAAACCTCAGCATGCTGGATTGGGCAGGAGATGAGCAGCTCAAAGAGCCTGTTGACCTTAAAACTTCAAGGACATCTGGCATATGAGCTACGGTAGCTTGCTTGGTACATTTTTCTTGAGAGGCCAAATGGACATAGATCCTGAGTACTATTTTTACTGCTTGTCTTTCTGAGAAGCATAGAATAGTTGTTTGGTATCCTATTGTCTAATGTATTAATTATTCGCTTTTATTCTGATGATTCTGCTTCAAATTTTATGTTGCATTATAGCAGAATTTTTCACCATTTGGAAATAACTAAATTTGTGCAAGTCTAAGCAGCTTACACATGAAAATTGTCCCACCAATATTGGTTTTAACTGATGAGTCAGAATCACTCATCTATTAGTTTAATATTCTTTTTAAATGAAATCCAGTTTAATTATACACCGCTTCTCAAGTTTCCTGTCTTTGTTGACAAACCCAGGTAGTTCAGTTTCAAGTTGTGGAGCTAGGACCTAGGTTCAGGGCCTCTGGCATCACTACCTCACTGTTCACTAAGCAATAGCCTCAAACTAACACTTTCCATTACTTTCAGTGTCCAGCCAGAAAGCACAGACCATTTTGTGTATGAAAAAGGAATCATTTTAGGTACTCATGAGCTATCCTCACCTCATCTGATACCAGGAAAAGCTTAATCCTGATAGGACAACTACACTAACTACCAAGATCTTGCCAGCATGGTATCCTTGACGTCTTCCACAGATAACTTTGTTCAGCCAGTTGACAGGAGCACTACATAATGCCATGTAATACCTATTTAGGAGCATACACTGTGCAAAGACATCATCTTCACAGGCAATTGATGATCTTCATGCCTACTGCTAGCAGATAGGCAGTCCATCTGAGAAAGGACTGGAGAATATACTGATTCATGGCTTTTCTTCTCTAACATGTCTGTGAAGCAGCCCTTGCCTCTGCTCAGTGTGTCATTTGAATGAAACTGCAATCCTGAATGTCCTTCCTGATTTCTACATCCTCTGCATTCCTATTTCCTGTGTCTTGAAGGAGATATTTAGTGCTTGTCCCTGTCTGCATAACCATGATCTTGCTTGTTGTACTTTTTGCCTTAGTTATCATCACATTGGATAGAACCCCCTGAGTTCCTCATCTACAGACTTCTGGACAAATTCATAGTCTCTGAAAAGTTTTTTTTTCTCTCTAATCTTACTGAACACAACCTAGGGTTCCTCTGGTTCCTGACTTCAGAATTTCCTTAGATTCCAACAAATATTTATGTTCAGCTGAGACCCAGTGAACCAGTACCTCAGCATGAGAGCAGGCCAGTGGATCTATGCAGGAAAGACTCCATGGTCCCCAACAACTTTTCTTGTGCCAGCCATCTTCAAAAAGTTACCTGTGCAGCTTAAAAAAAAAACCCTGTTGGTTTTTTTTGGTTGTTGTTGTTCATTTTTTTTTATAGACACTGTTTTTCATATAGACCCACACATTCCAAGCAGTTTAGCAGGCTTTGGACTACCTCATCTATGCAGGACTCCAAGAACCACATGGTGGCACAATCAAGCCTACAAATTCTTATAAAATGATCAATACAAGATTTCTTATTTCCATAGATTGATCGATGCCTTTAGTCCTAGTTTGCATCTGCTTGACTCCTGTCTTACCTATTTAGATTACTCTGGACTGTTATTAGCTATGTGTATTTGTGCCTTGAACAAAAAGTACACAGTATTCTCAGAGGCCAGTATACATTGCTGTCAAAGAAATAATTGATAATGACAATACAGAAAAAACAAAGTTATCCATCTTTTGTTGATACGGAAAAATGTTAACAGATACATTTTATATCATGAGACACTGGCAACCAGGAATACAAAGAAAAATATTTATATTTGCTTTAAATTAATTTAAATAGGCAAATAATTAAAAGTGGAAAAAATATATTTTAATATACATAAATACCTGACAGATACACAAACAGTCCCAATTTGAAAAGTTGGTCTTTTTATTTCTGTATATGTTGATGTTGTTTCAAAAGTCCTTTGAGTTAATACTCCTGTTTACCATGGCCTCTTTGTTATGCCAATGGCAAATCACCATGAATATCAGACAAAGTTTTTACATTCTGCCACAACAAGATTAGAAATTAAAAAATACAATACTTCATATGTTCTTTTTTTGTGGTATGTCACATCTTTTATCTTGATATAAAGTAGCTTTCCTCTTCCTTCTCAACCTCATCTCCTTCAACACAAACACACTCAGAATATTGTATGGGAGACAGTATCAGTATTTTTAGAATGAAGTTAGTTATACATTCGTAATATAGAATTACAGAATCATAGAATCATTTAGGTTGGAAAAGACCTTTAAGATCATCAAGTCCAACTGCAAATCTAACACTGCCAAGTCCACCACTAAACCATGTCACTAAGCACCACATTTACCCATCTTTCGAATACCTCCAGCGATGGTAACTCAACCACTTCCCTGGGCAGCCTCTTCCAAGGCTTGACAACCCTTTTGGTGAAGAAATTTTTCCTAATATCCAAACTAAACCTCCCCTGGTGCAACTTGAGGCCATTTCCTCTCGTCCTATCACTTGCTACTTGGGAAGGGAGACCAGCAGCCACCTTACTACAGGCTCCTTTCAGGTAGTTGTCAAGAGCGATAAGGTCTCCCCTCAGCCTCCTTTTCTCCAGGCTAAACAACCCCAGCTGCCTCAGCTGCTCCTCATAAGACTTTTCCTCTAGACCCTTCACCAGCTTTGTGGCTCTCCTTTGGATGCGCCAGCATATATTTGTGTATATTTCATATACACACAAATAAATATGATTATATATAAACTGGTATATATCATTGATATATTTGGGCAATAGCTTTTTTGAGGGCTAGAAGAGAACATCATGACTATATGATCTGATGTTTTTAATCAACTCTATTTGACATTATGTATATAAAAATTATAAGCCCTATGCGAGCTTTAGCATTTTGAAAGGGGTGTGTCCAAAAGTAATACAAATGAAGAAAGAATGTGCTCTATCCTTAGCTAAGCCATTCCATTTGTTAATTTCTATCTTTCTTAAATAACTGTATCCTATTTCTAAACAGGGTGGTTTTTTTAGCAGTAAGTTCCAAATATTTATTCTCAGTATAGTCACGTTTTTTTTTCCTAAGTAAAACACAGTGCGTCTCTTTTGGGCACTGAATTGACAAGAGGACCAAATTGCCAGGACAGTGGGAAAGAAGCACTTAAATATCTTTAAAAGTTGGAGATACTCATATTAGCTGGATTTAACTAGGAAAATTACAGAATTCCTTTAGGAGGTATGGGGGAAAGGACTGAACTTTTTTTGAGGCCGAGTTAGACAATATTTCTAAAGAAGAAATCATATGGCATGAGGACAAGAAAAAGAACCCACTGAATCATGAAATCCCTATGAGTCTTATTTCTTATGAAAGACTAGTCCATGTAAGACTCATTAAAGAAGCAGTTAAAAAGCTGTTCCAGGTGGAAGAGGATTGTAGATTTCTGAACAAGTGCAAATCCTGTCCCATTTACAAATATGCATCTAGGCTAATTATTAGAGACTTCATCAGACTTTTGCTCACATCAGTGGCAAATCTACTTAGTTTAGAAGAAATGCAGCCCTGGCTTGTTTGGAGGAAGAACTGCTGGGGAAAGCATGACAAAGACATGGAGACCTATCAAAAGACAGAACAATATCTACTACCAATATTTATGAAACAAACCATCAAGATGCACTTGCTAAGCAATTATTGACTTATTCACTCAGAATTTCGGATAAAGTGCTTTATAAATTGAAAGGAAAATGCTTTTACTTCTGCTAATCTCCTTCAGCGGAAGCCACTGAGCTTTGCCATTGACTTTCCATAGCAGCAAAACCCATCTCTCTAAGCGTCTCTGATGCCTAACGTTGCAAAGATGTAAATTAACAAATAAGCATTTATAAAAGCCTTCAGTTGCTAAGTGCATTCATTGAAATGCTGAATTTGCTTTGACTGACAGGTATGTACTCAGAAAAAATGACCGCCTTATTAAACTTTAGAATATTTAATTAATTATTCTTACTTGCAAATGTTTCAAAATGAAGTGCAAAGTGCACTATACTATTAAAACAAGCATAAAAGTAACCGTATTGGGTTTAATGAATTTAAAAGGCATTTTGTGAGGATGCAGGCAATCATTCATAATACCAAATCTAGAGAAAATCAACTTAATGGATTTAATGACCTGTGAATAAATTGCAAAGGAAAAAAGCTTCTGAGATTTGTCATACATAATTTTGTTTTTAAAATACGTTTTATTTTCAGATTCTGTATTGAAGATGTTACCATTTATATGGTTTTTTTTTTCCAAGGAGAATGTCACCATTTTGTGAACCTCTAACACCCTAGGGACAGAGGACTTTTAAACTTTTATATCTGACTGTGTGCCATCAGCTTGCTTAGGCTTTAGGGCTAATGCAGCTCCCAATTCTTAATGGAACAGGAACAAAATGAACATTGGAGCCCCTGCTGAGCAAGTCAGCAAAAGTTAAAGGTATCTGAAATTTTAAGTAGCTATGAAAAGTGATTGCAAGTTAAAAGCCTGCTGTTTTCTCTTAAAACACTGCAATAATGTGTAAATTAAGCTGTATAAGAAAGGGATAACTCTTAAGAAGCAGCTTGGGTTCCCTGTACATGGAGATGAATTGCTAAGCCATATTGGATAATTTTATAAGTGAGAGAGAGAGGCAGAGAGAGACCAAGGGAGATGTCAATTATGTTATAGTGTTAACTCATTAAAGGATGGTTTTGGCTATAATTCCTTATGTGATGGAAATGTACATATCATCATTAAACAGTACACATGAGTAAAAGCAGTGACATACAGAGCTGTTGTCTATGCTTTCCTACAAGAAACACACAGAGGATTGCACTAGCAGGCATCTGAGTCCTAAACTGGTCACTTCCATTCATTGGTTTGAAAGACCTGAGGGAATCCCAATATAAGCTGAATAAGGTTTTTGGCTTTACTACTTGCTTATAAGGATAATCCCAAGAACAAATACAGGCTGGGCAGAGAATGGATTGAGAGCAGTCCTGAGGAGAAGGACTTGGGGATGTGTGGTGGTACATTTCCCCCACCCCCGCTCCTAGGCCGCTTGTTGATCTCAGAAATTCCCATGAAATCTCAGCCTTGGTGTACGGAATCTGGCAGTTGAGCACTCCTTGACCGTATCAGAAATCTTGCATAGCTGAGGCTGGGAACATACTCCTACTGCCTGGCCCAGGTGTCAAGTAGAACAATACTGAAACCTTGAGAATTTTCAGTAATTACCACCTGGGACTGCAACCAGGATGGAAATTTACAGATGACTAAAGCCAATCATCTTGCAAACCTATAAACAGTGGTCCTAAGTGAGATCCTTTGAGCTCTCCTGGACCACAGCGCGCTGCGCTCAGCATCTCCCTCTGAGTGGGACACCTCTCAGAGCTCACAACCTCTCGAGTCTGCGATATTCAGAGGACTGTCACCAAAAGCTGACAACAGGACCTGGGCAGAACCCCTTCACTCCTCAACGCTCAACCCTCGTCAGCTGAGAAAATGTCAAGACATTTTACGTGAATATTTCTTCACTGAACTTGAGGGGAATTTTTAACAGGTATACCTTTTGTACATAATATATATATATTTCTGTCTGTGTGGATGTGTGGACTAATAGTAAGCATAATCTGTAATTAAGTAGTGATTATAGTAGACTCTACTAACACTTATTTTGTAAATAATAATGTAAATAATTAAATTAGTTAATGATTAAGTGCTACTAAAGTTTGTCAATGATTAGTTGATGATTAAGTGTTGCTAAACTGTGAATGAACCCTAAACTTCTCCTAAACACATATAGTTGCTAAGATATAAATCCTTAGATTTTTCTTTATTATTTTTCTTTATATATTTTTCATTATATTTTTTCTTTATATTATTTCTCTTTATATGTTTCATCCATGTAGTAAGTAATAGAGTGACCCTTGCCATCAAATTCTGTTAGGTTGCACCTTTATAAATCTCTATTAAAATAATTTTCTGCTAATATCTTTGATGGTGATTCTTTAAGCACCTCTAAACCACTCATTCATGCCAAATGTTGGTTGATGAGAAGCTCAGCATGACCCGGCAATGTGCACTCGCAGCCCAGAAAGCCAACCGTATCCTGGGCTGCATCAAAAGAAGCATGGACAGCAGGTCGAGTGAGGTGATTCTCCCCCTCTATTCCACTCTTGTGAGACCCCATTTGGAGTATTGCATTTAGCTCTGGGGCCCCCAACATAAGAAGACATGGACCTGTTGGAGCGAGTCCAGAGGAGGGCCACGAAGATGATCAGAGGAGCACCTCTCCTGTGGAGACAGGCTGAGAGAATTGGGGTTGTTCAGCCTGGAGAAGAGAAGCCTCCAGGAACACCTTATACAGCCTTCCAGTACCTGAAAGGGGCCTACAAGAAAGCTGGAGAGGGACTTTTTACAAGGGCATGTAGTGATAGAACAAGGGATAATGGCTTTAAACTGAAAGAGGGTAGATTTAGATTAGATATAAGGAAGAAATTCTTCACTATGAAGGTGGTGAGGCACTGGAACAGGTTGCCCAGAGAAGCTGTGGATGCTCCATTCCTGGAAGCGTTCAAGGCCAGGTTTGATAGAGCTTTGAGCAACCTGGTCTAGTGGAAGGTGTCATGGCAGGGGGGTTGGAACTAGATGAACTTTAAGGTCCCTTCCAACCCAAATCATTCTATGATTCTGTGATTCTATGATAGTCTGGAGGATTGGGATTTTCCCACTCTGTTTGACTAACTGACAAATAAAACAACTATCTAAAACTCTCCACAAACCCTGTAATCTAGTAATATTTTTTAAATTTATATAGAGGTAACTTTTTTCAGTCACAGGTCATATTGATGTTGGCTCTCTATGTCACATGTGTTACTGTGGTCTATGAAGATTCGATCTAAGGTGTTTCAGGATTCTGTATAGCTATCTAAATTGGGGCAGAAACAATTATTCAGCAAAGATATTGATTTAACTGTTTTCCTTTCACTTTGATGTGGTTTGTTGTTATTATCCAACTCCTGTATGATGTGGACTCTTGAGACTTGTTTTGTACAGCAGTAAGTAAGTAAGTAAGTAAGTAAGTAAGATAAGTGCAAGTAGTTTCACTGAGTTCTATTTAAAAAAAAAAAAAGGTTACTTTTGAGTTCTGTTCCGATTTAAACATTATATGCATATTTACTATAGCAACTTCATCTGTTTTAACAGTTGATATACTACACTTGCATTTATACTTGAATTTTGCATTTCATCTCAATTACTAAGATATCACAATATGTTGCTGACCAAAGTTCCCATGAAGCCAAAGTATAAAAGCTCCCAACGCTATATTTTACAGGTTATTATGGTTTGGCTGTCTTTGAGTGCGCACAGAGTTCTGACAACAATGCCATACTGTCAAACCAGACATGTGGGATGTATACAGAGGAATTAAAAGTGAGTTACATGGAAAGACGCAGAAATGTGCTTGGTAAGATTTTAGTTTATTATGTTGTGTTTAAAAGGAAAGATTTTGTTAGGGTATATTTAAGGATTCAGAAACCTAAACTGTCATGGTAGGATTTATTTCCAAGACTGTCTCTTAAGTTTTTTAAGAGAAACAAAAGGCACATAACTGTGGGAAATAAGGCTACAGAAAACTTGTGGGTTAAATCATAATATATTGAGCCCAATGGTAACCTCTCAATAATTTCCCTATTACCAGAATTTTAACCTGTAAGTTTGGCAACAAAAGGGAGGAAGGTATTAGGACTGTCTTTTCCAGCTTCCTTTGAACTCAGAATTTAAAAAGTCGTAAATGTTACTTTTTCATAGGTTAATACCTGTTGCAAATATATCAAAAGTGAGTCTCATGTGAACAAAGGTTTTAAAGGAATTGCTATCATTTTTCTATCCAAACCTTATGACAACTTTCTTTTATGCAGAAATTTTGTCTTTTGCTTACTAATCCTGTTTAATCAAATCCAGAATTTCTGCAAGATTCTACACAAGCAGGTCACAGATGTGATTTATGTAAGAGAGACATATGTTGGTCAGAATTATCCTTTTGTTCTTTTCCTATCAGACAAAAAACTGACACTTAATAAATTTCATAAGAGGACATACATCAGGTGCTCTCAACATGATGTATATTCAATGCTGTTAAAGTAAAGCAATAATTAGTATAACTAAAGACTTAAACTAGGTAAAAGTATAAGGATTATTAAGGATACTATATAATTGAATCTGATAAGGTTCATTTATCCAAATACCTTGACCTTAGTCTTCTTTTGGACATTCATAACTATTGTGTTTGTTACCTATTCCTATTAAGTTTTAATTAAAATGTAAAAGAGAAGTTATCAAAGAAATGACTACTGTTATTTTAGTGGTTTTTTTTTTCCTGTGATTTTTCTTCCTATACAACAGAAAAATTGGTATGATGGCAGTGCAATACCTCATCATCTTTCTTTAATCAAGCTGATCGTCTTAAAATGCAATTTTGTTCATGAATAAGTTTTCATATTTCATTGAACAGCTAGTCGTATTGATGAAAACAAATACAATTTGATCCTTCTCTCAAACAAACCTGAAGAAAAGGCTTTCCTTCATTGACAGTCAGTCTTGTACACTTTCTGTAATGGGTTTCTATGGCTGAGAATGCCTGTGAGGTAGTCCAGCATTAGTCTGATAAGATGGTGTCCTGGTTTCGGCTGGGATAGGGTTAAATTTCTTCCTAGTGCTGTGTTTTGGATTTAGTACAAGGAGAATGTTGATAACACACTGATGTTTTCAGTTGTTGCTAAGTGCCCTCCTAGTCCAAGGACAGCTCCCGTGCCTACTGACTGAGCTAGGTACACAAGATGGGAGGGAACATAATCAGGACAGCCAGCCCAGCTGGCCAATGGGGTATTCCATACCATGTGACGTCATGCTCAGTATATGAAGGGTAGGCGTGATCCAGGAAGTACCGATCGCTACTTGGTTATCGGTCAGCGCGGGTGGTGAGCAATTGCATTGTGCATCACTCATTTTGTATATTCTATCATTATTTATTATCATTATTCTCCCTTTTCTGTTCTATTAAACTGTCTTTATCTCAACCCACGAGTTTTTCTCACTCTTACCCTTCCGATTCTCTCCCCGTCCCATTGGGGGGGCGGGGGGAGTGAGTGAGCGGCTGCGTGGTATTTGGCTGCCTGCCAGGTTAAACCACGACAGTCCTTTTTGGCGCCCAACGTGGGGCTCGAAGGGTTGAGATAACGATAGATCTGACCAAAGTGTGTTAAGGCAAAATTGTTATAAGTATCCATTATATTGATTGGTCACAATGTTGATGTATTGGCTGTCAAAGTTATGGGGCTGGCTCTCAATGTTGGGTCATGTAATACCTTGCTTGCAGTATATGTTCCCTTTTGTGCTGTTTATCATTATTCGGAACTGGGCCAAGATTATCATTTTGTTGCTGTTTTATGAGGTGATAAAATCATTGGTCGTAAGTCTAATCTGGTATCTGTACTCAGCGCTGCCGTCATTTCTGTACCTCGGGAACCACCTCTTAGAAATTATTAGTAATTGCACTTGTTTCTCCTCGGAGAATGAATTTAAGGGGGAGACGGGATGGGACACTCTCTCCCACTTGTTCATCTTCCCTTCCATATCGTCAGAAACTCCTTTTTCTTCTATCCTCTTTACAAAGATGTCCACAATATTCCCTGAGAATTTTGAATATCCTTGGGATGCTCAAACAAGCATGTTCATATTGCTATGTCTCCTGAATGTGGTTCAGGCCTTGTTTAGGGTTAAACAACTATTCAGGAATACTGTCCAGAGATCAACCCTCAGGAACAAGAAAAGAGGGAGGGCAAGCAGCAGTGCCTCATCAGGGCGGGCGGAGCGGCGAGTCTCGGGGGCGGCTACAGACACGGTGGCTACTCAAAACCCCGCGACAGGCACTGCTGCTACTCCAACCCCCATGACAACCCCTGTGGCTACTCAAACCCCGGCAACAGTCACCGTAGCTTCTCCAACCCCTGCGACAAGCACTGCAGCCACTCAAGCTCCGGCAACAGGCACTACAGTTACTCCAACCCCCATGACAAGCACTGCAGCTACCCAAACCCCAGCAACAGGCACTACAGCTGAACCAGAGGACCAACCCTTGCTGGTATCCGTTGCCCCTGTACAGAAGAGGAAATCTTGGAAGCGGAGATCAGGTCGTTTAGAAAGGGATGATGAAAGACCAGGGCCATCACGAGGAGGGGAGGAGGAAGAGGAAGAACTCATAAACGAGACGGAAACCACCCGATCCCTATCCCTGAGTGAGCTGCGAGATATGCGGAAAGATTTCGGCCGTCGTCCAGGCGAGCATATTGTTACCTGGCTGCTCCGATGCTGGGATAATGGGGCCAGTAGCCTGGAATTGGAGGGGAAGGAAGCCAAACAGCTGGGATCCCTTGCTAGGGAAGGAGGCATTGACAAAGCAATTGGAAAAGGGACACAGGTCCTCAGCCTCTGGAGGCGACTGCTGTCAGGCGTGAAGGAAAGGTATCCCTTCAAGGAAGATGTTATATATCGCCTAGGAAAATGGACCACTATGGAGAGAGGTATCCAGTACCTGAGAGAATTAGGCGTGCTGGAGGTGGTTTATAGTGACCTGAACGACGACCAAACGCCCAAAGATCCAGATGACGTCCAGTGCACGCGACCCATGTGGCGGAAGTTGGTACGGAGCGCACCAGCATCGTATGCCAGTTCGTTGGCAGTACTGTGCTGGAAAGAGGAAGAAGCACCAACGGTGGATGAGGTGGTTAGCAGACTTCGGGATTTTGAAGAAACTATCTCCTCCTCCCTTGTCTCGGCTGTAGAGAAACTGTCCCGAGAGGTCCAGCAACTCAAAGACAATAGGTCCTATTCTCCACCTGTACGGACCAGTATCTCAGCCATTAGGAGTCAGCGTTTTACTCCTCAAGAGAGAGGATATCGAAAGTACACACCACGGGGCACCCTGTGGTTTTACCTGCGTGACCACGGAGAGGACATGAGGCAGTGGGATGGAAAACCTACCTTCATCCTAGAGGCACGTGTACGTGAGTTGCAAGGAAAAACAATCACACAAGGGGGTTCTCCCAGGAAAAATGCTGCTCCAGTTTTCAGGAAAACCCTGTCTCACGACGGTCCAGTTTCCAGTGAACAGTTCCCCAGACAGAGTAGAAGGGCTGATCTTACTTTGGACTGTAATGAAGGAATTCTTGACTCACGTTTGCAAGAAGTGAGAAGCGGATACTATGACCAGAACTAGAGGGGCCCTGCCTCCGGCCAGGTGGAGGAAAGGGACAACCGGGTTTACTGGACTGTGTGGATTCGATGGCCTGGCACATCAGAGCCACAGGAGTATAAGGCTCTCGTAGACACCGGTGCACAGTGCACCCTGATGCCATCAGGCTATAAAGGGGCAGAACCCATTTGTATTTCTGGAGTGACAGGGGGATCCCAAGAGTTAACTGTATTGGAGGCCGAAGTGAGCCTGACCGGGAACGAGTGGCAGAAGCACCCCATTGTGACTGGCCCAGAGGCTCCGTGCATCCTTGGCATAGACTACCTCAGGAGAGGGTATTTTAAGGACCCAAAAGGGTATCGGTGGGCTTTTGGTATAGCTGCCCTGGAGACGGAGGAAATTAAGCAGCTGTCCACCTTGCCCGGTCTCTCAAAGGACCCTTCTGTTGTGGGGTTGTTGAGGGTTGAAGAACAACAAGTACCAATCGCTACCACAACAGTGCATCGGCGACAATACCGCACCAACCGAGATTCCCTGATCCCTATCCATGAGCTGATTCGTCGATTGGAGAGCCAAGGAGTGATCAGCAAGACTCGCTCACCCTTCAACAGTCCCATATGGCCAGTGCGAAAGTCTAATGGAGAGTGGAGACTAACAGTAGACTACCGTGGCCTGAACGAAGTCACGCCGCCACTGAGTGCTGCCGTGCCGGACATGCTAGAACTTCAATACGAACTGGAGTCGAAGGCAGCCAAGTGGTACGCCACCATTGACATTGCTAATGCCTTCTTCTCCATCCCTTTGGCAGCAGAGTGCAGGCCACAGTTTGCTTTCACTTGGAGGGGCATCCAGTACACCTGGAACCGACTGCCCCAGGGGTGGAAACATAGCCCTACCATTTGCCATGGACTAATTCACACCGCACTGGAACAGGGTGAGGCTCCAGAACACCTGCAATACATTGATGACATCATCGTGTGGGGCAACACAGCAGAAGAAGTTTTTGAGAAAGGGGAGAGAATAATTCAAATCCTTCTGAAAGCCGGTTTTGCCATAAAACAAAGTAAGGTCAAGGGACCTGCACAGGAGATCCAGTTTTTAGGAATAAAATGGCAAGACGGACGTCGTCAGATTCCAATGGATGTGATCAACAAAATAACAGCCATGTCCCCACCAACTAGCAAAAGGGAAACACAAGCTTTCTTAGGCGTTGTGGGCTTTTGGAGAATGCATATTCCAAATTACAGTCAGATCGTAAGCCCTCTCTATCAAGTGACCAGGAAGAAGAACGACTTTAGATGGGGCCCTGAGCAACAACAAGCCTTTGAACAAATTAAACAGGAGATAGTTCATGCAGTAGCCCTTGGGCCAGTCCGGGCAGGACAAGATGTGAAGAATGTGCTCTACACCGCAGCCGGGGAGAATGGTCCTACCTGGAGCCTCTGGCAGAAAGCACCAGGGGAGACTCGAGGTCGACCCTTAGGGTTCTGGAGTCGGGGATACAGAGGATCGGAGGCCCGCTACACTCCAACTGAGAAGGAGATATTGGCAGCATATGAAGGGGTTCGAGCTGCTTCGGAAGTGGTTGGCACTGAAGCACAGCTCCTCCTGGCACCCCGACTGCCGGTGCTGGGCTGGATGTTCAAAGGGAGCGTCCCCTCTACACATCATGCAACCGATGCTACGTGGAGTAAGTGGGTCGCGCTGATCACACAACGGGCCCGAATAGGAAACCCCAGTCGCCCAGGAATCTTGGAGGTGATCACGAACTGGCCAGAAGGCAAAGATTTTGGCATATCCACAGAGGAGGAGGTGATACATGCTGAAGAAGCCCCACTGTATAATAAACTACCAGAAAACGAGAAGCAATATGCCCTGTTCACTGATGGGTCCTGTCGCCTTGTGGGAAAGTATCGGAGGTGGAAAGCTGCTGTATGGAGTCCTGTACGCCAAGTTGCAGAAACTGCTGAAGGAGAAGGTGAATCGAGCCAGTTTGCAGAGGTGAAAGCCATCCAGCTGGCCTTGGACATTGCTGAACAAGAAAAATGGCCAGTACTTTATCTCTATACTGACTCATGGATGGTGGCAAATGCCCTGTGGAGTTGGTTGCAGCAGTGGAAGCAGAACAACTGGCAGCGCAGAGGTAAACCCATCTGGGCTGCCGCATTGTGGCAAGATATTGCTGCCCGAGTAGAGAACCTGGTTGTAAAAGTACGTCACGTAGATGCTCACGTACCCAAGAGTCGGGCCACTGAAGAACATCAAAACAACCAGCAGGTGGATCAGGCTGCTAAGATTGAAGTGGCTCAGGTGGATCTGGACTGGCAACATAAGGGTGAATTATTTATAGCTCGGTGGGCCCATGATGCCTCAGGCCATCAAGGAAGAGATGCAACATATAGATGGGCTCGTGATCGAGGGGTGGACTTAACCATGGACGCTATTGCACAGGTTATCCATGAATGTGAAACGTGCGCTGCAATCAAACAAGCCAAGCGAGTAAAGCCTCTTTGGTATGGGGGACGATGGTTGAAATACAAATATGGGGAGGCCTGGCAGATTGATTATATCACACTCCCACAAACCCGGCACGGCAAGCGCTATGTGCTCACCATGGTGGAAGCAACCACCGGCTGGCTAGAAACATACCCTGTGCCCCATGCCACTGCCCGGAACACCATCCTGGGCCTTGAAAAGCAAGTCCTATGGCGACATGGCACCCCAGAAAGAATCGAGTCAGACAACGGGACTCATTTCCGAAACGCCCTCATAGACACCTGGGCCAAAGAGCATGGCATTGAGTGGGTATATCACATCCCCTACCATGCACCAGCCTCCGGGAAAATCGAACGATACAACGGGCTGTTAAAGACAACACTGAGGGCAATGGGTGGTGGGACATTCAAGCATTGGGACACACATTTAGCAAAAGCCACCTGGTTAGTCAACACTAGGGGGTCTGTTAATCGAGCTGGCCCTGCCCAATCAAGACTTTTACGTACTGTAGATGGAGATAAAGTCCCTGTCGTGCACATAAGATATATGCTGGGGAAGACAGTCTGGGTTACTCCTGCCTCTGGCAAGGGAAAACCCATCCGTGGGATTGCTTTTGCTCAAGGACCTGGGTGCACTTGGTGGGTGATGCGAAAGGATGGGCAAGTCCGGTGTGTACCTCAAGGGGATTTGATTTTGGGTGAAAATAGCCAATGAACTGAATTTTATGATGTCAATTGTTATATGATATTGTATATCATTATTTCTATGGTTGCTATCAATGGTATAGCAGTGAAAATCACCCAGATTAATGAAGAATGAACTAACTCCGATGAAACCGAGCAAAGTGCAACGATGATAGAACTGAACGAGTGCAGCAGTACCGAAATGAGAACTGGCTTCAGGATGCAACAGCCCAACACCACACACCATCCTTCTGGCCCTGAAAGACTGTTTTGACAGATGGAGCCCAAAGTTGTGGACTAAAAGAACTCAATGGACATTTATATATATATTTATGTGTATATATGTATGTATATGTATTATATGTATATATGTATGTATATGTATTATATATGTATATATATATAAAAGATAGTGATGATTAATTGAAAGGTATTGAAAAATGTGAGATCTAAGCATAACGTAAATGGTATGGAATAAGGGGTGGATACTGTCCTGGTTTCGGCTGGGATAGGGTTAAATTTCTTCCTAGTGCTGTGTTTTGGATTTAGTACAAGGAGAATGTTGATAACACACTGATGTTTTCAGTTGTTGCTAAGTGCCCTCCTAGTCCAAGGACAGCTCCCGTGCCTACTGACTGAGCTAGGTACACAAGATGGGAGGGAACATAATCAGGACAGCCAGCCCAGCTGGCCAATGGGGTATTCCATACCATGTGACGTCATGCTCAGTATATGAAGGGTAGGCGTGATCCAGGAAGTACCGATCGCTACTTGGTTATCGGTCAGCGCGGGTGGTGAGCAATTGCATTGTGCATCACTCATTTTGTATATTCTATCATTATTTATTATCATTATTCTCCCTTTTCTGTTCTATTAAACTGTCTTTATCTCAACCCACGAGTTTTTCTCACTCTTACCCTTCCGATTCTCTCCCCGTCCCATTGGGGGGGCGGGGGGAGTGAGTGAGCGGCTGCGTGGTATTTGGCTGCCTGCCAGGTTAAACCACGACAGATGGTTAAAAACTTTAAAATAAGATTAGCAAAGGAATTTTTTGCAAAGAAAAAAATATGTCCAAAAATACTCAGTGATTTTTTGTTTGTTTTTAAATCTATTACAGACTCTTATCCATATTTAATAGTGGAAATATCACAGCTGTGATTAAAAGAGAAGTGTCCAGGAGACAAAATGGAAATTCAGATGCATGGATAACTATTTCTAGAGAACCTCACTCAAACATACATGTTTGCCTGTGCTAGCTAAGAGTTAAACAACACCCTGAGCCACTCCACTTTCTTCCCATTGTCCACTGAGAATGCCAACATGTTCGTCTGGTTCTTCCAGTTCCTGCATTTTTCCAAGAATACTTGTGTAAGTGTATGGTTAATGTGTCATGGCCTCAGAACCACATGTTAACACAGTGATTTTCAAACAGGGACTGATTCCTGTGCAGATATTTAGTCCAGCTCCATGCTTCTCTAAATTTTACTGATCCCCACCTGGTAGAACCACAGAAAGAACTGCAAAAAGTTTAGAGATGGTTCTTTGAGAACTAATGGACAATTCACCTCTGTCAGAGAAGAGAAGAAAGGGAGAAAATAATTACAGCAAATGAAATGAATGTGAATTGAAAAGGGTCCTTGCCAGATATTAAATTGAGTAAATTCAAATGAAAAAAATAAAGATAAGTTTTTACTATCTCATTTTATTTTGCAGTATTTTTTTTTAGCTATGTAATTAAACATGCAACACATAAGATATTTGAAGAAGTAGTTTAAGAAGTTTTAAAAGGAAAAAATGTCATTAAGATAGTTTGTTAAAAAGTTAGTAGATATTTAAATGTGTAAGTGTTTAGGTATAAGAAGTAAGAGGAAAAGAAATCAGATTTAGCCCAAATCTAAATGCATTCATTCAGTCTATAAATTTGTTTTCAGATAGTTGTTTATAAATAGATAAGACTGATAGAATCAAAAGCTAAAATGTGTTTGCTGGTGTTTTGAATGATAATTCTGAAAAACATCAGTCTCCAAAAGAATACAAAATATTCTGTTAAATTTTTACTTGTCATGCGTGTGTTGTAATAGGGAACATGGGCCCTTCAACAGCTGAGAACAGTCTGTGGATCTGGCAAAATCATATAAGATTTCCAATATAGAATAAATATTCAGATCCTTGCCTCTCAAGCAGAGTATGTTTGAAAACAGAGGTGAATGACTATGAATCCAGAGATACAGGTGGTTTTAGAGGTTTCCCCTGAGAGCACTCGGAGGGTGTTGCTGTTAAATGCAAGGCAGGGGCAGAGATATGTAGAAATCTTTTGGACTGGGGCTAGTTTATTTGGTGGCAGGTGTGTGTTTTCTATTAACTGAGTACAGCTAACCTAATTTTTTAAACTGACAAGACATATTTAGAAATTTTACATCAGAGTGACTGTGGCACACATTGCCCTGACTGGTAACAGGGCTACTAGTATCAATTAACACTGAACAGTGCAGCTTTCCATCCTTGACTTTTGTTGACAGAGAGGAACTTCATACAATACCAGGTGGACTCAAGCTCTCTCAGGGTAATAAGAATTATTGTTCTCTGTATGTAAGATAATAGTGCCCTTGCGTTCTGAGAGGAATGAGACCTAATTAACCTCTACTCATTGTTTCTTTGTCTTCTCTCAAGTAGCCATTTTTGTGACTAAAACTTGATTAGTTTATACCTTCCCATACAACAGTAAAGCTTAGTCTGGGTAGCACGTTACTGGACCTTCTGACATTTATGTGCCTCTCACAGACAAGATGAATTTAGATGGAGTTTGTCATACATCTGTTTTCACTAAAATACCTTCTAAAGCCTAAGCTGCCAACTGTTAACATGAAAAATTAAGGAGATTGTCCCTAGCTTCTGCTTACAGCTTGGCTGCTCTTATGCTGCCCATGGCAGTGAGTATGATGAGGAAATAATTGCTTAATTTATTTGCTTATGTATGCAGCTTCTGGGTGATGGTGTGCATCTGGCCATGGTACTTTTCTTATTTCATTTCTGCAAAGAACACAACACAGCCTTACTAGGTATGACAGAGGATAACTGATCACTAAGAAGCATTTGTCATCTTCCGTCACATCAAGTATAAACTGATAGCACAGTCTGCTACAGCTACAGGACAAGCAATTAACATCAATTAACATGTAATGATACATACATTTTTGAAACTGTAATTCTTCTACAGATGTGAGCAACAGCACACTACTAGATGACTCTAGTATCCTGTCATGTTTCCTGTGTAGCTTACTTGGACCATGCGCTCAAAGAAGGTAAGGAATAGATAGGAAACTTCTGGCATAGTAACCAAATGAAAAGTTTCTCCTGCAGCTTCTGGCTCCTGGAAAAGTACTTTTAAAGACACAGTAGCTATGCTTTGTTGTTCCTAATGTATAGCAGTTCCCCCAAATTAGGAACCCATTATTTTAATATATATCCTCCTACCTGTCCCTGCCAAGAGACATGCGTATCAAAGATGGATGTTTATCCTGGCTGGAAATGGGTGTGTTGACTGAAGGCGCAACACATGAAACTATTGATGACAGCTGTAGTGAAGGGCAAAAATTATTTTGACTTTGGTGCAACTCTTTGTAAGAGTTGTTGACAGGGGCCACGGATGGAGACTGCAAGATGTAAGAGCTCAGAGTCTTCTGAGCCTTTCCTCAGAAGACTCTCCTATGTGTGCCTTGGAGTGAAAAATGGTAGTCTCTTATTGGTATCCTCTTATTCAAATATTTAACTGAGATCACTATAATGGGTTTGTGGTACTGCCACCATCAATGATTGTAACTGAAAAGGATTGCCTTCAACATCCTCAATTTGAACCAAGACTGGTCCCAAGATGCCTGGCAGCATAAAGAAAATTCTCTGCCTCTTAAAGCTGCTACGAGGTGACTGCGTCTCTGAGAAATGCTCAGTCCTTTAATGAGAAAGCTGCTTCCATATGGCAGTCTGCTCAGAGACATAAGCTGCTCCTCTCTGGTACTGTGTCTGCGCTAAGATCTGGAACACATCTACTAGGAAAAAAAAGATTTTAAAAATAAAAACTAAAAACTAGTTGGGAGGTGAAGAAGGGCTTGTTAAAGGTCACAAGTAGATTACAGTTGTTTAGGAAATTTAAGAAAAATTAACAGGCAAAGATGAACAACTAGATGGTCAGAATGACACAGAAATAGAGGTTTGTAAGGATCTGAGAGTTGGATACAAAAGGAGGATGCAACACTTGAACACTTTTGTAATATGAACCACCTGAAGGATCTGGGATCTCCTAAGGATCCCAGGGACAGTGGTGGTAAATGAGTGATGTGGGAGTACTGGGCACATGCTGGGTTTTTTTCTGGAACCACACAGAAAGTTTCCTCCAAAAGGAATTTACATCAAATGCACTAAAACCACTCTGAGACCAAAGAAATAACAGAAAGCAACCAAAAGTCATAGAATCATAGAATCATAGAATCATAGAATCATACAGGTTGGAAAAGACCTCTAAGATCATCGTGTCCAACCGTCAACCCAACACACCATGCCCACTACACCATGTCCCTAAGGGCCTCATCTACACGTCTTTTAAATACCTCCAGGGATGGTGACTCCACCACTTCCCTGGGCAGCCTGTTCCAAGGCCTGACCACTCTTTCAGTAAAGAAATTTTTCCTAATGTTCAATCTAAACCTCCCTTGGCACAACTTGAGGCCATTTCCTCTTGTCCTATCGCTAGTTACTTGGGAGAAGAGACCAACACCCACCTCGCTACAACCTCCTTTCAGGTAGTTGTAGAGCGCGATGAGGTCTCCCCTCAGCCTCCTCTTCTCCAGGCTAAACAACCCCAGTTCCCTCAGCCGCTCCTCATAAGACTTGTGCTCCAGGCCCTTCACCAGCTTCGTTGCCCTCCTCTGGACGCGCTCCAGCACCTCCATGTCCTTCTTGTAGTGAGGGGCCCAAAACTGAACACAGTATTCAAGGTGCGGCCTCACCAGTGCCGAGTACAGGGGCACGATCACCTCCCTATTCCTGCTGGCCACACTATTTCTGATACAGGCCAGGATGCCGTTGGCCTTCTTGGCCACCTGAGCACACTGCCGGCTCATGTTCAGCCGGCTGTCAACCAGTACCCCCAGGTCCTTTTCCTCTGGGCAGCTTTCCAGCCACTCTTCCCCAAGCCTGTAGCGTTGCCTGGGGTTGTTGTGGCCGAAGTGCAGGACCCGGCACTTGGCTTTGTTGAATCTCATACAGTTGGCCTCGGCCCATCGATCCAGCCTGTCCAGGTCCCTCTGCAGAGCCTTCCTACCCTCCAGCAGATCAACACTCCCGCCCAACTTGGTGTCGTCTGCAAACTTACTGAGGGAGCACTCGATCCCGTCGTCCAGATCATTGATGAAGATATTGAACAGGACCGGCCCCAAAACTGAGCCCTGGGGAACACCGCTCGTGACCGGCCGCCAACTGGATTTAACTCCGTTGACCACAACTCTCTGGGCTCGGCCGTCCAGCCAGTTTTTTACCCAGCGAAGAGTGTACCTGTCTAGGCCGTGAGCCGCCAGCTTCTCTAGGAGAATGCTGTGGGAGACAGTGTCAAAGGCCTTACTGAAGTCCAAGTAGACCACATCCACTGCCTTTCCCTCATCCACTAGGCGGGTCACCTGGTCATAGAAGGAGATCAGGTTGGTCAAGCAGGACCTGCCTTCCATGAACCCGTGCTGGCTGGGCCTGATCCCCTGGTTGTCCCGGACATGGCTCGTGAGCACCCTCAAAACCAACCGCTCCATGATCTTCCCCGGCACCGAGGTCAGGCTGACCGGCCTGTAGTTCCCCGGATCCTCCTTCCGGCCCTTCTTGTAGATGGGAGTCACATTGGCGAGCCTCCAGTCGTCCGGGACTTCCCCAGTTAACCAGGACTGCTGGTAAATGATGGAGAGCGGCTCGGCAAGCTCCTCCGCCAGCTCCCTCAGAACCCTCGGGTGGATCCCATCCGGCCCCATAGACTTGTGAACATCCAGGTGGCATAGCAGGTCATGAACTTCATCCTCTTGAATTATGGGGGGTTTATCCTGCTTGTCGTCCCTGTCTTCCAGGGACTTAACTTAACTTAACTTAACTTAACTTAACTTAACTTAACTTCTCTGAGTTAAGTTGCTAAGATATGTGTACTCTGAAAAAAATACGGACATGGAAGGAGAGCCTGCAAAAATGAATTGAAAATTTTGTTTGAATTTAGAGTTCTAAAATAATTAGCTAAATTCTGAACTTATCTAAGTGATCAGCTATTAATTTAATAGGAACTAATCCATATGTAAAAAGAAAATGAAATTAGGAAAACATCAATTGTAATAACTACTGTGTGAAATGAGAGACAGCAGCATGATCCAACATGGAGCTAAAAGGGCCCTGATACAACAATTCCTCTCTGAATAACTGATGTTTTCAAGGTGGGAAAGGAGATAAGGTTTTATGATTTGCATAAGAAAAGTTTATATTCAAGACAAAAATAAAGGGAAATGAAAAATACAATAGAATGTTTGTTATATTCCAAGAACTATGCCCCTTCCCCTCCTCAAGACACAACACCAGTGTTTTTTTGATTAATGAGCAAAAATTTTGCGATTTCTGAAACAAATATCTTCCATGAAAGCTAAAACTTGATTCCAAGTAATGATTCTCTTTTTCTCTCTTGGTATATACAGGTGAAAATGTATTTCTTTGCTAACTAGCAAGTAAGACGTGAAACTAATTAGCTTCCAGCCAAAGTGAGTAATTAAGAAACCTTGGTGACAATTAGTAACAATTGGTCGTAATGAATAATTCTCCAGCTGTACTTCTTACTAATTAAACTTCATGAACGGAATATTAATATATAGGTGAAATAGTGTTCATGTTGCAACTATAGAAGGGGGGTGTGTTCTCACTCATATTAAGGTAATTCAACTGATATGCAATAACTATTCTCAGTTTATATTGGCATACATGTGAAGTATTCAATATGGCTGTCAAAAAAGGTGAGGTACAAAAATATCATCATATGAATAGTATACATCTGTTCTGTCATGCAAAGATAAAGTTTTACTTTCCACTTAGTAATGTTACCACAATCCAAATATGCTACTTTCATTCTGATTTTCTTTCACCTTTCGCAGAATTTGAGGGTAGTCAGATTGTGAAGATGGATCAGGGGAGGTGGAGGGGAGAGAGATCCTCTTACTTTGTTCCTGGAGAAGTATCGAATTTCTTTATTCAGTAGTATCTAGATTCAGCAAAAATATCTGACCATCTGTAAGAGACATACATAGTCCCTGGAGACAGAATTCCCTATTTTTGGGCTTTCTACTTTGTGATTTGGATTCATAATAGCTATCAGTTCTCTGCTGGGATATGGGGAAGCCAAACAGTATGCATATCTTAAATTTTTCTACCCTCTAGAGGAAAAAGCACATGAAGTGTCAGATGAGCTGATATGTGATCTTCGGAAATATTAGCTTGATCCTGTAAGTTGGAGAAAGGAGGCACAAACAGGCTGAAGAATGAAAGTGACCTTGTTGGCCTGCCTCCTAGACAGCTGTTACTGTGACTTCATGGGCGTGGCACTTCACGTTGCAGTTCTGAAGCAAATCTTAAATCTAGTCCTGAATTATTTTAGATTTAAACACTTCTTCCACCTAACCACTCCTGTAGTTTCCAGGGTTTTTTATTGGAACTATTTCTGGATCTGTAGCTGGCTGGGTTACAATTATTGCCAGTAATCTGATCCTAATAGAGTTTACTGTGCACCTATCACCCAGGAGAATCTTATGACTGGTTGCACATAAAAAATGAACATATTACATTTTTCACACGTTGACAAGATTTTAATTACCTTTTAAGTAATGTTAATGTCCATCAAATAAATACAGATTTCCTGAATGAGTCTAGAGAACAGCCCCTTGCAAACGTTAAAGCCTTTGTAAAAATGTCAAATATTCTATTGAATCTTAGGATAGCATCTGTTTCCAAAAGGGATAACAGGAGAGAGTCACAGTTAATGGGTACAGTTGAAGTCATGAATTTATGTGGAAAAGCAAGTCAGCTAGAATTCAAAGGTTACTGATTTTATTCTGTTTACTCAAAGGAAATGATCTTACTCTGTCCCCTTCAGGGGCAAGGGGAGGAAGTAAAGTACTGTGAAGTACAGTTATTTAGAAATCCTTTCTTAAAAAATAATGCTGTAAAAGGTAAATGTGCTTAACTAAGAAAACTAAGCAGATTACTTTGTTTCTCTCTGTCCCTGCAACTCAGAAGAAAGGGAAAGGAAAAAAAAAAAAGTTAAAAGACGTTTTATTGGACTGCAACTTCACTGACTGACTTACCCTATTTGAACATTACTTCCATAGTACACAATAGTATTGCTATCACTTCCTGCTCTCATTTATACTGGAGACAATGGTAGGTCCTATTCCTTTCAGAGCTGGTTGTTTACGGAGGTCTTGGATTTTCTTGGGAGAAGGGTTGGCAAAAAGTGTGTCTAATGCTGAAACTCCACTCCTCTTTCTCACTGTCATCACAGCTGTGGAATTGTTATTGATTCGTTCTCTCTTCCTCATTCCAGAATTTATTAAGCTGTTAACAAAACACAATATAACCTATATGAGTAAGAGTTAGGCCAGAAATTAATTAATCTTTTGTAATTATAAATGTGAAGAAAAGATGGATTTTCATCTAAGACATGGGAATGACAATCTGATTTCATCTCTGACTCTGGAATTATAGACATAGTAATTAGGACCACATACATATAAATATTTAGGCACCTAATTCTGCAGGTAGGCACTAAGGCTCCAATCCTCAAAGATACTTAAATCCCACCTGAAATTAGATGCAAGCATTGAAAATTTTTTAAAAAGCTGAGCCATATTTATATAGAAATGAATGGAAATTTCTTCCAATTCACCCCTGAAATATCTTGTTGCTATCTTAACTAGCAACACCTTTGGCTTCCTAAAGTTTCTTAAATTCTTAAATGTTTTGACTCAGCTCCTTTCTGAAAAATTAAGGCAATAGTCCTTTGATCCATCTCTCTTCTGTCAGCCTGTCGATTAGGATGTAGCTTCATATTGCACAAGTCCATAGGCTTTTCTTTTTCCCTCTGAAATATTTTTGCTTTTTCCTAATCTAGTGGGGTTTATATTGGATTAACGATAATAATTATGAATTTTGGCAGGTACAAAGTTAGACACTTGTACAGTAAAAAGAGGTATTATTAATAATATGAAAACGAGAAATGTAAAGTGGTACTGAAGCTGCAAAATTGTAATTGTTCAGTACTGAAATGTGCATGTGGATGTGTGTGTCATATTTGTCTGGCAATATTACTGTGGCAAAGACAAATTACTTGTTACAAGGCTGCCCTGGTGCCCCCCCAGCTGCCCTGCTTCTGTCTGGGGTGTGGCCCTGGCTGCCATGGCACAAAGGAAGCCACTGGCCCTTGCGGCACCTTGACTTTTTTTTTTTTCTTTCTGCTTTTTTGCTAAACTCAGAAAGGGATAGCAGGCAGGTAGTAGATTGTCTTCTTTCTTGGAGCACTAGGAAACAGTTGAGTGGCTGAGCAGCTGCAATATAAATTTCTCTACTGCTCACTTTTTTGGCTCTCATAAGCACTTCCATCCATGTTCTCTCTTATGCATAAAGTGGATTTACTAGACAAGGACACTACTCCTTGATTCCTGATATCTGCAGCAATCACATCTGTAATAAACTGTTAACTGAAAGTATCTAGGCATTTTCATCACTTATTGCTCTAAATCTCTTTTATAAGCTTTTGTACCCATGGTAATATGCAGTAAGATTTCCAGCTATCTGTGTTCTCTATTTTCACTTCCTGCAGAAAACCTCCATCAATATGCTCTACTGCTTGCAGTGTTTCATTTATTCACTTTGCAGTGTTTCGAATAGTTCATATCTTTCTATGTTCTTACAGTATGCAGAGCAATTATTAATCCTGGTAGGAACTCCTAGTCTACTGTAATTGTCATAATAGATACTAATTTCGTACTTCCTTCATATTGCATTGCACTTGCTGGGGGGGCGAGAAACTTTTAAAAAGTTGCTTCAGTTAGGGGGAAAAAAATACCATCAGTGGACAGAGTTTAAGCCCCAGTCGCATAATAATCACTCTGGAATACCAATAATAAAATTTCAAATTTACAATGTCATTAAAGTCTGCACACTTCATTCCCAAGAAGGTAGACTGGTTACAAGTCTGGTGAAACATTCATGGTTCTTTTTCATTAGCTTACTTAACCGGCACTAAACAGAAACCTAGATAAAAGGACTACAGGCAACTGAGAAGAAAGTGAACAGATATCCTTAAACCATATTCTTCTCAAATCTGTTTAGGACTGCACCACAAATCTGAATGCAGTCAGTGCACCTGAGTTCACTAAATGGTGACTAAGAAACAAGAACTCCGCATGCTGCCACAGTAGCACACTGCTTTGCTTCATGACCAGGGTGGTGGTAGTCTTTGCATGGAGTTGAGAATGGGTCAAAGTAATATTTTTAAATGTAAGAAAATCAATGTTGATTTAGTCAGTTCTGCTAGAATTTCTGCAAATCTTTACCTGCAAAGAAGCAACCGAGTTTTAAATTAATATGTGTGTGATCATAATTGTTTTGAACACAGAGAAATGTGCAGGCACAAAAAAACCCAGACAAAGTTATTAGATGACAGCACAATATCTAGACCAATGAAAAGCTGAAGGTATTAAAACGATTGCTCACATAGCTTCATTTCTGCCATAATAGTCACTATTAAGAAAGAGAACTACTTATGTGACAAAATGGAGGAATTGTATTGGACAAAAATTCATTACTTTTTTGATGGGCTGTATGCGGATTAATGATTACTAGATTAAAAAATTGGAGTGATCTTGTTCTTCAGTAATATAGTTAAGAATGGCCTTTGTACAACATGTCAAATACAACATAAAAATATACACTATCTGACAAAAATATATCTGAGAGTGCCCTAAAGCTATTGCAGTAAACAGAAGATCAGAGGCAATACTATTGTTGCTTAGTTGTGCCAATAATTCTCACTCCAGTTTACTGATATTGTTATGAAATGACATTTTTTCTGATAGTACTTTAATGTAATTCAATTGAATGATGTAGAGAGCTAAATTTTCTTTACGCATTTTACCACTAATTATGCCAACAGCGATTTATGAATCCCAAAATAAATAAAAAAAAAACCCAAATAGTGTGTGTATTTCAGGGGACTCTGAAAAATACTTAAAATTTTTCTTCTTGAGAGTCTGCTCAAAGGCAGACTCCCATCTATAAGCTGAGTTTTAGTCGGTATCAACATGCTTTCTTGCTGAGACATTCAATATGTATTTGGTGCTTATCAAGGTATTCATATCAGTACTTCTAAAGCAGTATCACCACTGCTGTATCAGCTGTGAATACCTCATGTGGTTCATGTCTGATACTGCAGGAGCATGGGCTTCACAGAAAACTTGGAAAATTTAGAATAGTTATTTGGGAAAGGAACTTAATGCCTAGGTTGAGTATGGTAGGTATAGTGCCTGGTGTTTTCACTATGCTCTCTTCTTACACCTAAAGGTGGAAGCTTCCTCTTCATTTTCTAGGTATGACTCCAATTAACTAACTATAATAGTAGGTTCACACACATATCCAGAGATAGACTTGGAGCCTTATTTTTATATTCTCCTTTAAGCTGTCATCACTCTTACTGTAAAACACTTCAAGTTATATGGTACGTGTATTTTCACAGCATTGAAAGGCTCTGTTTTAGAAATAAATGCGTTTGGGAAAATTAACTTCAAACCCTTCACACTCTACCAGTAGTCAGGCAAGAGAAATATTATGCCAGGTGCTTTATTGCTGCTTTGGTTTTTTTTTTATTTTCCTAGTGTCAAATGAAAGACATGGGTCAGTAGTTTCAGGAAAAATGTGGCATCCTGTGTTCCACAAATTATATCATAAACCTTATGTCAAAAGGGAACATGGGGTCATAGTCTCCTGTCCTCTTAGTGACTGTAAATTTGCTAATGCCATGGAAGAGAAAGGACGAAGGAAACTACTTGGACCAGATGCTGCCAGAACTAGGCTCTGCTGCGGGGAAGGTTTAGGAGAACAGGCTTAAAACCAGGACCCCTGCAGGGGCCTGTGGTAAGGCCTGAGGATGGGGAGAGAAGGGGATTGAGACTGCAACGGGCAGTCTCCCCCCGCAAAAGAGTGACGTTGGAAAGGAAAAGGAAATGGGAAATTAGAATATTTGGAGGATTACAGTTAGATGAGAGAAGGGGGGAGGAAAGGAGAGCCTGCTTTGACAAGAAATGGGTGTGGAAGGAGGACTGAGTTTGCCCGCCCAAAACATTGAGGAAGCACTGAAGTTTGCGTAAAGACTTGAGGAAGGAAGGCTGAAGCCGAGGGGCACGGAGGACAGAAGCCAGGAAGGGGAGGTTTACCCTTAAACCTCCAGTTTACCCTTAAAGTGGATGTGACAAACAAGTTTCTTTCTTCTGAGAGGCAAACGGTGCTGGAACAGAAAGCCAGGGTGAGAGCAGAGACAGCAGGAGAGGCAGTTGCTGGGACCTGGCCTCCTCTCCCGTCCCTGTGCCGCGGGCCAGGCAGCGGTCCCTGGGAAGGCAGTCCTGCGGCTGGTGGGTGCAGCTGGCTCCAGGCAGCTGCCAGGGAGTGGGAGGGGAGAGGCCTCCGCTGGGGCTGCCTGCACGATGGCTGATGCCAGCTCCAGCCTTGCTCTTGGACCCAGCCATGCCACAGCCCTTGAATGCAGCAAGTACATTCTTCTGAGCCAAATAAAACCAGAAGAAATTTTTCAAATGGTGATATTGACACAACAATGTCATTGCTTGCTAGCCTTCCATACCATTTGATTCTTCCAGCTCCGCTCCATTTTCCTCCTTTCTCCTCTCCTCTCCCCCAAGAATTGGGTGATTAGACTGTGTGCTAAGCATGAATCAACAACATTGTTTCTTTGCAATTCTTATAATTTACTTAAAAATAATCATACTAATCATGCTTGCGGGAGAGAGAAATAGGAAACTGGAATGAAGAGAAGTGAATTTTGGGGTGTGGGGAAAGCAGAATGCGTGAAATCCGAAGTGGGAGACCTGGGCCCAAATGAACAACAGGTGGCTAAGGAGATCACATTAGTACCCTTACTTGGCTGTTTGAGCAGAGTCAGGATCTGACTTATAGCAATACAATAGAAATATTATAGGATTTTTTTTTTCCTAAGATATCTCTGCCATCCCTCCATGAACAACAATATTTTAAAGAGGCTTAAAAAGCATAGATAGTTGCTATTTCTAGTTAACTGGCATGGTTGCTGTTTAAAAGGTGTGTCAGTCTCCTCTTCTTTGTTTGGCTGTTTTCTTGTCTTTGTTTCTGTTACTGAAACCAGAGAAGGGCAACAAAGCTGGTGAAGGGTCTGGAGCACAAGTCTTATGAGGAGTGGCTGAGGGAACTGGGGTTGTTTAGCCTGGAGAAAAGGAGGCTCAGGGGAGACCTTATTGCTCTTTACTACTACCTGGAAGGAGGTTGTAGCGAGGTGGGTGTCAGTCTCTTCTCCCAAGTAGCAAGTGATAGGACAAGACGAAATGGCCTCAAGTTGTGCCAGGAGAGGTTTAGTTTGGATATTAGGAAAAATGTATTCACCAAAAGGGTTGCCAAGCATTGGAAGAGGCTGCCCAGGGAAGTGGTTGAGTCACCATCCCTGGAGGTATTTGAAAGATGTGTAGATGTAGTGCTTAGGGACATGGTTAAGTGGTGGACTTGGCAGTGTTAGGTTAATGATTGGACTTGATGATCTTAAAGATCTTTTCCAACCTAAATGATTCTATGATTCTATGATTCTATACTGAAGTGGCCAGAAGTTGGCAATATATGTTACTACTCGGTTTTGCTTAGGAAACTTTAGGTTTTGATTTCCATTTAAAAATTTGAATCCCCAGTTAGAAAGTAGTTGCTGCCTCTGTGGTGGTGCATTTCTCGCCCCCTTCTCCTGGGCCACTTGTTGAGCTGGGCTGCTTGTTGATCTCAGAAATTCCCGTGAAACCTTGGCCTTGGTGTACTGAGTCTGGCGGTTGAGCACTCCTTGACCGTATCCGAAACTCTGCATAGTATGAGGAACATACTCCTACTGCCTGGCCCAGGTGTCATCCCCTGATACCCTTATCTGAGTCATAGCTCAAGTGGAACAATACTGAACTCTTGAGAATTTTTAGTAACTACCACCTGGGACTGGCCAGGATGGAAATTTGCTGATGACTAAAGCCAATCATCTTGTGAACCTATAAACGGTGGTCCTAAGTGAGACCCTTTGAGCTCTCCTAGACTGCAGCAGGCTGCACCCAGCATCCTCCTCTGAGTGGGACACCTCTCAGAGCTCACAACCTCTCGAGTCTGCAATATTCGGAGGATTGTCGCCAGCTGCCACAGGACCTGGGCTACAACACTCCTTGGCCGAAGTATTCCTTGAGGCTCAACCCTTCACCCGTTGAGAAATGCCCAGACATTTGATGTGAATATTTCATTGAACTCGAGGGGAATTTTTAACAGATATACCTTTTGTACATTTATATATATTTCTGTCTGTGTGTATGTAAACTAATATTAATCATAATCTGTAATTAAGTCACTGTCATGATTGTAGTAGACTCTACTAACTTACTTTGTAAATGTTAAATTAGTTAATGATTAAGTGCTACTAAAATCTTATGATCTATCCTAAACTGTGAATGAACCTTAGGCTGCTGCTAAACACATATAATCCCTTTGATATAAACCGTTGACCAAGTCTGAGACTACGGGTGGATCCAGCCACACCTAGACTCCTCTCTGAGAAGGAGTTTAGAAAGCAAAGGGGTCTTCTCTGAACCTCGTGACTCAATGGGAGAGTCTCCCTTACCCTTTTCGTCCTCGGTCTCTATGTAAATCATTCTAGCCCAATTTTGACTCGATTTTCCTTTACATATTTCATACGTGTAGTAAGTAACAGAGTGAACTTTGCCATCAAACTCTGTTAAGTTACGTTTTTATAAATTACTATTAAAATCACTTTCTGCTAATACCTTTGACATTGATTTTTTAAGCGGCCTCTAAACCACTCATTTGCGACAGCCTCTTCACAATTGTTCCTGTGACATACAGCTATGAAAAAACCCCAAACATCCTTTAATAATTAATGATTAGATTCCACAGAAAGCACGAGATAATCACTAAAAAACTCAACTAAGAGCTCAAAATGACACTGTAGCTTGACCACAGAACAATTATAAAATTTGTGGTCAAATGATTGAGATTCAGCAAGGATACAAGAATATTTAAAAATTAAAAGATTAATTTCCCACAGTTTCATATAAGCTGGAAAGCATTTTACATACCTACAAATTGTAAGGAGTAATTAGCAAAGTTTGCCATAAATCACGTTTTCAGGTATGTTAATATTTCGATTAACTCAGGACGTAACTCATAGCTAGAGTCAGTAGATCATGTATAGGAAAATGAAAAGTGAGTTATAATTAGCTGATATTCAAGAAACTTAGGAATTCTGCAGAAGTTCTAAGATTGTCAGAATAGAGACTTTTCAGAGTCCTCAACCTCTCTGCAGTTCAGCTATTTAGCTACCCAACAAAATTAGGGAGATATCTAGACTAATACATGAGGAAACATATCTGGAACCTGCATTTTACAGAAAACATGGACATGAAGTAAGGATCTAATAGTCATAACATCAAGGCATAATATATTCTCCAGACTTCCCTTATTGCTAGCCTAGCCAGTAAATACAGATGCAATAGGTGCATTTTAATTAAAATTAACTGAAAATGAGAAAATTCAGTGTATTTTTTTTTCCTCTGGTATATAAATGCATAGACCTGATCTACCTAACATAGCCAAACTACAGCTAGAACTACTTGTCCCTTGATTATGAAAAACATAGAATGAATTCCTGGCTATATGAAAGTCAATAGGACTTGCAATTATCTTGCAAAGCTGTGAAATACTACAGAGGTAGTCTATGATAGTTCAGATAGTTCACAATGTTGATACCACAACTTTTCATTGCATGTATACTCTAAATGTTTGGAAAACAGTAAACTAATATGTGAATATTGTGAAATGATCTTAAGTTAGACATCATGACTGTATAGGGTTGGACTCCTGATTTTAAATACTAGGAGCTGTTAGCATTACACAGTGAATTTTCTAGTACAGAAAAGGTCAAAACCCCTATTTTCAAATTGGTGTAAAAATTTTTTGTAGAACCCTTCACATTTTCTACACTTCTGAACACATGTGCAAATGCAGGTGTTTTTCAGAAGTCCCTGCTTTAATTTAAGGGTTTCTCTTTTTCTGGTCTAGAGTTCTGCAAGTCTAGCTTTCTAAGGCAATTTTCAGGTGCTTCCATCTTTTGTGTTACTAAGAGATTGAAACTTGCAGAAGGTAAATTAAGAGTCCTTTCTGAGCACTGTCCTCAACAGGCAGCCCCACCTGACTTTCTCAGACTTCCCTGTGTCCTTCTTTTCAGCTTTTTATTCTTCCCTTCTTTAGGAGGGACAAACACCCTAGAAACTTTTAACATTCAAGTATTATTTGACAATTATTTCAGTCTAAAATATCTAAAAGTAAGGTAACTAAGGCAAAGAAGATTGAAAAGAATCACAAATAAAGAGTAATTTCTATGGGATATACACTTTATATACAAACACCACTTAAAATAATTTGTGTGTGTTTCAAGATTAGGAAAAAAAAATACTGAAAAGAATTATTACTCACAACATGACTTAAGCGCTTTGCCTTATAGTATTAAATGTTATTTCATGGTAAAACAATACATCAACGAACAGCCAATTTAATCAACAAAGGGATGGCACAATATAATTTTTTGTCAAGAACCAATGAATTATTCACTGTCTTGAAATGTTTTCATCCTGGTAAATCTGTTTGTATCTTCTACATTGAATTTATAGTTAAAATACTGAAGCTGGTCTTTCTCCGGAAGCATGTCAAATGTAACTATATTTTAATATAAAAATATATCTAGGGGTATCTATACATCTATCAAATTTTTGGGAATGTGAACAGCGTTAGTGCAGTCTAGAAATAATGGTAATGATGAAGTTATGTAGTAATATGTGTTAAATACATTGTAGATGAAGGTTTTTATTATAAGAACTACTTTAAATATTTAAAACCCTTTTGGAGTTTGATGCATGTCACTGCATTGCAAGTTTTCTTGAAGCTTTGCTTTCCTTTATTGGATGGATACATCTTTCTGCCAAACTTCTGATCTATTTTTAGAATAGTGAATATGGTTGTTTCTAGCGACAGACATACGATTACATAAGATGTTTATCCATAAGGTTCAAAACATACTCTGTTATCCATGTAGGAATGCATGCCCTCTTGCTGTAATCCTGCAGAAAGATTACAGAGAGGTGAGGAAAAGTAATCACATTTACCTTCTAGAGAGTCTAAATAATTCTTTTAGTCCAGAGAGGCTGATCAGGGAGAAAGAAAAAGCGACAATAGGCATGGTGTTAATATTGTGTATACTGTAGAGGTCCACTAAGAATGAAATTATTGTAGGTTGTGTCTAGATCTTCATTCTGATCTCCTTTCTATCCCATGCATGGACTTTTACTTTGTGTGAACAGACCAATGTAGGAGAGTATGATGGTGTGACTTGAACTCACACCAATGTACTGTTGAAATACTCTTCTGGCATATAGCCAGAATCAGAAACTCTTCATTTAGTGAAATTGATCTAGTCGTAATGTGATGAAACTTATGCTAAGACAGCTTCTTCCAGGTATGTGAGGTCTCTGCAACCTTTGATTGAATGTTGTGACAACCACAACTTTGAGGTGAATCTGCCAAAAATGTCTTCTTATACTGAACCATCTTAAGAAGACTAAAGAGAGTTTAACTTCAAAGGGAACAAGTTTTCTCAGAATATAGGCTATAATACTTAGCTATTTATAGAGATAAAACTCAAAGAGAAAGTTTTAAACTGGATCAGTTCATTATGACTAGATCAGAAAAGAAATTGAAAAGAGGTTTATACAAGATTCTCGTCCTGTGCATTGTGTCCTTGTGGAAAAGTCCTGGTTTCCAACCTTGGTTTCATTCAACTCAGTGCCTCTGAGAGCTGTTGCAAACCCTTTTCCATTTCCTCTGGGTCACGAGCAGCTTTTCTTTCTGTACCACAGAGGCTTGGTTGTGGATTTCCTTCCCTGTTTGTTTCAAAATTTTCTCCACTCTCAGATGAGCTACAGGCTCCCAGCTCCCCCCTGCAAATCTCCTTTACCTGTCACGTCCTTCATTCCCTCCAAAATGTTATTTTCTTTGAGCAGGATCAAATGATTCTGAAAGACAGGAGAAATCTCCCTCTCTCTCCGGCAAGTTTCACCTAATCCCATCAGTTTGTTGGTAGAAAAACTACCATGCAGACTCAGAAAACACAAATAGAACCAACATTGATTGCCACAATGGTCATCTCTGAATGAGAAAGGGAGAGGAGTGGAACAAATTGCTACAAGAAGCTACAAGAATGTTAACATCTTGTGAGTAACTAACTAGTATGCACTACTATACTCTGTCTGTGACTGCATACCTGACAGGTAATGCAACTGTTGACTAGCAAAAGGTTTGGCAGAGTAGAGGCTTCTGTAGTACTAGATTTTAGTGTAGATGTAGATAATAATAATTTGTTGAATTGTTTTTTCTTATTTCTGCTGATTTAGTGGGAGATCAATGGAGACCCACTGATAATGAAAGTAGGCAGGAAAATAGGCTTACATTTCTGTATCTGAGTTGCTTCATTTTTAAATCCTTGCAGGTGGGAAGAGCAGAATGGAGACCGCTAAATACATATAATATTTTTCATGTAATCAATCACTGTTTCTCTTTTTCATTTCCTACAGTAGTTTGCTTCTGAAAAGGCTGCACTAGGTGTTCAGTAATATCTGAGGGGCATCTGGCATCTCCTTTTTTCCTTTTTTCTTTTTCTCTTTTATTATTCAAAAAGTTGCATATGGGAACTGAAGAGAAAACAGTACACTGTTTTTTGACATTTCTTATGAAAGGAAAGAATGGGTTGTTGCAGAAAAAGATGGGTGAATATAAACAAAGTATATTTGTAGTAGGAAAACAATTATCCATTCATTTCATAATGGAGAGGCAATGTTATTCCTTTAAGTGCACCTTTTTAACAGTAAACACATTTTAAAAAATGAAATATTTGACTTTTTTTTATTTATTTATTGAGAGCTACTTTTATAGATATAATGAAAGTGATGTTAAGAGTTTTACCATATTCATTGCTGCTGATGTTGTTTAACATATAGCTATCACAGAGGTAATTATTATGTTTATTATAGTATAACTTAGAACTCCCATGTTATCTATATGGAATGTTACCTGTAGATATGCACTGTGAAATTTCTTGCAATAGGCAACTGTGTATTTATGAAAAATGCAAATTAGCCACTAGTAATTTTCTTCATGTTACCTAACTCTACAGTGAGGCAGTAGGTGTTCTTTAAGGAGGAAAAATAAAGAAATTTGTAAAGTACAACTGAGTATAGGAAACATTACGTACTGTTTTTATGTGCAACATGAATTCACAGTGACAAATACTTTCTTATATAAAACGTCCTCGTGACTTCAGTGTGAGCAGTCATGTGAGTAAATGACCATAAACATGAAAGAGGGTTACATAAAGTACACTTCTGTGATTATATTGCTCAGCTTGAAAGAGAACAATCAGCTTTCATGAACAACTAGTTCCTTGACAGAAATACAAAAGGCATATTCAGATCCATCAGTATCCGGGAAGGATAGTATCTTAATCTATGTGTCATAAAAGTTTTAGGAAGCCTCTAATAGTTTTAAAAAGGCAATAAGCCTCCTATGGATAAGGCATATAGTGATTCTAAAACTGATATAATATCTGTAGGTATATAGACACACTTCTGGCATTTCAATGTCTAACAGTAGATGCAGTATGGTTAACAGCATGGCACAAAGTAGAGAGAGACTAATTCATCATACAACTGGTCTGCAGCATGTGATCAGTTTCATATTTCAGTGTTTGGATTACATTGTAATTCATAATGGTAAAGGTGAAAAATAAGTCTGGATTTGTGTACAAGGTAAATTTTGGTTTAAAGTGAGGGCAATCAATTGGCGGTCTTACAGATGAAAGATGCCTACACAAACTTATTGAAAAATAAATTGGAGTAAACCATATATACCAGTAATGAAAAAAACATTTCTTCTGTACATGTAATATTAAATGGAAAAAGTGTTGTATATAAAACATACTATAGAAAAGAACTAAAAGAAAATAAACTTTCTTCAGTTTGGGAGGTCTTTTATCAAAGTCACTAACTGCAAAGGTCACTAATAATGTGACTGCAATACACTTTGTTTGACAGATTGAATCGAGATTGTTGTCAGATACAATGCAAGGAAACTATGCACTTTGGTTTCTTCTTTCTCTCCTGAGAGAGATTCATGAAGGCTTATTTCATCTAGCATACTTCTATATTTGCACTTGGTCTATCAGTCATGATGTCCGTGACTATGTTGTGCAATATTTTTCATTCTTCCCTTGATCCAGTATTTAGAATTGCACTTCTTTGTCTCTATAACAGCACCTGGAAACAGAGAGAGGAGGATATATCCTTATTCTTTTGAATTTAGTTTCAAATAAACATTCTGAAATAATAGTAATATCTAGAAACAATGAAATTGTAATGACATGATTCCAAGTCTAACAAGACAATTTACAGTACATAGGGGATTTCTGTACTGTTAAGTAAAATTATGGGAGGTGTTGAGCATCCTTTATTCATTAAAGTAACTAGGATGTTTGAAGTATTCTCACTATTCTTCAGGAAATTATCATTGCAGCACCAAATTAATAGTGTTGTTAATAATGCACTAATTATTATTTGCAAAGTGCTTTGGAATTCCAGATGAAGATCATTATGAGAAGGTAGGTGTTATAATGAAGATAGTGTGTAAAATATCTCCTTTAAAAATAAAAATTCTAGCTGGATTTGTCCCAGTTTCATTCCTCAGAGTATTTTCCAAGTGTAATGTAAAGGAAACATACGAGATTTGTTACAGCATTTTATGTTATTTTTTTTTTCCTTTTTGATTTTTGTTAGACATTTATATCACTAGATTTTTTTTTTTTTGTGGGGGTTGCTATGAAAACATCAAAGAAATTTCAATTGAAAAGAAAAATATCTAGATAAATTGTGAGGAATAGTACATGTCTAAGCTTTTGTCCATAGTTTTAGAGAGAAAATTTTCCTTCAAATGATAGTGCAGTGTAAGATAATAGCCATTACATCCTAATCAGAGGCAAATCTCAGTCTGGAATGTGATCTTTAGAAAAAAATATCATCAGGAGATATTTGAAAAATACTTGTATAGGTTGTATATATGCCATAAAGGAAAAGGATAAAAGAAGTTGTTAATGAAAGTGAGGAAAATCAGCAATATATACAGCTGGTTGTTTCCCACCTCATCCCCTCTCTCATGGCACACACTAATATGATGGTAGAACCCTGTTGCATTTAATGCTTAAACAATCCTTGTGTTTTAAATAACCTTCTGCTTGGCCTGTTTAGTTGGCATTTCCTGTTTCTCTAAAGGTCATTCAAGAATAAAACTCTTCTCCTCCATAAAATTTCCTACTTACTAGTAAAATACTAAAATAATTCTTAAATTTTATTATCACAGAAATACAAATTTGAAAATAAGATTATTTATAGTTTCTTGAGCAGGTCTGTTGGCTGGAGAATGAGATTTTACTCTTCTTACGATCTAGAAATGATAGAACTGTATACATGTTTGTGCGCAGGTTTTTTTTTCCCTTCAGGTTAGAAACATAGGTCTTTACCAGTTTCTGCAGCAGTTCCAAATCACAGTAAAACTGATCAACTGCAGTGGGAAATTATTTTTAAGTTCCTTATGTTACTAGTACCTCTTTTGCTCAAATTGATAAATTAAACAGAAATATGACATCATATTGCTAATAATTAAACCTGCTCCTTTTATGAAGATATGCAAGCCTTTTTCTCCAGGTTCACTAGTAAAAGTCTAAAAAAAGTTAACTTTAATATTTGTTAGGTAAAATGTCTTAAAAAGAACCTTTTCAAAGATCAGTTCAATTTTATACTTTCATCCCAGTCCATAATACAGTATTCTTTCAGCACACTGAAGATATGTAGCATTGTTTTAATGCTAGGTACTTTTTACTTCCTTGCAATAATAGATCAGACACATTATCTTACCTACCAACAATATTGTGGATTTCTTCCTGATTTTAAGTAACACCCTCCAATATATTTAAATGATTATAAGTATGATCCTATGCAAGTTATTCTGGAGTTGCATTGCATTCTTATATGTAAATGTAATGTAAAAATATAATAAATTATGATTTGCAATTGAGTTTGTATATCTGTTTATTGTATCACTATCATATCTCAAATGAGAGCAATGGCAATTTAACTGGGTAATGAAGTAAATTGCTCTCTGTAAGTCCTAAAGAAAACATAAATCACTTCTCAGAAGTTTATTTCAAATACGTTAACTGATTTAATTAACCCCAAAGTAAACACACTAATTAGGTACTTGTGAAAGAAAAATTGGGACATGGTAGGATAATGAAAATAGTGATTGAATTATCTTTAATCTCATGTTTCAAGGGAATCATCATGAATAAATCTTGTAATTATAATTTTTAAAAAATACTTTAAAGTAGCTGTCACTCCCAATAGAAATATCCATCTGGGTAATTATTTTGCCTCCCTTCCTCCCCTAAGCCTCTCAAAACCCAGACAAAACAGAAAATAATAATTGACCGGTAATATAGAAGTCATGCCATGAAACATCAATTCATTTGGAGGCTTTGTTCTCCAAAAACATTTGAAACATTGCAAGCCTGTTGCACGACATTAATCAATACATTCTAGGAACTCCTGAGAATACAGAAAAAATTAGTGATGGTCTCACATGCACCCAGCACTGGTAAGCATGCACTCTTTGGCAATGATTTAAAGATTTTGTATCTTAACTTGTAGGAAGTCAAGAAATTATGAAGGAGAAGGTTTCAGGTCAGCACCACGCATGTCAACATCATTATCATCCCTGTTCACCCCATCACCATAACTTAATCATTTCTTCATCTTAACTAGAGGATCATACTTGAAAATTATTTTCCTGTCTTGTCTGAAGCTTAAATACCTTGTTGAGAGGACAGATGTTTTAGATTTCATGGTGATTGAGTTCAAAGTGAACAGTATTCACAATGAACCTATTTATTCTCAGGCAGTTCAACAAACTCTGTGTATGGATCCAAGATGTAGAACAATTTCTTGTTTGAGAATAAGAATATCGAACATTAAATGAGTGTTTATTTGTATATTCAGAAGTGTATGACATCTACTTAGCTAGATCCTATAAGAATAATGCATTTCCACTAAACTTTCATTGAAGCAATGCTGATTTACTATGATCAATTATCTTTAACATTCCAGTTTCTTTGATCCTTTGTTCAAGATGATTAAACAGAAAAAATACCTCACGACAATGTATTTTTTTGAATCTTTCAGTACAAAACTGAAATTATGGTAATTTGGGGGAAAATTTGGGGAAAACATTCTTAGCACTCTCTGTAGTAATCCTCATTTGTGTATATTTTCTTCAAAGAAGAATTTATTTTTTTGAAGACAAAAACTCTAGCTGACCTCTCTAACAAGAGATGCATTGCCTGCATGGAGGTATCATTTAATGCATATACAAAAACAATAACATATTTTCTAAAGATCAGCCTTAATAGGCCGAAGGAAAAATCAACAAGATTAATTTGCCATCTGCATGTTTTTTCCATTTTTGTCTTCTATGAGATTCAGGTTTTAAACTGTAGATGTAGAGGTAGGAGAGTGGTATGATTTGTTTAATTTCATTCACTGCCTTTTTGTGCTGACGAAAAACAAAGCCAACCAAACCAAACCTACACCAAATGAAAAATAACCAAGTAACTCTGGAGATGCAGAGGTAAATATTTTTTAGGTTAATTTAAGTTGGTAAAATTGTATTTGAGTAAAAATACAAACGAAAGGAGAAAAAAAAATGAGGAATGAAAATAAGGTGAAATAACTTGCAATTTAAAGAAAATGTAGAAAGATGGTGCTTCAGTTCCTGCCCTTCCCTCAAGCCATGATGAAGGTAAAAGTTAAGTACTGTGGCAAAATTACTGCAGAAATCAAATGGAAAATACTTTCAATGCTTAAAGACTGACTTTTTTGTCAATTTTAACTTCTATATTGTAACATAAATTTAATCTCAATGTTTCAGACAATGTTGAACTAACTAGAAACTGAGCAACAAAGCAATTTAGGAAAATGGCTTAGAAACCAATTTTTAAGCATATGCTAAGGTGATTTGAAGGAAGAAAAAGAAGAGACTCTGTTAGTGTCACGAATGAGTGGTTTTGAGGCCGCTTAAAGAATCACTGGTAAAGGTATCCGCAAAAAGTGATTTTAAGAGAAATTTGCAAAAGCGCGACTTAACAGAATTCGATGGCAATGTTCACTCTATTACTCATTATATGGATTAAGTATACACAAGGAAAATCATGTCAGAATTGTGTTGGAATGATTTATAGAAAGACTGAGAACAAAAGGGTAAAGAAGACCCTCCTGTTGAGTCACGAGGTTCAGAGAAGACCCCTTTGCTTTCTAAACTTCTCAGAGAGGAGTCTAGTTGCAGCTGGATTTACTCCTACTCTTAGACTTGGTCAACGGTTTATGCCTAGGGGATTATATGTGTTTAGCAGCAATTTAAAGTTCATTTACAGTTTTAAAGTAGATCATAAGATTTTGACAGCACTTTATCATTGACTAACTTAACAGTTACAAAGCCAGTTAATCTAGTTTACTGCAATTACTAAAGTGACTTGATTACAGATTATGCTTATTACTGGTTATCTAAATCAATACACCCAAACACACACATACACAAAAGATCTAGATCAATTCACACATAAGGACCCAAGGCTAGATAAATTTATAAAGATATAACTGTTAAAAATTCCCCTCGAGTCTGTGAAATACTCGCATTAAATTACTTGGCATTTCTCAACAGGCGAAGGGTTGAGCCCCGAGGAGTGTCTCGGCTGAGGAGTGTTTCAGCCCAGGCCCTGATGGTCCTTCGAATATCACTAACTTGAGAGTTTGCGAAATCTGAGAGGCGTCCCACTCAGAGGGAGACACTGGGCACAGCCTGCTGCAGTCTAGGAGAGCTCAAAGGGTCTCGCTTGGGACCGCTGTTTATAGGTTCACAAGATGATTGGCTATAGTCATCAGTGAATTTCCATCCTGGCCACTATCCAGGGTAATCCAGGATAGTAATTACGGTATTGTTCCACGGTGACAATAGTATCATTCCGCTTGAGCTACAATCCAGGTGGGGAATGCTTCAGGGCTGTCAGGGATGATGAATTATCCCCCATTTTTGTTCCCTACTTGATCAGGTAGCTGGTGTTCCTGGTACAATCAGTGTCGCTCCCCACCTTAGCCATGCAAGAGTGCCTGGTATGGTCAAGGGACGCTCAACTGCCCAACTTGTTACACAATGGCTAAGGCCTACCAGGAGTTCCTGAGATCGTAGAGTGGGCCACGGGAAGGGGGGAAATGCACCACCACAGTTAGAGGCTTTAAAAAGTTAAAAATTAAATTTAAAACCTGTCAGGTTTATCAACTTCTTTCATGAAAAGGCAGCTTCATTTCTAATTTTCAAGTAATCATGATTATTGTTACTTTAAAAAGTAAGAAAGAGAGAACAGAGCACGTTGTTTAGCTTAAGGGGTGAAATTCATCTTGTTCAGAGATGTGGCATAGAGAATATGAAAAACCTTAAGTTTCATGTAAGCACAGGTTCTTAAAAACCCTTGGTAGATCTTGCTTTAGGAGGTGAAATTCATCTCTGAAAAAATATATGTAACACTGCTTATATAACCAGATCTGTACCTGAAATAGTCATCCTGATACAGGTATTTAATTTGCCAAAACACATACGTGTATAATGGACCAAAAGATGAAGGAAAGTAATTGAAGTTCTTCAGTGTATTTGGTTGTTGGATTTTACTGCACATAGATTACAAACAGATCCAAATGTTGCAAAGGTTTTGTTGTTCTCCATCTCAGCTTACGTTTTACTTAGCTTGACTTTCTTCCCCATAATGAAAAGAAAATGCAATACACATTTACCTTGTACCTTTAATGCACTAAAAAAAAATAACTTAAAGTTTGTTTAAGAGCACCCATGCTTTAGATAGGGATGCTATCTGTCATTGCAAGAAACAGCCATAGGATAAACCAAGCAGCAAATAGACTGTAAATCTTTTTCCTTTACACTGATATGCTACTTAGTCCAAGGTTGTATAGATGTCACAGGTTTTCTTTACTAAAAATCTTCTAGATGTAGATGTGACCCAATGCAGGTCTGCAGAGCAAACTGAATCAACAAGGATTGGTTTGTTTGAAAATCTATTGAATTCGGAGTAAAAATATGTATTGTGATAGTAGTAGAAGGATGTTTTGCAGGGAAGTAGAAAAATAAGAAAGCTAATGTTTTTCTTCGTTATTTGTTGATTTTATAAATGAAATATCCAGCTGAACTTATCAAAACATCTTGAGGCTCTCAGTCTTCGTAACTTTTAGACAAACATTCATACTGTCTTTCCATGCGATCTCTTACTGTACACAGAACCCAGCTTCAGCTCCTGTCTCAATAGTAAAAACACTTGTATTCTTCCCCTGCAAAATCCCTTAAGCCCCTACCTCCTGAGAAACCCTTGCAAAACAATGTCAGGTTTGCAAAGTCAAGCATTCAGAAGAGAGGAAACACCAGATCAGTTGCATTATTATAGAGATCATGTTTACATAGCCTCTTACCAAAAACATTTTCAGAACATGAAATAGACAGTCATTATGGAATTGAGTGAATTTATTATACTTTTTTAGCTTGTCATTTTATATCACTGCCTGCATATTGTTCCTGGGTTTAGAAAGTCCTGCATGGAATAATGATCTGTTATTTCCAAACAAGTTTTTTCTCAGATGATGTTTTTGTTTCTTCTCAGGGCTTTATTAGCTGGCATTAATATATATTTTTCCATAATAGGAAAAGTAGTATTGATTTTCTTAAAAAAATGTGAAGCACAGATTAAGGTCAGAAATATCAGTTTATTGGGATGACCATTTGAAAAGAGTATGGCTGGATATTTCAAATAGCTTTTATAGCACATGTTCAGAATACAATAATATTGTGTTAGTGATGTGCTCAGAAAATCTGAAAATCAGACTCTGTCCTATATCAATCTGGGAACCAGGAAAGAAGAAATAGAGTGGATGCTTATGATTCTTTGTTTTATCTTGTGAAGGGTCATCATCTTTAAAGGCTCTCACATGAACTAATTATACTGTACAGTCAGCTAGAATTCAAACACTGATGGGACATGTCTTTCCTTTCCATTGTTCTCTGATCAATGCTTTCACACTCCTTGTAATTTCCTGTTCCTTTCCTCCTGCTCTGGTGTCTCATCTTCCTTTTCCTATTTAAATTCCTGTTTTTCTGCCTAACAATACAATCCCTCTTCCACAGTGTTTAGCTTTTTCTTTATCACTCTGCATTTAACTGAAGAATCTCTCTTTTCTGCGCTGTCTGGTCCAGCGAATATTGAGAATCCAGAACAGAGAATTTCCTTGCTACATTTTCCAATATTTAGCACCATGGAAGCTCGTGATTTGTAAGACAATCTTGGAAATGGCTTTAAATTTACTTTGGAATTTTCAGGATATATGGGAGAAGTTTATGACAGAAAAAAAAGATAGAAAAGATTAATATTTGGCACTGCTCTGAAGAACTACAGGTGACTTTTGTTATTTCTGTCAATCTACGTCCTGGTCTACTTTCCCAAATACTTTCCTGCCTCAAAGGGGGCTGGATTTTTTTGTAGATGTGTATCTTACTCTTTAGGATTAAGATGTGTTTCAAGAAAAATGTGGAAGTGTGGACCAGCAGAAATGCTATGAAATGTAACACATTGCTAAATAGGAGAAGGGGAGAGAGTGCAGTGCAGGAACACTCTTAAGTTTGTTCTGTGTAAACAAGCAAGCAAGCAAAAACATTTAAACAATTGCTTTATTCTATCAGGATTTTATATTAGCTGGAAATGCCATGTCAGGAATTCTTTACCTTTGTCAAAGGAATTACCAACATAAATTTGCATGGATTTCACAAGACTGATTTATAATAATGTTAGAAAATGGATAGTTCTTATATTAATTGACTGTTCAGTACAAATTAATTTGCATAACTCCTATATTAAGAAATAACACCCAGTTAAATAAAATTCATACCACTTATACATTTTTTCAAACCTCATTTAATCAGATCACATTACCAACGTCAGGTAAATAAAGCCATAAATGTTATGAAACTTTTCTTATAAGGAAGTAAAGACCAGATTCAGTCTGTCTTTTTCACAGTATATAATTTATAATTCCTCAAGTAAGTCTTCTGCTTTCGGTGGGAATAAACACCAAGTACGTACTACATTTAAAAAGAGCTGAAAGAATCTTGCTGTAGCTAATTTATTTCATTCTTACCCAGGCCTTGCAAAATATTAAGCAAAATTGGCATCCAGTTTAGTTGATGATGAAAAAATAGCTCATTTAATTCATTCTGAATTTATGAATTGCTATGGTCTATAAATGATGTTGTACCGTTACGTTAGCGTCTGCTCCAGGATTCATGGTATTTTGAAGAGGAATGATTAAGGACATTATTAGTAAATCTACAAAGAACAGGACACACAGCATTTAAACATTACCCTATCATCTGTGCAACAAATGTTCAGCATCATTATGTTTCCACAATAGCAATTTGCTATTGCTCTATGGGGTAAGCAATCAATACAGGCAGGCGATGCTTTTTATATCAATAGAAAGTGAGTACAGCTTAGTCTGTTCCAGCCTTTGCAAAATCAATAAGCATGTCTTTTTATATGGCAGACAATTAGTCTCAGTTGCAGATGAGAGTGACAAGTTATGGGTTATAATTAACACAGGAAAGTCTTACAAAATGTTCATCCCTCTGTTTGTAAAATGTCATTTAACTTTTTACTGAGCATTAAACGTAAATATTTTTTGTATCAGTCCCTAATACACAAAGGGTTGCCTAGAATCTTAATTCTTTCACAGCAAAATAACAGCCTCTATTGTTATCAGAGTTTTTAGCAGAGTACACAAAGTGTGCTTAATACCTATCTGGATCTGTATTAAAGTATAGAGAATAACTTTATTTTTAAAACACAGAATAAATAGATTTCAAATCACACTCTGACCCCAATAAGACAAAGTGCATATGAACAGTTCTGCAGAGACTGGTTGCCATCAGAAACAGATAATTTCCTCCTTCACATTGGATTTCCTCCTTCACATTGGCAAGTTGTACTTACTAATGCACTGAAGCGGTAGAGCCCACCTATTCCTTTCCCCATTCTAGCTGTCCTCTGGTCAGTTCTAAGGAATCAAAAAGGAAAGTCAATAGATCCATGAAGACCTTATCACAGCTATTGCCTATGAGTCATCACCTCCTGTAACCTTATAGAAAAAACCCCAACATTTTCCTGAGTTTTCATTTAGAACTGCAATGTCAATAATGGTTAACTCGTAAAACACTAAAAATAGAATTTAATTATCATATGCAGTGTGGTACTTTTCAGTTAGAAGCATTCAATTGTGGATTTGAAAAATCAGGCAGTTAGATTCCTTTTCTTTGTTTGTTTGTTTGCTTTTTAGAATACTTAGGATTCAACACTTTTCTCAAGTCCTAGTATAAAGGGGTCTTCCAGGCCTTATATGTAGATGAGTAATGGTGAATTCAGTAAAATTTGTAATCTCACCACTGTGTTCAGCTGACTTAATTAATGTTCAAGGTCTTTAAAACCTCTAAAAGGTGGTTGGTATGGAAATACAAAGTACTTTCTTGAAACAAAACTTCATTGTTAATAATTCTACCTTCTATATGAGGGGAAAAAAAAAAAAAAGAAAACATATCCAAGTACTTGCTTGTGCATCTTCACCCTAAGACACATTTAAATCAATATTTGCAATTTTTTGTTTTAAATACCATACTTAATGCTTAAATTGAATTTAATTAGAAACATGAATCATGTTATAAGCAAGAACCTCAGAAAAGTTGTTTTAAAAAACATTATTTTTAAAAAGAAGAGAGAAAGTTCAGAAGCTCAAATTACTGACTGCATGTGTCCATATATGGATCTGTTGCTTCTGATTTTCTAGAATAGTTTTGTCTTTTAGACTCCTGACAACTGTTGCACCTTATCAATGGGTAGTTAAGCAATAACATTTATGATAGTACAGTTTTCAACTAGCTCTATTTGAAGTTTTTGTGATGATTTTTCTACCCATACCATTTTAATTGCTTTTTTAAACTAGGTTTTATCTTCTCTTTCTAACATTTTTATCAACACTAAAGAAGTTATCGGTAACATTCTTTATCTGTTTCTCTTAGTCTTTTATCTTTTTGCTTCTAACATTTTCCTATTTCTAATACCTCACGCTCCACTCTTTTCTCTGATTTTTTAAATGCTATTCAGTAATAACCTAACTGCTTGGGACGACATTCAATGAACATTAGTTCTCATTTGAGCTTTAACCACAGTAGTACTTAGCTTGTGAGTCCTTGTGTATCATGAACTCGTGAACTGAAGTCTTTTGCCTTGATGGTGTCTCAGTTTGCATACTGATCCAGCAAATGCTGCATTCAGAGAGATAAAAAGATGAAGTCCTCACAGGCTCAGTTCCTTACAGCCACAGACAGAGCACTGGTTCCCTCCAACTCTTGAGCTGGACATAATTCGTTAAAACATCTTTAATTCCTTCCAGTGTCCCTGTAAAAAATTGAACAACCAGTGGCTTCAGACCTCTATGAAAAATGAAATACAGAGGAAGCCCACTGCTTTAATGGTATAGAACTAGTTGATGCATAAATGACATCTCACATCTCGTCCAGAAGCAATTTAGGAGAGTGCTCTTTACTGTCCTTTAGCCTATGGCCGCAAAACATCAGGAGTCATAGAATATTTAAAACATACTCATAGGTATAATCTTTTGAGCTCTGGTAATAACCTAGCTATTCACCTCTTCTAACAAGTATTTAAAAGATCTATCTAATCGATCAAGAACAGCTTTGCATTGTATTTCTTCCTTTTTCTCCTTTTTGTGAAGGCAGGTTGGACAGTACTGTTTTCATGTGTGCTTCTGTCATGCTGTTGGATTGGTGGAGTCTTCAGACCATGGTCCACACCCATTCAGTTGAGACTGGACATGCATCCCCCTTGCATTTCTGTGGTTTTTATATTGTATGAGAAACCGCTTCAATAGGAGAAGGCATCCCTTGATTCTAAGAACCATAGATGTGGTTATCCTGTACCACAAGTAAAAGGATATTTACAGTATTTATTCCAAAGAAAAAGGAAGGTGATAACCCATTTGGGAATTAATTAACATACCCTAAATCCTTTTGATGATGTATGCTTCTGTCTCTCTGTAAAACACGGTTGTATTAATTGCATACTCCAAAGGGAAGTTGAGAATAAAAACATTAGATGGTGAAAACTTCAGATGTTACTATAGAGACGGATTCATGCCATTAATATGATAAGCTCTCCAGGCCAAGTTAGGGTATTATATATTTTTAATAGACATAAATACATATGATTTTAAAAAGAAGTAATTTCAAAGTTTTCTAATTGGGTTTGTTTTCTTCTATTTTGCTCTTTCCCTATCCCAAAGCATAACTGATTTAATATAATGTCTTAATTTTTAATAGCTATTTAATAGACCTGATCTCATTCTATAGCTAAAGAACATGAAGTATAGCTCCAGGGCAGGACACCCTTTGCAATTCCTGATCCTGAAGTTATAAAGAGTTTTGTCTTTTTTCTAGCTGTAAGCAGACCCAAGCGGTTGTTATGTCAGTAAGGATTAGTCAGGCATAGAATCATAGAATCATAGAATCATTTCGGTTGGAAAAGACCTTTAAGATCATCGAGTCCAACCGTTAACCCAACACTGCCAAGTCCGCCACTAAACCATGTCCCCAAGTGCCACATCTACATGTCTTTTAACACCTCCAGGGATGGTGACTCAAACACTTCCCTGGGCAGCCTCTTCCAATGCTTCACCCTTTCAGTGAAGAAATTTTTCCTAATATCCAACCTAAATCTCCCCTGGCAAAACCTGAGGCCATTTCCTCTCGTCCTATCACTTGCTACTTGGGAGAAGAGACTGACACCCACCTCGCTACAGGCTCCTTTCAGGTAGTTGTCGAGAGCAATAAGGTCTCCCCTCAGCCTCCTTTTCTCCAGGCTAAACAACCCCAGTTCCCTCAGCCACTCCTCATAAGACTTGTGCTCCAGGCCCTTCACCAGCTTCGTTGCTCTTCTTTGGAAATGCTCCAGCACCTCAATGTCCTTCTTGTAGTGAGGGGCCCAAAGCTGAACACAGTATTCGAGGTGCAGCCTCACCAGTGCCGAGTACGGGTGATGATCACATCCCTACTCCTGCTGGCCGCACTATTTCTGATACAGACCAGGATGTTATTGACCTTCTTGGCCACCAGGGCACACTCCCAGCTCATATTCAGCCAGCTGTTAACCAGCACCCTCAGGTCCTTTTCTGCCGGGCAGTTTTCCAGCCACTCTTCCCCAAGCCCGTAGCATTGAATGTGGTTGTTGTGACCCAAGTGCAGGACCCAGCACTTGGACTTGTTGAACCTCATGCAATTGGCCTCAGCCCATCGATCCAGCCTGTCCAGATCCCTCTGTAGACCCCTTCTATCCTCAAGCAGCTCAACACTCCCACCCAACTTGGTGTCGTCTGCAGATTTACTGAGGGAGCATTCAATCCCCTCATCCAGATCATTGATAAAGATATCAAACAGAACTGGCCTCAGTACTGAGCCCTGGGGAACACCAGTTGTGACCAGCCACCAACTGGATTTAACTCCGTTGACCACAACTCTTTGGGCCCGGCCATCCAGCCAGTATTTTACCCAGCAAAGAGTATGCCCATCCAAGCCATGAGCAGCCAGTTTCTCCAGGAGAATGCTGTGGGAAACAGTGTCAAAATGGGATAAGGGATTCAAGGCACATGTCTTAAAATACTTGCAGACATGGAGTAGTCCAGAACTCCTGTGTGAGCTTATTGCCACTCCAATAAAACTGTCTGTTTCATGAATTCTGTGCTTCTTAGCTAAAATAATTACACTTTATTTTGCGCTGCCAAAGTAGCTCAGAGCTGTCTCAATCTGCAACGGAATCAGCCCCAATCCTTTTTCCTATTTCATTATTTGCTACTATAGCTGTCTCAACCTGCAACAGAATCAACCTCAACTGTTTGCTACTTTATCATTTAAAATAGTACCAGCTATGCATGTCACTTAAAAATGAAATGAACATGATCCAATTAATTTTGCACTACTGGGTAAAAGAAAGCTAAACTGAAAGGTAGGTGTTAACTGCTATCTCCAGTTTTCAGACTGCTGCTACTTGATGCTTATGACCTAATTCTTTTACTGACGGCACTAATTTAAAGTGAGTGACCAAGCATTCCACTGCGATCAGAACAGTTGCACAGAGTAATCAAACATGCAGTTACTCAAGTGATTTTTACTATCCAAAAGACAAGTTAAGGCATCTACCGTGCACTTTTAAACAACATCAGTTTTGATCTGCAGAGAGACAGTCTGCAAAAGTTTTAAATGTTTCTCTATGGAGTATTTTAAAGCTGTGCTTTGATTAAAATAAAACGATTCATTCATAATAATACTTACTTAAATCTGAAAATATATCTCATTATATTGATTCAGATATCTGTGTAATGTCACTTTTAGGAAAAACAATCTGAAATTGTAATTTGGAATTTTTATAAGAGGTGTGTTTTAATTTTTGTTTTTTTTTTTTTTTTTTTAATAACCTTAGGAAGATAGTGGCTTTTTCCTCTTTTGATTTGTTCAATGTGATGTAATTTTGTATTTACAACTTGAGTGAGATCCCAACCAAATGGTGTTGTCTCTCTTTTTGAATCAATAAAAGAGACTGACTTGAATAAATAGTCTCACAAATAATTCTAATAGATACACAAAATTGACAGGATATCAAAATATGCGTCTACTTATAAGAACATGTTTAGTCCGATTAGACTTTCTAGATTGATTACATATTTAAAGATAAGAATGTATTTTCTAAATCAGGACCAAGTTTTTAAAAATAAATATATTCTAAGAATGTGTGAGTCATTGTCCTTAACACTTCAGTCTCTCAGGTGCTGTGGAAGTTATACTAAAAATGAGTCAGTTCAGAAAAGCCCTTAGGTGAGTGCAATTTTTCCCCAGAAATAATGATCTTAATAATACAACATATATTTGCTGGGTTTGTCAGGCTTGCTGACACAGATGAGCTTTATTACAATGTATATGTGTTAGAAGGGAGTAGGGAACTACAGAAATGTCTGTAAGAGTCTTAAGAAAATTGGAGAGTCTGAAATAGGTGATTTCACAGTGTCCTTGGAAAAGATTTAAATAGCTATGAGAGATTACTGAAGGATTTCAAGGGCCAATGGAAAGACACACAGGATGAGAAACACTTACAGAACCACAGCATTCAAGTGGTCTGGGGCTCTGGAGCGATAGCAATGAACTGGAGAGCTTTTGAGAGTTTTTTGGGGAGAGAAAAAAAATCATTAAAATTTTCCTAAAATTCTATTAAGAACAGCTATAGGAGAGCTATATGTTTCAAGTGGGATAACTGAAGGACAGAGGTCTTCAGTTACTGGAAGACAAATGTGAAAATATTTCATGATGTTTCCAGAACGAATTCAGATAGGTTCAGACTTGAAGAGCAGAATATTTTTGGAAATGTAAAAAATCCACTGAAAAAGAAAATCGTTTCCCATGACTTATTGTTTAATGTTCTCAATGTCTATTTTTGTCATTGTCCTGTATTTTACACCCAGTTTCTATTAGGTCAAGCTGGTGTTTTCTGTTGGGTCTGAAATGTCTCTATAGTGTCCCCAAAGCCAAATTCTCTGTCTTCTGGGGATGTTTTGAGAAAAGACTTGTTGACATGTCTCAATTGTGGTGTTTCCAGCACTCTGCAGTGCACTTCCTAAAAAACTGATTGGAGGACTCAGCTCCTCCTAGCACTCCCTGATGAACTTCATTAGCCAGTCAATACATACACTCTGAGAAAACATGGCAAAGAACACCCACATCTCTCAGACATACCAAATATCAGAATCTCACCTTCACAACGGCCAATACAGGCATCTGGGCCATCATATACTCCCATAAATAAGAGCAGGATGTTTCATAAGTCACTGGCATGCCAACACATTCCTCAGTCCTTTAGCTTCCAGAAACATAAGGTGCACTCACCCGAACTCCTTGTTCTCCTCTCTTCTACAAATGAGAGACTAGAGTGGCCAAATCATGTAGACATGTCAAAGCCTAAGGCAATACCAGGCAATTGCATAAGACTTTACTGACCAGTATCACATCTTTGCACAAGTCTGAAAATTCTGTAGAGAGAAGACCGTTGCCCATCTATCTTCTGAAAAGCAAAAAGAAGCCATTTGGTCATCTGCACCATTTCCCAGAGTAGCCCTTTCATATTTAGATGTGATCTTCAAAGGAGAGACAAGATTGTGCAGCTTCTCTGGACATATACAGCCCTGACCCTTTACTGGTGGAAATGAATCATCCATGACAAGTAGATTGTGTATTCTCCTTTCACATCATTACTTATGTGATTGCTAGCTCCCACTTTTTTCTTATGTGCTTTCAGGGTTTGTATTTCAAGAAGACGCTTGAAAAGGTATCCAGGAACAATCCACTGGATGGTCTTCTCTCTCAGCCTCTTTCTAAGCTGCTTCCAGCCAGTAAGTACAAAATTTTGGACCTATACCTCCAATAGTTTCCTGAGCTGCTGGCTGTTTTGTGATTCTCTTGCCCCTTGCTTATACTGTTCTACTGACTTCTGTACTAAACTTACTCTATCATGCAGACGGAATGATTCAGATATTTTACTTGATATTTCTTTTTCATGGAAAGAAGATAGACAGATGATTAAAAATGGTCAAACTCATTAAAAAAAAAAATTAGAGAAACAAAATCATAAGTGCTGACACATTTTACGTTCCATCCATCCATCCAAACATCCTTCTCTCATTTAACTACCCAGTGATTTCAGGAAACAGCTAAAATACTTCCCCATCTGTTTCTGAAATGCTTACAGTTCATCTTTCACACTCTCTTTTCTACTTTCCTATTGTTCAACCAACGTTTTCTCCTCTCCTTTTAACAGAAGGCTGGAGGTTAGACTGAAATGCACCTTGTATTTCATTTTGCTAATAGTCCAACCCACACACTGTCAAGCAGCAGAAAGATGCACTCTGACAAATGTGTCCTTCCAAAATAGAACTGACCCTGGATACAGCTGCTAATTCCCTTTTTATATACTCTATAAGTCACAATGAAAAATCAATCAAATGTCATCATTGCATCATTAAAAAATGAGATACAATATCTCTGAAGTCTGAGGGAAAAAAGAGACTGAGGTTAAAATCACAAACTGTAGCTATAATTTATGACTTCATTAAACTCTACGTTGATATCCTTATCTGACAATAACTTTTTTGCTCTTAAATTGTCGCAGGGGGAATGAATCACAAGGGGTATGATTAACTGAATCTCAAGAGGCCGTAACCAATTAGATAGGAAATAGGAACAGATGTATTGAAGATTTCTAATGTTCTCAATTCCTTCTTTCTCTTTTCAGCATCTTTGCAAGATGGCATCTATCCCAAAGATGTAGAGAGTTTTGAGAAAACATCATGCAAGGAGCCAATTTACTGATTTTTTTTTCTGTAAAATGAAAGAGTTATTGCATAGGTCATCATGTTTCCTTCCATATGATTTGGAATATTTGTTTTTGATAGCAGTCTTTGTCCCTTACAGAAAGAAAGAGGAGTCCATACTATACAATAGTGTTACATACAGATTTGGCACTGCAACATTGTGCTCTGGCAAAGGTGAAATCCTTTACATACAAATTATCCAACTATGGATATTTTGACTACAAAGGTCAATATAATATAATATAATATTTCTATATAGATATAAAAAGCATATTTTATATCTATATAAAAATATTTAGATTGAGGTCATAACTGTTTTTAAGCCTTATTTTGTCTCTTTCTTGCTCCCAAAACCAATGACTAAAAATTGTGGATTGAATAAAAAATACCCTTTTTGCAATGATTGCTTCTTTTTAAGGGCAAACAGACTCAGTCATCTAGTTACTCTTAATATGACAGATAAATTAAGAAGTAAAGAATTGCTTAAATTAATTTTTAGTGGCTTAAAGAATATGAAATGAAAGAGTTCTTCATCCGAAATTAAAAATAATTTGTGTTGGGTCAGTTAACTTTGGTACTAAATTACTAGAACTTCAACTCTAGCTTTGCATGTCTATATGTCTTAGTAATTTTACTCATATATGTTTTTATTCAGGACTAATTTTATCTGTGAAATACATTATACAAATACAAAATATTAATACTGTAAATATGGCATCAAAGCTTCTATGTTGATACAGAAATTTAAAAATGTATGTCCATTCTTTTCTTTGCTCTTATTGTTGTTATGTTAGTTTAATATAGAGAGCGTTCCAGAATCCATGTCCTGCAGAGAAAGGCCCTCCACAGAGTTAAGAATACTATGTCGGTTATGTCTGGAGAATAAAAGGGGATTTTGCATGAACTGGCCCCCAAACAGTAATTTTTAATCCAGTTGGGAATGGATCGAGTAGGATGTTGTCATAAATTTATCAAAGACCTTACTTCCTGAAACTAATACACAAAAATAACGATTAGCCAAGACGTGTTCTGATAACTACACTTCATTGACCAATGTATATTTCTTAATATTAACTTGATGTTAACATTTTCTATTAATAATTATATAAGAAGAAAAATGTATAAGGCTACCAGGTGTGGGTTTGTTGTGCATAAAAGTTATATGGCTTGGTATGGATTTTTTAACAATATGAGGAAATGCAATAAAAATATGTTGGTTAATTTTAAATACGGGAAACTGTTTATGTTTTGAAATGTCACTTTATTATACTAGAGAAATAAATAAAAGGCAAATAAAAATATAGAAGATCTGTCATGATTATATGAATCTCTAATATGAAAAAGACCATAGGCAGTCTTTTAGTCACATCTGTAATCATCTTACACAACTCTTATACAATCTCTTATAAGATTCTTTTCATCCTGTTTTTTTGTTTTCTGTTTTTGCATTTTAGGAAGAGAAGCAGTGTCGAACCTAAAGTGGCCATTTTGTAGCTGTGTCTTCTGGGCAGTATCTTCCTTCTCTCCCCCAGATAGTTGGTCTTTGGCTGGCTTCTCACGGGATCATGTTCTTCATTTGCAAGGGAAAAAAAATTAGATTATAAAGGAGTAGACCAAGTCATAAGTCTCATGTTTCTGAAGTTTCAGGGAGTTGAAGGAGATAATACACCAAAAATCTCTCATGATTGAAGTGTTTAAAGAATAGCATGCAAGAACGTCTGAGCTGCAAATGGTATCATGGAACATGATTTTAGCAGCTGCTGGGTGAAACGGGGAGGAAGAGGGAATGCTTACAAAATACTGAAAACAGCCAATGCTCCAAAGCCATTCAGACCTTAAAACAGAGAAACTAATAAAAACATTACCAAGAGGTCTCCCTTTGCATGACCATGGAGTTTCTGAACTCTCCCTTTTAATATGCTATAAAACACAACTGAAGGATTGTGTATTTAACCCTGCTTTTTGGGCATTGCAGAATGTGTGAGAATTTATTGTATTATTCAAAACACGTAAAGGGAGCACAAGGGAATAAGATATTTCAATTTAATTCCATAAACAAGAAACCACAAGAGAAATGCCTTCATTAGAAAGAAGTGAAAAGATTTTATCAACTTTTGATACACCTAACATAAATGCTTGCAGAAGTTTACAAAAAGCATCTCAATCCCACGTCAACATTCCTTCAACTGGGAATAAAAGAAAGAATACAAAATAAATTTTCATGAGAGACACCTCTCCCCAAAACACTTCTCTTTATTTCTTGGTTAGTACTACTTCTTAACAATTCAATGTATTACATCGTTGGTAGACTGTTGCCAGTATTTGAAATCTAGCATTTTTGGTTGTTTGTTTGCTTTGTCTCTTTTCTCTCTCTGGTCTTCCAAGTCATTTAACCTTGTTTTCTTATTTTTCTCCCCCAAAAACATTTATGCCTGAATTCCCCTGTTCTTTTAAACTGTTTCAATACCTGCAAAATCCATCTGCCTCAGACCTTTTTCTGCTACATTAGAGGATGAAAATTAAAATAACTTAATGACTCACTGCCTATAAAATTATTTTCATTTTATCACAAATTGTAGTATAGTCCCATAGTGAGTACAGCTTCAATGCAATCTTTGTGTTTTGTGCTCTGATTTTGGGATTTCAACTAAATTAAAGCCACCCTTTTAGTCAGAAACTGTGTATTAATCTGCAGGAATATTCTTTTGCAGAAAATAATACACTGCTGATCACTTGGAAAATTCTGGTTCTTGGTCACTCCACCTCATGCCTGAAAAATGTAGATAAAAAAATAGTACCTGACTTAGAGGGCTTTTTAAATGCATGCATGTAAGTTTTTTTTTCCTATTTTTTTTCCATATACTCATTAAGAGTTGTTTGGTTATTTTATTAGCAGACTTTGGGAATCAACATGCAAATATAAATGTAGGAGTTACCTGTATTTAGGAGCAGACCAGAATAATGCTTTAATCCCATCAATTTTGGCAATATCAAACTAAAGGAGACATCAGCTTGAACAATGTGTGATATTTAAATAAAAGCAGACTTTGTCTGCATACAAAGCATCACATTTTAAAATCACTCATTTTTTTTCCCCATTTCTGTTACAAAGAAAGCTGTACCAAAAAAAATAATTACTCACTTATTACATACAGGAACACTGAACTACTCCTTCCTAATTTTTGGGTCTACCTTTAGAGACTAGAGAGTATTTCCTTACACTATGCACCATGTTGAAAGACAAGGTGACCAGAACCTCAAAAATTACCCTTTTAGAAATTGAACAAGTGGGAATTATACCATGGAATCAGTTCTGGTAACAGGTTTTTCAAAGTTGCTCCTGATTTTGTCCACCTCTACTTGGCAAGATTATTTTTACTGTCTCAATTATTACACTATAGAGGACAAAAAACCCCATCCCAGATGTCTTTGGTTTTGCAAAGAACTACTTGAATAGCTGTTTTAATTTAGAGTAAGATTATTTTCTCCCATACTCAAATTTCATTTCCTGATTCATTCTGCATGAAGCCAATCTATTCATTGCATAAATTGAACATACTGCATAATAAGGCGATAATTGTGTTCCACTATAGACGTTCAGATGAAAATTGTTTAATATTAAAGCACTGATTTGTATCTGACTTTGCAATAGGATATTTTTTTATTTCAATGTACTGTATCTAAAATGGCCTTAATAACGATTTCCCCCTTATTTCTTCAGTAAGATGAGGTCAGCGTACTTTTCAATCTAATGAAGCTGATCTTTATGTGAATCATTAATAAAAATTGCTGTTGGTGCAAGGATTATTTTTTATCTAGCTTTAGCAAATGGAGAAGAAGCATTTTCTCAGTTCCTACAGTTTCAGCCAAACAGGCTGAAAAAAATGAAACTGTGCCTGTAAACATCAGAGCAAGTAAAGCATAAAGTTTGATTGTGACCAAAGAAACCTGGAAAATTGTGGCTCCCAGGCTTACCATGTTGATAAACTCAACTAATTTATTTCTGTGCTTATTAAAATGGTTTGAACTGCTATTCACAGTAGTTACAGCTGTGCCTAACTACAAATTACAGTAAGGATAGTTACAATTAATATTCATTGACTGACTAAAGACAGGTCTGTGTTATCCTAGTCACTGTAGGTTTTTGGGCTGTATGTATGTGGTATTAATGACATTTAAATTACCTAAAGATTTTATCTGAACTTCAATTTGAAGAGAATCTTGATTATTTAGACATGAGCTTCCTTCTGATGAGTGGAGCTACGCAGATTAACAAGAAAAGAACTTGGTGAATACAAGCATTTTCAAAGGGTCTATATTCTTATTAACTAGTAGTAATATATAGGACAAATATCAAATGGAAAGGAGGAGAGATTTCTGTGGCAACATTGAACAGCAGGTTTAGGACTGTGGAGGTAGGTGGAGAACTCTCCTTTGAAGAGTTTTGATGAAAAAAATGCTTTTCAATTTAATAAATAAATAAATAAATAAATAAATGAACCCCAAACCAAACCAAACCAAACAAACCAAAGCAAAACAAAAACCGCAAAACAAAACCCAAAACTTTCTGAATCAGTGACTGTAAGAAGAGTTTTAATTTTATTTTTAGTGCAACATTTCAAAGATCAGATCATAGACCTGTCAACAAAGATACTCATGGTTTCTAAGAAAGCATTTTGGCGAGAACATCAGTAGGAGGTCAGAGGGTAGACATGACAAGAGCAGTGACGTTGAAAAGGAGTACAACTGAGATAGAAATATTTCAACAACAGAAAAGGTCTAAAACAGAATCAATAATCTTCAAACTATGTTCAAGTTGAACACAATTGTTCGGTTTAACCTGATTATATTAATCGATGAGACAATTTGAAACAAAAGGTGATTACTACCTGGGAAGAAGAGGTGGATGACAAGAAAAGGTGATAAGGTCATGAGCCCTCATGGAAAAGAAAAAGAATGACAGGTAATTATTATCCACAGAACAACAAGAACTTTGCTGGAAAGGTATGGAAAACTATAACATGTTTAGATTCTTGGTGATACATTAGGATACTTAGTCCTCAGGAGTCAAAGCTTTCATTTTGGCTTTCCGCACAGATTTGTTTTTAACATAGGAACGTAGAAAACACAGCTGTTAGAAGAACCTTCTAGTGCTCTCATTTGTCTCTGACTGGTTCTAGTCTTCACAAGCATACAAGAAGGTCAACAGTAATCTTAAGCAGATGTGGAAATGAAATTTTCTTCACTGCGGAGCCTTTACCATTTTATTTTACTTGCTTCCTATCAATTATAAAATTCCTTGAATAGAGAGACCTATTCAGTTAGTCCAGCAAGATGTGGGAGTTTCTATTCTTGTTTGTGTTGAGTTGACATTTTTTTCACATTGTTGCCATGGTTTCCTTAACATTTTTCACTCTTCTGCAATCCTTGCTGATACCGTTCACAGTGAATTCCTGAATTCTGCTCTAGTTAATGATTTTCAAACAAGGTCACCAGCACACACTGTGTTGTTAATATTCACTTCATTCATCCAAATGCCTCATTTACAATGTTCTTGATTCGTCTGCAGATTGTTATATTTTTGCATCTGTGTTGAATAGTTACAGAGATAAAATATGCAACCTTGGCATACATCTCTCTCGATGTTACATTGTTTAGCAGCTTCACAATCTGTTTGTATTGCTGCTTTCTCCCCAAGTACACATTTTTTTCATTAACTGCATATTTCATGTCACCATTACATATTCAAAAATATGTATTAATCTGACATATTGGGTTTTATCAACAGTCTTTTCAAAATCAACAAAACATTAATGAGCTTTTCTTTAAACTTCTAATACATACATATATCATAATTTTGTTTCTTATGCCTAATTCTATGTAGAATCCAAACATACATTATAATCAGTACCTTGATAAATACATGTGCAGAGGTGTTTTAACAATTCTTTTTTACTAAATTTTATACTTTGATGTTGTTTATAGTCTTTGATGAAGGAATAAAGACCAATTATTTGAATAAGTTTGTAGATATATTTTGTAAAATTTTAAGCATGTTTTAGTTTACTTTGAGGGAGCGAAATTTTTCAAGTTCTTAATACCATCCTGCCGACATATTCTTTTTTGCTTGGTACTATCTAGCTTCTGCCTAGATGCCATTTTGTAAGTATGAGAGCTTCACATCTGTAGCTTTACCTTCAGATTTATAAGAATCACAAAAATCATTCAGATATTGGCTATTCATATAATAGCCCTTCATTTCAGAAGTTGTATAGGCATAGAGTCCACATTTATGTCATTAAAGGATGGGTTATAATTAGCTATGTCAATATTTTTTATTTTACATTCCCCTTGGGCATAGGCTGCTGGTGGATCTTATAAACTACTGATAATAAATGACAGTCAGTGTGTGGACATTAAAACTACAGGAAGCTTTAGAGTCAAAGTCACCTTCTGACATTGATCTCTCCAAATAATGTGCACTGCTTTTCTGGACAAAATGAGCTAGATGAGTGTGATGGCACTTCACTTTAAATCAATGCGTGCTGGATTAGCTACTCTAAACTAAATGATTTGGTGCCAGAGACAGTGTGCAGGTGGAAATGATCATTGCAGTCATTGCTTTATATAACTATTGTGAAACAGAATGGCTTGGGTCATGCTTGCAGGTTCCTAGAAGTATTTATTACATGAGCTGCAGTTTAATTTGAGGACAGGCTATCAGGCTATCTGGAGAAACAGGTATCTTTGGAATGAGTAGTCTTCTGGGACCCAAAACTCATAGTGACTTTTCATGTTTCACATTTCCACTGAGAATACTGTGTGCTTTTGCTCTGTCCTTTTTATTTTCTCTGTTAGGCTTGAGCCACAAAGAATGAACTTTGCTTTTTTCCTAGTTGCAGTGTTAAAATGAAAACACCAAATTAAGGATATGAGTATTGTTCAGACTACACTGGTTTTGAAACTGTACTTGAACTGTTCCAGCCTAGCAAGCTTGAGCCTCAGAAGCAAGACATCTGGAGGTGACACTAACCAGAGTTTCACTCTATCTCACCAGGCTTTATGGTCTGCAGTGCAGATGTACACACAGACTCTAGTTTTTCTCACTATGAATGTCACAGGTGTTAAAGCTGGATGAGGAAATAGTATTGGCAGATACTTGTATAAAAAATAGAACCTAAAATTTTTACGCTGTCTGGTTGGTTCTTGTTGCAGCCTGCTGGCTCCATGATGCAGAACCTTGAAATTTCTGCAGAAAGTCAGCCTGGTATTATTATTTAAAAATAGAAAAACAAAGCTACTCGCTTCATTTTAGATGTTTTTGCTAATATGTTTTATGTTGTTCTCAATGTGACATGCCATGGAATTTAAGTATTGGCTTTATATAATTGTACTATGAAAAAATAGGAGAAAAATTTAGGGGCTCACAAGGTCACAACAGTTGATTTTGCCTTCTATGTGTACAGAATGTAAAAAAAAAAAGATGTTTTGTAGATTAATTTGAATTTTTAAATTATCTTTCTCTGTGTGTACATTCCGTGTTTGCTTTTAGTGCATGTATTAGCAAGAAGGGTCACTGCCAGATCACTGAAAGCACAAACTTTAGCCAGTTAGACTATCTGCAAGAACAGATACTGTATATGTTGTTTAAACATGTGTGTCAGGACTCTATCAGAGCAACACTGCTTCTGAATTGCTAAAAAAATTGCTCAGAGAAATGGTCTGTTAAAATATTAGATTTTGTTATTTGCTACAAATGGTTTAATAGTTTTCATCCATGTGATCTTCACTTGGGAACAAAAAACTCTGGGTTATATTTTCACGTCAGGGTAATAAGAAAAACTAATCATTTTTTTTATTATCATGTGGAAAATTACCTTTGCATGCTTCACCCTCTTTCTTCATGGTAAGAGCTATGTAGCATGCTCACCTATCAGTTGATAATAATGTAGGCGAATGGCTAGGGCATGATTGCAACAAAGAATGTAAGGACTTCTTCAAACAGGACCAGAGAGAGAGGAAAGGGGTACCTATCCCAGGAATTGCTCTGAGCCAGGGCCAAACAGATGAAAACAGGCCTGATCAGGTTTCTGCCACAGCTGCTATTGATCCTACTGGAGAAAAAAAATCTCTGCAAGATGCCGGGAAACGAGTAGGGAAAGACAGGGGAGGACCAGTGGTAAATGTCACAGGTGAGACAGAGTAAATGACAGACCAGAGTGGATATGGATACCGGGGCTTAATTAAGGACAAGGGCAATGAGAGCTTTTACCCTGCTTGATTATCTCACATATCCAGCAACTCGCTCCCCCGCAGCACTATGTTCCCTAGGTCTCACCACCCCTTCACCACAGGGAGGTCGTGCTGGCCCAGGAGGGTCTTCAGAAAATCAGGTTTGTTCATTCTGTGCTGCTGCTCATCGTTACCCATCTTTGGTGTTGCTGGCAAAGGTCCCTGAGCATCCCCTGGTTTTTGTCTCCATACAGCTCCCTGATTTCCAGGATCTTCCCCTATTTCCAGGATCTCTCCTCCAGCCAAGATCTTCACCTTTTCAGGATCATCTTCTTTCCAAGACCACTTCTTACAGGAATCCTTCTTTTCAGTGCACGTCCTTCTTTCCAAATCCTCAATTCTCCTGTTTTCCAAATTTAAACCGTCGATATGCTGAAACTCAATACATGATCAGCTTCTTAATTAGTTTCTTTATTAATTGGAGGATTCAGGACATGCCACTTTTGTTTAGTCCAGATGCTGACAAAATTTACAAATAGCCCATATCTGTTGCTGCCAGCAAGTAGCGGCTTCTGCTTGGTAGTTCAAAAGTTCAATTTTGGACATTCATCCCCCCCCCCACACACACACCCACATACATATATCCAATTATCTGCTGTTTGTTGGTGTCCACAGTGTAAGCTGTTTTTTCACCTATGACAGCAGGTAAAAGATCATTTTGGTAGGGAACAAACAAAAAATATCCAAGCAGCCAAAATGTGTTGCTGTATGTCTGCCTATAAATGTAGAAGAAAAAAAAAAAATCACATGCCTGAATACTCTGTGATGCGTCTTGCCATTCTACAGTAACATCATACATTATGTTGGTGATGATGCAGCATTGCAATTGTGAAATATTTTCAAAACCTTGCTCATTTTGATGGGAAGATTTTTTTCTTCAGCTTGTGAAAGGAGATTGAGTGACCAGGATATAACCATCTTCTAGTTAAAATTGAACGTGCTTACAATCAAACTGGAATTAGTTTGGGGGTAAAGACAGACAGAGAAAAATAGAGGAAAAGAAAAGAAGAAGAGCTGGAGAAATCTGATGAACTCTAGCTCAGAATGTCAGCTGAGCCCCCTTTAGACTCCATTCCACATATCTTTCTCTGAGACATCTGTCTAGACTGCATCTCTCGTAGAGTCCTATTAACTCTTCAGGTCTACTGACATCTGTTGCTTTATTAGCAACATTGCCAAGTGTTTACAAGAAGAGTAAAAATTCTGTAGTTTAAAATTTCTAGGGAAGTTGCATTAAACAATATCTCTCTCTCTCTTTCCGCTTTAGTCTTTTATAAGCCTTTAATACCAAAGTGCAGGTTTTTTTCAAGTGGAGTCATTATCACTACAGAAGATTCTTATAAAATCTTTGTTTTTCCTGGTGTATTTATCGAAGGAGAAAAAACTTGGGAGTTGAAAGAATAAGGAAGAAATCAAGCAAGAAGGTAATTTTTTGAAACTATGTGATTCAAAAGCATCCTTTTGTTATACAGTTGAAGGCACATCTTACTCTTCACTTTCATATCATAATAAACAGTGTCTTCCGGAGTTGCATGGTGACAGCTTTATCACTTCCAGGCAGCATGTTAGTCCTGCCCTTACTAATGAAGCGATAATATCTTTTTTTTCTGGATCACTCAAAATAAGCTTTACAGAGCTAGTATATTCTCTGTCATTGTGGCATGGTGACATGTCAAGCCAAGAGCGTAATGAAATTTAAGAAATCTGCACAGTTAACTTCTGTTCTCATCTCTTGGTTTTCCCCAAGAATCCTGACATATTGCTGAAGCTACTGCAATGTTAAAGAACAAGAGACAAATTTACAAAAAAAAAAATTTAATTTACTGAAGCCAGGGATTTCTCAAAGATTTGAGTACATGAGTACTTTTCTAGTAATCTCAGAACATTCAGAAACACTTTAAATGGAGCCTGTATGATGCTGTGTTTTGGATTTGTGACCAGAACAGTGTTGATAGCACATTGTTTTAGCTATTGTTGAGCAGTGCTTACACAGCATCAGGGCATTTTCTTTTTCCCACTCTGCTCCTCCCAGCAAGTAGACTGGGGTGGGCAAGAGGCTGGGAGGGGACACAGCTGGGATAGCTGACATCAACTAACCAAAGGGATATTCCATACAATATGACCTTGTGTTCAGCAACAAAAGCTCAGGGAAAGGAGAAAGAGTGGACATTTGGGGTTATGGCATTTGTCTTCCCAAGTAACTGTTACACTTGCTGAGGCCCTGCTTTCCTGGAAATGGCTGGACACCTGCCTGCCAATGGAATGTAGTGAATTGAATGCCTTATTTTGCTTTGCTTGTGCATGCAGCTTTGCTTCACTCATTAAGCTGTCTTTACCTTGACCTGTGAGTTTTTATCATTTGTGCCCTTCTGATGCTCTCCCTCACCCCGCTGCTGGGGGAGAGAGTGAGTGGCTGGGTGGGGGTTTAACTGCTAGCCAAGGTCAATCCACCACACAAATTAAGTAGCACAAACACATTAAAAGATGCTTTTGACCCTCAGATTTTAATGAAAAGACTTTAATGAGAGTCTGTCTTATACTGGATATGAATCCAAGGAGCTTGATCCTGTCTCCACTAACTTTCACCCAATGGGATCAAGCCTTGAGCAGTTCAAGATTTGGTTCAAAATATGCTCCATGTCTCTCTCTGCAGTAAATTTTGAGTTAGCACAACCAATCTTAGCCATAAATCCTAATACACACTTCTCATAGATCCTTGTTACCCTAATCATAGGAAAAACTGAAAGTTGTCTATATTTTTTTCTTCCTTTATCTCCAGTTCTGTCGGGATTTAATTCCAACACTCTACACTGTGGTGTTTCTGACTTTCTTAGGGACATCCCAAGTTAGAGTAGTTAGTAGGTGGTGACAGAGCAGTCTGTGACAGCAGGGTCTTAATTCTACTTCACTTCTGCCTTCAGGTAGGTGATGGAGGGGTGAAACACTATCCCATTAGCGTGATCTCACATATTTTGCATTCATTTTTCACAGATTGCAAAAGCGGAGAACATAATGAGACCTCCTGAAATCTTCTGACACGTTCAAACATTAAATGATCTTAATAGCAACAGATTCTTAAAAACAGTAGCTATGTCTTAAAATGCCTGAGGCCTGGGTGCAAATGGATTCAGTACTCTTGCCTCAAATTTTATGTACATTTGCACCATATATTACAGTAAAAGTAATGATACAAACAATATGGAGACAATGCAGGATTCCTGCTATAAACTATAGCAATTCTTTATGGTGTAAAACTATTCTATGTCCAAACACAAGAGAGTGGTTTTATAGGTTTTATAGTGTAAACATCTCTGTCGTCGTATTTTCAGTAGTACAGTATCTCAAAGATGAACAGGATTTAGTGAAAGAGGGAGTTGATGATTGTACCTTAGGTAATGATTTTCTTCAATCATGAGTTTTTCACATCTGTCCATGACCAACCTGAACAGTAGTTTCCAGGCTGCAATTATATCAAATGCCTAAGGTAATTAAAACTGAAAATTTACACAAGTTTTAGATATGGGTGTGCTTATTGTGTATAACTATTTTTGATGGATGTTATAATTGCATAGTAAAAATAGGTGTGGGTATTCTATAATGACTACATATTGGCCTGTTAAATGAAATAATTATTTTCTGTTGTAGATAGTTTCAGTTGCATATTAACTCCATTATTATCTTGTATTTTAGTAATTAATAATCCGAATTATAATCAGAGGGTTTTTAGCTACTAGTGTTTAAATGTTATTTAATATTTTTCCTTCTTTGTCCAATATAAAAATAATATTTGCCTAAAATTATCCCTGAGCATATAGTAGTATTAGTTTCCATAGCATCTCTGAATACACTTTCAGGCTTTCACTAGATTTCAGTTCTTCAAATAACATTTGGAAGTGTGAAAAGTGTGAAGAAAGAAAATTAATTAAAAGTATGATTTTTATTTACTGTATAGCTTTACTAGTGCTTATCAATTTTGAGCACTAAATTGTCTGTGACATTCCAGTCAGTGCCATGAACCCTTTGGTCATAATAGTTCTTTGGTCTGACTACATTACGGGATTAACTCTTGACTGAATCTCAGATAAAAATTTCTGAGCTTCCTAAAAATATTTTTTAATAGTCCAGCTGTCTTCAGCTGTCTGATTCAGGTTTCAGTCTGAGAAGTAACTCTTGCCAACTGCAAAGTTGAGAATGCTCTGTGGTTACAGTTTGGCATTTCAGAACAAATGAAAATAACAAAACCAGGTTTGAAACGAAAAAGTCTCAGTAAGTCTGTTCTCCTTCATTGCATGTACAGACTCAGCCGTCTTCTGCCACACACACATATGTGCATGAACATACACATTCCCAGGTAAAAAATAATCTTTAGAAAAAACCCAGAAATTTCTGGCACAGAGAACTATCTCTATTCATTATGTATTTTACTCTTTTGATTGAATTCTCACTATCTTGTTACCTATATGAAGCAAAAAGAGCCTTGAAATAGGACTTTTATCAAGACTAAAGCAGCTGGAGAATCATCTTTTGAAACTGTATTTTCCCTCTACATGGAGGTGTGGAAAAAAAAATTAAATTAATTAAATACAAAAAATAAATATACTGGAGCCTTAGTAGGACCCATCCATCTTTTGTTTCCCTCATTCAGGAAATCTTGCATTTTCTGGCACAGATTCTTGCCATTGTCTTTTTGTAAAGGCTTACCTGTCTTGCTTGTCTTCATTTTTGCATAGTTCTTGTGCTTGGCTTCATTTATCTTCTTTATGATGTGTCCACTTGGCTACATACTGTTGCATCAAATTCTGTGCTTCTCCCCCTAGTTAAACACAGTATTTTAAGAGGCACAACTGCAGAGGTAGACCACGGTATAAATATTCTTAGAACAACCTGTAACACCTAGAGGGTTTTTACTCACAATATTTGTCACTGTCTAGTTATGGATTTTGTTAATTAGGTGAAAATATCAGCATACACCGTAATATTCTCTGATTCTCTCCCTATGACTTTTGAGAAGCACATTCTGCATCAAGTCTTAATTTTTTTTTGTGAGCTCTCTCCCAACCCCATTCAAACATAGGCACTTCCCAATGATTAGTGTTATTGTAACTGGAATTTTACTGATACATTCAAGAATTTGCTCTTTTTTCCTCAGAGTTTGCCTTTCTTCCTTTACTAAGCAATGATAAACCACACTTTTGGAAAAGAACATATAACTTACTTTTAGACGTATACCTTACTTATAAACAGTCTTATAAGAACTGCTAATGGAAGAAATGGAGTCTAACAAATAACATTTCTAGGGTACAATTCATTGAAACATTTAATTTGTTTTAAATTCTGAGATAAGGAAGCAAATACTTTCTCCGCCATATACCATTTGTGTGAAAATATTTTTCTGTGGAACTCGGTTTTCCATTTATAAAATGGTAAAAGTAGTTGACTACCTCATAGATAGAAATATATATATGAGACCTTGTGGTGGTTAAATACAACAGTAATGATGTTCTGTAAAGAACTGACTGAAGTACAAGTTATTGTTTTCTGGATTGTACCATTAGAGTTTCAGAGACATTCTAGTCTTTCTATTTTCGAAGTACTAAAATAAATTAAAAAAAAAATGAAGAAAATGTTCTATGATGATTATGGGAAAAGAAAGGTTAAGTGCTCATTTTAAGCCCATTTCTATAATAAGGAAATTAAAAATGAAGCTAACTTACCAGTAGGACCACTATATTTCCCTTTCTGTGCTACCTTTCTCATCACTTTTAAACGCATATTAAGTGAAAATCGATTGTATGCATGTGGCTAAGACTAGACTCAAGTGTAGGGTGAACCTACATTTTCTTATATGTGTGTGAATTTATAGATCTCAGATTGTATTCAAGAAAGATATTTTAGAAGTTGTGAGAAGAAATATTCATGAAAATTTCATCAGCAGCTCAAGTCAGCATATGGCACTCTGTCTGGCAGGTAACTCATTTCCCATTATGATTCTGTGGCACATTAATAATGTCCTTTCCTTTTCACTACAGCTAGTAATATTCAAAGCTGCTAGTACAGGTTCATAATTACTGTGGTTCTGATAACAGTTAATAAATGTACAGCAAGTATGGTGATACATAATTGGCAAATCCGGTGTTTCCTCATCCACTTAATTAGCTTTCCCTTTGCATAGTGCGCAGCACTATTTTGACTTTTGGGGGTATGTGTAATTTTTTGAAAGTAAAAAGGGTGTGATGTCTCAAAGGTTTTTTTACGTTAGAGATTCAATAGTAAAAGAAATTGGCCAATGAGTTGTGATTTTCCCAGTGGGAAGGTAAGCCTGTTCTTCCCCAAGAAATTGCAGGCACATTGTGAGATGGCATGGTGTGGCATATGGACTGTATTACTTATTGGCTGTCTTCCTGAGCTGGAATTGTGCTGCAGTACCCAGACATAACCTGCTGTCTTTATATGCCGTTTTCCAGTAAAGGTGATGGCTTTAGAGCATAAATCATCTCTTACTTGATTTTTCAGATAAAACTGCTGTAGCCATCCATAGCCGCACTCCAGTCATGGGATTTGTCCCATCAAGTTTCAGTAATGGCAACTAGGTCATAGCTTTCTAGCAGCACGGTGGCTTCCAATTCCTCTTGTTTGTTGCCCATGCTGCGTGCATTGGTGTAGAGGCACTTCAGCTGGGCTGTCGGCCGTGTCACCTTAATTCCTTTGAGATATTTCACCGGTTTTCCCCTGTTGGCTCCTATTACCTCCAGAGCCCCTGGCTCATCCCCATAAGACTTCAAGTGTGCTCCAGTGCACCCAGCACATCTCAGACCAACAGGCTGAGGGCCCTCGCTAGCACCCCGTCCCTCTAACCTTGGCGTGTCGTCCCATAGCTTGTCACAGGCAAGCCTAATATTATCCCCCTCCCCCTTCAAGTCTAGTTTAAAGCTCTGTCAATCAGCCCTGCTAGCTTGTGAGCAAAGATCCTCTTCCCCCTTTGAGAAAGATGAATCCCATCCGATGCTAACAGGTCTGGTGACACATAGACCATCCCATTATCAAAAAAAACAAAATTGTGGCAGTGACACCAGCCATGGAGCCATGTATTAGTAGACTGGGTCCATCTGTTTCCTCCTATATCGCTGCCCACAACTGAAAGGATAGAGGAAAAAATTACCTGTGCTCCGGATTCCCTTACGAACCATCCCAAGGTCCTGAAGTGTCTTTTGACTGCCCTTGGACTATGCGTTGAGGCTTCATCACCACCCACATGGAAGAGCAATAATGGGTAATAATCTGAGGGCCATACCAGGCTAGGAAGTTTCCTAGTGATGTTCTTAACTTGGGCCCCAGGGAGGCAGCAGTCTTCCTTAAGAGGAGAGTCTGTCCAGCATATTGGACCCTCTGTTCCTCTCAGAAGGGAGTCACCTACAACTATAACCTGTCTTTTCTTCCTCGTGAAGGTGGTCATGATACCCGGGGTAGGCCTTTCTAACCTTGGCAACACCTCTGGTGTAGATGGACCATCATCCGCATCATCTGTTGACTGAACTTCCACATTGAAAACCTCATACCCATTGTACAAAGGCATCTGGAAAGGTGAGGTAGGCAAGGAGGGGGTTCACCTGCTGACCCGGGCGTAGACTTGCCTCCATTCACGCCTTTCCTTTAAGCTACTGCCTTCTGCCTGGTGGGGGGAGCATACAGGATCCTCTTGATCTTGTGTTTTTTCTGGTGGCTGTTCCTGTTTCTGTCTCAGGGAGGGCAGAGCATGGTTCCACCAGTCTCTTTTTCTCAGACTTCCTGATGTTTCTTAACCTTTCTACTTCCTCTCATAGTTCTGCCACTAGGCTGAGCAGATTGCCCACTTGGTCATACCTCACGCAGCTGTTCTCACTACGGCCATCCATTACCAGTGAAAGGCTCTGGCATGCACTGCAGTCTGAGACCTGGACGGCTGCATGTTTTCGTGGGAGCTCTGTCTGGGTAGCCACATCAGTTCTGGTGAGTGCAGAGGACATAGTCTTCTGCCGGCTGGATACCATAGCTTAGCTCCTTCTGGGAGCCAATTGAACCAATTGACCACCAATTGAACTCACCTTTTGATCTGGTAGAGTGACGATGCCCTTTGTGCACGCTCTTCTGTGCAAACTGCCACTCAAACTGCCACGCCACACCCTGGCTGACGCACTACATCCTATTTGTCTGCTCTGGTCACAGCGCTCCTGGTCACTAGTGCTCCCTAGGCTGCTTTCTATAGGTGTGAATACGCAGATGGGGCGGACCTCTCTTTCTGCTGCTTTTGTTTTCTCTCATTCTAATGGGCTTTGTAAGAATTAGAGATGGTGTTAGATCTTAGTCACTGTCAAGACATGCTATAATTAACCTGAATTAAAAAAAAAAAGACTTATAAAAATATATATTTATATAAATTAATTGGATTTTCACAAGTATTATAATTACCCATACTTTTGTTTAAAGATTTTAAATAGAGTGTAATTTTCATCATGAAACATTTGCAGCTTCCCTTCTGTGGTGGTGCATCCCCCCCACTGTTTCTCCTGGGCTGCTCGTTAATCTCAGAAATTCCCATGAATTGGTGTACTGAGTCTGACAGTTGAGCGCTCCTTGACCATATCAAAGTCTGCATGGCTGAGGCTGGGAACGTACTCCCAAAACTGCCTGTCCCAGGCGCCATCTTATCTGAGTTGTAGCTCAGTTGAAACAACACCGAAACCTTCAGAATTTTACTCACTCCTGTCTTGGACTGTGGCCAGGATGGAAATGTACAGATGACTGAAGTCAATCATCTTGCGCACCTATAAATGGTGGTCCTAAGTGAGACCCTTTGAGCTCTCCTGGATCGCAGCAGGTTGCGCCCAGAATCTCCCTCTGAGTGAAACACTCCTCAGAGTTTGCAAACTTTCGAGTTTGCGATATTCGGAGGACTGTCGCCGGCTGGCACGGGACCTGGGCTGCAATGCTCCTCGAGGATCAACCCTTCGCCCATTGAGAAATGCCAAGACATTTTATGTGACTATTTCACTGAACTTGAGGGGGATTTTTATCAGGTATATCTTTGTATACTTATCCATCTTTGCATCCATATGCGTGTGTGTGTGTGTATTGATGAAAGTACCTGCTAGCAAATATAGTCTGCTAAAATCTTATGCTCTATCTTAAGATTGTAAATGAACCTTAGACTGCTGCTAAAGACATAATCTTTAGACATATACTGTTGACCAAGTCTGGGACTAAGGGTAGGCCTAGTCAGGTCTAATCTGAACCTCGTGACTCAACGGGAGGGTATCCTTACCCTTTATGTATCAGACATATACCGTTGCCCAAGTCTGAGACTAAGATTGGATCCAGCCGGGTCTTCTCTGAACCCCGTGACTCAACGGGAGGGTCTCCCTTAACCTAATGAAAATTTTCGGCCTCTCTATAAATCATCCCAACTCAGTTCTAACACAATACCCTGGCTTCGGCTGGGATAGATGTAATTTTCTTGCTAGTAGCTGGTATAGTGCTGTGATTTGGATTTAGTATGAGAATAATGTTGATAAGACGCTCATGTTTTAGTTGTTGTTAAGTATTGTTTACACTAGCCAAGGACTTCTCAGTTTCCCATGCTCTTTTCCTTTGTATTCTTCATCTGTGTACTAAGTGATAGAGTGGACCTTGCCATCGAACTCTGCTAAGTCGCACTTTTATAAATTTCTATTAAAATCACTTTCTGCTAATATCATCAACAGTCATTCTTTGAGCGGCCTCTAAACCACTCATTCGCGACACCTCCTTAATCATTAAACAGACACAGACCTTCTTTCTAAGTTTTATCCCAGTTACTAGACTATTAATAAATCATCTTTGTAATAGAGCTGTTCAAATTAGCGAATTTTGGATTTATAAAAATATTCTGGTAAAGCTGTAAATTACAGCCTTTAGTAAATAAAACCAGTCTTATTTAACAATAGTAATCTATGAATAAAATGATTATAACAGCTTTGTTTGCCATGTTTGTTTTTTCTAAATTACTATTCAACAATTCTTTCAATTCTTCAGATCTGCCTATAACAGCTTCTCCATGTGACTCATTCTGTTTTGGAGGGCAAGACTTGGACAACATGATAAGTCTTTTTGAATCAAGTATTCTCAACTAATTTCATTTTTATAACATTATAACATTGACAGTGAAGATTTTTTTTATTTTGCATCTTTTTATAATTACACTTCAAATCAAAGATTAAACAGTGATGTGGCAGTCAAATGAATAGAAATGCCTTTGATTTTATAAGGGGAATATAAGACAGTCAGTAAAAGAAAATTTTTAATAAATAAGCTTTTAAGTGTACTTGTATCCTAAGTGCACTTGTATAAATATCACATTTTCCCCCAATTTTTTAATTTAATTACATTTGCTTTGACGGTGTTTACACCTTTCTTTCTGCTTGCTGCAAATAATGAGCAAATTCACTGGCATGAATGCTAATGTAAAATTAATTTTACCTGTGTATTGCCAAACATTTGTAGGAATAAACTATCATTCATATACAACATTATTCACAAATGAAATCTCATTATAAGATTTTGGTTCATTAAATAAAATAAATGGATTTTATTACTGTGTTTAATCAAAACAGCTGGACTACAAAATACAAAAACGTTTAAAATTAGTTGTACTTTAAAAGCTACTGATCAGGAGTTTGTGCACACAATTTGTCAGATGACAAGGTAATAGCTCATATGTGAACTGGAGACCCAAATTAGTTTGTTTGGGATTTTTAATGAAATTCACCCATGAAGTAAGTGTTTATTTACAGGAAGCATATAAACAGAATTAAACTATAATAATTTGTTATGAATTACTTGCCAACATATGACTTATATGTTGGGTCACAGTTTCAGTAGGAAACAGCTGCTCATTATTTACATAAAAACTGTGATAGGTCTAAAAAGCAGCCTGTTATGCTGTGCCATGTATTTAAAAAGAAAAAAAAATTAAAAACTCAAAACATAAAAATAATAGATTGTGTCACCGTATTTTGCAAACCTGCTATACTTAAAAATTTTCTTAAAGCTCTGGCTTTAAGAATTAAATTATTAAATGAAAAAATTCATTTATTTAAAGAAAAAAAATGATGGTTTTGTTACAAGAATAAAGCTCAGGACATGATATAAACCCAAGAACAATATGAAATAAAAATAAACAAGGTAAATAATTTTAAAATCTCATTTTCTAAACTTGGAGATAAATATATCTTGTCTTGACAAACAGTTCATCCTTGAGTCTTTACTAATCTTTACTCAGAAACTTAGTCAACCTTACCATTTAGGACCTACTAGTGTGAGTAAAAGTTATTTGATACGTTCCTTATTATTACAACTGTTTTTAAGAAAAAGACCATTTCATCTTGAAGCCTTTAATCAAAGCATAGCAAAGGTCATTCTTTGCGTTAACAAGAGCAGTGTATGTATGTGTGTTTATTTTAAGGGGATTCCCTTAAAGAACTCTTCATATTGGTGTAACAAGCTTCTGCTTATGGGTGCTGAGCCTAAGTCTTGATGATTATTCCAATTGAATGACTGGGGTATTTTCCTAGTTTGAGATAAAACACAGAAGTTGACACAGTAATGACTGACAAAATGGTCACCTTATATGGTGTTAACCATTCTATTTTCTGTAACATTCTTTTTATGAGAAGTGGATAAACAGGTAAACAACAATGAGGAAGAGAACAGGATTTATTCAGAGTTATTTGTGATGCTGAACATCTGCAGAAAGTAGAGGAAGAAGCAGAGCTATTTAAATATAGCTGGAAAAATAAGGTTGGCTAAGAAAATTTAACTGCTATCCAAAGATATTTTCCAGGAGAGCTGCTGTCCTGATAAAAACCAGGAAAATATATTTGCCTCAGGTATCTGGCACCACATACGTATATCTAAGTCTGGCAATTGGTAACAAGCTTTTGCTTAGTCGGTAGGATAAATAGCTTAATTAGTCCTGTGTAATTAATGCTTGATAGTTAGTAGTTAATCAATCATTGAATTAATCAGCTCACAACAGCAACTCTCCAAGCCTGAAAACCTTCAAACCTTTAATTGCAAGAAAAGTGGTGTAGAGTCAAAGCCAGAGGTAGCAGGGACACCTTTTGCAGCTGCAAGGAACAAGCCTTGCCTTCGCAGTGGCCACTGACCCGACCCAGCTTCTCTCTGTAGGTGCTGCTGCTGTTCAGCTGTGGGAACACTACTGAAAACTGCAAAAGATCAGGAAGACTGAAAAAATTCATGTTCATAGCTGCTTGGGTATCTTGGAGGCCATATTTCCGCTTCAGAACATGGCGGGTTATGACTTCTAGGAAGAAAAAAATGAGTAGTTTTTCATCCTGTCTGGGTCTTCAAATTGATCTTCAAAGTCAGTTCTGCATGAAAAAAAAAACAGTTATTGCTCCTTAATTCTCAACGCTCACTTGCTGTGGAGCCAGCTCTGCAATAAGTTATTCTAATTTATTCTAGCTGTTTCCCTTCCCTGAAGGCTGACAATAGCTGATTCAGTAAACTCGAGTGGAACCATATGCTATCAAACCATGAAGTTTTGTCAGTTGAAATTCTTCATGAAATTGGCTTCTTTTAGCCAGAGTCTTTTTTGGGGTGGGGTGGTGGGGGTGGGGTAGTGGTGGTGGAGGAAAAGTCCTATTTTGACACCTTCACTTTGAAACTTCCTGAAGGCAAATGTAATTACTTTGGCTGAAAAATGAGGGTTTGGGCTTCTTTTAATCTGAAGTTGTAAAAAACCTTTTGGCTTTCTGAATAAATGTAAAGTAAAAGGTAGTAAATACTGTCAGTCCCCTCCCCCACAATCGTTTATTGTAACTCTTTTTCCAGCATGAGCATGACAGAACAACTGTGCAAGGTTTGGACACAATTAATTTTTGTCTCATTTAACAAGTCCATTAACTGATAGCAAATAATTCTGCACCTAATGGTATCAAAACACAAGCTTTTTCTGTTGTTCTGCCTCTAGTTTAAATTAACTCTATCTGCATCCCTGTTAAAATTTAGTTTCAGTGATCTTTTCTGCATTTAAAGAGAAAGCACAGCACAACTGAATGCATGGGAAAGAGGCAGGTAGTGAGACAATTAAATTACCTCAGAAATGAAAAAATCTATTAGTTTAACTTAAATGAGAATAGCTAGGTCAGCTGTACTGGAGGGATTCATCATTTTCCTAGAAATCACTTCTTGTCAGAGCTTTTTATTCACATTGCATAAGAATAAGCCTTTGATGTTAAACACTAATTTGTTAAAATATCCTTTTTCGTAAAAAATGAGTGGGCAGTAGTTAAGAAGGGTAAGTAATGATGATGAAATATTTAAACGATTAGTGATGAACTATGTAAACTATTAGATCTAAACTCAGAATGAACTCTCAGAATGAATAAGTCAATAAAAACAGCAGCTTGCATTTTCTGAATTCATAGTTTAGGAGATAGAGAAACTTTAGCAGAAACCACATTAAGTCCTTTGAAACACACCATGCTGGAGGAAAAATAAGAAAAAAAGAGGTCCATTGCAGTCTGAAATCCTAACCCTTTTTTTTTTTTCCATCTTCTGCCCTTTCATCCTCTTTTCCTAGAAGGATTTCCATATGTAAAATACTTTGCCTTTAAGAATAATCTGAAGGCATCTTAACAGTTACATTCATATTGCAATTTCCACAAATAAGGAATTAAAGATCCCAAACCTTGCTGTTGGAGACATTGCTGCAAGAGACCTTCCTACTCCCACATGTTTGTTTAGACATAATCCAGTGTGTCTGTGGGTTTGATTCATTCTTTATGCATGTTCCCTTATGTAATTCAGTTTGCTAGATTAGAAGGCTTTTTAAGATTCCACAAGGCTTCTGGTATATGATATCATGCTTGTGTTGCTGGTGGGACAACCATGGTAGCAAGAAACTGGCACCCAGATGGTTAACGTGGGTTGCTGTTTTGGCTAGTGCCAGTAACTTGGCTTGTAGCATGCACCAAAGTCTTTTCGATTTTCACTGCTATAGTTATAAATAGAGATATGAATATATGAATATATATATATAATCTTATTTTCATATTATAAAAAAAAGATTGTTATAAGTAAATTTACAAATAAGTCTTCAGTCTGAACAAAGCATTTGATACAATTTTTGCAGACAGTCTGCTTAAAGAAAAAGTCAGAGGGTAGACTTAGGTCCTGGTTAGAGTCTTTGTCATCATGAAGGTCCCTAGAGGCTTCTGCACAAATTGTTTAAGGTGTTTGTTGGTGACGTATTGAGGAGGTTCCCGAGCTGGAGTGTTAGAGCTTTCATGGTTGAAAATGGACAGAAGAAAGTTTGGGTTTTGGTTTGGTTTTGGGGAGGGAGGGTTAGGGTAGCTTTTTTGTTTTGGTTTGGTTTCTAAAACAGGTCCTTATTGGGTTATTTTAAGCATCTTTTCTACAGCAGCTCTTGATTTTGAGTCAATAATACAGGAGTTTATATTTGCATTTTAATAATGATGGAATTTTCTGCCTACAGAGACTGCACTAAGTCAAAGATTGTAGAGCTGCTGGCCCGAGACCTACTCTTTGCTAATGATTGCATACAGACTGTACACACGCTAGAGGATTTGCAGTACATTACTGTTGCTAAGTGGTTTGGCCCAAACATCAGCTTAAAAAACAGAGGTCTGGGTCCAGCCATATCCTAATGGAAAGCCAGTCAAGCCAGTTGTTTTTGTTGACACTGCAGCACCAGCTATTCTGCCCTTGTGGCAGCGTGCCATCTCAGAGTGTCATGATTGATGATGAAGTGCCATGGAGCAGAGGAAAAGCTTGAACAGCTTTTGAGGAGATTAAAACAGCCTTTCAAGAAGGAAATAGGCATCTGAATCCAAACAAAAGCAAATGTGCACTATGCAGCTGTAATCCCCATTCTCTTGTGTGGCTGAAAAATGTAGACAATTCAGAGCTGTTCCAGTAAACATTTTGGGCTCTTACACACACACACTGTCTGTGCCCATGCAGTACAATCTTTCAGAATAAGAACCGACATAGTAATAGTCAAATATTCAGCATTCAAGCAACCCTCCTACAGGATCAGTTGTATTGGATGGGCATCTGAAGCGTATGTCAAAGTAGTGCCTAAAACTATTCTAAGAGGTGGTAAAAATGAGTTGGATTTCCAGGAGGCAGGCCAATGAACGCTTAAAAAAATGTGCTCAGGCAAATCATTAGCTATCTGATGTTAGTGGGAAACTGCTATTATGGTCCATGTGTTGGTGGCAGAGTTGCCAGAACTGGTGGTTGTAGTGATGCTGTCGGCACCACTAAGCTAAACCAGCAGAACAAAAGTCAACAGAAAAAACCAATCACAACAAACAGAAGAATCTGCATCTGTGATGCCTGTGGCAAAATTGGGCTAATTTCTCACCCAAGCCACAAAAACCACTCATCCCTGCAGTCTATAGAGACTATAAATTTAGGAGAAATCAATTCCTCATTTTGGTTTTTGCACCAACTTAATCCAGTGTTATCCATTTCACACATGAGATCCAAACACTCAAGTATTGTTATCCATTTCTATCTCTACACAAGGGGTAGCTGGTACATTATGTCTAAAAGTGAAAACATCCAGTAATTCTGTTTTGGACACAATTTTAAGGTATGGTTTTACCTTTAAATGGAGTTTTTGGGATCAGTGGAATGGATTATGCCTCAGGAAATGTTCCCCATTTTGGAGCAATAATAGTATTCTGTATCACTCTTCAGTGTCTATATGGCTTTTAGAGCACTTAAGGGTCAACATTTAAAGAGAGACCAGTTTTCAACTCTAAGTATAATAGAACGGAACTCTCTTATAATCAAAAGGTTTGGAAGTTACCCTCAAAAGATCTGTAAGTTACCACATGAAAGACATAGATAGTAAAACCCAAAATATCAAAATTATGTTTGCAAGATAAAACATTCTTAAGAACAGTGATGGGCTAAGAGTTTTTTGTTGGTTTAGTAAATTCTAAGCCCTCACTTAGGCCTCTGCTCTTTTATCACATTTCGTTAAACAAGACAGCATCACTAGTGATGCAATCTTTGACAGACATGATTCCTGTCAGACATGAATATTGTTCTACCCTTTTCTTTTATATGAAAGCAAGGTTCTAGCTCTTTACCTGTTTTCAGAAAAGGCTTAATAAAGAACTGAGCAGAGTATAGATTATTGCCTACCAGCATTTATTCTTCAGTGAAATTTCTTTTTTATAAGCTTGATTTTTCACTATTGTAGATTATTATTTATTTTCCGAATTATTTAATTCTTATCTTCCTATTCCATTTACCAGTTTGCACTTCAGCATTTTTTTCATAACCAATTTAGGTAACACTCTTTTGCAAAGCCTTTCGTCAGAATGCACATACATAAGCCGTATCTTAAGCCCATTACTTTCAATTGTTTAGATAGTAGCCACTATATCAGTAGATGGTAAGAATATTCTTCTCTTGTTGTTTTGTGTTATTATACTACACACATCTAGGCTGCTACATGAATAAGCTCTATTATCAAATGACATCACATCTGCATGACAGGAATAAAATTTATTATTCTTAGAAAAAGTTATCACACCTGTTTTCTTTGAGTTTCTTTCAGTGTTTTCTACAAGTTCAATAATACTCAAGTAAAATAAGTCTTTCATGAAAAATTATTGCTTTAACATCAAATAATTTAATTTCTTTAAAGGCCCAACTGATGTCTCCTTGTGGATTCTCTTGGAATTAAGAAGTATTCATAGAAATACCCATTCCACTGGAATACACTGTTCAGTTTGCAGAACTAGAAGGAAGCTATCAGCCTCGAAGCGTCTGGATGTCTACCTAATAGCTGCATTCATTCAATATAGCCATCTCTGTATCTCGTTAAAACCAAATGAGTGTCAGAAACATGGCAACGAGTAGAAGAGATACTTTGTGGTAAGTAGAAGAAAAGTTTTATCCAGGCAAAGGAACAAAAAAAGCGTGATTTACACTCAAATGCATATACCTACGATATGCATATGCACACTCACATGTATGTATAATAAGCAGATTTTGTGTGTGTGTGTATACAGAAAGAGAGAGGTACACACTACATATATGTATAAAGACGTATGTAAGTGTTTCTGATCTCATTTTATGGGGGAAAAATAAGATTGCTAACATGAGATTAGATCATTTGGATTTATTCAAAAGATAAAAACCATGTCCCCATGAAATTATGGTTGACAGGAAATAGTACAGTAACATTTTGTTTCTGCAACCTGAAATGAGCTAAAAAATTACATCTCTTTGGCAAAATTTAAAATTTCTTCAGGAAACAGACTACTCTCATATTCCAGAGTTTCCAAAAGTGAGAGCAAGTTACATGAAAACTGATTGTAAAGAAGCAAAATAAATTTCAGCAAAAACATGAAAAGCTGCCAAGTGCCTAACTAAACCATGAGTTAAGCAGGAAAAAAATTGGAAGCCTTTATCCAAATCACAATTCAAAATGGCCATCTCTTTAGAAATATGAGTTGTGTTAATTAGGACATGGAAAAAATTCTTTAAACTGTAGTTGGATGCTACAATTGCTCTCTAATATGGAAAATTCCTGTGCAGAGAAACTAAGAAACAGGACTATATAAGCAGTGCTATTAATGCCTGTATGATATATTTGACAGGAAATGAATCCTGACCCCTGAAAGCAGACAATTTCATAAAGATAATCCCTTATTAAAAGCATAAGATATTTTTTCCTCACCATGGATCCTTATCACATAAGCACATCTGAAGACATTGCTTTCATTTAAGAAGACAGTTAAAAAAGCTGGGAGAAGAAACTAGTCCAGCACACTCAAAATATTTGTGAGATAAGCTCTGTTTGAAATAAACGTCTGGGTTATTAATTTAGCAAAATTTCTATTTTAAAAGAAAGAAGTCTTGAAGCCATATATTCCACCTTTCTTGAAGTCTTAGATGATTAAACATAATATAGGATTAGTTCAATCATTTCTTCATTTGAGATATGTATATGTTTCAGTTTTGCTTTCTTGTGCCCACTAAAAAGGAAAAGAAGTGCTTAGTTTATACTAATGTTCCTCTTCCTCTGCTTTTGTTGCTGCATTGGCTAGCATGGAAAAAATCAAACAGGCCTTAATAGCACAATTTAAAGTCTCATCAAATTTTGCATTATATAGAGTCGATTGAAACTATGTTTTTTGAAGCAAAGCAGTAACAATAATAATGAAAATAACAGTAAAATACTTGTTAGCTTAACTTGTTTAATTTGTGTTTAACTTTGGGCAAACCAAATATAGTCACGGTATTCTTTAAACATTGCATTTGTTTTCTCAGTACTTCATGTAAACTATCACTATGATGTAATCTCACTTGCCACACTTATTGCACATGCATGAAAACTGTTTCAACCATTATTTCATATTACTTAAAAAAATTAGCTTTCCAGTAAAGTGTTTCACTTTCTATTGTCATCTATCAAAAGCCATAATCTCAGTTTATGCAAAGAACTTGTTCTGCAGCTGAAGGTTCATTCCGAGTTCTCTGTCCTATTCCTGGGCACAGTCAGGGAAGGACACATGCTGAAATGGATAACCCTTCTGGCTCATTATGGGCATTCACAAGATTTTGTGCAGACGTAACTCTTTTTTTTACTTCTACCCTTTGATTCCAACCTCGCATAGACTTTTTGCTCCCTTTACTCTTGGCATTCTCTTCATTGCCAGTGTTCATACCTATTTTATATTTTTTCTTGAAGTATTTAATTTAATGTATAAGAATGACCTTGAAAATACAAATTTTCAATTTTAAATTTCCTCATAAAGGATTCCTCAAAATCACTTTGAGACTGAGAGACTGGCAGAAGACTTTCAGACTCTATCTAAAGGTGAAAAGGAACATTGAAAGAGTTCCTGCCACCTGGCAAGTTTAATTTGCATATTTATCACTTGGTTTCAATATCATTTCATAAACTGTTCAATTTTTTTGTATCAGAAGCCTTCCTAAGAGAATTTCTTTATAACCTTCTCTTGGGAATGACAGTGACAATGATATGTAGCTCAGTGTATATAGGAAGGTTCAGTGAGCACACTTAAGGGAAAAAAATGTGTATCAAATGTTCTCCTTTGAGTCACTTAACAACTCCTTTCAAAAGGAGTCTTACTTCTTATAATCAGTGCATTTTAAAAGTTTAATTTATGATAGCATGATTTATTAATACTATGGAGAGAAAGTTGGACGTCCTAGTCAAGCGGTCCCTTGGTTGCACTAGATAGTCCAATGTGGACAAAGATGAAGTGGAAATTCCTAAGGGTCTTGCTCAGTCCAACAAGTTATAACCTAGGTTGCTGAAATTCACTGAACAGTCTCAGGTGCCACTGAAAGTCACGATGTGAATGGGAGTCTAGAGCAGGTATCTGTTCACTGCATTGAATAGTTATGAATGTCAGACACTTGCTTTATTGTAGTGATACAGTGACTGGAAAGTGAGGCTTTCATTTAAACTACAGAAAACACTCAGGATAATACAAGGTTTAGGATTTTACAAATATGCCCATAGGCAAATACCCAACGTTCAGGTAGCATAAGTTATAAGTATTGTTAGAATTTTTTGGAAATTGTTACTTTATAGGATTTTTTTTCCATTGGTAAATAACACTGAAAAATATTTCAAACAATTATATTTTGACTATACACCTGGATAAGAGCTGCAAATGACTAAAATGTCAATGCACATAAATGGAGTTTTCTGGTAACAGGATATTTAACCATCTGCAAGGCAGCACTGTGATGTCTCAGAACCCAAGAGCTGCTTCCCTAGCACAGCGAAAGCAGGGCACAGCGAAAGCAGGACATGCCAGGGAGTGGGCTACCCGGTGCTGGCACCTCAGAAGTTTCATGGTGTTGCCTACATTATTATAAGAAGCGTGATTAAAATTATGGGACGTGGAATAGGTAGCAGGGAAGCGGAGCACCAATAATAAGTATTTTCTACTAAATATAACTTTTTTTTTTTTACCTACTCTGGTGAATATTATGTGGTATAACAAGATGTCTGTGGGATAGGAAGAACTGCTGGTGACAGGTTGTAACTGTGCATATAAATATTCACGTTCATGTGTCAAGGTGGGGAGATAATTGTCAGTTAAATGTACTGGAAAAATCATTAATTATATTAAACTAAAGCTTTGAAAATAAAGCTGGTTTTAAACCTTTTAAAGATAATGTTGACTTATAAATATTTTTATTTTAAAGATTTAAAAATCAATATTTTTTGTTCTGCTTCCTCCCTGTCCTCTCTGCTTCCCCTCCATTATCTCCTGCTCCTTCTCCTTCAGTTCTAGAAAAGATCTTGCAAGAAAGATGAGATGATGGTGCTTGTCTTGCCCTTCTACCAGGAAGTAATTTAAGAATAGCACAGTTATGCCACTCAGATAAGCACAACATCATAAGAGCACCACCATGTATCCTTTTTAAGGCATTACAAAGAACCTCTAACTTGTTATTTTGGAAAATAGTAGACAAAGGTGAACTGGTGACCATAATTTAACTAGGGTTAATATTAAAGTCTTTATAAATTAACTTGCAACATAGAGCACAACAGAGCAATAGAATCAAATTAATACCATGCTGCAATTTTGTGTGGGCCATTTACATTTCAATGGAAAACTGGAAATAGGTATTCTAAAGGATGCAATTAGATAAATTGCAAATGCACACATTTTTTGTCTAAGGATTTCCTTTTGACAGTAAATTCTTTTCCCACTTGAAAAAAACATACAAATGAAACAACACAAAGTTACTCTGGCAAAGGGGTCTAGCAGATATTTCAGATCCTGGTGATGGGGTATGAGATAAGTAGCTATGCATACAAGAGTGGGATGAACAGGGTTTTTTTCTTTTTGAAATTTTTAACCTACTCATTAAGAATGACTCGTATAGCAGCTTGGACATGTAAAGTGCAACAGTGAAACACACTGTCCATCCTTAACAGAAATCATCAAGTACTCATGCAGAAAAATTGGCGTGAAACATGAAGCATTTGTTTTCCACATGAATAAAGATAAGAATTCGTATCACTCTTTAAGTCCCTCCTCAAGATTTTCCACCTCTAGAAACTAAACTATTTTGCAATGCTAGTTTGTTGATGTCATTCCCGTTTCACAAGTGGGAAAAAAGAAGCAAATCATTACTTTAACAAGTAACATGGAAACATGTCTTCCACTTTGAATACCAGTTCTGAATAAAATGAAAAATCCTTAAAATTAAAAATGCTTAAATATGTACTAGACCCACATAAGCAAATTCTTATACTTGTGCTTTCTTTCAGAAAATTAGTTAACTGTTGTACAACTACTGGTACAACTAACACATGGTAACAAAGTATGATTACAGTTCCAGTTCAAAACCACATTCAGAAAAATATTTCAAGACTAGCTCTTTAATCACTGAGTTTGCATATTGAACTTGTCAACACCAGCAACATATGCAGTCTTCATCCAGTTACAGGCATCAAAAGCAGTTCTAGACTCAAATGTTTACCATGAAGCCCATCTATCAGTTATTTTCCAAACCATATTGACATACTTGGTGTCATGCCATTAGATGCAGGACTTAATGCTTATTTTCAATAGCTCTTGCTCAGTGATTCTCAGTGAGTCACTCCCTAGGACAGCAATTTTATGTGGCACACTCAAGAATTTCCTCAGGAGAATGGCATATGCACTTCCAAAAAGTAGAGAAACCTTTTCTTTATTCAGAGGTGTCAATGTAACTTATGTTTAAGAGAGGGACACTCATGCCCATTTATTCATTCCATCTAACCTCAGTGAAAACAGGATTTTGGCAGACTAGAGACAAGTGAAAATTCAGGCTGTCTTATACTGCATTGCATATCAGGCATAGTATAAGCTTCCTGTCTATAGTTGCCTCAGACTTTCACATTAATCAGTCTTCCTTTGTCAGGTTTTCTTGTCAATCTCATTTTTTGCCAGCTGAAGGAAAACCTCACACATTAAATGTGGTTAGCAGACGGCCCTTTTCTGAAGAAAAGTCCTAGGTCAATGAGCACCTTATTGTATTTTGTAGGAAACCTAAGAAGACACCCTCTTAATTTATATTGAGTGATTTTTTTATACTTATTTGTTATTTTTAATAAAATGAACATCACTTCTACATATTAGATGTTTTACAGAAAAGTGGTATGCAGACCTGCCCTTCATGGCCTTTAGGCTGAGATGAAAAGCTTGGTAACTGGACATTCATATGACATATGTAATTACAAGAACCAGTTCTCCACTGCATTTTTAGTGTAAGGATTTAGTCATATATATGTATGTGTACATTTATATATTTATGTAAATATACGAATTAAATTTTTCAAAAAATATATATATTTTACATATCAAGTGACCTGTAGGTTTCAGTTGCTCTGCTATGTCAACTGTTTACAAAACTTCAAATGAAAATATCTTTATAACTGTCCTGGTTCCAGCTGGGACAGGGTTAACTTTCTTCCCAGTAGCCTGGGGGGTGTGCTGTGTTTTGGGTTCGGTGTGAAAGGAGCGTTGATGGCCCATTGATGCTTTGGCTGTTGCTGGGTGATGCTTGCACCGGGAGGGGGGAGCACAGCCGGGGTGGTGGACCCAGCTGGCCAATGGGGTATTCTATACCATGTGACATCATGCTCAGTATAAAAACCAGGTGTGTGGGGGGGCTCGCCCCCCGTTCGTGACACGCGGTCGGCGGTCGGTGAGCGGTTCTGTTGTGCATTGCCTGCATTGTGTATTCTGTTATTGTTGTTGTTCTCACTGTTATTATTACTGTTCTACTTCGTTTTATTTCAATTATTAAACTGTTTTTATCTCAACCCGGGAGCTTTCCTACTTGTGCCCTCCCAATTCTCTCCCCCATCCCACCGGGGGGGGGTGATCGAGCGGCTGCGTGGCGTTTATTTTTGCTGGCTGGGGTTAAACCACGACAGTCTTTTTTGGCGCCCAACGTGGGGCACGAAGGGTTGAGATAACGACAGATTATTTAGACCATATTAAGGAATTTATATCTGGTAACATATTCGTTTGTTCTGCACCATGCTCTTGTTTTTACTGTACCTGTTAAAAATTGGAGTTGGGTTTTGTAGTCTGATGTGCTCTGCCGTGATTAATGATGTTTTGCCTGGGAGGTTTGTTACTAAAACGCTGGCATTGGGGGTTATTTGGTATTTGGGATTCGTAATGAAGCCGTTTCTGCATTTCGGGTACCACCTCATGGAGACCATTAGCAATTATACCTTTTCCTCCGAGAGATTTTTTATGGAGGAAATAGAGAATGGCATCCTCACTACCTTCATCTCCTTTGTTAAAATAACTTGCCAGTACCTTGAACATCCCTGGGTAGTTAAGATACATTTCTTGGTACTCCTTGGGAATATTGTTGCGGTTTTATCCAAGGTTAGTAAGCAATTTAAGAATGTCATCCAGAGATCTGCCCCAAGGCTGGATAGTTATGAGTGGCAGGGCGAGTGGGATAGCATGGGCAAATGCCTAGGGCGATGGGCACCCCCAGTGTTCTGGAACTTTACCCCTGAACAAGTGCAGAACCCTGAAAAATTAGTAGAATATTTGGAAGAAGTATGCTGTCACCCTGGCCATTCCAGGGAGACGCAAATCCCTACAATGTGCTGGGGCCTGGCCCACGCCTACCGAGCCCTATTTAACACCACTCAGAACCCCCAAGGGGAAGGAAACGTCTCTGCAGCTGATGACAAAGCAACAGGCCCTGCGCGGCTCCCTCACCCCCCAGGGCAGGCACGGCAGCTACTCCGCCCCCTGCGATAGAGAACCAACCCATGCCGGTATCAGTCGCCCCTATACAAAAAAGAAAATGCACAAGAAAATCAGCTCGTCTAGTAAGGGATGAAGATGAACCAGGGCCATCACGAGAACAGGAGGAGGAGGAGGCAGAACCCGTAAATGAGATGGTGACCACCCGATCCCTATCTCTGGGTGAGCTGCGAGATATGCGAAAAGACTTCAGCCGTCGCCCAGGGGAGCACATTGTCACCTGGCTGCTCCGATGCTGGGATAACGGGGCCAGTAGCCTGGAATTAGAGGGTAGGGAAGCCAAGCAGCTGGGATCCCTTTCTAGGGAAGGGGGCATTGACAAAGCAATTGGACAAGGGGCACAAGTCCTCAGCCTCTGGAGGCGACTCCTGTCAGGTGTGAAGGAAAGGTATCCCTTCAAGGAAGATGTTATATGCCACCCAGGCAAGTGGACCACCATGGAGAGAGGTATCCAGTACCTGAGAGAATTAGCCGTGCTGGAAGTGATTTATGATGACCTGAACAACGAGCAGTTATCCAAAGACCCAGATGAGGTCAAATGCACCCGACCCATGTGGCGGAAGTTTGTACGGAGCGCACCAGCGTCACATGCAAACTCATTGGCAGTAATGACCTGGAGAGATGGAGAGGAACAAACAGTGGATGAACTGGCTGGCCAACTCCGGCAATATGAAGAAAGTCTCTCTTCCTCCCTACGAGCCTGTGTCTCTGCTGTGGAGAAACTGTCTCAGGAGGTCCAGCAACTCAAAGAGGATATGTCCTCCTCCCCCCCTGCACAGGCCAGCGTCTCAGCCATTAGGAGCAAACGTCCCTCTGCTCAAGAGAGGAGACATCGTGGGTACACACCCCGGGGCACCCTGTGGTTTTACCTGCGTGACCAGGGAGCAGACATGAGGAAGTGGGATGGAAAACCTACCTCAGTCCTACAGGCACGGGTACATGAGTTGCAAGGAAAAACAACCACAAAAGGGGGTTCTTCCAGGAAAACTGCTGCTCCAGTCTCCAGTGAGCAGTTCCCCAGACAGAGTAGAAGGGCTGATTCCACTTCCGACCTTAACAAAGGGACTTCTGACTCATACTTACAAGAAGTGGATAGCGAATATGATGACCAGGACTAGAGGGGCCCTGCCTCCAGCCAGGTGGAGGAAAGGGACAACCGGGTTTACTGGACTGTGTGGATTCGATGGCCTGGCACATCAGATCCACAAGAATATAAGGCTCTCGTAGACACCGGTGCACAGTGTACCCTGATGCCATCAGGCTATAAAGGGGCAGAACCCATTTGTATTTCTGGAGTGACAGGGGGATCCCAAGAGTTAACTGTGTTGGAGGCGGAAGTAAGTCTAACCGGGAATGAGTGGCAGAAGCACCCCATTGTGACTGGCCCAGAAGCTCCGTGCATCCTTGACATAGACTACCTCAGGAGAGGGTATTTTAAGGACCCAAAAGGGTACCGGTGGGCTTTTGGTATAGCTGCCCTGGAGACGGAGGAAATTAAACAGCTGTCCACCTTGCCCGGTCTCTCAGAGGATCCTTCTGTTGTGGGGTTGTTGAAGGTCCAAGAACAACAGGTGCCGATCGCTACCACAACAGTGCATCGGCGGCAATACCGCACCAACCGAGACTCCTTGATCCCCATCCATGAGCTGATTCGTCGACTGGAGAGCCAAGGAGTGATCAGTAAGACTCGCTCACCCTTTAACAGTCCCATATGGCCAGTGCGAAAGTCCAATGGAGAGTGGAGGCTAACAGTAGACTACCGTGGCCTGAACGACGTGACGCCGCCACTGAGTGCTGCTGTCCCGGACATGCTGGAACTTCAATACGAACTGGAGTCAAAGGCAGCCAAGTGGTACGCCACCATTGATATCGCTAATGCGTTCTTCTCCATCCCTTTGGCGGCAGAGTGCAGGCCACAGTTTGCTTTCACTTGGAGGGGTGTCCAGTACACCTGGAACCGACTGCCCCAGGGGTGGAAACACAGCCCTACCATTTGCCATGGACTGATCCACACTGCACTGGAACAGGGTGAGGCTCCAGAACACCTGCAGTACATTGATGACATCATCGTGTGGGGCAACACAGCAGAGGAAGTTTTCAAGAAAGGGGAGAGGATAGTCCAAATCCTTCTGAAGGCCGGCTTTGCAATAAAACGAAGTAAGGTCAAGGGACCTGCACAGGAGATCCAGTTTTTAGGAATCAAATGGCAAGATGGACGTCGTCAGATCCCAATGGATGTGATCAATAAAATAACAGCCATGTCTCCACCAACTAACAAAAAGGAAACACAAGCTTTCTTAGGCGTTGTGGGTTTTTGGAGAATGCATATTCCAAATTACAGTCAGATCGTAAGCCCTCTCTATCACGTGACCAGGAAGAAGAACGACTTCAGATGGGGCCCTGAGCAACGACAAGCATTTGAGCAAATTAAACAGGAGATAGTTCAGGCAGTAGCCTTGGGCCAGTCCGGGCAGGACAAGATGTGAAGAATGTGCTCTACACCGCAGCCGGGGAGAATGGCCCTACCTGGAGCCTCTGGCAGAAAGCACCAGGGGAGACTCGAGGTCGACCCTTAGGGTTCTGGAGTCGGGGATACAGAGGATCGGAGGCCCGCTACACTCCAACTGAGAAGGAGATATTGGCAGCATATGAAGGGGTTCGAGCTGCTTCGGAAGTGGTTGGCACTGAAGCACAGCTCCTCCTGGCACCCCGACTGCCGGTGCTGGGCTGGATGTTCAAAGGGAGCGTCCCCTCTACACATCATGCAACTGATGCTACGTGGAGTAAGTGGGTCGCGCTGATCACACAACGGGCCCGAATAGGAAACCCCAGTCACCCAGGAATCTTGGAGGTGATCACAAACTGGCCAGAAGGCGAAGATTTTGGAATATCCCCAGAGGAGGAGGTGATGCGTGCTGAAGAGGCCCCACCATATAACAAACTACCAGAAAACGAGAAGCAATATGCCCTGTTCACGGATGGGTCCTGTCGCCTTGTGGGAAAACATCAGAGATGGAAAGCTGCGGTATGGAGTCCCATACGTCAAGTTGCAGAAACTGCTGAAGGAGAAGGTGAATCGAGTCAGTTTGCAGAGGTGAAAGCCATCCAGCTGGCCTTGGGCATTGCCGAACGAGAAAAATGGCCAGTGCTTTATCTCTATACTGACTCATGGATGGTGGCAAATGCCCTGTGGGGGTGGTTGCAGCAGTGGAAGCAGAACAACTGGCAGCGCAGAAGTAAACCCATCTGGGCTGCCACGTTGTGGCAAGATATTGCTGCCCAGGTAGAGAACCTGACTGTAAAAGTACGTCACGTAGATGCTCACGTACCCAAGAGTCGGGCCAGTGAAGAGCACCAAAACAACCAGCAGGTGGATCAGGCTGCCAAGATTGAAGTAGATCAGGTAGATCTGGACTGGCAACATAAAGGTGAATTATTTATAGCTCGGTGGGCCCATGACACTTCAGGCCACCAAGGGAGAGATGCAACATATAGATGGGCTCGTGATCGAGGGGTGGACTTAACCATGGACACTATTGCACAGGTTATCCACGAATGTGAAACATGCGCTGCAATCAAGCAAGCCAAGCGAGTAAAGCCTCTTTGGTATGGAGGACGATGGTTGAAGTATAAATATGGGGAGGCCTGGCAGATTGATTATATCACGCTCCCACAAACCCGACAGGGCAAGCGCTATGTGCTCACCATGGTAGAAGTAACCACAGGATGGCTGGAAACATACCCTGTGCCCCATGCCACTGCCCGGAACACCATCCTGGGCCTTGAAAAGCAAATCCTGTGGCGACATGGCACCCCAGAAAGAATTGAGTCAGACAACGGGACTCACTTCCGAAACGCCCTCATAGACACCTGGGCCAAAGAGCACGGCATTGAGTGGGTCTATCACATCCCCTACCATGCACCAGCCTCCGGAAAAATTGAACGATACAACGGGCTGTTAAAGACAACACTGAGGGCAATGGGTGGTGGGACATTCAAGCATTGGGACACACATTTAGCAAAGGCCACCTGGTTAGTGAACACTAGGGGATCTGTCACTCGAGCTGGCCCTGCCCAATCCAAACCCTTACGTGCTGTAGAGGGGGATAAAGTCCCTGTCGTGCATATGAGAAATATGCTGGGGAAGACGGTCTGGGTTGCTCCTGCCTCTGGCAAGGGAAAACCCATCCGTGGGATTGCTTTTGCTCAGGGACCTGGGTGCACGTGGTGGGTCATGAGAAAGGATGGGGAAGTCCGGTGTGTACCTCAGGGGGATTTAATTTTGGGTGAAAATAGCCAATGAACTGAATTGTACGATGTTAGTTATTACATAGTATTGTATGTCATCACTTTTATGGTTACCATATGCCATATTAACAGTATTACAGTAAGAATCACCCAGATTAATTTAGGATGAACGCCGATGAAACTGAGCAAGGTGCAACAATGATAGAACCAGACGAGCGCCCAGAACTGGCCTCCGCATGCAAGAGCCCGACACCACACACCATCTCTCCTGCCCTGCAAGACTGCTATGACAGGTGGAACCCGAAGTCATGGACTACATGAACTCAACGGACGTTTTAGAGGGATGGCCCATGGACTAAGGGAATGATATCTCTGTGTGCGTATATATATATCAAAAGGCAGGGAAAAGTAGCGGTGACTAATTGGAATGTATGGGAAAATGTGAGACCTGGGCATGATGTAGATGGTATAGAATAAGGGGTGGATATTGTCCTGGTTCCAGCTGGGACAGGGTTAACTTTCTTCCCAGTAGCCTGGGGGGTGTGCTGTGTTTTGGGTTCGGTGTGAAAGGAGCGTTGATGGCCCATTGATGCTTTGGCTGTTGCTGGGTGATGCTTGCACCGGGAGGGGGGAGCACAGCCGGGGGGGTGGACCCAGCTGGCCAATGGGGTATTCTATACCATGTGACATCATGCTCAGTATAAAAACCAGGTGTGTGGGGGGGCTCGCCCCCCGTTCGTGACACGCGGTCGGCGGTCGGTGAGCGGTTCTGTTGTGCGTTGCCTGCTTTGTGTATTCTGTTATTGTTGTTCTCACTGTTATTATTACTGTTCTACTTCGTTTTATTTCAATTATTAAACTGTTTTTATCTCAACCCGGGAGCTTTCCTACTTGTGCCCTCCCAATTCTCTCCCCCATCCCACCGGGGGGGGGGTGATCGAGCGGCTGCGTGGCGTTTATTTTTGCTGGCTGGGGTTAAACCACGACAATAACTTACATTTTTTCAGTAAAACATTAATTGAAACCATGATCCTGGAAGTTAATACCATTATTTGACTCTATCCTTAATAACGCATTTACCAGAATGCAGTATTTTTCTTACATCTTAAATTAATCTCAAGTATATGCTAACATTTTCAACTGCTGGAGAAAACTTCCATTATGTAAGCCTATGAAAGAAAGAATCTAAAAAAGTAAAATACTTTTTATTTTCTGGTGGAAACCATTGCCTTCTAAGAGTCATAGAGGAGTTTAATGTGGAAAGAATCCCTGGAGGTCAACTTCTCTTATCTTCTGCACAAGGCAGGGCAGGCTTGGGTGATTGTATTATGCCCCAGGTTTCTGCGTGGGTTGAGGCCTCCAGCATGCCAGAGGTAGCCAATGCAACCAGTGCAGGACAGCTACTATGGCATGTTACCACCCTCCTGGTGCCAAAGCTAGCGGTCATGTGCAGTCTTAAGTGACCCCTCTGGGCTTCTTTGCACACCATAGAGTTCCTTTGCTCATCCAGTTTGAAGCTCTCCTGATCACTAGCGCTCCCTTCATGTTAGTTAAGTAGGAAGCCAAATGTGGGCCTGCTCCACCTCCTCTATACACCATGAGATTGGTTACTTAGAAGGCAACTTATACTGTCTTTTGGTTCCCAGTTGTGGCTCACTCATCTTGTGAATTCTGGGTCAATTACATGCTCCTTCCACCCACATGTTTTAGATTTAAAAAAACCACCAACCTGCTCTGAGCATGGGTTTGGACTAGGTGACCTCTGGAGGTCCCTTGCAACCTACATTATTCTGACTTTATACATTTTTAAAAAATTGATTTTTTTCCCCCCTGCTGGGGAAGGGAACCTCAATCCATCCCACTGCTACCAGTTTGATGCCAGTGCCACCAATAAATGTCCAGTGCCTAAAGAAGGATCAGGGTCAGCAGGAGAGCACCTGAAGAGCAATACAAAGGAACCCAGCCAGTAAGACAGCTTCATCGGGGGCCCAAATTAAATGCCTCTATGCAAACGCACATAGCATGGGGAATAAACAAGACGAGTTAAGAGATGTGTACATGCCTGCAGGGCTACCATCTTATTGGCATCACGGAGACGTGGTGGGATGGCTTCTATGACTGGAGTGTTGGAATGGAAGGATACAGGCTCTTTAGGAAGGACAGCCAGGGTAGACGAGGAGGGGGTGTGGCCCTCTATGTCAGTGACCAGCTGGAGTGCATGGAGTCTGCCTGGGGATGGATGAGGAGCTGACCAAGAGCTTATGGGTCAGGATTAAAGGGAGGACAGAGACAAGTGACATTATGGTGGGGGTCTGCTACAGGCCACCCAACCAGGAAGACCGAGCGGATGAGGCCCTCTATAGACAGATAGGAGCAGCCTCACGTTCACAAGCTCTGGTCCTCATGGAGTACTTCAACCACCCCAATATCTGTTGGAGGGACCACATGCCAGGGCATAAGCAATCCGAGAGGTTCTTGGAATGCATTGATGATAACTTCCTTCTCCAAGTGATAGAGGAACAATGAGGAGAGGTGCTATGCTGGACCTATGCTGTTCTTACCAACAAGGAGGGGAATGTGAAGCTCAAGGGAAGCCTTGGCTGCAGTGACCATGAAATGCTGGAGTTCAAGATCCTCAGGGCACCGAAGAGAGCGCACTGCAAGCTCACTATCCTGGACTTCAGGAGAGCAGACTTTGGCCTCTTCAGGGATCTACTTGGTAGAGTACCATGGGATAAAGTCTCGGAGGGAAGAGGGCACCAGGAAAGCTGGTTAATATTCAAGGATCACCTCCTCCAAGCTCAGGAGCGATGCATCCCAACAAAGAGGAAGTCAGGCAAAAATGCCAGGACGTCTGCATGGATGAACAAGGAGCTCCTGGACAAACTCAAACACAAAAAGGAAGCTTACAGAGGGTGGAAGCAAGGACAAGTAGCCTGGGAGGAATACAGAGATATTGTCCCAGCAGCCAGGGATCAGGTTAGGAGAGCTAAAGCCCTGATAAAATTACATTTGGCCAGGGACGTCAAGGGCAACAAGAAAAGCTTTTACAGATACGTTGCTGGTAACAGGAAGACTAGGGAAAATGTGGGCCCTCTCTGGAATGAAACGGGAGACCTGGTTACCCAGGATATGGAGAAGGCTGAGGTACTCAATGACTTTTTTGCCTCAGTCTTCATCAGCAAGTGCTCAAGCCTCACCACTCAAGCCACAGAAGGCAAAGGCAGGGACTGGGAGAATGAAGAGCTGTCCACTGTAGGAGAAGATCAGATTGGAGACCGTCTAAGGAACCTGAAGCTGCCCAAGTCCATGGGACCCAATGAGATCTATCTGCGGGTCCTGAAAGAACTGGCAGATGAAGTTTCTAAGCCATTATCATATCATATTTGAGAAGTCGTGGCAGTGCGGTAAAGTTCCCGCTGACTGGAAAAGGGGAAACATAACCTCCATTTTTAAAAAGGGAAAAAAGGAAGACCCGGGGAACTACAGGCCAGTCAGTCTCACCTCTGTGCCTGGGAAGATCACGGAGCAGATCCTCCTGGAAGCTATGCTAAGGCACATGGAGGACAGGGAGGTAATTCAAGACAGCCAGCATGGCTTCACCAAGGCAAGTCCTGCCTAAGCAACCTAGTGGCCTTCTATGATGGAGTGACTACATCTGTGGACATGGGAAGGGATACCGATGTCATCTATCTGGACCTCTGTAAAGTCTTTGACATGGTGCCCCACAACATCCTTCTCTCTAAACTGGAGGGCTACGGATTTGATGGGTGGATTGTCTGGTGGATGAGGAATTGGTTGGATGGTCTCATCCAGAGGGTAGTGGTCAACGGCTCAATGTCCAGATGGAGATTGGTGACAAGTGGTGTCCCACGGGGGTCCGTATTGGGACCGGTACTTTAATATCTTCATCAGTGACATAGACAGGGGGATCGAGTGCACCCTCAGCAAGTTTGCAGATGACACCAAGCTGAGTGGTGCGGTTGACACACCTGAGGGACAGGATGCCATCCAGAGGAACTTGGACAATCTCGAGAAGTGGGACCCTCATGAGGTTCAACAAGGCCAAGTGCAAGGTTCTGCACCTGGGTTGGGGCAACCCCCGGTATCAATACAGGCTGGGGGATGAAGGAATTGAGAGCAGCAGCAGGGTACCCCCAGTACCCTGCAAGAAGGACTTGGGGGTACTGGTGGATGAAAAGGTGGGCATGAGCCGGCAATGTGCGCTCACAGCCCAGAAGGTCAACCGTATTCTGGGCTGCATCAAAAGAAGCGTGGCCAGCAGGTCGAGGGAGGTGATTCTGCCCCTCTACTCTGCTCTGGTGAGACCCCACCTAGAGTATTGCTTCCAGCTCTGGAGTCCTCAGCACAGGAAAGACATAAGCGTGTTGGAGCAGGTCCAGCATAGGGCCACAAAAATTATGAGGGGAGTGGAACGCCTCTCCTATGAAGAAAGGCTGAGAGAGTTGGGGTTATTCAGCCTGGAGAAGAGAAGGCTTTGGGGAGACCTTACTACAGCCTTTAGGTATTTAAAGGGTTTTTATAAGAAAGATGGGGACAGACTTTTTAGCAGGGCCTGTTGTGACAGGACAAGGGGAAATGGTTTTAAACTAAAGAAGGGTAAATTCAGACTAGATATAAGGAGGAAATTTTTTACAATGAGGGTGGTGAAACACTGGCACAGGTTGCCCAGAGAGGTGGTAGTTGCCCCATCCCTGGGAACATTCAAGGTCAGGTTGGATGGGGCTCTGAGGAACCTGGTCTAGTTGAAGATGACCCTGCTCATTGCAGGGGGTTGGATTAGATGACCTTTAAAGGTCCCTTTCAACCCAAAGTATTCTATGATTCTATGATTCTATATACCATGAACAGAGGACAGAAGGATCTGTCGCAAAAAAAGTTCCAGTGATGGTATCATTCTATTGTTTGAAGGAACACATAAAATTTACAGTGACAAATGTTTCATTATGGAATTTTTGAACTCAAACAGGCTTTTTTATGACACAGGTTTTTTGTAAAAGTAAAATAAAATCTTTGTTGTTATAAGATTTTAGGGTAGTCCTGTCACATTTTCTGCCTTGGTGGTAACTGCAAGTTTTGTTGTGGATTTCTTTAATGTACATATTGGTTTATTAGGGGAGCCATTATTGATAAGTCCGGTGGTTTTCATTCTTCTCAGATGTGAAGCAACAGATTAAACATTATGATTCACTGTTATTGACGTTTTCCAATGAGGATTTGTATCTGGTTTAACTGAAGTCCAGACTTTCATGTCTGAAAATTGTGTGGATTGGGACATGAAAAGGAAAAGCTTACTTTCAAAACAGCCCTAGGCATAGAACTTGTGATCAGCTTTTCAGATCCAAACCTCTTTCCCTTTTGTCTTCCATTCTACTTTAATGAAATAATACAGCAAATAACATTAAGAACATTATTTTTCTCCTAGGCATAAAGGTCTTCCTCTCCTATAAGTGTATCTGATTGTTGAAGTGAAAAACGGTAAGCACAAGTGATGCGAGAAAAGAAACAAAAAAGAACAGAAACAGCTGACTACAGATAGATAGATAGATAGATAGATAGATAGATAGATAGATAGATATCTTGTTCATTTAGAATGGGAAAGATTTTTTCAGATAACTTATTTTGCCTCCTTTTGGACAGACTTTTCCACTAGATGGATGTGAATAACTCCTGTGACATTTTTGTTGCTGGGCAACAGCCTGGGAGATATAAAAAGATGAGCCAATAAAAGCAAAGTTATACTAGAAGCCAAACCAAAATTTGCATATTTCTTTTATAGTTCTTAAAAGATACAGTGCAATTATGCAAATTTTCCTCATTCTGTTAGTTAAAATGTTTGTCAACCAATCAGAGTTAATGTGAGGAAGACAAAATATCCATATGGCATTTTTGTAAAGCATGATTATTTCAGTCAGAGTGCAGGGATCCCCTTTGTACAGCTCTGTTCCAGCTCTGCCTGGAGCTAGAAATTATCCTTCAGCTGTTTTCTCCTTGCGGCAGGGACGTATGCTTGTGCCTGCCAGAGGGGAAAGTCCTTCCTCAGACTTGGCATCACATCATACAAGGCCCAACATAAGACATCCATTAAAATCTGCACTCCTCAGAAACATCTTGTAATACAAGCCATAAGCTGTACCGGACCTACCACCTTATTTGGCTTCATTGCCTCTGTAGAGATGATGCATCCTAAACTTGCTCACATTGCTTGATATGCACCAGGTAAACTTACTATAAATGAAGACAGCACTTCTAAGCAAGTCTTAGGATATGGTACTTATTATGGGAGTAGGTATTGAAAGAAAAACTGCTATCCTGGTCAAGCAGAAAAGCTGGATCCCTTTCAAGTGATTTAGACTGTCTTATATAGTGTCCACTGGCCCTACCCTTGAAATGTCTAAAGCCAGACCAGCAGCTGATCACAGCTCTGCAAGATACAACTCATGTAAGCATGCCTTCTTGTCACCACTGAGCAACAGGTATATCCCTTCCACTGGCAGTACCAGTGAATGTAACATCAATCTGCCACACTGGACGATAAATTGTAGAGCCTCCATGAGCTGATTTAGAAATGCTGTTAACTTTCTGGAAGTGTCCGTTTATATTTCTTAGGCTAATTAATAAGGAGATATTTCTCTTCTCAAGCTTTTTTCCCTCAAACAATATTTGAAAAGCTGCATCAATGTCATCTTTAGGAACTCTTACCCAGTTTTGCCATAACAGAGTTCCCCTACTAAAAAGTCTTTCACTGAACAGAATTAAAATCCAACTGTTATTAAAAAAAGATTTAATCAGGCACCTCTCTTCCTAGCATTAGAAAAGATTATTGATTCCTGTCATTTTCTATTTGGGATGTTGATTTGTTGAATTGTGCACATGTAGTCCATATAATTTAATTTTCACTGGCAGAAAATGAGTTGAGCTTTCACTAAGAGAACACATTTGGGCTAATGTGAAACTTCTTGTTTTCAGTAGGTATATTGGATAAGGTGTTATATATTTAGTATATGTTTCTTAATCACCCTCATCCTTCTCTTTCTACTATCCTTTAAGACAATATTAAAAAAAAATGCACACTGCGGCATTTTACCTTTCCTCCTTCTTCACAGAATGTCCCTTACTGACACAATTGTTTCATGAGATTTTAAAAACAGGTTAAAACCAGTTTAAAAACACAATAACCAATTTCTTTTTCCACCTTCCTTATACAGTTTCTCTTCTCCAGTCAATGCATGTCTGCTGCCATTTCGGTCATACCAGTAAACATCCACAATTTAGAATGCTTGTTTTTTTCACAATGGCATTAATATAGACATATGGAGAGCATCTCTACAGGATAAAATGCTGAAGTTCAGGCAAAAGTAGAACAGCAAGTGGCAACTGCACCTCCTAAAGGAAGTGAAGAGAAGATTATGTTTGCCAGAGTACAACTTTTGGGCAATGTTATTGACAAAAGGAAAAACTTTTAATATGTTATACTGAAGTGCTGCTTTGAAGAGAAAATCACCAGGAAGACTAACTTGAACCAGGCACTGAGGCTGTTTCTGTGATTGAAGGCAGTGCACAAAAATGAGAATGAGTAGACCTGTGAGATATGACTTGGAAATCTGGGTTTGCTTCTCAGGTCAGACATAGTCTGCTTGCATTGCAGTACTCAGAATTTAGGAAGGAAAGGGTTTTCAAATGCAATAGAGTTGGAGTTCAAAGTAAATATAGTTCAGTACTGTCCTGAAAGGTGGCCAAGAAGCCTGGGTGAGCATAGCTATTATCCAGTATGCTTTGGGTAATTTTTCTTCATGTTAGTAGCAGTGATTTTCTGGTACAGAGAATTTAAAAACAGGCAAGTAGATTATTTTGATCACTAACTCAGAGTGTTAATTAAGTTGACTACATGTATAATAAATAAATAAATAGCCCAATGTTCATAAAAATTTTATGTCCAAATTTAAGGACATTTTGAAATTCAGACTGCAGTTTCTTTGCATCCATTGCTACTTGGATGAGGAAGGTGCAAAAACTACCTCATTAACAAGGTCCCAGCATTATATATCATGTCTCACTGGTTCTTGCAGCTCTTTTCTGGTATAAGTTGTTATACTTATTTTAGGCATGTACAGGACTGCTAGTGTCTGGTCCTACAGTATTGTCATGTGTTCTCTGGGATCCTCTCATTCAGTTACACAAATTCCCTGTTCATCAAGAAACAGCAGACAATATCTTGATTGCTGAGTTGGAGGAGATCAACCTTGGAAAACTATCTCGTAAGAGAACTGAAAAAGGAGATAGTGAGATGACAGCTTGCTCTTTGATCTGTGATCTCAGATCCATTTTAAATTGTCAACAATGTAGCCAAGGTGGGCTGGGTGTTATAGCATATGGCTGGAACATATTATCAAAATAGTCGAATCACACGTTTACATGATTGCATGAACTTCAGTGGCAGTAAGATTATACTTGAGGAAATAAAATACACAAATGGGTTCATAGAAGGTGGCACATGTCTATGGAGAGAGGATTTGACATCAAGCTGTATTGTATTGAAAAGATATTTTGGTGTCAGTCTGACCAGGCACGTGTGATATAATGTGGAAACATTATACACTATATTGCTGATAGTAGGATCTGAAAAATAAAGAATCAAGCAGACTTTAATAGCAGTCAAGGTCCAGAACACTTCAGGAAATGTCTCAAGTAGGCTTGAAAAACCGGATTTGGAGGAAGAAGGTGGGGACCTCTGTTTTTCAGGGGACAAGGTATCCTTCCCTATTACATTTTATGACTCCTAAATCGACCAAAAATTTTGGAGTCCTACTGCCATGAGAGTGTATGATAAGATGCATGCATGCATGCAAACACTCAATATGTCTGGATACAGATCTAGTTATGAATCAAAATTTTATTATAAGACCACTATTCAATTCAGTTACTTTAACATGTGTCACCTTTTCAACCATGTCACCGCTGAGCATTTTCACTTCTTCCCAGCTTACTATTAGGATACTTAACCAGAATGACAGATGAGCTTCTGAGATAAATATACAGTTTAACTACTAAAACATCTTACAAGATTCTAGGTGGGATTTGTCTTTAAAAAGGTGAGATAAAATAACATGCAGCTTGACAGAAATTTTCAAAATCTAGCAATAAAACAGCTGCCAGATTCTGTTTTAAACTGCAGAGTTTATTCTCTTGCTCTAGAGACTTAAGGTTTTATATAACTATTATTTCATCTAATGTCAATCTAGTATGAGCTAGATTCCAGTAATTTTGGTGGCAAATTCTCTTAGCTTGCATGTATTTTTCAGTGTTGGTGTGTTAGTCCATTTGTAGGGTTGTGCTTAATAGGCACCATAATAAATTTCAGTTTATGTGTCTTTCAGTCATGCTGGGAATGTATAAATAGGCAAAGGAAACATAATTCGCTGAAGACCACATTCTGCTTAATGTCAACAACTGCTTAGTAGGCTCCTTTATAAGCATATTTAAATCATGTATTGCAAGGTACAATAGAATGTTTCTGTGAGCTAAATGGAACTGTCTAATTACTCTTCCTAAATGAGTGCAACAGAACTCCTTGGTATTCTTCGGAGTACTTTCTCTTTCCGGCATTTGCATTAGAGTTGCCATGTATAGCAGTGTATGTTTGCTACCAGTAGTTAATCATCTTAATTTTTTTAAGCCTCCCCTTAAACAGCAGCTGATTCTATACAAGCAGCTCCACTCTCAATCAGTTAGAATTTAGGGGCTGGCTACCAGGCAGTTTTAAAACAGAAAATAAAATACCTTGTTATACCTTCTGCTTAACTGTGAATACTTCTGCTGCCTTGCAGTTTAGTTGGCTCATTTTCCTAAATATCTCAAGTTGATTGTAATCACTCATCTTAATTTTTCCCATATGTATAGAATAAGAAGAGAAAAATTTAAACTGCAGATGTTCCTCTCCATTGTTTTACGACACCTTGTGGAAAGACTGGAAAGTTTCTCAAAAAGGCACTTGTAACCTGTACGATCTCTCTCTCTCTCTCCCCTTCTCTCACTGTACATATGCATGTTATATATATATGTGTGTATATATACCTATACACTCCAGTGTATTTTATATGTCCATCAAAAAACAAATGTTCAGGTAACATAAGCTAGTCCTTAAATACCATAAATAAGTCTATTTTATGTAAATGAAGCCTATTAGTTGTAATGGACTTAATGTTTTACACTGGCTGAAGTACTGTCCATCATTTAAGCAGCAAATTTATTTATAAGAAGTGAGAAATGGGATTTTTTCATGGAATTTGAGAATGACATAAGAAAATGTAATTTTTATACTAAATGTTTTCCAAAATATTTTAAAACAGGTGCTCTTTTTCAAACAGAGTTTGTTTTTATTTATTAAAGGAAAAAAGAAGACATGATGTTTCTAACAATTTTTACTTTTCTAATACCTTTTAATTTTTCATTACTTGTGCTCTACATTTTCCCTACTAATTTTTAGGCAGGGAAAAAACCCTGTTAGGCAAAGGGATCCTCAGAGGATGTAAATAGAAAGAAGGGAAAAGAAAGACTCACAACATTTTTTTTTTGAAAAATATTATTTTAAAATTTCACTTAAAAAGTAAAAATCCTCTTTCAAAAAAGGTGAAAGTTTTCACTTTTGCATCATGAAAACTGGTTTTCCATCTTCAACCAATAGTATTTAACATATTCACGGTACGGTAATCCTGCACTGACAAGAATCTGTGAGGATATTCTTTTTCATCGGTTATAATGCTATATTCTACTAAGCACTTTACTTTTACTTTAAAAAGTCTTTAAAGAATATGCTTAAATCTAAGCTTCTGGTTTCAGTTACAGCAATGAAGCTGTCATTGATACTATAGCAGTATTCACTGAGGCACACAAACAGTGGCAGTTTGATGTCAGTGAACACTTCACTGCTAGAACTGAAATAAGTAACACTGATTTACATGCTTAAATTTAAGCATGTGCTTTAGTCAGAAAGCCCAGTGCTTGGGGATCATCTCCTGGTCCCGTCTGCTTGCTGCCTGCACAATGTAAACCTGTAGCTCTGTAGGGCGGCATTGCCATTGCTAGTAACGGGCCATAAGCACTGTACAGAATTTGCAAGGCCTCAGGACTGAGGTTTGTCAGTCCTACTCTGTATTAACTTTTCTTGACCTGCCTGCAGCTTCATTTTTCGTGGCTTAACTGTAACAGCAGTTTCTCTAATTGATCAAGTGTCCATGGCTAGATCGGTTTACTTTTGTTTATATTTGTGCGATACAAGCACAGGTTTAAATAGACAGCAACAAGCAGTTACTCTGTGCAGAACAAGATATTTACGACTAACACAAAGGCAGAGTGTAGGGAAACAGCCCTGGTACGGCAGCAGAGGCCTTCTCAAGTGGAGCACAGGACACTGCTCAGAGGTGCACAGGTGTGGCATGGTCAGAGATGGGACGCAGGGTGGACCTGGAGACCTCACAGCTATACACAGCTCACCGATGGCACCTTACAGAACTGCAAACCTGGACAAAATGGGATTTCGGGATGACAAAGACAACATATGTAAAAGTCACCATATACGGTAAATTCAGATGTAACATGGAACTGCAGATCAGTGAAAAAGCAGAAAGATGTAAAGCATGTTACCATACTGTCCTGGTTTTGGCTGGGATAGGGTTAAATTTCTTCCTAGTGCTGTGTTTTGGATTTAGTATGAGGAGAATGTTGATAACACACTGATGTTTTCAGTTGTTGCTAAGTGCCCTCCTAGTCCAAGGACAGCTCCCGTGCCTACTGACTGAGCTAGGTACACAAGATGGGAGGGAACATAATCAGGACAGCCAGCCCAGTTGGCTAATGGGGTATTCCATACCATGTGATGTCATGCTCAGTATATGAATGGTAGGCGTGATCCAGGAAGTACCGATCGCTACTTGGTTATCGGTCAGCGCGGGTGGTGAACAATTGCATTGTGCATCACTCATTTTGTATATTCTATCATTATTATTACTATTTTCTCTTTTCTGTTCTGTTAAACTGTCTTTATCTCAGCCCACGAGTTTTTCTCACTCTTTCCCTTCCGATTCTCTTCCTGCCCCACTGGAGGGGGAGTGAGCGAGTGTCTGCGTGGGGTTTGGCTGCCTGACAGGTTAAACCATGACACAAACATATGAAAAATAACCCTAAATGAATCCTAGACCAAGGAAGAAGCAGTGATCAACTCCAGCATCATAATCCTGCCAGCAAAAGACTCCAGATGCTGAAGACTGCCTAACACGCACCCCCTCTCAACACCAGCATGAGCCCCCCTGACCTTAAGGACCCAGAGGAGCAGTGAGAGGGTGAGCATAGCTCCAGGAGAAAGAGTAGAAACTAAGACATGTGTGTAACAGTTTTAACTGCATTATTTTTCTTTTTTTTTCTGTAACAATAGATCTAGACTCATAATTCTTGAATTATAGTATTAAGAATTCAGTCATACTAACAATAAATTTTTAGCTTTATATATGTATTTTTATATATATAACGTATGTTTCCTCTTTGCATATAAACAAGATTTTGAGCATAACAACAATGAAGTATTTGACTGTTTGTAGGAAATCTTGATATACCAGAACAAAAAGTAGTGCTTTGTTGGACTGAAGGCAGTACCTTCCATGAGGCAGAATTCTCTCTTTAGAAGATAAATAACCTCAGGGCTATGTCAGCAAGCAAAATTCCTATTGATCTGTTGTTTTGCTCAAGTGAAGATAACACTTAAAAGAAGCAACATTCTCAGACCAAATTTGCATTACAAACTTTTCCTGGAACAGTTTGTTGATCTGAAGTATATGATGAAGTATGATTAACTACCAAATTAATTATGCTAGGGAAAAAAATATTGATATAGGATATACAGGGACAACTTTTTAATTTTTTTAAATTTTTGAAGACAGGATTCCAGCTAAGCCCTTTTCACATAAAGGAACATCTGTATATTGGATCCTGAAGATGATTTCTCTTCTCCCTAGATAGACCCTCCTGAGTGACAGGCTTCTCTACTTATTCCGTCAAAATGTTCCCAACCATCAAACTACTCCATTCTGGTACCTGTAATAGTCTTAGGTCCCTCCATCCTCCTTAGAGTCTGCAAATCACCCTATCTCCTGCTTCTCTAAATGTGAGAAATATGGGTATTTGTTAAGCCTTTGGTACATCAACAACATCGTTCCCTTTCAGGTTCTAGTTTCCATCTTCCACGGTTTTTTACTTTTTCCATGTTTTTTGTCTGCCTCTCTCGCCTCACATATTTATTCTATTCCCACTTCATTGTCTTATTTCTTTTTTCTGATCTTCAGGATGAAACCTTTTCCTATTCCACCACTTTTGTTAGTCCTGCTTTTTTTTCTGTTGGCAGATGTCTACACTTCTGGAGTTGCCCGTGCAGCTTCTGCTCTTTCCTGTTCCATCACGTCATTAAAAACCAGACCCACTCTGAAGTGTTATTCCAGAAAAATCAGACATGATTGCAACCTAAGCATTTTCTTGACTCATGGATTATCAAGGCAGATCAAATTAACTAATTTTTGGAAAACCTGCCCATGAAGTCATAGAATCATAGAATCATTTAGGTTGGAAAAGACCTTTAGGATCATTGAGCTCAACAGTAAACCTAACAATGCCAAGTCCACCACTAAACCATGTCCCTAAGCACCACATCTACATGTCTTTTAAATACCTCCAGGGATGGTGAATCAACCACCTCTCTGGGCAGCCTCTTCCAATGCTTGACAATCCTTTCGGTGAAGAAATTCGTCTTAATATCCAATCTAAACCTCCCCTGGCACAACTTGAGGCCATTTCCTCTCATCCTATTACTTGTTTCTTGGGAGAAGGGACCAGCACCCACCTCGCTACAACCTCCTTCCAGGTAGTAGTAAAGAGTGATAAGGTCTCCCCTGAGCCTCCCTTTCTCCAGGCTAAACAACCCCAGTTCCCTCAGCCGCTCCTCATAAGACTTGTTTTCCAGACCCTTCACCAACTTCGTTGCCCTCCTCTGGACACGCTCCAGCACCTCAATGTCCTTCTTGTAGGGAGGGGCCCAAAACTGAACACAGTATTTGAGGTGCAGCCTCACCAGTGCCGAGTACAGGGGGATGATCACCTCCCTACCCCTGCTGGCCACACTATTTCTGATACAAGCCAGGGTGCTGTTGGCCTTCTTGGCCACCTGGGCACACTGCCAGCTCACATTCAGCTGGCTGTCGACCAACATCCCCAGGTCCTTTCCTGACAGGCAGCTTTCCAGTCACTCTTCCCGTAGCATTGCATGTGGTTGTTGTGCAGGACCCGGCACTTGGCCTTGTTGAATCTCACACAATTGGCCTCAGCCCATCGATCCAGCCTGTCCAGGTCCCTCTGTAGAGCCTTTCTACTAATGATTAACTATATCAAATACTCAGATGGCAAATAAAGGAGATGATATCTTATAACTGCATAATATACTAGATACATAATCTACTAAAGCCCATGGGATACTGTTCTCTCCTCATCCCCCTTAATTTTAATAGACCTTATAGTGGTCTAAATAAGAGGAATAAGGATCTTGTAACAAAGACATGTTCACCTTGAGGGTGTGTGGCCTTTATTGCCGTGAGTGGCCTTACCTGGAACCCGGACCCACACCCCTGCCCATGGATCCAGGAAGTCCATTCAAGCTCAAGACCTGCAGGCTTGGCTTCTTGCAGGTTGGTTTCTAGTGGGTGGATCTCAGACCCAAGTTGTAGCCATGTCCCCAGCCCTGTCTCCTGCCGCCTCTGGCGGATCTCCCCTGGTCAGGCTCCACCCTGGTCTGTCACCTTGTGGTGCCCAGGGCTGCCGAGGGGCCCACTGCCTCCCACGGTTCTGCCCGCCACGCTCACAGGCTAGAGGATGAGGGCAGGGCCCTGCCTGCACCCGGGTCAACCCTGCCCACGCTGGGGTCAGACCCACTCCGCCATGTTCCCTGGCAGGTCTTTCTGGTCAGGTCATCTGTTAATAGGAGCCACCTTCTCCTTTTCTTGTGGTCCTGCCTGCTCAGTCACTCCTGTCTTTTTTCCTCTCCTTGTCTTTGATCAGATTAAATGGGCGTGTGGGGGAAAACTGAATTGAAATGAAAATGAATTCTAGTAGTGCTCTTAAAATGCTTGGAGAGTATGTGGATCCCCAGCTGAAATCAAGATGGGGCATAGCTCAATTTTCCCTGCTGTTCACCTCGCAGATTAATATTTTATAAAGGATATTTTTAGTGAAGAAAACCTCAAGTTATGGAGGAGATCATAACATTGTAATCATTTTTTTAATAAAAAATGAAGGAATGTTTAAGTTATATAACCTGTATTTCTTCTTAACTTCTTCCTAACATAAAACAGATCTTTTAAAAATGTGATATAAATTAAATGTTCATCTAATGTTTATAAATATTACTCCTGGAATGGATTAATGTTTACTTTGGTTTTAAGTACTGAAAAATCAAATATTAGCTGGAATGTGTTAGTCTGGGCTTGCTTCAAAGACCTGTGACTTCAAACTCTCAGCCTTTTGAAACCAATTGCAAGATTTTCTGTACTGTTTGTTCTGTACAAGCTCTTCTCCATGTGGTTTAAAATGTAACAAGATATTTTAAGATCCAGAACCAGAGGAGAGAGAGGAACTTATAATGCAAACCTGCATAAGAGCAAGTAAGCATCTACTTATGTGTGACGAAACAAGGAGCCCCAGAGGTAAACACATTTTCATATAAACTTTGTAGTCCAAGTACTTCAAGAGTTCCTCAATTTAGGGCTTCTTTGCCAGCGAGCTTTCACGAATTTTTGTCCACACAAAATCCAGAGTTTTTTTCTTGGTTTTGGTAGTTTGTTAGAGTTCGTTTGTTTGTTAGGTGGGAAGAGGTTGTCTAGATTGAGAAGACAGATGGTGTTTTTAATCCATGTAAAAATCTTCCCAAATTACCTGAACTTTATCACTTCCAAAATTGTAGATCTGCACAATTCTAGGGAAGCACTTTGTTCCTGAACATTCTCTTACATTGTTGTACCTTTGCAAAATTGTGAGAAGGCTAGAAATAACCTTCCTCTACCACAAGGTATCGATCTCAGCTACAGAAAAAGCTTCCCACAGAGCAGATACCTTGGTCACTCAATTTTAGTAAGATTGTATATGCTTTTTTAATTCCTTCTGCATCAATAGAAAGCTTAAATGTCAGTGAGGAGGGATGTGTAATTCTAATTTTTATACAAAAAATTGCATAATTCCTTTGAAGTTAAGAGTTGTTAAGAAGATTAACCATGACAGTAAAAGGTCCTGCTAATGATGAAAGATGTAAGGTAGTATCCTGTTATGAGGTTTCACCATTTCAGACTCATTTGATGCTTAAGTACTGGACAAACTGAAGTAATTTGAAGATAATTGTGGATTGTGCCTTGGGTGTGGTTTTGTGAGATGGTAAACAGACTAGGACTTGGAGAACTTCTACACAGGCTGGCTCTAGAGCTAGTAATTCTGCTGCCTGCTAGCAACACTGGGACAGCAAAACAGCACCTGTCATAAGAAGAAATGTGATCTACTGCTAATTAAATGAATGAATGAAACCTGCTATTCTAAGCTATCTAGCTATAAAATAAAAATAGCACAGCAGTATTCTCTTCCTCTCTCTTCTGTCATGCCATTATGTTATTAACGCCTAATTATTTCCAAATAGAGACTATAAAGTATTATCCCAAAAAGCTGACAGATAAATACTCAAATTTTATCTGTTATTTCTATTACAGATGAATATTTTTTTCCTGCCGTTAATATGTTCTGTGAATTTGTCAGAGTGTTCTCTTTATTGGTGATTCTATCACTTTTGTTTACAAAGCACAACCTGACATTTTCTCAAAGAACAGAGATTTGGACACTATTTTTTTTTCTTATAGATTTACTAGGTAAGAATGGACTTTGAAGAACACATGGCATAAATAAAGAGGATCACAATTGTCTCTTGCTTTAGATAAATTTAGAAAGTAACCAAAACCCAATTGCTTAGTCATACAAGATCCCTGAAAGGAGAAAAAGCTTTATTTATTGTCTAGTTTCCAGTTTTTGCCCATCTATATAAAACATACAAGAGCTCTGTGAGCAAAAGTTAAGCATGATTTCACCTAACTGTGCAGATAGTTCAAATGCCACTGGATAACCCCTTGAGGGACTGTCCTCTATTAAAAACCTGAGTCTTTCCCTGCCTTTCTGCAGATGTAGCTAACTAAAGCAAAAATACACACACAGAACTAGTTTATATATATAAATTAAGTATTGCTAGTGATCACTTTCCATAATCATTGGAGAGAATAATTAACATCTGAAAGTGGAATAAAAGCACAAATGGTCTATTTTTATGTTATTCTTTGCTATTCCTATAAAATCCTTCCAAAATGATCTTGTGTGTGTAAGACATTGTATCAGATACTGGGTTCAGGCAAAATCAATGTAATAACAAAAACAAAACAAACAAAAAGCAACAGTGTCAGATAGAATTCAAAGTCATGTAGACTTCTGTTACTTTATGTAAACATAACTAATCATGCATATTCTTGAAGTAAAGCATATGTTTAATTGCGTTGCAAGTTGAAAAATTAATCATGCAAAATCTTTCTAGAAGAAAAAGAAGTCCATTAATAATTGTATTATCTTTTTAGATCTTGGTGGTCTACTTGTGATGACTGGATGGGGAAGGGGGAAAAGGTTTAGAAAGTAATGCAATCTACTTGGTGACCAGTAGCCCATTCTCCTGGTTCCAGCTGGGACAGGGTTAACTTTCTTCCCAGTAGCTTGGGGGGTGTGCTGTGTTTTGGGTTCGGTGTGAAAGGAGCGTTGATGGCCCATTGATGCTTTGGCTGTTGCTGGGTGATGCTTGCACCGGGAGGGGGGAGCACAGCCGGGGGGGTGGACCCAGCTGGCCAATGGGGTATTCTATACCATGTGACATCATGCTCAATATAAAAACCAGGTGTGTGGGGGGGCTCGCGCCCCCGTTCGTGACACGTGGTCGGCGGTCGGTGAGCGGTTGCGTTGTGCATTGCCTGCTTTGTGTATTCTGTTATTGTTGTTGTTCTCACTGTTATTATTACTGTTCTACTTAGTTTTATTTCAATTATTAAACTGTTTTTATCTCAACCCGGGAGCTTTCCTACTTGTGCCCTCCCGATTCTCTCCCCGATCCTACCGGGGGGGGGGCGGTGATCGAGCGGCTGCATGGCGTTTATTTTTGCTGGCTGGGGTTAAACCACGACACTAGACTAGATCATTCTGATCATTCTCTTTTAGGACATCGAGATGTTCTTGATTCAACCTCAGCTTGCGATTCAAAGATGCACCCTGATACCTTTACTGGATAGCTGCTACCTACAAAGTTCTTTATTGCTACACGAATCTGCCTGAGTGGCAGCACCTTGCCCTTTCCTCTGTTAAAGAACATCATCCATCTTTCATATCATATATCATCAATTTTTCAAGATCATTTTGAGTCCCAAATTCCCTGTCCTGTATTTGAGCAATCTCTTTCAAAGTGATGTAATTTGTGAGTTGAACAAGCACATTTCATCATTCTGGTTGTTAATAAAAATATTGAAAACAACAAACATCTGATTCTGCTTGATAACCTTTCATTGTTAATAGCAAAACACTGAGAGTCATTCAGATTTCCAGTGAGTTCACAGCCCAGTACATTATTTTCAGCTAGACCATGCTTCCTCGTTTGCACATCGGAATGTCATGTGTCAAAAGCTTTACTAGCATGAAAAAATGACATTTGCTACTTCTTCTCTATTCACAAGTCTTATTGCCATGTCAGAGACGAAAATTAAATTGGTATGACAGAGCTTTTTTTTCTTGACAAATCCATGTTAGCTGCTCTATACCTCTTGAAAAACATTTTTTCCACTCGGTCATTCAGCTTCCAGTTTTTAACTGGAACTGGAACTGTCATGAGACCTCAGTTGTTTTCTAATTACCACTGAGCTTTTAGGACAGAAAAGGTCGGATTGTTTATTTTTAAAAGTAAAATAATATTGTTTTTTTTTTTTCCCTAGGCTTTTTAGCAGTTAGAAAAAGAATATGTAAACAAACTTTCAGCTTATATCTGTTAGTGTTTTATTTGACTACTGTCTGCAGTGTACAGATGGTTGAACTTTAAAACAACATATTTGGATTTTTTTTACTATTTTAATTTTTTTACACTTATCACTTAGCATTATTTATAAACAAAATATATTTATTATGTTATTACAGTATGGGTTATTCTGACATGAACAATATGAGTAAAAATGCTTATTCCCATGAATTTGAGTTCTAGGGCAAAGCCATACATTTTCCATAAGTGCTATCATTTCCTTCAATACCTAAATTCAGAAGTAGCAATCAATTCTTAAAAAACAAAATAAAACTCCAAAAAGAAATTCTAATTGATTGTCCATTCTAATACGATAATAAATGGCTATCCACTTTTGAGATGCTTTTTTGAAAATGCTGTTGAAAATGTTAACCATTTCATTGATAAATGTTCTTTATTTATAAAATAAAAATGATTAGTCTTTATTTATAAAATGAAAGTTAAAAGTATTTTGGTTTTTGTTCATGCTGCATTGAATATCTGCATGTTATTATAGCCTTCTGCTTATGGGAGGGTCACTGTACCACACATGTAATGATACAGCTCACACTGGGCAAACTTAATGTCTGATTGAAAAATAAATCCATAATATTCAATAATCAGAGGGGAAAAAAATGCCTTGAGAGCAAGGCATCTGATATTACTTTTATTTGTAGTTTGCAACAGGTCATGCTGAAATATAGAAGAGATTCAAGCACCTACTACAAAATTAAATTATGTGCTAAGGGGGTTTTCTCTTGTCCTTTGTTAAACATTTGTGCTAGTAAAGTTAAACAAAGTTTTACTGAAAAATTTACCTGTGTGTTCCAGGAATGTGAGAAATTTACCCTTAAACAGATGGCTTGGTCATTTGTGAGTATGTTTAGATAAAGCAGGTGGGTGGACTCTGTTTCTGAAAGTGAAAAAGTTGATCAAAAGGGAGTCAGAAAATCTCAGAGGTAATCTTATTGTGCCTATTAACTGTCTAACATTTGGCAAGTGACTTATTTTTTTTGCGTTGCTTTCTTCATGCTGCCTTCAAATATAATATGGGAACATAAGAACAGTCCAAAGATCCATCTGGTATTGTGTTCTCCTACTGACAGTGGTCAAACGCAGATGTCTAGGGAAGAGTATAAAAACAGGGCAAACATATGGGGACGCTTCCCCAAACACTCCTTTAACTGCCAATAATTTATGGCTCAAAGGTATTTTCTTCTCTCTGCCCAAAGATATCACAAAACATGGTTCTTGTTTCATAGTCACTTTCAGAAATCCTGATGAAGTCAAATGAACAACCTTAGTTTTTGTGCTTCTATATCCTTCTTGTGAACAACATATAATTTCATTAATCAGTTCCACAATTACTTTCTAACCCCACTTGTTAGCATGCTGTAATCTCATTTTTTAGCAGTGCCCAAGATGGATTTTGGATTTACAGATTTATCTTCTCTCTCCAACTCCAGAAACTACCTGCAGAAAAGCTCTATTCCAGAATTTCTAGACACTGATAGAACTGCAAATTTGAAATGCTGGGCTGCCAATAAATTGTAGTGAACAACATTTTTTACAAATTGCAACTTACTTCATTAGGAAGTTGGACCGGTGCTCACACAGTGCCTGATATCCCTATTATAGATAAACCCTTAATTTTTAGATAAGATTGTAGTGTTGATCATTCCAGTCAGCCAATTTGAATGTTTTAACCTTTGTTTTCTTTTTTACCAGATGTGTTTTGGGCAATTTGGCTCTTCAGGTATAACCAAGCAGATTTACAAAAAACTAGAAAGCTAAAATAAATTTCACTGCACATTATGAAAGTACCTTTGAGAATATTTTGACAACCAGAAGTATGGGCTAAATATGACAACCGTGTTCAGTCACCATTATTAAGGTTTTAACAGTATGATAAGACATTGACCACCCTGAACTTTTTCACAATAATTTTCTTTTTTCCTTGTTGATTTTGAGGCCCCTTAATCTAGCAAAGTGCTTCAGTGGAGTTGCAATAAATTTTCCCAGCTGATGATCTTCCGAGAAGAAAAGTTGAGAGCCTCCTATAGTTTAACAAAAATTTATAATACAGAATTTTGTTTTTCAAAACACCTTGTTGGCTTTGTTATTGACAATTTATGTTCACCTCCAACAACACATGCATATAGGAAGATTTTTTTCTTTATTAAAATTTATAATATGAATTCAAATTTTTTGAAACAACAGGAAATTACAGCATGCATTTTTGATTGCTATACATTTGGGGAGCAATGTGACAAAAGCAAGGAGTTGGTATTGATTAAGAGTAATCAGTTCTGGTGGGAGAATCAGTTAATATATAACATTTTCAAAAGTCAGCTTTAAGCTAACAGGGGCTAGAAGGTGAGGACAGAATATAATTACAGTATAAATGCTCAAATTTGATTTCCATCTAAGCTATTAACAAAGCCTTTAGAATTCATTTCTGGTTGATTACATTCTCTTCTTTTTATAAACCAATTTAATGGCAGCTTTAGGCCTTTCAGACATGGATATGTGACATCTGAGTGTCAGGTAAATGCCAATTAAATCAATCTTCTATCATTCCTATTAAACCTGTCTGACATTGGCAGTTTGTAGGCCTAATATTCAGTCAATAAATAAATAAAGACCCAACAGCTATAGACAGTGTTGTAAACACAAAGCATTCCAGTAATAGAAATCAGGACCCCTGAATAAAAAAAAAAATTAAAAACAGACTTTAGAATAATTAACTGAAATACATTTTTTGTGCTTTTCATATGGATTGGAAGAGTTATGATTCATTTTTAAAGTATTTTTCTCTCTAACCTGAAGGACTGGAAATGTCAGTAAGTGGTTTCTTTGTGTAATCAAATGACTGGAGCACCTAAGTACAACTTAAGAGTGGTAGAATATATGGAAAGCAGATGTTAACCATCCAAAAAAATACTGAATTGATTAATTTTCTTCACACAGTGTCTTTCTTCTAAACAAAAGACTTTGAGAATGGGCAACTGGCATTGATGAATAAACAGATTGTAAAATTCCTGTGTTACTTGCCCAGTTTGGATTTATCGGAAGTAGAGTCCTTTACATTTATGAGCTGCTTGGGCAGAACTGGAAAATTATTTAAGAATGGTTATTTTTTTTTTTAGAAAATAAGTGCTGAAACTGATCTTCTCTTCCTTTTCTTACTGACTATCCTGGTTCCAGCTGGGACAGGGTTAACTTTCTTCCCAGTAGCTTGGGGGGTGTGCTGTGTTTTGGGTTTGGTGTGAAAGGAGCATTGATGGCCCATTGATGCTTTGGCTGTTGCTGGGTGATGCTTGCACCGGGAGAGGGGAGCACAGCCGGGGTGGTGGACCCAGCTGGCCAATGGGGTATTCTATACCATGTGACATCATGCTCAGTATAAAAACCAGGTGTGTGGGGGGGCTCGCGCCCCCGTTCGTGACACGCGGTCTGTGAGCAGTTGTGTTGTGCATTGCCGGTTTTGTGTATTCTGTTATTGTTGTTGTTCTCATTGTTATTATTACTGTTCTACTTAGTTTTATTTCAATTATTAAACTGTTTTTATCTCAACCCAGGAGTTTTTCTACTTGTGCCCTCCCGATTCTCTCCCCCATCCCACCGGGGGGGTGTGATCGAGCGGCTGCGTGGCGTTTATTTTTGCTGGCTGGGGTTAAACCACGACAGTCCTTTTTGGCGCCCAACGTCGGGCACGAAGGGTTGAGATAACGACAGATTATTTAGACCATATTAAGGAATTTATATCTGGTAACATATTAATTTGTTCTGCACCATGCTCTTGTTTTTACTGTACCTGTTAAAAATTGGAGTTGGGTTTTGTAGTCTCTTGTGCTCTGCCGTGATTAATGATGTTTTACCTGGGAGGTTTGTTACTAAAACGCTGGCATTGGGGGTTATTTGGTATTTGGGATTTGTAATGAAGCCGTTTCTGCATTTTGGGTACCACCTCATGGAGACCATTAGCAATTATACCTTTTCCTCTGAGACATTTTTTATGGAGGAAATAGAGAATGGCACCCTCGCTACCTTCCTCTATGATGTCATCTCCTTTGTTAAAATAACTTGCCAGTACCTTGAACATCCCTGGGTAGTTAAGATACATCTGTTGGTACTCCTTGGGAATATTGTTGTGGTTTTATACAAGGTTAGTAAGCAATTCAAGAATGTCATCCAGAGATCTGCCCCAAGGCTGGATAGTTATGAGTGGCAGGACGAGTGGGGTAGCATGGGCAAATGCCTAGGACGATGGGCACCCCCAGTGTTCTGGAACTTTACCCCTGAACAAGTGCAGAACCCTGAAAAATTAGTAGAATATTTGGAAGAAGTATGCTGTCACCCTGGACATTCTAGGGAGACGCAAATCACTACAATGTGCTGGGGCCGGGCCACGCCTACCAAGCCCTGTTTAACACCACTCAGAACCCCCAAGGGGAAGGAAACGTCTCTGCAGCTGATGACAAAGCAACAGGCCCTGTGGCTACTCCACCCCCCACGGCAAGCACAGCGGCTCCCTCATCCCCCACGGCAGGTACGGCAGCTACTCCGCCCCCTGTGACAGGGAACCAACCCGTGCCGGTATCAGTCGCCCCTATACAAAAAATAAAATGCACAAGAAAATCAGCTCATTTAGTAAGGGATGAAGATGAACCAGGGCCATCACGAGAACAGGAGGAGGAGGAGGCAGAACCCGTAAATGAGATGGTGACCACCTGATCCCCATCTCTGGGTGAGCTGCGAGATATGCAAAAAGACTTCAGCCGTCGTCCAGGCGAGCACATTGTCACCTGGCTGCTCCGATGCTGGGATAACGGGGCCAGTAGCCTGGAATTAGAGGGTAGGGAAGCCAAGCAGCTGGGATCCCTTTCTAGGGAAGGGGGCATTGACAAAGCAATTGGACAAGGGGCACAAGTCCTCAGCCTCTGGAGGCGACTCCTGTCAGGTGTGAAGGAAAGGTATCCCTTCAAGGAAGATGTTATATGCCACCCAGGCAAGTGGACCACCATGGAGAGAGGTATCCAGTACCTGAGAGAATTAGCTGTGCTGGAAGTGATTTACGATGACCTGAACAATGAACAGTTATCCAAAGACCCAGATGAAGTCAAATGCACCCGACCCATGTGGCGGAAGTTTGTACGGAGCGCACCAGCGTCACATGCAAACTCATTGGCAATAATGACCCGGAGAGATGGAGAAGAACAAACAGTGGATGAACTGGCTGGCCAACTCCGGCAATATGAAGAAAGTCTCTCTTCCTCCCTACGGGCCTGTGTCTCTGCGGTGGAGAAACTGTCTCAGGAGGTCCAGCAACTCAAAGAGGATATGTCCTGCTCCCCACCTGCACGGGCCAGTGTCTCAGCCATTAGGAGCAAGCGTCCCTCTGCTCAAGAGAGGAGACATCGTGGGTACACACCCCGGGGCACCCTGTGGTTTTACCTGCGTAACCACGGAGAGGACATGAGGAAGTGGGATGGAAAACCTACCTCAGTCCTACAGGCACGGGTACATGAGTTGCAAGGAAAAACAACCACAAAAGGGGGTTCTTCCAGGAAAACTGCTGCTCCAGTCTCCAGTGAGTTCCCCAGACAGAGTAGAAGGGCTGATTCCACTTCCGACCTTAACAAAGGGACTTCTGATCCATACTTACAAGAAGTGGATAGCGAATATGATGACCAGGACTAGAGGGGCCCTGCCTCCAGCCAGGTGGAGGAAAGGGACAACCGGGTTTACTGGACTGTGTGGATTCGATGGCCTGGCACATCAGATCCACAAGAATATAAGGCTCTCGTAGACACCGGTGCACAGTGTACCCTGATGCCATCAGGCTATAAAGGGGTGGATCCCATTTGTATTTCTGGAGTGACAGAGGGATCCCAAGAGTTAACTGTATTGGAGGCCGAAGTGAGCCTAACCGGGAATGAGTGGCAGAAGCACCCCATTGTGACTGGCCCAGAAGCTCCGTGCATCCTTGACATAGACTACCTCAGGAGAGGGTATTTTAAGGACCCAAAAGGGTATCAGTGGGCTTTTGGTATAGCTGCCCTGGAGACAGAGGAAATTAAACAGCTGTCCACCTTGCCCGGTCTCTCGGAGGATCCTTCTGTTGTGGGGTTGTTGAAGGTCAAAGAACAACAGGTGCCGATCGCTACCACAACAGTGCACCGGCGATAATACGGCACCAACCGAGACTCCCTGATTCCCATCCATGAGCTGATTCGTCGACTGGAGAGCCAAGGAGTGATCAGCAAGACTCGCTCGCCCTTCAACAGTCCCATATGGCCAGAGCGAAAGTCTAATGGAGAGTGGAGACTAACAGCAGACTACCGTGGCCTGAACGAAGTCACGCCGCCACTGAGTGCTGCCGTGCCGGACATGCTGGAACTTCAATGTGAACTGGAGTCAAAGGCAGCCAAGTGGTACGCCACAACTGATATCGCTAATGCATTCTTCTCCATCCCTTTGGCGGCAGAGTGCAGGCCACAGTTTGCTTTCACTTGGAGGGGTGTCCAGTACACCTGGAACCGACTGCCCCAGGGGTGGAAACACAGCCCTACCATTTGCCATGGACTGATCCACACTGCACTGGAACAGGGTGAGGCTCCAGAACACCTGCAGTACATTGATGACATCATCGTGTGGGGCAACACAGCAGAGGAAGTTTTCGAGAAAGGGGAGAGAATAGTCCAAATCCTTCTGAAGGCCGGTTTTGCCATAAAACAAAGTAAGGTCAAGGGACCTGCACAGGAGATCCAGTTTTTAGGAATAAAATGGCAAGATGGATGTCGTCAGATCCCAATGGATGTGATCAATAAAATAACAGCCATGTCTCCACCAACTAACAAAAAGGAGACGCAAGCTTTCTTAGGCGTTGTGGGTTTTTGGAGAATGCATATTCCAAATTACAGTCAGATCGTAAGCCCTCTCTATCACGTGACCAGGAAGAAGAACGACTTCAGATGGGGCCCTGAGCAACGACAAGCATTTGAGCAAATTAAACAGGAGATAGTTCAGGCAGTAGCCTTGGGCCAGTCCGGGCAGGACAAGATGTAAAGAATGTGCTCTACACCACAGCCGGGGAGAATGGCCCTACCTGGAGCCTCTGGTAGAAAGCACCAGGGGAGACTCGAGGTCGACCTTTAGGGTTTTGGAGTCGGGGATACAGAGGACCCGAGGCCCGCTACACTCCAACTGAGAAGGAGATATTGGCAGCATATGAAGGGGTTCAAGCTGCTTCGGAAGTGCTTGGTACGGAAGCACAGTTCCTCCTGGCACCCCGACTGCCGGTGCTGGGCTGGATGTTCAAAGGGAGCGTCCCCTCTACACATCATGCAACCGATGCTACGTGGAGTAAATGGGTCGCACTGATCACACAACGAGCCCGAATAGGAAACCCCAGTCACCCAGGAATCTTGGAGGTGATCACAAACTGGCCAGAAGGCAAAGATTTTGGAATATCCCCAGAGGAGGAGGTGACGCGTGCTGAAGAGGCCCCACCATATAACAAACTACCAGAAAACGAGAAGCAATATGCCCTGTTCACTGATGGGTCCTGTTGTCTTGTGGGAAAACATCGGAGATGGAAGGCTGTGGTATGGAGTCCTATACGCCAAGTTGCAGAAACTGCTGAAGGAGAAGGTGAATCGAGCCAGTTTGCAGAGGTGAAAGCCATCCAGCTGGCCTTGGACATTGCTGAACGAGAAAAATGGCCAGTACTTTATCTCTATAGTGACTCATGGATGGTGGCAAATGCCCTGTGGGGGTGGTTGCAGCAGTGGAAGCAGAACAACTGGCAGCGCAGAGGTAAACCCATCTGGGCTGTCGCGTGGTGGCAAGATATTGCTTCCCCGGGTAGAGAACCTGACAGTAAAAGTACGTCACGTAGATGCTCACGTACCCAAGAGTCGGGCCAGTGAAGAACACCAGAACAACCAGCAGGTGGATCAGGCTGCCAAGATCGAAGTAGCTCAGGTAGATCTGGACTGGCAACATAAAGGTGAATTATTTATAGCTCGGTGGGCCCATGACACTTCAGGCCACCAAGGGAGAGATGCAACATACAGATGGGCTCGTGATCGAGGGGTGGACTTAACCATGGACACTATTGCACAAGTTATCCACGAATGTGAAACATGCGCTGCAATCAAGCAAGCCAAGCGAGTAAAGCCTCTTTGGTATGGAGGACGATGGTTGAAGTATAAATATGGGGAGGCCTGGCAGATTGATTATATCACTCTCCCACAAACCCGACAGGGCAAGCGCTATGTGCTCACCATGGTAGAAGTAACCACAGGATGGCTGGAAACATACCCTGTGCCCCATGCCACTGCCCGGAACACCATCCTGGGCCTTGAAAAACAAGTCCTATGGCGACATGGCACCCCAAAAAGAATTGAGTCAGACAACGGGACTCATTTCTGAAACACCCTCATCGACACCTGGGCCAAAGAGCACAGCATTGGGTGGGTCTATCACATCCCCTACCATGCACCAGCCTCTGGGAAAATTGAACGATACAACGGGCTGTTAAAGACAACACTGAGGGCAATGGGTGGTGGGACATTCAAGCATTGGGACACACATTTAGCAAAGACCACCTGGTTAGTCAACACTAGGGGATCTGTCACTCGAGCTGGCCCTGCCCAATCCAAACCCTTACGTGCTGTAGAGGGGGATAAAGTCCCTGTCGTGCATATGAGAAATACGCTGGGGAAGACGGTCTGGGTTGCTCCTGCCTCTGGCAAGGGAAAACCCATCCGTGGGGTTGCTTTTGCTCAGGGACCTGGATGCACTTGGTGGGTGATGAGAAAGGATGGGGAAGTCCGGTGTGTACCTCAAGGGGATTTAATTTTGGGTGAAAATAGCCAATGAACTGAATTGTACAATGTTAGTTATTACATAGTACTGTATGTCATCACTTCTATGGTTACTATATGCCATATTAACAGTATTACAGTAAGAGTCACCCAGATTAATGTAGGATGAACTCCGATGAAACTGAGCAAGGTACAACAATGATAGAACCGGATGAGCGCCCAGAACTGGCCTCCGCATGCAAGAGCCCAACACCACACACCATCTCTCCTGCCCTGCAAGACTGTTATGACAGGTGGAACCCGAAGTCATGGACTAAATGAACTCAACGGACGTTTTAGAGGGATGGCCCATGGACTAAGGGAATGATATCTCTGTGTGTGTATATATCAAAAGGCTGGGAAAAGTAGCAGTGACTAATTGGAATGTATGGGAAAATGTGAGACCTGGGCATGATGTAGATGGTATAGAATAAGGGGTGGATATTGTCCTGGTTCCAGCTGGGACAGGGTTAACTTTCTTCCCAGTAGCTTGGGGGGTGTGCTGTGTTTTGGGTTTGGTGTTGTCCTGGTTTCGGCTGGGATAGGGTTAAATTTCTTCCTAGTGCTGTGTTTTGGATTTAGTATGAGGAGAATGTTGTTAACACACTGCACTGATGTTTTCAGTTGTTGCTAAGTGCCCTCCTAGTGCAAGGACAGCTCCCGTGCCTACTGACTGAGCTAGGTACACAAGATGGGAGGGACCATAATCAGGACAGCCAGCCCAGCTGGCTAATGGGGTATTCCATACCATGTGACGTCGTGCTCAGTATATGAACGGTAGGCGTGATCCAGGAAGTACCGATCGCTACTTGGTTATCGGTCAGCGCGAGTGGTGAGCAATTGCATTGTGCATCACTCATTTTGTATATTTTATCATTATCATTATTATTTTCCCTTTTTTTCCCTGTTCTATTAAACTGTCTTTATCTCAACCCACGAGTTTTTCTCACTCTTACCCTTCCGATTCTCTCCCCATCCCACTGGGGGGGACGGGGGGAGTGAGTGAGCGGCTGCGTGGTATTTGGCTGCCTGCCAGGTTAAACCATGACAGGTGTGAAAGGAGCATTGATGGCCCATTGATGCTTTGGCTGTTGCTGGGTGGTGCTTGCACCGGGAGGGGGGAGCACAGCCGGGGTGGTGGACCCAGCTGGCCAATGGGGTATTCTATACCATGTGGCATCATGCTCAGTATAAAAACCAGGTGTGTGGGGGGGCTCACCCCCCGTTCGTGACACGCGGTCTGTGAGCAGTTGCGTTGTGCATTGCCGGTTTTGTGTATTCTGTTATTGTTGTTGTTCTCATTGTTATTATTACTGTTCTACTTAGTTTTATTTCAATTATTAAACTGTTTTTATCTCAACCCGGGAGTTTTTCTACTTGTGCCCTCCCGATTCTCTCCCCCATCCCACCGGGGGGGTGTGATCGAGCGGCTGCATGGCGTTTATTTTTGCTGGCTGGGGTTAAACCACGACACTGACTTAGAGTGATGCTCTTCCCTTAAATATTAATGTTACATATGAAACTTAACTTTCTGAGTTTCTGTGCAGCTCCAAGCACAAAGCAGGCACTGACTCATAGGAAAATGTGACATAAGTCCAGCAGGGTCCAGGGTCTGAGGAGGAATATGCTCATAGCGGAGATGAGCATGACAGTAAGCCTTGGGAATGTGCGGCCTGCTATGAAATAAGTCTTATCAAGTAGTTTGAATATTAGTAGCAAATGGCAACCTAGACCTTTCTGACACATAGCCTAATTTGCATCTGGGTTTGTACTTAATACTTTGACATATACAGAAGGTGGAAACAGGGAGAAAGTATATAGAAGGTGGAAGCATGTACAGGTAACCTGGGAGGAATAGAGATACAATGTCTGAGCATGCAGACAGGGGATTAGGAGAGACAAAGCCCAACTGAAATTGAATCTGGCAAAGGATGTCAAAGACAAGAAGAATGGCTTATATAAGTACACAGGTGATAAAAGGAAGACTAGGGAAAATGTGGGTACACGGCTGAATGAGTCAGGGGACCTGGTTACAGAGAACATGGTAAAGGCTGAGGTATTGAATGTCGTCTTCACATCAGTCTTTACTAGCAAGACCAGCCTTCAGGGATCCCAGGCCTCAGAGACCAGAGGGAAAGTCTGGAGAAGGAATACGTACCCTTGGTGGGAGAGGATCAGGTCACAGAATACTTAAGCAAACTGGACGTACATTAGTCCAAGGGGCCTGATGGGATGAGTGCTGAGGGAGCTGGTTGATGTCATTGTGAGGCCATTCTTGATAATCTTTGAATGATCATGACAATTGGGAGAGGTGCCTGAAGACTGGAGGAAAAGAAATGTTAGTCTTATCTTCAAAAAGGGCAGAAAGGAGGGTTTGGGGAACTACAGATCATTCAGCCTAACTTTGATACCTGGGAAGGTAATGGAGCAACTAATCCTGGTAACCATTTCCAGGCATGTGAAAGACAAGTCCATCAGGAGTAGTTGGCATGGATTCACCAAGGGAAAGTCGTGCTTGACTAACCTGGTAACATTCAACAATGAAATGACTGGCTTTGTAGATGAGGAGAGAGCTGTGGATATTGTCTACCTTGACTTTGGTAAGAATTTTACATCGTCTCCCTTAAGATCCTCACAGAGAAGCTCGTGAAGGATGAGCAGACAGTGGAGGTGGATTGAAAACTGGCTGAATGGCCAGGCCCAGAGGGTGGTGGTCAGTGGCATGAAGTCTAGTCAGAGGCCGGTAACCACAGGTGTATCCCAGTGATCAATGCTTTGTCACATCATATTTGGTTTAACATATTCATCAATGATCTGGATGGTGGGGCAGAGTTTACCCTCAGCAACTTTGCTGATGATGCCAAACTGAGAGGATTGGCTGATACACCAGAGCATCATGCTGCCACCTAGAGGGATTTTGACAGGCTGGAGAAACAGGGTGAGAGGAACCTCATGAAGTTCAACAAGGGGGAATTGCAAAGTCCTGCACCGATATACACTGGGAGCCACCCAGCTAGATAGCAGCTTTGCAGAAAAGGACCTGAGGGTCCTGACGGACACCAGGATGAGCACAAGCCAGCAATGTGCCCTGGCTGCAAAGAAGGCTAATGGTATCCTGGGCTTCATTAGGAGGAGTGTTGACAGCATGTTGAGAGAGTTGATCCTTCCCCTCTACTCAGTACTGGTGAGACCACACTTGGAGTACTCTGTCCAGTTCTAGTATTTGAGTCTGCCTTCCATGTAAATGGAGATTAAGATCTGGAGGCAGGTACCTGATGGTTTCCTTTGTCTCTCAGCCATAACGCTGACTTTACGCAAGGTTACTCTCTGAAATAGAATAAATTATATTGAGGTCTTTTGTGGGAAAACTGTAAAGGTCATATCTTTAAAATTTGAGAAAGCAGCTCTCTGTCTTGTAGTTTGATATTGATCTCATGAATTACAGAGGTCTATTTTTTTTGCCAAACAACAAATTATATGGGCTAAAAGAAATAAGAATGTAATTTTATTAATTTATTTTTAATTTTTTTTTCATTTAGATGTCACTCCTCCCATCCCATCTTAGGCTAAAGAAGTCTTTCCACTGTGAAGAATCTAGTCAACTGTGGAGTGGCATGACAAGGATTTCAGGGAAAATTAGGTCTTGAAACTGCATATAAGCTTGAGTTATATAAAGTCAAATAGGATTAGCACTGATTTCTGTGGAAACTGGTGCAAACATATTGTATTTACTTATGCCCTGGTTTCGTGTGGGATAGAGTTAATTTTCTTTCTAGTAGCTGGTATAGTGCCGTGTTTTGGACTTAGTATGAGAAGAATGTTGATAACACACTGATGTTTTAGTTGTTGCTGAGTAGTGCCAATAGTCAAGGACTTTTCACCTTCCCATGCTCTGCCAGGTGCACAAGAAGCTGGGAGGGAGCATAGCCAGGACAGCTGACCCAAACTGGCCAAAAGGGTATTCCATACCATATGTCGTCATGCTAAGTATATAAGCTGGGGGGAGCTGGCCAGGGGGTAGCAATCACTGCTCAGGGACTGGCTAGGCATCGGTCGGTGGGTGGTAAGCAATTACATCGTGCATCATTTGCTTTGTATATTCTTTTATTATTATTATTATTATTATTACTACTACTACTACTACTATTACTACTACTACTACTACTACTACTACTACTATTTTACTTTATTTCAATTATTAAACTGTTCTTATCTCAACCCATGAGTTTTCTTACTTTTACTCTCCTGATTCTCTCCCCCATCCCACTAGGAGTGGGGAGTTTAGTGTGTGGTGTTTAGTTGCTGGCTAGGGTTAAACGACGAAAATACTACTGAGAATATTCAGAGAAATGCATGCAAATATTTTTTTTCCAAGTCTAGACACCAATGTTTCCCATAAAATGATGTAATATATAAAAGAAACCCTGTTTTTTCCTTAAAAAAAAATTGTTACTATTGGTAAATAATCCTTGAGAATTCATATCAAGAACTATTATACTATAAATTAGATTTAACTGATTCAATACTTTGGGCCACAGGTGGACACTTAGGGTTGGATTTTCATTTTTCCAGTAACTCCTGTTCATGCCTGCAGCATTCCCATGGGGAAAACAAGACAAACTCCACCAGAACTCCACCAGAACTGAGGAATGATCAGGCTGGTATGGATGGCTAGAAGCTTATCCCACTTTTACCTAAATGATAGCGGGGACTTGACCTCCATTTTTTGTAGGAGCATGATGTAACCCTCAATCGTAAGTGAGTTCCAGGGATGGTACTGCAGAAGCAATACACTTTGCCTGGAATAATAAAAAACAAGGGAAGGTTGTTTTAACATCTGGGCAGATGATGAGGGTACAGGGTCTCTCCTAGGACAGAATAGACCTGATTCCAGCCTTTACTATGCTGACTGCTTAATAAAAATAGTGCAAACATCAGAGCAGCAGGATAAACCTTTCAGTACAGACCCTTAATTAAATGTTTCTACAATGTATGCACAACTGCGCATTTTAAACATCTCAGATTTTCATGACTATGTAATGTCAAGTTCCAACCTAGAAGTGTCTTCATGAAGAATTCTATTATAAGTTGGAGTTATTCACTGTGGAATTACTGGGAGATGTGCAGTGGAGGCAACTGTGGAGAATTACTGGCCTCATAGTAAAGGCCAGCAAATGATCCATATTCTCTTAGATCATTTCTTTAGTATCCTTCCTATCTAATACATTCTCTAAAATACCTTAGCTAGCACCAATGCTTTGCATTTTCACTGGGCTTTTTTTGCATTCATAGAAGGATTCAAAATATTTTCAGAGACTTTTCAACTCTCTTGAGCCAGCACTTATACATTGCAATGTTTATGCAAATCAGGAAGCAAGCAAAATTTTAGATAAATGACTTCACCCTTTTCTTATTCCTTGTGTTATCTTAAATGCTGCAGATACATTGCAGTTTTTGTACATATGGATATTTGTATAAGCTGAGCTGAATGCCTAGAGGCTGCAAGGAGTAGCAATAGAACCCAACTGGAAAAGTGAAATCAACGATTTGACTCCTGGTGCATAAAGTTAAGTACATGCATAAGAGTTTTTAGGACGGAGGATCAATACAAAAAACATTGTTGAAGTGCAAATTATGAACATTGGCTTCATGTGAAGCACTTTTAAGAAAAGGGTAATTTAAGTTTTATATCTTTCCTTAGCATTGTAAAAAAATAAATGTTGTGTTTCTCAGCAAAGTTTGTTGTGTAATTTATCAGTCAGGACAATAGGTGAGGTCTGAAAGAGACAATTGACATTTAGAGTCATTATGCTATTTAAATGGAACTCCCAGGATAATGTACTACTCCCAGGATAATTATACTACTACTCAGTATAATCACCAAATAAGAATGTACTTTATGTCCTAAAGTCTAGTATTCTTGGGGAGAACTACTATTTTTCATTACTGTTATGGAAAAACCATTACAACTATTTTGTTTTTTAACATTTCAGACTTGAAGGAAAGAAAACAGACAAATCAGGTATTCTTAAATTCTGGGATAGGCACTATGAGTTGTATGCATACTATTAAAAAGTATTATTAACAAGGGACACTTCGATAGAGCATTCCACCCCCCGCTCCTCTCCTGCTTCCAGCCTTATGTTCATGCTCAGCTTTACGCTTTCTTACCTTTCTCCTCTCCATTCCAATCACAGTCAATCACAGTCATCTGCAATTACATAATTTCCTTTCTTGTTCATCACCAGGCTTTCAGAGTGCTGCTGTGATACAGAAATGCTCCTGTTGTCCGGATCTGTTGGTTATCCAGAGTGGCAACACACACATTCTGTGTCTCTCATATTAGTCATACCTGATTTTTCTATGCTAAACATATAGTGAACCAGGGATGAGGAAGAAAAGGTATGTATGCCTGGATTTTGCCACATATACGGAGATGATGTAACTGAGGAAGAGTCCTGCACACACACACAAACGAAAAACACACAGGCATACTTACATGTATATGTATTTACAAGGACAGTGACTTTATCTCTGACAATATTTCAGGTTGACTTTATCTCCAACGTTTCAATAACTAGTTTCTTGAAGAGGCCTTTTCTTCTCCTACTTGCATTACAGAACCTCAAATATTTTGTAAAATTCTAAAGAAGTTTCTCCCAAGTTACATTCCTGTTATATATATCCTGTTTCATTCCACACAGCTGAATCTCTCTTTTCTGTATAAGATACAAAATGCTGGCCAGATCCAAATGAAAGCAAAATCTTATTGACTTTATTTAGACTTCACATATAAAGGAATATTTTCGTTTTCAATTTCCATTGCAGCAATATTTATTACAAAAGGGTGGGTGAGCATTTATGATGATATTTATGCAATTTGTTGGCTACATTGTAAAAAAGTGGTCCAGCACCAATGGTAAGGTAGGTATTTCGGGAAGCTTCATGAAAAGAGTCACAACTTTGAGAAAAGAAAAAAATCTGAAGCTTTCTGAATTTTCTCAAACTTAGTCTAGTAATGCTCTCTGGATTTACTTCTCTCTCCTGTTCTCATATCTTCTCATTTCTTTAACAATTTTAACAGCTTGTTAAAATTGATAGAAGCAGCTAAGGTCAACTGTTAATGTTTAATAGCCTTAGACCATTAGATTTTCTTTTAAATGACACCATTTATCTTTCTAAATTCAGTCTACAAACTTTAGTGGTAATAATGCTAAGTGGTTAGACACCACAGCAGCTTTGACTTCATTAATCATCGTCCTCTGAGAAACTATTAACTGTTATCCCCAATATTACTTTGGAGATGTGGAAACGAAGTCCAGCGACTCGTCCAAGGCCTATGAGGTGGTAAGTCTCTTATATGAACTTCAGTGGCAAATAACCTCATTCAAATTTATCTTTCTAGGTAGCTCTTACTAGCACACATGATTTAGCAGATGAATTTATTTACAATAAAATGCAATTACTTGAATTACTATGTCATTCTTTAGCTATTCTATTTAGCTACTTAGCTGTGAATCACAGAGATGTAGATACACCTTATATTCATCATTATTGTGCAAAACTCCTAATTAATGTATCCACTTGCTATTATTTCCTACAGTGATAATGGCTTCTGAATACAGCAGCACAGTGTGAGAATCCACAACCAAGCAGTATAATTTAAACGTCCTGCTAGCAAGAAAACAAAGCTTGTCACCACTGTAGAGACAGCTTATATTTACAAGTCTTCCATTTGTGACACCTTATTTTGGAGAAAAATAACTACTCAGAAACACATCTATATTAATCAGTAAGTTGAAGTACCTAAAGTAGCAACAGTTTAGGGTGCTGGTTTTGACAGGACGCTGAGCAGGCTGAGGGTCAATTAGACAAATGGAACTGAATTGGAGGTGGGCTATAAAATTGTCCAGAAGGCCCATTCAGTGACTGCACCTGATGTCGCAGGAAGATCTACCCCAGCAGTTTTACTGCCTGTTACATTATACTTTGAGTCTTCTCAAAGACAATCAGGAGTTATGTTATTACCCCAGAATCTCTATCTTCTTACCTTCATTAAACTAAACAAAAAATAGAAAATATGAAACCTATACCAAAATACCCATAAAACACAAACAGCAGCAGCAAAATCTCAAAAATATAAAATTTCTCCTTAGCTTAGATACACATTGTCATATTTAAATTTGGTCATATTGGTATTGCCATGCGTGTGTTTCAACACAAGAATTCAATTTGCAAGAAAAGCTCTGGAACTAATCCTGTAATCAGAAAAGATGAAAAAACAGGTGAATTTATAATAAAGTTGGTATTGTAACACAGGGGTGATTTGTGTAGCCCTTTGCTGCCTGCCTTGAAGAGCACACAAACATGAAGGTATACTGACTGTTAGTGAAAAAGAACAATGACATTTGGAGGCATATGAATGTATATGGATTTGATTCAGGTCTTCTGAGTGATTATAAGGAATTTGATGTATGCTGGTTGTTCACCAGTAAAACAGAGCAGACAAAGCATCAGAGTTAATGGGAACAGGCCACAAAAACTTTTTAATCTAAGTGCATACTACAGAAGCTTTTTATTTTAGTAACTTTATTCAGTGACAGTATTGTTACATAAAGAAAGGCAAAGGTTAATAATCTGACCTTTTCCTCCCTTTAGTGCTGTGGTGATTTACATACCTTTTAAAATATGTTACAGGGTCAACGTTGGTTTTATACTTCAGCCCTAATGATATATCTTCTACCTTAGTATTATAAATTCATTTGAGTACTAAGGAATTTGGAATCTCCTTTCTCTCATCCTGCTTTCACTGTTCTGGATTTGGGACTTTTTCAGATCTTTATCTTTGGTACTGAGCTTTAAGACGTAGCAAGCCTGTGCAATTCTAATAAGGTGTTTCTTTTGGCCTTTTAGTAAAACAAGTAACCACAAAAAACTAACGTATTCCAAAAGTTTGACTGGAGCATGTTCTTGTGATATTTGTGGTCCTCAGAGAAGTTCTCAGTCAAACCACCATTATTCTACATCAATGCATAGTTGGCAAACACACATTATTTACTCCCTATATTCTGATGAGTCCTTTGGGCACATTACGCTTTGTCAGTGACTATATGCAATTCAATTCAAGGTCTTAATATTTTATTGCTAAAACAGGAGGTGAAAAAGTGCTCTAAAAAAACCCCACACAGCTGCTACTACTTCATTACAGGCTCTGCATAAATCTGTTTTAGATCAAGGATCATTGACCTGATAAACTGCAATAGACTTGATTGCACTTGCTTTCCATGTTGATGTCATGAAGGTGCATTAATTAAGTAAATGCATTAAAGCTGCATTTCTCTGTTGAAGGGTAGATGGTTAGTGTGGGTCTGACAAAATACGACTATTCATATTATTGTTAGGTTTAAAACCACCTAATTCAGGAAATTATTCCTTGAATGACACAACTGAAGGTATTCTGCTCACCAGGGTACAAGTCCTGTGACCAAAAAGGCAGTCCTACTGAAGTTTGCACAAGCTATAGAGCTGCATGTTTAGCTCTGAATTAACAGGATAGAAATAGGTGTGATGGTGTATTTCCTCCCCCTCTCCTGGGCCGCTCTACAATCTCAGGAATTCCCATTAGGCCTTGGCCTTTGTGTAGTGAGTTGGGCGGTTAAGTGTCCCTTGACCGTACCAGGCACTCTTGCATGGCTAGGGTGGGGGATGGCACTGACGGTACCAGGAACTCCTGTTGCCTGGCCAAGGTGGGGAACGAGAGCGGGAATAATTAATCATCCCCTGACAGCCTTGGAACATTCCTCACCTGGATCATAGCTCTAGTGGAACGGTACCATTGTTACTGGAATTTTGAGAATTTCAATAATTACCAACCGAATTGTGGCCAGGATGGAAATTTACTGATGTCTAAAACCAATCATCTTGCGACCCTATAAACAGCGGTCCTAAGTAAGGCCCTTTGAGCTCTTCTGGACCACAGCGGGCTGCGCCCAATATCTCCCTCTGAGTGGGACGCCTCTCAGAGCTCGCGAACTCTCGAGTTTGTGATATTCAGAGAACCATCGCCAACTGACGACAGGACCTGAGCTGAAACACTCCTTGAGGCTCAACCCTTCATCTGTTGAGAAACGCCAAGACATTTGATGTGAGTATTTCACTGAACTCGAAGGGAATTTTTAACAGGTATACCTTTGTATATTTATCTATCTTTGTGTCTGTGTGTGGGTGTGAACTGATTTAGATAACCGATAGTAAGCATAATCTGTAATTAAGTCACTGTATCTTAAAACTGTGAATGAACCTTAGACTGCTGCTAAACACCTATAATCCCTCAGACATAAACCGTGGACCAAGTCTGGGACTCGGAGTGGATCTGGCAGCACCTAGACTCCATCAGGAGCTTAGAAAGCAAGGGGGTCTTCTCTGAACCTCATGACTCAACAGGAGGGTCTCCCTTACCCTTTTCATCCTTGGTCTCTGTATAAATCATTCTAACTCAATTCTAACTCAATTTTCCTTTGTATGCTTCATCTGTGTAGTAAGTGATAGAGTGAACCTTGCCATCGAACTCTGTTAAGTCGCGTTTTTATAAATTTCTATTAAAATCACTTTCTGCTAATACCTTTGACAGTGATTCTTTAAGTGGTCTCTAAACCACTCACCACTCACTGCGATAATACTCCCACCTGGAGAAATTTTTACCTCTCCAAGATTGAACTTGAAGCTAGGAACATAACCAACCCAATATCAATGATTATTCCCACTATTTATTTCAAGTGAATGAGCTTGCCTGCAGGACTGTATATTTTCATCTGTTAACGTAAGTGAAAGCTTTTTTTTGAGTTTACCAAAGCAAGTAGAGTGATTTTCAGGGAGACTTGAATACTTTGAATACAGAACAAGGATTATATAAGGCCAAATTTTAAATAACAGTACTTAAAGAAAGTAATGTAATGCTTTTCCACAGAAACAAACAAGACTCTGTCTAAACCGAAAGAAAATTACAAGGCAAACCTAAAATAAGAGTTTAAAATGTAGTTGTTCAAATAAAATTCTGAATTCTTCATTTCTTTTCCATTAATTTCTCATCCAATGATCTGTTAGGAAATTAATTTTGGCATAATTTTCGTTAATAATTATTTACACAGAAGTTGTTTAAAACAGTGAATGTTAATTTGGGGGGGGAACTCTTGAATTTAGACAAAAAGCAGAATAGTGCACACCTAGTGAAAGGCTAATCAGCCCTGTATTTCGCACAAGCAAATTGATTTGGTCTAGATGTCAAAACAGGGCTGAAAGAGCAAATAGGAAAAATATTGTTGCTAACAAAAAAAAGATACTGAATAAGTGCAAGCCGTGGCCAAAGCTGTGCTAGTTTTCACTATCTACTGTCCTTTAAATCTGAACACCATTAAACTAGCCTAAAAATAATACTTAGCACCTGTTATTAAAGGTACATTTCCAGCAAAAGAAAAGGTCATACCAAGCATGTAGAGCAGTTGTAGTTGGGAGTCTGAGCTGAAAATAGACTAGTTGCTTATTGCACAAAAAAATCATATATATAAAGTTTCAGTAAGTAACATTCTGCAGTGAATGTAACAATGGCATATTTAATGGTAGTTTTTCTTATAAAATGTAACATGGAATTTTAATATCTGAATCTGATCATGGTCTCCATAAAGTGTATCTCAGATGCAAAAAAGGACAGACATTTTGGTCAGATATAGATAAGGGAGATTCATGGTAGTAAATAATAAAGAAGAAGCTTAGACAGAGCACTGAGATATTTCCCATGGTAATTCACAAAAGGCAACAATAACTCAGCTAAAGCAGATAAAGAATGTAGGGCTTCAGAAAGCAAGATATTAGGACAAACGGTGAGTATACCATTGAAGAAACAATTACAATAGATGCAGAGGCCAGTATGTGTAGCCTTATAATGAATTGTATGGAATAAAAGAAAGCTGCATTTTATTAGGTGTTGAGAAAAGAGTACGTACCAGCAGGAACGTTTTGCCTCACATGAGCATTTTAAATAAAAAGAAAAATCTTGCCTGGCCTGCACAGTGAAAAAGGGATGCAGTACAAGCAATCGGTATGTAAAAACTATACTCTCAATTAAAAGAAATAATTACAGTGTTCATTATTTTAAGCAACTCAAGTGTTGTGAATGACATCTGAAATGAACTAAGACAAATAGGAGATAGTAATGGGGTCAAAGACTAATGGAGAGTAACTGCTAAAAAAGGGCAACACTCTTTAATTATACAGTTCTGAGCCTGGGAAACTCTCAGGTGCTTTCCTGACAGTGCCATGACGTCCAGGCTCCTGTGCTGACTGTGTAGACAACAGGTGCTCTGTCCTACATCAGTGTTCCCCAGAGCACACAAACACCTTCACTTCCCCCGTCTGCGTATCTTGTATACGACAGGTCAAGATCTCTGCTTTAGGCTCTCACATACCCTCCAGACCTTAAATGTGTTTTCCTTGAGATGAAGCAGGAGGTGCTGTTGACCCTTTCTACCTCCTGAGGCTTACGGGACTTGTTGGTATTAACGCATTTTAGCTTCATACTCAGAGTAACATTTAGAGGCGCTTGCCTTTCTCCATTTACTATGTAGGGATTTTACTTAAGTATTATATCTTGCTCCCAAGTTAGACACTTGTTACAATCTTAAATAAAGTGTGTCACCAGTCTTATAAATTATACTAGATTTTTCTATATTTTACCAGTCCCATGAACATGTTCCAGTGCTTTCTATGCCATCATTTAGACTATTAATAGTGATATGCAAGTTTATGTAGATTTCTACTACCAGTAGATCTATTTGCCTTTCTTTTAGAATGAAGTGTATTATTTATTCAATGTATTTCAATGTTGCCCATAGAAATTAAAAACATTTTTCAAAAAGAAGATTAAAGTAATAATAAAAGGTGATTTCTTTTTGGGTTTCAAACTCTTTATTGTATAATAAATACCATTAAATTCTGTAAAATAAATAGCAGGAAAGAGTAGGGGAAAAGGGTAAGAGAAGATGCTGGTAATCAAAGGAAGGTCTTCACAACATAATTCAGCATCCACTGAAGACAGTAGAAGGATTGCAGACAGTAGAATTAATTTTTTCATATTTATAGATATATATCTTAGGGGTCATTCATATGTGTTTAATTGTTGTCTTTATTTCTCTTAAGAATAGTGTATTCAGATACCTGTCTATTCCTTTCTAACAAGTTAAGGTAGATGAGAGCTTATAAACTCAGAAAGCTCATGGCATTATTTATTAACATTGACTAGGTCTTTTTAATATTTTTGGAACTATAATTCAAGTTACTGGAACATTTTACTTCAAAAATGACTTTTCATTATGTGGACCTGGTGGATCTTCATTTGTCCTTTAAGAACTTCTCTTTACTTTTGTCTAATTAACTTGATTTATTCTTGCAGCATTGAAGCAAGCTTGTTAAATCCTTCATAACTGAAAAAAGAAAACATCTTTTTCTTTTTTTTTTTTTTCTGTATTAAAAAGTTGACTGCTGTGAATATCTCGCTGCTCTGGAAAGGCTTCACTTGAAGCCATGAAAGAAAACTCTTCAGGCTTGAAAGACTAACAGTCACAGCTATTGTGCCTGATCTGTCAAAGCATACCTCAATGGTCAAAAACTTCCATCTGCATGAGAAATCCATTAGTCAGTGAACTTTAATGGCAGAATGAACATAATGGGTGGATGAGCTTCTGTATTGCTTTGCCTGTTTTCTCTACTTCCTACTATATATATACATGATGGTTAAAAATACTACAAAGCATGAATGTGCACTTTAAAGAGTATATCCTCTAAAACTTTGGACCAAATCAACACACAATGCCAAATGTTTTGATACATTACTAATGGTAACTGCAAATAAAAGACATAAAAAAAAATTAAGAAGCATTCCTCTTCCCCCCCTCACCCCCAAGCACAATGATGAACTCATGCTTTCCTGGAACTCTTCCAGGCTTGATTCTTGAGTGTTGTGATGAGTAATTTTGATCATCTATGGGACTGGGAAGATTTTTCCCTTCAATGCAGAATGAAACAAACTGATTTGTCCTAAAACCTTCCTGTCTCTTTGTCACCCTTCTAGGGATCTTAGTAGTCTTAGGTTGCCTCTTCTCCCTCTTGAACTGCATAGGATGCAAAGAACATGAAAATGACTCCTGGAAAATATCATGGAAACACAAAAGCAATGTACTTAGCATGTGAAACTTTAAAATTAAGTTTCCATACTTCGCTGCTAATGACTGTGCATCAGGAATTGTTCATTGATAACTGAATACTTTGTCAGATGACGTAAATATGAAACATCAAATGATGAGTGGACTGGAGGCAGAAGAATGGATAAGTAGGCTTCCTCTTTGCTCTTCCTCTTAAAACCTAGGTTCTAGAGACTGCCACAAAAAAGGAATAAAGAAAACTGCAGGATTTTAGTTCTGCCCACAATGCTCCTTTTTTTCTTTTAAAAACCCAAAACCTAATTGTCTCAGTTAGTTTAAAATAGTCGTATTCTTGAAAATTTTTAAATTAATTGTTTCCTTTTTTTGTTTTCATACAACACTCACCGTTGCTGCTGAAAGTATCTATCTTTGTACTCAAAAAAGGCATTAGGACAGTGACATTAAATTCCATTAAGATGGGCAAGGATAAATAGTGGATGAGGTTTTACTCCCCAGTCCCTTTCGCCTATGGATTGTTGGGATGTTTACAGATGCAATGACAAATTTCAGGGCCCACACTTTCAATAAATACCATGTTAATCCACCAGGTTTCAAGACATATTGCACAAAACCTTAGCCACCAGAAAAACCATGGCAAGACTCTTATTGCCTTAAAAGCAGCCAAGATTTTGTCCCTCGGTATCTGTCGATAACACAGAGACACAGATTCCACACACTGGTGGAATCCTGTTGAATCAACCCTGATCCGATATCTGTTGAGCTGCATGGGACATATTTGCCAATCAAGGATAACATACCGGGTCTGCGACTCAAGTCACAAATTAATTAAAGACGAAGTTTCATCCCCATTTGGCTTGTAGGAATGTTTTTCATTACCTGTTTTCTTGGCCTGTAATATCAGTATGATTTTATCTGTGCAATATTTGTGCATCCCATGGGATAGATGTTCCAAGAGTTTCCACTAATTTCATTGGTAATTCAGTGCAAATAGAGAATATAGGGCTGAATTACTTGTTAGTATTTTTAAATTAATGCAATGGAGAAAAAGGATAGCAATAAAAGAGGTAAGTGACATCAACAGGATAAAGTCTCACTACAGTAAATCCTTACATGGTTATTATGCCTACCTCTGGTTCTACTAAGGAGAACATTTTTATTTAATTTAGCAGGTGCATTACTATTCTACAGGTCTAGAGCCTCCTTCTGTTAGAATTTTTACCTTATTTGAAAAATACTTTTAGAAGCTTTCATTGTATTTGCATGGAATTTAGTAGACTATTGTATACATATAATAAATTTAGATATGCCATAGCTAGTTATTTTTAAGATAAATGGAAATGGTGTCTATCGGTGGCTGCAGTATTGCTCCATGTCAGAAAAATCTAATGTAAAACTTGTCTGGATTTCAAAAGGAAATATAATTTTGGATTACATTAAAGATGCAATTACACCCAGAGCATAATCTAGCTGGTGAATTTTCTTTGATCTATTCAAGCAAACAATGGTTGCTACAAACTTTTATATTTGTATCCACTAGTCTTTGATATAATTTGTACAAATTTTACCTCACATTTTTCTCTCCTGCACACTAATCTGGCATTTCATCCTTGTTATTTGTGAAATGTGAAAAGACACTGATGTCACGTATCATTTTTTCTTCTTTCCTGATGGGGTGACTTAACCTTTAAAATGAGGATGATTCACTTTTCCTTTTTGCAAATTGTTAATGGTTTTTTCTTATGAATTACAAAAAATTGGTTATAGTATAGAAGTTTTCTTTTTTCATGACCTTGCTTTGCTAAAATAAGCTTTTTTTTTTTACAGGCATTCTTTTATTATGTTTTCCATACCCATTTCAGCATGTCAAATGGGATGTAAGTTTTAACTTTGCCTCAAGTCTTATATTATGGTTTCAGCATTACAAAACAGTTAACTAATTTTAGAACTAAAAGAAGAACCACAAAACTTTTAAGCATGCTCTGAGTAAAGCTCTTCATCAGTAATGATTGTTGCTTAACATCTCTTCCACAAGTTATGCCAAAATTGCCTGCCTTACTGGGAATTTGGGGAAAATGCCTTTACTGTGTGTTTGTTTTAATTACCTTGCCAATAAAAATCAGTGAATTTTAAAATATTCTATTCTCATTTCCGTGTCTCTAAAGTTTGGTGATCAAAATATTTGAAACGACAGTGTATTTTTGTCAATCTCCCTAAGTATCATGTTTTGCATATAAACAAATACACTTGTATGCACATGCACCACTGATGCACCTGCACATATATTTATGTACTTAAGAGAAAACTGTTAAGGCTACAAATAAAGTTATCTTTCAAAGTCTGACTTCTAATTGATTGCCATTTAAAACACTTTATTCTCATTAAATGCAGTAGAACAGTTATAGCGTAACTCTCTTTCAGTCTATGGAAAAAATCATATCACTTTTAGTCATTATTAAAAGTATGTTCTGTATAGAAAATCAGGCATTCTTTCCTGTGTAATGAAAGTGCCAGATTCAGAGTTGTTGTGGATAATGTATATTTTGTATTCTGGTTGTGATGAACAAATACAATGTGTAATTTGGTCATTAGCTTCTCATGTCAATGTTTATGTGGTTTCTATCAGTTACATTGTTAGTACACTAGTTCCAGCTGCTCTAAAAAAATAATTATTATGTATTTTACATAATTTAGCTGTTTGCATAGTGTATAAATATATACTTTTTAAAAACATATATGGCAAGAGGTAAACCATAGCTGTTCTGCACAATCAGAACAATTCAGACTATATGAAAATGCACCATGGAAGGGTAGTTGACTGGCTTTTATGCCACTTCCAATGCCAAGGCAGAACAAAGCAAGCTGTATTCTACGACTGCATCAACCTAATTCTAACAGACACGCATTGTGTTAACATTGGTTAAATATTCGAATGCTGGAAAAGTGTTGAAATTGTAGTTACATATGCAGGTCATTTTATTCAGGAGCTGACACTAGAAGGACTGACGTTTCATAGACACTGGAGTGGAGAGACCAAGTACTGATCCATAAAATCAGGGCAAATTAATTGAAATTGATGGACCCCAAAAGGTTCAGTGCTTCTGTCTAAACTCTTTCCAATGACTTTTGGCTTAGAAAGTGCATTGACTTTAATACCTACTATAAGTATGGCTGGATTTAAATTTTAATTGTTCTATTCATTTCATAGTTTCATGCTGTCAAATTCTGTTATACAGTAGATCTGATGATAAATCTAAACCATTCCTTTCTTGCTTTCAGAGCTACCCTCAAAGTCAATGGTTACTTACAAGCAGAAGGGACAAGATTGAGGTGTGCAAGGTTATCTTTTAGAGCACTTAAAAAACTGAAAACTTCCCATGGGACACACTTGAAATGAAATCTCCAATACTCAAAGTAGTGACTCCCATTCCCTTACCTGAGTATCAAATTCTGACATCAGTAACAGATATATAGCATGTCCAAAGAACAACAACGAAGCTGGTGAAGGGCCTGGAGAGCAAGTCTTATGAGGAGCGGCTGAGAGAACTGGGGTTGTTTAGTCTGGAGAAAAGGAAGCTGAGGGGAGACCTTATTGCGCTCTACAACTACTTGAAAGGAGGTTGTAGCGAGGTGGGTGTTGGTCTCTTCTGCCAAGTAACTAGCGATAGGATTAGAGGAAATGGCCTCAAGTTGCACTAAGGGAGGTTTGCATTTGATATTAGGAAAAATTTCTTCACTGCAAAGGTTGTCAAGCATTAGAAGAGGCTGCCCAGGGAAGTGGTTGAGTCACCATCTCTGGAGGTATTTAAAAGACGTGTAGATGTGGTGCTTAGGGACATGGTTTAGTGGTGGACTTGGCAGTGTTAGGTTAACGGTTGTTCTTGATGATCTTACAGTTTTTTTCCAACCTAAATGATTCTATGATTCTACGATTCTATCATATATGCAGCAGATATCACTGTGTATATATACATATATAAGTATGTATACATATATAAGTACGTACACATATATGTGTGTGTATGTAAGTTTTCTATACATGCAGTTGAAAAGAAATGTGCTTTGCATCAAACTAGAGTTTGGTCAGGACAGTGTGAAAAGGTTCATTCAATCAAATGTATTCAATCTAGTTAGCATTTAATAATACTGAAGTACATTTCTAAGTGAAACATTTAATTCGGTAAATGCCAAAATTAAATGTCCTTTGTTTTTTCTCAGTGAAACAACTTAATGAAATGTTTCATTGAATCTGAATGTATCCTTCTCAACCTGAATCTGCAGTTTTAATGGAAAATAGGTTTTCCAAAATGTGTACAAAGCTGTACTCTAAACTTGTAAGACATCACAGCCTCTCATATGTTGGATCAAATTTCTTTTCACTTGTACATCCCTGGAAACAAAATTACATCAGTGAGGCATAAATAGTGTGATGAATGCTTCTTTTAAACTAATCAGGTAAAAAAAACGTATGGTGCACAAATTTTTTTTACCCTTTTTTCATTTGAAACAACTAAATGAGATGATAGTGCAAAAATAATTTTCGCTAACTCTATCTGGTCTGTCCTCTGAGACTCAGAGGAAAAATCCAGAAATCCAGATTTAGTGCCTCTGTATGCATAAATTACCTGAAATAAGTGGGATGTCAGAGATTAGATGAGTATCTAATAGCTAACAGAGGACAAAATTTTCACCATTTCAATCATATAAATGAATAAACAATATGTGTGAAATATTTTATTACTATTGTTTTCTCTTAACATAGAGACTTTTTTCATATCTTGAGAAAGTGTAAAGTTTCTCAACATTAATCTTAATTTTAAATAATAGAATCTAACACACGCTATGTGAGTAATTTTAAAATATGGAGTTTGCTACTATTCTGCACCACCATTCCATGCCTGTTTTCTTTGCATTTCAGCCAATACATATGATTCCAAGCAACACTCCCCAGTCTGTCTTGACACTGAAAAATTTATTTACTCCCTCCCCTGTTCAAATAAATTTATAACTTGAATGGTTTCTTATGAATCTATAGTCTAAAAATGTGACACTAAATGATTTATTTTTACAAAATTTATAACATTTACCATGTTATTAACTGATTAACTCAGTCAAAGTGGAAATTACATATTATTTCAGCTGGTTATTCTTTACCTTCTTGTTTGTGTTACAGTTTAATGCAAGATCACAGGTGAAATACTGAACCTACAGTAAATTTGAAAGTGAAAGGAAACATTTTCTTGTCAGCTATGCAAGAACTTCACACACTCATTTCCCATCCTTGACTGAAACTAGGAAGTAAATCTTCAGAAGATCATTGAATCATAGAATAGCCCAAGTTGGAAATGAACCTCAAAAGATCATCTGGTCCAACTTTTTGTGGGAAAGGAAGCCTAGATGAGATTTCCCAGCACCGTCTCCAAGAACATCTTGGGAACTTCCGGTGATGAGGACTCTACCAGATTCCTGGGCAGGTTGTTCCCATGAATGATTAATCACTGTAAAAAATTTCTTCCTTATGTTGAGATGAAACCTCTCCCAGTGCAACTTGTACCCATTGCCCGTTGTATTCTCCATGTGGTCCTTGTGAAGAAAGAGCCTCTGTCCTCTTTGTAACCACCCTTTAACTACTGGCATACTGTGATGAGGTCCCCCCTGAGTTTTCTCTTCTCCAGGGACAAAAGACCTACCTCCTTCAGTCTTTCCTCACAGATAACATTCCCCAGCCCTTTGATCATCTTCATGGCCTTCCTTTGGACCCTCTCCAGTCCAAATTAAATTATTACTATTAGTTAAACTAACCTTTCTAAATCTCTAAATCTTCTGAAATGAAGAATAAGGAAGAAAAATCTATCTGTCTAAGAAAAAATAAATTACTATTTTATTTTAATTAAACTTAAAATGGGGTACCTTATAAAGAATTTTAATGAGCTGGGAAAAAGGTTTGGTATTAAAATTGGGAAATTAGCAAACTAAATCCCTTAATAAAATGTTTCTTTCCCGAAATTCACCATTTTCTGGTTAAAAAAAAACCTTTTTATAAATTCCTTATTAGATCTGATTTATAATAAAAAAAGACTAAAACAGAACAGTAAATTCATATAAATGACTGGGGAAAAAAAGAAATATTCCTTTTTACATTAAAAGGAATAAATGCACTTAAAGATAAATTAACTGTGCAGTGTCCCATGAGAAGCCTAAGAGAAGCAAGAATTGAACCTGCATTTTAGCCTATGACCTTAACTGTAAAAATACGCAGTCTTGAAACTGTATAATTATTAATACAAATGACAAGTTATTACAACTATACTCTCCTCACTACAGTCATCCTTTTGTTTCTCCATTGAGAGGAAAAAAACTAGTAGAGTCTCTCTGAGAATGTCATTCACTTTTATGGACTGTTATTTCCTCTGTGCCTTTTAAATCTAATTGTCAAACAGCTCAGAGTCTCTTTTGTTGAGAACCTCAAAAGCAGTTTGAATGACACTATCAAGGGCAGCAGCAGCAGCAGTTTAGCTGTTGGAGTCTATACAGTGCTGCACACTCGTGACTGGAGACTAGACTGAGAAAACAAAATGTATTCTCTTTCAAATAAACTCGGCTTTGATTTTACAAGTCACTTTTTTCTTCTCCTTTCAGATACAGAAAACACAATTACACAATAAGAGTTAATTGCTACACATGGTTTTGCTTTTAGTTGAGTTGGTTTAAGAGAGTGCTGTGGTTTGTTTTGGGTAGAATGACCACAACATTGGGAAAAAGGTATAGCCAGTATTACAGTGTGTCTAGGGAACATATTACAGAGTGTCATGAGCAATGAGCAGTGACAAGAACAAATACATATTCCTGTAACTTCCATGATGGCTAACTCCAGTTGTTCTTTCTCTAGTGTATGTTCTGTATGTATTATAGACTGGATGAGCACACTCAAAACCAAGGGGAGCACTTGATGACATTGCCGTACTGTGCAGAAATGGCTCAATACAATACATTTCAAAAGACTAAGAGTATTAAACGGTTAGGTTTCTGAAAGTTGGGATTCAACCAGCACTCGCTGCCTTATGGCTTCTGGTTTCTCCTCCTGCGTGTTTACCCCACTTCCAGCAGGATTGCCATCTTGGAGGAAAGGCGCCACAGATGTTTCATGTGCCTGGGTGATGCTGGAGTCTATCATCCAGTTTTCAACTGGCGTAGTTCTTCCTTAAGGTGAGGAGAAAAGATGTATCTTCTGGAGTGCTTCTGAACCAAACAGATCCCAAAAGGAAATCCTGTGGAAGAAATTGACACTTTATAAATTATTTTTGGGAAGAACTTGCAAGGAGAACACAATCAGAACTGGAAGAGGTTGCACTGAAGCAAATGGAGTCAGAAAGTCTACTGCTCAGAGGATGGAGAGAAATATGGACAAAAATATTTGGGGGGATTGTCTGAAGTTTAGAGAAGATTAGGATTATTTCAAGTTAATCTCTATAGAAAACAAAAGTGGTCTACATTAACTGCCTGAAACCTTAGGCACAAAATCCTACCTGTTTGGCTTCAGTCACGGTTTGACTCTTGGTCTTTGTCTCACACTCCAATACAGAATTTTTACACTCATTACTAGTGCCTGTTCTATTATGGTCAATGTTTTTACTACATCGTTTGTGATTTTAGTGACAGTACTAGCTGTATCACATGGGAAAAATGTTGCAGGAAGTGGTTGCTGGAAAGAAACTTTCCTCAATGAGGAAACTTCTTTAAATCAGCCTCTGTGTCTGTGGCTTTATGTATAAGTTATTATAGTCACAATCTAAGTAGTCTTGCACTTCAGATATTTTTCAAAAGCCAATTTCATTTATCTCCTTAATTTCTTAAATAATCTGACAGGTTTTTAAGAAGATTCATCTTTGTATCTTTAAAGAAAAACTAAAACATATAACGTACTCCATTTTGCATTTGTTATTCAGGCAATACTTAGTCTGTTATCAGCTTATGTGATATATAACTATAATTACATAAGCCTAAATAATTTAAGTATATTCTCAATCAAATTTAATTCCTTTGCCAAAATCTCATCCAATATCTGGGGGCAGAGGGGATGGTTTATGGCTTTGTTTATTGGTTTAGAAGCTAGTTTTTGTTTCTTCATTTTAATGGAAAAGGTAGGTTTGTAATATTTCTTATTTATTTCACTACATCATTGACCAGAGGCTAATATCATTCTGGTTTTGCACTGCTTTTTTTAGTATTTTAAAAAATTATATAATGTGTATGTAACATCTTATTACATCAGATACTGCATACTTAGCTCATCTTACTGATGTACAGAAATGGCTGAAATAGAAATTCCTATCTGCTAAGATAACTAGCCATAATTAAAAATGTGGCTTTACTTCTTAAAAGGCTATGTGACCCATTTTCTTTTCCCCAGATGTCTTTGAAGTGGTTTGGGTTTTTTTATAATTTTTAGCATGTGATACCATCTATCAAGCAATAATATAGGTTATCAGCTTGAGATTACATTCTAAAATAAACCTTCAGAGATTTAAAAAAAAAGCAGTCCCCTAATCCTTCCTCATGTTCCTTAACTTTTCCCCTCCATTTTAATTTGCAATGTAAATATTCTGATCTGAAGCCAACACCTCTGAAGAAAAAAGTCCCTTAACTACTGATTCACAGCCTGGCAAAAATAATACTATTAAAAGGTGGAGCCTGACACTTGGAAAGTATTTTAGAGTTACGAAATCTTTGAATGGCCAATTTAACTGAAATCTTACTGCTTCTGATTTATTTGACTATACAATCTACCTACAGAAATATTTAACTTGCACTCACTCAGAGGAAGACAGACAGAAGTACCTAAAATTCTGTTTGCTTACTCTTGAATAAAAAGTATTAGAAGAGGTATTCTACCTTGTCACGAAACAAAGTGACTTTTGAACTTTTCTGGCCTGATGTTTATTGGCAGTCAGTTTGAATTCAGTTAATGTAACTTACTATGCAATATAATGGATTATAATATAAAAGGGTATTTCTGTTCTTTCATTTGGTTCAACACATAGTTTTGGCCATAAAGGATTATGCTTTCAGAGAAACAGAATGTGAAAAAATAGTATCAAAGGGAGGGATTTAGAAAATGAAAAATAAAGAAGTAGATATAGATTTTGCTACGTATGGAAAATATGTAGATTTACTTTTTTTTTGAAAGATATGAAACGTATCTGTAAAAAAATAAAGACCCTGTAAAGTGGAAAACTTTAGAAAATATGATTTCTTATTTCTGCTGTTTGCAGAATGAATGACATGCTTTTGTTACTTTTCTCCAGTCTTTGCAGAGATCTGCTTCTGCACATGCCTGCATGTGACTTCACGTTGACATTTAGCAGCTGGGATTTCTTAGCTAGCTTAGGCCTATGTAGGAGCCAGATTTTTCTTAATAAACATGAACTCATCTGAACAATTTAACCTAGGAACACACTTAATACATGGGGTACAGATTTAATGTTTCACAAAATGCACTGTGTCGTTGGTTTCGTCAGACAAGCAGAAACAGAAGTTTCCCACATCCTTTCAGAGAACCAACTCACGATCCCAAAACTCAGCCATAAGAGACTGAGTTGCATGCCCATCACCTTGCAGTAGAGGAATAAAAACTCATGGTTTTCTTATGTTACAATATATTACAATCACCAGTAATTTGTTATGCATCAATGGACAAAGGATGCCCTTTTAATGATGAGATATGACTACAGACCCAACCCAGATGAAAAGTGTGTAAACGTGACTTTGTAGGCAAGCAGTGGGGGTTGGGCCAGATTCTCATCCCGGCTTGCTGGATTGTTACTCTTGACAGTATAATGTAAAATGCACCAACAGTTTTTGGAGCAAAAGCCTGAACTAAGAACTGATGTCTCCCACGTGGTTGCCCACCCTACTTCCCAAGAGAATATGCTAATGTAGGCTTTTGTGAGAAAGCTGGATACCATAACTGCAACATCCTTTTTTCTTCCTTTCCTCTTCGTTATCCTTCTTATGCCACATTTTACAATGAAAGGCCTTTTAAGTTTTATAAGTAACTTTTAAAGGATGAATATTAAAACTCAATGAACCAACCAGATGGGTGGGGCTACAGTACCTGAGGACAAGACCTTCAGACGGGAGCACAGCTGAAGGCACGGTTTGTTATTTATCTGCTTCATATGTTGTATGAGGACTTAAGACAGCCCTCTACTCTGTGTCTGGTCATTTAGCATTCCAGCCTAGGAATCTAACTTTTTAATGTGTTGTAAATGTTGTTTGAGCTTTCGTATTCACCTCAAAACATCTTTTGGGTAGGGTGTCAGCCCCTGGCAGCTGAGGTATCCGTTACCTTGGGGCGTTTGTACGCACATCTGTTAAAATTATTCCATTTATGGGGTTTCTGCTGAAGGCTTATCCAAAATAACTCTTAACTGCTCGATTTTAAATAGAGTTTAAATGGTGCAAAAGGACTTGGACAATGGCCTTGTTGTATAAGGGTAGATTTTTATGGATGCAGACATAGTTTGTTCTGTGACAAAATTGCATACAAACCATGAGAGAAAACAGTTTAGTCAGAATTGTATTTAATTTAAGGACATTTCTTAAATTATCTCTGAAATGGATTATCTTATTTTTTTTTTTAATATACTGCATGTGGTGTATTTTGTACTGTTTTTCATTGCTGTTCTATTTCCATTATGCTTTTCACATGATGCATTTTCACCTTACCTTCTGGACTAAAGCGTCCTCATTAGAACAAACTTGAACCTTTACCTCACAAGACACAACTTTGTACTTTTCGTCATTATTAATGATCATTGCTACTTCCAGTGAGTAGATGTCTAACAATTGTATTTATGCAGTTCAAACATCTCAGTTGAATATTTTATGAATATTAATAGTAATATTTTAAGTTACTGTCTGTTTTCCTTAGGGATTAGACAAATCTAATGCAATAATAATTCTATTAATTTGAAGTAAATTTTGTTCAGCTCTAAAATTTGTTCCAATTAAAAATTTTATATGGACAAGCAGAACACTCTTGTTAAATATTGGCAAGTAATAAATCTATAAGTCATGTTTCTTAAAAGTCTGATAACTGTCTCTTGTGGGGATGGGAAAGTTTAGTAGTGCAAAGGGAGAATAAATTAAAGACCATGCAGATACAATATACCAAAGGATTTAAACTCACCTGTTTTGAAAAGACCTAGCAAGATGACAGTGAAAATCAGAACGAACTGAAATTGCTAAGACAAAAATGGTATAGGAATTCTGTTTATTCAAGAACACAAAACAGCTGCTTTCAGACTTTTATCTAAGGTAATTTCCGCATGAAGCAACTTTAAGGAAAGGTTTACAGACAATAATTTCTTCAGTGTAAACCTATCTGTTGTATCTGACATTCCTGTCATTATATTGTATAAATGTTATGTGAAATAACAACACATTAGTCTTTTCTCCCTTCTATCAAAATATATGTCAGTTTGAAATTAAGCAAGAATTTTCTTCACTCGAGTATTTCATCATGTTAGCTAAATCTGTTCAGTATATTAGCCAGCTGTTTAAAACCTCTAATATAATGAAGGTCTTCAAGGAATCTGAGAATCATTGTGACCAAATGAAAGAGTAGAAACAGAAAATTTGAATAGCCCAAAAGGAAAAGCGGGAAAAATAAGTGAAAATAAAGAAATATCTAGCCTAAAGTTTATCGAACATGTAATATTGCCTTTTTTGAGTTAGGCACTTAGGGAAAAACAATAAGGTATGGGGTCTTCCATGAAGAAACCAAACATTAAGTACAGTCTGAAGAAAAAAATCATGAACTAGGAATTTACTCTTCAATGTTCTTTTTAAATTAAAATAATAATTTCTGAGAGAGAAGTAATTTTCTCTCTAAAAATATTTTGAAAGAGAATAATAAGGAAATAAAATACAACCAAAGTTTCTAACTAAAGGTCTTTTTTTTTTTTTTTTAAGATTATGTATAAAAAAAACATTTAAGAACTTGAATTGAAAAATAGAGGAGGAGAGAATGGGAGAAGAAGACTCTGAGTTCAAAAGGTTGACATTTCAAAATAAATTCTGTTGAACCATAAACCCTTCCTCTCCTCTACTTTCTTTATCTCTTGACATAATCTGTGTTTGGGGAAGCAAGGGGAAAGAAGAAAGGGCAGAGGGAGGAGGAACAGAACAGCATCTTCAAAATGCTTTAAAGGAATTGTGATTAAGAAGACGTTTCCAGAGTTAAGGAAAAAATTAGTGGTGTCTAAAACCTGATCAATAAGTTTCTTCACTGGTTTTGTGAAGTGAAATACTTCCTTTAGATTTTTTATTGAATAGATCCATATATGTATGCTTTCATGAACTCCTCCTCCTTTACTATCATACAGTGATTTTAAAGTGAAGGTTCTGAATGTCCCTTATTTTGAGGTCAGACAGTATATGTATCCATTCTTGTACATTTTATAGAATTCTTTATCTATGTTAGTCTTTTCTTCTCTGTGGGGCATCTTGCTTTCAATTACTTTCATTATGGTTTATTATTCATTAATGTGAATTCATAATTTACTTTTGTATTTATCAAAGATGTTAGGCCAGCTGCCCAACTGTATCATTCATCCTCTACCTGACTCCTTTTTCCACCTGGATAGTGGTTATATTAATACAATGTCCCACAAGGGATTTCTGAAGCTCAAAAATGTGATTGGAAGTGCAGCCAAATTCCTCAAAAAGGTACTATAGTTATATATGCTAGTGTTATACTTTGAAGGTGCCAGTCACTTTGAAACAAAATTACTCTTGGCCTTTTATGCATTCAAAGATTCAGATGGCACTTTTTCCTTTGTTTCTTTTCTTCTTTATGTCCATTGGGCTCAGTGGAATCAGCTGGTAGAGACCTCTGAGATCAGCTTTTGTTGTGTGATAAAAACAATGCAAGAGTTGGAGCTACTGATCAAATCTCCTCCAACAAACCGTAATTTTACAGTTCATCAGGTTGTTCAATTTTAAATCTACCTGCTACATAACAAAAGCAGCTTGGAAACCCCCTAAATTAAGAACTAATCTCAAATCAGCATATGATGCCTTTGTTTCCTGAAGACCCCCCCAGACTGCAGAATTCAGACAACAGTTACTTTTCTTTAGACATTGCATAGCTTGTGTGCAGGCTTCTTCTTTCTTTTGTTTTCCCACAGGAGCAGTCCTGTTAATAAAACAAATGTAGTATATGGTTAGGTTCTATAGTCACTATAGGACCTATTTATTTTTTGAATGATGCAGTGAAATTGATAGGACTTTATTTGATTAGAGAGCTCTCCATGATGAAATGCCACTACAGAACACACTTAAGCCAACCAGGCTAATTGCTTACTCCATTCTAGCAATTTCTTCACAGGTTTTTGGGGAAAAAGGAGTCATAAAATAGATTCTGTTTTCATGAAAAGGATGCAAGGTACCTAATTTGATCTTTGCATAGACATCCTTACAAGCATAGGGAAATTTAACACAGTATTTTATTGATGGCACACCTGTTCATTTTGAAAGTGTTCTGTGAATTGCAACATGAACTGACATAATACCATGCCGATCATTTAATTTTGTGAAGTAATACAGCTCTGCCTAGTTGTATGCAATCTGTTCATTTCACTTTTCTTGTTATACTGGGAGATAGAAGAGATTTCTGAATGAAGATTTATGATGCTCTTGCTCCTCATGTATTGTCTTTATCCATTTTCACACCATCATAAAGTAAGTCGATGACAGTGACACCACCTTTGGAATTTTTAGACGAAAAAATTTACAGCTCATCAATTTAAAAATTTATGTCAATCACTATTTTTACATGATCCTGTTATTTTGAAAGCATTAAAACTTGGGGGGTTCCCAAGTTCTTTTTTTTTTTTTTTTCTGAACAAGAAGAAATTAATAGCAACACAAAACACTTCTAACAATGCATGATATATAACCCTCATACTTCTATCCTTATATCTGCCTCAGCCTCTTACACATACACAGTTGCTGTCTCTGCATTTTCACAAGAATGGCAGAAAATAAGCCTAGCCAATAAAGATAGAATACTTATGGGGAAAAAATACAATTGCTAAGAATGTTCATTTCCAGGTACTGGGAAAATTGCATGCTTTTAGTGAGCAGCTTGAAGTAATGACTGCTCACAGTTCAGAATGGTTTTTACTAGATGAAACATCTACTTTAACAGACATCAGTTTTACCAGAATGCTTTATAAAAAGATGGACCAAATGTGCTCTGAGTTAGGGTAGGGAGAGGAAGTACTGGTATATGTACATATTTTAGTTTCAATGTTAATATCACTACAGTGGCATAAAGAGGTGACTACCCAGTGAAAGGAGAAAATGCAACAACAGAAGTCCAGGTAAGGCATGTGGGGTGGGTGAAATGGATGTACAGAGACAGTAGCAGAGCCAGGCCTTGGTGGCTATAAGGACTACTCCAGAAAAGAGCCTGTGAAGCTTAAGGGGTAAGTATTATTCTTTGCTAAAGTTTTTGCTTCTTGTTTTTCTCCCATATTTTCTTGTGGTGGTGTTAAATTAGATATAAAACTAAACTATGCTTGACTGCTTGAAGAAAAAATATAGGCAAGCAACCCATGAGTGTAAGGTTGCTTATGAAGTCCAGCCTTCATCTAAGACAACTGAACTTGGATTCCCGTATCCCAAGAAAGGGGATGGCCTAGAGCATTGAATCTGGCATTGTCCCTAATGGGTCCAGGATTGGACTCAGTAACTAAACTTTTCCTAATCTGAGTTGGCCTAAAACAAAATTAAGAATAAACTGGTGTTTGAACAGGGATTCCTAAGTGTTAGTCCATGGAAGACTGCACCAAATATAACTCCATTTTATATCTTAACATTACAACTAAGTAAATTTGACTTTTTTGTTTGTGGTGATTTTCATATATTCTGCCAAAATATTTCCTTGTGGGTGAAAATTTCTTGGCATCTGTACTGCCAGGGTTTTGTGGGTTTTTCTGACAAAAATAGATGGCCCTCTACTGTCTTTGTAGATTTTTTTTCTGTTTGACAGATAAGTCTTGCTATTTAATTTTGATGGGCCCCAGAAAGCCACTTAGAGACATTTTTATGAACCAGCTATCAGAAGAGTTTGGTTCACTTGAACTCCTGATCTCTGAGTTCAACATCTCAGTCCCACCCACAATTCAAATTATTTCTATCTTGCAGTGCTAGTATTTGCATTTTTCCAGCAATACTTCATTTTCAGGACCTCTTAACCTTATAAGACAAATTCCATAATTATATTTTGTAGTGAAAATGAACAGGCTAGACTCTTCCTCACATCTATGTCAGCTTCACACCAATCTTACAAGACCTGAAGGTGATCATAATGGTGAAGAAGAACATCTGATGAGTAAATAGGCTTTCTCTATAATGCAGTGATTGTGATGCTTAGGGAAGGTGGAGGCAAAACCATCCAGAAGTACATTCTTCAAACACGCTAATTAAAGGTGGTCTGTCCCCCTTCCCTAAAGGAGCAGAGTTCTTTCAAAGCTGCATTGCTGCTGCTATCTGAGGTAGAGCAGCCTACCTGTGACTCAGCAGGGTGAGTCCCAGGTACCATATGGCAGCACCCATAGCCATCCCACAGCAGTTCCTGCCAGTGAAGGCACCCTCTCTCTGGGTTCCAGTTCCATGCTCAGTAAGTCTGACTTCAGATCAAGGGGTCAGCATAGATTTTTTATATAGGACCTGCTACTCCCTCCCCTCAAAGGCCAGATACATTCTTGCTCTCTCATATGAATGTGGTAGGTACTTGTGCTAGCTTAAGAAACAACCTGATAATGTGAAAATGTTCATTTTAAATGTTTTCACTTTGACTATTTCAGATACATACCAAGATATTTTTGTATGTTGTCCTGCTGTGCACCATGTTGCCACAATGATTTCTCTTAGTGCCTAGCTTAGAACTCATTTTTATTTCCCTTCCTGATTGAATACAATAAAAGCTTGCTTTCAACAGAAATTGATAAAGTTGGACTCTGAACAGACACCGAGTGTTTCACAATAATACCTCAGTGTTATGTCTAGCTTCTGCCTGCTACAGAGAACATTTCAGAAGTGTACAGGTACATAAACACCACCAATATCCTTCTGCGATTTGATGAGATGTATATGAAGGGAATGATTATTCTCTAATCTTTTATGTCCTGGTAAGAGTCTGGACCTTACAGTATCAGATATTGCACAAATATATAGTTTGGCATGAATTCCAGGAAAGAAATAAGTCTCTCTTCATGCCACTAATATGTCTGACTGTAAGGGTTAAATGAGATATATCAATCAAGAAGCAGCAAAAAGGAACTGAATCAGTGTGGAAGAAATGCTCAAGGGAACGAGGTTGGGGAGGAGAACTGCATGCCTCCCACGAGCCTGGCATGATGTCAAAACTCCTTTAAAAATGCTGGAGGAGATCGGACCACCCACAAAGTATCAGTGAAAGCTGTCAGGCACACAAAAAGGCATAGGGAGATAGGATAGATAGAAGGAACATGCTGAGAGCGTGCTGACACAGTCTGTTTTCTCCAGAAGCAATAAAGGAGGGAAAGTAGAGCAGCCAGGGCAAACTCACAAAACCATGCAAGGAAATACTGAAATGAAGAACTGTAGATAAGGAGAAACATATAGAGAGATTATTATTCTTTGCTCCCTCAGCTATTTACCCTGGATAAAATAATATATATGCAATTGTTTGTTCTGTAGTTTCTGTTTCTATGTCAGTACAAATTTACACCATCAAAGGTTCCTGCAGAGAATTCCTCACAAATGGCAGGTGCAGCATAGCGGGTCACATTAGGTTTAAAAGAAACAGAGATTCAGCCTTGAAGTACCGTACAACTGGATGAACTGCATTATCTCGGTCTGAATCAGATGGGAGAGCTCTGGAATTTCAAAAAGAAAAGTCCAAACTGAAATAAATATAACAACAGGTGTCAACTGAATAAATCTCAGTTGAACCCTATCACCTCAGTCCTCATTTCTCATTAATATTTTTAAGATTTTAATAATATTTAGATGAGTTTTCAATGGGAAATTGCAGTCTATTGCACCTCAGTGCCCCCCCTCCCGGTCCCAGCAAAATACCTTAGATTTCTCCACCACTCGGCCCAACTATTTGAACATGTAATGAAACAGTACTTTAGAAATAACTTGGCCATAATGAATCGAGGGGAAAATTCCTAGGTGTTTATGATTTTTTTCTAATAAAGTGAAACAAATAGTAATTTTGAAAGATTGCACATCTACTCGTGTTTTCAGCAATGCTGGGGAGTTTCACTTGTGCACATTCTGCACAAGATCAGACTCTGAGAGCTGCTTGGACTGGAAGGGCCCTCAGGAGGCCTCTAAGTCCAACCTCCTGCCCAAAGCAGGGCCAGTGCTAGCATTCAACCAGGATGCTCAGAGCTTGAAAAGATGGGCTTGCACGACCTCTCTGGGCAGTTAGCTCAAATGCTTTACTGCCCTCAGGGTGGAAAAACTTTTCCTTATACCCAGTCAGAATGTCTCCTGTTTCAATTTATGCCCATTTTCTTTTGTCCTCCCACCAGGTATCACTGTAAAGAATCTCTCTGGATCTCCTTGGTATCATCTTTGTAGGTACAGGCAGGCAGGCAGCTTTGGATTTCCCGAAGTTCTCTCTTCTCCAGGCTTAACAAGTCCCAGGCCCTCAGCCTCTCCTCATAGGGCAAGTGCTCCAGCCCCAAACATCTTGGTGGCCTTCCATTGAACTTGTCCCAGTTTATCAACATCTGTCTGGTACTGGGGATCCCGGATGTGAAGCATGCAGTGTGCTGAGTAGACAGGGATAATCCGTTACCTAGATCTACTGGCTGTTCATACAGCCCAGGTCAGAGCTGGCTGTCTTGGCTGGCTCATGCTCAGCTTGCTGTTAGCCTAGGCTCCCCGGGCCTTTTCAGGAGAGCTGCTTTCCAACTAGTTAGTCCCCAGCTTGTGTTGCTAAAAATTATTATTATTCCTTCCCAGCTAGAGAATTTTTCGTTTGTCCTTGTTGAATTTCATGAAGTTCACTTCTCAGCCTATCTAGGTCCAAGGGACATTGCACTTTGGAAACATTTATCCTTACGAACCACACCTGCATAATGAAATTGCAATGCTAGAAGTCATTTTGCAAAAATAGTATTGCCAAAAACCTGAGGTTTATTGAAACTCCTTCAGAGCTTGGTGTTTTACCTGATATTCAAACTCAGAAATGTTTATGCAGCTTATGAACAAGTAAAAAACTCCTTTTTATTTCAACCAGTTCTAAATCACTTTGTTTCTCAGTCAAAAGTATATTTTAGAGACTGAGGAGCCAGAACTATTTTTCTAAAGATCCAAGTGATAGTTTTATTAGAGTTTATAATTTGGAGGAGAAATTGAGTTGGCCTATGATTTCTGAGTGTTTGAAATAACAGTGCAGGCTTTGGTTTAAACCAAAGCACGCTGGTGTCAGTGAGGTTTGATTCAGGCTCACAGAGTGCACAGTTGGCAAGACCAATATTTGAAACAGTCTCTCATCACCCTTGGGGAAGACAGAACTGCACAGAAAGCCAGAGGCGTGCCAAACAGCACTGATTCCTAAATCCAATTGTATCATCATTACTGTCTCTTTTAGACTCTATTAGCAATGTTTTAATAGATTTGCTTATGCTTTTGCTGTTAAGCACTTTTGCACAGCTGAAGTGTGAACATATGGCCAGAAGAGGTTTACTCAGCAAAGAGCTAACAATGAGACTTTATGCTTTTAGAATTTGATTGAATACTCATTACCTCCAGTTGTTCTGTTTTCTCTTTAAACGGAAAATATCCAAATCAAAATTAGTTTAGCCTTCAAATGGGTATGATGATTACTTTCTTTTCTGTCCATTGTTCAGGTCTGATCCCTGAAAAAAGGCAATTGTGTATGATACTTAGAGATTATGTATGTATTTGCTGTTTTCTAAACTGAACTAAAGTTTGTCTCATTAAGAGATCCACACCCCTGCAAATACAAACAACCTTTAAGCTTGTATTCCTAATTACTACTAAAGTTATATTATGAGAGGGAACATAAAATCTGAAGGATCTAAATTGGTGAATCCAATGGTCCAATGCTGCAAAAAGCACATTTTTGATTGTGCTGAGCATGTATCTATGTCACTGTCTCTCTCAGTCTCTCTCTCCCCCTCTCCCCCCCTTTTTTGCACGCACACACACACAGACACAGAGTTTTCTCTAGAAAAGATGAGCCTTACACGACAAATATCAGTCACACTGTTTCAGAACCAATCCAGCAAACATTTGCTTAACATTTCCAGCACAACTAGCTTCACTGGTTTTACTAGGACAACTTGTGGCAATAAAATACACGTGGGAGTATTTTCAAGGTTGTGTATTATTGAAGCACTTGGATCCTTCAGCAAAGAAAAGGTAACAAGGAGGTGAGAACATGCTCCAGTATCCTCTGCTGCTACTCGGGGGGACTGACAACTTTACAGGGCTCTTCTTTAAAAAAATATTTTCTGGGGAAATATGTGTTAGGAGGGAGAAGAGGAAAGATTTAGTTGGCATCTGTGATCATAGCACATGAAAAGAGGCCAGAAATAAAGCATTGGCCATACTCTGCTCCTCTTATAGATCAGTACTAACTTAATACCATTACTGCAACCCTATAGTAACATAAAATGAGACTCATTGAGGCTCAGGTCTCTACCTCTAACTTAATTATAATTTCATTCTTTGTGCAATCCCAGAAATTCTCCTTGGTAAATCACTATAACAGCGGATCTATCCTGTCTGTAATGTAATCGGACCCTGGAAAGCTTTTTTGACCCCAAACTTTATGTTCATTCAGAACCTTTTAAAAATAAATGTTTTGGAAATTGTTAAAGAAATTTATATCCTAACATGTTCCTATTCTTTTGTTTTCAATTGGTCTATCAATGTTAATGGAAGAGCGAGCATTTTGACCTTACAATCTTCATTGCTATTTTCAGTAGTTCTCTTAATGTTCAGCTACTGACTGAATATTTTAAGCAATTCTCTAAATTTACTCTCTAGATAGAATAAGGAGGTAGAAAACAAATCATAGTTTGTAGCTGAGTTATTTCCCCTATTTAAATGTAATTCCACAAAACCATCTTGAACACAATTAAATAAAATTACTAGATAACAGTAATGTGAATGTGACTTAAAACAATAAAAGAAATTACTTTGCTGCTTCTCCATAATCTCATTTAACTGAAAGTTTTCAAATTATTTCACTAGGGTATTGTACAGCATACTTATCCACAGCTCTCAAAACAATTCTGCTAGTTTAGTTATTAATTTGATAGCTTAATATGTTTTAATCACATTGCAGTAAAGCACATTCGCCTTGCAATGTTCCAAAGTTTTTCATGTTACAAAAAAAAGGAGAAAAGAAAATGTCTTAATAATTTCAAAACAAACTATGCAAGAATTAAGTTCTGATAGGATATCACCATACATAGAGATTTATTACCAGAGTAATAAAATAGGGGAAGATTTTAAGAAAGACAGGAAAATTCACCTGGATATAACTTGTTTTTTCATATATTCTTATATTCACTCCAGTATACTGGAGACTAAGTTGTCAGAAAAAAATATTTATGCTAGAATATATTTTAAATGAATATTACAGAATGTGCATTGGAAGTGAATGTTAGATTAATGTATTCTGATTTTATACGGGGCAAATGATTCTATAAGTTCAATTATTGCAGTTCAGGAATTGAAATATCTCCAATCAAAACTAGACAATATATCTTGATTGTCAAAAACAGGTATCTGTCAATGGACTGGGAACCACCTATAGTCTAATGGCTTTCTGTAAATTATTCCAGAAATAATTTAGTCAAAAAAATACACTTGATAAGACTGAAATTCTCACAGATGAAAAGAGACATTAGTCAGATTTTTCAGAAAACACCAGAAAATTTTATTACAAAATTCCCCATTGCACTAAATTTCTGTCACTTGCAGCCGTTACGAATTCTTTGACTAAACTGTATGTTCTGAATTTGTCCATCCATTTTTCTTCTACTGACTTCTCCCATATATTTTAATCTTACTGGTGTGCTTAGAATATATTTATACTCTGGGCAGATACGCCTATATGCCTTTCCAATTACAGAATGTAACAAGCATCTGACTGAAAGCAAAACTTCTATTTTGATTAGGACACTAACCACAGGTTGAATAACCTGCTTCAGCACAAATCTTGGACTCCTCTGTCCCACTCTCACACATGTTTATAGAATGGGGAAAGCAGCAGTACTTCCCTGCAAGAAACACTGTCAACCAAATTTTATCCTTAATCTCATACAAGGAAGAAACTTTTGATTTCAATGTTCTGTTAAAATCCCATTAGATTTGCAAATATACCAGAATGTCTGCTCTCTTTGTGAATAGGCATCTCTGCATTTCAAAATATATTAAATGAATAGTGATTTCATAGTAATTACTACTTTTCCTCTAGGCCTACTAGCTTCAGCAACATCTTATTGTTATTGTCAATTTTGATAAACATGAATTTAGAAGCTACAGTAGGGGTAAAATTATAGCGAGGAATGCTAGAGAGATTTTAAATGCTAATCTTTAGACCAACATTTTTTTTTCTTCCTGAGAAAAACTTTCGTAATTCATCATTAAATCTAGTGGGTCAATTTTTGCTGTAAGTATACAGTAAATGTAAAATCAAAATGGTAGCAAATCTTATTTTTTACCCAATTACATTACAAAAAAAAGCTAAATATTAGCTTCTGTTTCTCCATATATATATATATAAAATGCATATATATACATACACATATAAATAAATTTTTGTATATCATGCATATATGCACATACATATATAAAAATGTTTGTATATGTCAGTCATAACTCTGAAATACTATGCTCTCTCTCCTAATTGGGTTTATAATATATGGAAAATAAACATCTGCATTTGTAGGAAGTGCTATTAATAAGCTATGCAAATTGTAATAGAGATGTTTCTGCTGCAATTTATAAAATTCTGCAACAGAAAAATACCTAGACTCCATTGGAAAACCTGAGTTTCCATTTATCTTATTTTTTCTAATTGAAATAGTTCTGAAACAATGGCTTTCTGGATAGTAGCTGGTAGTTAAGATAGCCTTCTTTCCCAGGAAATAGCAGTACTAATTAACATGTTTTCAAAAACCAGACTGTTGACAGTGAGCTGCAAGAGCAGAAAAAGGTTGCTAGGTACCTACGCTCACAAGACCTGAATTTTTTATTCTTTGGGAGACAATATATTGCAAAGGTTTCAGCACTGGCAACTTTCCCTGCTAAGAAATTTATTCTTCAGTGACTGGAAAACATTAATTTAAATCTTTTTAATGAACTAATGGGTCATGTAAAACACCTTATACTTTAGCAAAATCATTTTTAATCAAACATTGTAGGTTTAATTGGCTAGTATTTGAGCTACACTTTGTACATCAAAAACTGATCACTAGTATTACCACACATATGATTGTAATCCCAGCTAAATGGATAGAGTTGAAATATTTATTGCGGTTTTCTCATTGTTTTCTCAATCATGACACCTTCTGTTGGTGTATTTTCAGCCTAGCCTCTTCCCAAGGCAATGTCCATTAAAGGTTCCATATACATATATTTATACACAAATAGAAATATATATTTCTATATTAGAGCATTGAAATTTTGTGTACACGTACATATGGTATAACAATTCTTGTTATACCTTATCATCATAGAGACACTTAAAGAGCATACCGAGTTTGTAAAATAGGCTGAGATATTTTCAAGGTTTGAAAAATCATGGACATAAATATCAATGATATGTAGGTTCATTTTCTTTGTTAAACATACATCTTGAAATAACAACCTGTTCATGCATACTATATGCCCTTCATGCATATACATTTGCTCTCTTCAGGAACATTCATGCAGCATAGTATGCCAGAAACTCCCTCCATTTTGTAAAGGACTCTAGTTCATCAGCATTTATATAGCCATTATAAAATTATATATTGAGAGAGGCAGGATCTCAACAGGTGAGACAAAACTTAGCAGTCCAGTGACCAAAAAAGCCCTATGTGATGGTGTTCAGCCAGTGAAAACACAGATTTTCAGCAAAATCTGCCTAACATCAGAATGTGAAAATAGTCTAGTGTCCTGGTTTCGGCTGGGATAGGGTTAAATTTCTTCCTAGTGCTGTGTTTTGGATTTAGTATGAGGAGAATGTTGATAACACACTGATGTTTTCAGTTGTTGCTAAGTGCCCTCCTAGTCCAAGGACAGCTCCCGTGCCTACTGACTGAGCTAGATACACAAGATGGGAGGGAACATAATCAGGACAGCCAGCCCAGCTGGCCAACGGGGTATTCCATACCATGTGACGTCATGCTCAGTATATGAAGGGTAGGCGTGATCCAGGAAGTACCGATCGCTACTTGGTTATCGGTCAGTGCGGGTGGTGAGCAATTGCATTGTGCATCACTCATTTTGTATATTTTATCATTATTATTTTCCCTTTTTCTGTTCTATTAAACTGTCTTTGTCTCAACCCATGAGTTTTTCTCACTCTTACCCTTCCGATTCTCTCCCCGTCCCACTGGGGGGGATGGGGGGAGTGAGTGAGTGGCTGCGTGGTATTTGGCTGCCTGCCAGGTTAAACCACAACATCTAGTTAAAACAAAAGTCTGTTTTTTCATGGTTTTTTTGTTGTTTTTTTTTTTCTCTTGGTACTGAGAAGGTGGAAGGTTTAACAAAGAGGATATGAGAACAGGGCATGATTACAATGATACTCGCCTCCATTACACTCTTTCCAACTCAGGTAATCAGCTGTAGTTCACCACAAGTTATGCTGGTGAGTAATCCACCCCAATTAGCACGATTCTATGTAATCACTGTAATCACCAAAAAGCCTTTAATGAGTTTATTTTTACTACTCGAGAAACACAACTTAATTGGCCGGCATTGCATGGCTGTATCTCATCATATGTCAGGTTGGGAAGTCTAAGAACAACAAGTTAACTGACATCAACCTTGCACATGGAGAACAGAAGCGAGGTCTCCTGCTGGTTAGGTATGTCCCCAGAGCAGGGCAGTGTGTCCCTCGAGCAATTCCTCTTACTTCTAAAATGTATATATATGAAGGAAACCACAGGTTTAAATTTACCCCAGATTCTCACATTTCAAGAGACATATTGAAACATTTACTGAACTGTCAGGGAGTCATTGTGTTATGGCAGATGAGACATTGAACAAGGAATCATGTAGACCTGATACTAATTTCTAAAATGCGATAATTATATTTACTTTCTCCATGATGAGTGTTCTGCTCCTCTGAGATACTGAGCACCCTCCATCTCCACTGAAGTAACTAAAATGCAGATGTGACCCTCAATGTTAATTCATCCCCTTGTGTTTGCTGTAGGCACGATGCATGTTTTTTTCAGCTCTAACTAGACTAGAATAATAATTATCATCATCCTATTATGCCTGTGCTATAAATTAAGAAAACCTTTGCAGTGAAGAAGCTCTGCAGATTTCAGCATATAAAAAGCGAAATGAATCGGAAGAGACCAAAGATGCAGAACTCTTGTCAAACGTGTCTGAATTGATAGAAGTTGTGAACTACAGCTGCTAATCCAATGAACCAGATGGTATCAATTGTCAAAACAGGTGCAGGAAATAGGGTTGTTAGCCCTCCTGCAAATCAATTAGATCAGCATGAAAAATCCGTAAATGAACTTCCCACCAAACAAACAAATTGTACCAAAAACTGTCTCGGGTGCTCAGCTGAGTCATGAATGATTGGTCCTTTTGCAAGTGGCAGCTGCCATTAAATCTCTTCATTTCTTTTATGAATAAATCTACCAACATTTAATTTTCAACTGTTAATGCATCATTGGAAGCTGCCTGATCCAACACCTTTCTTTTTACTGATCCATACTAATTGGAAGTGTCAGAAAGCATGAAGTATGTCACTGAGCTAACACCAGTTTCTGCTGCATATGTTTAGTAGGCCTTATTTATCCCAATAGACAAGTAAGTAAGTTTTTATTTCACTTAGGAGAAAGCTATTCCCAAAATTATGTTTCTATAAAATATAGGGTAATATTAGTTAATCAGTTTTTGGCTGATGCTTTGATACTCTTTCTAATGAAATCTGATCTGCCGTTTTCCCAAAATGATACACAATATGCAGCAGGTTTCATAAGAGACCATGGAGACTGGTGGGCTGCTAGAGCTGGTATAAGGTTGTTTAGCAGAGATATCTGGGATGATTCCAAGGTAGTGGTGAGAAGGGAGATGATGAATTAGATTACAGGAATTCCTCATATAATGTTGTTTCTTAATTCTGACAGGAGGAAGTAGAAGATTTTTAAAGGAAATGTCCAAGAATACCCATAAATAGCTTTCCCCTTGAGGGACTGTCTTCTTAAACATGCTCTGTAAATGATTTTCCAGTCAAATATGTAACAGAAATCTTGAAATACTTTATACACATATTAGCTATATACACGTATTTTATACACATGTGTATATATATTTACATTAGTTAAATACAAAAAATATTCTTTTCACTTATATTTTCATTAATTTTTCAGCTAAGAGAAGGCATAGAAACAGACTCATATTGCACTCTGGACTGGAAGTAAAATTGTCCTGGATTCGGCTGGGATAGGGTTAAATTTCTTCCTAGTGCTGTGTTTTGGATTTAGTACGAGGAGAATGTTGATAACACACTGATGTTTTCAGTTGTTGCTAAGTGCCCTCCTAGTGCAAGGACAGCTCCCGTGCCTACTGACTGAGCTAGGTACACAAGATGGGAGGGAACATAATCAGGGCAGCCAGCCCAGCTGGCTAATGGGGTATTCCATACCATGTGATGTCATGCTCAGTATATGAATGGTAGGCGTGATCCAGGAAGTACCAATCGCTACTTGGTTATCGGTCAGCGCGGGTGGTGAGCAGTTGCATTGTGCATCACTCATTTTTGTATATTCTATCATTATCATTGCTGTTGTTATTATTATTATTATTATTATTTTCCCTTTTCTGTTCTATTAAACTGTCTTTGTCTCAACCCATGAGTTTTTCTCAGTTTTACCCTTCCGATTCTCTCCCCATCCCACTGAGGTGGAGTGAGTGAGCGGCTGCATGGTATTCGCTGCCTGTCAGGTTAAACCACGACAGTCCTTTTTGGCGCCCAACGTGGAGCACGAAGGGTTGAGATAACGACACATCTGACCCGAATGGGTTAAAACAAATTTGTTATAAGCATTCATTATATCAGTTTAGTAGTCACTGGTCACAATATTGGTTTATTTGCTCTCAGAGTGGTTGGATCTGTTCTTGGAGTTTTGGTATGTAACACCCTACTGGCTGTATATACTGCTGTTTGTCGGTATTTATGTGGGGTTGGTCATCTCTGGGAAATGGATTAAGGTCATCACTTTGCTATACTGTGTGACACTGGTTTATGTTATAATAAAATTATTGATCAGGAGACTGTACTCAGCACTGCCATCATTCCTGTTTTTTGGAAGCTGTCTTTTGGAAACTATTAATAATTACACTTTTTACCCCTTCTCCTCAGAGAGCCAATTTACGGGGGAGACAGCTTCCTTTACCTTCCCCTTCTCCTCCAGGCTGATTACAACAGCTCTTGAGGAGTTTGAATATCCTTGGGATGTTCAAACCAGCATGTTCCTATTGCTATGTCTCCTGAATGTGTTTCAGGCCTTGTTTAAGTTTAAACAACTATTTAAGAATACCACCCAGAGATCTGCCCCAAGGCTGGATAGTTATGAGTGGCAGGGTGTGTGGGATAGCAGGGGTAAGTGCCTAGGACAGTGGTCACCTCCAGTGTTTTGGAATTTCACCCCTGAACAAGTGCAGAATCCTGAAAAACTAGTAAAATATTTGGAGAAAGCATGCTGTCACCCTGGCAATTCCAGAGAAACACAAATCACTGCAATGTGCTGGGGCCTGGCCCATTCCTACCGAGCCCTGTTCAACACTATTCAGAACCCTCAAGAGGGAGAGAAGGTCTCTGGATCTGATGACAAAACGACGGGCACTGCGGCTACTCCAACCCCTGCAACGGGCACTGCAGCTGAACCAGAGGACCAACCCTTGCTGGTATCTGTCGCCCCTGTACAGAAGAAGAAATCTTGGAAGCGGAAGTCAAGTCGTTTAGAAAGGGATGATGGAAAAGCAGGGCCATCACGAGGAGAGGAGGAGGAAGAAGAAGAACTCATAAATGAGACGGAAACCACCCGATCCCTATCCCTGGGTGAGTTGCGAGATATGCGGAGAGATTTCAGTCGTCGTCCAGGCGAGCATATTGTTCCTGGCTGCTCTGATGCTGGGATAATGGGGCCAGTAGCCTGGAATTAGAGGGGAAGGAAGCCAAACAGCTGGGATCCCTTGCTAGGGAAGGAGGCATTGACAAAGCAATTGGAAAAGGGGCACAGGCCCTCAGCCTCTGGAGGTGACTGCTGTCAGGCATGAAGGAAAGGTATCCCTTCAAGGAAGATGTTATATATCGCCTAGGCAAATGGACCACTATGGAGAGAGGTATCCAGTACCTGAGAGAATTAGGTGTGCTGGAGGTGGTTTATAGTGACCTGGACAATGACCAAACGCCCAAAGATCCAGATGACGTCCAGTGCACGTGACCCATGTGGCGGAAGTTGGTACGGAGCGCACCAGCGTCGCATGTCATTTTGTTGGCAGTACTGTCCTGGAAAGAGGAAGAAGCACCAATGGTGGATGTCGTGGTTAGCAGACTCTGGGATTTAGAAGAAACTGTCTCGTTCTCCCTTGTCTCGGCTGTGGAGAAGCTGTCGCAGAAGGTCCAGCAATTTGAAAAGGGTATGTCCTATTCCCTACTTGTACGGACCAGTATCTCAACCATTAGGAGTCAGCGTACTTCTGCTCAAGAGAGAGGATATAGAAGGTACACACCACGAGGCACCCTGTGGTTTTACCTGCGTGACCACGGAGAGGACATGAGGCAGTGGGGTGGAAAACCTACTTTCATCCTAGAGGCATGGGTACGAGAGCTGCAAGGAAAAACAATGACACAAGGGGGTTCTCCCAGGAAAAATACTGCTCCAGTTTTCAGGTAAAACCTGTCTCACGACAGTCCAGTTTCCAGTGAACAGTTCCCCAGACAGAGTAGAAGGACTGATCTTACTTTGGATTGTAATGAAGAAATTCTGGACTTGCGTTTGCAAGAAGTGAGAAACGGATACTATGACCAGAACTAGAGAGGCCCTGCCTTCGGCCAGGCAAGTGGACCACCATGGAGAGAGGTATCCAGTACCTGAGGGAACTGGCCGTGCTGGAGGTGATTTATGATGACCTGAACAATGAGCAGTTATCCAAAGATCCAGATGAAGTCAAATGCACCCGACCCATGTGGCGGAAGTTGGTACGGAGCGCACCAGCGTCACATGCAAACTCATTGGCAATAATGACCTGGAGAGATGGAGAGGAACAAACAGTGGATGAACTGGCTGGCCAACTCCGGCAATATGAAGAAAGTCTCTCTTCCTCCCTACGGGCCTGTGTCTCTGCTGTGGAGAAACTGTCTCAGGAGGTCCAGCAACTCAAAGAGGATATGTCCTGCTCCCCACCTGCACGGGCCAGTGTCTCAGCCATTAGGAGCAAGCGTCCCTCTGCTCAAGAGAGGAGACATCGTGGGTACACACCCCGGGGCACCCTGTGGTTTTACCTGCGTGACCAGGGAGCAGACATGAGGAAGTGGGATGGAAAACCTACCTCAGTCCTACAGGCACGGGTACATGAGTTGCAAGGAAAAACAACCACAAAAGGGGGTTCTTCCAGGAAAACTGCTGCTCCAGTCTCCAGTGAGTTCCCCAGACAGAGTAGAAGGGCTGATTCCACTTCCGACCTTAACAAAGGGACTTCTGATCCATACTTACAAGAAGTGGATAGCGAATATGATGACCAGGACTAGAGGGGCCCTGCCTCCAGCCAGGTGGAGGAAAGGGACAACCGGGTTTACTGGACTGTGTGGATTCGATGGCCTGGCACATCAGATCCACAAGAATATAAGGCTCTCGTAGACACCGGTGCACAGTGTACCCTGATGCCATCAGGCTATAAAGGGGTGGATCCCATTTGTATTTCTGGAGTGACAGAGGGATCCCAAGAGTTAACTGTATTGGAGGCCGAAGTGAGCCTAACCAGGAATGAGTGGCAGAAGCACCCCATTGTGACTGGCCCAGAGGCTCCGTGCATCCTTGACATAGACTACCTCAGGAGAGGGTATTTCAAAGACCCAAAAGGGTACCGGTGGGCTTTTGGTATAGCTGCCCTGGAGACAGAGGAAATTAAACAGCTGTCTACCTTGCCTGGTCTCTCGGAGGATCCTTCTGTTGTGGGGTTGCTAAGGGTTGAAGAACAGCAGGTACCAATCGCTACCACAACAGTGCACCGGTGACAATACCACACCAACCGAGACTCCCTGATTCCCATCCATGAGCTGATTCGTTGACTGGAGAGCCAAGGAGTGATCAGCAAGACTCACTCACCCTTTAGCAGTCCCATATGGCCAGTGAGAAAGTCCAATGGAAAGTGGAGACTAACAGTAGACTACTGTGGCCTGAACAAAGTCACGCCGCCACTGAGTGCTGCCGTGCCAGACATGCTGGAACTTCAATATGAACTGGAGTCAAAGGCAGCCAAGTGGTACACCACAATTGACATTGCTAATGCGTTCTTCTCCATCCCTTTGGCGGTGGAGTGCAGGCCACAGTTTGCTTTCACTTGGAGGGGCGTCCAGTACACCTGGAACCGACTGCCCCAGGGGTGGAAACACAGCCCTACCATTTGCCATGGACTGATCCACACCGCACTGGAACAGGGTCTCACTGTTGCTCCGGAACACCTGCAGTACATTGATGACATCATTGTATGGGGCAACACAGCAGAAGAAGTTTTTGAGAAAGGGGAGAGAATAATTCAAATCCTTCTGGAGGCTGGTTTTGCCATAAAACAAAGTAAGGTCAAGGGACCTGCACAGGAGATCCAATTTTTAGGAATAAAATGGCAAGATGGATGTCGTCAGATCCCACTGGATGTGATCAATAAAATAACAGCCATGTCCCCACCAACTAACAAAAAGGAAACGCAAGCTTTCTTAGGCATTGTGGGCTTTTGGAGAATGCATATTCCAGATTACAGACTGATTGTAAGCCCCCCCTATCAAGTGACCCGGAAGAAGAACAATTTCAAATGGGGCCCTGAGCAACAACAAGCCTTTGAACAAATTAAACAGCAGATAGTTCGTGCTGTAGCCCTTGGGCCAGTCCGGGCAGGACAAGATGTGAAGAATGTGCTCTACACCACAGCCGGGGAGAATGGCCCTACCTGGAGCCTCTGGTAGAAAGCACCAGGGGAGACTTGAGGTCGACCTTTAGGGTTTTGGAGTCGGGGATACAGAGGATCTGAGGCCCGCTACACTCCAACTGAGAAGGAGATATTGGCAGCATATGAAGGGATTCGAGCTGCTTCAGAAGTCATTGGCACTGAAGCACAGTTCCTCCTGGCACCCCGACTGCCGGTGCTGGGCTGGATGTTCAAAGGGAGCGTCCCCTCTACACATCATGCAACCGATGCTACGTGGAGTAAGTGGGTTGCGCTGATCACACGAGCCCGAACAGGAAACCCCAGTCACCCAGGAATCTTGGAGGTGATCATGAACTGGCCAGAAGGCAAAGATTTTGGAATATCCCCAGAGGAGGAGGTGACGCGTGCTGAAGAGGCCCCACCATATAACAAACTACCAGAAAACGAGAAGCAATATGCCCTGTTCACTGATGGGTCCTGTTGCCTTGTGGGAAAACATCGGAGATGGAAGGCTGTGGTATGGAGTCCTATACACCAAGTTGCAGAAACTGCTGAAGGAGAAGGTGAATCGAGCCAGTTTGCAGAGGTGAAAGCCATCCAGCTGGCCTTGGATATTGCTGAACAAGAAAAATGACCAGTACTTTATCTCTATACTGACTCATGGATGGTGGCAAATGCCCTGTGGGGGTGGTTGCAACAGTGGAAGCAGAACAACTGGCAGCGCAGAGGTAAACCCATCTGGGCTGCCGCATTGTGGCTAGATATTGCTGCCCGGATAGAGAACCTGGTTGTAAAAGTACGTAATGTAGATGCTCACGTACCCAAGAGTCGGGCCACTGAAGAACATCAAAATAACCAGCAGGTGGATCAGGCTGTTAAGATTGAAGTGGCTGAGGTAGATCTGGACTGGCAACATAAGAGTGAACTGTTTATAACTCGGTGGGCCCATGACGCCTCAGGTCATCAAGGAAGAGATGCAACATATAGATGGGCTCGTGATCAAGGGGTGGGCTTGACCATGGACGCTATTGCACAGGTTATCCATGAACGTGAAACATGCGCTGCAATCAAGCAAGCCAAGCGAGTAAAGCCTCTCTGGTATGGAGGATGATAGCTGAAATAACAATATGGGACAGCTTGGCAGATTGATTATATCACAATCCCACAAACGCACCACGGCAAGCGCTATGTGCTCACCATGGTGGAAGCAACCACTGGTTGGCTGGAAACATACCCTGTGCCTCATGCCACTGCTGGGAACACCATCCTGGGCCTTGAAAAACAAGTCCTATGGTGACATGGCACCCCAGAAAGAATTGAGTCAGACAACGGGACTCATTTCTGAAACACCCTCATAGACACCTGGGCCAAAGAGCATGGCATTGAGTGGGTCTATCACATCCCCTACCATGCACCAGCCTCCGGGAAAATCGAACAATACAATGGACTGCTAAAAACTACACTGAGAGCAATGGGTGGTGGGACATTCAAGCATTGGGACACACATTTAGCAAAGGTCACCTGGTTAGTCAATACCAGGGGGTCTGTTAATTGAGCTGGCCCTGCCCAATCCAAACCCTTACGTACTGTAGATGGAGATAAAGTCCGTGTCGTGCACATAAGAAATATACTGGGGAAGACAGTCTGGGTTACTGCTGCCTCTGGCAAGGGAAAACCCATCCGTGGGATCGCTTTTGCCAAGGACCTGGGTGCACTTGGTGGGTGATGTGAAAGGATGGGGAAGTCCGGTGTGTACCTCAAGGGGATTTGATTTTGGGTGAAAATAGCCAATGAACTGAATTTTATTATGTCAATTGTTATATGATATTGCATATCGTTATTTCTATGGTTGCTATCAATGGTATAGCAGTGAAAATCACCCAGATTAATGAAGAATGAACTAACTCCGATGAAACCGAGCAAAGTGCAACGATGATAGAACTGGACAAGCGCAGCAGTACCGAAATGAGAACTGGCTTCTGGATGCAACAGCCCAACACCACACACCATCTCTCCGGCCCTGAAAGACTGTTATGACAGATGGAGCCCAAAGTCGTGGACTAAATGAACTCAATGGACATTTTAGAGGGATAGTCCATAGACCAAGGGAATGATATCTGTGCGTGCATATATATATATGTGTATATATATAAAGAAAGAAAGTGGTGGTGAATTGAAATGTATTGAAAAAGATGTGAGACCTAAGCACGATGTTAATGGTATAGAATATGGGGTGGATACTGTCCTGGTTTCGTCTGGGATAGGGTTAAATTTCTTCCTAGTGCTGTGTTTTGGATTTAGTATGAGAAGAATGTTGATAACATACTGATGTTTTCAGTTGTTGTTAAGTGCCCTCCTAGTCCAAGGACAGCTCCCATGCCTACTGACTGAGCTAGGTACACAGGATTGGGGAGAACATAACCAGGACAGCCAGCCCAGCTGGCTAATGGGGTATTCCATACCATGTGACGTCACGCTCAGTATATGAACGGTAGGCGTGATCCAGGAAGTACCGATCGCTACTTGGTTATCGGTCAGCGCGGGTGGTGAGCAGTTGCATTGTGCATCACTCATTTTTGTATATTCTATCATTATCATTATTGTTGTTATTGTTGTTGTTGTTGTTATTATTATTATTATTATTTTTCCTTTTCTGTTCTATTAAACTGTCTTTACCTCAACCCCTGAGTTTTTCTCACTTTTACCCTTCCGATTCTCTCCCCGTCCCACTGGGGGGACAGGGGGAGTGAGTGAGTGGCTGCATGGTATTCGCTGCCTGTCAGGTTAAACCATGACAAAAGTACATTTAAGTAATTCATAATCAACCTAATTCTCTCTCTCTAAGCACGTCTAGAAGAAAGCAAGCAAGCAAGAGAAGGAGAAATGCACTGAGTGGGGTTTCTCTGTATTTAAATCCTCTTATACAAAATGGGCTACCACTGGGTTGGGTTGGACTAAAAGAGAGTACTCCCATTAAACTTGCACTCTCTAACTAAAAGTTAACTGGAAGCATTAAAAAGGTGTAGCAGTCAGGATAAAGATACACAAATCTGAATGGTTCTATAGATTAAGTTATCCAAAGAGAAAAAAAAATCAGGAAAACTTGGAGTATGAAGACAGAGTATATACCTCAAAATATATGTTGCATGATAATGAACAGGGGGGGAAAAAATACTTGGAAAGCTGAACAATCTATGGTAATTATGAGAATTTGTTCCACTCACAAAGGTTCCATAGCCAGAATCCTGTTGTTCTGTTTTTAAAAAGTCTCTGTTTATCATGCAACCCAGAACACAAAAGACTTCGACCAAATAAGCTGAGCCAAACACTTACAATTTTTAAAATTTCATGCTGCTTAAAGCATTGATTAAGGATATGAGTCTTAAATGCTCAGCATGCATGCTATACCAAGAAACTAGGAATAGTATGTTGTTCCAGGGAAATGCTGGATCAGATATCATCAGAAAAAAATCAAAGCCCCAGAAAAAAAGAGACAAATCATGTAACTTAGATGTTTAGAGGCAAATAATCCACTGAATATGAGATGAGACAAATTTAACCTTTATGTTTTCCATAGGTGTGCTTATACAGAAATTATAATACAGTAACAAGTATCAAAAAAAAAAAGCATACTGTAATTTTCAAGGATTTGTTTTACTGGGTAGTTCAGTATACAAATGATAATAACTGCAGTGTAAATTCAATAGAGCAAATATAACTGGATTTAAATATGAAGACTATCATCAAAGGAATAGTAGCATGAAATTCAATCACACAGTTAACCTTCTGGTTAGCAGCATTTTTAGTTATTATTTAAGGTCTGAGCAGACAAACACACACATTTATTTTTCTATTGTAACAGTACTAAATGTGCATATGATCTTATCATGTTACCATCTCACCGAAAAAAGAAACTAATAAACTTACAAAACGACATTTCGGATGTAACAATGCTTATTGTACATCAACATATTTATAATTTTGTGGCAATTTCAATCAAGTCTCTGAAAGTTTTTGTGGTTTACAAAAAATAAATGTTGCATTTATTTTCTGAATAAGATGTTATTTAAAATATCTACATATTGAAGGAAATGAAGTAAGGATTATCTCCTAACATGTGTGTATGAGAGAAAAAATGTCACTTTTACTACTTTTATATAAGAAACTGTCACTGAATGGATCGTTATATTCCTCTTGGTTAAAGGAAATATTATTCAAAATATTTATAGGGAAGAGGGTATTTCTATACTATACCTAACAATCACTTAATGCAAAAGTACATGATCAATAATGAGGTCAGGAACTCAAAGCCCATTCCCTCATTGCTGTTGTTACACCAAAAAACTTTTTCTGGATACAAGAGAAGATATTATATATATGAATTTATCATGAAGTCTAATTAGTGTTTCAGCAGTCCAATAGTCCAAATTAGCTAATACAGAAAAACCTCAATGATAATATTCTTAAACCTGTTGCACAATGCCTTCCTATTGCCTACCCCTTTCTGGAGTAGTTATGGTGGTTATGTTCACGCTGGGTCTTAAGGTTGACAGCTTCAGCCTTAAAACCTCTTTCAGTAGACTTTGGGGTGGGGAGTGTCACAGAGAGCCACCACCATATCAAACCATTCACTGGAGGAGTGTGATGCTCCTAGTGGGGGTCCCTTCCTCTTCTGATTTAGAGCTTGTTTTCCCATCCCCATCTGCTCCCTTCTGCCTGCTCCCAGGGAAGGAGTGAAAGCTGCCCCACTGCCCTCATGCCTCCAGGAGCTGTTTGTCCGACTTCCCCATCAGCACTCACAGAGTTGGAGCTCAGACAGGCTGGGCAATGGGCACTTGGCCATGGGGTAAACCCAGCTCAGCCCTGCTCAGGCCAATGGCAGCCCAACCACTTCCAGGACCTGCCACAACCGGCCACAACACAGGGCTGCCTGCCCCGGGCAATGGCAAACCCACATTTACTGGACTACCCAGATCAACTGTTTTGTGACTTTTCCTTTTCTTCCAGGAACTTTGCATTATTTTTTACAGTGTCATAGCCTAAACAGGAATCAAGGGCATCTGCCTTGTTGAGATCCCAGTCCTAAAAGCATTTTCATGGCAGACGGAAGACATGCATTTAACTCTTCCACAGGCATAGGAAAACCTATATTTTTAATCCTATAGAATACTTAGATGTGGGTAGGATGGTTAAATGCTCAGTCCTCTAAATAGAACATCCATTGTGTGCATACATAATAGTTTTCAGTGTTTCTATAAGGCTTTCAAGGCAAAGCCAGCTATCTACAGACTTTCAGGCACACAGGAGATAAAAGAATCTCCTTTTATCAGAATCATAGAATATCTCAAGTTGGAAGGGACCCATAGGCATGACTGAGTCCAACTCCCTGCTCCTCACAGGACTACCTAAAACTAAATCATATGACTAAGAGCATCAGCCAGATGCTCCTTGAACTCTGGCAGAAGGTTTTACTTGATTGCATCTGTGAATGTAAGAAGTTCCTGCTTAGTCCCAGTTTAGGTGCTCATCTAAGGCTTAAGTCCAAAAGATGTAATGAATATGTACTGTATTGACAAGAATTTGTATGGGTTCTAAGATGGAGACTAGATCGCTCCTAAATTCTCCCAAGACAAAGCCAACTCTGAGCAGTTCCTTCCCATGTCAAACTCGTAACTTGAGCTGATTACTCAATGCAATAATTTAGTGACTGAATAATTAGAACCAACTGATTTATTGATTCAATTTTAAATGTGCCCATTATTTGATCATTGTACTGTTCATCTTTAATTAGCTAATAAAACTGTACCATATTAGCTTAGAAATATGTCTCATTAAGCAAATATTTGCTTGCTTATGCTTTTCTTTTATAAAATCCATAATTGGTTCATAGAACTGATTTATTTTCTGAAGTTGCAATGTATGTCATGAACTTTCAGACCACAAGTAACCGTAGATAAGCAGCTTCTGAGCAGTTGGTCCTCTTCCCATCAAAAGTCATAAACAGAGATTGAGGAGAGTGTTCCCTGTTAAGTATCTTTGCCCTAATGTTGAATCCAAAGCAGAGTAGTATTTACTCAAAGGTTAAATTGGAAAAAAGTGGGGGGGGGGAGGAGGAGAGGGGAGAGAGGGAGGAAAGAAATGCCTCATGCTAGCCAAGTGCTCTGTGGAGTTTAAATGCCAGAGTCAAAGCTAGAGATGAAAGTGCACTTCCAGCCACTTAAGAATCAGACCACCATGTAGGACAGTGTGGTGCCCCACAATTAATGGAACAGATCTCAACCATTAAAACACAACCCTGAGAGGAAAAGAAAAATGATGCTGAATTTTAGATAATAGCCTGATTGTGCAGAATGTGGTAAACTTGAGAACTTCTCATCAGTTCACTCTCTTCCTATTTCTGAAGTAACATCTTGTACGGCTGGGGATTTTCTTCCTAGCAGCCTGTATGGTGTTGTGCTTCGGATTTGTGGCTGAAACAGTCATGACAACACACCAATGTCTTGACTATTTCTGAACAGTGCTTGCACAGCTTTCCTACATCCTGCCAGTTACAACAAATCTTTAATAGCATAATTGCCCTATAGATGTTTCTCTCAGTTAAGGACAATGAACCTAATCCACCATCAATCTAAATCACTGCCTCTCTAACCAAGTCAGGAGTTCTGCACTGATTCAAACCACCTGGCATCTCAGCCCAGGAATCAAATATTTAAAGAATTCTTTCTATTTCATAGCTGTTCATCACCTTCTTGAAAAGCCACATTTCCAAGAAAAACACAATATCAGAAATGAAATTGCCACTACATTCTCCTCTTATTGCAGAGAGTACACTTCTATTTTGAGAGTATTAATCAGAGACACAAGATTACATACACTATATGAACACTGTAGGGTAAAAAATAGTAAAAAAGGGCTCCACACACATTTCTAATAAATTACTGGACATATTAATTGCTAATACATAATTTAGATGCAGAAGTCAAAGTCTGAATTAACTACTTAAAAAAGATATTTTCTAGAATGATTTTCAACAGAAAAATCACATATTAAAAAAAGAGTGCAGTTCCAGTTCCTTAAATCATCTGCTCTTATCCAAATGTTCACTTAATAAGTACAAATTGAAAGACAAAATAATGATTACAACGTTTACAAGAACATTAACAAGAGAGAATAGTTACACAGATAGAGTGAGAAAATTATTTTGCCGACACCCACTTTGATAATTTAAAAAATATTCCAATGAAGATTTAATTTAATTAAAAAGTAAATAAAACCAACAAGTTTTCTTTGACTATTAATGAAAATAAATCACTTGTCATAAAGTATCAGCGAGTGAACCATGGTCTCTTTCCTTCTACTTATGACCGTACAGATCCTAAAGCAAAACAATGCATGACAAAAGAAAAATATATAAATCAAGTGAATGCAACTGAGCAGCAATGTGACCCTCTCTTATAGATAAAGGAGTATCACTTTGCTCTTCTACTGCAATACTGATTTTTTTTTTTTTTTTTTTTAATTTTATAGCATCTTTCTGCTGAGTTCCTCATATGTGAGCTGCTGGAGTATGAATGGAAACAGCACTGCTCCACTGACTCTTGGTAAGTTTACCCTTTCTGTACGCAATAGACTCGCATTTGAAAATAATTACTTGTCTCTTTCATATTGGTTGAAATCAGTGACCTTGGCAGTGGATGGAAGTCACAGTTGGTTGATCTAGTCTTTTCTGCTGGCTGGACACAGGAGGGAGTTTCATATCACAAAATGCTCATCTGTTCCCAATACCGTGGACTGTCAGAGTAAAACACAGGCTAAAGGCGTTGCTAGTGACAAGAACATACGGCTTTATAGCAGCTTCAAACTTCTTTATGAGCCACTCTCAAAAAAACCCCAAACAAATTAAAAGTCAGCTAAGGAACCTCAGATACTTTTGTCTCATTCTATTTCTTTTATTAAAAAAATCTAACTATGAACATCTAGAGATACTTCTGCCTAAGTGAATATTTACTTATTTAAATCATCCCCACAAATTTTATGTGTTCCTTCAAACAATAGAATGATACCATCATTGGAATTTTTTTTGCGACAGATCCTTCTGTCCTCTGTTCATGGTATATAGAATCATAGAATCATAGAATCATAGAATACTTTGGGTTGGAAGGGACCTTTAAAGGTCATCTAGTCCAACCCCCCTGCCATAGGCAGGGCCATCTTGAACTAGATCAGATTGCTCAGAGCCCCATCCAACCTGACCTTGAATGTTCCCAGGGATGGGGCATCTACCACCTCTCTGGGCAACCTGTTCCAGTTTCATCACCCTCATTGTAAAAAATTTCTTCCTTATAGTCTGAATCTACCCTCTTTTAGTTTAAAACCATTCCCCCCTGTCCTGTCACAACAGGCCCTGCTAAAAAGTCTGTCCCCATCTTTCTTATAATCTCCTTTTAACCACTGAAAGTCTGCAATAAGGTCTCCCCGAAGCCTTCTCTTCTCCAGGCTGAATAACCCCAACTCTCTCAGCCTTTCTTCATAGGAGAGGCGTTCCACTCCCCTCATAATTTTTGTGGCCCTACTCTGGACCTGCTCCAACACGCCCATGTCTTTCCTGTGCTGAGGACTCCAGAGCTGGACACAGTACTCCAGGTGGGGTCTCACCAAAGCTGAGTAGGGGGGGCAGAATCACCTCCCTCAACCTGCTGGCCACGCTTCTTTTGATGCAGCCGAGGATACGGTTGGCCTTCTGGGCTGCGAGTGCACATTGCAGGCTCATGCCCACCTTTTCATCTGCCAGTACCCCCAAGTCCTTCTCGGCAGGGCTGCTCTCAATTCCTTCATCCCCTGTATTGATACCGGGGGTTGCCCCGACCGAGGTGCAGGACCTTGCACTTGGCCTTGTTGAACCTCATGAGGTTCACATAGACCCACTTCTCAAGATTGTCCAAGTTCCTCTGGATGGCATCTGTCCCTCAGGTGTGTCAACCGCACCACTCAGCTTGGTGTCGTCTGCAAACTTGCTGAGGGTGCACTCGATCCCCCTGTCTATGTCACTGATGAAGATATTAAAGTACCGGTCCCAATACGGACCCCCGTGGGACACCACTTGTCACCAATCTCCATCTGGACATTGAGCCGTTGACCACTACCCTCTGGATGAGACCATCCAACCAATTCCTCATCCACCAGACAGTCCACCCATCAAATCCGTAGCCCTCCAGTTTAGAGAGAAAGATGTTGTGGGGCACCATGTCAAAGGCCTTACAGAGGTCCAGATAGATGACATCTGTATCCCTTCCCATGTCCGCTGATGTAGTCACTCCATCATAGAAGGCCACTAGGTTGCTTAGGCAGGACTTGCCCTTGGTGAAGCCATGCTGGCTGTCTTGAATTACCTCCCTGTCCTCCATGTGCCTTAGCATAGCTTCCAGGAGGATCTACTCCATGATCTTCCCAAGCACAGAGGTGAGACTGGCTGGCCGGGTTCCCTGGGTCTTCCTTTTTTCCCTTTTTAAAAATAGGGATTATGTTTCCCCTTTTCCAGTCAGCGGGAACTTTACTGGACTGCCACGACTTCTCACATATGATGGATAGTGGCTTAGCAACTTCATCTGCCAGTTCTTTCAGGACCCGCAGATAGATCTCATTGGTTCCCATGGATCTGGGCAGCTTCAGGTTCCTTAGATGGTCTCCAATCTGATCTTCTCCTACAGTGGACGGCTCTTCATTCTCCCAGTCCCTGCCTTTGCCTTCTGTGGCTTGAGTGGTGAGGCTTGAGCACTTGCTGATGAAGACTGAGGCAAAAAAGTCATTGAGTACCTCAGCCTTCTCCATATCCTGGGTAACCAGGTCTCCCGTTTCATTCCAGAGAGGGCCCACATTTTCCCTAGTCTTCCTGTTACCACCAACGTATCTGTAAAAGCTTTTCTTGTTGCCCATGACGTCCCTGGCCAAATGTAATTTTATCAGGGCTTTAGCTTTCCTAACTTGATACCTGGCTGCTGGGACAATATCTCTGTATTCCTCCCAGGCTACCTGTCCTTGCTTCCACCCTCTGTAAGCTTCCTTTTTGTGTTTGAGTTTGTCCAGAAGCTCCTTGTTCATCCATGCAGGCCTTCTGGCGATTTTGCCTGACTTCCTCTTTGTTGGGATGCATCGCTCCTGAGCTTGGAGGAGGTGATCCTTGAATATTAACCAGCTTTCCTGGTGCCCTCTTCCCTCCGAGACTTTATCCCATGGTACTCTACCAAGCAGATCCCTTAAGAGGCCAAAGTCTGCTCTCCTGAAGGCCAGGGTATCTTGTACATATCAGACAAACAACATACATTTCTTGACAGATCCAATATACATTTTAATTTAAATATCTCATTTTCTTGTGGAATTACAGTTTATTCATTTGCTAAACAGATTTTTGTTTAAAAAACCAAAACCACAGAAAGGTAAATAAGCAGATTCATTTATTCTATTAAATTCTTAAGAGAACAAGTCACAATGAATCATTGACTCTTTTTTTGTACTTTTGAATGGTCTGTACACTGATTTTAATTTCCCTGAAGAAACTCCTTTTTTAGTTTTAATAGACCAGGACAGTGGAAACTTTCTTCTTTTTAATCTGTAAATTGATTATGAATGTCTCATTGCCTGTGTTTGTGATCTGATGTTTAAAATTCACATTTAATGATTGTTAGTCACAGGAGGTATTACAACATTAACTCTCATTCATCTTGAAAGTCACACTAGTTAGTTCTGGGCCTTCAAGTTTTGCAAACATATCTAAATGCTCACCTGCCACTGAAGTCGATGGGTATATAAGGTTACCACATACCTGACGGTGGAGAGGAAAGTGAAGAGGAACAGGCTGCCTAGAGGTCCCAGGTGTTAGAGAGAGAAAGGGATGAGATGGTCTTGTGTGGACCTCCCAAATGCCAAACTAGGATTATATTTATAGGTATCTAAGTAAAGATCTGCTGCATAAGAATCCCGAATTCATGCTTTAATAAACTAACCCTCCTCTGACTCCTGGCCATTAACACATAGCTTTTAGCTTCTCCTACCTAGAACCTTTCAATTCTTTCTAAACCAAATTCCTAGCTCATGACCACAGTCCATCTCATGATCTCATACTATTTTCAATCCACTTTTCTCTTCCATGCCTCAAATCTCTAACTTAAGCCCCATCAGATTTTCTGAATCCCCTCTGGGGATTGTTGTCACCCTCTGCAAGCACCCTGCAGGTTGCTCTGACTGTTTGAGACCTCTTTTTGAAGTTCTCTGAAGACATACGCTCCCACTGTTTTCAGGTGTTCAGAAGCCCAGATGTATGTAGCAATCACCAAAAATCTGTTCGCACTGGTCTTATGAATATGAATAAGATTGAGTAATTACTGCAGATGTTGCATCTTTTCTTCCCCCCAAATTTTTTTTGCATTCTTTCTCTACCACTAGACCACCATAACATTTATTTAGAGACACTGATTAAAGTTACATTCAACACTTTCTTTCACACAAAGTAATTGTGAGCTTCACATCTGTGATCATATTTCTGAAGTGTGAATTAGACCTTTGCCAGACGATCTCCTTGCACTAGAAGCTCTCACAATCAGCTTCATAAATTCTATTTCTCCAGTGGACCAAGTAGTGTTTGTCCCATGGAAAGTATGTTGCAGCTGCAGGCAACTCGCTAGGCTACTGGCTAGGCCCTCAAGGTTGTGCTAACTGGACAGGACAGGGAAGACTAATGGACAAGACATGAGAATTTGCTGTACCTGACAGGTAACAGTGTGAGAAGCTGACAGAAGTTATGGACAGTGCCAAGAAGGATAGCTGGATTTCATAGGTGGTTACACAGGGACTTGTGAGCCAGTCTGTGCCAGGCTTCAGAGATACTTAGAGGGGAGTCTTGGGAATGTTTAGGGGACTGAAACCTTGCAAGGCTAACGGAGCCTAAATATCATTTGTACCATATAAGGCTGAGATTTGAGTACAGGTATAGCAAAACTAGAACCACTGGGGAAAACATAATTGGGCAGGTTGCCTGGGAGAAGACTGGAGTGGAGAAAGGGAAGTACAAGAGTAAAAAGAACAGTCAGAAAACAGGAAAATGGATAATAAGTTACCCAAAGGACAGAAGCAGGGCTGTACTTGCTAGGAAGCCCAGTATGTGGTCACCACAGCTGGTGCAGGACAATAAAGCAAACCCATTGTTCTGACCATAACACAAAAGTCAAATCTGCTTTCTTGATGAGGAGGAAGACAGCGAGGGAGCATCTGGATGGAAGAAGGATCAAGCACTCTGGTATCACCACACCAGCACCCACCCACCCATTCATAAAAAAGTGTACTGTGTTTGTTAATCTCACTGGTCTGGACCAGAGCCATTGTCTCCACTACATGAAGAAAATACAAATATGGGTACATACATCAGGTTGTCTTTGAAGAGTATATACTATCTTTGTTCACATTTTCTAATGTGCCAAGACTCTAATAACTGGGTTTAGGTAGCCTGCATTCCAATTGCGTGCTATACCCCATGTGAAATATAGTACTTCAGGTGTGAATAACTTGTCTGCAGGCATAGCCCCTTGTCATATGAAGATTATGCAGTTAAGTAACCGTTAACTTGTAGCTTATCAGTATGTTAATGCTAACAGGGAATTGGGTGAATTTAATGTAAATTCAAGTGAACATGTATAGACAAATACTTCAGAAATACCCTGCACCTCTAATGTTTATTAAGAAAGTGAAGAAAGCTTCCTAAGAATAAGCTTTTAATTCTGATGTCCTGGCTAAATTTCAGCTCAGGTAATTACACTCTGCCTGCTTCATTTTCCCTTGCATTTTTAATTAGATTCAGCATTCTTCTGGTTTTGTCCTAAGCCATTTTACAGTGCGGCTGTGCTCTATTAACCACTGCAGCATACTACACCACAAATGTACTGCTGAACTGGCTGAAACAATTTCTTTCTATATTGTTTGTAATGTAAAACAGTTTTGAGGCATTCCAGGAAGAATAGTTTTCTATAAACATATGGGCACTTAGCATGAAATCAATGTAGCAAGCAAAAGTTGGCTAGCCTCTGGTCCTGATCCAGCAAAGCACTTCCAAAACATGCAGGTTTCTTTTGGCTTCATCTCCCATGTGTAAGTATTTTGCTAGATTTGTGTTCAAAAAGAGGAAATTCTGTCTGATCTGTGATCAGAAATGCTGGTGAGGGTTCTGTACAGTCTTTGACCCTAATCCCTCATTTGGACCTGATTTCCACAATTTCTTGTCTCTCAGTTCAAGCCATGATATTTGCTGCAGCAACCACACAGCTTTTCAGGGAAAGAGTAAAGTAGGCAATAAAGCAGATTACTGTATGTTCTCGAGGGGAAAAGGATGTCATTAACTTTCACTTCAAAATTGCCTTTAAGGGGTAATCAAAATAGACCTCATCACTGATACAAAAAGATATCATGGTAATCTTTGGTTGTAATAAACTTGTCTTTGCTATACAGGATGCTTTGAGAGCTATATAGCTGACATGCATATCCTTTTTTCATAGCTAATTTTATTAAATTAGATATCAAACTAATTAATGGAACTTCTACATTACCTTTGCCTTCCTTCTCTAAGTGTCAGTTATTAAAAGTACCATGTATAATGATATCTTCCCACAAAAATTCTAGCACGTGTCACTTCTAGTATAATGCTTGGACTTCTGTATTCCTTTTACAATATATACTAGATTAGAAAGGCAGACCTAGATCCCTACTATTGTGTTTCTTTTCTCTTCATGATGCAGTAAGGGCTGTTAACTGACAACTTACAAGAATTATGAAAATAAGTCTATTATTTAGGGAACTGATTAGCCAAAAAAGCATACACCCAACAGGAACTTGTTCTCAAAGAGCAGAAACTCTCCTTTTTTAAAGAACATGAAGATACTCTTCTCCAAAGGTATTTAAAAGAAACGGTATGGATACAAAGGATACAAAAGCTGAGTGCTCCTCTACAAACAGGTTTACCTGCTACCTTCTCTACAGAGAGAAGTACTTCACTTTTACGACAAAGAATTCTAGGAAACCTCTTTGAAATTAATTTATAAATATTAAAGTCTTAATTCTCTTAATCAAAAAGAAAAATCTCATTTTGATTAAGAAACTTAAGGTTAAATATAAAGAATGAAAAGATATCATTATTCTTTAAATACAATACTATAAGGTGTCCTTGTGTGATGGTCATTTTAAGACATTTGACATCAAAGGCAAGTATCTGATGCTGAAAAACTAGAACTGACTGAAATATTTTTGCAAGAATGTTTTTTTCAGAGAAATGCACCGGTTGGTAACATGAAAACATTTAACAGGTTTGCATTGATTTTGCTTCATTGTTTGCTAGGCAACTGCTTCATTTGGTAGCTCCAATAATGATTTTACAGATTCTGGAAAATAACATTATAAACAACCTACTTTGTATTGATGTGATGGGGCATAGAAACCACACAATAGCAGACATGGTGTTAATGGGAGCCAAATGGTTTGATTAGCTCTTGAGGCTGAACTTAGATATGGACAAACAATCGAATTAGGAGTTAGAACATGCAGTTTCCTATAAAGGACAACGGGACTACTCTTGAGAGAAGTACTAGCTCCTGAGAAAAGATGCAGGAAAAGAAACTACCTCTGAATCACTGTTTTCTAAGAAACATATGGCTTCATTAAAAAAAAAAAAAATTAGTTGATTTTGATATTTTGCATTTTGTTTTCTACCAAAACACATTGTGACAAGCTTCTGGTCTCATAATTTAGAGAAACTAAAAATTACTCCAAATATCGGGATCACATTGGTAAAATAGTCTATTAGAAAACATTAGACAGTGTTAATATATACTACCTACTTGTACTATCTGTAATATTCTTATGCACTTCCATACAATTTTGAAAGGTGAGCTTATGCAGCTGTCTGTAGGAGAAAGTGTACCTATTGTGTAACCAGATTTTATTTACGCTTTTTTTCCTTAATCAACTTGCAACAGTCCTTCATATTGTTCTAAAAGTATGTATTTGTGAGGAGAGACAGATAAAGCTGCTTCTAAAATGAAGAAAATATGCTCATTTCAGCAATGAAAAAAGTTACAGTTAACCCTGAATACGCTTATATAACCTTGGGTGAGAAAGAGAAATTCATTTCAGTGTATGTGGTGACATGTCACATGGACCTACAGGCAACGTTGAGCCCTGTTCTAACATATAGCCAATCCATGCACTGTGGAAACGGAAGCTAGAAAACAAGTAGCTTTAGCTTAACCTCCCTTTGGGTCAGAGAGACATTAGCAGCTAATTCTTCACCTTGCATGTACTGTGCTTGCAGTCTTATAGTGATTTTAAAAACAAATAAATGCTTTACGGTTGTGATTGTAAAATATTTCTTGTGCAGTCAGAAAGAATTATCATATATTCTGTTATCTAGGCTCTTCTTTCATTTCACTAAGAGCTAGATTTTGTCATTTTAAGAGAGAAATTTTCCAACTGGGTGTCTTTTAAAAAAGTAAAATACCATAAATTTGTCAAAAATTTAAAATCCCAGAGATCTCACTCCCTTAAGTGCCAAGCAAAAAAAGTTTAGATTTCCAACCTAGTAAACAGTATACAATAGTTTAAAAAAGAGACAATCCATTCTACTCAAGATATTACTAAGCTAAAAACTGATGTTTTCTATGTGCAGTATTCAATTAAAAAGAAGTGTAGTAAGTCTTTATATAAATATCACAATTCAGACTTTTAATTCTATTTCAATGGCATAAAGTGCTCCTAATGTTATCTTAAACCAGCCCTATGAAGATTTCCTATTTCCTTGTTAGTAATACTCTAGCCAGTAGTGTCAATATTTTTCTGTTCTTTTATCAATAGATCTCAGCCCAGGAGAACAAAAAAATACAGGGTGATGGTGAAAACAAAGATAAAAATCATAAGTTTTTAATCTGTTTTGCCTTATTTGAAGGCTTGTGTCCAGGTTCTCAAACTGAACATCAGTTTTTGAAGGCAACAATTAGGTTTATAATTCTTTTACCATTACAAGGTTTTGAGTGTAAAAAATCCAAAAGACCTGTTCTGTAACTTGGATGTAACAAACTAGTAAAAACAGAATGGAAAATTAGGCAGGGTTTTTTTGTGTTTTTTTTAATTCACCCCAGAAAAAAAATTAAAGTGGCTCAAAATGAAAACATATTCCAAGCAATTACATCTTACCTACCACTATTTTAGTCTCTTTAAACAAGCTGAAGGTCTGTCCCATGAATTTTAACTTTATCCTGATGAACTGGAAAATGTGTTTTATACACAGGACGTATGTTTTCCAGCTTACCTCCATTTCATTTTAGTGCAGTGCAGCAATCACCATCCCTGCTTCAGAGCAATGATTTGTCTGAGAAACCTAATGGCAGACAAGCAGTATTTACATTGTGACCACTGAAGTGCTAGGAAGCTACAGTTCACAGTGAGAAGCAACTGTGCTTTGAGTGTAATCGTTGTGGTAAAATATCTTTAATTAAAATGTAGGATTTGGATCATGCAAAGTGTGATTTGCTATGTTTCTAAGCAGACGAGAAAGCTATGGACAGTTTCAAATCTCTTTTGTTGACTGGAAAATCTCTGCAATTTATCCTGTTTACTATCATTCAAATGCACCTAACTGTAGTTTTAAAATACATTAAAAATGTGTAATGCAGAAGTACAACCAAGTAATGCACTACAGCACACACTGCATTCCAGAACACAAAAACCTGGGGGAGGTTTTCCTCTTTGCTCCCCCCTCCCCCCCCTTAGTGGTAGTATTCTTGAAGAAATTAACAGAGATTTCTCACCTCTAAACTTCACAAACATAGGAATTTTTCACAGGAAAGCACAGCTGATAAGGTGGCAGCCAAGAAAATTATACTTCGTTTATTGTCAGGACCCCAGGGTAATTTTTAATTGTAAAGCATAGGATTTTGGATAGTAAATTCTCATGGAGCACAAAAATTGTGAAACTTAACACATGAAAATGTGTAAGAGAGATCCCAGCTGTGTGTAAGTAAAGCAAAATGTACTATGAAAGGGTACTATAAAATGCACACTTAATGTTTCTATTTTCATTAAATTATTTAAAAACCCCTTAGTTTTTACTTTGTTAAATCCTAAATAGATACATCTAAGTATATGTAAGAAAAATAAGCAAATATCCATGTCCTGGTTTCGGCTGGGATAGGGTTAAATTTCTTCCTAGTGCTGTGTTTTGGATTTAGTATGAGGAGAATGTTGATAACACACTGATGTTTTCAGTTGTTGCTAAGTGCCCTCCTAGTCCAAGGACAGCTCCCGTGCCTACTGACTGAGCTAGGTACAAGATGGGAGGGAACATAATCAGGACAGCCAGCCCAGCTGGCCAACGGGGTATTCCATACCATCTGACGTCATGCTCAGTATATGAACAGTAGGCATGATCCAGGAAGTACCGATCGCTACTTGGTTATCAGTCAGTGCGGGTGGTGAGCAATTGCATTGTACCTCACTCATTTTGTATATTCTATCATTATTATTATTATTTTCCCTTTTCTGTTCTGTTAAACTGTCTTTATCTCAGCCCAAGAGTTTTTCTCACTCTTACCCTTCCGTTCTCTCCCCGTCCCACTGGGGGGGACGGGGGGAGTGAGTGAGTGGCTGCGTGGTATTTGCCTGCCTGCCAGATTAAACCACGACACTGTGTTTCTTTTCTTAAAATGTAATAAAGGCAGGAGACTTCAGAAATTTATATTAGAAAACAAAAACCACTCTTCATTCTTCCTTGAAAAAGATAAACATGTACTTTATACCTGAACTAAAATTCTCCTTGCAGTCCGACCCTGATAAATTAACTGGAAGATACTTCAGCAACGAGGAGGAGAAAAGGCATTCACAACTCTTTTATCCAAAGACAGATTTACTCTGAGGCTACTATTCTAATTTAATGGCTGCAGTAGCTTTTAGAGAAGTGTTTTCACTTCAGAGTGAGAATGACAAGTAAAACACTCTAATATTGACATTATCGTTAGATTCTGCTTTGCTTGTAAAACCACATGGTCTCCCTTGAGATTACCTGCAGTGATCCTTGCAATTTTGGTTCTCCAATTATTCAGATCAAAGTACTGGAATATTTTGCATCTCCTCCAACAAAAAAAATAGCCTACAATTTATTTCCTTTGTATTGAAACAAATCTATGAGGGAATAGCTGACAAACAGCAATAACCTGGGTCTTTTCTTGTGATGGTATTGTGGTAGAGAAAGAGAGTATGCATGTAGACCTGGAGACTGGGAAGGTATCCTGGTCCAGTAATCCTGACATAACCATAACATGGCTTTCAAAAGTGGGTGTTATATCCTGCAGAATTCCTTCCCTGTTCCAATGCAGCACAGATGAGACAAGGAAATTATTATATCTCTCTTTCACAGATATGTAAGAATTCATTTCAGAAGTGTTCACTTTAGAAAAGAGCTTCAGATACATAAATATTCATTGCGAAAATTAAATCTAAACTTTTGACTGGATTTTTTTAAGATTTAGAAAGAGTTAAGACAGATATTAGGTAAAAAAATCCAGTACCAATACTTAGAACATTAATCAGATTGTGTGCTTCTCCCTTTCAGAGTGTCCAGACTACAAACCTATTGAGTTGCAAATAGGAGCAGCTTAAACAGAGTGCGACCTCCCCAGTCCTTTTGAAAAGTATGCTTAAGTGTATAGAAATCCCTACTGAGTTTAGAAAACTCTGAGCTGTAAAGGAACCACAGAGGTGTTGGACAGAAGTACCTGCTTTTCAACATGTAAGCACTTAGCACTTAGAGAGGGGCAGGAATTCACATCTGGTCTCTTTGTTAATGGTCATATCTCAGCTGCTTCCTTCTTAGTATCCAGGCTTTTTAGATAACCCTTTTATGCACCAAATTCTTCTTATGTAACACTGAGGCAGTGTTACTAAGATGCTAAATGCCTAATTGTAATTTGATTTTCCCTGGAGGAGCCAGTACCTAAATTTGAGGCCCTGTAGAACATGTTATAGTTGCCTATAGCATTGGCTTTAGCATTTGATCTCTGATTATTCCTAATTGTGTAAACCCACAAAAACAAAAAGCCTAAATAAATAAAATAAATAGTAAAAAGACAGATAGCAAGGGGTGAAAGGGTGAAGATTCTTAAAAGCAATGTATTTCTTAATCATATTTTATTCCACTTGACCCTTGACAGAGTCAGTTCACCCCTTCACACACACATTCTTAATGCTTTTCTACATTAATTGGACTTACAATGGTACAGCTCTACAGCTTAACTTGTAAGAGATTATTTAATGCAGATGACAGGCATATAGCAAAAGAACCACCATCTATGAACGTACACTTCATAATCACATATTCCATTACAAATTAAATTCCATCTGAGGGAACATGGAAGTCCAGCATTTTAGTTGGCTAATGGAAAGAGCCCTCTACTTTGTGACACTGTTTGCAATCTAACATATCATCTACCAGCTATAGTTCCCAATCATAAATATTGCTAAAATAGATAATGCACATTAGTTCCTTAGCAAGTGTAATGTAGCATTCAACTTTTCACTCAGTACTGCCTCAGCCTAGAACAAGAATTCGTTCTTCAAAGTGACAATGAATTCTTTAAAATATTCAAACTTCTCCAGCAAGAGTGGGCAAAAGTCTTTTCCATGTATATTGCTACTGATTTTTTTAATCAATTAGTAGCTTATTTTATGCCCAGCTGTCTATCTATATTCTAATATTTTGCTTTATAGATCTTACTTTCCTTAGATTAACTATTTCCTTTCAAAAAAATCAATGAAATAGTTTTAATATCAGTGTTTTGTACATGTCTCTTCACTGCTGACGCATCCATGAAAATCTACATGTATTTCCATTTTATGCTGTGAAGGTCAACAAAAGATAAACATAGACTCACTCCATCAATGCAAGAGAATTCAAAATATCAAATCCTTCTCATTCCATTGCTGGCTTCTGTGGATTACAAGGATGAGTTCCTCCACTTATGCTGTTTGTTTTCTCACATAGTGCAAGCTAGAAAACCTTTTTGCATGCATTCAAAAATTTTTTATGAACAGTTATCAGATCAGTAGAAATATCTTTCATTATTGATGAACAAAATCATAAGCAAGTTCACTCACTGCCTTTCCAATGAGACATTGTTAATATTAACAAGGGAAATACTATTGTACAGGAACAAATATTTCGTAAGAGATCGTAACCACTTTATTCTGATCTTTTTCTTTCAAAGTACAATGCATGGCTTTTAAAAGATGGGCTTGCAAAGTGATTTAAGATGACTTTGGAAAGGTTCAAATATATCCTATACAAAACAATTAAAATTACTCATTAGGCTTCTCCAAAATGAATCTGCTGAACTAAATTTCCAGCAAGTTTAATTTCCTTTTAACACACAGGATAATACAAAGTATTAGGAATGTAAATTTGGACAGAAACAAACGAACAACCACTAACACCAGACACTCTCCAAATTATTTCAGTCTACTCTGACCTTGGTATTCTTAGTCCTGCTGATCAGAAAGATAAGCCAAACTTCATTTTGCCAATGAGACTGACAAATTGTTTCTATACTAAAAACTAATACCTACAATTGATTGCATTGTCACTATAAAAGTCATTGCTATCCAGACCATTCCTCATATCCAGCGGCATATTTCAAGTGTTTATTTTGCAATAAAAGACACTTTAAAGCACTGTATCAGCTATGAATAATAATGTCTCAGAGTCTACAAAGAAAAGAAAACTATCCAGTGTCTGATTTTAGAAAATCAGAAAAAAAATAGGGGAAGAATAGGTTAATTCCAGGAATTCATAAGGGATCTTTTATTACACAAACATATTTAGCAAGACATCTGCACGCTCAATCACAGACACAGTTGAAACTGTAACCTTTTCTTTAATCTTACGTGAAGCCTATTGTAATAATTTGGGGGCTAAGATTATTAGCCCACAAACCTACATATTGTTTTAAGATCACTGTGAAGGCTGAAGAAGCTTCAATAGAAACATGATATTGTCAAGAGGGAGGTAGTGGCATCATGACACAAAGAGGATGAGGGGGAATGAAGTCAGAGCATCCACATTGTATGTTTATGCAGACAGTGTGGCTATTCCTTAGTCTACTCATTGCTAAGATGTCTAAACACAGAATTGAGGTAGGTACGAGATGGAGATTTTGAACATAGATGATAGAATTCCCACATAACATTTACATTTCTGAATTTTCCTCTATTGAAAGGGATTATAAAGACCCATTTTAAATAGGATGGGGGTCTATGTAGTTTCGAGCATATGAGTACTACAAAAGTAGAACAGAGTTACTGTACTGGTTGCAATGCAATTGGAATACATCTCAGGTATAAAAAGGGACAGAAATTTTTCATTCATTTAATTAATACCAATTGTATTTGACTTGTTATACCAACTTTCTTTCAGTTATGCCCACACAATCTTATTGTGACTGGTGTTTGTTGGAGTCAGCAGGGTCACACAAAAACATCCAGCGAACAATACCAAAAAGAACAAGTTCATAAAAACCATAATCTGTTCTCCATTCATGAACCAAGAAAGATATATTCACTGAGTATAAAAGAAGACTGACATTCATTCAATGAGCCCCTTAGAACATTAATGTCCCCATGACTACATAGTACAACCTTGACTGAAGAAAATGTATGCTTTAGTTCTTGATAACTTTAAAAGCTATCACCAGAAGCAAGCTGCAAGGTTTTTATAAAACCCTATTTATTCATCGAGAATACATTGTTTGTTATCTTAATGGTATCTATGAAACCCTGTGAATCACTATCTATCCCTATTAAATCTACTTTCATATTTCTCCCCTCTCCTGTTCTTTCAACTCCATTTGGAGAAGTTGATGAGGCTGAATAAAGACTGTAATAACAGGATTTAATGGGTATGGTATCTGTAGGTAGACAAGGTCATAAGTGTTGAGTAAGTAGAAGCAAAGGCAAAGGAAAGCAGCATGGTCTTAAACAAATCAAAACCTTGTAAAAAGCTATTGTTAGTTAATATCCTAAGAAAGTGATTCACTTCTCTGTGAGTGAAATTGTTTGTTCATAAAAAAAATAGATTGTTATTTCTATAAGCTTGTTCCTTTCCTTAAATTTTTCATTAAATGTTTTGCTTAGACATTTAAATGTTTATAAAGGCACAGATTAACAAAAGCAGTTATGCAACTAGTTCCCCTTGATTACAGAGGAATTAATGATTCTAAACCCTTTCGTGAATCTGGGATTTTACAGATATTGTCAGTAATCTTTTCTATAATTTGTAATTTGAGGGGTTTGTAATTTGAATTCTCTGCTATTGCCTGACCAAATAGTTTAAACTAGGGCTAACTGAACTTTCCGTAGTGCTGCACAGTGCAGTGTCAAAATTAGTATTTCACAGATAGTGTTAACTCTAAGCAGTATTGCCTACTTGATGCATGACATTAAGTTCATTTTAATACATGGATTTGAGTATTTTACATTTTGGGGGATTGAGTAATCATCATTTTTTCTGAGAAAGTAATTTCAGCTGAATGCACATGCTTTTATTTGTATCCTGTCATATTGTAATATCAATAGTACTTAGCATGCAGTCCAAGAATGAAGCTCATATATTTTGTCAGGTTATTTTATCAATAGTGCTACTAAAACAATAGTAATATATTTTGCAATTACAAATATCCCAATTTTCATATATAACCATTCTTCTTCCCCTGCTCTTCCTTGTCTTCCTCCTCTCATCTAGCTTACAAACATTAATCTTCCTTTCTTCCTCTAAAGCCTTGAACCATTGCTGTTCTTGAGCGAGACTGCTCTTTCTCCTCCCTGTTACAATTGTTTCATCCACTTCTATCTCCCTTGCAGCCCTCAACGACTGTTGCATCCTCCCATACATCTCCTGGCTCTTCCCCAGATCTCTTCCATCCCCTCACAATTTCCTCTCCTTTCCTTTTAGGTCAGATAGTTCTGCTTTTAACTTCTGACACATTCAAGTTCTTGGTGTAAGTTTTGTTTCCATATATCTCAAAAACATAATAAAAAAAAATGCATATATTTGGTCAATATTCACTTAATTCAAAAGTTTCTACCATGCAGCATTAGCTGTACAAGTAGAGTTCAATGAAATACCATTGAATGTATTGGACTATTAACCCACATTAGCCAAGGGACCATACAAAGTTACCAACATAAGGACTAAAATGAAACAATATTAATTAGAATACAATCAGAAGCAAGAATTATGGCCTAATAATTGATGGTTTTCAGGGAGAAGAGATTAAGTAAAGGGAAAAAAAATTATATTTGATGTGAGCAGCGATAATAAGGGATCAAACTAAACCTTTGAATCATAACCTCCTAATAAAACATTCACTTCATTTTGAGTATGTACTTTGCAAACATATAATATCCTACTTGGCATTGCTTTTGGTTGATTAATTCTCTCCAGGTGTAAGTCAGGCACTTTCACTTACACGCTTCAATACACACACTCATCAGTCAAGTCATTACATTTTTTTTTTCCCTAATCTTTCCAACTACCAAGAGCTGGACTGAATATGTAAGTAATACAACAGAGGGGTAAAACATCCTCCCAATCTGTTTATTACAGTAACTAGAGATAATACAGTAGCAGTGCATAACAGTAATGTACCAGATCCTTCGCTGGTCCAGTGATTTCATGAGCAAGGTCCGTTGCTGGCTCATGATCTGGTCTTATATTTAATTAGTGACTCGCTCACCCATGGCAAAGACAGCAACTTGCTATACAAAACAAATAAAAAGAGAATGGTATTTCTAATGTGTTAAGGAACAGGTAAAACTATTATAGATCTTAATTCTTTCCCTGTGTGTTTGAATTCTCTAGTAAGACAGCTAGCCAAACAATGTCACATCTTGATGACAGCTGGGTGAAATCAGTAGGAAATTTGTCACATCAGTTAATCAGAGTTCTTGGATTTAGTTGGGTTGTTTGTTTGTTTTTAATTTGGGGATTTTTTTTTTTTTTTAATCAGATAAGTGATTTTCTGTTCTTCCTCTGCCAAGATACTTCTATATCCTCATGATCAATTCAGAACAAAGAAAATATTTCATAGTCTTGCATACACACTGCAGAAATGATTTTTTTTCCTTTGTGTCTTTGTTCCCCAAAGGCTCTAGATGCAACACTAGAAGCCTGCCAGCTTCCATGCAACTACAAGTTTTTCACGTACAATCCAATAGACTTCCTAAGGTTGTTCTGTTTGCTAGGCTTTCGAACACTCTGTGTGTTGAGGTTAAACTAACTCCCATTTGCAGTATTTATCACTATTTCATTATAAATGGGAAAACTTTATAATAAACTTCACCAAGCTACAACACTCCAAATAGTTCTGCAGTTTATAATGAAAAATAATTTGCACTAAACACTGTGTATCTTGATCTCATAATTAATAATAACCGCATCCAAAGTCTCTTTACACAAACACGAGGCGTCCAGCAGGGTTCCCAGCCGGCACCCGCCCCACAATAGTGTTGTATAGCTTGTATACAGCTGCTCTACATTAAGTGTCCAAGAATCACATAAAGCCAGTCAATGTTCACTGAATTTCACAATAAAAGAAAATCAGTCAGCAAAATATCTATACAAGTCCTTGTAAATTGTGTAGGTAATTAGAGAAATTTTAAGCCAAAAATGTAGGTTCCAAAAGAGTTCAGATATGACTCGGGAAAGGCAGTCACTGTACAGAGACATTTTACAATTTTCCATTTAGATGCTGGAGATCTGAATACTGTCTTCTTTAAGTTAATGAAATTCTTTGTAACTTAAACTGTAATTCCCGTTGAAAAGTATTGCCCTTGAAATTTAGATACCTAATTCCCCTATGCATATTTGAAAATTCCAGCCCAAGTTGTTTATCATCAAAAGAACATCAGTGTATAAGTATATGCTGCTATGCTTGCCCACTTGCTCTTCTGATGTTGCTTCACATTCTGTGGAAACATATAAATATAAGCACTTAATGAAACTTCATTTTAAAAGATTGAGCATTATCAGCACTAATGAGAATATTGAACAATTTCTGTAACAATAAGCTAGTTAGCTGATCAGAAAACACTACTCAACATTTTGCAAATCAGTAAGAAAGAAGGTTGCTTGAAAGCCATGCAATTGACATATGAAACAAAGTAGAGGTAAGATAATTACCTAAACACAGAATTACTGGAGTAGGTAAGTGTCCCGATCCAATGTCGGGGGAGGTTTTGATGTGTTCCCAAGAGCGAAATTAAGACACAAACGAGGTCAAATGGCACCAATTTCAAATGTCCTAAACAACTTTTATTATCAAAAGTAAAACTTAGTAACGATAGGATAGATTAGAACAAAGATAGAAATCAAGCAAGCAGTCAAGATAGATTTGCAAGAATAGTCACCACCATGGATCCGCAGCGTCCCGAGGGTCCAAGTCGAAGGTGGGCGGCGGTAGGCAGTCGCGCTGGGGTCCAAACCTTCGGGGTCTCGTTTTCGGTGGTAGACGATGCGCCGGGGCTTGACTGGGCAGCCCCCTTTATCCTCACTCAAGGGCTGCAGTTTCCATGGCAACGGCACGTACTTGCACTTTGCTACATTCCTGTGCATGCACATACGCTTCAGGCGGCTCCAGCCTCGCTCTTCACGCGGCTGGCACGCGACTAGCACGTGGCTGCACATGCGCACACGCTCCTCACGACTGTGGCCAGCGCAAGGTCTCTCGTGACCTTCAGCTGACCCCAACCGAATCCTGCACATGGTGCAGTCCCGGCAAACCAGAGGTCTCTGTGGCCCCGCAGTCGCTCCCGTACTGTTCTTCGCTTAGACAGGCAATCTTTGAGAAAAATGCTTTACAGTTCAGTTCCTCACAATAAGTTACACTAACAGTTACCTATTTTTTTTTAATTATCTCACATATTCAAATGATCTTAAAATAGTCCTCATTGCTTCACTTGTGAAAATAGCTGGATAGGTGCTTGTTTTTGATATAAATGATTTCAAAATCTGAAGAGCTGGCAAAATAGTAGCAAGTGCATTTATACTAGATATTCATAGAATCATAGAATCGTTTAGGTTGGAAAAGACCTTTAAGATCATCAAGTCCAACCGTTAACCTAACACTGCCAAGTCCACCACTAAACCATGTCCCTAAACACCACATCGACTCATCTTTTAAATACCTCCAGGGACGGTGATTCCACCACTTCCCTGGGCAGCCTCTTCCAAGGCTTGACAACCCTTTTGGTGAAGAAATTCTTCCTAATATCTAATTTAAACCTCCCCTGGCACAACTTGAGGCCATTTCTTCTTGTCCTATCACTTGCTACTTAGGAGAAGGGACTAGCACCCACCTCGCTACAACCTCCTTTCAGGGAGTTGTAGAGCACGATGAGGTCTCCCCTGAGCCTCCTTTTCTCCAGATTAAACAACCCCAGTTCCCTCAGACGCTCCTCATAAGACTTGTGCTCCAGACCCTTCACCAGCTTCATTGCTCTTCTTTGGACACACTCCAGCACCTCAATGTCCTTCTTGTAGTGAGGGGCCCAAAACTGAACACAGTATTTGAGGTGCGGCCTCACCAGTGCCGAGTACAGGGGCAGGATCACTTCCTTAGTCCCGCTGGCCACACTATTTCAAGAGCAGGCAAGGATGTAGAGAGAAGAAGAAAAAGAAAGGCAACACTCTACACTTTTAATTTATTAAATTAAAGACTTCCGGAGCTTTTCAGCTGAGTGTGCCCTCTTCATTCTCCTATGAAAGAAATTTAAATCTTGGAGAACTCCAGAAATGTACAGTTCTTTCAGTATTACCTGTCTTCAGCATTCAGCCCTGCAGCCTCTCTTACAAAGCCCTTACAACTGCTTTTGACTGTGGAGGGAATCCTCTGAAGACCATATCTTGACGGGCTTTTCTTTGCAGTTAACAAACCAATGCAAAAATCTACAGCAACTGTAGATTTATGATGGGAGAAAAACCCAAGCTACTCAATGGGCTTAACTTGTTACTAAAGTTAATGAAGCAACTGTTGAAGGAATGAAGAATGCCATAAAAGTGATCACTTTATTTCGGTACATATTCCAAAATGAGCTAGTTAGCTGAGACTACACTTCTTTCATGGCATACAGCTAGTATCCTTGACTCAAAACACACCTCCTGCAGTGTTTGATTTGAAAATTTGGCATATCCTGTCATATACTTGATATTTAAGAAATGGTGATATGCATATGCCTAAGTTTAACATCAAGAATGTAGATGAGTGTTCCACCATTGTAGCATTGGAAAGAAATCTATTCACCATTTATTTCCCTTTTATACTATTTAAAATAAAATGATAGGATTGTTGGTAGGAAATAAAACTTTCAAGAAAACATTTATTTCTGTTGAAACCAAGAACACAAACTTTGGTTTAGATTTCTAGGCAAAAACTGACAGAATTTTTTTCATGTTAATCTTGGTCAAAGTATTTCCATATCTTTTATTTTGTTGTGGGATCTAAGTCTCAGCGCATTTGAAACCTAATGAATCTTCATGCTGTAAAAGATACCAAGCCAACGTGTTTACCCTTAAAGGCCTCCACACTTTAAACTACAACACATTTTTCCCCACTCCCCAAAGTTTCCAGAATTAAAATAACTTTAAATCAATATGAGACACACAACAGCTCTGAAAAGTCTGGACCATGGTTAAATTGGTTGGGGAGATTAGAACCCACAAACTAACAATTGGGAAGACAAAATGCCATCACTCTGAACACCCCCCCTCCTTTCTTCTTCCCCCAGATTTTATTGCTGAATATGAAGTCATATGGTATGGAATATCCCTTTGGTCAGTTGGGGTCAGCCGTCCCAGCTGTGTCCCCTCCCAACGTCTTCTGCACCCCCAGCCTCCTCACTGGCAGGGGAGTCTGAGAAGCAGAAAAGGTCTTGACTCTGTGCAAGCACTGCTCAGTGATAGCTAAAACATCCCAGAGTTATCAACACTGTTTTCATCACAAATCCAAAACATAGCACCATACAAGCTACTTACTATGAAGAAATTTAACTCTATCCCAGGCAAATGTATTTCAATAAGAAATATACACTTACACCTTGTCAACAGTACGCAAAAGCAGTTCACTCTTTCAGAAACACTAAGGCTATTTTTATTAAAAGAAATAAATCAACCATTAGCGATTTAAACTATTAAAAGCTGTCACTTTCAAAATAAAGATGAATAGTCCTCTTCTCAAGAACATTAGCAGTGTTTTCTTTTCTCTATCCATTATTACTGTCAATATATCTTATAGTTAATCAGATTATTTCTTTCAAAAGCATGAGCATTTAAATTCCAAGCAGGGCAAGATTTTTTTCAGTGAAGAAGTATATTTGAAGTATTTGAGGCAGTAAAAAAGCATCTCAAAAAATATGTAGGATATGTGAGATACATTCTTCTAGGTCTTTACCCATAAGATCAGTCTTTTAAAGCATTTAAAGTTACACCTAGGGTTATGCCTGAAGTTAGTTATACTTTTCATTCTGAAGAAAGTAAGTTAATTTAATTTCATTTAAAAAGGATATTTTATATTATACTCTCTTCTGTAATCATGCTCATCAAAATGATAAATAATAATCTAAAAAAGACAAATGTCTGATATAAAATACATAGAGGTCAAAGGAAGAAACCCTGCTAGGTTTCAAAGATACCTGAAGTGAGTAGCCTGCTTTATGGAGTGATGAACCAGCCATTAAACTCATCAGAAAACTGAAGTTATTAACAAAACTGAGATGCTACAAGCTGACTTGACATCAAGAGAAGGTAAAAAATGGATTTTTTAAACACTAGCTAGTTTTTGTTCTTAATAATGTGTTAAAAGCTAACCATGAGAAGTTATGAATTATACAATATGACCTTTCAAAGTGGTTGTTTTAATCATTATCCAGCAATATATGACGTGTCATGAGACAGAGAGAAGAAAGTCTGATATATACTTAATCAGCTGCTAGAAACACTGGATGAGAGCATCAGAAACATGGAAGGGCAAGGATTTTGAATATGTTGGGAAGCTAAAGCGGTTTATATTCACATAAAGGGCTATGGCTTATGTATAAGGTAAACTTTATCTGTATATGCTTGTTAAAAGTAGTTTTTTGAAAAAGCTCCTAAACTTTTTCATAAGACTGGTCTCAATCAGAACTATGAAAACATAGATCTTTGTGAATACCCCCCACCCAATGGTCCTTGTTAAATAAATCTATCACTATACACTATACACTATATGCTACTTTAATAACATGACAATAATATTTTAACTCCAAACTTATTTTACATTATTTTGTATTTGATTTTTTTTTTTTCTTCAGCTCATGAGTCTTTCAATCTTTCAGGTTTTATATAAAATCTAAAGAGCAACTGAGTTGGTGCATATGATGATATTTAATATTAGTATATGCGAGATATCTAATATACAGCAGTTTAATAATTACACCGACTGTAGATCTATGCTGCCATAAAAGGGACAGAAAAATACTGGTGAAATTACAAGATATTACCCCCAGCCAGTCCTGAGTTGGTTCTTTCTCTCTCTTTCTTGTCACCTTGTAAAATAGATCGCCTATCTTTAAAGTTACGCAGTCAGAAAATTACAAGTCAGGATAAAGGATGCCATTTATAGCCCTGCTCAACAACTGATGGGTTCTGTCTATGTTTTATTTAATCCCTTCTGCCTCTGAATATACTAATATGGGGATCCTAGCAAAAATAGAGTTTGTCAAAGTGGAATTTTCCCCATCTTCAGGGAACTAGCATTGAATCAGTACCTCTTATTTAAAGCATCTTCAAAACCACATACAGGTATCTGTTTTCACTGATTTGAATATTGCCAGCCTTTAGTCTTTGTCACCAGGTGACTGACATCTAGCAGTGCTTTCAGTTGCTTTATTCAAGAATGAATTTGTTTTTTGAAATCACTATTGAAAACATTCCTGCTGGAGCACAACTGAGCCCAGCTTGAGCTATTCCCTGGCTCGCTTTTGTGCAGAAATAAGAGAGCTGGCAGGGGTTTGTGTGTGCTTGGGTCTCACTGTGACTTAGAGGCAGGATATTAACCAGGTTTCTGCATCTAGACCTCCAAAATTAAATAGCTTTCCTAGTCTGGGTGTGGTAAATGGTGTTCATGTCAGGAATTTCAAGCAAATATTGGTTTTGTTTGTTATCCATTACCAAAACAATATTTAAGGTGATTGATTTCAAATAATATGTAACCACTATTGCTATAGTTTTTGCTTTCTCATATCTTTCCTGTCCTTCCTTATCCTTGCACAGCTGTTTTAAAACTCTAAAAAGTTAAATTATGAAAATTAAACATTCTAACAAGTTTAGTAAGGATAGACTTTCTTAAGTCTGGAAAACCTTTTCAAAACCTGCAACTGTTCCTTTTTTTTTAAAATATATACATTTTATCAGAATAAAATGCATATCGTACAGAGAACACCCTTTCTTCACACAATACAACATAGCTATATATATTACAGTATTGTTTCTACATTCTTATCAAGTCATATGTTATTTGTGCCATTTCAAAATAATAAAATTAATTGAAATAGTAACTATTAACAAAGACCACTCCTTGGTCCTTCATTAGCTCTATCTTACTTCCCTCAGTGGTTCAGTTAGGCTTCTTCAATACATATGTCAAAAAAAGCAAAAGAATAATTTAACAGCTTCCATAATATCTCACTACAGAGGCTACTTTTTTTCATCTTACACTTTCCCCTCTTTGCCACACATTTTTCTCAAAGGACCACCTTCCTCTTCTCCTCTTAATTGTATGTACTGAGATTAAACATATCTCTAAAGACATAGGACAGTTATTCCAGACTGATGGGGGGTTTAGGTACTGTGTCAGTATATAATATGTAAATATATGAAATATTCCTTTCAATGAGGGACATGAAAGGTGTAACAAGGACTGCTTCAGTATGAGAATTACAAAAGCTTTCTTTTTTTAGGAACAAAGTTTATCTCTCCCATATGAAAATATATAGAATGAAATATTTTAAAACAATATCGTCCATTGCAAACATTACACTAAAAAATCATTTGTCAGTGATAAACAATAGTATGGAAGGAGGAGATTCAGTAAACCTCATCCCTCAAAAATGTTTCCTTGTGCAGGACTTCCCACATAATTACAGCTATGTTTTTTGAATGGGATCTGCAGGATTCTGCTACTGCGGGTATTTTATCTATTTATGAACGATATTTTAAAGTCATTTTTCAATCAATCCTTCTTTTAGTTATTCAAACTCATACCTAAATTGCAAGCAAATGAGAAATCCCAGTGAGGCTAGTGGCAATCTAAAGATATTTCAAATTAAATATCTGTATAAACATCTTGCTCACTTAGGGCCCAACAGTGAGATATAAAGAGTGACTTCAGAGGTTTTCGGATACCTACATGTGATTCAGAGAAATCATAAAGGTCTGCCCAAGTCCCACATGACCAAGCATCTCCCCAAAGCAGTGATATAACTCAGATAGAGTGAATTCCTTTACAATTACATTTGCTGAAGATATGGCCATTAGCATTTACACAGTTCATTTATAAAAGATCACGATTTAGCCCAGTGTTAAATGAGACAATGGCAACACTGCTGATGGTAGTACAGTATTTCTACATTTTTGCAGCAACTGTGGTGCTTTTGTTAGTCTTTCTTGCCTCAGCCAGAGCCTGCAGGTATTGTTCAGAATTTATTCACGCCACCCTATAAGCAATTGCTGTGGAATCGACTGCTCGAGAGACTCGTCTGCCCACAGGTAATTCCAGGCATATCTCTCAAGGGGGGAGACTAATGAGAGTGAAAATGAAATAGTCCAGTGATGATACAGAACAGGAAGACAGAGTCAATGGTGAGAATAGAGGCAGGGAGACATGAGTGTTCATCCTGAATTCAAAATGAAGTCAACTTTAATTTTAGTTTCAGAAAGCCTGGGCTTCATACTGGTAGTTTTCTTTAGCACTGGCTCAAGCAAATAAATTTAGAATAAATTGAGCATATAAATTTAGGTTTCCTTCTTGAGTTGTATAAATAGGGAGTCTGAATTCACACAGAGGTTAGGCATTAGTAATGAATTTTTTTTTTTTTTTAATTCAGGCCATTCTAACAGCCCTCACACCAGAAAATAGACTGTTTTTATTTCAAGTCAGAAGAATGAAATGGTTAAACAAATTTTCAATATCTATTTAGTATGATGTATATAACATATATATATATGCCATATATGTCATATATTTATGCTATATATATGTCTATGTATATAGGTTTTATATACAGGCAAAACAGCTTATTAATGATTGTACTTTAACTGGTTATTTTAGGGAAATTCCAATATTAGAATGAAAATAAAAAAATATAAAAGAGTGAAAGAATAAGAAATGTTAAGAAACTCCCTTCTTTGAGAAGCCATATTGAAAATACAGATGTATATATATTTTACAGCACGTATTTCTATGAAGTTCAATACCTTATTGAAAGAGAAAGAAATCATGATGATTCTCCCATTACTATCCCATTCCATTTATTTAAGGCTAGTGCTGCTTTAAATAAATAAATTGTAGAATGGGAAACTCACCATTGTCCCAGAGGGACAGTGCAAGATAGACACAATACTAAAAGCTTTGTTAAACTGGAACATACGACATCAGGCTTGTTCTAGTTCTCTTTAGAGGGTTGAAGGACATCCCTTCTAACAGACTGAATCTTATTCCCATCCTTTCCTCATCCATTTCACTTCTCTGTTTCTTTGCCTTTAAAATGTTAATTAATGTTTTAGCATACATATATCCCAAACTAGCTATTATTAACTCACACAGTACAGTACTTTACGCATGTTGTATGTAAAACAGGGTAGACACTGCACCTTCCTGCAGGTTGATTCAACCTGTCAGAAAACTGCATAAATGAAGCCTCTCTGAGCTCCAGGCTGTCAGAGCCGGATTGCTTCTGCCTACATGAGCAAATCTAACTCAGGTATCTCTGCAGTAAATGCAGTCTTCAGTGTAGACACATTTAAACATATATGGCTACACTTGTGAACAATCCAAATGATTTACAATCACTGTTAGTGAAAATAATAGGGTGTTGAAGGTTGATGATAAAACCCAGGTTTTACTAATCACAAATTTGCGCATGTATCCTACATGCTTCTCTACTGAAATCAAATTCAGAGTATTAGTGTAATGTTATTTATCTTAGAAGTAAGGGGGTTTTTGTACTTTAAATAATCGCTAATAACATCTTAACATCATTCAACATCACAAAGTGAAAACCTTAAGCAAAAAAGGTAAGGTAGTAACCAAATATAAGTGTGGAGACAGTGTCCATAACACCACATTAAGACTAACTGGTGTTTTCAAAGCAGTAGATTATTAGAAATGCCTATATCAAAGTAATTCTGTCAGAAGTAATAAACTTCAGCATATTCAAAGCCAGTTATCATCTATATAAAAAAATTAATTTCTAAAAAGAAAAATTGTAACACTAGTCATCCCTAAAGTGACTTTTAGTGTAATGTAACTATTAACCCTTCCTGTAATAGAGGTTATAAATATATTTACAACAAAGTTCTGTTCATATAAATATTTCAAAAAGAAAGAAAAGAACATGTCTCATGACTGAAAATGTATTTGTTTTCTGATAATTTCTATTTGTAAGTAAAGAACTCCACAAGAGCATACCTTCTAGAGAAAAGGGATATGACCTAAGGGCATACAGCTAATACAAACCAGAGACTGACTGTAAGATAAATAGGCAGTTCCTCCGTTATTTTCAAACAATCCTCCAACCTGGTTCTATATAAACAGAAAAATCAGGAGGATAAAGGAAAAAAACCACAGCTTCTGTTGTTTAAATAAACTTCAAACATGAATGCAAACTGCAGTACGTAAGGCTATAGGAAAAGGAGCCTATGGGACTGACACACCAAGTCTTTCAGTGACAACTGAACATGTGCTTTCTGCAGATGTCTTGACTGACAGTTTGTTTTAAATATGGGTGAATATTAACAGAATGTTCTGCCTGTCATCAGATGACTTAACATCATTTTTCTTCATCCTCAATGCTGTTTTATTGTTAACTCGTTTTTAAAAAGAGCAGATTTCTTTAACTTATCAAAGTTCTTTCTCTCCTCGTCCCTCCTTCCCCCCAGGAAGGCCTTGCACACTGATTGATTTATGCCAAGACAGTGAACTGTATTTTTATTCTAAACGTCAGATTTACAAGGTCTGTGTACTTATTCATAGATACTTTCATCTCTCCATGCTAAATGGGATTTTTTTATACTTCAAAGCTTGGATATTTTTCGTTGAAAAAAAAAAGGGAAAACCAAATTCTCATATCCTTGTGCATATATATGGGAAAGCTTGATGTTAAATTTCATGGAAATGTATGGCCAAGCATGACCTTATTTTAAAATGTAAATCTCAGTTGTACATATTTTTTAAGCAAGTAAAATCTAGTGCACACTTCTTTCTTCTTTTTCTTTTGTTCTGTTTGGTTCTGTCCTAAGCTTGTCTGTGATAATAACTGACTTTTTAATAATCTACGAAGTCACTAAGCCTTAAGTATATGCTGGAATCTTAAAAGCATTAAACCATTGACTTACAGGCATGAACTAGCAGCTAACAAACTGTCTTTTAGATGCAACTATCTGATCCTTTACGCCTAACAATTCTGTTTCAATACCTGTGAAAAAATCAGTTTTGGTCAGCCAAAATCTGGAGACATTCATAATACCAAAGATATGTGTCCCAAAGACATGTCCAAAAACCATTTTGTAATCTAATGAAATTAGCAAATTAAGTCAAATATTCTCTGTGTTCATACCTGCAGCTTTTACCAAAGAATCAGCACAGGACACTAAAGAAGCCAAAACTAGAGGATAAACAGGTTTAGAAAGTAAGGTGATTCTACATAAGCTTCATGGTAACTGGATGCTCCTATTAATTCACTAAAATGTGCATTTATACAGAGAATTAACTACATTTTCAAAAATTTAAAATATTTCTTTATAAATAAAAAACTAAAAGCATTTTACAAAAGCATTTAAAATGTCACCTTCTTCAATGCAATTGTGACTACCAGGAAGGATATGTGGGATTGACTCCAGTTCTGATGTTATTAAATACTGAAACTCATACTGGTGACAGACTTAAAGAAGGCATTGTATCCCTCTGGATTTGCATCAGCAGGATGAATCTGAGAGACTTCATTAGTATTAATATACTGTGTGGTCATACAGCTGGAAAAAACAATCATCCACACTTTCTCATGCCATAAGCCTCATTGGATGCCCATGACTCATAGCAAATTTATGAAGAATAGAAGTGTTTGGCTGCCTGCCAGAGATATTGGAATATTTAATTATGTGAAGTGCTCAGTTAGCTCAGTGGCCAGTACGTCAACAAAGCATTGAAAGACAGGGCTCGTTTAATTGTTCCTGTTTTGAATATACTTTCTCAGCCCAGTCTCTTCCCCCTTAAGATTGTTTCTAGTCTCTCCAGAGACTGGCTAATTTGAACAAAGGAGAATTATTTCTAATCAAACATTTTTAAACACAATATGACTCTTACTCTTACTGAGAAATAATGTGTCTGGTAAGACGTTTCCCTGAGGTCCTCAGGATGGTTAATTTACTATTTTAAGCAAAGTGCTGTCTTGGTTACCCTAATCCAAACTCTGTGGGGTTCAGGTACCAAACCAGAACATGTAGTCCCTGAGCTGGCCCAGGGTTTCGAGGTATGCACATGACATGTGCCTATGGCAGACCTGGGCTTTTCTGTCCCAGCAGCTGGACACCAGGCACTGTACGTTACAGAATCTCAAATGACACTTGGCTGCCACATTACAGCAATTGAATCCTTTTTTGGTTAAAAATCAAGATTACAACTAGCAATAAGGTTGTTCTTTTCCAACAGAGGTATTTGTGCCTTTTCTTAATGCTATCATCACATAATCTAGGGTATCACCTCATTTTGCCATACAAATTTGTTTTAATTCAAGCATTTCCTTAAATGACATTTCTCAAACATTTCAGTGGGATTTCTCAATGCACTTGTGCCTCTCTGACTATTTATTTGCCATGTGCTAACAACGTCTTACATAATATAAGCAGCAGAGAAATTCTACCTATTCCTGAAAGCACAATCTGGTGAAGTACACATAACATTTTTTACACACGGTATCTTGTAAAGACCAGAAAGGAACACACCACATGTATGTGGAGCCAAAAATTTATTGTTAGTCAATTTCATGTTTTAACAGTCTAAAAGTGCATATTATGATATATAGAAAATTTTCAACAACAATGCAGTTTAAATTATTTTTTAAAAATAGCCCATCCTAGCATCTACCCATTTTCCTTGGTATTGTGCTCACCCTTCCAAAGTCCCCTGCATCCTACACTTGACAATTTTTATGTACTTTCTTACCCCAACTTTCTCCCTTCCCCCTGCTCCCAGGGAGCGGGTAAAAGCTGTCCCGCAGCCCCCCAGTATCTTTGGGGACCATTTGTCTGGCAGGGACTGCCCGGGGCTGTCAACCCCTTCCCCGGGGGCACTCACAGAGCTGGAGCTCAGACAGGCTGGGCAATGGGTGCTCGGCCACAGGGCACCTGGTCAACCCAGCTCAGCCCCGCTCAGGCCAAGGGCAGCCCAGCCACTCCCGGGACCTGCATGGGCAGGGCAGCCCACAGCCTGTGGCCTTCTGCTAGTAATGGCAAAAACTGAGTTTAACACCACTGTAGCTAGTAAATTAATTAACATTAATATAATGTTAATACAATTCTGGTCTCTGTTCACAATCTTAGTGGCAAAAAAAAAGCAAAAGCAAACAGAAAACCTACATCTTGTCCTATGAATAAAAATAACAACCATATATTTTTGCATAATGTAATGACTCCTGAATAATAGCTAGGGTGGTTATTTCTCTGGTGTCTCCTAAGAATCAGTTAGAATATATTAAAACTATGTTTGTAATACTAGCCATTTGAGTTATATTTTAAAGAATTTATGATGTTTTTAGGCCTTTAGTAGAGATTGGTAGAATATTGGAGTAAACCTAGTCATAAAGTGTATCTACAAATGATAATTTAAAATCAAAACCAATGAAGTTATACATCCTTTTGAAATTCTTCGCTGTGTTACATTATTAAGTGAATTAAAACCATAGTGAAATACACATCATGTGCTATGTTTTCCAAATTCGTTAGAATGGAGTAAGCCTGGCTCTGATAATTACAAAGCTGATGCCTTTATGAGACTAACAAGGAGGTTGTTGAATATTTGCTGAAGTGCTAATTAATTATCATTGAAGTTAGATTTTATACTCTGATGACCTAGTGAAAGAAACATTAATTACAACCAACTAACCTCTTTTCGGTATTGTCACATGAGACTAAAAGCTACAGACCTCCTACGGAAACAAAATTAATGTGCTTCTAGAGTCACACACATGTCCGAAAGGTCAACTATTAAAATTTCTTCTGGGACTCTCAAAATAGAATAAACATTTCCAAACAGTAAAGCATATAATTCACATGTACCAACAGAATGATAGAGGATTCAACTGTGATAACAAATGTAGGCTCATGAAGCTTTTAAAATGGCCCAGCAAAAGATAAGCTCCCTTAGAACATGAACAGGAAGGAGTAGGAAAAGGTGCCAAGGGAGCAGTAGGCAGCATCCAGCTTCCAGTCTTAGAGAACAGAAGGATATTTGAGTGGATGAAAAAGTTGAAAACTTTAGAAAGGAAACAGAGCTGGTGACAAGTTCAGGCCTTTAGGTTTCTGCTCTTCTGGTGGTGAAATAAGTGAAGGTGCATTTCCTATAAAGGAAGCATTCAGCATATTACCAAGCACAGCAGCGATCATTGGCCACTTTTCTTCAGTGCTACGTCTAGGAGATGCTGTGAATAAATACTTCCTCAATGTGTGGTTTACCATTAATGCAGGTTATTAAACCTTTTCCAAGTTAGGATGATTCTTATGTATAAATGAATATTTCACATCCACCCGTTAATTCATTCATTGTGCCCCTTTTTCCAGAAAACAAAGTAGCTTCACTCTTTACCTTCCCACCTCAATAAAGGAAGAAAAAACATACTGAATACTGCAAGCTCAACTCTGGCATGGGGAAGACAAACCTTTTGAACAATGCTTGGTTTAGATCCATACTTACAACTTTCCCAGACATTGCTGACACTTTCTTAGTTTGTATATTTTTAATATCAGAATCCTAAAGTCATGGAAACAAAGCTACCTAGTATTCTTTGTGGAATAGTTGGAACAATTTATGCATTTAAATTTAAGCTCACATTTATTTGCTGCATTTAAGTAAAAATTACTATTTATGTTAATAGTTTCAAACCATTTCCATTAACGCAATATCAATACAGTTACCTTGTCTGTCACATTTTTTTAAAATTGTCAAATAAATGTCTTGCATATTTGGAGTTTGCAAAATGAGAGGTATAGAGAGAGAAACTGAGCTGGTCAGGGCAGGTATAGCTAGTCAGTTTGCATAATAATGGCTATTTTACCATTAAGAAGTAGGATTGTGCTGCTCTGAACATCCAGAGACAATCAGTCAAAGAAAAAATGAAAACACAGAAATAATTAAGAGATATTTACTAAAAGACAAAATAAGGTATCAGATGAAAAGTTCTTACTTTGGTAAGGACAATATGAGTCTAAGTGGGACTGAGGCAAATATATCAACCAAATGAAATATGCAGGCTTCGTTATGAGGCCAGGATTGTATTAGAATTTTCATAAAAATTCTGGATGTCTGGGGCTTTGTAAGCATCAGTTCCACCAAATACTCTTTTTATTTTTAAGAAGGTTTAGAAGCAATAAATTACTTTTTGTAGTATTTTCAGTTTCCTTTATACTAAAAATTATTTTACAGCAATCACCCAAGCTTGTTTCTTCTCTTTTTTTCAAAATCATAAAACTAGATCCCATCATTGGGTGGTAGGGAATAGAGCATTAGGCAGCCGTAACAAGGATTAGGAAAATTTTGCCAGTAGGTACACTTACAGATTAATTCTATAGGGTTGTTTCAGTTCATTTTTTGGTTTCCAGCTCCATCAAGATTTCTATCTTGTGCCAAATAAGATTTCTAAATGCTGTTATGAAAAAAAGTGATTAAAATTGTTTTTTATTCAAATAATTATTCTCAGAGGAAAGGAATAGTTTCAAGACTATAGTTCACTGTATCACAATAGGATTTTAACATCTAAGATAACTTATGGGATAAGTTGCCAGAAAATCTTATTTTTCCATATCTCTTATTTCTCATATGAGGTAAAAAAAAAAAAAAAAAGGTTAAAATCCCATTGTATTTGAAGAAATGCAGTTCCTACACTTTTAAGCACGTAGAATTAAAACCTCAGTCCATCATTACAAGCATTAACACTGCTGTCTTCTTTAAATATGGGGAAGTCTCAACACTTTTTTTTTCATGAGGAATTTACAGCAGTGAAATTCCATGAAAGTTAAATTATTTTAGTAAGCATATAAGATAAAATTCACTGAAAACTACTGACATGTATTTATACTCCAATATAACGTACTGCCTCTTCTAATAACAGAAAATCTTACATTCATGTTTTATTCTGTGATTTCACTTGTGAACCCTGACAAAAATTTTAATGCTTCTTGGCGAATACTTGAACAGATCAAAACTAAAGAAATATTAAGTATTTTGCTGTCTTTACTATGTGTACCTACAACTCCCATAAACTAAAATGGTCCTTATCACAGGCTGAATGAAAACAGATTCTTCAACATGAATCTCTGCAAAATTAAGTGAGATTAGTAGTTTGTCGATCACATAAAATATGTATGTAGGCAGCCATATAGGCATAATGAAAGGGAAAAAAAAAATCTGAATTAATTCAACACACTTACTTAAAATATGTTTCTTCAATTAATTTTAGTTAATACTGAAATTCTATTTATGTTCATCTCACGCTCATTAGGAAAAAAGTTATATTATTCCCACAGAGTAACTGGGGAGTTTATCTTTGATATTAATGGGAAAGAGATCAGATTAAAGTTGAATAATGTGGAATTGTATGTGGGTTCTGCCTTGATTATAAGCTTCCCGTAAAACTAAACCATCTGGTTTAAAATTTAAAATGTACAAGAAAGTAGTTCTCCGGTGCCCTAGTTATTAGGTACTCAGAAATATGCCTAACTTCAAATGTGAGAGCAAGGAGATAAACTATGTATTTAATTGCACTCTGGGTGGGTGCCCTTCCCAATGTAGGATGCTAACATATAATTTACCTGCAGTTCCTTTTCTATCTTTGACATGCAGAACAAAAGTCAAAAATTTTCTACCTTTTGACCTTGAACATGAGGAACAGGGAAAAACTTCAGGGAGTAATGCAGTTGAAAACACTAGTGTCATTTGACCATAACCCTGGCTTCTCACTAGCAGCCATTCCTTGTGGGGGAATTTAAAACTATATGTATATATCACTAGCAACCTAAAAGTCTTCTGATCATGCATGTAAAAATATGAGAAATCATTGGTGTTAGTACTGCCTTGGGTTGCTGGATGCTGTTAAAGACTGAAGTTTAACATAGAAGCCCCCCAAAATTTTCAGAATTTGACTGAAACAAAACTTCAATATTTGTACTCATTAATTGAAAGCCTAAATATTAAAAAGAAAAGCTCTTCAGCATGATTAAACAGAAGCATACTTTGCTTTCATCTTAAACATAAAAGTGTTTGTTTTGATGGTAAAAATAATAAAGGAGGTGAGAAATGGCTTTAAAGAATGCCTTTTTTAATATATGATTGTCATATTGAAGCTGCTGAAAAAAAATGACCAGACCTTTTCTTACTGAAGGAAGTTAATGTTTATCACTACTCTCGATGGCATCAGATTTCCTGTCAATTATAATTTTTGGCTGCCCAAAAAGCATCAGGCTTAGAAACGGCAGTAAAATTTAACATCCCTCTTAAAAATCCATTCAATGGTATATTTCTACTAAGTTACTACACAATTATTTATGAAGCTCTGCCAGTTCAGTTAAATATAATGAATATATTTTCCTTCAAAAAAGATGAATAGATGAGTATTTTTGATCAAATGGGAAAAACAAGAGGGAACAAATAGAACTTACCCACCATATACAGTTTCAGAGTGAGTCTCGTGAAATGCAAGAGCGAACACATTTCATAGAATCATAGAATCATTAAGGTTGGAAAAGACCTCTAAGATCATCGTGTCCAGCCGTCAACCCAACACACCATGCCCACTAAACCATGTCCCTAAGGGCCTCATCTACACGTCTTTTAAATACTTCCAGGGATGATGACTCAACCATTTCCGTGGGCAGCCTGTTCCAAGGCCTGACCACTCTTTCAGTAAAGAAATTTCTCCTAATGTCCAGTCTAAACCTCCCTTGGAGCAACTTGAGGCCATTTCCTCTCGTCCTATCGCTAGTTACTTGGCAGAAGAGACCAACACACACCTTGCTACAACCTCCTTTCAGGTTGTTGTAGAGCGCGATGAGGTCTCCCCTCAGCCTCCTCTTCTCCAGGCTAAACAATGCCAGTTCCCTCAGCCGCTCCTCATGAGACTTGTGCTCCAGGCCCTTCACCAGCTTCGTTGCCCTCCTCTGGACACGCTCCAGCACCTCCATGTCCTTCTTGTAGTGAGAGGCTCAAAACGGAACACAGTATTCGAGGTGCGGCCTCACCAGTGCCGAGTACAGGGGCACGAACACCTCCTTACTCCTGCTGGCCACACTATTCCTGATACAGGCCAGGATGCCGTTGGCCTTCTTGGCCACCTGGGCACACTGCCGGCTCATGTTCAGCTGGCTGTCAATCAGCACCCCCAGGTCCTTTTCCTCCAGGCAGCTTTCCAGCCACTCTTCCCCAAGACTGTAGCATTGCCTGGGGTTGTTGTGACCCAAGGGCGGGACCCGGCACTTGGCCTTGTTGAACCTCATACAGTTGGCCTCGGCCCATCGATCCAGCCTGTCCAGGTCCCTCTGCAGAGCCTTCCTACCCTCGAGCGGATCAACACTCCCTCCCAACTTGGTGTCATCTGCAAACTTACTGAGGGAGCACTCGATCCCCTCGTCCAGATCATTGATAAAGATATTGAACAGGACCGGCCCCAATACTGAGCCTTGGGGAACACCGCTCGTGACCGGCCGCCAACTGGATTTAACTCCGTTGACCACAACTCTCTGGGCTCGGCCGTCCAGCCAGTTTTTTACCCAGCGAAGAGTGCACCTGTCTAAGCTGTGAGCCGCCAAAATCACTCCCTTCACCTCCTCACCTTATTACAAACAAATATGTGATAGTACCCTTTACACAAATGTGTCAAGCCGAACCTTAAAAGTGTTCCTTTACAGGCAATTCTCATAAAGTCTCACTGCTCTGGTTGTTACAAAGCTGTACTCATTTCCACCTTAATTTAATTAATTTAATTTTCCTTTCTTTTCAAGTGTTAATAATTTCTTTTAATAAAGATTCTGTCCCCTCATCTCACTTTCCCCTTGCCCAATATATAACAGTCAGCAAACATCTTTCTCTCTTTTTGCTAAATCAAAAAAAAAAGTACATTTTCCAACCATAAAAACTCTCCTTTCTGCTTATTTCCTTGACTGTGTCTGTTCCACTCTGAAACAGCCTTTCTTGGGCAAGAATGAATTTTACAGAGCTGAAAAAATGCTTTTGTCAGGGTCTTGTAAAGTGGTCAATTTCTCTTAATTTCTTCAACTATTTGTAAACTCAAAAACTCTCCTGAAGTCTTGCATATTATTATGGTCAGACTAACATCTTTACTTGTTACCTTCCAGTCATTGTGGCACTGTGTAGATTTGTTAAAATATCAGATTTACTGTATCATTGTTTTCAGAATTCAGTAGCAAGTTTTGTCTGATCCCTAGAACTTCAAGGTGAAAAACTCAAACCTCAGCTTTTACCTCAGCTGAATTAGTTTCTATCTCCACAGCTTCTTTTTTTTTTTTCCCCCCAGCATCCTTATTACTTTCCTTGTGTTCAGAACCCACGGGTTTGCATCATATCATCACTGGGAGCCTTGTCACTGATTTCTGTGGTACTACGTTGAAAACCTTCTTAAGTTTCTAATGTCACTATGCCATGAGAAATGTATCTTCAAAAATAAAAGAAGCAGCAAATACTCCATTTATTATTTTTCAAACTGATTTGAAAAGCAGTGCTAAACATGTACAAAGCATCACTCTAGAATGCAACCTAAATTTGTCAAGATACAATCCCGCATTAGTTACTAGTTTCATCTCTGCATAGCCATTTGCATATGGGTAAGGTCAGCCACTTACTAGTTCGAAAATGGCTAAACTGAAGACAACATTCAGATTGCATGTTCATTAGCCAGTAAGCACTTCAACTTTACTGTCATCCAAATTATTTTAAGTAGTTTGAAATGTATCCACTCAAAGCTAAAAGCATTTCCTCCTCTTTATTGAATGCAAATATGTAAAACAACTTTATTGGCCAACATAATTTCCTAGGATTTGGAAAAAGCATAATATTGCAAGTGGAAAACAGTAAGATGATAATAAAGTAAATCAAATTTAGAAAAAAATAAGGAGTAAAATCTGAATAAGATGAAACAATAATCAGGAAAAATAAAAACAGACCTTCAGTTCTGCATAGCAGAGAGAATATGAAGTGCATGTAGCTACAATTGCACAAGTTCACAGTAAGCTGATCATTTCCTGTTAAAAGGAAAGTACTTTTTTATCTCAATGGAGCTAAGTATCCAGAAACATCACACTGAGGAAAGATTTGAAGGAAAAAAAAAAACGTTAGATGTCTTTAGATCTCATTTTTTCTACATTGCAATCTCATTTTAAGCAATTCTCAACTACAATAGTACATTAAGGTAGTTTTTATTTACACAAGTCACTTCCATTGCATTTTTATCATTACTGAGGTTATATATAATTATTATTATTGCAATTTAAACTTGCACCTTGTTATTAACCAAAACTGGTTCTATGACATAATTCAAACATTTTGTCTGAACAAAAATATCATGTTTTTTCTTTCTGACTTTTCTGAGTGAAGGTTCATATAAAATAACATTCATAAAATAACTAAACCAAGTAATATTTAAATGCAAAAGCAGGCTCAAAACTATGATTTCTATATATGCCTCTGCCCTAACACTGTCTTATATGAAAAGTTCAGGTTGTACGCATGTGAGTCTCTGCAAAATCAATAGTGTACAGTGAAATTTGGAGCTAAAACCATTACATGTATGCTTTAAAATGTCACACTCTGATTCTAGCAATCTTTTTATAATTTGCAATGATTCATCTCAAAAAAAAAAAAATCTGATTAAACATCATGCTTCTGAATTTGCAAATCAGTCTGAACTTCTTCAAAGGAGACAAATATAGGGGGAAAACATATCATGTAAACACCATTTAAATAGAACCTTGCTAAATTCCAGGGAAAAAAGTAATTTATTGGCACATTGCTTGTGCCAGTATACAAAAAAGATTATATTTTTTATCTCTGCACCATAAGAAAGAAAGACAGCAAGCAAAAAAAATCCAAACTTTTCATTAAAAAAAGTATTGTCAAAAAAAAAGGAAAAGGAAAAGGAAAAGCAAAAAGGAAAAGGGCAGGGCAGGGCAGGGGAAAGGGAAGGGCAGGGCGGGAAAGGGAAGGGCAGGGAAGGGCAGGGCAGGGCAGGGCAGGGCAGGGCAGGGCAGGGAGAAAAGAAAAGTCATTCCAGGTAAAGATTTTGGGTTTTTTTTAACAAAAATAAAAGAATTATTTTTCAGGATGATTTTTCGTTCTCTGCCTACTGCTTCTTGAGGAAAGTAAAAGAAAAACAGAAAAGTGAACTGCATTTTCAGACAATTAAATGGTGCTGACAGACCGCAAACATGAAACAGTAAATACATTCTAAGGAATGATACATAATATTGTAGGTAATATTTGTTCATTAGAAAATAGGCATGTATTTTGTTTAAAAGTTCTTTCTATGGAAAAATGGTATCTGTTATTTAGTCTTTGGATATCATTTATGGTTGGTTGAGGTACACTAAGTGTAAAAGCTTAGTTCCAAGATTTCCAAATATAAACTACAATGTGTCATAAGCTACCTATGCATTCTGCTCCTCTATGGTGACACAGGATTAACTTTTCTTTAGGTACTCACTTCAGGTATTATTGTATAGCCCAGCTTGACATTATGTACTTTTACATAAACTACTATGTTGCTGGAGTAGATTTTTTAAGTAAATAATATTTGAGGGAGAAGTGCTTATTGATTATATTGATATTTTAATATTTTGCTATCTCAATCTATAGTATACTTTGAATATAAAATGGCTGCACAAGATAGCTTGGAAGTCCCCCAGGGCTTGGCAAGAGAAAACGGACAGTACCATGGACAGCCCCAGCACACGTGACAGAGGCACCTTGAAAACGGAGAGCAGCATGAAAGCAACTGATAGCATTCTAACTTTCAAAATTGAAGACGTGATTAATAAGATAGGTCTTGGGAATGTACTACAGTGGATTCACCTAGGTACCCATAATGCATTCTTTTAAAATTAGAAGATGCTAATCACAATGAAATAAAGAGACTGAAGAAAACAAACTAATAAAAATCTCTGTGAAACTAAAAAATGATTGACCTGTGTTGAGCATTTCAGTATTATCTCAGGGAAAAAAAAAGTGTCAGTGGAAACACTGAAAATGAGCACATGACACAAAATTTAGTGTTCTACCAATTCATGTGGACAAGAAAAAAAAAAAAAGGTTAGGTCTCTCCCATAGCTCAGAAACAACTTAATTCAACTAGATGTGTTCTATTTATGCAAGTGTACTGTCTCTGTCCTACATCAACAGAATTAGGTTATGAAAAAATAGTGAATTTTTAAATAAACTCTTTTTAAAAACATATCCCTGACTCTTCCCACTGAGTTGTACACGAGCAGAACTGGGCCACTGATTTGTTTATTCACAAAGCTGAGAGCCTGACATCCTTTGAAGTGCTGAGTGATCTCCCTTTCCTTTAACTCAAAATGAGAGGGTAGAGAGAGCCTGTTGTATGCCCAGCCCTGGCTGGTTCAGGTCTTTGATAAAATACTCTTACCTTTTCAGGTGTCTCAAAGTACTTAATGTAATTTCAAACGGGCTGTCTGCCTGAGTTCACACATTTTATGAACTTAAGGAGAATTTTTTCTTAAATAAATAATAAATCTGAAAGAGCTTTAATCTTAGGATTTTATAAAGCCGCTTCTTCTAAAGCATGAAGATATGATTAGCTATTAAAACTGCTGTTAGGAAAATGGATGAAGTAGGTCTAGGGTGAAGGGCTGGGTGCCTTCTCCCCCTTTAAAGAAATTCTTTTGTCCAATGTCAAAGCTGCTGTTTGGTATAGACAATGGAAATAAAGGTTGGTATTAACAAAGAATTTTATAGAACTATTTTTGGTGAACCACATATTGTTTATAAATTCTACCTAAAAGGTAACAGCACTGTCTACAAACTCTCAAGATATTTTTCTTCTCCACGTTGTGCACTCTGTTGTTTAAAAATCAGTGTTTCTGCAAATGTTAAGATAGGAAGAAAAAAATTGGGTGGGAGGGGAAGGATTTTTATGGCTTAACTGCTGTCGAAGCTTCAACTCTTAATTAAGGATTTGATTTGTTAAGAAGAAATTCCAGACCATTAGTTTAAGGTTCTCCAAAATGTGCAATGTTAAAGTTCAAAAAAGTAAACGTGATTTTTTTTTAAAGGTTAAATGTGTCAAAATGGCTTCTACTGCAACTAAGAAATGCATAAGAAAGCAGTGAAAGCATAAGGAAACTGGTAGCAACAACAGAAAGATGAGTCTGTAATAGCTACCACCAGGCTGTAAGGAGATAAGAAAGGTGACATCATGCTGGATGCAGGTTGCTAAAAGAGATCAGATGGCCCAGGGGACCGAGCTGTTGATACAGAGATTTTCATCTCTGTTTCTGGGTTCAGGATCTCATTCATCTTTGTATCATTTTTTTGTTCATTAGTGTTTTGACAGTATGTTGCAGAATGAGAAAATAGGAAGGCAGCCGGGTACTCAGCGCTTCACCTTCCCTGGTCGCATGCAGCCCCATGCAGCACTTTTGGGGAGGTGACGGCAGGGGAATGGCTTTGTGGCAGTTCAGAGTCAGCATAGGGAAGGCTTTCAGATGCTCGTCGCCCACAGTGCATACCAGGATCTCACGCAGCTCTGTTCTCCCTGAGACATCCTCCAACAGCACAGGTGATCGGGAGTCAGAGAAGCCACAGGACCGGGAATGCAGAGCTGCGTCCAGCGAGCTCGCAGGCACGTCCTCGATGCACCCGCTCAGCCCCTCACTGCCAGGGGATGTCACGCAGAAGGGAGGGACATGAAGGAGACTTTCAGCTGCTGAGCAGCAGTTAATCACCTAATTTCTGCCAACTCTTATCTTTTAGCATGCTGTTTTGTCATTTTTGGGTTTCTGGTAAGTCTTTTCATTGTTTTAATAATTTCCTTAGGCTCTGAGGTAATCTTCACATCAAAGCTACCTATCCAATGCCACTTATGAAACTATTTTAAAATAATTAAAAAAAAAACTCATAAAAAACTACTGAAGCAATAAAAAGCTATAAAATACTGATTTCCATAACAACCACAAAAAATTATATAATAGATAGTAAAACATCAAGAATAAACTATTCTAAATATTATTAGAACAGTTATATAGAAACATAATCTAATGTGAAATACTTAATACTGGGTTCTTTTAATGTTATTTTCAGACAGATAGCTTTCCAGGAAAGATGAATCTGTATTCTAAACTATGTAATCATCTGTACCTTTGGTGGAACACTTACTGTCTGAGACAGGTAGGGTTAAAAAAATGTCTTTACTGTCTAGCTATAAAACTACTATTCCAGCCACTAGACTAGAATGGCTTAATTCTGATTATTTATTTGGTGTATATCTGATTTATTCCTCCTTTCTTATTGATAAGTCACCACCATTTATTTCATATCCAGTTCTCCCTCACAACTCTGTTCAGCTTCTAGGACACTTAGCTTTTCACAGAGCTAAAAACCATGTGTCCTGTAATTGAAGAAATCAAACAAAAAATGAAGCACTGGTGAACTACATGGGTATAATGTCACTACGACATGCATAGTATGAACATTGCTTGGTGTCTACATGCAAATCTCCTGATTAACTTTTTTTATATAGTTACAAAAATGCTGTGACTCAAGGACTTTGCTTTATCTCTTATTGCTCTGCTGCTACAATATACATGAGCTAATGAAAAGGAGACAGTGGTTTCCTTACCACGGTAGATGATTATTGGGAATGAGATCCCCACAGTTTAACTCTGTTTAAAAAAGAGAATCAACTAAATTTTCCTGAAGAAAGTGGTATGTTCTCTATTTCTTTCTCTCTATATATGTAGGGATATATGTGGATATGTATATCTATTTGTGTGTGTGTTCCTGTGTTTGTGTATGTGACCAATATATTAATTGATCTTTAAAATTCCTCAAATGCATGTGACGACCATTTTATTAAGAAATAGATCTAAGAATCTCAGTGTCCATCCAATAGCTATTTTGCCAGTAATTTGCCTAAGGAGAAATAAATGGCACTGTTATTAATTAATAAAACAAATAAACCACCAAGAATAAAGAATATCCACGGACTCCACTTATGAACTTAAGAACCTTTATTTTGCAAAATCAAGGAGGTCACCTGTTGTGAATTAATTCTTGTGGAAACAGCTGACAAGCCAGAGGTCTGATTTTAGTACATAAACTACACCAATGTGACAGCTTAAGTATGGTTTTAGAATGTCATATATTTAATTTCCTAGTAAGTACATTTAATTGCCAGGCTTCAGCTAAATGCTTTCTTTTCCAAGAAATATTTGCATATGTTTTTGAAAGCAACTGTACTGAAGGAAATATAGGCTTTGCACTTTCAAGACATCTTTTTTTGGAGTAATCAGCTTTATACATTTATTTGGTCAAGGTATTTTCCAAGACCAGTTAGACAATAGCTAATAATCTGTATTTTGAGATCATCATAGCAGATGACATGGGTGTCCATTTTAGCTCCCATTATGAACTTAACATATCTTAATATACCGCACTGATGAAATTTGTAGGAATTATAAACAGGAGCAGAATCATAAGAAATACACTACTACCCTAAACATTGGTCTTTCTAGCCCAGTACTCTGTCTCCAGCAGTCACAACACAACATACAAGACATCTACTTAGGAAGAGCATGTCAGCCTGGCTATGTTAGCTTGTCCATGCCCACACACTCTCCAGAATCCACAAGAAGTGCAAGGAGAGAAGGACTGATTCTTCATTTCCTCTGTGTCTGTGTGAAGGCCCCACTGAGCACAACAGCAGCAGGAGCAGCAGTTCCTGCAGAGGCTTTTCTCCTGCACCACCTTTCCTACACCAAGAAGAGTCAAATACATCCGCTGGAACCTTGCTCCGTCAAGACTACAGCAATCACGATTATTTTTATGACCACCTCCACAGTCATGAGCACCTGGATCGAACAACCTTGAGCAGAATCCAAAGACATGGGTTGCAGCTGCAACTTATATCACTTCGGTGCATGTGACTCACATTTCACAGAGAGACAGCACCTGACACCGCCACACTCTCCCTCACATCCTTTGAACAGAAGGAGTCTGGGAGGAGAGGCAGTGTCACACTCAAAACATTGAAATAAGCAAAAAGGGAATATGTCATATATGAAGCCAGTAATTTATAAACAGTTCAATTAATGTTTTTGCCTTCTGGTAGTTCAAATTATCAAAATCAGGAAATCTTTAATAATAATAGTTAAAATTATTTATATTTTAAGAAAGCCCTTCCTAGTATCTAACCCTCTTCCCTGGTGTTATGCTCACCCTTCCGATGTCCCTTTGCACCCTATACTTGACAGTATCAGTCTTCCTCAAAAATTGGGGGAGGGGGGAAGTTGTGACAAGTCATTGTCATCCCTAGGTTTTTGTCTCGAGGAACTGTGATATTTATGTTGGGGTTTCCTTCTTCTTAGTCTTGGACCATCTTTATGTACTTTCTTGCCCAGCCTTCTCCCTTGTCCCTGCTCCTAGGGAAGGGCTGCAGGCTGCCCCTATAGCTTCCCATATCCCTGGGGACTGTTTGTCCCACAGGGACTGCCTGCTAAACCCAGCTCAGGCCATGCACAGCCCAGCCACCCTCTCAGACCAGCCTGGGGAGTACCAACACAATTCTGGGTTTTAAATTAATCTCTGACTAGGTTTTTTGAAAGCTCTAAGGTGTGGTGGGATTTGGTGAATAATTGTTTGGCATTCACCTTATCTACTACCTTCATGATTCTATAAACCTGAGACATACCCCCTCTTAGCCTTCTCCTCTCCAAACCAAGACCTTTCAGTCTCACTTTGTAAAGCTACTCCAACCCTTCAGTCACACTAATTGCTCTTTCTTATACCTTCCTGTACCTTCTCTCTACCTCTGCTATGTCCTCCATGAAGCACTGAGACCAGAACTGCAAGCAGTTCTCAAGATATGAATTTTCAGTGCATAAAACCACAGAGCTGAATTCAGGGAAAACTTCATTCAGAGCTGGTTTTGATTTTGGTTTTTGATTTGGTTTTGGTTTTGTCTTTTTACAGGATAAGAGCAAACAAACAATCCTGCAGATAATCCAGTTTGGAACAAACTGAATACAGCACAAATTGGTGAAAAAAAAGGCTCTAAATTACTGAGTCCTATGTTCCCATTTCAAAAGTAGCTCCAAAACAAGCATTCAGCTGATATGGCTATAAATTTATCTCAAGGTATGTGGATTCCCAGCACAGTGAAATGACCCCATTAACACTGTGGTGACATACGAGGACTGGACAATATTGGCAACTGTAACCATACCCACATGTTTTCCTGAGCAGACAGATGGAGCATCTGGACTCCTGGGGAAGTGGTTAAACTGCTTCCCAATTCAACTGGCATTTTCACAAATACCTGAATTGCTTTATTATGTGCAAAACCAGATACCCTTAGGAAAACACTAGATTAATCATCACCCGAATACACTTCTGACTCACAGAAGTGGTGCACCCGCTCAGTTGCACCCATAAGGAAGAACAGAATATCGGTCACACAAAATACCCAAAACACAACTAAGCAACAAATGTCTCTGCCAGAGAAATGCATTTCTCAGCCAGTGGTGCAAACTCTATACATGCTGTCATACTGTGATTTCTGCATAATCCATTTCTGTTGAGGTTTCACAGACAACAAGGGTATGCAGATGATGACACTCCTGTCTCGTTTTGGGGATGATTCATTAAACTGTGGGGTTCTTTAGTTCCAGCTTGTATGTCTTCCTCATCAAACTCTCTGCTCTCTTTCACTCCAGTCTTCTCTGAATTTTTTTGAGTGCTGTCTTGGCAGACTTTGTTTAGGAACCCAAAGGGAATAATTCCATACAGGAATGATTTAAAAATGGATGTCATGAGCCAGTAAATCTTGCCCCAGTTACACATATATTAAGCTCGCTAGTTGGCTAACACAATTTTCTAGATCCACCCGTTTATCCCTCAAATACCATAAGACTTCTTTTTCCTCTTTACCTTTTTACCAACATCTTCAATCTTAATTCTGTCTGCACAGGTGACACTAACAAGACCAGAAGTCATGGCAGTCAAGCTTGTTTTCACAGCTGGTTCATTATCTTCTTTTTTTACATTCTCCTTTTATAAAGCTTTATAAATAGCTCATTGTCTTTTATGTGATACTGAATTTAAATGCTCACTTCAGTAATGCCTGTTTCAATAAGCTGATAAGTTTTCAATGAGAGCTCCGAATGCATAGTACAAAACCACAGCAAAAGAAACATTTCTAATAACTCTAGGGATTAGATGTTCTTGCTTTCCTGGATGTAAAAAGTCATCATAAAACACCTGTTGCAAGATATCATAATGAATAGCTCCAAAATTCCTTGTACTGATATTTTATTACTAGATTCTTTCTCAGGATAGCCCTTCAGCATCTTTGTATTGACATCAGCACAGACTTGACTAGTTTCAAGGCTGCCTGTCACGGAACAGTTGATGGTTGATGACATGGCTGGGTAATTGTATCTTTCTAACATTTCAATAATCCATTTTGCCAGTAGATTACATTTTGCCTTTGGCAACATTCAGTGAGAAATGTCTTTTGAGAATCTGTTGTATACACTTACTGAAAAAATTGCCTTTTTATGCTTACTGTGTTATGTAGCCAAGAATACTACACTGGTTTTGAATAACCATTAAAATGTGACTGGACATTCTGCAAATAATGGAAAATAAATCTACCTAAATAAATGTAAATCTATGAGAGAGAAATATTCCTGAAGAGTTTTGCTCTAAGATACTCTTTTACATATTATTTTTCCTAACTATTGGCTATATCTGTCAGAACAAGAAGCAGGGGCAGGCAAATAGGACAGGTTCAAATGATAAAAGAGTTTACATGGGGACTGAATGATACAAGGATTCCTCTTTTCTTAGCTCTTATCAGATAAGTTGTTTCAAGATGGAATCACACCAGTTCTTCAGAAAATGAAGAACATGATGAAATGTTTTGTTCTGCATTGAAATTCATGTAACAGAACAGTATTTCTGCAAAGAAAACTAGCAAATTATGCTCTGTTTAATTGCATCTTTTTTCCACATCTTGTGACAAAAACAGTTGAGGAAAGAATGGAGATAAAGTCCAGACACATCTCCAATTCTTTGTGAGGATTGATATCACATTAATGATAGAGTGTTCTTAAGAGTCAAACACTATGCAGAGAACTAAAAATACTAAAACCCTCAGAATAGGGCTAGGGAGTAGAGACCCAGAAAGCTAGGGTGGGAGGAAACGTTTGGAAACTTATTGAAGTTTATAACAAATTAAGTTCTTTCTCCACAATGATTAGTTCTTAAATTTGTCTCCACCCAGTCCTTGAAAAAGGACATACTTTTTAAAAAAAAACTTTTAGCCTGTAGTAGCCTCACAAGATGTTACTTGATATAACAACTGGAAATTATCTTTCACAAAGCACTTATTGGTGTAACATAGATCTATTCCCTTGACTTTATTATTCATATGTTCAGAGATTCATATGACCAGTCCTCATTTTGTTAGGCACTGAACGAACACCAAAAAGAAATCTATAAAATGGAACAAAAACTTCCCCGAAAATGTTAGATTCTTAATCATAAGATAAGGTCTATCAGATGGATGTACCATCCCAGTGAAGGATGCAAGGAGACAGCAAAACAATAATCTTCCATCACTTCCATGGATATGACCTGACTCAGCGTGGGCGGGGCCAGGAGGGACGGCGGCAGTTTAAAACCCAGGGCACCCGCCATTTCGTTTCATTCGAAGCCACCGAGGCGAAGGGCTCCGGAGCGGAGGATCGCGCCGGGGGACCCTTCCTGAAGCGGCGAAACCGCGGCGAAAACCGCGAAGGCAACAGCGCAGGGGAGCGAGAGGGTGCCCCAGCCCCCCTCCCCCGAGCCGGCAGAGCGAGCTCCTGACAAGCGGCAGCTCTGACTCAGCGTGGGCGGGGCCAGGAGGGACGGCAGCCGAACCCCCTCAGGTACAAGAGCAGCCCCCAGGGAGCGCGAGCGACCCGGAGCGCGGCGAACAGGGCGGGCAAACAGGGCGTGGCGCGTCAGAAGGGCGTGGCGCGGCAGTTTGCGCGGCAGTTGGCACAGGGCAGGGCGTGCGAGCAGGGCGCAGCCCCCCTCCAGGCTCCAGAGGCCAGCTCAGCTCGTGGTCGTTGCCCTCCCAGAAGAGGACCTGGCCATGGTATCCACTCGGCCGAAAGCCATCGCCAGGAGAAACATGGCGACCCAGACGGAGCCCCTACGCAAACACACATCTGTCCAGGCCTCCGGCTGCAGGGAGTGCCTGAGGCTGTCCCTGGTACAGGAGGGCAGCAGAGACGACGCCTGCGTGCGTTGCGACCAGGTGGATGATCTGCTCAGCCTGGTGGCAGAGCTGAAGGAGGAAGTGGAGAGGCTAAGGAGCATCAGGGAGTGCGAGAGAGAGATAGATTGGTGGAGCCGCACCCTGCCATCCCTGAGGCAAGGGCAGCACACGGAGGCTCCGCAAGAAGCGGAGGAACCCCTGCCCTCTTGCCACCAGGCAGAAGGAGGAGACCCAGGCGACGGAGGGGAATGGACACAGGTCCCTGCTCAGGGCGCCAGGCGAACCCCCGGCCGGCCTTCCTCGCCTCAACCTTCCCAGCTGCCCCTACACAACAGATACGGGGCTCTGGAACTTGAGGGCCAGACGAACGAGGACGAAGATGAAGGCCCATCCAGGGGGTTGCCCGAGGAGAGGCAGCCAGCCCCACAAATTACGACTGCCTCCGCTAAGAAAAAAAGGAGGGTAATTGTCGTTGGTGATTCCCTTCTGAGGGGGACCGAGGGCCCAATTTGTCGGCCGGACCCATCCCACAGGGAAGTCTGCTGCCTCCCTGGGGCCCGGGTGAAGGACATTACTAGGAAACTCCCTAGTCTCGTGCAGGCCTCCGATTACTACCCACTACTGGTTATACAGGCTGGCAGTGAGGAGGTTGCAGGGAGAAGTCCCGAAGGGATCAAAAGGGACTTCAGGGCGCTGGGGCGACTGGTAGGAGGATCGGGAGCACAGGTAGTTTTTTCCTCGATCCCTTTAGTGGCGGGGCGGAACACCGAAAGGAACAGGAAAACTCATCGGATCAACACGTGGCTCAGGGGCTGGTGCCATCAACAGAATTTTGGCTTCTTTGACCACGGGGAGGTTTACATGGCACCGGGCCTGCTGGCGACGGACGGAGTTCAGCTGTCTCGCAGGGGGAAAAGGATTCTCGCGTGTGAGTTGGCCGGGCTCATCGAGAGGGCTTTAAACTAGATTCGAAGGGGGACGGGGATAAAACCAGGCTCACTAGAGAAGAGCCTAGGGTCCGCACGCCATTGTCGGGGGAGAAATCGGCAGCCCAGCTCAAGTGCATCTATACCAATGCACGCAGCATGGGCGGCAAACAGGAGGAGCTGGAAGCCATTGTGCAGCGGGGTAGCTATGACTTAGTCGCCATCACGGAAACGTGGTGGGATGAGTCGCACGATTGGAGTGCTGCAATGGACGGCTATAAGCTTTTCAGAAGGAACAGGCGAGGAAGGAGAGGCGGTGGAGTAGCCCTGTATGTTAGGGAGTGCTTCGACTGTCTAGAGCTCAATGATAGTGATGACGAGGTCGAGTGCTTGTGGGTAAGGATGAGGGGGAAGGCCAACAAGGCAGATATCCTGCTGGGGGTCTGTTATAGACCACCTGGCCAGGAAGAGGAGGCAGACGAAATATTCTACCAGAGGCTGGCAGAAGTCTCCCAGTCACTAGCCCTTGTTCTTGTGGGGGACTTCAACTTTCCGGATGTCTGCTGGAAATACCACACGGCAGAGAGGAAACAGTCGAGGAGGTTCCTGGAGTGTGTGGAGGATAACTTCCTGACGCAGCTGGTAAGCGAGCCCACCAGGGGAGATGCCTCGCTTGACCTGCTGTTCACGAACAGAGAAGGGCTGGTGGGAGATGTGGTGGTCGGAGGCCGGCTTGGGCTTAGCGACCATGAAATGGTAGAATTTTCGATACTTGGTGAAGTAAAGAGGGGGGCCAGCAAAACCGCTACCATGGACTTCCGGCGGGCGGACTTTGGCCTGCTCAGGACACTGGTCGAGAGGATCCCTTGGGAGACGGTCCTGAAGGGCAAAGGGGTCCAGGAAGGCTGGATGTTCTTCAAGAAGGAAGTCTTAAAGGCACAGGAGCGGGCTGTCCCCATGTGCCGCGAGAAGAACGGGCGGGGAAGGCGACCGGCCTGGCTGAACGGGGAGCTCTGGTTGGGACTCAGGGAAAAAAGGAGAGTTTATCACTTGTGGAGGAAGGGTCAGGCAACTCAGGAAGAGTACAGGGATCGCGTTAGGTCGTGCAGAGAGGAAATTAGAAAGGCAAAAGCCCAGCTAGAACTCAACCTGGCCACTGTCGTGAGAGACAACAAAAAATGCTTTTATAAGTATGTTAATGACAAAAGGAGAGCCAAGGAGAATCTCCATCCTCTATTGGATGCGGGGGGGAACGTTGCCACCAAGGACGAGGAAAAGGCTGAGGTACTCAACGCCTTCTTTGCCTCAGTCTTTAGTAGTCAGAATGGTTATCCTCAGGGTACTCAGCCCCCTGAGCTGGAAGACAGGGACGACGAGCAGGATAAACCCCCCATAATTCAAGAGGATGAAGTTCATGACCTGCTATGCCACCTGGATGTTCACAAGTCTATGGGGCCGGATGGGATCCACCCGAGGGTTCTGAGGGAGCTGGCGGAGGAGCTTGCCGAGCCGCTCTCCATCATTTACCAGCAGTCCTGGTTAACTGGGGAGGTCCCGGACGACTGGAAGCTCGCCAATGTGACTCCCATCTACAAGAAGGGCTGGAAGGAGGATCCGGGGAACTACAGGCTGGTCAGCCTGACCTCGGTGCCGGGGAAGATCATGGAGCGGTTGGTTTTGAGGGTGCTCACGAGCCATGTGCGGGACAACCAGGGGATCAGGCCCAGCCAGCACGGGTTCATGGAAGGCAGGTCCTGCTTGACCAACCTGATCTCCTTCTACGACCAGGTGACCCGCCTAGTGGATGAGGGAAAGGCAGTGGATGTGGTCTACTTGGCCTTCAGTAAGGCCTTTGACACTGTCTCCCACAGCATTCTCCTAGAGAAGCTGGCGGCTCACGGCCTAGACAGGTCCACTCTTCGCTGGGTAAAAAACTGGCTGGACGGCCGAGCCCAGAGAGTTGTGGTGAACGGAGTTAAATCCAGTTGGCGGCCGGTCACGAGCAGTGTTCCCCAGGGCTCAGTACTGGGGCCGGTCCTGTTCAATATCTTCATCAATGATCTGGACGAGGGGATCGAGTGCTCCCTCAGTAAGTTTGCAGACGACACCAAGTTGGGCGGGAGTGTTGATCTGCTGGAGGGTAGGAAGGCTCTGCAGAGGGACCTGGACAGGCTGGATCGATGGGCCGAGGCCAACTGTATGAGATTCAACAAGGCCAAGTGCCGGGTCCTGCACTTCGGCCACAACAACCCCAGGCAACGCTACAGGCTTGGGGAAGAGTGGCTGGAAAGCTGCCCGGAGGAAAAGGACCTGGGGGTACTGGTTGACAGCCGGCTGAACATGAGCCGGCAGTGTGCTCAGGTGGCCAAGAAGGCCAACGGCATCCTGGCCTGTATCAGAAATAGTGTGGCCAGCAGGAGTAGGGAGGTGATCGTGCCCCTGTACTCGGCACTGGTGAGGCCGCACCTCGTATACTGTGTTCAGTTTTGGGCCCCTCACTACAAGAAGGACATGGAGGTGCTGGAGCGCGTCCAGAGGAGGGCAACGAAGCTGGTGAAGGGCCTGGAGCACAAGTCTTATGAGGAGCGGCTGAGGGAACTGGGGTTGTTTAGCCTGGAGAAGAGGAGGCTGAGGGGAGACCTCATCGCGCTCTACAACTACCTGAAAGGAGGTTGTAGCGTGGTGGGTGTTGGTCTCTTCTGCCAAGTAACTAGCAGTAGGACGAGAGGAAATGGCCTCAAGTTGCGCCAAGGGAGGTTTAGATTGAACATTAGGAAAAATTTCTTTACTGAAAGAGTGGTCAGGCCTTGGAACAGGCTGCCCAGGGAAGTGGTGGAGTCACCATCCCTGGAGGTATTTAAAAGACGTGTAGATGAGGCCCTTAGGGACATGGTGTAGTGGGCATGGTGGTGTTGGGTTGACGGTTGGACACGATGATCTTAGAGGTCTTTTCCAACCTGTATGATTCTATGATTCTATGATTCTATGACCTTTTGTTTCCCTTCTTGGTCTGCTACTGCATTGGCTACTGATGCAATCATGACATGAGGTTTGGCACAGCACCCCTCTGAGAGTTTGTCAAGAAGCTTCTGCAATGTGACCTGTCTATTTTTCAGCCTTTCCCCCTCCTCTCCTCATCAAGTACTCATTTTTCAGGATAGTGATGACAGATGTAAAGAGGGAGAATGTATGGGGAATGTCATGTTTCTGTCACTAACACTGGGCATTATGTCATGCCTGAGAGAAGTATGTTATGCTACATTATGAGTAATACTGTGCACCCAGGATTTTGAGTGGGTGTAAGTTTGCTTTTTTAATAAAAATCATCAATCCTTAAAAAAATCCTAATATGTGAAATAGGATTATGTACAGAACTTCCTGAATTATAATGGTGTTCGAGATATGGTCAGATGAAGAGTATTAACTGAAATGGAATACAAAATGATGATACACTCTTTCCCATAATGCATGAAATACTGGAGTAGGAAATGAACTTATTGAATAGGAGCTATAGAAACACAGGAAAATATTTTTCAGGCAGTGTATACCTAAATTGTCAAATTCATTGCTCCAGATTTTTGCAAATGCCAGAGGTTTATGTGCAGTCAAAAAAAACTAGACTAAATTCATTGAAATAAAAATCCATCAAAAGCTCATTTCTACACAGGTTTAGGATACCCAGGAGATCACTAAAGAAAAAAAGTAATAAGGAGGACAGTGTCTGAGGTGTGGGCTTTCATTATTAGTTTAGAATATTGCCTCCAGCTTTCTACAAACCAAGAGCTAGGAAGATAACAATGCAGTGTTCAAGAGTTTAAAGTGATTAAGTTAGTGTCACAGATATGTTTATTGTGAATACTATTACTAGTATATCAAATGATATATTGCAGCCACACAAATACATTTCCACTTATTATGATTTGGGTATTTTTTTGTTCATTAAAGAGATTAATAATTATCATCTTCATTCCCAATAAAAGAAAACAAGTACTTTAAATTTGGTTGTGTATCATTTTGTGTTGCTGCAATAATATAATGGTATATAACAAAGACTAAAGCTAAAATATTTTGTCAAATTATTCTACAGATAACATTAGTTCTTATAAAAATAATGAATACTAAAACTGTAGCTGTTCTTTTGCTTTTTCTATTGTCTTGCTACCCCTTAGAAACACACTTTGCCAGGCATGGATGGGAGCTAGGTACTACTGATTGCCTGGGCATCCAAGGGCTATAGACACTCTGGAATACTTCTCCTTCTCTTCCATAACAGTTGTATGTTGAGAACTTCAGCAGGAGCTGCATTTACAACTTGGAGAGCTGCATAAAGTTTGGGAATAGTCATTTGGCTTTATCCAGTATAGATATTAGGTTAAAGCCTGAAGCTTTGTAAGTTACATAGATCATGGCTTTTCAATTTGTGACTGCTATTAGATTTAACAAGATGAAAGCATCTTGTTCTTTTCTTTATTAGAATAATATTGGAAGATTTTAATAATCTAATTTGTTAGATTATTAGAAGAAGAGGGGAAGACATCCTGAATCTTTTTTAATTGCAGCATGAGGTTACATTATAGAGAAAGCTATAGGGAAAACTACCAAGAACGGCATAACTTGCCCATACGAGCATCAGTCAGATTTTCAGCTCCTCCCGTGGAGGTTGTCAGAAAACCATAGCAACTGCCATTTCTGTTTAATGATGATGAAATCTGATGTGCTACCCTGAAATTCCTAGGTGATTCCTTTTTGCTTGTCCATTGCTCCATTTCTGAACTGTAAAAGAAGGCTGCACAAATGTTATTGTATTTACTTTGTTTTCTTCTTTCATTTTGTCAGGATAGCCCCTGCTAACCTAAAATTGAATGCAATTATTATCAGTGGGCTACTGAATAATAACTACAATATATTGGTCTTGTTTATCTCACCCTATAACTTCTCTTCTATCTGCACAGTAGTTTTAGGTTAAAACCTTCCTATGCCTCTATAGAAAGTACGACAAGGACTAATCTCAGAGAATTAATCCTGGCATATAAGAAGAGTTTGTATAAAAGGTACCCAGCAAAGGGAAGATATTTTCACTTCTCTCCAGATTCTAAAGTACTTGATAAGGACTCTGTAACATCACCCAGCATACAAGACTTGTTAATTATATTATTAAAAGATTCCCATTTTAATTTGCAAAGAGCGACTATATCTCACAGTTTATCCTGATGGCACTTCAGACTTTGAATTTAATTTTATCCACAGGTAAAAGAGAGAGAAAGCAAAATAATGAAATAACATTAATTCTCAACACTACATAAGAAGATCGTTAGCTACCTGCACATATGATCTGATTTCGGTCCAGTCCTTCGACACCCATTCACATTATTCTTTGCAAGAAAGTCTGTCGAGTCAGCCATTGAAGTGGAAAAAAGTGTATACTCGTTTGCAAGACTGAGGCCCGTGAGTGAGTAAGTACTGAAAACAAACACTTCATAATGCAATTATACCTCAGGTGTTAGTCAGTAGCTCTGTATAAATGCAAGAATCCTTCCCATTTATTGTATTCCCTTTTCTCCATATTTAAGTGCTGTTGTCTTGCATTGCTGAAACTTACAGGGATGGTTAATAAGACACTTTGCCTTTCCCTACTCCTCCATCTGACTGATTACAAACAATATAAATTTTTCTGTGGGTCTGAAACTATGCACAGAAGTCACACCAAAAGACAGAAGCAAGTGCCAGTATTCTGCTGATATTCTCCATACTGCTTGATGTAGAAAGCTTGATGAAATTGGCTTTGCTATACAGTTACACTTGTTATGGGTATACATTCCACTTACATATTTTAATATGTGCTTTTTTTGTTTATAGTTCTTTAGACAAGCTTGCCACAGAAATGAGCCATTTTCAAAGTGTACTAAGTAGACTACCTTCTCTCCCAATAATCATTTATATAGTTCATTTCCTAAGGCAGATTCCTGAGGCAATAAAGGCAAGCATTATTTACTTTCAACACAGCATACGTGGATATTGTATATCTGACATATACAATATTCTAGGTACTACCAAGCCATTTATCAACAACCTAATACTTCAGTATTACTTACCCTGGATTGCTTTGGTTCAATAATATTCTGTTTAGTCATTATAAAAAGCTAATTTGAAAGTAAGCAGATAACTGTGACAGGTACACTGACATATCATGCATTCTTCATAAAACATGGACAGTAATTCTGAAGCAACTGCATTGTCATTTCATTGGTTTTATGCTTAAAAAAAATTATTGTGTAAAAGACTTCCTGTTGGAAATATGCACTCCTAAGAACAAGATCTATGGCAGAATTTCCTTCATTTATAATTTTCAGCTAAGTTAGAAAGTTAGATAGTTAGAAAATTGTTCATATTTGTTTCTGCGTATGTACAACTAATGACTTTTGAAACCAGAATCATCAATGCAAAGTTTAAAATAGATATGTTTTCCCCTAACTTAAGGAACACCAAGAATGTTTGTATGGAAATAAAAGGGTTTTTTTAATATTCCTGTTTTTGATACTTTCTGTTCAAAATGTATATGAAATACTGACTCAAAAATCAGCTCTAAGGGAAAAATGGTAGCAGCAGATCTACAGAAATGCACAAATTTGCTGTGCATCTGTGTCTATATGTATTTGCATATAGAAATGGCTTTATCTACTTATCTTTATATCATCCTCACTAGCCTGATCTCCTGACAATTAAGCTTGAGAACTGAACTTTTGCTCTTTGTCAGTGTGAGCAAAAAGCTGAAGACTGGTACATTATGGTATACTGAATTTAGCCCCTGTAATCTACATTGCTCTCCTCCTTCACATTAAGAAAAGTATCAGAGAAGTTACTTGGTCAACTGTTTGCCACTGACACTGTTTGCTGGTTATGTGGCTTTAAGGACAACTTTTGTTTTATGAATGACCCAACACACATACATGCACCATATTTTAAGAATTCATGGGGGGAAAAAATCCCAGAACTCCTTATCATGCCATAAAAGCCAATAGAAGAAAGGCTTTTGAAAAACTCTTTGTGAGGTGCCTTCCATTCTACCTGTGTGCTCAGTACTCCTTCACACTTTTAAAACTGAATACTACTGCAACTTCTCTGGCACGAGTGGCTTTCCTACTGTTTTGCTCTCTTAGCACACAACTCCAAGAGACAGCTGCCCTGGTGCCCACACCTGCCCCTGGGCAGATCAGAGTTTGTACACTTCCTTTGAGAAACTCTTGTCCCTCTTACCATCATAGAATATATTTTTAATGGTTTAATGATATTCTGCTATAAAATATATTCTATTCCTAATACTAGATCTCCAAATCTTACCATAACTTTTATGGGCATTTTCAATTGAAACAAAATGTTAAAATCTAGATGGTTGCAGCCACAGCCTTTTCAATGTGCAAGTAGTGAAATGCTCTATGATACACAGAGTTTCATTTTCATTTACAAGCCGACTACATGTGAGCCATTGACTATATATGTAGCTTTTTTTTATTTACATTCCATGCTGTAATAGAGGGTACCACTGATCATAGAGTTGCATTTTTTTAAGCATGTCATTTCTTTCTTACAGCACACAGTTCTAGAATATTTAGAGGAAAAGGGAGAGGAGCATCCATTAAAGGATGGGATGGCAAAAGTTTGAACTTCTGGGCTGCAATTTTTGACTCTGAATATGATGAAGATAACAATGGAAAAGACAAATGTAGGAATTGTGCCAGCAGCCTGGAGGAGGGACTGATGAGAACCTGACCTGTTCTCTCCCAGAACATTTACGGGAATAAAGCCTTTTTAATTCTCTAACTATCTAGAAACTGACTCTGGCTAGTGACAGGAAAAGTGCTTAAGAACAGTCAAGAAGAAATTTAAACTCTTAGATTGAGTTTAATGCTATCTCCTCAGTTAAGAAGGGAGATAACCAATACCTGAGGAAATGAATCAGATGCCACTACGAGGGACTAGAAAAACTGAAGAAGTGTAATTTTGAATTTTTCCTAACACATTTCGTACAATGTACCATGCTGTTCTATGTGTTTTGTTGATCTGTGATGTAGAAAAGCTCATGTTATCAATAAATTAGAATTTGAATAATGAATCTAGATGCCATTACAATCTATGTTCCCTAGTTATTGGACAGAAGCAAAAGTTCTTACTATGGGAAAAATATTTCATTAATACCTATGATTCCACTTCAAAAAGGGATGTACACAGCTGTGCAGCTGGAGCAGAAGTGAAACTAGAGAGCTATTCTGGAGGGTATTCCTGGATCCGCATTCTGGATGTTACTTCTCATTTGCTCAAATGGAGAACAATTATGTGCCAATTTGGCACATGCTTCTTCCTCTTCTCTTCTAGGTCCAATGTTTTGGCCATTCCAGTGGATTGACAGAGCCAAGATATCATCCACTCTCCACCTCTGCTGGTATCATTCCTCCCTTCAAATGGAATATTTATGTCTACTACTCTTGTTGTTTTGAATAGTATACACCAGTACACCTACCAGTATACCTACGCACACTGAAAGAATGTCAGAAAGCACTTTTTTCTTTTTTTTTTTTTAAACGGAAAGAAATAAAATATTTCAGCAAGAGTGCCTACACTAGCTTTCATATCTTCTCCTAAGAGAAACAAAAGCAAAATAAAAGGAAAAGATTATCATATACAGTGTCATAGGCAAATTTTATTTGATCATAAGATAACAGGCCATAGCATTATGATTGACATAGCCTGCTAATGATGCATTTTCTGGCACTTATGGTTTTCAAATCTCATTTTAACTTTTTAGTTGTTGTTGTTGGTGGTGATATTTAATATTTTTTAACAAATATAATTTAGCACACTCAAGAAGGAAATTAAAAACACAGATGTATGTTAGGTGTTAAAGAATGAAAATTAAATGTTGTCCAAGATATTGTAATTCTTATTGATAAATTTCATCATAATCTGTACTAACAACAGAACTGTAGAAGCCATGTACCAGTAACCTAGTCACATATTTAACACAATGTACTTAGCAAGTACTTGAGAAGTTAATTAGCATGGCACTCAACTTCAGTTATTTTTTACAACTATTTCAGTAATTTCTCTTGATGTTGAACATTCTATAGACTCAGTTTTAGACTTCACTGTGCATTTATTTAAACTTTAGGTCAAAATAAGTTCACCACTGACTACAAGCTAAAGTTAAAAGTGCATGCATTAGGCAAACCCCAGTATCAACTTATGATCATGGACAGCAGTAAGTTACTGAATCTAGGATCCTGAAGGTCATGGCTGTAGAACCTGGACAAAAGCAAACCAGAAGTAACATGACTTTTAATGAATTATTTCCTGGGGATGTCTTTTACATTATTTCCCATTTTTTTCCTGCATGATTTAAATCAGATTTTTTTTCCTTTGTTTATATTCTGATAGAATTGTTATCTATATTTGACTTCCCCAATATCTAAAATATACACATTTATTCTTTCTCTACTTGTACTTTACATTTATATTGAAAAAAGAGTTGAAGCACATCCAATGAATCGCAGAAAGTCATGCAAGCTGAAGAAAAAGAGCTCAATGAAATTATCCTACAGACTGGCCTACAAATTGTTACCATAATTAATTATTTTTTCTGTATAAATAACAAATACATGCTATTTGGCTGAAAACCCAGTGCTACCTCTGGTTGTGAAGGAATGGAAGATAGAATGTATCTAGAAATGTAGCCAGTAATCCTTCTTACTTAACATACTAAAAAACTCTAAGGAATAGATTTATGACTTGAAGATGGAGTAACTAATGGCTTTGCAAATATTTTCCTTCTCATACCAGTCAAATGTGATACCTTTGTTACCTGCCTATGATATACACCTCCATACTAAAGCATTTACTGCATATTATTACTACCTGTTGTTAACTCCTGTACCACTGGAAAAACATAATAGAGCGACAAGAAAGCAAAAAGTAGACTGTTTACTTGTGAGCAGAAAGGAACAATATTTTCAGAATGAAGATTCTGTCAAATGTCATGCTGGTTCAGTGCAGCCTTTGAAGGATCTGGCCCATTAAGTTTTAAAAAATGATGCTTAGTATAGATTTGATAACTGAATTACCCAGGTTTAGAAATTGCCTGTCACTTCAAAACATTCTTTGTCTGAAGAAAATAAATACTCTGCAAAACAGCTCTTTGTTGGTAACATTCAGGCAGTCAGCTCTGTATGAGTTATATTGGGAACATCTTTGGAAGAATAACTTTGCATACATAAAGATTAGAATCAGTTTTATAATTAAAAAAATAAAAGCTAAAAGAAATCCATGGCAAAATGGCAGTGGCAAGGGGCAGTATTCACACACTGTGACTTGGTATGTTCAGACTGGGCATCAAAGTGGAACTGGTTATGCAGAGGGAGTGAGGAACCTCCAAACCTAGAGGCTTTCAAGGCTTGCTAGACAAAGCTACAGATGACCTGATCTAGTGTTGGCAATAGACCTGATTTGAACAGGAGGTTTGGATAGATGACCTCCACAGGTAGCATTCAATCAACATTTCTATGACTCTACTGTTACTAAAATTATAGTAATTTTAGGTGTATCCTTCATAGCTGTACACTGCTTAGCATGTTTACTTTTCTTTCATAGTCAATGGGAATAAATGGCTCTTCAAAACAAGATCTGATTTCTTTTAGCTGTTTACTTTAAGAAGGGATGAATTGTGCACTAAACTGTAACGACTGTAAATACATCTTAGACTGAGAACTTGAGATATAGATGTTCAATTTTAGTCAAATTAGCCCCATCTTCTCTGATTATAAAGAAGATGTACTGTTGATTTAGTTAGGAGCTGATGTAATGTTTATGAAACTTATTCAGTGATTGTTTCAGGTAAACTTCATAAGCAGTCTGGAACGGGATGGAGATTTAATAACATAGCAGATGTTCCTAGTGAGTTTCACTCTAATACTGTTTTAATGTTAACAGTAATAGCAACACTACATAGCAATAATACACGTCTCAAGAAAATTAAAATCAGAGCCCTTTTGCTCTTGTTCAATCATTGTATTTCCTACAAATTTTTGATAAATTCCAACCTAACAGATAAACTAAGAAATACCTCTTTAGCCCATTCGTCATTGGCTTTGTCTTTAGTATCCTAAGCTATATGCATACCTCAGTGTGGTTTGACCTCTATTTTTGCACACTCAAATCTTCAAAACTAAACTGCTAGATTTTGAAAAATAAGAAATCAAGGTCTAGACCCAAACCTGATAATCTGGATAATATTCCATGTTCAGAACTACAAAAAACTTACTTGGTCCTCACCAAAGATAGTAAAACAACATTAATGACTGTTATTTTTTAGTAAGTAGAAATATTAAAGGGACTCAAGAAAGAACTTTAGATTAAAAAATCCACTTTAACTAAAATAGGCTTACATGTTGCTTTTCCTTTTAGACTGAAAACTGATTCTGAAAAAAACAAGTGTATGTTTTTCTTCCAAGAGGATGTTGTCAAATCTCATTGACCAAATGACTTCTGAAGCCCAAATAAGATAAGAAAGAATAGCTTAGGTATTTCAATGCTTCTTATGGGTTTCAACGTGGTTTTAGAATCATTTTTCACTGCTTGAATTTGTAAGATTTTTTTACCATCTTACTGATACTCGTTTAATTTAGCTTTGCTCCAAGGTACTTATTTTAGACTTGGTTGATTTAAATTGGATTGGTATATGGTTTGATTTTCAAAAGTCTGCTGCTTATGTAGAAACTTTAAAACCATGTTCATTACAACATGCTGCAAGTTAGGCATATGAATGAGTTACCAACTCACACTTTAGAGGCAGGCTTTCCAGAATATGCATACACAGCTATGCAACCAAAAGAAAGAATTATGGATACAGCTGGTCACCAGAAAGCATAGTAGGTCATTTACATCTGCAAACAAAGGGCACTCAAATGAAAAAATATGACTGAAAAATTAAGAAAAATTAGAGGCATTTGGAAACTGAGTCTGATATGAGAAGAAACGGCATCTTACCATAGGAACTTAGTTAAAGAAGATGAATCTGAAGGCAGTAGAACTCTGCTGATGAAAGGGATAGATTCTGAACCAATACAGCTTCATTGTTTTCTTCAAAATTTAGATGATGATGATGATGATGATGATTATTGTCAAAGGACTGCTGGATTCCTCATGTCCATGTCTCCAGACTATGACTTAGTCATCTGGAAATATTATCACATTAAGTTGAAATGCATTATAATATTTTTCAATTTTATATTGTCTTCCAGTGAACTTTTTCCCCTCAATGCACTTTACTGTTCAAGTTGTGCTGGATTATTTAACCAGTAGCAACTTCAGGTACCCTAGTACCGCCTGAATATTGCTAAACTTTAGATTATTTTCCTTGGAATGCCATACTTCTGGAATGCACTGCTTCTGTTTCTCTGTGTTCACCTTCCCTTGTCCGCCTTTGTATAAATAATAGCTACATAATTACAGAAACTACATTCATTTATTTGTGAAAGATAACATCTCTATTGTCTTCTCATCGGGATTTGAGGCAGACTGAGTTAATGAGACATGCACTTCAGTCTTGTTTTTCTCCTGTGTATCTAAATGGTGACCATTATAGATCTGTTTACTTCCTTCCTTTTTTAGCAGTGGCTCACCTTTGACATATCTTTCAAATTACACCACTTGTCTTTAGAATTCTCCATGTTGGTTTTCATTTGGAAGCCTCACTTATTTTTAAAGCTCTATTTTGACAGGTTTCTTGCTTTTAAAAGAATTAACTGCATGAGAAATTGATGCAACAAACGTTCATTCTTGCACTCACTGAAATGCTTCTGTGACTGATAGGTTACATACAATATAGCTGTATTTTTTTATTTGCTTTATGTTTCCTTCAGCTACTTAAAGACATTCCTTCTCCAGTCTATACTAACTAGTGCTTTGGTCTTTGTAGTACTCACTTCGATGTAAGAGAATTTGGTTCAAGTTCTTGTTTTAACTGAATAAGTCAGAGACTCAAAACTAGTATCTCACACATGGCTAATAGATTCTTTGGATAATAAACCAGTTTGGTTGGAACATATTTACTTTCTTTCTCCATCACTCTTCATTTTGTACCAAAAGTGTATTAACCGAAGAATGAGAAAATAAAAATCTACAATACATCCAAAGAGAGCTTAGATTGAGTCCTGAAAAAATCTCTCAGAATATGAGTACCTTTTATAGCTGTAGTAGGTGTTCGTTCACAAGATGTCTTTCACAACTACTAGAATGCAAGATTTTTAGATTTCTTTATCATGTGGTAATGTTCTGTTTAACCACTCTTTGAAAGCTATGTTCCTTAGGGAAAAATCTGAGCTTTCTAAATAACTATACAGTTCCTGATTATCCAAGATTTTGGTACAACTAATTAGGATAATGAGAATGTTTTGAAGTGGGAAAAGAATCCCACAAAACCGTGAAAAGTCACTCAGCAAACAATGCTGCTGGCTGAAAATTAACCTTATTTATGTTAAAAAAATCTTGAGATTCTTTTGTTTTGTTTATTTTATTATGTTTCAGCTTTGTGCCTCTTCACAGTTCCTGATTCCTGGTGGTACCAGAAGCTAAAGGACTGAAAGGAGAACTGAAGCCCAGTTTGTTTTTACAAATACAATCATCTAAAATTAATGTAACAATTCTCACAAGGAAATCTTATTCCCTATTCCGCAACAAAACTGAACTGCTATATGTACACCTATATAGACCTTTGAGTGACATTACTCATGTAACCAATTTTTAAATGTGTAGAGATTACTGTCAAGATCATGGCCCAGACATAAATTATTCAAAAGGCTTATCAAGAGGGTTAGGTTTTAGGTACCTCTTTAAAGAGTTTTCATAATTTCCTGAGAACCCTTAAAATTTAGTAGTCTCTATTTTGAAGAAATCTGTTAATTCTCATGTTACTCAGGCTACCTAGGGTTACCCAAAACAGGGGACAAAAAATAAACAATCAGATCTTCTTCCACTGGCAGAATCGATTTCCCTTTTTTTTTCTGGAAAACTACAAATTGCCTTTCAACAACTGTCTTGGCCCACTAGGATTTCTTCTATGACCTGCTATTACATGTTTTTAACTCTGTTCTCTGTGTTCTCTGTTCAGGATTTCTGGCAGGCGTCACAAGCTCACAGCCAAATGGATCAGAGTTTCATAAATATGGAAAGCAAATATTTTGTGCGAGCACAGATATGTGGCTTTCATACATTGACATATGTTTAAATATCTTTTTGTCATTTGGAAATCTTACTCTGCTTATCTTCTGAGGTGAACAGAAACTGGCAGCTGATTTGGGAATCCTCACTCATGCTGTAGTTAAAAGAGTTTTCAGGAGGCTGTTAGGGGCTGAAGTGCCAAGATCTGTTTCATTGCACAACTAAAACATTTCAAAGATGAAAGAGAATTATCAGGAAACAATTGTTCTAATACAGAAGTAAAGATTGACAAGACAATTATGAGTGTCTAGCCTCACTTTCTGCTGTCTACAGGATGTTGGTTTTCATCCAGTTACTTCTGCATTGAGCCTGGTATATTTGTCTTTAAAAATTGTGCTATGTTGAAACAATCTTGTAGGAATGTTTTATGTCTTGATCTGAGGATATCAAAGATATACAGACTTTTCCAGTGGTTAATTTCTCCATTCCTCTTGATTTTAAAATAGCCATCTCTTTTTCTCCCCCCTTCCTCTATTTAAATGTCTCTCTCTTGAACTTCAGCAAAATTACTCAATGTTTTTCTCTGGAAGATATTTTGATACACAGACCAAATCACTTCTCAATCTTCTTTTGGTTATTCCAAGCTAATTGAAAACTCTCTGGAGATTTTTTTTTTCCCAGCTTTCAAATAACTATGTAGTTCTTTTAGCATCCACCATGATTTCTAGTCCCTTCTCAAATTTACAGACACCAAACCCGCACATTCTATTCCCATCTCAGCCAAACACTGTTATGAAGTAAACTGACTGGTCTTGTCTAGTTAATTCCTCTTTTCCATTGTATAAACAAGTGTCATACACAACTTTTTATAGCAGCAGCACACTAAGAACTTATATTCATATATATATATATTATATTCAATGTATTCAGTAATCATTTCCAGAAATATTGATTTCTATGATGTGCTCTTGTTTTATAAGGATAGTCCTCATATCTTGTTCATAGGTGTATAACTTTTTATTTTATCGAAAATTCTACATCAAAATCTCTTGTATTGGACAATGTATTCACTTTGAAAATTGCTTCATGAGATGCATCAGTTATTAATACTTGATTCAATAAACATGGGCTCTACTGACATTTTTTTGTTTACACATCAGCTCAGGAACATTCATGAATCAGGAAATGAGATTTTTTGGCAACACTTAGTTTCCAGCTAGGCAAATATATTCCATTTCTTTACTTCATTACTAACTGATTCCTAAAATGTAAGGAATCACTAGGTCAACTTTCTGCTTTGACAGCTCTTTAGAACTCATCAAGTACAAAGTCTTTGAGGTTCCTGATTCTCAAAAACAGCTCCTACTTTGATGAGCCATACTTTTATAAGGGTTTTCAGGTTCCTAAAGGTGAAATCAAGAATTTACTTGGTTTTTCAAAGTTCTTTGACATCTTTGGTTCCTCTTGTTTTAATTCTTTACAAATCTAGATTTAAATAAAATAAACCTATTTAAATGTTCATATCTATTTACATGGTTTGGAAAGAAGCTAATCATCTCCACTTGGCTGCAAGTCCAACATTTTGATTTCTACTTTTCTATTACCTTCACTGGTTAGCGTGCTATTGGAAAGACCCTACAGAGGGAAATGACATCTTCCTATTATTCTAGTTTTGGGTGTGGTTTCATATGACTTAGTATGAAAAATCAACAAAACTATCTTGGGAAACCAGCTACCATTCTACACACTATATTTTGTAAAATTAAGTGTATTTTCAGTAATATGTGCATTTTTAGCACTTTTAAATCTGCTGAAAAAATGCAGAAGGAGATATAGTTCCTATTGAGACAACTGAAGTGTCAATATCAAACTGTGAATTAGTGTGAATCTTTGTTCTAAATATCAATGAAAGTACTGTATATTTTTTCAAGCTTTAAGTGCTTCTATTAAACTTTGTGATTACAATTACTTGAAAAATTCAGAAACCTTCCTACTTGTGTATCATAAAGCATCTATCTTACAACTTGTATGATGTGCTGCTTATACTTTAAAGAGAGCATGAAAATGTATTTGCTCAGTGCCTATACAGTCATCACAGATGCAATATTCTACATAGCTACCCTAGTATTTTTACCCTTGTTTTTCAACCTTCTAACAAAATATGTAAAGAAAGAAGAGCAAAATACCCATGGGAAATTAGTCAGAAAAATAATCTGTGTTGATATAATTTTGAATGTTAAGTCAACAAATGTTTGAAAAGGCTGTGAGTGAAACATTGCTGATAATATTTGTACCTCAGCATCCCAGTGCTGCCAAGGCTAACTGAAAATCAGTTAGGGGGTGGAGGGTGAGGGCAAGGCCCTGCTAGTGCCTGGGTTGCCCCAGCTCCCACCTTGGGGCAGCCCCCATCCCTCCTGTTCCCTATCAGTGTATGTTTAGTGACATACTGTTGCTGTCATCTGTGTTTACCAAGTTGAACACAAAAGCGAGTACAAAACGTTTTGTAGTAAAATCAAATGTATTTTACTGTACAGAATAGTATTTCTTCATCTATTATAATAAAAATACCTCAAAATTACATAGAATATGCTACTATTTTGGAATCATAATAATTTTAAAATAAACTAGAGAAACACAAACACAATACTCTATATTCTTTATGGTTACTTAATATTCTTTCTTTGTAATTCTCAATGTGTTCCTGTTAAATTAATTGAAAAAATGTGACATTCCTTCTGTAGGAGAAGTTATACTTCTAAATGCCTGTGGATTGCAGCTAAACTCAACTAAACACAATGTAGTTTAATGCACGCAGCAGGTGCATCAAATTACTAAGTAGACTTTATCTTTGTAATTTGAACTGAGCCCATTACTGTGGAGAGCAGTGATTTGGTGACATAACAAGCCCAATCAAAAGCACACTAAAAGCAGTGAAAGCAAATGATGCATATTCTGCAGTAATAGCAACCAAGGACTATGTGGATACTCTACAGTTACAATACAATGTGGTTACAGTGGACAGACTCGTGAATAGTTTTATTTGTTGTCATTTGCAGGAGAATGAGTACAATCCAAGCTTTTTGTCAAGCATCTGCAACTATAGCCTTTTGAAAATATGTAATGTTAAATGTGCCTTGTTTAAATGGACCCACTACATGGGTTTTTATTAAAAATGTTATTTATGGAACTGACCCAATGTCCCCTAGACTTTTTTTAACAGACTCTACTCACTAGTTTAAGAAGATGCTTTTCTGACACTGCTTCTAGAAATAGATTTATTTTCTCTTTTAATCTGCAATTTCTGTGCTCTCTATTCTTTTCCATAGGTGCTCATGACTCTACTACCTTTCACTTGCTAGGAACTTCCATACATGCCACTTCTGATTTCGAGCTCAAAAACATTTTTAAATACCATATCCAGAATTATACTGGCCCTACTGTCTGTCTTCCTTTATAGCTAGAAAACAATAGTTTACATTATTTATCTCTGAATAAATCAGTTTTATACTCTGAATCCTGGAATTTACTTTCAAAAAAGGGAGGGATCTTTTTGGAGACCTGGAGACAAATGGAAGAGCTCCTGAGTGATCTAATTCACATTAGGCACGGAACTGTTTCTGCAATATTCCAGACTTTGTGCCCAGGGAAGCACAAAGATACTGAAATGATTCTTCATCTCCATTGTTCATGCTGTGTCTTTGAGAAAAGCAGCTAAAATTCTCACTCAAGAGCATAGATCTTTTCTGAACAGAATAGAAAGTGTTATGAATAAAAAATGTTTGTGATAGAGATGGACTCAAAACCTGAAGCATGAAAAGAATGTTTGATCTATACATTTCATAACACAAAACCAGGGTTGAAATCCTACCCCACAGAAATCAATGGCAAAACTCTCATTTTACTTTAATAGCCAGGTTTTTACCTGAAAGACCTGAAAGGAAGGAAGAATGATGTGTTCAGGTTCTTTTTTTGGGACACTGTAAAAATACTGCCAGTAATTTCCCAGCAACATTTTTCACGTAGTCCATGCTGCAGGGCTAACATTTGACCAAATCTGAAAAGACAGGAGTTTGTTCAGTCTGCAATTGAATGGGATGTGTATAGCCTCATGCCTTTTAAAGGCAGAAAGTACTCAGACCCATCTGCATCCTGGAGAGCTTCACCCACTTATTCATGTGTTAATCACAAGCATTTTGAGGCAAAAACTTTGTGGTTCTGACTCATTTCTGACAGCTCAACTCCAACGGATTTTCTCTATTCTCACTTTAGCTTCAGGCTCTTTTAGGGTCCATGCCTTCAGCTCCAAAAGCTTCATCTTTATCTGCATGGAGGAAGCTGATGAGTATCTCAATCAGTCATTTTCTGTTCCAGGACCAGGAACGATGCAGAAGCAGTTCTTGAAATCTTTTGCTTTCATTAGCTCCTGCAGCTCCATGGTGGGTGTTATGAGATACTCTGTCACAGCTGCACAAGGAATATGGCAGCTTCCAGGGCACTGGACCCAAGAACCGTCAGTAAAGGAAGGCACAAAGTTGGTTACATCTTTCAGATCAATCATATAACTGAAACAACAAACATAAGATACAGGACATGAATGACAAGGTGCTGGGAACAGGACACCTGTGGAAAAAACATACTTGGTCAAAAAATGTTATCTCAGTTATGCAGCCACGTTAAAGCATGAAGCCATTTTCCCTAGTCTCTTTCTTTTCTATTTCTAGTACACAAATTGCAGAATAAAGCCAGGGCAGTTATCAGCATGCTGTCATTTGATACCCTATTTTCTTAAAATCCACTACATAAATTGCAATATTATAAGAAGAAGAGTAATGTAACTGCCCAGGAAGGAGAGACCTTAAAAAGCAGCACCTTCACACCAAGGGGGATGTATGGGAACTGGCATCCTCTATAAACAACATTTCTCCTTTTCTCTTTCAGAAGAATTTCCTCCAAGTCTGCAACATGCACAGAGACTGTTTTTATCACTTTATCATTTGTCCTTATTGCTCATCTTCATACTTAATGTTCTATACTTGATGTTTTGTCTTCTTAATACCTTTCTTTGAATGACATAACAGTCTGATATCTTTCTTTTTAAAGACTTATCTTTATTCATCTGCTTGACTGAACTTTGTCATCTACTTACTAGCCATTAGAAGATTTATCTTTGTGTTCATTTAATGAACAGAAATGACAAACATAATTTTAAATTGCTGTGTTATTCATTGCATCTTGAGAAGTGAAAATTAAGATTTTAGCATAAAAGAACAACTTGACAATGGAATAAACAATCCATACTTTTGCCATTTCTGCTGTAATTATTCAAATTAATTCACTTGGTCTTTTATGGATTCATTCAGGGTTGTTATTTTTCTTTTATGGAGAACAAAGGACATTTGTTGTGTGGTTATTTACTAATGCAATACACCATAAACACACACATACTAAAAGGGAAAAATGACATTGAACTAGCATTGTGCACTGCTTTATTAGTAAAATCCATCCGGATTAGATACATCTGAAAATTCTGTTGTTAATACCTGTATATCATAATTTCTGCAAGAAGTAATTGAGAAGTTAAAATAAAAATGTTCCAAGTTATTGAAATGCACAATACAAAAAACAAAGCTAAGTGAAGGAGGCACCTGAAACCTATAGTAAACTGTGGGTTTTTGTGAGGTTAATAAGCTGTTCGGATTACACTATTTCTCAGTGCGCTGATATATGTTGTTTTCTTTTCTAGGTTTTCTTCATATTAACCAAAACTGCAGAAAAATAAGAATAGAACTCTGCTTCAACAGCTTGTTGTCACACCCTGAAGCTAAGGCTAAATAGAACAATGCTCCCATTTTAATTTTCAGAAATAACACGAGATCTTTTTTCTTTGTGGAAAGCTGATTAGGGGTGAGGGCAGTCTGCAGTGTATATCTGTACAAGGTACCTTCTAGAGAAGAAAGACAAAAGCTGACATTTTTGGTATTTTACTTTTAGATCCTGAGACCTTAACTGTACAATCACATAAAACGCATGTGGTAAATGTATTGCTAAGGAAGTAACTCAGTGAAGGGAAGCGTTAAATCAAATCCGCCTCACTACAAATAAGCTGGCAAAAATAGGCTACTAAACAACTGTTTTTATGTGCAGATGAAAAATGAGAGAGAGAAGGACATATCTACATAAAGAATAGATGTGTCCCACACTATATCAGTGGTGCTGCTCTCATGCTCATCCAAGTCTCTTCTGACCTTTCCTGTGGAAAGCAGGGGAATGGAAGGATGGGAAACAACTCCATACCTAGCTGGCAGTTCTCCCAGGGTTAGCGGAGCATGCCTGGGGACTTGGAGGTTTTGAACTGCTCCCAGAGACCCTTTTTCCCCCTGGGTAGGGACAACCTGAAATAAATCAACAAGTTTTACATAGTTATTTGTGATTGGGGACACCTCAGCTAAGACCTCTGTGCCTCAGCCAACATATCTACAAAAGGAAAAATCCTATTGTCTTTCATATTTATAGCTGAAAGTGTGGTTCTCATGTGATGCAAGGCTTGGAGTGCAAACATTCACCTCTGTGAAACATTGCCACTCAGGGCAATTTCTTTTAGTTTCTCTCTGCACAGGTAAAAAATTGGTAATAAATACTGTTCATGATAATTAACCTTCCCTTCCTTGAATATTGCCTTTGATCTGTAGGGAAAAATATTCTTAAAAGCTGAAATCCAAAGACTTCCATTCTGGTTTTCATTGTCTTTTTAATTAACCATTATTTCAGACTCCAGATATTTTATTAGGAAAAAATGAAAAATAAAAAGCCCCTAAACTTTTTTTTTAAAACTACTTGCAGATCAAAAAATACGATCAGAGATGGCTATTTAGCTATGAGGTTAGAATCATAGAATCATAAAGGCTGGAAAAGACCTCCAACATCATCGAGTCCAACCGTCAACCCAACACCACCATGCCCACTAAACCATGTCCTTAAATGCCACATCTACACGTCTTTTAAATACTTCCAGGGATGGTGACTCAACCACTTCCCTGGGCAGCCTGTTCCAAGGCCTGACCATTCTTTCAGTAAAGAAATTTCTCCTAATGTCCAATCTAAACCTCCCTTGGCGCAACTTGAGGCCATTTCCTCTCGTCCTATCGCTAGTTACTTGGGAGAAGAGACCAACACCCACCTCGCTACAACCTCCTTTCAGGTAGTTGTAGAGTGTGATAAGGTCTCCCTTCAGCCTCCTCCAGACTAAACAGTCCCAGTTCCCTCAGTTGCTCCTCATGAGACTTGTGCTCCAGGCCCTTCACCAGCTTCGTTGCCTTTCTCTGGACACGCTCCAGCACCTCAATGTTCTTCTTGTAGTTAGGGGCCCAAAACGGAACACAGTATTCGAGGTGTGGCCTCACCAGTGCCGAGTACAGGGGCACCATCACCTCCCTACTCCTGCTGGCCACACTATTTCTGATACAGGCCAGGATGCCGTTGGCCTTCTTGGCCACTTGGGCACACTGCCGGCTCATGTTCAGCTGGCTGTCAATCAACACCCCCAGGTCCTTTTCCTCCGGGCAGCTTTCCAGCCACTCTTCCCCAAGACTGTAGCGTTGCCTGGGGTTGTTGTGGCCAAAGTGCAGGACCTGGCACTTGGCCTTGTTGAACCTCATACAGTTGGCCTCAGCCCATCGATCCAACCTGTCCAGGTCCCTCTGCAGAGCCTTCCTATCCTCGAGCAGATCAACACTGCCACCCAGCTTGGTGTCATCTGCAAACTTACTGAGTGTGCACTCAATCCCCTCATCCAGATCGTTGATAAAGATATTGAACAAGACCAGCCCCAAAACTGAGTCCTGGGGAACACTGCTCGTGACCGGCCGCCAACTGGATTTAACTCCATTCACCACAACTCTCTGGGCTCGGCCGTCCAGCCAGTTTTTTACCCAGCGAAGAGTGGACCTGTCTAAACCGTGAGCCACCAGCTTCTCTAGGAGAATGCCGTGGGAGACAGTGTCAAAGGCTTTACTGAAGTCCAGGTAGACCACATCCACAGCCTTTCCTTCATCCACGAGGTGGGTCACCTGGTCATAGAAGGAGATCAGGTTGGTCCTGCCTTCCATGAACCCGTGCTGGCTGGGCCTGATCCCCTGGTTGTCCCACACATGGCTTGTGAGCACCCTCAAGATGAACTGCTCCGTAATCTTCCCCGGCACCGAGGTCAGGCTGACCGGCCTGTAGTTCCCCGGATCCTCCTTCCGGCCCTTCTTGTAGGTGGATGTCACATTGGCTAGCCTCCAGTGATCTGGGATCTTCCCTGTTATTCAGGACTGCTGACAAATGATGGAGAACGGCTTGACAAGCTCCTCTGCCAGCTTCCTCAGTACCCTCGGGTGGATCCCATCTGGCCCCATAGACTTGTGAGCGTCCAGGTGGCGTAGCAGGTCGTTAACTTCTTCCTCTTGGATTACGGGAGGTTTATCCCGCTTGCCGTCCCTGTTTTCCAGCTCAGGGGGCTGAATACCCTGAGGATAACTGCTCTGACTATTAAAGACTGAGGCAAAGAAGGCATTAAGTACCTCAGCCTTTTCCTCATCCTTGGTGGCAATGTTCTGCCCCCCATCCAATAAAGGATGGAGATTCTCCTTGGCTCTCTTTTTGTTGTTAATATATTTGTAAAAACATTTTTAGTTGTCTTTCATGACAGTGGCCAGATTGAGTTCTACCTGGCCTTTTGCCTTTCTAATTTCCTCTCTGCATGACCTAATGAGATCCCTGTACTCTTCTTGAGTTGCCTGCCCCTTCTTCCAAAAGTGGTAAACTCTCTTTTTTTTTTTCCTGAGTCCCAGCAAGAGCTGGGACCTCCAGGCTATCAATATGAAAGAACATTTTTCAGTGATTTGGGTCCAAATTCATCTCCCCTGAATTAGTTGGCCAAAAGACAGTTAGGTGGTTCCCCAAATTAGCCAGCTGCCTTTCAGTTGCAAAGAAACATCCTAAGGCCAGATAAATTATTTCCCCTTTATGTCCTGTAGGCAGTACTTTGGATGGTAGGCAGTCATTCTGAATGATCCAGCTCCCTTTTATCTTGTCCTGGGCAGCTGGATAGCCTGAAGCTTGCACGATCTTCTTGCCAGGCCAGGCCACCAGATGCTCTTTTCCTCTCCATCTATGATTCTGCACAGCGCTTCAAACATTTATCCCAACTATCACAGCTCCCTTTTGCAAGAAGAATTGCTTGATTGTTGTTTAATAGGAGGAATAGAAAATAATTGGTCATTTAAGTGGAGACAGCAAGGAATAACACCTACTGAACTATTTCCCAGACTTAGGAAATCATGTTCCTAAACACACTTCTTTCCCAATTACTCTTTTCACTCCTGACTCTGCATCAAGAGGTAACAGTCTCACATTTGGATAGTAAGAGTATTATACTATTACATGTTAATCTTATGTGTTTGCTAGATGAAAAGTTTAATTAAAGGATAGTTCTCCAGAAAGAGCAAAGCTGTGGGGAGGTTAAAACATCAGCAGGAACCTGCAGCTTCATGGGTTTTGAGGCAGCAGCCACATGCTGTTCTCCAGACTCTCCAGATCCACCATTTTTACCTGAGACAGAAAAAAGCACAAGTCTTGGGAACTCTCTCAGCAACGTGACAGTCAATGTCATGAATGTCCAACTTCTCAAGGCTATGAGGAAGATCTGATTCATGTCGCAGTACCTTTCAACTGCTTTCAAGCACCTAGCCAAATTCAGCTGTGGTAACGGACAGCATCTTATCCCCAGTAAGGGACACACATCTCATGACCAGGAATATCAAGCTGAAGATCAAATTAAAAAAACTGTATTCCAGCAATACAGAGTAAAAACACTCAAATATGTACTGATCCATAACTTCCTTAGGTAGGGTAATGCATAATTCCCTAACTTCTGGGAAAGCCACCTGTCCCTCATCTCTTCCACCAGCAAAGTCTGCCTGACAGAATAGCATGGATGAGATCTCTGGGAATCCCAACCAGTGAAGGCCAAGTTCAGCTACTGATTCACTCCACTTTGGGATGGACAAAGCATAGTTCTGTAATACTGATGAGTGTTTTTTCTCCTCATGCTTGCTTGCCTGACCTCTCCACAGCTGGACAACCTTCCAATGCGGTGAAAACGAACTGAGTCCCCAGCCTTTCTGTCCAAACTTGTTCCTTTTTCTGTATTACCACCTACATGTTCTGCCTAAAACAGATTTCTCTGTAAATTTATTAGAAGACAACTCTTCCAGTTATCTTTCTCACTTCCCCTCACATAATTTTTGAAAATTTGCCTAAACCACATCAACTCTTCAACCCATTGGTGGGAGACTACTGCTTGAAGCAAGCTTTGAAAATAAGTCCACCCATTCTTTCCTTTAGACCATTTTGTTTTTTTTCTACCACTCCCTAACTTACAATCTGAACCCCGATGATCTGAGAGACTTGCCAGTCAGTAGGAAAAGTAGAAAACCTGTGGAAATTCAGAAGGCTTCTGTATGTCTATGAAGAGATTGATATATAGGATGGTTCTTCCAATGGTTCCAATGGATGTACACTCGAATGCAAGTCCTGTAGCCATGCTATATACTACAGATACTACAGGGATGGTTGGGGCGGAATGCTTAGTATGGAGTTTTTCAAAGTTCTATCAAAAATTTTGGGTGAACTGAAAGAAAACAAGAACCTTGCAAGAGAGAAACACAGATCTGAAAAATAGAAAGTATAAGTAAAATGTGTCTAGTTTTTTAAAAGCCTGCTGAGAGTATAAAACAAATATTAGTGACCTTAAGAATGCATATATAAAGACTTAGCTATTGAGGAAATACTTTGTGGAAACTGCCTAACTAAAAAAAAAAAAAAACAAAAAACAAACAACTTGTTCTGATGTGAAACAATTGTACTTCTTCGTGAATATTTACACAGGCACTTCTTATAACGGTGGACATTCTCTGACTGCTGTCAGATTGCTCACTGCAAGCAATGCGGGTTCTTCATTAGCTTTCATGTAAAACAGTGTTCGATAGTTTCAAAAGGATTTTTGTAATGGCCAAGAACTCTTTGAAATCTCAGTATATAACCACAAATATTAGGAAGAAATCAAAAAGAAAATGTGTTCAGGAGGAGGTTAATGAGCTGCAACAAGTGTAGTGAGTATTTAGTTTTGCTTTCTTTGAACATTGCTCAAAGTTTAACTAAGAATGGTTAAAAAAAAAGATGAAAAAGAAGATGAAATATATAAGGTAATACCACCATCATCTTAAAATGAATCCTTATGAGCCTTAAGCTATGAAAAGAGTTGCATATCTCTGAAGATATAGTGAAAACAGACTAAAAGCAAAAAAAAAAAGACATCCTGTTTTCCTAAAGTTGTACATAAATTACCTTAAAAGCCTTATTTCCATCTTTCTTTACACATGATTCATTATGAATAGGTTAGGCCCTAGCTAGGCCTCTTGCTAGAAGTTTTGATTCTGTTGCCAAGAAAAAACATTGCTGGATGCTCTTCAGGAAAGGAGGCACACTTGATGCTCTCAGAAGGAGAGGCTGTGAAAAAAAGAATGTGCCTAGCACATCTCAGAAATCCCAAAAGATCGAGGATGCCAACAAAGCATATGCTATTTTTAAGTCTGAGGCTTGTCAACACTCACTGCTCACTAGCTTTAATATGCCTTCTCATAACCACATGGCATAATCATGATAGCCAGGAACATGCATGATCACTATTGCTGTGCTATCATATCCAGAAATCACTTTTGAGAGCAGAACCAGCAGTGACAAAGGACACTCGCTGCCTGAAAAATATAGGGATTGATTTTTTTCATAAGTCATTGGCCACAGAAATATGAGTTGGTCCACTCATGTTTTTTTATTGTGATCAAATGGTGCAATAGGAATGTCAACCTCCTGAAAGATAAAATGAGATTAAGATACTATTGTTCTCCACCAGCTAAAGGATTTGGGATTACAGTGAAAGTTAGATGAGCCCTACTTCCAGTTAATGTCTGCACATTCATCTGGAGATGAATTAAATGGGGAAAAAATGGCATTACAATTCATAAAAAAAAAAAAAAAAATAGCCTTCTTACGATAAGATTGGTGAAAGTGAGAAATGGACAGAAAAGAATACCTCTTAGAACCATAAATCTTGCATCACAAGTCACATTACTGTGGCCAAAACTGTTTTTCTCTATAGCACTGAATTTTGAACAGCAAAACATCACCATGACATGGCATGACCTGGGAGGCTATATAAAGGTTAAATAAAATTTCAGGCTAAAGTAAATAAATAAATACAAATAAAAATGTATTGTCCTCTTTTGCAGCTGAAGGCACTAAACACTAAAACATCACTTCAAGTGGTATTGATGAGAAAAAACACAATTAAGTACTGTAGTTTCAAATGAATGGGAGCAGCAAGAAGAATTATTGTAACTTTATAATCTTGATTTTATAAAAAAGCAGTTTGGTATTAATCCTTATTTTCTACTTATTAATGATTTAAAAACTGCATAACCAGTACACCTATGTTTCTGTCACAGAAAAAAATATCATTGCTGTAACTTCTCTGAGTAACATGCTTAAAATGGAGCATATGTTAATAAGCATATTATTAAGCATATGTTAATTAACATATGCTTATTGGACTTGAGTCCAGCTACCTCAATCTTGCAGCCATTTTCTCTGTGAGGAACTATTCTTTAGGAGATGGCTGGAAGTTGAATTTGTAAAAAAGGTCTGTAAGATAAATTTTTAAAAACCTGGTATTAACCCATTATATTTTTAAGAGTACTTTTTCTGTATGCATATTAAGCAGTATTTGCAGAAAGCTAAATGCTGCAAGACAAGCTGCTTTCCAGTTTTATTGTACATTGCTTCTCTCCGGATTTTCTGCCTACAGTGTTTGCCATTAAAAAGCTCCAACTCTAGTGGAAAATTTAGAAGTGTGAATGCCCACTAAAATTTTGCTGCCTGCTCTATCAAGCAGAGTAATTTAATTGCATTAAGTATCTATTTAACTAAAATGATGAATCTCCAATAGATCCTCCATATATAAATGCACTTTACACAAACATCCATGTTATTTTGTTTATCAGACACCCATAAGTAAATGGACTGTATATGTGTTTACAAGATTTCCACAGTAGAACACAGATTTTACCATTTTATCCTAAATGAGATTACTACAAGGTTTGGACATTGTTCAACTTTTTAGAATGTTTTTTTTTTTTTTTTAAGTTCAAATTCTTTTACCACTAGAGAGTCCATTGCTTTCTTTTACTATTAAACAGGAGTTACTTTCAAAGAAATATTCAACAAATCCTTTTTGCTTATAGAAATGAAATGAACAGAAGAGATAGATACACTTGCTGTGAGACAGTAAATATATACACATTTCTTGTGTGTATAATATTTAGTAAGAAACCAAGAAATGTCCACATAATGCACAGCTAGTCTAATACTTCCTCACCTTTAACTGTTAATTCACTATGTGCTGCATATCTTTTAATTTGACACCGATACCTGTCATTATAACGTGAGGGTCTATAATTTGTTTGCTATAGAAGACCAGTCTCCAGTGATGAAAGTATAGCTGACTCCCATTCTTCTGAACACCAGGTGCCTGAACCCCACCTTACTGGCAGCGCAAGAGCTGAGCTAAATACCAATAGGATGTTTTCTACATAAAAGAGATGGCAATCCTAAAGTTCTAGTCAGTGGATGCTAGTATCACTATCATGGTTAAAATACTACTTCTCTACAAGATAGTTCTCAAAATATGCACTTTCTTTTGGCAGTTATGATCTACTCTAAGTAGTACTAGAATCAATGTAACGAGCCTTGGAAATTTAAAAACATTCAGATAAGGAAAATATACAGAGAAAAACCTCTCTGGTACAAATATTCAATTGAAGTCAATGTGCCTACACCAATTTTTACCAGTGGAGGTTTGAACCCTCTGTTATCATCAAGGTACTACAACTTAACCAGAGCTCAGTAGGAACCTGTTTTTCACACTTCTAAGAGTAGATACCTCTATTTAGATTGTATCACCATACAAATGGAGATGTGAAAAGACTGACACATATTTATAAGTGATGATTTTAGCCTTCTGACAGTCTCCTAGAAAGCCAAGCAAAATAATGTAGGCCAGTGCAATTTTTTCATTTTCAAAACAAAACCATTGTTTGTGTAACAAAGCAAAGTTTGAATGCATCACAGCAGTGGAGAGGAGTGATTGTCAAAGGGTGAATTCTATCTGCTGGGAAATGTTTTTCCATGGCAAGTATTTCCTAGGTGATCTACAGTGCTTTTGTTTCAAAGCAGAACAAAATAAAAATGCTGAAGGACTGTTTATATTTCCAAAGCAGGCTTCTTGAAGAATATGGGGCAGGTGGAGGGGGGGAAGTAAAATTGGAGTCTCTAACAAAATTACAGGGAAACATTAAAAAATTGGAAGCAAGGGCCTCAGTAGTAATACCAAACTATACTTTCATCTCCAGATTTGAGAGCAGGAGGAAAACGGGCGGTTATCATTATCCCCAGCTACTGAGTATGCAGTCATGGTTTAAAATATTCAGATCTCATAGAAGTACTTAGCTCTTAGTCACTCCACATCATGAAATATCCGTTATTCATGATTTAGTCTCATGATTTAGAAGCCAATCTGTTAGTAGGTGATTTATCCAGAGCCACTTGGATCTGGCTGACTAAATCCTAAAATCAGTCCTTCTGAAATTATAGATGTTTATTCTGAGACCATCCGTGTTGTGACTCACTAATATACACGTCGTCTGTTCCTCAGAAAGTCTGAGTGATGTATAAAGAGCCACTTTTGCAGGTGGACAACTCATTTCTTTAAGGTTTTTAATTAAAAGAGTAGAAGATTCCTTATTCCCTAAAAACCAAACTTTGAATAATTGAAAATGTATAACATTAAGGACTGCCAGCACCATGTATGCACCAGCAGGCTCTGATTGCTCTCACCAGCCTGTAACCATCTTCCCCTGTGATCCTCCTGCCCAGCCTCTCCCCACCTCTTCTTCACCCTTGGGCTGCCCTGGTCACAGGAGCACAGCCTGATCATTAACTTTGTGTTTCCCTGCAAGAAGGCAGTACCCAAAGCCTGGGGGCAAGAACCTGCTCTGCAGTTTGGTGAGGAGGGGCAGGCCTAGGGGCTGCCGCCACCAATGCCACCTGGGGATCATAATCCCAACACAGCCATGCTAAGCATGACATCCACAAATCATGGCCCTACCCTTACCACTGCACTGCCTCCATGCTGAGCTCCCTGCAGCCCTGGACCATGTCTCCTCCCCAGCCACGCAACCCTTTTCAGCAACGCTCCCAGCTGCATGCTGTGACTTTGCCAGCACCTTTGAGAAGAAGGCGGGGGAAACACCTTCACACACAGGACCATTGTATTGACTGGCTCTCAGGAAAGGATGTGCCCTTTGGGTTAATCTGTGACTTGTTGCAGGCTATATTAGCAGCTCTTGAGGGTGAGCGAGCGGCTGCGTGGGGTTTATTTGCTGGCTGGGGTTAAACCACAACAATGTAGTAAACCAAATGTATTTGCTTGAATAAAAAGAGCAAGAAAACACAAGGAAACTAAGCTATCTCACCACTTTTGTTCATGGAACTCGTATTTTATCCACTCGGTACTCAAGGTGTACTGCCACCATCAGATCAATCCAACAACCATAGGGGCTGCCACGGAAAGAATGACTACCCCTCCTGTTTCTTTGTCTTCCTTTATGGCAGCAGCAGCTTTTGTGCAGCCATGCAGTGAACTGAGCTTAGTTTCCTTGTGTTTTCTTGCAGATCCTCAGTCTCACAGTGACAGGAGGGAATACCGGGGAATGAGTTGTTGTGGTAAGGAAAGGTTTAAATTATATATAGATGGCAGGGAGCATCTCCAGTGATTTGGACCAAAAGGAGGACCAGATGCTCAAACGATGTAAATCAATGTAGTTCTTTTCAAAGAAGTGAAGATCTTCATACTAACTAGAGGTTCAGGTTAAATTTTCACTGCTCAGATCAACCAGCCTAACCCAGACAAGCAGTACATTTCAGAACTGGTTATTATTAAATTGAAATACATCATTGGTTATCAATTCGTGCGTAGCTAACAGATGGCTGCATAACTTGTCTTAATCTCAGCTGCATAATTTATCTTAATCTCAATGTATTCTAAATTTCTTTGCTGTAATGATTGCTTTGTCTGTTAAAGCTGCAAGGTATTTGGAACAAGGATGTTTTTATAACCTGGATATGCAGAAAGCTAGACATATTTTGGAATTTGAAATATTTTTAAATCAAGAACTCTGATGTGAAAAATAAAAATGCCTTAGAATATATTAAAAGAGGCTCTGTCTTCTGCATGCAAGCTCAGTGTAAGAAACCTCTTCTGAACACTGAGTTTATCCCAACTACACATAACATCACTGATTTTGGATTTGGGAATACTGAGGAAGTTAAATAGGTCATCAAATGCTGTTATTTTCTACATTAGTCCTGTAACTCAAGAATACTTTGTCCTCAAAAGAATTGATCAAAATAAAAAATTGCAAAATCTGAGAAATTAGCCTCCTGAGACTACGATATGAATTAATAATGTCCTTGTTGTATCAAATGTCTGTGAGATGGTCTGATTTTATATCAACACTTCTTAAGACTGCTTTAAATAAGCAAACACCAGAGAAGATTAATATACAAGATAAAATAAAAATATTAATTAAAAACATAAGGTGAAACATTATTTATGAACTTTCCTAAACTTAAGTCAACAGTGATTATAAGCATCTGACATAAATTATACATGCAACATCACACAGTCAATCTGAAACTGTAGTATTTAAAAGTGCATCTAGAAATAGCTTGAAAGAGTGAATAAACTTTACACGTCAGCATGCCTTCTGGTTAGGAGCCAAAAGTCATATCTTGGAAGAATAATTCAATTTCATTGTCTAAGAACTGGTGCTACTTAGTCAGCTTTCTCTGATTAGGTGAAAAAGAAAACCCAATAGAATATAACAGTTATAGTCAGTAGTAATGAATATAAATTGAAACTCAGCTGAGTGTTTAGTGGTTAAACTAAAGTACAACAGTGGAGTAGAAGAACCTTTTGGAGTATAGGAACTGGTAGATAAAAACCTTTGGTGGTATTTCTTTTTCTTTTTTTTTTTGCATTCACAAATATCATTAAGGAAAGAGAGGACTATCTTGAATTAAAGTTCAGAAAATCTGTCAATTTTCTCAGAAGTACAAAAAGCTGCACAACTGAACACCACAAGGTATTATGGAAGACAAGAGCTCAGTAGTATTAAGAAAAGGCTGCAATAATGAAAACAGGGTGTTCTCTTTTCGTTTTCTATGGTGCAGTGAGCACCAGATATCCTCAAAGGCTGATCTTATAAGGCTAACCCCCACAACTTCTCTATGCCACAGAAAATCCCTAAATAATTACCTAGGGTTTGATAGTCTTTGTACTGAGTTTCCATGATGACAATGGAATTTGAATTCATTGTTAAAAAGGAGAATTCAGTTGAGTGCTATGCAGACATGGATTTAAATATGTGCTTATGAATTTGCCATGGACAATAACCATGCAATGAGTTATACACAAGAAAAAGCTAGTTAGTATTCTCTCTGAGTCATACAGAACAATTTTTATTTTTATCCATAACTGTTTTCAGGATGGCTTTTTCACCTTTCGTCATGGAGGATAATTGTCTTTCTGGATAGGAAAGATATATGAAACACATTCAACATTTAACACCAAATATCACATAAATATTAGGAAGAACAGGAAATAGGGAAACTTTGTAGACAGCTGCACAAATGTTGCAAGACAGTCATGGCAGGCCCAAGACAAAAATATAGGATGCAAAGGCTCTAAGAAGTTATAACTCAAAGATGCTGAGCTCTGCCTGCTAGCTAGTTTTATTAGCCCTTCTGACAACAGCAACAAGGGCTACAAAACACATGATATTTACAGAAGAACATTGCCTTGGAATGGATACAAGCATAACCCTGACAAAGACACAGAAGCTATATAAAGATTAATAGTCATTAAGGGGATAAAGAGAGATGTGTATACAGTGAATAAAATTAAAACAAGTGCATGGAAAATGAAACATGATATTAAATAGAGCATCAAAATCTGACAAACTGATGACAATAACTATGGATAAAGAACAATGAAGAAAACACAGCTGAGAAGAAATATTTAGAATGTCTAGAAATGTTAAAAGGTAAAAGATTTGAAAAAGACAATGTTCCTATAACTGTAGTATGTCTGCACAGTGTGATGCGGAGAGAGGATTTACCTTTCTTTTTGTTAACATGGGCCAAAAAACTGGAACAAGCTTAGTATGTAAATGACAGATATTGAAACAGAGAAAATACTGCAGTTTGAAACTGCTGTGACCATGAGAGTTGTTATGATTCTTTTAAAGACATTCTTGGAAGCCAAAGTTCTGCCCCATGAAACAGCAGCCCAGCATGTGCTTCACCTGCTGCATCATCTGTCTGAATTGCGGGCAGCAGTGCCGAAAGAGAACAGACTTCACAAGACTTCATGGAGGCAAAGAGCAGAACAAGATAAGACCTTTATGAATGCAGTTTCTATATCGCATTGCTAACTAAGTGGCATTTCTCTAGTGAGTGCAGTATGTACTTTCTGAGGTTGTACAGGGGAAACCACATTTTCATAATTGTTTTTAAGTAAGACATTTTTTTTTCAGTTATATAATTGCCCTTCCATGTCTGTCACTTATCACAGATGACTGAAGTTAGGTAATATGTTTTGTTCCTTCTTTTCACCTGATAGCTTTTCAAACAAGAAGACATATGAGGTCAAGAATGATATTGAATAATGCCATAGAGCTTTGCAATCTTGAACATGTTAGATTAGAAAGTAGTGTTTCATGCTAGCAAGCAGATAAAAGTTGGCTTATTCAGTGACTACAAAGAACCAACTTAGGACCTAACTTTGTTTAAAAGCTTCTTCTCTCAAAGGGAAACTAAAAATCAGGGAATTAAAAATGCTATTTATGAGAAGTTTCTCAAACATAACTTCAACATATGCTTAATGAAACATCATCTCTGTTTTCAGACGTCTGAGATATTAAGGTTGGCTATTTCAATAGCTGCAAAAATGATTTTATAATTATTTTTGGGATTACATTCTTTTTGCACAGGTACTTTTAAAGTCAACTACTCATCTCATACACACTTTTTTTTTCATGTTCTTTACAGAAGAAAGAATTGAAGCTTCAGCAAGAAAACCTTTCCTATACATAAATCTTTTTAGCTAAGAAAACAATATCATTTGGCTGGTTGTAAAAAATATGAATTATAATTACCACAACGTTAGGTCCCTGTGCCCCCTTCAATTTGCTAGTGCAGTTAATTTACTTCAAACTTGTTGCAATGGTGCAATGGAAAAGTGTATAGGTGTAAGTGGTGAAAACCATTATAAATCCTGCTCTTTCAAACCACAGAGACATGCAAGATTGAAAATAGTATTTGTGATTCAGCTTTTTGCTGAAGTGCAGTCTGGCAGTTAAGGACTGTTCATAAATGAAGACTACACCCAGAATGCCCTGAGTGTTCTTCACGTGTACACTGTACCCTCAACTCATTTTTTCCAGAAGTAAGCTTAATTCCACAAAGATGATGGTTTTTTTTTGAAAAAACCTTCTATGTAAAATAATAAGCATGCATTAAATTAGTATCTAATGAGAGATCTCTGTTCTGTGTTTGGTCATGTTAGAATTTCTATTTCAACACATGAAAGGATCATTTATTTTCACTTACTTTTTGTTTATTCTGGAACACTTAGAATATTGATAATAGCTGAGAAATGACAGCAAATGAGATGAGAGCAAAACCACCCCCAGCTGAGGGTTGCAAGCTTTGCTAGTTTTCAGTAGAGCTTATTAGATTGCTAATTAACATAAAGCGATGGGTAAAGAGTGCTCAGAGGTTACTTGTTTTCCAAGGTGTTGGCTAAAACATTCCCAGTTCCTAGAACAACTAAAAAGCTGGGTTCAATAGTAGTCCTAAGTGCATAAAACAAGAAGGCAGAATTGAGAAATCTGAATTCAAAATCCAAATTCTCAAGTCTCAGTTTATCTGTCATCTAAGACTAAAGTAATCAAATTCAGTAGGTCACTGGTGAATATTCCCCACGCACCTGAGTTTCTGTCTATGTTTACCCTACTCCGAGCAGCACCCTGCCTATCTATGGCCTTTAGAAAATAGTTACGAGGAGTACAATCTAGAAGGCTCATTTTGTGCCACCTATTTTTGTTAGGCTCAAAATCTTGTTATTGCCAAAAGGCAGCCAAGAATTAATTGGTAGCCTAAGTAAAATCTTAATATTCTAATGAAATTACAAGTTATTGTAACTCCAATTACAATAACACTAACATTCTTATGCCAACTTAATACAGGAAAGTCTCATTAATAATACCTTCAAGTTTGTTATACAAAAAATCTTAGGAACACTTACCCCTTTCCTCTGATGTTATGACCAGCTCCTGAAACCCCTCTGAGTGCAGGCAGTACTGAAGAAATCTCAAAGTATTACTACTCACAGGACATTTAGGTCCACTCAGGGCTACAGTAACACCTCTGATTTCAGCTTAGATTTCACTAAAAGTTGGTGCAACTTCAGCTCTTATATAACGGTAATACTTCATATGGAACACTGCAGCTGCTAAGTCAGTGAGTACTTTTGAAATTCTTCCCTTCCTTTTTTCTAAAGGATAGAGTAGAGTACAAGCAATAATATTTTCAATAACAAATCACTCAAACAGCATATTTTTGTGTTTTACTGTAATACCCAGCTTTGACCTCACTCTCTCTAAGACTGAGTGGTCATACAGCTTTTCTGTTATCTCAGAAGTGAACTTTCTCTCGCCAACATGACAGATTTCACAGTTCATTTTCTGCCCTAATGCTAGTGTTCACTGGGAGATGAGGTAGGAAATATATTCAAATGAAATTATTTTATTATGATTTAATTACACAGACATCAAAATACAAACAAGATCTAAATATAATTTTGCAAAACAATCATAATATAATTAGATTGTTCCCACTTGCATCAAGTAAAAAAATGAAACCACAGCATTTTTGCTCTTTATTTTTAAGGTCTTTTGAATTGTACAAAAACAGTGAACCTATATCCTATAGATACTGTATTGATTAGACACTTAAATATCATGGCTCACTCCTGAAAGTTGCAGAGCACATGCAAATAGTTGAGTTAATTCAGGAAGAATACAGAACTTATGAACCTTTGTGAACCCTAGGAATTCTACCTAAATTGAAGCTCAAAAAACATGTGAAACTGATTTTTCATTTCAGTAAAGACAGGAATGAATCCAGTTTGCTAATGCAACATTGTAAAGCTCTGACTCATCATGCTAACAGAGAACATCTGATCTTGTCCCTTATTGGCTGCCCAAGAGCCATATTATAAAAGTTCAAAGCTTGCAAAAATCCCCAGTTTAATTTTGGCTGTGTACCTGCTCCCCCTACTTCTAAACCATATCTGTGTAAAACACAAGCCAGGGGAGAAGAAATAGATGATGTAGTCTCTGAAGCATAACCTTAACTTATGCAGAAATGCCTATGCAAAGTCAAACAACATTATAGATATCTTTTGTAACCCAAAACAGCAGTTGTTGCCCAACTCACAGCTCCCCAAATACAGTAAGAACAATTAAATGTCCTAGAAGGACTAAAATGTCATCACCATGGAAGGTACAAGTCGTCTCTCAGGTATTTTTTTCACATGTTGTTCTCATTTCAGCTGGGTTAGAGTTAATTTTCTTCCTAGTAGCTGGTATAGTGCTGTGTTTTGGATTTAGTATGAGAAGAATGTTGATAACACAGGGATGTTTTAGTTGTTACTAAGTAGTGTTTACGCTAGTCAAGGACTAGGACTTTTCAGCTTCCCATGCTCTGCCAAGTGCACAAGAAGTTGGGAGGGAGCATAGCCAGGACAGCTGATCCAACTGGCTAACGGGGTATTCCATACCAAATGACATCATGCTCAGTATATAAGCTGGGGGGGGTTGGCCAGGGAGCAGTGACCGCTGCTCAGGAGCTGGCTGGGCATCAGTCGGTGGGTGGTGAGCAATTGAATTGTGCGTCACTTGTTTTGGGTATTCTATTATTATTATTATTATTATTATTATTATTATTATTATTATTATTATTTTCCCTTTCTTTCCTGTTCTATTAAACTGTCTTTATCTCAATCCATGAATTTTATTTTTTTACTCCGATTTTCTTCCCCATACAACTGTGGGGGCGGGGAGTGAGTGAGCAGCTGTGTGGTATTTAGCTGCTGGCTGGGACTAAATCACATGTGTATAACTGTGTTTCTAGGAAGTCTTCCCCAGTATGTCTAGACTTTTCCATTTTTCAGAAAGCTCCTAAAAATATATTTTGTGATTAAACCATTGTTTTTGGTAAATGAACACAAATTCAGCATTAAAAAATGTCTTGAGCCTCTCAATACTTTGTTAGCTGCACATTGATCTTATGCAGTGTGATGGAATGATTAACTGACTTATCATCTCATATTATTTCGTAGAGGTACTTATTAATAATAGGGTTTGTTATCAGCACAGTATTTGATACTATGTTCAATAAAGCTATTCAAAACTGAAAGGCAAATTCTTGGATCCTGAGCAGTCACCCAATCTATAAACATATATGAGTAGGAGCAAGTGAAGGTTTGGGGAATGACACCTTTTTTTCTATTATACACATGGAAATTATACTGTGAAGATATACAAGATGCTTCCTCTTTCCTGAATTTGCCTTTTATAGATTACTGAAAGAACATACAAGCAAGCCTATGTAGTTGACAGAACCATTACTACTTTAAAGAGAAATATCTTATGCCTATAACAGTAGCAGCAGGAAGGAGCTACCAGTCTGGTTAGTCTAGCTATAAACTTGGAACCAGCTTCACAGGTGATTTATATACAGAACACCTATGATTTGTAGCTAAAACAGGGGCTGTTTCCAGGCCATGGTAACACCAAAGGGAAATATGTCACAGTGACCTCAGGATAGAGGATTGCTCTGTGAGGATTAAACCTACTATTCTTTCTAGCATACTGAATCACTGAACTGGTTAAAGCTATGAAGGTTGTTTGGAGACAGAGTAAGCAGAAGTCCTCTATCAAGGTCAATATTGTTCATGAGAGAAACATGTTGTTTGACTCTACCAGCAACATTTGAAATGCCTGCTCCTGCTTTCCTTGTCAAAGTAGGGCAACCATCCTTGTCATTAACCACACCAGTCCTAGCAATTGCCAATAAGAGACCAACTTTGGGACCCAGAGCTCTGGTCCAGCCCTTGTGTTGACTGAGAACTATAGTCCCAGGAATGAAAGATCCTGAAGGTTTCAAGGACAAGCTGTTCAAACCCTTCATTCTTCCGGTTTTGAAGCCATAATCTATCACATTGTGATTCAGCATTCAGGTTAATTTGGTTTTAAAAAAGGGTGTCATAAAGAGTTTGCTATATCCTGAATCGAAAAAGAGTGCCACCCAATTTAAGAAGCACCTCAGACTTTAAAGAGCTGATATTCAGAGTTACTGCTGGAAGACATGAGACTGAGTCAAAAGTCAGCACTGTTCTAAAAGCACTTTGTCTACTTAAGACTTAGGAGGAAGCGTAAAATAAAAATGGGTGGAGTTGGGTAAAAGTAAAGTAGGATAACAGTGATTTTTAAAGACTGAAGTGTGATAATAGTGACATTTCCGTTAAATAAAATCATCTGAGCTTTCTGTACTTCTTCAGTTCCTTACAACATACTCATTTGAAAGCTCTCGGTACTCTCCTTTTGTCAGACTGAAGTCAGAACAGATGACTCACATCCTGCACTAGGAACACCGTTTAGTATAAAACAGGTTATCTTCACTAGTGAGGTGTAAAGGTTTTTTCCTTTAATCTTTTCATTTAAGATTAACTCAAACAATACTTCCCAGCTTTAACGACCTGAAACCCACATCCTATACCAGCATGAGGTTCTGATAAGATGATTCCATCATACACACATAGCTCGTTAATTATAATTCAACTTCAGTCTTTGCCTTGATTTGGCCATCATATTGTTTTATTCTACACATTCCTGTGATGATTCAGTAGTTTTAATCTCAGCATCATGTTCCTTTTATCTTTTTTTAATTTATTTTTACTTATTACTCTAATAAAACACATAAACCAATTCAAATTTCCAATTCCCGATGTGGGACCACAGTTCTGAGGACTAAGGTGAATTAGGAGAATTATCTGATTGTCACTTGGCCCTCTTCCTAAATTAAACCTGCTATTCCTCACAGCTGGGTTTTAGATGATTAGACATTCAGATTGCTACCAGGCTGAGCTCTAAATATTGCAAGTCGATGAATGTCTTCAGCTCCCACTTCCCACCTTTTCTGCTGCAAAATGAAGAAATATCAATTCTATTTAACAACAACAAAAGAAAAGCTTGAAGAAAATTTGTTTACAAATTTGTTTACAAAGGAATGCGAGGAGAAGAAGGAGCAAGTCCCATACCAGACTAATTGGTATCACAAAGAAGAGAACTCTCACAGCATGCTGAAGACCTAGGTTCAAGACCTTTAACTGCTTCAAGCAGAGCTCTTCTCATTCAGACTCTCACTTATGATGTGTATATTCAATAGCTCAAATAGGCCAGGAGGAGGGAGAAAGATGAACAGGCAGATGGGTGGATTCAGAGGCCTGGTGAAAGGGCACTCATTATTTTTTGACAAATTCTTTTGCAAAGGCTCCTTGTTTCAAGCACACTTTCGTGCAAAGGTACAAGTACCACCACCCAGCCACTGACATCCTGCTGCCAGGTGGCTGAAGAGAGGTAGCATGTGCTATCAGGCCCGAAGAGCTGGCCTTTCTACATGGTCGTGTTAGACTATTAACCTCATGGTGGTGTCACTGCTTTTAAGTTTTGTATGTCTCCTGTGTGTGTCGTGACTGTGTCCAAAAAGTCTGACCCAAAAATGTCAGACTACAGCTACTGGCACCACAGTACTACAGGCAATGTCCAGGAAAGCCTGGCTCCTGCTCCTGCCTGTGCAGCCCATGGAGGGGACCATGGGAGGCGCATGCAGGTTCTGTGGCAGAGAGGTGGGGTCACGCAGCTCCTTCTCATATTAACTCATATTATCTGTGAGAGGGGAAGCGTTAGGGAATGAGTGCAGAAGGGCAAGACTCGATCTGTAGCTACACTAGCAAGATAACAACATGAGAAATTGCAAGCCATTACAGAGAGCAGAGAGGAGTGCAGCAGCTGGCCAACCTTGACCGGTGTCTGCACTAACAAGACAGCAACACGAGAAATGGCAGAAATGGGAAACATTAAAGATAGCAAAGTGGGGTTGTAGCTTCACAGAGTTGCTGACCCAAGGCAGTAATTACCAGGGCAACCATGCCACACATGCTGAATAAGGGTGTAAAATTAGAATAAACAGGGGATGGGGTGTTTATTTGGGAAGGCAAGAGGATGTTAAAGAGCAAGAACTTGGGAAAAGAAAAAGAGGAAAAGGGAATTTAAGGGGTAGCAAGCCATGTGATTTTGGGCTATCCAGGGACTGTCAGGCAGCATGATGCCTAATCAGCACAGTGGAACAGGACAATGGAACCCCTTGTGACTGTAGATGCATCTGATTATGCCCCCGGGGAGGTGGAGGGGGTGTGGGTACTTTCCCTAATGTCAAAAAGGGAACACCTGGTAGGGATGGACTGGACTCCCTGATCACCTTTGCTATGAGTGATGATAGCTAACAGTGCAGGGGAGGGCATTTTCACATCCACGGAAAATTTACTGGTGAGGTAAGGAAATAAAATACAAATGTAAAGACAAGGGAAGATGGAGGTGTGAAAGACATGGGTTTTAAGACTTACACATATCACTCCAAAGGGTATTGATCTAGCCATAATCCTCAGTAATAACCATAGAAACATAAAGGAAGTAAGCTAAGCAAGTTTAAGTTAACAAATAAATAACAAAGATTAATTCTTAACAGGATTTCAATATTTCCCACTCTTCACCATCACCTCTGAAATCCCAGAAGATTCAAAAACCACTACAGAAGGTTAATATAGAATTGTATAATCAATCATCTTATGTCCATAATTGTCACCAAACATCCTTCAACTTCTCAAATGTAGTGCTAGCTCCTGGAATGACAATCTTTCCTGAAGAATCAGTGGCATAACACAGCCCCTTTCTAGGCTAAAAAGTAATTTGCTCTCCTGACCATTGTCTATGTATTATTTTTTGTCTGGACAGATTCTAAGGGTAGTCCACATTAATGGCTAAGTGACAAAGAAGAAAACATATTTATGACTTGCTTATTTATAGTCCGATCTATAGCAAAAAAAAACCCAGGGAGAATATATAAAGAGAGGTATGAGGACAGGGCAACAAAGAGAAAAAGTCTACTGTTTTAGAAAGACTCAGAGACATCAAGGAAGTACACTTTTACCAAAGTATTCTGTAAAATAAAGAAACATCTTTTAATTTTGTCTATTAAAATCCTAATGACACGTTAGATGGAAGTTTGACTACTTTAAGCATATCCTAGGATCTCAAAAAATCCGTTAATTAACTTTCCTTGCAAAGAGGATATATGTTCATGATGCTTTGGGGAAAGAGTTCTAGCTCTGAAGTCTACTTTCCTTCCATGCAATACAGCTGGCCCAGGGCAGTATCAGATTAAAACCTGTGTGTGAACAGCAATGTAGAAATTTCCAAAGACAATTGTCAAAGGAAAAGAAGGACTGAGTTACTCACAATGTAAGTTTATGGTGTTACCTGATGTGTTACATACGATTCAGTTTAAAAAAAAAAAAAGATTAATTTAATGCCTCAAGAAAAATACCCTACACAGAAAGGAAGACAAAAAAAAAAGGGAGGCAATATGATGAAAGAGCTGGTGGAGCCTTTGTGACTGAACCAGGGAAATGTCTGGCTGAAGGAAGAGGTAAGGATTAGGGGAGGAGCTTGAAGACAAAGCCTGGTGAGACAAGGTTAAATCCACTGGCAACAGTGAGTAAATCAAAAGACGAAAGTTAAATTAAATGGCAGAGCGAGTTAATGAAATGGCAGCAGTGAATTAAAAACAGGCCAAAACCCAAAAGGCAGCAATGGAGAAGTTAATCAAATGGCAACAGTGAGGTGAAAAGTGGCAGAGTTAATTAATGGCAGCACAACTCAGACAGATAGTCAAATGGCAGGAAAAGATTAAAAACTGGCAATGCTTATCAGCAGCAGATGATATGTAGACTGTGTGGAGAATCCAGAAGATGGCTTTTGTACAAATGCTGCAATATCCTTTTATAGGAGGCTAGGAAGTGTCTTCCCTGGAGCCCAGCACAGCTTGGAGGAGCCAGAGACGGCTGCAGCTCTGCACCTGCTGGGGCTGTGCACCGCAGTCCGCCCAGGAGATAGGACGCAAACACAGATCTGCTGTGGGGGCTTGGTGCTTATGCCCCCAGGGGACAGGAGAGGTGAGAGGGTGAACTCACTCTCCTGGGCACCATTTTAGAAGGGACTGTAGTGCTGCAAGGAAGACCTGTCTCAGCCTACCTCATGAAGCGAGGCTGTGCTTATTTATACAGCACTTTATTGCTAGTAGAAAAAGGACCATGAGTCTTCATGGAGTATGCAGCAACCAAGGTTGTATTTGCTTCCAGGAGATTAGACTGATGTGTACCACACACTAACTACACAAACCACTGTAATAATATGCAAATAACAATTAAAGAGAGGTTTAGTTAACTATTATTTGTTCATTCATTCATTCTGTGACCCACATGAGACTAAACAACACCTCAGAGTGGTCCCTTCCATATTTTGGCTATAGCTGACTGTGTTCCTAAAATATCCAGACAACTCCTTATGGGAGGAAAAATAACATCAAATAGCATTTCTGATTTGGAACCGAGTTCTTTGAAAAACAATGATGTATTCCTTATTTTCCCCCTGTTTTTTAATCTGGTTACTAATGTATAGCCTTCTCATCTAGCCTGTGAGAACTTAATTTCTATAAGAGCCATTGGTGAAAAATTTTGAAAGCCTGTTGAAAGGCCAAGTACACTAAAGCTACTGTATCATTCCTATCAGCGTGCTTTTGACTACAGTAAAAACCATTAAGAGACTTGCGGGCAATGACTCACTCTACAAAAAGCACATTTGTTGTTCCCAGCCTGTTGAATTATTTATATTTCCATTCATTGTTTTTTATAGTTTCCACCAACTTGCTTGAAACCATAACAGTTGCACAAGAAAAACCAACAGAGCTGTAGTACACTAACAGGGGGTTGCAGTCAAGCAGGATATTATTACTCATCTCATGTTGTCCAACCTTTGCACCAGAAAGTGAGACAAAACATGGGATGATTTTTTTGAAGAAGAAAACTCTAATGTATCAGCAATGCATTAACTGTCATCTTCTGTGACTAAGTATGGGCTTCCTACACACCAAGAACTGCAGAAAGCCAAAGATACAGAATGAACATGGGAAAAAGAGATCTGGATTTTCTACCTAGTGAGGTCCCATGATGAATGGCTTGTTCCACTGCTAATGAAAATTAGCAGCTCCTTCTATGGAGAAACAAACCTACCAAAACCAGAAACAAAAATAGATACAGTGTATAGCTAAACATAAAGGTCAGCATCTCTAGTAAAATGAACCACTGAGACCAACATTTCCATTACAGATTGTGGCCTGGCCTTCCGTACTTTCTATTCAAGGGTGTGAACCTCGTCTATAAAACCACCAGTCAATCAGCACTTCGATATACACACTGCAGTGACCTTGTATGTATAGAAGAAGCACATACTCATCTACCACAAAGAAGTTTAATAAAATCTGGTCTAATTATAATGAACATTGTTGCAAACTATCCTCATTCAAGGTGACACGTTTGAGAAATGAGTGATGAGAGCAGACTGGAGTGGACGAGGGTCAGGGTCTGATCAGCTTTAGAACAGCCAGTAAAGACACACCTATTAACTCTACACCAGAAAGGCTTCAGAAAACAATAACAAAGGTCATAAGGATAGTAAAGATGAACCGGTTTAAAAGAGGTATGATAATCACGTGTCTAATTTGCCTTTTCCAGGATTCAGGGTATTATTGAACCACTGCTGTGCCAAGAAGAATCTTTACATTAAATCTTGTTCTGAGATTAAGAGATGACAGACAGTGCTTTAAAGTTACAAGTTCATACAGACAATTGTATTTGTATGACAGCACAGCTTCAGCTCCCCATCCTTTAACTTAAAAAAAAAAAAAAAAGTCTTAAAGTGTTACAGTGTAGGTCTGCTGTAAAATTAAAGAAAGCAAAAATTATTAACTGCACGTAATTAGGACTAGCATATCCTAGAGCTACCACAAATACAACAAAGTATGTCTCAGTTTTTCTAAAATGTCTGTAACTTTAAAAGAAAGCCATAAATCATAAGAGATTAGGTTGCAGAAATAGTACTTTTTTTTTTAACATGAGAAATTTCAGCTGTATTTTTTAGTTAAAAGAAGTCAGAGCTATTCTTAAGAATTTGTTTACACACAAGCAAAAAAGTGGCATGTTGATTAAGTAAAATATCTGGAAAATATTTATATAATTAAAGTATCTATTATTTTCTTAAAAACAACATGTGTCTGCTGCAATACTAATTACTGTTCATTCAACAAGAAGGAAAATCCCTTAGACATTCCTGACAACTGTGCTCAAACTATTATGCTAATAAAAATTAGACCTACACTTACAAGCTGCGACTACATCACTTCTAGTTTTGTGCCATGAAAATGAAACTTGAAGCTAATTTTTCAACATTCAGAAGCTTCAGGTAAGAGAGGAGGACTTGCTCACCTGGGTACAGATGATCCAGTGGAGCAAACTGCCATAGTTACCCAACCGCATGAGAACAATTTCAACAGCTGGGGACATGTCCCTTAGAGGTAAATACTGGAAAACACTAAAATGGTTTTGAAGACATAGCTTTCCCATGACATTTCACCATATTTGCATTAAGACAACACTTCAAAGCCTAGCGATGCTTCTTTTCAAAATAACTGCTGTATGCAAAAGCCACATGTAAACGAAAAAACATTTAGTGTTTGGCTGAGACTTGAGATCCACCACCTCTAGTGGAAACTGGGAATGAAAATAAGCTGTTCGGAGTAAACTTAACCCTTGCATATCATCCAGAGCTCATCATCTGTTTTCTGCAGTGTTCACTGTTGTTTTGTGTAAATTCATATTGAATCATAGATTGCATCGGAATTTCTGGGTATTCTTTATCCAGAGTGCCTGCCAGAGGGATGGTTGTGTGTAATGTATGGATGCAAGGGGAAAACTGGAAGTACATTCCCGGTGAATTTTGAGAGCTCAAGGAAAACAGCAAGTAGGAAGAGAGATGGAAAGACATAAAGCTTAGCGAAGACCTATTATTTAAATAAACCAACTGAAATGCAACGAAAACGTTCAGAAATGATCATAGGAGCCACTCAACGTGCAGACTTGAGAGTAGCAGACAGTAAAGCAGTGACAGAGAGTTAAATTTAGTCTGATAATGGTAACCTCGTCCAGCAGGAGAGTCACAAGGAAAAAACTCCCAGCACAAGGCTGAAGAAGAAAAAGCGGATGGATGTTTTACATTTATTGCATTTTCTCAGTCCCAAATTCACTATTTTTAGTGTACCGATTAAGTCTCACCTTATCTACACACATTTACTGTAAAACTTGTATATGTTGATGTTTATGAGTATAATGTAAAGTGTTCAAAAGCTCCACAAAAAGGCTATTTTAGTTCTGCTTGCTTTATACTACTCCAAGTAATAAAAATATTATTGCATCTATAATACTACATGTGATAGCAGCAGGGTGATCTTTTTTAAAAAAAATATATTTATATTCAGGATTTTTTTATGTCCCATATGGCTCTACACAATAAACTAATAAACGTTTTGTTTAAGCTCAAAGCCTGATTGGCTTTAAGAGAAAATAATGAGATGTGGCAGCTTATGTTCCCGAAAGTGAAAATTAGATTTTATGAAGGCATCCTCTTTGTTTTGAAGTCTAATATACTAACTACACTAAGGGGAAAATAAAGTCAGCCATGGACTTGTGTCAAAAGATGAAGGTTCTCTGAGCTGTTAATTAGTATTAATTTTTATTACAGTAAAGTCTTTTTAGACAGAGGTTTCATTAGTCTTGATTGTATTAGCTTTTTTGGGGGGCAGGCATTATGTTTTGTCCTATTCTTTCCTTTGACACAACACCTTGAAAATGAACTACATTGTTGTTTCTCATACAAACTCATGAAGTGAGCAATACAGTGAAATCAGTTTTCAGTATGATGATGGCACTTAAACTCCAGTCTTGAACATTCAGACTTGCTGCATAGTACGCGCATAAGCCTGAGATTATAATACATGGATTTTCATCTTGTGATTGACTACAACAACTTGGTTCCATTTATGCTAATGTGAGCTGGACATAACTCTTAAATGATTATTTTCACTTTCTTGTCTGTGAAATTGAGATTATACCCACTTATTTTAAGGCTTACTTGGAGAATGGAATGATAAAAACTTATCAGCACATTTGAAATGCGAAGAGTTTTCAATACATTTTTCCTATATATTATTTTTCATATTCAAGAAGAGTAAGGCCAGAGTGTAATAAGAACACATAATAAAACACTCTTCTTCCCTCATTCTGCCTCCCTAAAATTCCTCAGAAAAGAAAAGATGGAAAAGAAAAAGAAAAACCTATGTAACACTTAGTACATTGAAAGAAAATGCTGTTTAGTGTCAGTTAATAAAAAAATATGGAATCTCTTCATAATTACATTATCTACATAAGCTGGAATCCTTAGTACATTTGCACTTTAGAAGAATGATATACAGTACCTAAAACTATTTTTCCATTAATATATGTGACTATTTCTCTCTTTCCTCCTTCAGAAAAAATCTAAAACCTTTCAAGTACAAATCACCAAAAAAACAAACAAGAAGAGAGAATATGTCTAGGAAAGATTGATGGCTGAAAGTTTCTAGCATGACTTGCTGCAAAGAAACATGGGATTTCTAGGATGTGTGAATTCTAGCTGGTTACAGAAAAATTATGTGGGGGCAGTAGATACAGGGTACTTTGGTCAGAAAAACCTCCATATGTAATTCTATTAGTTGGCAGCCTGCAGCTGATGTAGCCGTATCTCTCTCCATTGTTGTTCTACGGCAGATAAATAAATTATCATTGCAGCAGAGTCATGTACCCTTAACACTAGTTACAGAGTCTGTCTTTTTCACGTCAATTAATATTTAGTTATACATAATACATGAGTAGAATTATAGGAAAGAAAAACACACAGACATGCATAATAAGAAAATACACAAGCATGCAGAATTGGCCAAAGGATTACTCTATATGCCTGTACCGTTTTTGCATCATGCAAAAGAGAAGAGCACACCTAACAGAGGCAGACCACAGCCTCTGTTGCTTGTGCAGCATAGAATCATAGAATCATAGAATCATACAGGTTGGAAAAGACCTCTAAGATCATCGTGTCCAACCGTCAACCCAACACACCATGCCCACTACACCATATCCCTAAGGGCCTCATCTACACGTCTTTTAAATACCTCCAGGGATGGTGACTCCACCACTTCCCTGGGCAGCCTGTTCCAAGGCCTGACCACTCTTTCAGTAAAGAAATTTTTCCTAATGTTCAATCTAAACCTCCCTTGGCGCAACTTGAGGCCATTTCCTCTCGTCCTATCGCTAGTTACTTGGGAGAAGCGACCAACACCCACCTCACTACAACCTCCTTTCAGGTAGTTGTAGAGCGCGATGAGGTCTCCCCTCAGCCTCCTCTTCTCCAGGCTAAACAACCCCAGTTCCCTCAGCCGCTCCTCATAAGACTTGTGCTCCAGGCCCTTCACCAGCTTCGTTGCCCTCCTCTGGACACGCTCCAGCACCTCCATGTCCTTCTTGTAGTGAGGGGCCCAAAACTGAACACAGTATACGAGGTGCGGCCTCACCAGTGCCGAGTACAGGGGCACGATCACCTCCCTGCTCCTGCTGGCCACACTATTTCTAATACAGGCCAGGATGCCGTTGGCCTTCTTGGCCACCTGAGCACACTGCCGGCTCATGTTCAGCCGGCTGTCAACCAGTACCCCCAGGTCCTTTTCCTCCGGGCAGCTTTCCAGCCACTCTTCCCCAAGCCTGTAGCGTTGCCTGGGGTTGTTGTGGCCGAAGTGCAGGACCCGGCACTTGGCCTTGTTGAATCTCATACAGTTGGCCTCAGCCCATCAATCCAGCCTGTCCAGGTCCCTCTGCAGAGCCTTCCTGCCCTCCAGCAGATCAACACTCCCGCCCAGCTTGGTGTCGTCTGCAAACTTACTGAGGGAGCACTCGATCCCCTCGTCCAGATCATTGATGAAGATATTGAACAGGACCGGCCCCAGTACTGAGCCCTGGGGAACACTGCTCGTGACCGGCCGCCAACTGGATTTAACTCCGTTCACCACAACTCTCTGGGCTCGGCCGTCCAGCCAGTTTTTTACCCAGCGAAGAGTGGACCTGTCTAGGCCGTGAGCCGCCAGCTTCTCTAGGAGAATGCTGTGGGAGACAGTGTCAAAGGCCTTACTGAAGGCCAAGTAGACCACATCCACTGCCTTTCCCTCATCCACTAGGCAGGTCACCTGGTCATAGAAGGAGATCAGGTTGGTCAAGCAGGACCTGCCTTCCATGAACCCGTGCTGGCTGGGCCTGATCCCCTGGTTGTCCCGCACATGGCTCGTGAGCGCCCTCAAAATGAACCGCTCCATGATCTTCCCCGGCACCGAGGTCAGGCTGACCGGTCTGTAGTTCCCCGGATCCTCCCTCCGGCCCTTCTTGTAGATGGGAGTCACATTGGCGAGCCTCCAGTCGTCCGGGACCTCCCCAGTTAACCAGGACTGCTGGTAAATGATGGAGAGCGGCTCGGGAAGCTCCTCCGCCAGCTCCCTCAGTACCCTCGGGTGGATCCCATCCAGCCCCATAGACTTGTGAGCGTCCAGGTGGCATAGCAGGTCATGAACTTCATCCTCTTGAATTATGGGGGGTTTATCCTGCTCGTCGTCCCTGTCTTCCAGCTCAGGGGGCTGAGTACCCTGAGGATAACCACTCTGACTACTAAAGACTGAGGCAAAGAAGGCGTTGAGTACCTCAGCCTTTTCCTCGTCCTTGGTGGCAACGTTCCCCCCCGCATCCAATAGGGGATGGAGATTCTCCTTGGCTCTCCTTTTGTCATTAACATACTTATAAAAGCATTTTTTGTTGTCTCTCACGACAGTGGCCAGGTTGAGTTCTAGCTGGGCTTTTGCCTTTGTAATTTCCTCTCTGCACGACCTAACGCGATCCCTGTACTCTTCCTGAGTTGCCTGACCCTTCCTCCACAAGTGATAAACTCTCCTTTTTTCCCTGAGTCCCAGCCAGAGCTCCCCGTTCAGCCAGGCCGGTCGCCTTCCCCGCCCGTTCTTCTTTCAACACATGGGGACAGCCCGCTCCTGTGCCTTTAAGACTTCCTTCTTGAAGAACGTCCAGCCTTCCTGGACCCCTTTGCCCTTCAGGGCTGTCTCCCAAGGGACCCTCTCGACCAATGTCCTGAGCAGGTCAAAGTCCGCCCGCCGGAAGTCCATGGTAGCGGTTTTGCTGGCCTCCCTCTTTACTTCACCAAGTATCGAAAATTCTACCATTTCATGGTCGCTAAGCCCAAGCCGGCCTCCGACCACCACATCCCCCACCAGCCCTTCTCTGTTCGTGAACAGCAGGTCAAGCAGTTTATAAGCCTCTTTCCTAGACCTCCTGGGAACAACTTCTGGGATTTTTGGAGGACTCTGGGAACACCTGAAGACCTCCAAAGTGCCTACATCTGCTGAGAGAGGATAGCTACAGGAGGCTGTGACCACTGGTGAGCTCCAGCAGCAGATGAGGCCGCTGAGGACTGTCTGTGTGCTTAGCAATGGTGGTGACACCCTGCAGGGCATGGTCCTTAGCACCCCTTGGAGCAGCAGCTGTGCCAGAGACCTTGGCTGTGCCAGAGACCTTGGCTCAGCTGAGCTCCTGAGGGAGGATGCAGCTCTCCAGGTTTAGAACTGCAGGAAGCCCATGGGGATATAACTGGAGTGAATCCAGCAAAGGGCCACTAAGGTAATTAAGAGATTGGAACATCTGATATACAAGGGGAGATTGGGACATTTGGGACTGTTCAGCCTGGAGCAGAACAGTACTTAAGGGGGATTTTATCAGTGGTTGAGCACTAGAACAGGTTGCCCAGAGATGTTGTTGAGTCTCCAAGTATGGACACAGTCCTGAGCAACATGCCGTGGCTGTCCCTGCTCTGAGCAGGGCGTTGGACCAGGTGATCTCCAGAGATACCTTCCTGCCTCAGCTACTCTGATTGTAAGAGACTCATAGAGTTTCCATTTCATCAAACTTTGGTCTGCTTTAGCACCCATATGAAACTCCTGTTGCCATCAGTCATAGGGATTATTTGTGTATTTCTCTTCAGTCATGAAAGTAAGAAATTATGAAATTCATTATGAAATAAAGAGAAAGCTATGTGAAAGCCAGCCAGAGTGGTACTTTCATGCAATGATACTAATCTGTATGGCATGAGGTGTGGGATAAGGGTTTTTAAAATCCAAAGCCTGCTGAACTAGTGTTGGGCCTGAGTTTATTTCAGTAAGCATCCATGCTCTTTGAGGTAGGCCCTGGAGCAAACCTCCCTTCCTCTGGGAGGTAGGTAATTTGTCCAGAAGTAAGCCCTGTAGTGAGCAAGTGTGAATGAAGCACAAACGATGTGGGGAACGAGAACCTTGGCAGAAATATGGAGCAAGGCAAATTGACAGTATGCACATACTCTCTCAGAAAGTAGGTTGCTGAAATGGATGTACAGAGACAGCCAAGCCACTTAAGGTTCAAATGGTCTAAAAAGACTTACATATGCCAGTATGATTTCAGACAGTTCAAGCTGCCATGGGGAAGGTTTGAAGAATGAAGCTCTTTGCATCACTTGGAACATAACTAAATTGCTGTAAATACCAGTGGCTAGTCCTTTGGGACTCACAGATTAGAAACAAAGTGCAGCAACCTAAACCCATGCCAGGAAGGAAACGCCCTTGCTGTACAAGATATTCTGCCATAGTTAACACTAGTGTAAGCTCTAGTATAGGGATTTCTTGGCAAGAAGTAAACAAAGAGTGTGATCAGTTAGAGGCAAAGAAGCTTGTGTCTGTGGGGGGAGCTCGTTACCCAAGATGTCAAGGAGGCAAAGAGTTCAAGCCAGTGAAGGCAAGAAGGAATGTGTAAAAATAAAAAAGGTGTTGTGACTACCATTTTAACAGTCATGAATGCAAATCTTACACCATTTTAATATAGCCTAATATATTACTTTCTATATTACATAGATAACTCCATTACTGCATTTTGAAAACCCTAACCATGTATTTTTATGTTAATCAGGTAACACAAATCACAATATAATTTTTTTAGGAGTTAACCTACTCTTGGGGTAGTATATTCAGTAACCCTTTCATTCACCAAAGTCTATGATTCAGCACTGTTTGGCCTGTAAATTCCTACATTGTGCTATTTCACATCCCTTCAGAAATGTGCCCTTGTCCACACTGTCACACAGAAAATGCAGCAATTCTTTAGTCCTCCTCTCAGCTGCCTTCCTTGATAGTTCATGGGTTTGCTGCAGAAAATATTCCTCTTCTCCCCTCATTTCTCCTTATTCTTCATTTTAGCTTTTTCCCCTGAAATTAATGATCTTCTGCCATTTAATCCATTTAATTTTATTTTCAACTTCACTGTCTACCATTAACCCAGATTCACAGATTACTTTATGTCTTTCTAGATCATCTCCCTTATTATTATTCAGTCTTTTGCTTTTTTGCCTTTGTGTCTTCACTTATTTCTTAACAATTTTTAGTTTACATCCAGATTATATATAGTGTTTTCTACAAAAAAATGAAAGCAGTTTTAACTTTGAGTTGGCTATTTTCATTGACACTTTCCTTTTAGCCTATCTGATTTTCCTCTATGGTAGTATCATGTTTATCCAAAACCAATGGGCAGTTAAATATCACAATATCTAATGTGGGTGTTGCAGAGAAATAAATTATGTTGATCACATAAGTACCAAAATGCCACGTCTTTCATAAGTTTGTCCAGTGAAAACTGGCCCAATCCGGACATTAAAAACTACTTTAATAATACACAAAGGATTTATATTAGTAGTTCAAATTACTGGTAAGCAAAATCCTGAGAGATTTCTTTCAAGAAAACAGACATGTATAGGTACAGACCTTAGTAATCAAGTGTTCATCATAATTTCTATTATAAATCCAGATTCTGGGCAACATATTCTACTTGCTTAAAATTAGATCAAGAAACTTGCACAATTTATACTACTTTTATTATACAGAGTTAAGCTCTGCTTGAGCTCAAGTGGAATTCTTAATATATTTTTGTCCTTTTCAAAAAAATTTACTTTTGATATAGAATTTAGAAAATTAAAGATTAATATTATCAAAATGAACACTTAAAATTAGCAATAAATTGTTTTTCATAGTGAGATAAAATGAATAGTTATAAATTAGCTACATAATTTTTTACACTTCAGTAAATAATTTGCCAATCAAAATGAAAACAGATTTTCACAAGTAGGACTAACACAAGATACAATATGTTATCATTACTGATGGAAATCGATAACACCATTTGATAGATGATGGGAAAATGTGAACTTGAGTTCAAACAAAGCTGGCAAACCTTGCCCCTGAAAGGGAAAAAACTGAAATTACCTATTTTGATTGTGCCATGAACACAGCCAGGTTCATACGTATGGAGGAGAGCTTACTCGATTCTGGAGGTTTACCAAAAGACTCACTAGAATGTTGTTAGTGTGGTTAATAGGAGACTATTTACTGTAGTGAAGCCTTCAGTAATCACTTACTGCATCTCTATTAAGAACAGTAACTATAATTGATAGTCCCCATTCTATTAAACCATCTATTTTTATATTTATATAATAGAGTTGAGTTGTGGTCTGGCTTCCCCTGGCAGGTATTAAGAGCAGTTCCTGAAGTTTAGGCGGCAAAATATAATCTACGCTCATTGAAAATATACTGAAAACTTCAGGAAGAACTTCAAGTTTGTAAGAGGATGTGTCTGTCTCAAACACTAGTAATGATGTCACCACAAAAATCAATCTTAATTAATGCCATGCTACTTTGCTCACTATATTCCTGAATATTTTTGTTCATTCCTATGCATGCTAATTTACCGAAGCCCTTCATAGAAGATTGTGAGTGATTAAGAGGGCAGCACTGAGACAATCATACAATAGTCTCAATACTTTTTTGTTAATATTTTGTCAAATACATCATCATCCTTATCTTTACCATTTTTCCTTATCTTTTCCACACTATGTGTGACAGTTCATTACTTTTACTATTTGTATCACACACTGATTGTTATTCAGACTTTGACATTTTTGTTATATGGAATTAGATAACCATCATTCTGTTTCAGACTTGTTCGGTTTTACCTTCTGAAATTCTTGTATCATGGTTTCATTAACAACGTAATTAAGTAACATGTCAACATGTTGGCCCTTATGCATTATTCATCATTTGTCAATCTATGATTTATCATAATGGCCTAGTGGGAGCTTTCAAACCACCTCATTTGATCAGCTTAATCAACTTGCTGCTGTAGATTAATGTTGCTATGTTAGTGAAAAGCATGCAATTGAAAAGTATATCAAGTTTTATTCCAAATTCTCTGTTATTATAAATTTGCATATGGACTGAACGTATGCATGTATATGTGTATAATTATCTTCATATCCACAGCAGGAATCAAATAGGACTTTTGAAAATTTAGCAGTACTGATTTGGGAAGAAAAAGAGAAACATTGGAGTATGTCCTAATTTCACACCAATCTCCCTTTGTCTAACATGCCAGGATCCTTTTCTGGAGTGTTACTATGGTGTACCACCTTATTCTGGCATATTTGGACTATTACTTGTGTGTAATGCTCATGTACCACCATAGAGTACACACGTATCATTGACACAGATGGTGTAGGCAAGATGGAGATTCAGTGTTGCTAGTGTACAAGCAAACAGCATATTGCTAGTTTTAATAAAAATGGTTTAAAAGACAATTGCTTAAAGTATTTCTGTAACAATGTCATCAATATGCAATTACCAGTTGTATGAGTTCCCTTTATATAATCTGAAACCATAAAGTCCTCTTTAAAAAAGAATCTGAGCTATCCCTCTTGAAATTTTTTTTCCTCCTAATCTCGGCACTTTAGCTCTTGTCCTCCTTGTAGGGTTAGTACTTTGCACAGAGTTCCATCTTTTGTTTCCAGTATTTGGTGTGATGTGTTTAAAACTTACAGTATGATGTAGCCTGCAGTAAAGATATCCATTTGATAGGTGAGAGCTTATTAGGGTCTCTAGAATCCAGATTTGCACATTGCTGAGGCTTTAAACTTGCTAAGCATTTGTTCTGAACAATGTTCATCCTGACCGGCTCAAAGTCAGGAAAAAAAGAATTAATTAACAAATTACATTTTAAAGGGAAAGGAAAATAACTTCTGTGAGATCGCATAACAACATATACAGCAATAGAAATAAACTTCTTTCCATGCAAACGCTGTATATATAGCACTACTTGGGTGAAAGCAGGGTAAATGGGTACTTTTCTGTATTTAATATTATAAAAAATGAGACTCTTCATTAATATGAAAATATTAAAAATAGTTATCTCTTTAAAATAATACCTACAGCAGTTTTCTGACAAGTTGAGCAGAGTGTTCCCAGAAAAACAAAACCAAAACCTTCTTCCATGACATCCCCTACAGCATCCTTGTGTGTGTCTGTGTGATTGAACATGATAGCTATCTTATGTACAAATTGTTCTAGACACACACCTGATGATGTTGGCAATATGCAGCAAAGAAAGATGACCAGCAAATGTCTCCAGAGAACTGGAAGGATATAATTCTAAACTCTGTGAACAATGCAGGGTCCTTATCATGATGAGAGCACAAATGAAGAGTAAGATTAACTACCTAGTGTGAGCCAGAGGTATATGAGTAAAACTAATTAAATAATTTTTTTTTTACAGAAAATAAGAGCCAGAGAAAATTCCTTCACTGTACTCAAGTGAAGAACTCAAAATACTGGGGTTATCCTCTGGATGTTTGCATGCATAATTTGAGAAGAGGAGGGCTTGCACCCAGGGTTTATGCTACTTTTGAAAAACATACAGTACACCTGATGGCAGACTTCTGGTGACTTGAAGAACTAGGTGATCCTTGGCTAGAATACTTTATGATCAATTATTGTCCATTTTGATCTAAAGGACCTATCAAGCGCTCTCTTAAGGCCTGAGCTGTGCAAAGAGACAAGAGAAAAACGAGAGGAAAATTAATAGCTCAGTAAAGTCCTCTTGAACCATATTTGAAACAGAGCTAAGGATAAGTTCTACAAATGTACTGTAGATAAGCAGTCAGATCATCAGGTACCAATTAGTGAAGAAAAGCAGCAGTTGTGTCTGATCTTTGCCCAAGAGTTCTGTTTGCCCTTGCAGTCCCTTTTATGCCCATGCACTAGTTTTCACTAATTGTTCAATCAATTGCTACTGCTCATTAACAACTCTTCTGGCTATTGGTATAACAATGAAGGTATTACACCAAGCTGTAAGCTCATTTTTTTATGACATAAATGTACATGGAGAGAAAATGGCAAGCGCTTATCACAATCTTGTAATAGAAGCAAGCTAAGGTCACATTACTTCCTCTCCCTTTAAAATGTGCAATGAAAGAGTTTGAATTACAGTTACCTAAATGACCTTAATTCTACAGTTTTCCAGGTTCAAAGTGCTTGATCTCTCTACTTAGTCTATAAAACATATGTACATGTACATATATATATATACATATACACTTGTGCATATATTTGTGTAAGAATTCACATCAGAATGTTTCATAAGATATTCAAACATACTAAGTGGCCTGTAACCATTCCCTCCTCTTTGCGTTTGAAGTAATTAAGAGATTTCACGTTCTGATCACTGTGAAGTGCTAATGACTTTTTTAAAACATTCGTCACCAACAGAGTTAATCATATGGCACACTGGTTTTATAAAATTGGGGTAAGATGTTGAATAAATCTGTATATTTAATACCATATTCTCCTCAAAGTTTGAGGAACCAGAGAAAATAGAATATTCAGGTGAGAAGAGGAAAAAGCCAGGAGAGTTGAAGTGTAACTAGATACTCACAAAGAGCATTATGGGTTTACTGCATGACTCCATATATCAATCTCTCAAACAAAATTTGTTCTGTGCATGCTGGATTACAATTCCATGTTTGTTTTTTTATTGTAATTTTTTTATAGCTTTATCTAATCATCTTTACTAGTAATTAATATTCTTCACCATATAGCTTCTAAAATGAGATTTTAAACTCCTTGGGGAAAGATCACAAACTTGATTTTTCTGTGTAAAGCATCTAGCAATCTTCTGTTCACTATAAGTTAGTGGATAAAATGTAGTTCTCTAAGCATCTTTGTTCCACAGAACAGACACTTGTTAATTCATCACACATTGAATAAAATTTATTTCAAAATTTAATATCAACCCCTCAAAAAAAATTTGTTTCACACAGACTTCTAGTAGCTGAATGCAATTTACTCTAAATGTGCTTAAAAAAGAGTTTCAGAAAGCCTCAGGATGTTTGAGTGCCATTGACTCCTAATGAATATGAACACAGGTAACTAACATCACTAAATTTTCAGACTACCTGGAAAGCCAAGGAATTAAATGGCTTATTCAAGAGTCCAAGGTGCCCATGCAGGTCTAAGCTGAGCTTAATGCACTATCTCCTTATTTCTTTCTACCTTTCCATAATTTTCTTCTGATTTTCACCTTCTCAGACTCTTGTTAACCCCTTATGTTTGATAGATTCTGAAATGTCCAAAAATATATTCCCTTTCCAAATTTAATATTTTGCATCAAAGCGTTATTCTGCATAATTTCTCCTCTGTTGTACTGACTAACAAACTCTATTTTTCCTAATCAAAATTACTATCCTAGAGCTAATGTTTAGTTTATATTATGAACTCTTTGAACTAGAAAGAAACTTGGTCTTTTAAGTGTCATGGTGACTTGCAGCAGCAGTAGTACAATATCAACTGACAGTCTAGGACATGAGAGATGAAAGCTATGTAGGGAGAAGCAGTTAGATGCCCTGCAGTCACTGAGAGTTTATTTCTGCCAGCCTAGCTATCACCGCACAGAACTAACCCTTCAGATTTTTGCAATAGAAAAATAAGAAACTACTCTCCCTAAAGCCATACACACACAACTGCTTTCTTAATGGCATGCAACAAACATCAGTATCTGTAAAGTAATAACATTTAATAACTGGAAATAATGTTTCATGTATTTATTTAGTTTCATGATACAGTATTTTAAAACACTCCTGAATTTTTCAAAATAACATGTCACTACACCATGCAAGTGGGAGATTTTCAAAATGGTACCTAGATCAGCACTTCAAATTTAGCAAGTATCTATTCTAATTTAAATGGGGAAAAAAAAAAAAAATCTCACTATGTTCTATTTCCTACCTAACTGAATGTGCAGTAAAGCATAAGGAGTAAATGTTATTTAACCATTTTCTACTTTTACAGCATTGTTTATCTGAGACATTCAAAGTATTATCATTAATAATTCAATAGCAGAAGAGAAGTGCATAATGATTAAAACTAAGTACATGGATGAAACCTTGCATATCTCATCTGGTATATTTATACCTTTTCTAGTTTTTAAATATCAGTCAGTGAAAATTAAAGGATAGGAGAGGTTTTTACAAAGAGATAATATTTAATATTAGCCTAGGCCAAAAAAACCCTGCCTAATTTTTCCAATTAGACCTATAAATACTACATAATTATTTTCATACAGATTTACAGAAAATTAAAATATTAATCTCTGGAAATACTTTTGACAAGCAAAATACATAATGTTCATTTTATGTAAGTATGTGAATAGTTTAATATAGAGCACTGATATTTACTTATTAACTGTTGTCTTTATCTGTTATTGTATTACAGAATTTTGGTTATATGTGTGTAACATTTGTAAGTACACAGTAAAAAAAGGTGTAAAGAATCAGTGCTTCTCAGTGCTCCAATATTAAAAAAAATCGCATAACCAAAACCACAAAAAAACCCCATTAAGTATCTTTTAATGGGGAAATTCATACTGCAGCTTTTTTTGAAGAACAAGCATTTAAATAACGTGCAAGATGAAATGAGCCTAAAACCTTTATTTCCCGATAGGCATAACAGAACCTGTCTCCAGTAGCTCCATATCTCCTTTGTGCTGGGGAGTCCGGCACTGGACCCACCACTCCAGATGTCTCTCATCAGTTCTAAGCAGAGGGGAAGGATCACCTCCCTCGATCTGCTGGCAACAGTACTTCTAATGCAGCCCAGAATACTCTTTATATCAGATAATGCTGACCATTTATCTAGAAAAGATAGTCATCAGCACCTAGACAGCATTATGCATTTATAAATAAAGGTTGGCACAACTGGAAAAAAAATACAGGAAGCTAATACACATCTTATGCAAAACGTTTTTATACCCTTTTCTACCTAGATATTATATTGAATAAATATTAATAGCTGTGATGATTTTCACACTGCAGGCAGCTCAGTGAATGAAGACATTATTGAAATAGAGGACAAACATACTTTTTTACAAATGTGAGAAAATCCCTTAAGAAGCTGAGAAATTGTAAAAGGTTTAAGAAACTGATTTAAAACTTACATCAACATACTAGTCTACCTCCACAGAAACACCGATTTGCAAGGAAGATATTAGCATATCACAGTTATAGTCTGTGTGTATTACAAAAACCAACTCCTGGTTCCCTGAACATCAGTTCACAAAAAAGTAGCCTTCCATTTTCTGCTTCTCTCATTAATTATTGTACTGGTCTTTTAAGTTTGTTTCCATAAATATACAAAGATAGCTACAGTGCTAAGACTGCTTTTGGGACAGACTTCAAATGTGGACTTATCTACAAGTCACAGAAGTCACCAAAGGTCTCACAGGTTTAGTGACTTGTCCTTGCCGCCCGTCCTCAGTGTGATCCTTCCCATTCCTGTGCCTTGGCTTCCCAACTATTATTGTACATGTTTTGTCCGGAGATTATAGAAATTAAGAGTAGGTTCTGTGTCATAAAGTGGATAACTGGGGAGAACTCTGAGCTAGTGCCAAAAAAAGTACTAATGGCAATAAGTACAGCAGAGTTGTATCAGTGTGGAGCTAATTATCTCTGCTGAGACACCCAGCTAATCAGCATAACTGTCAGGCCATGCTACTGTAGTTGTACAGCTTTTGCAAATTAAGCTACTGTGCCTGTCCGCAAACCACACTTGCTTGGACCTCTGTGGAAGGATGTCCTGGTTTCAGCTGGGATAGAGTTAATTTTCTTCCTAGTAGCTGGTATAGTGCTGTGTTTTGGATTTAGGATGAGAAGAACGTTGATAACACACTGATGTTTTAGTTGTTGCTAAGCAGTGTTTATGCTAAACAAGGACTTTTCAGCTTCTCATGCCCTGCCAGTGAGAAGCTGGGAGGGGGCACAGCCAGGACAGCTGACTCAAACTGGCCAAAATGATATTCCATACTATATGACGTCATGCTCAGTGTATAAACTGGGGGTAGTTGGCTGGAGGGGGTGTGTGGCGACTGCTGCTCAGAAACTGGCTGGGCATTGGTCAGCAGGTGGTGAGCAATTGCGTTGTGCATCACTTATTTTGTATATTCTTTTATCATCATCATCATCATCATCATTATTATTATTATTACTATTATTATTGTCCCTTCCTTTTCTGTCCTATTAAACTGTCTTTACCTCAACCCACGAATTTTACTGTTTGGTTTTTTTCCCCCCGATTCTCTCCCCGATCCCACTGGGAGGCAGGGAGTGAGCGAACAGCTGTGTGGTGTTTAGCTGCCTGCTGGGTTAAACCATGACAGTCCTTTTTGGCACCCAACGTGGGGCACGAAGGGTTGAGATAACGACAGATATGACCACAACATTTTAAACCAAATTTGTTATAAGCATTCATTATATTAGTTTAGTAGTCGCTGGTCACAATGTTGATTTATTTGCTCTCAAAGTTGTTGTATTTGTTCTCAAAGTTGTGTTATGTAACACCTTACTCACTGTATATATTTACGTGCTATCACCTCTGGGAGGTGGATTAAGGTTACCACTTTGCTGTACTATGTAACACTGACTTATGGTATCATAAAATTATTGGTAATGAGATAAATCTGGTGTTTGTACTCAGCATTGCTGTCACCTCTGTACTTTCAGAGCCATCTATCTGAAATTATTAATAATTACACTTTTTACTTTTTCTCCTCAGAGAGCTAACCTACAGGGGAGACACCTTCCTCCACCTTCCCCCACCCCCAGTGGGAGGACCACAGAGAATTATGCTGAGCTGCAAAGGCGTGTCTTGGAGCTCCTTAATGGTTCAGGATGCTTTGAGGAAATCAGAAGGAAGATGCTTTACTGCTACAATGGATTATTACAATTTATTTTTGAATGTAAGAAGGAGTTTTTCACGGCTTATTCTTGCAGTTTCAGTCAGCTCAGATTATATCTTTATTAACAAAAGGTCTGGGCTTTTCTTTCTGATGCAGCATACCCTGACTGAGTACTTAAGATTTAAATATCAGCTTTTCCATATTTTTAAAAAGAAAATTTCTTTCAATTCCACCTATCCATATGCTTGAGCCTAAAAATACTAGGCTGAAATTTCACCTGAACAATTTGCTTGAAATTTGAAAAAATTGCTCTACAGATGTCAGCTTTATTAGTCTGTTAAGGGTTCGATTTTATGAAACCAAATAAATGGTTGGGCAGTGGTACTTGGAATCAGAGCAAACCCTCTGTGCCCTTCAGACCTTTGAGATTAATGTTTTGACAAAGAACTCACTGCCACGAAATATATGCAAAAATATGCCAGGCATATATCCCCATGTGCAAAATGAAACACTAAATACTATTAAGCTCCGGGTTAGTAGTCCTGTCCTTGAAACAGACACAAGCATGACAAATTTGAGGACCATAGTTATTATATGTCAGCTACTCAAAGTTTCTTTGACTCTGACTTTGTTTGTCATTGCAAGTATATACCTGGGCCAGTTGTCTTCCCTGTTTGTGCTAATTACTGTCATTCTGCTGCTTTTTTGCAATTTTTAAGTAATCCCTAAGTTTGAATTAGATCTCTTTTCCATATGTGCTTTCCTATCAGCTATCATATGCAGAAGAGGAAAGATAATAATTCAAGGAGTTTAACTTATTTGTAAATAAAATACTCAGTTTGAGTTACCATTTTCATTTTTACCTAAACCATGTGACTTGGAGCATCTACTATGGCAACAACACAAACCTATAAGATGATTGATTTGTTTTCACAGAAAGCTTATTTTAAAATGTAATATGCATTAGTGTCATGGTTTAGCCCCAGACAGCAACTAAGCACCACAGTGGGATGGGAGAGAGAATCAGAAGAGTAAAAGTGAGAAAACTTGTGGGCTGAGATAAAGGCAGTTTAATAGGCAAAGAAAAAGTTGTGTGCGCAAGCAAAGCAAAACAAGGAATTCATTCACTACTTCCTATCGGCAGGCAGGTGTTCAGCCATCTCCAGGAAAGCAGGGCTACATCACGCATAATGGTTACTTGGGAAGACAAATGCCATCACTCTGAACATCCCCCACTTCCTCCTTCTTCCCCCAGCTTTATGTGCTGAGCATGATGACATAGGGTATGGAATATCCCTTTGGTCAGTTGGGGTCAGCTGTCCCAGCTGTGTCCCCTCCCAACTTCTTGTGCATCCCCAGCCTGCTCGCTGGTGGGGTGGTGTGGGAAGCAGAAAAGGCCTTCACTCTATGTAAGCACTGCTCAGCAGTAATGAAAACATCCCTGTGTTATCAACGCTGTTTTCAGCACAAATCCAAAACATAACCTTATACTATCTTCTATGAAGAAAATTAACTTTATCCCAGTCAAAACCAGCATAGTTAGGTTTGTTATTTGTAGTGATTTGTGACTTAATGAAGGCAACTCCAGAAGATGAAGCAGACACTGTGTGATTGATAGTGAATTATGTCAATGCATTACCACAAAAAGAAATGCTATCCGGCTTCATGTTACATGAAATGAGATTCTGATTTTTCACTCTTACCAGTTTAGATCTCCAATACTTTTTATCTCATGTATGTTTTAGGTACTCACACCATTTACAGGTGATATTTAAAAAAAAAAAAATTAAGTAAGTGGCTAATTGACAATATGGGATTTTCTGAGGTTATTTTCTCAATTTTAAAATAACAACTCTATGGACAAGATGGCAGACATATTTTTAGGCCAATTAGCCTAATAATTAAAAATTTTTCAGATACATACGAGGCCACTAAACATGAACTCAGAAGGAAAAGAAACATATTTACATCAGAAAGTCGTTTGAAAGGTTTTGAAGGTACTTTTATGTTAAGTGGGAACTACTTCTCTTATACTTATCATCATATTCACTGCTATTATTCATTAGCCTTTTAACAGCAATCATATCAATCTGAGAAACTTCACCTTTGCAGTCAGACAGCTTTTACTCTTTCTATCATGCTTTCTGATAATGTACCCAAAGATTGTAACACAAAACCATGACGTGCATTTTACCGTCTCTCATAATCTACCACATACTTCAGCAATGTGTTGCTTACAAATGGCAAGAACTCATCTAAACTAAACCAGTTGTTAGGAGCTCATTCATTCTGTTTGTTTCATTTACTGTAAATGGGGCGTACTTTTAAAAGATCTTAGGCTGACTTCCTTCTTTATTATTTATTTCCTGATAAGCACTGAACTGGAGGCTCAGTACTTTAGTACGTAAAGAGAAGTTAAGGCTCTTTCTTAATGGACAGGTAGGAGCCATAAGACATTGCATATTATTGCTTAATTGCCTGGCTGATTAACTGCTCATTATTTGCCTAAATGCTTATTTTCCATATCTCTCATTAACTGCATAATTGTTAAATTGTCATGTGGCTTATACTTTGCTTATGTACTGCCCTTTCATTGGAACCTGTACACTTGTACCTCTATAATGAATTTTTTTGTTGCCTGCATTGTTCTTCCCACATCAAAAGAAATCCTTAATTTTACTATTTTGCTATTCCTTCTGTTTCTTTCCAAACACTGCTTCCGCTTTTCTTGTCCTTTTTTGTATTGTTATTTCCATTCGATAGAATTTAATTCAATTATGATTCCTTCTACACAGTTTTTTCTTTCCCCTACATTTTGGTCTCCTCTGTGTTGACCAATAGGCCTGAAATAAGCTGTCCTAAGTTAAAATGTGGGCCCTCTCTGGAATGAAATGGGACACTGGTTACCTGGGATATGGAGAAGGCTGAGGTACTCAATGACCTTTTTTGCTTCGGTCTTCACCAGCAAGTGCTCAAGCCTCACCACCCAAGCCACAGAAGGCAAAGGAGGGGACTGGGAGAATGAAGAGCCACCCACTGTAAGAGAAGATCAGGTTCAAGACCATCTAAGGAACCTGAAGGTGCACAAGTCCATGCACAAGGACCCGATGAGATCTATCCACGGGTCCTAAAGGAACTGGCGGACGAAATTACTAAGGCACTATCCATCATATTTGAGAAGTCGTGGCAGCCCGGAGAAGTTCCCACTGACTGGAGTGGGGGAAACATAATCCCTATTTTTAAAAAGGGAAAAAAGGAAGACCCAGGGAACCACAGGCCAGTCAGTCTCATGTCTGTGCCTGGGAAGATCATGGAAACTATGCTAAAGCACATGGAGGACAGGGAGGTGATTCAAGACAGCCAGCATGGCTTCACCAAGGGCAAGTCCTGCCTGACCAACCTAGTGGCCTTCTATGATGGAGTGACCACATCAGTAGACATGGGAAGGGCTACCTATGTCATCTATCTAGGACCTCTGTAAGGCCTTTGACACGGTCCCCCACAACATCTTTCTCTCTAAACTGGAGGACTGTGGATTTGATGGGTGGACTGTCTGGTGGATGAGGAATTGGTTGGATGATCTCATCCAGAGGGTGGTGGTCAATGGCTCAATGTCCAGATGGAGATTGGTGACAAGTGGTGTCCCTCAGGGGTCCGTACTGGGACAAGTACTGTTTAATACCTTCATCAGTTACATAGACAGTGGGATCGAGTGCACCCTTAACAAATTTGCAGATGACACCAAGCTGAGTGGTGCGGTCAACACACCTGAGGGACGGGATGCCATCCAGAGGGACAATCTTGAGAAGTGGGCCTGTGTGAACCTCATGAGGTTCAACAAGGCCAAGTGCAAGGTCCTGCACCTGGGTCGGGGCAACCCCTGATATCAATACAGGCTGGGGGATGAAGAGATTGAGAGCAGTCCTGCCGAGAAGGACTTGGGGGTACTGGCAGATGAAAAGGTGGACATGAGCTGGCGATGTGCGCTCGCGCCCTAGAAGGCCAACCGCATCCTGGGCTGCATCAAAAGAAGCATGGCCAGCAGGTCGAGGGAGGTGATTCTGCCCCCCTACTCTGCTCTGGTGAGACCCCACCTGGAGTACTGTGTCCAGCTCTGGAGTCCTCAGCACAGGAAAGACATGGACCTGTTGGAACGGTCCAGAGTAGGGCCACAAAAATGACCAGGGGCATGGAACGCCTCTCCTATGAAGAAAGGCTGAGAGAGTTGGGGTTATTCAGCCTGGAGAAGAGAAGGCTTTGGGGAGACCTTACTACAGCCTTTAGGTATTTAAAGGGGTTTTATAAGAAAGATGGGGACAGACTTTTTAGCAGGGCCTGTTGTGACAGGACAAGGGGAAATGGTTTTAAACTAAAGAAGGGTAAATTCAGATTAGATATAAGGAAGAAATTTTTTACAATGAGGGTGGTGAAACACTGGAACTGGTTGCCCAGAGGGGTGGTGGTTGCCCCATCCCTGGAAACATTCAAGGTCAGGTTGGACGGGGTCTGAGGAACCTGATCTAGTTGAAGATGTCCTTGCCCACGGCAGGTGTGTTGGACTAGATGACCTTTAAAGGTCCCTTCCAACCCAAACTATTCTATGATTCTATGATTCTAAAAATGGCTTTAAGAGTCCTTAGCTAGCTAATGTAAGAGTCAAATAAGCTAATGTGAACTGCATAATTTATAACAAAATTAGGGTAAGGGATCTTTAGAGCTCAAGCTAAAGTCATGGTTAGCATGACAAGAAGCTGGGACATTCTAGATATGAGGTCAGTAGCAGCCCATCCAAGCTGTGCTTATGATAGTATTTTCTGTTCTTCTTAGCTTCAGAGGTCAATGTACAGGCAGGTAGAGCCAAGTACTGGTTTTAACAGGTGTAGGCAACCTGCTGCATTTTCTACTGCCCCGACAAATTCTGCCAATTTCAAATAGACCACAAAGTAAAATGAAATACTTCTATCATGTTTTAGAAGGCAAGCAGGCAGTCTCTAAAGGAGCTTATGTATGCAAAATTGTCTATAAAGTGTCAGAAAACCTGCCATGAAAGCGTTAAACTGGCATCCTAGGAGCAAAAAATGCTCAGGTTGAGCAAGCATTGAATCCCATACAGATTAAGCCTCAGAGTTCAATATGCCTGCTACTACTTCTCTTGTTGTAAATGTTATACATATGACTAATTTCATCACATCTTTTCTTTGTACAGGCAGGTAGGCAAACATAACTCAATCTAACATAAAGTCTGCTTCAGTCTTGTTCTATGAATTTTTTTTCTACTAAAGTCTTTTTAGAGAAATCTTTGTGCTTCAGAAGTCCAAAATACATTGCCAACTGAGGATTGAAACTGTGGTAGCAAGTTACATAGGTGGAATATAAACACTCCAAATTTTTTTGTTTACAAAATTCCATTAACCATCATTTCATCCCTCAAATCTCTTATTACATAAATAGATGTCTGACAGCCAACCTAGCTGGTTTATGAAATCTCTATACTCCCATAATTCCGTGCTAAATCTCATCACTACAAAATACTTGTTTACCAACTTGGACTGAGCAAACATTCTAAATTTTCCTTCTGTGGGATGTGCGTACTAGTTGCAGACATGGTTTTAAAGAAAAAAAGATATGTGCAAAACTTCTATTGTTCACACATACCTGCCCCACTAACCACAAGGGAAATTAATTCACCTCCAGAAAATATTCATTTTGTTCCAGTCTGCCTACCTGAGCTTATTGTATGAATTGACAGAGACAGACCTTGCTGAGAATTGCAATATACCACTAGGAAGTTTATTTGCAGAGAGCAGACATTTTATCAGTCTGACAATACTGTTGAATTCAAAACCACAAACAATTTTAGTCTGTAACAAATTGAACATTGTGCAGACTTAAAATAGTTCTGGTTAAAAAGCCTATGCACTTTTTACCACTTACAATAATAAAATGAAGCAGTACTCATACATCGAGGATGCTCATGTCATAGAAAGAAGAGTTTATCAACATCTTGACCATCAGGTAGTAGTCCAAGAGGAAGGTTTTTGTCCGTATGCTTAATAAATCATTTTAATATCTGTTTCACAAAGAATTATGTGGATGTTACTCCTTTTGGCTGCAGGTACACTCTACCATTGCATCCCCTGCAATGCCATGGAGTCAAAATTCCCACCACGCTATACCATGCTAGATATACCTACCATACCCAGCATGGTAGGAGCATCCATAGGTATCAAGACACTCTCCAGTGAATTTTCTGGAGATGTGGCCTACCTGTCATACCCCGCCTTTCACAACTGTCGTGGTTTAACCTGGCAGCAGCCAAATACCACGCAGCCGCTCACTCACTCCCCCCACCCCCAGCGGGACAGGGAGCGAATCGGAAGGGTAAAAGTAAGAAAAACTCGTGGGCTGAGATAAAGACAGTTTAATAGGGAAAGCAAAAGCCGCGCACGCAAGCAAAGCAAAACAAGGAATTCATTCACCACTTCCCATCGGCAGGCAGGTGTTCAGCCATCGCCAGGAAAGCAGGGCTCCATCACGCGTAACGGTTACTTGGGAAGACACACGCCATCACTCCGAACGCCCCCCCTCCTTCTTCTTCACCCAGCCTTATATGCTGAGCATGACATCATGTGGTATGGAATAGCCTATTGGCCAACTGGGCCAGCCGCCCTGGCCACACTCCCTCCCAGCCCCCTGCACATCTGGCAGGGCATGGGAAGATGAAAAGTCCTTGACTAGCATAAACAATACCTAGTAACAACCAAAACATCAGCGTGTCATCAACACTATTCTCACACCACATCCAAAACACAGCACTATACCAGTTAATAGGAAGAAAATCAACTCCATCCCAGCCAAAACCAGGACAACAACACAGCTTACAACCCTGTCCTCTTCTGCATAGTGCGCTTTTTTGGAAGCAACACATCACAGGCAGGACACACAGCCCACCCATGCACTGTCATGTCCCAGCTGTCACATCCAACGAGCACCTCATGGGGACTGCTCCCCCATTGGAGGGGAAACCTCTGCGAGACACTCTTTCAGTGCTACCCACAATGTGCATAGGTCCACCGTCCGTGAGTGGCCATTTTGAACCCATCATACCCATGTGATCTCTGAGCAGCCTAAGATTAGATGCCCGTTTTCTCTTGCCACGTGCAAAGCGGTGACCAAGAGGCCTCCAGCCCGACAGGACATCCATGCAGCATTTGTGGAGCAGCCTCTGGGTTTGGCATGGTGCTGCCAGGTGCAGGCAACCCTGCATGCACACCTAGGAAACCAGGACAAAATGCCAATCCAGGAGAACACGTACGTGAGGATAATAAGGAAATCCCCAAAGGGAATCCCCAGAATGACTGGGCGAACAAGAAGACCCATCTGATGGGCCTGTTAATCAGAAACCATTTTGAGGAAAGCCTTATGCAGCAGAGGAAAGGGGACAGGAACCGTGCAGCTACCTCTGAACCATGGCAGGCTGCAGGCAGGTGCCATGCATCTTTCCTTTTTCTCAAGTCGATGTTGTTCTGTGGAAAGCTTAAAAAATCTCCAGTGACTGACTGAGGAGTGAGAAGACCAATGTGTGCACTGTGCTGCCTCCAAAACTAAGTTCTGCCCCAGCCCTGCAGCCATTTTTATACCTGGTGCCTGTCTTGTCACAGACCCCCACTGTGACATGGCCACTGCTGACCTGATGTCCGCTGTGACATGGCCACCACATCACTAGTTTTCAGTGCCAGGAGGCTGATGTAGGGCCCAGCCCGCGGCTCCCCAGGGAAGCAGGGCTGTGGCTCTTGACGCTTGCTCGAATGCAGGGGGATGGACAAACCCCACAACCCAGGCCCATGGAGAGACGTTGACATGCAGCCACAGCAATCCTTCTCGTCCATGTGGGGACACCTCTCACCTGGGGGCTGCCATCACCTCGCAGTCCATCCACATCTCCCTTTTCCCCTCTCCTTCTTCTAGGCTACAAGGACCCAAGAGATGCACAAGGGTCATGCAGAATCACAGGGGGCACATTTCAACTGTATTTTACATTCATGTGAACCACAGTATCTGGAACTGGATGTCATGCCAGGGCAGCTATGGAAGACAACAACCCAAGCCAATACAGAGGCATGAAGAGGCTGGATTCTAGTGATTTAACCTGTCTTTCAAGGCTTACATTCTTACATTTTTATCAGCAGACTTTCATAATCATTCTAGTGATTCTGAAACAACTTTCTAAATAAACTTAATGGTCTGAACATAAAGTATTTGAATAGTTTCTTTTTTTTCTATTGTCGTGGTTTAACCTGGCAGGCAGCCAAATACCACGCAGCCGCTCACTCACTCCCCCCACCCCCAGCAGGACGGGGAGAGAATCGGAAGGGTAAGAGTGAGAAAAACTCGTGGGTTGAGATAAAGACAGTTTAATAGAACAGGGGAAAAAAAGGAGAATAATAATGATAATGATAAAATATACAAAATGAGTGATGCACAATGCAATTGCTCACCACCCGCACTGACTGATAACCAAGTAGCGATCGGTACTTCCTGGATCACGCCTACCCTTCATATACTGAGCATGACGTCACATGGTATGGAATACCCCATTGGCCAGCTGGGCTGGCTGTCCTGATTATGTTCCCTCCCATCTTGTGTACCTAGCTCAGTCAGTAGGCACGGGAGCTGTCCTTGGACTAGGAGGGCACTTAGCAACAACTGAAAACATCAGTGTGTTATCAACATTGTCCTCATACTAAATTCAAAACACAGCACTAGGAAGAAATTTAACCCTATCCCAGACGAAACCAGGACAGTATCCACCCCTTATTCCATACCATTTACGTCGTGCTTAGGTCTCACATCTTTTTTTAATACATTTCAATTAACCACCATTATCTTTCTTTATATATACACACATATATATATATGCACGCACAGATATCATTCCCTTGGTCTATGGACTATCCCTCTAAAATGTCCACTGAGTTCATTTAGTCCATGACTTTGGGCTCCATCTGTTATAACAGTCTTTCAGGGCCGAAGAGATGGTGTGCGGTGTTGGGCCGTTGCATCCTGAAGCCAGTTCTCATTTCGGTACTGCTGCGCTCGTCCAGTTCTATCATCGTTGCACTTTGCTCGGTTTCATCGGAGTTAGTTCATTCTTCACTAATCTGGGTGATTTTCACTGCTATACCACTGCTATATCATAGAAATAATGATATACAATATCATGTAACAGTTGACATCAAAATTCAGTTCATTGGCTATTTTCACCCAAAATCAAATCCCCTTGAGGTACACACCGGACCTCCCCATCCTTTCGCATCACCCACCAAGTGCACCCAGGTCTTTGAGCAAAAGCAACCCCACGGATGGGTTTTCCCTTGCCAGAGGCAGGAGTAACCCAGACTGTCTTCCCCAGCATATTCCTTATGTGCACGACAGGGACTTTATCTCCATCTATAGTACGTAAGAGTCTTGATTGGGCAGGGCCAGCTCGATTGGCAGATCCCCTGGTATTGACTAACCAGGTGGCCTTTGCTAAATGTGTGTCCCAATGCTTGAATGTCCCACCACCCATTGCTCTCAGCGTAGTCTTTAGCAGTCCATTGTATCGTTCGATTTTCCCGGAGGCTGGTGCATGGTAGGGGATGTGATAGACCCACTCAATGCCATGCTCTTTGGCCCAGGTGTCTATGAGGGTGTTTCGGAAATGAGTCCCTTTGTCTGACTCAATTCTTTCTGGGGTGCCATGTCGCCACAGGACTTGCTTTTCCAGGCCCAGGATGGTGTTCCGGGCAGTGGCACGAGGCACAGGATATGTTTCCAGCCATCCTGTGGTTCCTTCCACCATGGTGAGCACATAGCGCTTACCGTGTCGGGTTTGTGGGAGTGTGATATAATCAATCTGCCAGGCCTCCCCATATTTATACTTCAACCATCGTCCTCCATACCAAAGAGGCTTTACTCGCTTGGCTTGTTTGATTGCAGCGCACGTTTCACATTCATGGATAACCTGTGCAATAGCATCCATGGTTAAGTCCACCCCTTGATCACGAGCCCATCTATATGTTGCATCTCTTCCTTGATGGCCTGATGCGTCATGGGCCCACCGAGCTATAAATAATTCACCTTTATGTTGCCAGTCCAAATCCACCTGGGCCACTTCAATCTTAGCAGCCTGATCCACCTGCTGGTTATTTTGATGTTCCTCAGTGGCCCGACTCTTGGGCACGTGAGCATCTACATGACGTACTTTTACAGTCAGGTTCTCTACCCGCGCAGCAATATCTTGCCACAATGCGGCAGCCCAGATGGGTTTACCTCTGCGCTGCCAGTTGTTCTGCTTCCACTGCTGCAGCCACCCCCACAGGGCATTTGCCACCATCCATGAGTCAGTATAGAGATAAAGTACTGGCCATTTTTCTTGTTCAGCAATGTCCAAGGCCAGCTGGATGGCTTTCACCTCTGCAAACTGACTCGATTCACCTTCTCCTTCAGCAGTTTCTGCAACTTGGCATATAGGACTCCATACAGCAGCTTTCCATCTCCGATGTTTTCCCACAAGGCAACAGGACCCATCAGTGAACAGGGCATATTGCTTCACGTTTTCTGGTAGTTTATTATATGGTGGGGTTTCTTCAGCACATGTCACCTCCTCCTCTGGGGATATTCCAAAATCTTTGCCTTCTGGCCAGTTTGTGATTACCTCCAAGATTCCTGGGCGACTGGGGTTTCCTATTCGGGCCCGTTGTGTGATCAGTGCGACCCACTTACTCCACGTAGCATCAGTTGCATGATGTGTAGAGGGGACCCTCCCCTTGAACATCCAGCCCAGCACCGGCAGTCGGGGTGCCAGGAGGAGCTGTGCTTCAGTACCAACCACTTCCGAAGCAGCTCGAACCCCTTCATATGCTGCCAATATCTCCTTCTCAGTTGGAGTGTAGCGGGCCTCGGATCCTCTGTATCCCCGACTCCAGAACCCTAAGGGTCGACCTCGAGTCTCCCCTGGTGCTTTCTGCCAGAGGCTCCAGGTAGGGCCATTCTCCCCGGCTGTGGTGTAGAGCACATTCTTTACATCTTGTCCTGCCCAGACTGGCCCAAGGGCTACTGCATGAACTATCTCCTGTTTAATTTGTTCAAAGGCTTGTCGTTGCTCAGGGCCCCATTTGAAGTCGTTCTTCTTCCTGGTCACTTGATAGAGAGGGCTTACAATCTGACTGTAATTTGGAATATGCATTCTCCAAAAGCCCACAACGCCTAAGAAAGCTTGTGTTTCCTTTTTGCTAGTTGGTGGGGACATGGCTGTTATTTTGTTGATCACATCCGTTGGGATCTGACGACGTCCATCTTGCCATTTTACTCCTAAAAACTGGATGTCCTGTGCAGGTCCCTTGACCTTACTTTGTTTTATGGCAAAACCAGATTTCAGAAGGATTTGAATTATTTTCTTCCCTTTCTCAAAAACTTCTTCTGCTGTGTTGCCCCACACGATGATGTCATCAATGTATTGCAGGTGCTCTGGAGCCTCACCCTGTTCCAGTGCGGTGTGGATCAGTCCATGGCAAATGGTAGGGCTGTGTTTCCACCCCTGGGGCAGTCGGTTCCAGGTGTACTGGATGCCCCTCCAAGTGAAAGCAAACTGTGGCCTGCACTCTGCTGCCAAAGGGATGGAGAAGAAGGCATTAGCAATGTCAATTGTGGCATACCACTTGGCTGCCTTCGACTCCAGTTCGTATTGAAGTTCTAGCATGTCTGGCACGGCAGCACTCAGTGGTGGCGTGACTTCGTTCAGGCCACGGTAGTCTACTGTTAGCCTCCACTCTCCATTGGACTTTCGCACTGGCCATATGGGACTGTTGAAGGGTGAGCGAGTCTTGCTGATCACTCCTTGGCTCTCCAGTCGACGAATCAGCTCATGGATGGGGATCAGAGAGTCTCGGTTGGTGCGGTATTGCCGCCGGTGCACTGTTGTGGTAGCGATTGGTACTTGTTGTTCTTCAACCCTCAACAACCCCACAACAGAAGGGTCCTCCAAGAGACCAGGCAAGGTAGACAGCTGTAATTTCCTCTGTCTCCAGGAAGCTATACCAAAAGCCCACCGGTACCCTTTTGGGTCCTTGAAATACCCTCTCCTGAGATAGTCTATGCCAAGGATGCACGGAGCCTCTGGGCCCGTCACAATGGGGTGCTTTTGCCACTCATTCCCGGTCAGGCTCACTTCGGCCTCCAATACAGTTAACTCTTGGGATCCCCCTGTCACTCCAGAAATACAAATGGGTTCTGCCCCTTTATAGTTTGATGGCATCAGGGTACACTGTGCACCGGTGTCTACTAGAGCCTTATACTCCTGTGGGTCTGATGTGCCAGGCCATCGAATCCACACAGTCCAGTAAACCCGGTTGTCCCTTTCCTCCACCTGGCTGGAGGCAGGGCCCCTCTAGTTCTGGTCATAGTATCCATCTCTCACTTCTTGCAAACGTGAGTCAAGAATTTCTTCATTGCAATTACAATCCAAAGTAAGATCAGCCCTTCTACTCTGTCTGGGGAACTGTTCACTGGAAACTGGACTGTCGTGAGACAGGTTTTTCCTGACAACTGGAGCAGCATTTTTCCTGGGAGAACCCCCTTGTGTCATTGTTTTTCCTTGCAACTCACGTACACGTGCCTCTAGGATGAAGGTAGGTTTTCCACCCCACTGCCTCATGTCCTCTCCGTGGTCACGCAGGTAAAACCACAGGGTGCCTCGTGGTGTGTACCTTCTATATCCTCTCTCTTGAGGAGAAAAACGCTGACTCCTAATGGCTGAGATACTGGTCCGTACAGGTGGAGAATAGGACATATCCTCTTTGAGTTGCTGGACCTCCCGGGACAGTTTCTCCACAGCCTAGACAAGGGAGGAGGAGATAGTTTCTTCAAAATCCCGAAGTCTGCTAACCACCTCATCCACCGTTGGTGCTTCTTCCTCTTTCCAGCACAGTACTGCCAACGAACTGGCATACGATGCTGGTGCGCTCCGTACCAACTTCCGCCACATGGGTCACGTGCACTGGACGTCATCTGGATCTTTGGGTGTTCGGGGGTCATCCAGGTCACTATAAACCACCTCCAGCACGCCTAGTTCTCTCAGGTACTGGATACCTCTCTCCATAGTGGTCCATTTGCCTAGGCGATATATAACATCTTCCTTGAAGGGATACCTCTCCTTTACGCCTGACAGCAGTCGCCTCCAGAGGCTGAGGACCTGTGTCCCTTTTCCGATTGCTTTGTCAATGCCCCCTTCCCTAGCAAGGGATCCCAGCTGCTTGGCTTCCCTACCCTCTAATTCCAGGCTACTGGCCCCATTATCCCAGCATCGGAGCAGCCAGGTAACAATATGCTCGCCTGGACGACGGCCAAAATCTTTCCGCATATCTCGCAACTCACCCAGGGATAGGGATCGGGTGGTTTCCATCTCGTTTATGAGTTCTTCTTCTTCCTCCTCCTCTCCTCGTGATGTCCTTGCTTTTCCATCATCCTTTTCTACACGACCTGACTTCCGCTTCAAAGATTTCTTCTTCTGTACAGGGGCGACGGATACCAGTGACGGTTGGTCCTCTGGTTCAGCTGTAGTACCCGTCGCGAGGGTTTGGGTAGCTGCAGTGCCTGTCGCTGGGGTTGGAGTATTTGTAGTGACTGTTGCCGGGGTTTGAGTGGCTGCAGTGCTTGTCGCACTGGTTGGAGTAACTGCAGTGACTGTTGGCGGAGTTTGAGTAGCTGCAGTGCCTGTTGCGGGGGTTGGAGTAACTGTAGTGACTGTTGCCGGGGTCTGAGTAGCCATAGTGGTTGTTGTGGGGGTTGAAGTAGCCACGGTGGTTGTCGTGCGGGTTGAAGGAGCTACAGTGCCTGTCGTGGGGGTTTGAGTAGTCACCGTGTCTGTTGCTGGGGTTGATCTCTGGACAGTATTCCTGAATAGTTGTTTAACTCTAAACAAGGCCTGAACCACATTCAGGAGACATAGCAATATGATCATGCTTGTTTGAACATCCCAAGGATATTCAAAATTCTCAGGGAATATTGTGGACGTCTTCATGAAGAGGATAGAAGAAAAAGGAGTTTCTGAAGATATGGAGGGGAAGGCGAACAAGTGGGAGAAAGTGTCCCATCCTGTCTCCCCACTAAATTCATCCTCTGAGGTGAAGACGTAAGAAGTGTAATTATTAATAGTTTCCAAAAGATAGCTCCCGAAGAACAGGAATGATGGCAGTGCTGAGTACAGGCTCGTGACCAATAATTTTATCATAACATAAAGCCAGGTCACACAGTATAGCAAAGCAATGACCTTAATCCATTTCCCAGAGATGACCAACCCCACATAAAAACTGATAATCAGCAGTATAGACAGCCAGTAAGGTGCTACGTACCAAAACTGCAAGAACAGATCCAAAAACTCTGAGAGCAAATAAATCAACATTGTGAACATCGAGTACTAAACTGATATAATGAATGCTTATAACAAATTTGTTTTAACCCGTTCGGGTCAGATGTGTCGTTATCTCAACCCTCTGTGTCCCTGTTCGGGCGCCAAAAAGGACTGTCGTGGTTTAACCTGGCAGGCAGCCAAATACCACGCAGCCGCTCACTCACTCCCCCCACCCCCAGCAGGACGGGGAGAGAATCGGAAGGGTAAGAGTGAGAAAAACTTGTGGGTTGAGATAAAGACAGTTTAATAGAACAGGGAAAAAAAGGGAAAATAATAATGATAATGATAAAATATACAAAATGAGTGATGCACAATGCAATTGCTCACCACCCGCGCTGACCGATAACCAAGTAGCGATCGGTACTTCCTGGATCACGCCTACCCTTCATATACTGAGCATAACGTCACATGGTATGGAATACCCCATTGGCCAGCTGGGCTGGCTGTCCTGATTATATTCCCTCCCATCTCGTGTACCTAGCTCAGTCAGTAGGCACGGGAGCTGTCCTTGGACTAGGAGGGCACTTAGCAACAACTGAAAACATCAGTGTGTTATCAACATTCTTCTCATACTAAATCCAAAACACAGCACTAGGAAGAAATTTAACCCTATCCCAGCCGAAACCAGGACAAGTAATGGCACATAATCTGACAGGCTACAGCGTAAGAGATTAAATAATAAGCAAATGAAAAAAATAACATGCTGTCCAAAATATTGCAGAAATGAATAATTCTTGTCACATGTAGGATAGAGAAAGGGAATTTTGACACTGACTCCATGCTTAACAGAATGGAGAGGTAACTTTCAGGAAATCTTTATGGACAGAGGAAAGAGATGTTCAGTAGCCCAGATCTTTTGTTTCCTGTCTCCCTCCCAGTGAAGAAAATAAAAATGCAGGAATACTTAGTATTTGGGATTTTTACTTTCAGCAGGTAGAGACAAGTTATACTAAAAGAGCAATAATTCATGTTCATATTTGTCCTGTTTTCTACAAAGCTGTTTTTAAAAATAGATTTTCTTACAAGACCACTAACATCAGGTGAGCCCATTTATTCAGAAGTTGAATTTTTTTTCCTAAATTTAGAATTTTTGTATTATTTTATAGCACAGAAAACACATCATAGGACTATTTTTACTTTCTATTGCGTGCAGTGGCATAACTCAAAGTAGGAGAGACACGTGCCTACTTACTTACCATGCATCTTACCTACAGGATCTCAGAACTTGGGAAGCAAATTTGCTAAGTGGTCTTTTGTAGTTTCGCATAGTAAAAGAGTCATATTCACAATCCTATGTAGGCCCCATATGAAAATTGAGAAAAAAAAAATAGAAGTATGATGCAGGAATTCAAAATTTGGATCAACTAACTTGTTAGAATCTTATTTATGGTGCAGCTCTTGTGTCACTGTAAAGGACTACTTAAAATATTGCTGTTAGTACAATTCTAAGTAAAATTGTATATATACTTAAAAAAACCTCTTTAGTCTGCAAAAGATAGCATTTAGTTGGAGAGATAATAGCTTTGGCTTAGTGGAGAAGTGGGGGTTGTTCAATGACATTCTCACATAAAGAAAAGATTATAGCAGCAATATTTATCGACAACATGGGCATGCAGCTGACTTTTAAAATAGTTACAGCCAGTAAAATATGCAACTTACAGCCTTTTATTTGTTGAAAAGTGTCATTCACCTTTAAAAATCCAATAGTGTAGTATAAACATAATGATCAAAAAGTCTGCAGCTGTGATAACAACTATGGAGTGATTGAATTATTTCACATATATAAAACACTTGATCTTGCAAACTGTGGCTGAAGATGTAAACAGCTTTAGAGAACCACCTCATACCTATTAAAAGTTTTCCTGTGGCTCAACACCATCCTTAGAAAGGGACCACAGCTAAGTAGTAACTGCAGTTTATTAGGGTGACCCATCCAGCTCCAGGACAAGTCAGAACTAAATATCAATGCTATTGGCCTTATTCTCACATTAGTACTACATGAGCAAACATGGAAATGAAGAATATTTCTCTTGTAGAATAGGGTAAAGGGGGAAGGAATGTATCTTCTGATGAATAAGCAAAGTACTCGTGTTGGTGGGGGAATCAAGACCACTTAGCTCAAAGGTATTTAAAAAGGGGAAAAAAATCCTAATAAAGATTTGTTTAGCAAGACTGCAGATGAGAAAGAGATCTCTGTCTTTTAGCTACATTGAGTCAAATATGATTATTATACGGAAAAGTGTACAAACTAGCACACTGTGCAGCTACAAGCTCAATGGTTTGCTTCTCTCTCGTCAGTCTCAAAATGCATCCACTGCATCACATAGCTTCTCCATATTTGGAAGGCATGTTCATCTCAGGCCATGGAAAAATGATAGAAAAGACATTAGGATTTTTATCTTCATCTTCACTGAAATTAATTAATATAGGCTCCACTAAATATTTAAATTATTACTGGTGAATGATTTTAGTGTTAATACGTGTTTGATTAATTTGTTTTACCTACTCATCTTTACAAGTGAGTTGTGATTACTATCTATGAATCAATCTCTTTTGAATATGCACTTCGAGTGCGCTAAGTGGATGCAGTAAGTCACTGTGAACAGCATCGCTTTTGGGGGTATTCTTTCATAATAAGTTTAAAAGTTTTGAAATTGCTTTTCTTACTGTTATTTTTTATCATTCAGCTTTCTGTCTCTCTCCACTTTCCACTTACAAATTCCTTTGGTCTAATAAAGGAAAATTTATTTGGTAATAGTCTTCAGACTGATGATAGGGCTTGTTTTGTACAAGATTACTCATTTCACCTAATGCTTTTAATTAACATCTCTGGTTCTTCGAGGGGGAAAAAATAGCAAATGTGAATCTGCCTTAGAGTTCATGTACATTTTGTTTAATCAGGATCTTTTGGCAGGAGAGAGAAATGCAATCAAATTGTTAGTGGGCTGTATATGTTTTGGGCTATACAGAGTAATGATAAATCTTTCACACAAAGTATAAAGTCGCTGTAAACTACTTTGCATTATTTTACTTTTCAAAAGACTCTCTGACTTTCATGATACACTTCACATTTTCTTCATTTGTGTTGTCCCATTCATGCTGTGCCTCAGTTTAACTGAAATCCAACCTTCAGTCTGTAAACTTGTATGGAAAATCATGACACTGAGTACTTTTATATGCACAATTAACAATTTTTTAATTAACAAAACTAGATTTCTACTAAAAGGGCAGGTTGTAGAGCATGATATCAACAAAATAATTCACAATAATTCACAATAGATTTAATGAATGAACTCACTGTCAAGATGCACAAATCATCTCAAAAAACCCCCAAATATAACAGTTGAATGTGCTAAGGCTGGAGTTATATTAGCAAGACCATGCGCTCTGGTGGGATGGATGCATCCACGAGTACTGAGGGAGCTGGCAGATGTCATTGCAAGGCCACTCACTATTATCTCTGAATAATCATGGCAACTGGGAGAGGTGCCTGAATACTGGGAAAGCAAATGTTCATCCTATCTTCAACCAGGGCAGGAAGAAGGGCCCAGCAGACTAACTACAGACCAGTCAGCCTCACCTCAATCCCTGGGAAGTAGACAGAACTAATTCTGGATACCACTTCCAGGCACATGAAGGACAGGAAAGTCATCAGTAGTAGTCAGCACGGACTCACAAAAGGTAAGTTAAGCTTCATCAACTTGATAAACTGCAATGATGAAACGACTGGCCTAGTAGATGAGGGGAGAACAGTGGATATTTTCTACCTTGACTTCAGTAAGGTTTTCATAGAAAGGTTTGGGTTGTAAAGGACCTTTAGAGATCATCTAGTTCCAACCATCCTGCCATGGGCAGGGACATCTTTCACTAGATCAGGTTGCTCAAAGCCCTGTCCAACCCGACCTTGAACTCTTCTAGGGATGAGGCACCCACAACTTCTCAGGGCAACCTATTCCAGTGTCTCACCACCCTCATTGCAAAAAATTTCTTCTTAATGTCCAATCTAAACCTACCCTCTTCCAGTTTAAAATCATTGCCCCTTGTATTGCCACTACAGCCCTGGTAAAAAAGTCTATCTCCATCTTTCTTATAAGTCCCCTTTATATATTGAAAGGCCACAGTAAGGTGTCCCTGGAGCCTTCTCCTCTCCCAGCTGAACAACCCCAGCTCTCTCAGCCTTTCTTTCATAGAAGACGTGTTCCAGCCCTCTGAGCATTTTTGTGGCCCTCCTCTGGACCCTCTAACAGGTCCATGTCTTTCTTGTGCTGGGGACCCCAGAGCTGGACACAGTACTCCAGGTGGCACCTCACAAGAGTGGAGCAGAGGGGGAGAATCACTTCCCTCTACCTGCTGGCCACACTTCTTTTTATGTTGCCCAGCATATGGTTGGCTTTCTAGGCTACAAGAGTACATTGCCAGTTTATATCCATTTTTTTTTTTGTCCACCAGTATCCCCAAGTCCTTATTTGCAGGGCTACTCTCAATCCATTCATCCCCCCAGTCTGTATTGATACTGGGGATTGCACTGACCCAGGTGTAGGACCTTGCACTTGGCCTTGTTAAACTTAATGAAGTTCACATGGGCCCATTCCTCAAGCCTGTCAAGGTCACTCTGGATGGCATCCTTTCCCTCAAGCAAATCAACTGCACCACCCATCTTGGGGTCATTGGCAAATTTGCTGGGGGTGCACTCAATCCCACTATCTATGTCATTAATGAAGATATTAAATACTGTTGGTCCCCATATGGATCCTTGAGGGACACCACTTATTACTGGTTTCCATTTGGACACTAACTGTTGACTGTAACTCTTTGGATGCAACCATCCAGCCAGTTCCTTATCCATCCATCCATCCATCTCTCTCCAATTTAGAGGCAAGAATGTTGTGGGGGACTGTGTCAACACTGTCTCCCATAAGATACTCATAGAGAAGCTGCTGAGGTACCGGCTGGATGAAGTACCGGCTGGATGAGCAGGGAGCGAGGTCAGTTGAAAACTGCCTGAAAGGCTGGGCCCAGTGCATGGTGATCAGTGGCAGTAGCAATGTATCCCAGGGGACAATACTGGGTCCAATCATGTTCAACATCTTTATAAATGATCTGGATGATGGGGCAGAGCAACTTTGCTGATGACACAAAACTGGGAGTAGTGGCTGATACACCAGAGGGTCGTGCTGCCATCCAGAGGGACCTTGACAGGCTGGAAATATGGACTGACAGGAACATCATGAAGTTCAACAAGGGGATGTGCAAAGTCCTGCCCCTGGGGAGGAACAACCCCATGCACCAGTATATACTGGGGGCTGCTCAGCTGGAAAGCAGATTTGCAGAAAAGGACCTGGGGATCCTGGCAGGCATCGGGTTGAACATGAGCCAACAATGTGCCCTTGCCTGCAAAGAAGGCTAACAGTGTCCTGGGTTGCTTTAGGAGGAGTGTTGCCAGCAGGTCGAAGGAGGTGATTCTTCCCCTCTCCTCAGCACTAGTGAGACCACATGTGGAGTATTGGGTCCAGCTCTGGGATCCCCAGTACAAGGGAGATATGGAGCTACTGAGAGAGCCCAGTGAAGAGCCACCACTAAGATGAATAAGGGACTGGAGCATCTCTCTTTTGGGGAAAGCCTGCAAGAGCTGGGACTGTAGCCTGGAGAAGGCTTGGGAGGATCTCATCAGATGAAACCAGGCTCTTTTCAATGGTGCCCAGTGATAAGACAAGAGACAATGAGCACAAACTGAAACACAGGAGGTTCTGCCTGAACATATGGAGAAATATTTTTACTGTGAGCGTGACTGAACAGTGGCACAGGTTGCCCAGGGAGGTTGTGCAGTCTCCATCCTTGGAGCTGGATCAAAAGCTGTCTGGACATTGTCTTGGGCAACTCTAGGCATTAGGCAGCCCTGCTTGAGTGGGGGGGGGTTGGACAAGATGACCTCCAAAGGTCCCTTCCAACCTCAATCATTCTTTGATTCTGTGAACAAGAAATGCAAAGCAATATGATAAAGTCAGGATTTGGAAACAGGTGGTACAAAGGTCCCTGTGTCTGTCCTACATACAGTTTGAGGGTTTAAGTTCAGAAATAGATTTAGTTTTTTTCCCCACACCGAACACCTCACCAAGCATGTGGCTTGCAAACACTTGAAGGACCAGTCATCATCTCAGACCCTTATGTTTTCTTACAGGCTTGAGAACATTTGATGTGCACTGAAGGAGTCTCTGGTTTAACTTGCTCCAGAAGGAATCCAGTTGGCACACACCAAAATTACTACAATGTGAAACAAGATAAGGTGTATTAAGTGAAAAAAAACAAGGAATTTGCTTAAAAATTTAAGTACTGCTGTTAAAAATTAAAAAAAAAATAAAAAAAGATTAATATAGACACAGCCAGTGAGCACCTCCTCACAAAGAATACAACACTAAAAGGGTAGTGGAAAGGGCTGTTGATTTTGTATTTTCTTTCATGTGCAGGATTTGCCTTTATTAAGAAGGATCTTGAACACCAAAAATAAACAAACAAAGAATTTCTCATCTGGTCAGTTATTCTTCATCCCTGCGCGCTATTGCTCCACAATAAGAACAAAATCAAAACAAAACAACTTTTTTTGTGTCTTGTGCTTCTTTACAAAGTTCAGCTCACTTTCTTTCTTTTTTTTCCTGTTAAGTATGTTGCTGTAGTGAAAAGAGCAGAACTTCCTAGTATTGATACAGTTATAATGGTAATTTTTTATGTTACCTTGTAGCTCCTGTATTGGAAAAAATAAAAATGTACTGCAGTGAGTTCTATTAAAACAGATTTTTTTTTTTCCAACATAAGGCTGTTACTAGTATAAAGATTTTTTTTCTTTTTATACGAGATTAAATCACACTGATATCACACAGGTCTACAAACTCTACTTTATAATGTAGACCAAGTGTAAGTTTACCAAAGGGAGTTTAGTGGCTAAACATCATATTTGCAAACCTTGTGTCTCCAGTCACAAAATGCAATAGATGGGGATACGTTAGAGGGATGTGCGATCCTACACACTTACATATTGCATCTAGATTTGTCCTTAATGTAGACAGGACCTCAGTTTATCCTTCAGTGTCTCTGCTAAAGGTGTTGCTGCAGAACTAGAAAGTGGCTATGAAACTAATTTTGGTTTTAAAGTTTGTTTTCTCTTTCTGTGCTTTTTGAACTATTTTACTGAGTTCCACAGTATTTATTTGCTTGTAGTCTCACCGAAGTTAGTCAAATGAATAGTTCCAACTCTACACTATGTGTTTAAAGAAAAAAGAACTTGCAAAGTATTCGATTATGCTGCAAGGGCTTAAAGCTATGAGGAAAGTGAAAAGAATTCATAATTAATTTTAAAAAGATTTCAAAATGTCTTTTTTTTCTTGCTAGCACATATTGGAATGTGTTTCTACTGTTTCAAGGGCACCTGGGAAGTATGGACGACTGATTAAAAAACACCCTCTTCCATCTCCCCCAAAAATGTTGTAATGAGAAGATATAAATTGTATTATTTATTAGTGAAATTAGTTCTGTATTTTAAGGTAACAAAGATTAGTTCTCAGGGAGCTGAGCATAACATAATTGTATCAGTGCGTGACAATATGCTCTTTGTCCAACGGAGTTCCTATTCCACCACCACAAAGGAATTATTCTTTTAAGAGATTCAAAGTCACAGCTTTTCCCACTTCTGTCTCAGAAGCATTTTTGTTTCATGCTTGCCAGAGGAATAGCTGCTTCTCAGATCTCACATCAGAATAACCAAAAGAACACAATCACACTCTGAAGCCTGACATGAAACTCAGTACATAATATTTGCAAAATAGTTTGAGTTATTTGGCTGATTTTTTAATCACTAACCTCAAATCTTTAGAATTAGACAAGTTGGGACAAAAATTGAAGTGGTGAAACAGAAGTCTAATCCAGATTTAGAATAGTAACACTACAGTTTTGACATGAATTCTGATAAAAGAATACTTGAGTAAAGTATTTGTACCACAAGTAAAACAATCTGATATTTGAGTTATTTGGAAAATATCAAGTCTACCTTTCTTTCCTCTTCAGCAACCTGCTTTTAGATATAGCATTAATGAAGATGCCTTATTATATTGACAGATAACAAAAAGCATAACATTTTCTCTTTCTCAGAGTTTAATGATATATGTGCTCTAAAAAAATCAGTGGTATAGCAAAACCCTATGATGATGATGACAGTCCATCATTCCGCAGTTCAGAGTTCCTCACTTTTTTAACAACTGACATTATGTTTAACAGATCTGTCTTTTAACAGGGTTTCTTCCCAAAGCGAAAATTATATTTAAATAATACTTCTGTATGATTTTTATGACAAAAGGGATCTTTGAGACTATACTTAAGACAGTTATTTATGAGTGAATTTTTCAGAACGCTTAAATAAACGAGTGCCACAAGATTGCTACTTCTGTAAACGTTTCACCAACATACACAAAATCTTGATTTATATCCTGCCCACACAGCAAGCACTTTATGCTTATGTTTTCATATTTATTATTATTACTATTTTTTACTAAAACATCTTCTGAGGACTGAGGCCACAAGACCTGAATTCTGATGTAACTCTGTGGTTGTTTACTCTGTGCATTAGGCAAATGAAATGTCTGGCTGCTGCTGTGTACAGTTTTATTTAACTTAAATTAAAGGAAGAGATTAGAGCTTTTTTCCACAATCAGATTGATTTGTAATTAAGTATAAAACTTATATATACAGTATTTATAATACTCTGTAGGAATAAAAAAAGAAAAGATTCCCTATAACAAGAAAGCATTTGTAGGACCTGCTTTGGGTAGGTCTGATAGAAAAGGATAAAGATATATTGGAAATATTTGGTAATTTCTATTGTCTGCCACTGAAACAAAAATAAATCAGTAGCATATTAAAAATACATGTATAAAAAAATACAAAAAATAAATCAATTGTCTTTTACTTTGTTCCACTGAAGTGTCTTGCAAATGATATTTTAATAGTTCCATTAATGTAGTACTTGGTTTCTTCGGTAGGTATAGTGCAGCATCAGCTTCAAATACACGTTTCTTATTAAGACCACGCTGCAATCCAGAAATGTGTGATATATATTGTAAGACTGTAAACACTGCTTCACTTCCTCCATTCTAAATATATAATCAAGACATCACTTACAATATGATTCAAAATATAAAACATTACTTCAATTAAGTAAAAAACATTTTTAGCCATAAACCAACACTGTGTTATAATATTTACAAACAAGAATATATTAATTACTGTAGCCACAAGCCTGTAGTAATATGAATTCTAACCATCAAGAAAGATCATAGCTCTATATCAGTCCAAGTTAAACAAAAAACCAGTTCATTACTATAGCAACCTCTGAAATACATGAAATGCAAAATAGGAAAACTGTCACAGTTTCACTGCTGGGAACACAAGTTTCTGAAGTTTTCTGAAGATGTTTCTCCATATCATTTTCCTTTTCACCAATCTTCATCAACTTTTGTCACAGAAAAAACCCTGAAACATGAGTGAAACAATCTTCTCCCTTTTGGGTTTGATTTGGTTTGGTTTGGTTTGGTTTGGTTTTTGGGTTTTTTTATATATTATTTTTTAACATTCTTCTTTTCTTTTCTCTTTTAAAGATGGTTGTTTGCAGGTTGTATGCATTCAAAACTAGGAAGATTACAACTGCCAATTATTTCCCTGACTGAAGATAATACAGAATAGGACTAAGTTCAGAAAAAGATATGAAAACCAGAGAACAAGTAAAAAGAAAATCAGTGCAGGATGAAGAGAAGGTATGAACTGCCATTATCAAAAGTCAACATACCACAAGGATTGCCGTTAATCAAGGACCTGCTCTCAAACAATACTCAACAGTTTCCTTATTAGTTTCTTAGAGAAGAGTGTAAAAACAATATCTGCTTGAGGAATGTATAAATAAATCTAAGTATTCTTATGCTTTCTCTAAAGAGATTGGTATAATCTTAGCATAAGCATGTGCTGCCTGTGGACAGGACACAAATGTTACATATTCTCTAGCAACTATAATTCATTAGCTCTCTTCCATATGAAGCAAGATGTGTGCTATACATTTAACTGTGTTCTGTGTTTGGAGCCTAGGCAACAGAAATATGCAATTCCCACAGGCAATAAACTTGTCCAATAGAGTTGCTGAACGTACTTATCAATCGCACAAAGTGTAAAGAGTGAAAGAATGGGGGGAAAAAAGCTATTCATTGTCACTAACTCTCAGTTAAGAGGTTATACAATGTGTGCTGAACTTAATGATAATTAAGATAGGTCATCTCCAGTTGCTCTTTGACTTCCTTGAAGTCACGTCCTACTTGGTAGTATTGCAGGCAATGAGCATGGGGAGCTTCAGGAACAGGATTGCTATTCTTAAGTCAAAAGTGCATGAAGCGTCACAAAGACTTCCCCCCACCTTTAACTTTTAATGTAGTGGAGAGAGAAAAGCAAGAGCAAGAGATATTGTTTGAATCGCAGACACTTCTGTAATTCCAATATTGCCACTCTATAATCTGGACAAGGTTTAACATCTCAGCACTTCTTTTGTAATAGTCTTTGCATATATCTTGTCTTAGAGAACAATATAATAAACAATATCCATTACAAAGATAGCGAACCACTTATGTTAAGGCAGTAGCTCAAATATCCCTTCTACAGAAAGATATTTATATCAATGATAACTATAAACTATACCGGGTTTTTTGTGTTTGGTTGTTTTTTTCCTTCTATTTCTCTACTTTCTTTTCTTTTCCAGTGCTACAATGTATAAAAGGGGGAAAAAAAGACAAAAGAACAAAAAAATTACCAAAGCAAAGGTACTGAGAATATAATTAAAGGAGTTTCCCCCCATATTTACTTCTTCATTAGCCTGGGGACATGCTACTCAGCATGCAAGCAGCCAAAAACATGTGATAGGGTTCTCTACTTTGTGTTTAGTAACCTAATTTAGTTACATATAGGTATATGTTTTGTAGCTTTCTGCCCCTTTGTTATTCAATGAGATACAAGAAGAAAAAACATTTTTCATTATCTCATTCCAACACTACGTACCACTTATATCTATCTAGCATGTAGTGTATAACCCCAAAAGAAAGCTCTAAAATGGCAAAGTATAAATGCCAGTTAAATGTTGGTTGAATTGCAGTGTTCATCTATTAACTTTTTGTAATTATAATATCCATCACGTAACTATAGTAACAGTTTGTTACTCTCCTGTACAAAAATATAACATTTGATGAATGATTTACAAAAGAAAGCAACTAAGCAGAAGATCAAAAACATCACTAAAGCCTCAGGCATATGACAATCCAAACAAAAACATATTGGTTGCTGCCCTGTACAGTTTGCCTTTCAAAGCAGCAGACTTTGTGCATTCTACTTTTGAATATTCAAAATTAACTTCCTGAGTTTTTGATCTAGAGACGAGAATTTATATTTAGAAACAGGGGAACTAAGTGCCTTCACAGTCATCTTGTCAGGGAGCATGATGGGATGGGGCTGAGCCAGGAGGGGAGCCGGGGTGACTCAGGCGCAGGCAGGGCCCTGCCCTCACTCTCCAGCCCGAGCATGGTGGGCACAGCTAGGGGCGGCAGCAGGGCCTGTCAGCAGCCCTGGGTGCCTCGAGGGGATGGGCTGGGACCAGGGGTCCCACCAGCAGATGGGGCTGGGACCGGAGGCAAGGCACCAGGGTGGGTCCGCATCCCACTGGGACCAAGTCTAGGCACGGGCTGCTGATAAGGCTGAAGTTGACATGGGGCTCCTGGGCCCTGGGCAGGGGGACCAGGGGCAGCGAGGGCAGGGCAGGGCTGCCTGTGCCCCCCAGGCCCTGCCACATGTGCTGCTCTTACTCAGAGAAATTAATCTCTCACAAATAAGAGAAGAGCCTGGGTGGCAGGTCTGGAGCAAGGACAGTTTGGGAAGAGAGGCTGGACAGTAGCACACAGGCTGTGAATACACTCACTGTTTTTGCCAAAAAAAAAAGTCAAAAGAAAGATGGAACGCGTAAAGATTTACACAAAAACAAGTTATTGTTTCTGAGAACACAACAATTTCAGAAAATCCTTTAGGTAGCAAATTAGACAAAGCAGAGTCCTTGACTTAGTTAACCATTTGTAGTATACAGAAGGAAAATTTACCTGCATAATAGTGATAAATCTTACAAATTGAGGTAGCTAATCAACAGTTTTTTTCATGTAAACAGTAGATGCCCCATGAATCAATGATGTGAAAGGGCAAAATGCTGCACGGGCAATGAGAAGTGAGGAAAAAAGTGTGAGAAACAGCCCTGTGAGCACCAAGGTGAGAGAAGGTGCCCCAGCAGAAATTTCCCTGCAGCCCTTGGTGAGACCATGCTGGAGCAGGTATCCACACTGCCACCCGTGGAGGACCTCACACCAAAGCAGGTGGATATGCTCTGAAGGAAGCTGCAGCCCCTGGAGAGCCCACACTGGAGCAGGATTAACATGAAAGACTGCAGCCCACAGGAAGGATGCACGCTGGAGCAGGGAAAAAGTGTGAGGAGGAAGGAGCAGTAGAGAGGAGCTGCCATGGACCAACCACTCCCCATCCTCTCTGTGCAGCTTGGTGTGGGGGATGTGGAAGAGTTCGGAATGAAGAAGTGAAGTTGAGCCTGGGAAGAAGGGAAAGTGGGGGGAAAGTGTTTTTAATTTTGTCTTTGTTTCTTACTATCTTATTCTATTTTTAATAAGCAATAAATTAAATTACCTTTCCCCAAGTTGGGTCAGTTTTGCCGGTGACTACTGTCTTTGTTTTGACCCACAAGCTTTTCCATCTTATTTCCTCCCCTTATCATTGGTGTTGAGGAGAGGGAATGAGAGAGCAGTTGGGTGGGCATCTGGGAGCTGGCCAAGATCAACCCACCACAATGCTACATGTGAATCTGGAGGAACTAATCACGACCTGTAAAAATATCCTAATCCCAGTTCAGGTATAGTTCAAACATGAGCTACTTTTACCGATGATTTCTGTTTTTCCCCAAAAAGGACAGCCCGGCTGATCCTTGATGTATTCCCTCTGCTGCTCTCTGTATCAACATTAGAATTCACACAGTTCTCTGAAGACATAAACCATGGGACTGGTTGGCCTGAAAACTAATCCCATGGAACAAGAGCAGGTTTCAACCACTGCAACGTATTGATCCCTTTTTAGTATGTAAATTCATGAGTATTTGTGTGTGAATCGGTTCTTCTAGAGTAAAATCCTTAAAATATCCAAAGCGCAATTAAGTTCACAACATTGTCCACAGATAGACCTTACACACTGTTATGGAGAGGAGAAACCTTACCTTTAAAAGATGTTTGATATATAGGATTTGGATATACAACACATCTTTCAATAACTTTCTATAGACATACATAAAATGTTAACTACTGTAATAAGCAGTAGACAGAGGTGATACGCAGCACACACAAAATAATTTTATAGGAAAAATAGTCACTTCTGCTAAATGCAATAGCCTATATCCTAACATGTATAGTAACTTTCATAGGCAACTCCACTCCCATTAATTCTGGAATTTATTGTTTTTGGAAAGGCAGACAAAGCAAAAGTAGTCATCAGCAAAGCTAAGAAGTTTTGTTTTGTATAAAAATCTGTTTGAATTCCACATACAGATCTTCTCTGTGTCCTTTTCTTTATCCAAAACGGAACACTAGCATGCATTTCAGAGAAGATAGGATGAAGACTGGGATAAATTAAATGCTACAGTATCTTATTGTAGGAAATTGTAGGAGTTCCATAATGCTAGAGGAGACGTTCATATCCGTATGGAGGAGACATTTCTTATGATTCGAAAGCTCTAAAATACTTGAGTTATTGTATCTAAAATAGGGAACAAGGGTGAAAACACAATCTTTCATAATGAATAGTCCAGTTTTATTCCCCCCTATTATATCTTGACATAAATATTGTATTTTATTAATTTTATTAGTAGGATAGCATCAAGCCTGGAGCTGCATTGTTCAACTATATTTAAACAATTACCTTTTGATGCAAATCCTTAGTCTTGATATCACTGCTGTAATGCCACCCATTTCAAGGACAGGACACTTTTACAGAGAAATCTGCATCATGCTGGGATCAGGTTTCATTTAAATACAGCATAAAATGAAGCATCTACAAACAAGGGGTACATTCCACACTTTGAGATGGGTAAGCATCCTCCAAACACCCTTACTCTAAAAAAAACCTAAGGATCCTGGTCCATAAGCATTTCATCACGAACTTATACAATGTGCTTTAGGAAGAGAGCTAGCATGATTCTTCAGTTTGCAGATGGAAGAGGTAGGAAAAATTTTGTCCATATAGGTATGAATACAGTTGATAAAATACTACACTTAGTTCCAAAGTTTTGTAGAAGGTGTTGGAAAGAGACGTACACTTTTTTAAAAGGCTGTAGATAATGCTTAACAGTAAGGACCTTAAAAACCCCAAACTATTTAGATTATCAAAAAGGAAACTGATAGGTGATTAAAGCAGGTGCAAGTATTTCTCCAGGTAAAAAAGATTAAGTAGTAGTGGACACTTCCCTCTAGTGGAGAAGGAAAAAAAAAACTATTGCACCCAATGGAGTTCAATATAGTAAAAAACAGGATGGGAAAAAAAAAGCAAACATTTAACACCATTGAAGCAATCCAGGTTTCTGTAAATACAGCATGAGCGAAGAAAGCTCTTGAAAATATATTTAAAACATCTAAAAACCAAAATTTCAAAGTTCTGTAAACTTGTTAATATCTAAAAATATAGCATATACATAATGAATGACAGAATGGTACAAAAGGTTTTACCTGCACCCAGTAGGCATGACCTCCACAGTTTACTTCTGTATGAATAAATAATGAAATCTTCCTAAATTCAGAATAATAAAGCCTTTCTACTAGGGCAGCTAACTAAGCCCATGGGCAAGAGCTCTCATTTTTTCTTGCCATTGGTAATGAAATATTTTATGTGTAAAACAACAGATTACAACAAAATACCTTCTTATCTTTCTCTTCTCTTTCCCTTATATCTGCAGATAGAGACAGAGGAACAGTCTCTTTACAGCTTTCCCTCTCCTGTTTTTCACTTAATATAAATTGTCCAAGAATGTTATCAGTTAATATACTGCCCCAATGAAAGTTCAAATTTATCGCAAAGCATAGACCTTTTCCTCTCACTATAAGAAGAACCTCTATTATGAGTCTGCTTCTTATTAGTCTTCACATGTATCCTGTATTAAAAATCTAAAGGCGTCTTTAAAGAAAACAGCAGGAAGCATTGCAGAACACATCATCATCAAAATTTACATCTTAAGCAAGACATGACAGAAGTAGTCCTTGTCCCATCTCCAAACTCTGGCAGGGCTTCCTGAGAACTTCCTGAGGCCACAAAAAAAGCTCTGGCTCTATATCTAATGCTCTCTGTGCTGATCTGATTCCTGATTTTCTGACCAGCAATGCTGTTAAAGATCATGGGCATGTGCTATTACTGGCAATAAGAAACTGTTAAATGAAATGTGCATAAATACTAATTTATTTGCCTGCAGGACAGCTAGTTGCTGCCAGGCTTGATTTCTGTTAGCTCAGTGCTTTTAAGAGTTGCAGCAGACTCTAAACAGTCCCTCTGATCTCTAGATTGTTTTTGTGGTTGGTTGTTTGCTGTGCCTCTCTTCTCTCTGTAGTATCCCACCCACTCTTCTACCTTCCCCTATGCAATCTGGAAGTTATTTTTCCCCTGATGAGTTCAGTTCCACCCAGGTGAGAACAACTTTTCTTCTATTCATAGGATTCTCCATGATCAAATTATTTTTTAAAAGGAACATAATAAACAAATAAAATCTATAGTGTATGACATAATGTGTCAACTGATGCTCCTTTTACAACAGCCAAATAGTTAGTAAAAGGTAGTCTCATTAGTAACGTCCTATTCCTGGGGAGTTTCAGGCAAAATGCTCATTTCAATGCAGATGGTAATTTCAATTGCAATGAGTGACAGAAAATTCCAAATAAATTTACTTAGAACATTTATTCCTAAAGAGAAAGCCGTTCTAAGAAAAATATTTGTACTTCTCCTTTATATACACTATACTCTATGTTCCCTCCCTTTGCCTCTCCTTATCTATTAAATCCACTTTTTATTGAAAAATTACAGTTGCTAGTGATACTTATGTTCATCACAGAAGAAAATATTTGTCAGGATGAAGAGGCAGAGGTGGGTCTATAATGAAACCTGTAAAGATTAACATACATGTAGCCAGCCTGCAAATAAAGTAAAATTTGGAAAATTCTCACTTGTTTTTTCTACTGAAATGCTTCAAAGTAATCATCACTAACAATACCTGAAATAATATGTATTAACAACAACAACGACAATGAGAAAAAGCAAATTCCTCCAATCCTGTTTGGAAGCTTTATGGCTACACAGCAACTAGAACATTTTAAGAACATTCTGAAGAAAGGATTAAAGAACACTTAGTTTCTTTCAACTCAATAAAACTTTTTCCAAAACCTCTCATATTTCATTTTATAATCTTTAATCAGTACTGCCTAGAGCTTTACTGACTGAAACAATGTGCTTTGTTTAAAAATAAATAAATAAATAAATAAATAAATAAATAATGAAAACAAGTACCACATACTACACAAGTCACTTTCTATGGTTCACAAATAGTACAGTTTGTAAGCAGATTACTGCTCATGTATTTAGGCCATTTCCAACTTACTAAATACAAAGTCTTATGACAATAGAAACAGGTTGTAATAATACAGATCACCCGTATAAATGGTAGATTCAACTCATTAGCAAAGGTTCTTAATATTTGCTTAGATATTTGCTTAGTATTTGCTTTGCTTAATATTTGCTTGGGTGCAATATCAAGGTTCATTTCAAAACCATATTTTCCTAAAACTAAGAGTGGAATTTTCCAAGGATCCTAGTCTAACGTTAAAAGAACTTGCAATATGTTTATATAAAAAATTATGATCTATAATGAAGTGAAAAAGGTCAGATTTTACTGTTAACTATTTGGTAGACACGTTAATTAGTCATTAAATCGGCCGACAAAGAGTGAGTAACGGGTAACATTGTGCTTTTTCATGTTTCCTTTCTATTGCTCAATAAACCCTTAGTTGTATTACTTAGCTGCATAATTGGTGTTAGCCACAGGGTATGTATCAAAAAGGATTTTCAGATTTACTCATCTGTAAATGTCAGGCTATTAATAATTTTACAGATAGCTCCATGTATTGGAAATTGCCTGTGATGAACACAATATATGGAAACGAAAGGTCAGCACACTTTGTGTGCCTGTGCACAGATATGCAGGCATGTGTGGATAAATGGAGTATTCCCTGAATATCAGACAGAATTCTTTTATGATCTCATATTTTTAAATATGTTGAGGACGGAGAATATAATTTCAAGACCTCAAGGTCTCCATTAAAGAAAACTATACCTGATTAATAATTTTTGGCATGATGAAACATTTTTTAAATTTTTCTGACTAACTGAAATATAACAGTGTTAAATTACCTGTAAATTGCAAGGCTGTAATTTTGTGTGCTCATATCTTTTATTCTTCTCTGCCTCTGACAGAGTAATCTCCTGATAATATTTTAATAGACAGATTTCCAAGCCAGATCTTAGCAAAAAGTCAAAATCTACATTGTAATTCAGTAAACCTCTGGAGCCTTTAATTATTTATTTTTCCTGTCTATCTCTATTCTACTTTTGTTTGCATTTCTATTATTTCAGAAAAACCAGAGTTGATGCGGGTACACTTTTTATATTATATCAATTGTACAAGACAACCTCTTAAAGTTCAAATACAGCGCATTAAGCAACCTAGAAGCAGCAGTGAAGAAACCACAGATCTGAAAATGAAGTTTGAGAGATCTCCTACACTTGTTTTATTCATTTCCTCACCATTTTATTTACAGTGTTTAGTTGCTGAACTCTTAAGTCCATTAACTGATATTTATACAATGAAAAGGTTAAAATATTAACCCTGTAAGTCATATATGTGGAACGACAGGCAAAGATAGGACATTCTGTACCTACAGGTACAGAAAAACCTCTGTTACCCAGAGCATTCTCCTTGTGGTCCAGAATAAACTTGCTGTTGGGTTAGCAAATATAGGCAGGAACTATTACAGTGGTATGTCTGTTTTTATCTCCTGTAGTGTCTTGCCCCCTACTTTAGACCATTTGGTCATTTACTCTATTTCTTACATCTGCAGAGAACCCAGCTACTGCTGACGTCCTGGGCCTTTCCTGCTCAAATAATAGAGGGCTTTTTTAATGAGTTTCAGTCGTCTTTATTATGGCCTTATGTTATTATATGCTAACATGAATGATTCTGTGGTATTTAAGGAGAATACTAGTTTCATTGGATCTTTATATATTTTATTTTCTGTTTATATTTTACTTTTATACCATCACCACCTATAAGTGCAGGGAATTGATTTTAACACCACTTCTATTCTCTCCCATTGTCCCATAAAAATGGTTTCTGTGGTCACAAACGATCATGAATTCGTGACTTGGGAGAAAAAGAATAGAAGAGAAAGAACATCTAGGACTCACTGCAAACACAAGCAATGTTAATGTTTAACACAAACTTTGAATGAGTTATTGTATTTCCTAAGAGCTGAATCCAATGAATCCAGTCTACTAAAGGATACACAACTATAGAAGTGGTTACGTTTTAAAGTCTAATTCCTTGCATTTATCCTTGGACTTTTATCCTTGTGTTCTGTATTACGCTTGGGAAATCTGGAGTATTTGTGAGGCATACTCAACTTCCCGGAGAAGAAAATTTTCAAGAACATCTTCTAAATGAGCTTCATGGAGTTTACTTGTTCCCTTAAAGATATTTGGAGAAATTTATATACTTAAGAGACACTTAAAAGTGTAAACTTTAACTAATTTCAGTCCCCCATCTAGTACCTTATCTATGTACCTATTTAGATTTCTTACCTTGAGTACTTTACAATCCTTGACATAGTTTTGTCATGATGAAAATGATGGTTCTGTAATATAATTCCACAGTATTTTTTCTTGAACAGGTTTATTTTCTCTTGCATGTACTTGAATCCCGTAACAAACTGAATTATAGTGTTATAACCCACCTGCTTTCTTGCCCCTTTGGCACTTTGTTTGATTTGAATGTCACAGTGAACTCATCCTGGAAAAATAAATAAGCATTACCTTTAAAAGTAAAAATTTTCAGCACTACTCAAGAAATTATAGACTCGTCATGAAAGATTATGCTTCTTTGCTCTTCAATCTCATCCCATTCTGAAGATTCCTACAACAGCTAGTACAGGAGCAGCTGAACACAATAAACTTAATTAAATGTACTGATTTCTCCATTTCCTTATGTAACAGTTCTTCTAGGTTTTTAGAGAGGGCAAGGAAACCTTTCTGTGACTGTACTTTCTTGACTGATCCTGTTCTTTTTCTTCTTGCGTGGCTACCTGAAAATGGATTAAGTACATTTTTCTCTCCAACTCATTTTCCTGGGCCTCCAGTTTTCACCCAAATCCAAAAGTTTTTGGCCCAGGTGTAAAGATGGGAAAAAAGAGAGTAAAAGACACCAAACTCTTTTTTTAGGGATCAAGATATACTAGTGAGGATTCTAAATGCAATTCTTAAGTACTGGGAAGTGATAATGGAAACAAGGACCCTTGGTACCTTTACAGCAGTAAGAGGCTAGCAATGTTCTGTAATATGGAGTAGATGATACAGAAATACAGAAGCCAAATAGGAAAAATTAATTGTGAGTATAAGAGAAAACATATAATTTATTTTGTATGTGAAAGAAAACCAAGAAGCCTAGCTGAAGAACGAGTAAATGGAGTGGTGACTGAACATGTAGGCTGTAAATGAATGTAAATCAATTCTGAGGTCATAGCAGTGATTGCAGTTAGTATAAAATTGACAGATACATTGCAAAACCTACTTTAAATATCAGTACCAATTTGGCTGTAGCAGCAAGAAGAGCAGCACACGCTGCAACACCCAGCCAAGCTGCAGGTTACATGAATCTGTGCTCTGCTCTCAAGACCAGAATAGCGAGCTAGCTATTACAGATGAAGTTGGGTATCTCTATGCAGTTGCTTTTGCGCCTGCCCTACAGACATCATCTAACTGAGATTTTTGTTTTTAAAAAGAGTGTGATGGTGGGTAGAGAGACTGTTGAGATTGTGGGAGGCAAGTCTAGAGACATGGTCATGCATGAGACAGAACAATCAGTGTGGCAGAGCAGAGGCTGCTCTGTTTTTCCAAACAGCACATAAAAGAAGATACAACCCTACAATCTGACAAAAACATTTTTCTCAGAATAGACTCTGCATGTAATCGGAATGGTTTCATTTCTGCTAGTCTCTTTAAATCTTTTTTTTTATCTCCATGCTATTTTTTCATCGCCCATTTGTGACTGGGTATGAAGAATTCACTTCATGATAATTAGTGCAGGTTTGCAATTTTCTCACTCTTTATTAATTAAGATGTTTGCACTGTTTACACCTGGTGCTGACTATGTAGGAGTTGGGACCTTACAGAGACAAATGAGGCTGTTTACTCCGCACAGCACTACTGTTCAGTCTTCCTACAGACTTAGGACTCAGTGCAATGGTTACACATACTGTTTACCTTCTGCAGAGTGTTTATTTTTTTGCCTATAACCATTTAATTAAATATTTTCATTTTTCAATAGAAATTAGAAGATGATCCAGGAGAATGTAAAGACATTAAGACAGTTAACTCAAAGCATTGTACATAGAAGTATATATTCAGGATGTAAAATATCTGATTCTGAGTCCTGAAAAGGCCTGTGAGCATTGAAGCTTGATATTAAATGTTGAATAACTGATGAAGATAGATTTGGCAAAGAAAGATAAAGCTATACCTGTCCAGATATGATAATAAAGTGAAATAAATAAATAATGGTAGAAAAAGCAAAGCTAAGTGACTTAACATTAAAAATATCCATGGGATTGGAAAGAATGACTTGTTCTTCTGTCCTACCTATGGAAGTGTCGTGGTTTAACCTGGCAGGCAGCCAAATACCACGCAGCCGCTCACTCACTCCCCCCCCGCCTCAGCGGGACGGGGAGAGAATCGGAAGGGTAAGAGTGAGAAAAACTCGTGGGTTGAGATAAAGACAGTTTAATAGAACAGGGGAAAAAAAGGAAAATAATAATGATAATGATAAAATATACAAAATGAGTGATGCACAATGCAATTGCTCACCACCCGCGCTGACCGATAACCAAGTAGCGATCGGTACTTCCTGGATCACGCCTACCATTCATATACTGAGCATGACGTTACATGGTATGGAATACCCCGTTGGCCAGCTGGGCTGGCTGTCCTGATTATGGTCCCTCCCATCTTGTGTACCTAGCTCAGTCAGTAGGCACGGGAGCTGTCCTTGGACTAGGAGGGCACTTAGCAACAACTGAAAACATCAGTGTGTTATCAACATTCTCCTCATACTAAATCCAAAACACAGCACTAGGAAGAAATTTAACCCTATCCCAGCCGAAACCAGGACAGGAAGATAAAAATAACAAAGGTTTGTAACTAGTAGTTATTAATAATTATCTTAGTTCTCCAACGTGGAACATGTCCATCAGTAGGAGTCTCTGTTGGTATTAAGGGGTTAAGCCATTTTGTTTCCCTGTTTTTTCCAATTCATTAGCCATTATTCTTAAGCAACTTTTCAGCAGTCATCCATCTGTGTTACTATCCATTGATTCCACCTCTTCAGGTTGTTATTCTTCAGAGAATTATCCTGTAAAACAAACTAAAAGAGACTCAGTAAGGCCATTGAATTAGTATACTTTCTGAGCACTTTTCCAAAGATTTAACTCTCATCGATAAAACCACTTTTCTTTACATTTACACAGAATTACATTAATCTGTTACTATAGCCTGAACTGCTTATGGGATTTTTAATTTTTTTTTTTTTTTTTTTTTTTTTTTAATATTCAGAGATATTTTACATTTTGGGACATGTCCAGGGAACAGTTTGTAGAGAGTTCAGCGCTAGGTTATTTCTTTTGGGTCTCTGCTTGCTCTATAGCCAACACAATTTGATGGTTTCATGTGGTATTCTGTTGTTTTCTAGAGATACTAGGTATATTCTTTTAAGTGAATATTATATTGTTTGGTCACAAATTCTAGCACTTTGGGCATGTTTGCAAAAGGATTAGTGCCCTCCTCACACTGAGGTCCTGCACCTGCTACCTTGGGAATGTTTACAACATGTTAAAGAGTTAGTGAATCTGGAAGACTTTGGGACTCGAGGGTACCTCTCCTCTCGAAGCCTGCTAGGGCTGAGCTTTCATTTCAGAAAGGTAGGCACAGACACAGCCAGCCACTAGCAGATGTACAAAGACAGGAGAACTGCGTTTTTACAGGCACTGCATGCACACAAACAGCACTTGCATAAACAGGAACAATACAAATGGCCTGATCCTGTTCTTACTTGCAGGCTAATCAGGCTCGATACATGCTAGCAGATGTCACGCTGACATCCATCTCCATTGCAAATGCTGGCACCTTTTACACAGACACCGCACACTTCTGGACCCCCAGAAGAATAAACAACCACATCCAGTATACACAGAAGCAGCTCACACAAATGTTTGTTCCCAATATATCCCCTTCTCAAACAAACATAAATCATAATTCTGCACCAACGAGCCACTGATGGCACCTTCGGGGCAGTTATCACACAAGCATGCCAAGGGCACAGTACCACCTGGACTGACACACCCCCCACTTTGAGGGGCAAGAACCCACTCATGCCAACGAATGCAACGGGCTAAGGCCTGTGGTCTTGCTTGAACCAATACACCGTCTCCGTACACAAAGAGACAAAATTTACACCCTTGGTACACCAAGGCAGTGATTCTGCCCAAGTAATGACACTTGGCACACAAAAGGAGTGCTTAGCATTGCTGACAAGAGCACAGGGCTGCTCCATAACATGCAGGCACCCTTACCCTCATTCTCCACTGAATGCCACAGCTATAAGAACAGAACCTCACTACTCAGGAACATAAATTTTAGATTTTATTTACTAAATGGGATGGGTATAGCAGGGAGTTAGCAATTACTGTTCTGCTCCCCCTCATCACTCCCTCCCTCCCCACTGAAGACTTCCACGTCCCATTGATGCAGGGGAACAGGACACTCGCTTGTGCTGGGCAAGGTGTCCAGTCCTGACTGGCAGCCTGGCATTTACACATAGTGGTTCTACCTTGAGCTCAGCCTTCTACAGGGTGCTGGATGTCCATGGATGTGTTCCTCCATAAGGGGGGAACTTTTTATTGCTCTTTTCTATTCCTCTATTCAACTTTTTATTGCTTCCCAATTCAGATGATTTACAAAAGCTGCCAATAACGTCACTGGTCAGATCAGGCCAGGCAAACCTCTTTTCCACTTTCTCTGTATCTAAAACTAATTAGCTGTTCTTACTTGGATTTCTATCACCTTCTGGACTCCAAGTCCAAACGTGAAAGGATATAAAACTGTTAAGAGTTCATCTGTGCTTCTTTATTGTTTTTCTGTGCATATCTAAAATCCCTAGAGCAGGGCAAACTACACCTGTAGTCCAGAGCTTTTGGATATGCCTCCCATCCAAAAGTTATCTGCTCATTTTTTACTTCCCCAAAACATACCAGAATACTGAGTTAGAACTGGCGAGATGTAGTCAAGACCTTATCTGAGCAGTACTTTTGGGTGTGCTTTGTATTGTAATGAATGGCTGACCAAATTCATTGCCATCTGTAGTAAAATGCCTAGGTTTGTGGATGAGAGGAGAGCAGTAAATGTCATTTACCTCAGCTTTTGTAGTAAGGCTTTAGACACCATCTCCCACAATGCTCTTGTATCCAAGCTGGGATGTTATGATCTGGATGGATGAACAGCTAGATGAGTTGGGATGGATGGTTGGGTTCAGAGTAGTCGTTAATGGGCAATACTCTACCCAGAGAAGACTAATAAGTGCAGTACTGCAAGGGTCTGTCCTGGGACTTGTCCTGCCTGACATCTTCAGGTAATGGAGCATACTCTCACCAAACTTGCAAATGTTGCCAAATTGAGAAGACCATTTGATACGATTGAAGGCAGGGCTGCTAACCAGAGGGATCTAGACAGCTGTAGGAAAGGGCTGACAGGAACCTCTTGATTCAATGGCACATGCATGTTTCTACACCTGGAAGGGGGAACCCCTGGCAGCCCTATAGTCTGGGAACTGACCGGCTGCGAAGCAGCTTTGCAGAAAAGGCCCTGGGTGTCTGGGTCAGCAGCAAGCTGAGCATGAGCCAGCAGCCTGCCCTGGCAGCAAAGATGGCCAGCAGTGTCCTGGGCTGTTATTAACATGGGCACAGCTGGTAGATCAATAGACAGGATTATCCCTCTTTAATCAGCATTGGTTCGACTACATCTAGATACTGTGTCCAGTTTTGGATCCTCAGTACGAGTAAGACACTGATGACATGGAAAAAGGGAGGACCACCAAGCTGTTGGGGGCTGGAGAACTTGCCCTGTGAGGAGGGGATGACGGACTGGTGTTTTTTCAGCATGGAGAAAAAACAGCTGCAGGAGAGACTTACTGGCTGCCTACCTGTACCTTTGAGAAGGTCATTGAGAAGATGGAGCCACTGGTGCACACAGGTAGAGATAATAGGCATAAACTGAACCAAGGCTCAGTTCAGGCTGGATATAAGGAGAAACTTTTTCGGCATGAGGGAAGGCCCAGAAAATCTGTACAGGCTCCATCTTTGGAGGCTTTCAAGACCTAACTGGAGAAAGTCCTGGTCTGATCCCATACCTGACCTTGCTTAGAGAAGGATATTTGACTAGAGGCTTCCAGAGGTCTCTTTCTGGCTTAATTATTCTGGTTTTATGGCTTTTTTTTTTCTCCTTTACTCAAAGGTAGTATTTTTATTTAAAAAAAAATAGTTACAGGAAAAAGTTCTATACTGAAGGTCTTTTCCTTGCAATGATATTAATTCAAAAATGTAAACAGTTTATCTTTTTTTTTTTTAAGTTAATGGGATGGCATGTTCTTACAAATAAAATACAAATTTTTCCTGTCTATATGCAAACTAGGGAGTTTTGTATTAATATCAATTGTAAACTTACGTAAAATAACAATGCAAAATTAAAAACAATGCTGCCACAGCAGAGCACATCCATCAGTAACTGTAGTAAGAATGTATGCATAATGCATAAATCACACAAATACTTCTCATAATTAATTTAGCCCCTTCTCTCCATCTCAGTATGGTATGGGCAGAACTGATGAAACGCAAACAGACATGCTCTGAGAAAACACAAAAAAAAGTGAAGTTTCATATGCAAGGAGTGGATTTCAGCGCTTTTGTCAGCATACAGCTGAAGCTGAAATTGAGACGTGTAAATTATGTATCTGTTTTGCCACCACAGACAACTGTGTCCTATTTGCAGTGAAGGACACTCATTCCCTTGCAGGGGGGAGAAGATGGTACGCTCTTCAATATGAATTGTGAATGGAAATGGTTTAAGGGCTCAGAAACCAGTTTCAGTGGAGGCTGATATTATGTGTCCTCACATCATCGTCTGTTACAGTGCTACCCTGTCCTGGACCAGCCTCTCTCGAGACTGCTGGACCTTCACTAAGTCAGAGAAGAAACTTACCACTGCCAGATTTCAAGCCGCTTTCAGACAGGAAAGCAGGATTCTGCATTAGAAACCTCATTTATTTCAATTCACTCCTGATCACTATTGCTGATTTTTATTTTCTTTTATACTTTCTTCCATGTTGCATACATGTACAGAAGACACTCTTGTAAGAGGCCATCCTGCAAAGGCAGTCTCAGTCAAATAATTCTTAAGTCTCATGTCTTCTCCTCTGAGGCTAACTCTCCATCTGCAAGTAAGCTGCTTCCTATTTCCTCACACAATCATCACTGAGGCTGGCTTACTTGTTGTAAAATTGACAAAAAGACGAAGTCTACAATCACAAATAAACTAGTTCTCCTCAAAGTGGAAGGAAGGAAGGAAAATTAAAAAGAAATTAAGCTTCTTTTGTCTTTTGTGTTCACAAGGTTTGGTGGGGTTTTTTTTCTTTGTTTTTTTTAAAAATCATGGTTTTGTTCCAGACTGTTCCTAAATCTTACATCTTTTTACTTTCCAAGGCAATCTAGCAAATGCTTATTCTCCTATTTTATTCTGTCACTGAATTAGTAGTATATGAATTTCTTCTCATTTGCAGCTCTTGATATCTAAAACAACCCTTCAATGACTATTCACTTCCTAAGTTCTCAATCTCAATTGGAATCTCTACGGAAAACAGTACCTTTTCAAACCTCTCTCAAATTTGCTCTATTGTTAGACCCCCACTTTAATTCTATAATTACTTCATTTCATTTGCAAACCATTCCACATAAGCTGCTATGAAAGATGAAAATCCAAGCAGTATTATATTAGGAAAAATGAACAATAGCAAAGAATGAAGGAGAATTTTCTCTGAAATTTAAGGGCATAAGTGTTGCTCTTTTAGAGCAGAGTTTTCTCCTCAGTTCATGCTTACAGTTGCATTTCAAAATTTCACAGGTTTAGACAGGTCTGAACAGAGGAGATATACTCAAGAAATAATAATATATTCATATTAAACAGCTCTTAAGAGAAAATGGGATATATTATTCCATTTGTGGATGAACCGTGTTTCTTTGCTTATTTATTGTCAAAAGCATGCTTTTCATGCACTTTTAACAATCTTCTCTTCCATTTCTCCTTGTAATGGTTTTTACATAATTCCTACAAACACACACAGGGTGTTTTTTGGACAGTATCCATCAGCAGATTCATCATTCATCAACAGTTGAAATGTCAGAAAGTTCACACACTTTTAAATATTTTATTTCTTCTTCCCTAGCCTGTTGCGTTCATCTATAAGCTCTTACTTGAGAAGACATGTCTTAATGTATCCAAAGATAACCCACATCTAGATATCAGATAAATGTTGATACCATCTCTTTGATGAAAATCAGTTTTTAAATACAAATTAGACTTTTTTTTTTCCTGGATTGTAGAAACCAGTCCCTTTTTAAATTATGCTACTGTCTGGCATCATACTACAAGATGGAAAGAGAAAATGGATTTGTTCAAATTTAGTGTGATGTGATTGCTTTTATGATTTTACTGTTTTATTTTAAGACCCTACTTCAGTGATTCACACATGCAACAGATCTGTGTGTCAAAAAATCGCATTGACAAGTCTGCTACAGCATTCTTGTAAGAACTGCCAGTAGCTGTTAACACAGCAATCTTGACCTCCTAAGTATTTCCTTCAAAATTAAAGAATGATGTTCAAACATCAGTGGACGAACACATCACCACCACTTCTTCGCTTGTGTGATGTTGTTAAGGACTATCTGGGTTCTGCCATTGCAGAAACATACTTTTGAGAACAAATTTATTTCAGCCTTGACTAAGTACAGCCCTGCTTCACTGAATTAAACCAATGAAAAGTTTGGTTTGGAAACAAACACCAGAATCCTTGGAGCTGAAGTGGGAGGGGGGTGTGTGTGTGTGTAAGCACTCCAACTTGGGGTCTCCAGCTGAGTCAATGTAAGGTTTTTCAGAGGTTTTTAGGAACTCACAGCTCCTCCAGAAAGCAGCAGTTGCTTTTTGAAATCTCACTGCATATGCTTTGTCCAAAAGGACACGATGACTTATGGGCAGAACCAGGAATAAACTCCAGTTCTTGATTTACTACCCCTTGCTTATTCCACTGCGGTTCACTATTCCTTCATGAAAACACCGTATAGGCCCATAGCTTTGGCAACAAGTTGTATTTAATTTTGTTGGTCTTCTGTACCTTCCATTAGAAATTGGGATCATTATCCTGATTTTTAATATATTTTGGGGGGATCTAGTCTTGTCTGTCTTTTCTGACATACTCCTGAATGTGGTATTGCTCAGAGAACTGTGTGTCAAAGAAATAACAAAATGTAATATTTATATATCCTTTATATTTTTTATATTCTTTTCACAACAGATCAGTCTTCTGACAGGGATTCTCAGTAGCAAGAAGGGACCAGACAAGACATATATCTGTCAAGGAATAAAGATTCTCCCAGAGCACATAGATGACTAAGAACGTTACTGAAAACCTGACTTGCAAAATATTAATTTTACTCCACAGTTTACTCCACAGATCCTACAGACCTCCTCTCATCTGACTGGAAAAGAAGTTGGATTCTTCTGGCATGCATTTAATAAAAAAGAGAGGAGTACCTGGACTTGGTATTACACGGTGCCTATTACACAGTACTATTACATAGTACAATTTTACATAGTGTCTAGTTTGAGCAATGAGAGCGCATTTAACTCTCACATAAATTAAACAGGTGAATTAATGTGTTGGTTTTTTTTTTTTTTTGGTTTAACATTAGGTCACTACTAGCAAAGGACAAGTTTTAGTACCAGATGCTGTTGCTTTGAGCAATACAGACAAAAATAATCACACATTTTGCTAAACACAGAGTAAGTAAGCAGACAGCTCTTTTGGATTAATAGAATATTCAAATTATAAAATTTTAATTTAAGCCAAAACATTAAAAAATACAGGAAGTTAATTAATTTTAAATCTAAATCATTCTGCCTTTACATTAATTTGGGGTTTACATCTGAAAGTATTATTTTGTCATGCTATTATTTATGGTTTTATAATTACATTTTCCTGGCATTGCTTTGCTTCTTAGGAAGTCTCCCTACTCTTGCACATAAGGAATAAAGCAAATTAACCTTGTAAAGTGAAAAAGGAATAGTGATGATTCATATCTTCTAAATGCACAAGATAGGAAGCAGAATTTCTTTTCCAGTCTTAGAGTCTTTCCCAGTTACCATCACAAGGTAGAACTTACAATGAATAAGAAGTGATATATCATGTGATTTTATTTCTTTTACAACATTCATTAAATACTTAAAGTTTGATATGAATCAGAATAATGGATGGAACCTTCAGTATGTTGCAGTTTTGTTTTCTCATGCCTATGTTACAAATACAGAAAGCATAATTGATGCATATAAGTAAAGTCAGAGGATGAATAATAAAACAAAGTTAACATTTAAGGAAGAAGTCACCCTCTTTTACGATGAGTTTTGTGTTACTTAGTAGTTTTTGTTTTGGTTTGGTTTTGCATTCCTGTTACACCTTGCTAGAGTTTTTTGATACTCCTTATGCTCAAAATATGGAAAATACACATTATTTTTTCACAGACTTATGAAGACTATTAGACTTCAGCTTCAGTGAAAACATTTTTTTTTTCTATTACAAAGGTAGAAATGAACTAACTGCCTATGAAATTATATGCACTTGGTTATCTAAATTGACTACTCTGAGCACACTTAAAAAATTATGGGTTATATTTCTGCAATCAGAATATAATTTCCAATAAGTCACCTTGCATAACTCTGTTCCCTCATGCTTTAGCACTCTCTTCTCCCTTTCAGCTCCTTGAAGCAGAATCTTTATTGATTTTGAATTAATTACCAAACTAGCAGAAGGTCAATGGATGATTTGAGATGTAAACAGTATGATTTGAAATTTTGAATCATGTTACTCACATTACAGTCCAGTTTCTGATATCCTTTCTCATGTTGAATAACATGTTACCTCACACATGATCCTAATGATTTCAGTTATTTCCAGAAAGTTCCTAAGCATACAAGAATGACAGTATCTTGCTGTTTAAAAGAAGCTCTCCATATTTCTATATGAGAGTATAAGTGGTTTCTCAGTCGTACTAAACAGATAAAGACACAAAAGAGACAAGGAACATTCGGTATATATGCAACATAGCATTGCGCATAAATACGTGCTGCTGCATACATTCTCAGGGATTGACAAACTGTCTTTCAAAAGCAAATTTCTTCTTCCTGAAAGAGTTCATTTTTTTCTGCCCCGACTAGTTATAGAGAGGAAACTCATCAGAAACCTTTCTTCTGATTAATAAAGAGAGAAGGGGATTCAGGGAGAGATGGACAAACAACTCTGATGGGCCGAGGAGCCCCTATACTGTGCATTGATGTGGTGCCCAACACCACCTGCATTCTTCAGCAAGAAACTGAGTAAAACCAGTTTATCTGAACAGTGATACCTGCTTTCCGAGAAAAGTGTTTGTAGATAACTGCAGAAGAGCTCTGTCATTTCAAGAGTTGAGAGATACCATTGCTGATAACCAGTTTATTCCAATTTCAAGGTTATACCCCTTCTGTTAGATTTTTCAGGTTTGGACTGAAATGTCTTTTTAAAGGAAACCAGTGCAGACAATAAAAAATGTATACATGATGGCTAATATGAAAACAAACTAACTGTAATATTTGTCCACTTTTCAAAAGGAGAAGAAAGTAATTAAACTGTAATCCCATTTAATGACTTCCATTTGACATCTTCTGACACTCAAGGGACAAAGACAGCATTTGATACAATTTACACTAAATTGAAACACTTCACTAAATTGAATTCAATGAAGTGAATTGCAACTTCTGCAACTTGATGAATTTGACCTTAAATATTAAAGTTTAGATGAATGAGATTTACACACGAGGAACAAAACAAGACAAGACACCAGTAAGGTGACTTAAACTAAACACAGCATGGAACTATTTAGAAATTATTTCTTCATTATTTTCTGTCTGCCACATTATCAGCAATTAAAGACTGACTCTAATAACTTCCCCCTATATAAGGGTTAGGGGGAGCAGAAAGTGTTATGCCTGCCTGGTCAATGTCAACTCTTCTGAAGTCTGGGACTCTTTTCTGTAGTTACTTAATCTTCATTTCCCTCTCTTCTGTAACAGGATAATAAGCACTTGTCAGTTATTTTTCCATGCGTCTCTAGGCTTGAAGAAAGATATACCATGCCTGGCATAGGGACTCAAATGTGGACATCGCATTTTCCTCAGTTCAGAACACTACCCTCCAGTAAGAAGAGCTGGGAAAAAACCCACATGAAAATGAGAGTGAAATACCTTTAACAGGGATCACAGGACCTCTTTTCCTGCCACCTCAGACACATCCTTTCCACCATCAGGGCTGCTGATACACAGGCCTTTAAATTGCTGGTCTGACTAATGGCGTTCATCCAGGACCAGTTTGAAAATGAAACCGGACAGTAGACCCCATTATTTAGCTATTATTGTTTGTGCAACTGTATTTTGGTGGATTTCATGTTTCCCTTAAAAAGATCGCCAGCAAGTTTTTATCACTATACATTAAAATCAAACATCCATTAGTTAAGACGGCACAGGCTGCTTGCAGAAGAAATACTTTTTGGACTTGTAACAACAAAACCTTACTCTTGGAGCCACAAGTCTGTCTTGATAAGGGATATTTCCTCTGTACAGCAGTGCTTTCTGTTTCAGTGGGCTTTGGTTGTGAAGGATTTAGAAACGTTTCATGTCTTGAAGAGACACATAATTCTTCTGAAAGAAATTATTCTCAACATAAGTAAGGCTTCCAAGTGCTTGAAATATCTTTTCATTTTTAACTATATGTCAAGTGCTTCTCTCAACAACAAAATTTGAAAGACACATTGGAAAATCTGATTTTTGTTCTCTGTACGTTCCTTTCATGTACTCACAAGTTTATTTTATATACTTGGTCACAGGAGCACTGCCTGAAAGTGATGTAACTGTATCATTTTTTGTGGTGGAGATTTACATTTATGCACCCAATTATGAAACTACTTCTCATTCCTTGAAATCACCTTTTAAATTTTATCTAAAGTTAAGGAAATCTGTTTAAATAGAGATGGCCCTTTTTGGACATAGTAGAAAGGGGTCACAGATTGTTCAGTCACCATTAGTAGATTTTATATTCTAACACAGATCTGAGATATTACCCTGGAAGTTTGTTAGTCAAATGGTTTCTGTTCAGGATTGACTCGGCTCACTGACCTGGACAAGGACTCTCTTACAGCAGTTTGCATGAAAACTGAATAGCCTAATTTAATACAGAAGCTCCCAACTGGAAGTTATAGAAGTTTTATCTGAATAAAAACGGGAAGATTAGGAATTTTTAATATTTTTCACCTTACCAGATAGGAATACCAAAGTCTACGTATTCAAAACATACATGCAATGAAGACACTCTCCGGAACCAGGGCTATATTTTTACATAATGTTGCCTTGCCAGTTGATTGCCCTTAGCTTACAGGATTGTATGCAGGAGCAGATTCAGAAGGGAAAACCCAAAAGAAGATGAATTCAAATTTTTTTTTCTTTTAAAAGCTATAAATTAAATACTGACAACAAGCATGTGCTGATATTAATTTCGTACCTTAAAATGTCACTTCTAAATTATGAAACTATATTGGGACTTAAAAAATGGTAATAAATTCAGAAATGCAAACCCCTGAACAGCTGCAATAGAAGATACTGGAGGGGAAGAAAAAAGAAATTACCTTATTTTGACAAGAAAAATAAAACTATGAGAAGTGGTCTGGACCCATCACTACAAGTTAAGAAAACATCAATCACAGTAGTTTACACTTATTATTCTAATAATCCAGGAAATTTTTGAAGTGCCTTCAGCCTATATAAACAAACCAGGAAAAATGAGACCAAACCAGAACAAGCCCGGGAACCTGCAAGACACTGGAATTGACTTAATTTTTTTGTTGTTGTTGTTGTTTTCCTAATTTAGTCACTATACAAACTATACAAAAGACAAGAGTTAATGTTTGTTAATTCTTAATAAATCTGTTTAAAATCTGAGCTTTTCTCAGCAGCTCAGATTTTAAACAGATTTATTAAGAATCTTTTTAGATGGAGGGAAGGGAAATTAATAAATTATTAAGAATTTATTTAGACACAGGGGAGGGAAATTTAAAACAATCAATCAGCTCAATGCACCACAAATCTAGACATTTCACAACATCAAGTAGTAACATGGAAACTAGATGACTCTCTCACTCTTGAGGTTAGGAGATTTCCACATCCCATGTGCTTTGATAGCTTATCAGCATTACACCTGAGATGTTCCAGGTGGATCTGCTCTATGAAAGAAATTTCCCCATCATTTTTGAATTGGTTAATGACTTCTCTGTTTAATCATCTCTCACGTATAACACAGCAAGAGAGAACAACGCTTAAAGAATATTAAACTGGCTGAATGGACTACTGAGGAGCTTCATGTTGCTGACTTTATTTGCTACACGTCACCCAGCCCACACACGTACAGAAGATGCAGAGCCATTCTAATTAGAGGAGCATCATGCTGGTATAGATTTTAGATAAAATGCTAAGTACAGTCCTGACCATTCTCTGGCCAGTAACAAACTACAAACAGCTCCACAAATCAGAGGACAAATGTGTTAATTTCTTTGCTTAGATTTCTTTTTTTTTTTTTAAATGGTGCCTAAGCAGGCTGCTGCATACTGAAAGGCATCTCACAATGCCTAAGCACCAGGAGTACAAAGACTCACATAGGCAGCTGGAATTGATGAATGCCTTCTCATTCCATAATAATATATCCTTAGAAGGTTTATTATACTGAATTATTATACTAGCTTAGAGTTTGATTCAACAAACCTTACATAAAGGAAACAGCTTTACTTGCTACGATAGGAATCTTTCCTATATTAAAAAGACTGTGCAAGTATTCTTAACCCCAGGTGAAGCTATGCTACATTTGGTGTCTTGTTTTAGGCTGCATGAACAGGGACAAAGTCAGTTTAGATTTAGATATCTTGAAACGCCAGCCAGGAGACATCCATGAAGAACCTGGCCTGTTGGAGCGCATGCCTGGTCTGCTCCCTCTGCCTGTGCGAACAAGAGCTGTTGCCGTTGGTAAAACTCTGACAAGATAAGCTGGCAGATTTCTAGCAAAACTACCCAAAGTACTGAGCTCTCCAATGCAGAAGATGTCAAAAAGATTAAGTCACGTTCCTGTGGTTTAACACAGAATCGGCTTCTCTCCTTGCAGCTGTTGCAAAAAGCGACTAAAGGAAAACTCTCAGAGTTTGCCTGAGTGTGATGTGGTCTCTTGCTGGTGCAAGTACACAGCATGTCAAACTCTCTCAATTTGCATAGCAATTAGTAGACAAGGACAAGCTGTAAAACCAAAGATGGACAAATCTGATATGAAAACAAATTTCATACTGAGAGTTCTCAGGTGTTTTTAGCAGCACTGCCAAATGAGAAACATGTTTTGAGAGAAATCTGAGCCTGATTAACCACTGTTTTCCTGCAACTTTACTCTGGCAAAAAAGGAGGATTTTTACTGTAGTAGTTGTAATGTAAGCCTATGCAGAACCAGTAATTTTACAATGCACTTGTCCCTTATAATTTGAAGAGAAACCTGCTAAAACCACACATTTGCCCTTCAGTGGTACCTCCTAGGCTTGTCACACTGTCGTGGTTTAACCTGGCAGGCAGCCGCTTGCTCACTCCCCTCACCCCAGTGGAACAGGGAGAGAATCGGAAGGGTAAGGGTGAGAAAAAATCGTGGGTTGAGATAAATACAGTTTAATACAACAGAAAAGGGAAAATAATAATAATGATGATGATAATAATGATGATAATGATAATAATAATAATGATAATAGAATATACAAAATGAGTGATGCACAATGCAATTGCTCACCACCCGCGTTGACCGATAAACAAGTAGCGACCGCTACTTCCTGGAACACGCCTACCATTCATATACTGAACATGACATCACATGGTATGGAATACCCTGTTGGCCAACTGGGCCAGCTGTCTCGGCTATGCTCCTTCCCAGCCTCTTCCAGAGCATGGAAGCTGAATGTCCTTGACTAGCCCTGCTAGGCAGGGTACTTAGCAACATCGAAAACCATCAGTGTGTTATCAACATTCTTCTCATACTAAATCCAAAACACAGCACTAGGCAGAAATTTAACTCTAACCCAGCTGAACCAAGACACACACTCTTCACGTTGAGCAGAGCACAGCAAGTGGGAGAATTACACAGCGCCCAAGGGCAAGGGAGTGTAGTGATCCTGATGGTGAAACCGTTGCACACCAAGGAGTTAGTGATTCACAGCACGGTTAACGTGAGCAGGTCCAAACCTGTGCTGTGCTGTGCTGCACGGACAGGACAGCCCGGCCTTCAGGCTGCATTGTGCTATGCATATCCCTCTGGTGCAGGATGAACTTCTCCAGTTGCTTGTAACAAAGGAGACTGCAGGCAGCTCCCACTCAGTACCAGCAGGTAAATTACCTGCGTGTCCTTGCCTTCATCGAGAGCTGCAACAACAAATTTCCATGGGAACATTCTTTTGTTGGATCCTAGAAATGATGAATAGAGCTGTTTTCCTTGTAAGAAAATCCTATAAGAGCTTATAGGAGCAAACCAAGGAGGCCCTTCCAGAGACCGGGTCTGCGCTGCTGCTGTGCCCTGACTGGAGGTTCCTTCAGTGCTGCGCAGTTCAGGGCTCCCAGCATCTGAAGGGTCGTAGGATTACCTAGACTATTTTTTGTTAGCTCTAATAAAAAGGATTTAAAATTATCCTTCGCAGAGACTGAGTGCTTTTCTTACTGGGATCATGACAAACCAAGTCACCGAAACTGGGTGTTCAAATTCTGTTTTCATTCCTCTCTTCTGATCTTGAGGCATGGTTGATCTGAGCAAAATGTTTGCTTTCCTTTCTCTGCTATGCAGAGAAAAAGGTGTTAGGACTGAGATGGCTAGCAAAGAAACTTGTGTTCAAAAAAGACATGAATTTCTACACGAGCAATACTAGCTAAACTGTCATTTAAAATGCATGAATGGTGTGATGTCCTGAGACTTTGCAAAAAACAAGATTGTTCGTCACATGCAACTGTCATAGCAAGCCACGCTTTTAACTAGAGAAGTGTTATTGCTAATCAGAACAGACAAAAGGAGCCTTTAATGCAAATTACTGCCCTATCATTCAGTGGGAGATTTTCTAACTGAAAATCTGTGTGATAGAACATTACATAAAAATAAAGTGTGAATACTAAAACAGCAAAATGCTCAATATTGTGCAATTTGTACTTAGAGAGTCATCAGAGCATTCTGTTGGGCTGCCTTGTAAAGATCAGTTTTCTGTTTAAGTGCTTAGGTACTGAAAATGGTGGGGGCAAATACAATGAAGGAGTCCAGTCAAAAAACCCTACAATGAATGGATCATTTCCTGCAGATTCCCCAAGGTCCTGTCCACTGCAAATGACACCATTAAGAACAGAGCCAAAATTGTCATTTAAAGATAGTGTCTCACAGGCCTGACAGAAGGCTGTGTGTCAAATAAAAAAAAAATTCCAAATATTTGCTTCAAAATTCTACAAATTTTATTTAGCCAGGTAAATACTACAGCGAAGGACAACATGTTTTTTTTAATATCTTTACCTGCTTCCTCTTTCTAGATAGAAGCCCGCTCCTGTAGTCAAGCAGGAGTCAAATATGACATTCTAGTTTGCCCTGAAGTTAAGAGAAGCTTTGGTATTCGTCTTATAAAAAGGTAAGTGTTGGGCTAAAGCATAAAAAATTGCCAGTGGCTTGCAGTATTTGATACTGTGTTTGCTGTTCCACTGCATTTGCACTGGATGAAAGACTACTTCAAACAAATACAAGCTCAGTTATTTGAAATGTACCTCACCTTTAATACAAAATGAAAATGACTATTTAAAGAATGTACAAAACAGGTTTCATAACATACACGCAGGAAATTAAAAAGAAAACAATTTATTTATAGAAACAGTTATGGGTATTCAAGTTTAAATCCTGTATCAGTGTAACTGCATCATTCATTGTCATTAGATTACAGGGTATTTGAGGCATTGTAGGCAGCAGAAATGCAGACAAAAAGACAACAATCAATGATCTTTTCAAATAAATGTAAACCAGATACCAACAGTTTGATTAAAATTGTTCCCCATGAGCCATACTATTATTACCCTGAGATAAAACATCCTGAAGCAGGTTAATAAACATAAACATTTATCTAAAGTAATTTCATTCTCTGCTTTTGAAATTATAATAAAAACTTCAGTAACAAGCATTTTCTTTATTCTCAAGAACTTAAACTGAAGGGGAAAAAAATCAGTTTTCCAGTACTGAGACTGGAAGGTGATATAGTGAAAGAATCTAGTTAGAGATGGGAAGAAATCTTTCCTGATTTCAGCAAGGAAAATTCATGGGAGATAGTTTAGTTAAATTAAAGGGAATTAGGGAGGCAAAGAAGCAACAAAATAGTTAGAAATCAGAAATAATTTAGCAATTAAAAATTAACTAAGTGCTTTTATGATGTACTTAAAACAGCATACATTTCTAAAAGGGCTAAAAATACACAGAACTCCATAAGGCATAATACTCTATGAATACTCTATATCAACAAAGGATGAGTAAACTGACAATATTTCCAACCATGTTGAATTAAAATCTGCAAATGGCTACTGATGCCCTTCAAAAGATTCTCTTGGACATTACCTACAATAGAGTCAGGTCCTTAAGGTAATAAGACAGACAGTAATTCTAAGCAGAAAACAAAAAGTGATAGCTTTTGGAATGATGCTTAGTAGCTCCTTGACTACTCTCCTTGACTGAGGAGCATACAGGTCTAAGAACAAGAAGTGTTTCGCTTTTACACCAGAGAATATTGACAAACTTATGTTAGTTCAATTCATGAACAAATTAATGAAAATAAAAGTAACTTCACAGAAACTACCTAGTTCCGACTATCCAACTACCAACTATCCTATCCAACTACTAAAAATCTGTATTACATCTAGGCATTTTGAAGTATCAGTGTGACAGTATGAGTGGTTGGAGTTCTTGGTAAAGTAAGACGATCTTTTTTTCAACATATAATTTAAACTGCTATGGGAGGGGGACAATATTGCTGTGTGCTTTGAACCTCATGTGTGTAAGGAGCAGAAGCATTGTGGGTACTTCCTTAACTTGTTTAGTCAAAGGATTAAAGGCAGTTATATGAATAAAGACTTTATGGAGTTGGGATTTTACTTTGCACATTTTATCAGAGAATCAGAGGTCTGCAGAAGGGAGTATCCTCATTTTTACAAGCAGAGAGGCAATATATATAGTGATATAAACCTAGTCACAGTCCCATAGCAGTTCAAGGATGTCACTAAGATGAGCCCTAGTCCTTTCATTTCCCCAAGCTGCATCACCAGACCACACTGCTTTTTAAGGACAGTTGAAGATAAAACTTACAGAAAATAGTGACAACTGCACTGATGGATAAGATGCCTTAGAATCTGTCTATAGTTTGCATTTATTAATAAAAAATTGACTCTATAATTATTGAACAACAGTTATTCATGAAGTATCTTATTTGCCTGTTCAATATGTGAAGGACAAAAATGTGAAAAAGAGGCAAAATTATTTGAAAATATAGCTTGCCTTGCAACACAACTGTTCTTAGAACATAACTAAGAAAGCTGGAGTTTAAAAAAACAGCTGTGCTGGCCAGCTACTTACCCAGAGGGGAAAAAAGAAAATCCAAGAAAGCACTTTTCTTCCTTCTCTCTCCCTCTCTCTGCCTTTGGCAATACATCAGCATGGAAGTGAAATCTGCTATAAACTAAAAATGAAAAAAAAAACCCAACAAATCAACCAAAAAAAAAACTACCAGAAAGAAATGGAGGGGAAAGATGGCTGTGCAAGCTATTAAGGCTCTGAATTAGGAGGTCTAAACTGGCAATCTCAATGTATGTCACACAAGGGTTTTCAGTTTTGCTGCTCAACAGGAGCATTTCACTTGATGGAAAGTGCTGATCAGGAAGCTTCTTCTCATCAGTAAGATGCCAAATTAACTCAGGGAGAAGAAGAAACTACTCAGAAGTTAGTGTGAGGTACAGTATGAGAGAGAACAGCGTGGGGCTAACAAACCTGTCAAAACAGAACAGACAAATTGCACAAGTGAAAAAGCTCATGGATCTGCAGTTGAAAGCAAACCCAAAGGAAAGTATTGTGCTAAAGCCCAGCAGAACAAGGTGACACAAAGGTCAAACACAGACTTTTGCTTCTGCTCATGCCATTAGAGCCAAGAAGCAGATGGGAAAGTGCCCACCCTTACTGGGGCTTTTTCTCGAGCAAAAACTCTCCTAGAATGAGGCAGTGAACATCACCCTTGCTTCTTCTCATGGAACGACGGACCCCATCCTTAAGTACACAAACTCCATTACCCCTAGTATCCCCTCAAGACTGGAGAACTGGATTGAAATGGTACCAGAGTAATTTATAGGCAGATACCTGGTTACGAGAAGAAAGTCCCATCTATTAGGCCATTCACTGATCTATCCTTTTTAAACTATTGTATTTTAAGTAAAAAATTAAACATAAATTGTGGTGGGGATAAAAAGATATAGAAAGAAAATATGCAAGAGTTAGATTTCTGCTCACCTCTGATGACAAAGAGTCCTTTTCAATTTCTTAATCCAAAATAAACAAGTACACAAGAGAAAGATTGATAGTAACTTTGTGCAGAAATACTCAACAACCAAATGGCAAAGATATGCTTTCCTGGTGCATGGGTTGTGGATTCAAGTCCTCACCTTCATACAGTTCCTTTTGGTATCTTGTTGAGGGAAAAAGGGAACTCATGATAGACATGGAGCTAAAAATTTCTTGGCAACCTGTTTAAAAACTTAACAATAAATATAATTTAACTGGACTAATAATTATCATTAAAATGTAACAGTTGAAATGAATACAAGAAAGTATAACTAATAATACCTTTAAAATTGTTATACAAGAAAACTTAGGAAAACTTACCCCTTTCCTCTGATGTTATGCCTACCCTCCCCAAGCTCCTCTGGGTGTCAGAATGAGAGTTTGGGGGTGCCACAGTGAGTCACCGGTGTCCCCAGGTCTCACTGAGAGGGTTGTGATGGTGGTCTTGAGGTCTCTTCCTCCTCAGTCCTGGGGTCCAACTGGATTTCTCTTTATACATTTCCTTTGTACATTTTCATTTCTTTATATTTTTCCTAGGTATCCTCAGTGTAACATGAAAAACAAAAAACAAACATAAGAAAATATTTTAAATATATATATATATATTCCATTTGGTGAAAGTATATGGGGTAATAAGAATTGCTTTTTAGAAGAATTAGAACTCAGAGGTGGAAATCAACCTGCATGTGGAAAGTGTAAGCATCCACTGCAGAAAAGTGTGAAATCTATTGTAAATTCAGAAATGTGCATGCACACAAAATATTGTTGAATGCAAGAACTTTCCTTTCTTTCTTCCTACATGTCAAACACTATTACAGCCATTACCTTGATAAATCCTCTTGATCTTCTTTATCTTTTCCCCTAATTATGCCCTTTCTGTCTTTCCCTTCCCCCTGAAGTTTCCGTCATTCTGTCTTTCCACTGGGTCTCCTACTCCAGTAGGATATATGCAATCCCTTTCTGTGCCTATGCACAGCATTACATTTTCAACTTGCTGGCTAATTTCAGCCTGGCTGAATGATAAAATTTTGTTATGTTTCTACCAAGGTTATGAAAATGGGCAGCCAGGTAGGGGAAGGAGGGCACACTGGGCAAGGCGCTGAATAACAAGCTCAAGCATTATTAGAGTCCAGAGAATCACTGAGAAAAGTGACATTACAAGGAGCTCAATCCCAGGAAAGGCTTTATTCAGAGCTCACAAACTTTGCAACAACAAAGGCAATAAAACCTCATTCACCCTGGTGATGTGAATTACTTCTTTCACCTTATTTTTTTCTGGGAAATAAGGAGAGACTAAAATATAGCTGTATGTATTGAGAAATCTATAATGGTCTTATCTTACTCCACACATATTTTAGTGAGCTGAATTTTGCATTCTGTTTGCCTGTGTTTCCTTTATATAGCACTAAAACCCCTCTGAAAACCATGAAATTACCGATTTGAAATTGCAGTAAGAATCATTCAAGTTTTTACCACATCTATTCTCACTGTAATATTTTTCAGGAGACTAAGTCTTCTTTCCTTTGAAACCATGGTCACTGAAATTAAGTATCAGAATTGTAATATCTCATACAATCTGTGACAGGTGCTTTATTATCTCAACCTTTTCAATATTCTGTATGTTGATTGCCCTGCCTTTCCCTTCCACACAGTTTACAGCCTCACTAAACTGTGGGAAGAAACGTACTGGCCAGCAAGCAAAATCACAAAACATTGAAGCTGAAAGAGAAAATGTCAAAATTTTCAAAATCCACTGCCCTATTTTATGTATTTCAGGAATTTTAATAACCTCAGAAATAATCCTCTTTTTTAATGTTATTTTAAGAATGAGTAACTAGCTATCGAAGGATTTTTTTAAAAGAGATAAACAGAAATGAACTGAGTATATTTTGTTCATTTTTCAGTTAAAAAATAAAAACAGATGAAAAGCTCCTTTTCCATTGTTCATCAGAATAATACTCCTTTTCACCCAAAACACAAATTTTCATTTTCAAACATTTATCGTAAAAACAAAGAAAATGAAAGGCAGGTTTCTCAAAACTGCAAAACCAGGAAATTCCACCGGTAACTCCATCTCTCCATCCCTTTCTCTGTAATAGCATGTAAATTGGATCAGTTTACCAAGCGTATGGGAGATCCAACTTTCAGCTCTGTCATCTGTTAAAGACTGAAATCTACGGTTTACACAGAACATCCTCTTCCAAGAGGGCATACTCTGATTTCAGAGCATGGGACAGACTCAGTCCCCTTTTATTGCAGTTTTCAAATATTTAAATACTGAGTAAGTCAAAAGCAAAAAGTCACCAAGATGCCTTGTGGAGATGTGGTGTTGGAGACATATCATGGAAGTGATCCTTGTCCATGCCTCAGTAAATACTTAATTTTTATGCGGATGGCCCTGAGTTTGTTCTTTCCACTCTGTTCTCCCCCTCCTGCCCCTGCAGCCCAAAGCAAATAACACAGTTAAATCTGGGATTAGCTAGGTATCTGGGGGGCAAATTATTTATTAAAAGGAAAGAAACAGCCAGATTCACAATGGACATCTGAATAGCTACAGGAAGACTGCTGGAAAAATAATACATTAAGCTTACTGAAGGTTTAACCAATGAAAGCGAGAGAAAAGCTATTCGTCTGCGCAATGGCAAAGCATAAAAAAGAAATTAATTCTTCTTTAAATCTCTTTTTCTTCATTTACTAAAAGGCTAAAATGAGTAGAGTGCCTGCATCTTCTGACAACTTTCTCATAAAATGGATATCGCTTCAAACTTGAGTCTCATATCGTGGCAAACTGCATTTTTGTAACAGCAAAGAATTGAATTTGCATTTTCTTTACCCATTTTTCAGCTACTCACAAAGATAAGCATAGTGCTGTTCAAGAAACACAGGTTCAGTATAACAATAACCTGAAACAAATTGTTCTCCATTATCCAAAATCTTTGCTCCAGCTACAGTTAATAATAATAGCACTGATCAACAACAAACACTAAAATAAATATTAAGAAAGTCTGAATTCATCCATGCTTACCCCCCATGACGTGGGGTGACAGTTTTCAGCACAGAACAGATGCTTCCGTTCTACATAGCAGCATGAACTATCATACAAGTATAGCCATCTCTCATAAATCTCATTTATGAGAAAAAAAAAAAGGTTCCTTAAATACCTGAATCACTCTGGATAATTTAATGTGGTTATAAATTTTTTTTCCTAACTTCTAACTTACCATCTTTAAAAAGAGTGTACTACAGTTAATACCTTTGGAATTTTGGGAGTTTTTTTCTAATGGACTGTAAAACATTCTGACTGAAGAATATGTTTTATAAAACTAAATTAAAAAATCTCAAAGTCTCAATATGAGACCACCAAAATGTATTCTTACATAAACTAAGTAGGCTAGAACTTGCGTACAAGCCCTGGACTTGGGCGAGATTTTTCTTGTTTGGTCACTGCTACCAATGGTCAAATACTGAATTACTCTGCATATCTTTAATAAATTGTGTTATTGATACCTCCCACAAAATAATGAATTACCATCTGTTTCACCCCACAGTGATCGCCTTACAAAGTTCTTCAGAGTGGTCACATTAACAGCTACAAAATGCAGCATGTTTTAGAGATACCCCAGGTATCTGTGATATGCTGCAGGAGGTCACAGCTGTATCCATCTGCCAGGTAAGAAGAGCTTATCAGATTGCTTACAGAGCTGTATTGTTTTTAGAAGCCAAACAAAACTTGAACCACATGGGCATATATTACTGTCTCCCTGTCCCGATCCAATATCGGGATAGGTTTCGGTATGATCCCAAGAGCGAGATTAAGACACAAACGAGGTCAAATGCCGCATATCCTAAGCAACTTTTTATTATCAAAAGTAAAAATTAGTAGCAATAGGATAGATCAGAACAAAGATAGAAATTAAGCAAACATTTGGGATAGAGTTGCAAGAATAGTCACCACCATGGATCCGCAGCGTCCCGGGGGTCCAACTCTTTCGGTATTTCAGCGGTGCGTGGTCGCGGTGGGGTCGGTGATGGGCGACGTGCTCCGGGGTCCCCAGTGGGTGACGTACTCCGGGGTCGGTGGTGGGCGACAACACTGGGGTCATCTTGGCAGTCCCTTTTATTCCTGTTCAAGGGCTGTAGTTTCCATGGTAACAGCACATTGCTACATTCCTGCGCTCAACCGAGTCTTGCACACAGCGCAACCCCTGCAAACCGGAGGTCTCCATGGCCTTGCAAGCCACTTCTTACCGTATTCAGAGCAATCTTTGAGACAAGTGTTCTACACTTCAGTCTTTCACACATATTCAGAGAATACTTTGCTTAGATAAGCAATCTTTGAGAAAAATGTTCTACAGTTCAGTCTCTCGCACTCCCACAATCCCAATTTTTTTAATATAGACATGACTTAATGTATCTTTTCAATATCTTCGGGGCATATCTAACTACTAGGTACAGTATACACCTTTTGTTTCTTTTGATTATTCATGTGAATGATATTAAAAATGCGTAAATCAATTTTTCTGGAGAAATTGAGCCACCGGAAGCTAAGAGGAGTGCAAGTTGGGTAGACCAGCCTGCCCAAGAGCAAGAGTGACAGTTAGTTTTGCTGTGGCAACTGTGGAGCTCTTCTAAATTGTTCTTTTAGGAAATGTATGAACATAAAAAAATTTTTAAAAAAAAGGAAAAAAAAAAGAAGAAAAGCAAGTGGTATTTTCTTTCACAGATTATGCCTGCCAAACACAAAGCAAGTAATGCTTGAACAAAATGACATTTATGTACACTAAATGTTTACAAAGTTCTTGATGTTCGTTGGGTAATTATCTCTCAACATTGCATTCTGACATACAGGGAAGGTGAGAACAGCTGTTCACTTTATAGCCAACTGTTATTTTTGCCTTTATACAGACATATACATTTTCAACATTTTTATGTATGTGTACACACACACACATATATACAGAAATGCATGTATTTATACACTTGCAGATAGATACTGATAACTGGCTAGGACAGCGAGCCTTCCCTTTACTTCATAGCCTGTCAGTAAATACGGGAACTGACACTCCTGGTGAACAGCTGGCTAAGTTGCAATGAAATTAAGTACTGGAAATAGTGGAGTTTCAATAGAGATACTTTCTTCAGAAAAAAAACAGCGTAAAACTTTGTTGGTTTTTTTTTTTTAAATCTATATACTTAATAAACCATATCTGCTGTCTTACCAAGTTTTATATCCTCTTGCAGACCACTCAGGAAACAGAAAGCTGGATTCAGCCATTTTACTCACACCAACAATCCATTTCTCCACATAACATTAATCACTGTGGGGAAGGGTATCAGACATGGTCTACAGCAAACTTGGAATATTACGCTAGATCAAGTAAATAAATCGTAATTTAAGAAAGATAAACTTACTCATGATTTGCTCCTTGAAAAAAAGTACTGCCTGGGTTCATTAGTTTACTCTGGCCACTTAGCACTGCTGAGACACCATGAAATACTCAAAATAGTTATACCCTGGTTGCAGTTGTCCAGCAGAGAGCCAGTCTGCTCTTTCAGCTGATAAACAGATCCAGGTGTAAAGCTGGTAGGAGCAAAGGAACCACTGGCTGTTAGCTGCCTTTCCCTTTCCCGTACCATGCATAGAGGACATCCAGGAGAATAAGACATGGGGACAGACCATGACCTCCCCTATTAAAATCACCTATCATCTGTATAAAAGAAAACAGTTATACTAAAACAATATAAGATGTTATTGTATCTGTAACATAACAGACAAATATATAAAACAGATAAACGTAACAGATCTGAATAAAAGATAATCATATCAAGTACATTAATTTAGAGAAGTTTCTCTGATCGATGTTATCTGCTATTAATTATCATATTTTAAAGTAGCAGTAGGTTTGTCTTGTCTGTTTGCAAAGACTGACATGGGAATGTGTTGGTAGATCCATACCGGCAATTTTAATCAAAACTCTAAAGTAATATTGCATCACTATTTGAAGGTCAGGAGTAGCTGCAATTAAATGCCCTCTTTTTGGATGGAGCCTGTTTGCACAGTTTTCTGGTAATTCAAGCTCCCGATCAAATCAAAGCTTCGTTTTAAATTTCCAGGCCTTTCCTACCAACTTCTAAAGGATAATCCTGGTCTTCCTAAGTCAAAATATTGAGTTGATAGGCATTCAGTTAAAGTCCTAGGATTGTCCACATTAATATTAGAATAATATTTGTAGTGTTTTCCTGACAATAAGCAATTAGTGTAAACAAAACCAAACACCTCTCCAAACTCAAACAAACAAAAAGAAAATATGAGGGCAATAGATAATAACCAAATGCAGTGAGCACAAAGGGTCTTTGAAAGAGATGTGATATAAAAGGTAGTGATAAATATAGAGTTCATCTATGGTCAAGTTTAAAATCTCCTTATCAGCAGGGTTTCTAATGTGCTTAGCAAGACATGCTTTGAACTATTATTGTTGTTATACAGAAATTTCTTATTTGGCATCTGTTTCTAAGGGTCATTCAGTAAAATTTTCTAAAAGGAAAACTGAAAATATTTATTCATAAATAGATGTATTCCAAAACAGCTTTAATGACATTTAACCACCCACTTATTGCAGTCACCCATAACAAGTATATTGTTTCTATATACTGTAATTACAGTACAAGATAAAGGTCTTGTTTGTACAACTATCCACTTAGTAAATGATAGGCTATGTTGATAATTACAGACATTGCTGAAATCACAAAATGAAAATCTTTTTCTAAGTTTCCTAATAACCTTCCCTGTAGGCAGTTCTCCTATTATACATGAATACTATAGAAGCCTTAAGAAATTGTCATAATGCAGAAATATTTGTTTGAATAGTTCCTGCTGCCAGCAGTAAACTATAATTTATCACACTCTGGGCTACACAGGCTGTCATTAATTCAACTTGCATCTGTAAGCGCTTATTCATTCCGTTCTGTAGTCACATGGCACAGATTTTGTCTGAATAGCATCAGTAGCATCTTGGACGATTTACTGATGATACTGAAAGAAAGTTGTTCCAACTTTTTTGTCTATAAATAACTTCTGCACAGGTTTCAAAACCATTGCTCCATTATCAGTGGTGAAGGGTATGGAAAGATTTTTTATATTTTTTTTAATCCATCTCTGCCAATACCTAAAAGCAGGAAATTTTAACAGGAGATTTGGCTTGCTTCAACAAGCTTTAGATCGTAAAGACCATTGCGAAGATAAAACAAAGCAGTGGTGTAGTAAGATGGACCTGATCTGAGATACAAACTGGGCTTTAGCAACAAATATCACTCTGAAGATACCTGACATTGTTAAATGCAATCTGGTTTTGCCTGAGGTTTTTGAACCTGTCAATCCACCTGAAACTGAGCTGACTGCTGTGTTCCTATGCCATCTAAGTCTATTAAAGTATCTGGAAACTTTACAATGCCTTTATAGATATGTAAACAGTATGTTTTATGAACACAGATATGGTGTACAGACTACATTCCTTACTCTTGCTGTCCAAATTAATGGCTAAAGTGACTGCAGTTTTTTCTATGTTGTGTTTAGAAAACTTTTGTACAGCTCGTATCACTGAAATGTCTATAGACACTCTCCCATCACCCTAGCAGAAAAATCTTCAAGAGTTCATTAACCTGTACAAGTTTGCCATTTAGGAATAAAATAAAAATGTTAATTAGGCTCTTGATTTGTTTCAAATACTTCCTGACTATATTGATATCTAGAACACCAGTAACATCCAGAGGTCGGGTAGCTTTGAATTGATTGTAGCTGTGAATTCCTGCTCCGAAGATGTTGAAGTCCTGGTTTCAAGTTCTTCAGACACAAAAAGGACATTAAGTTACATCAGTAAAAGGGTTATGCAGTAATGTATTGGTTTTCTTATTTCCTATGGAGGCTATGACTGTCCAAGTTCTAATTCTGAAAATACAGTGCACAATATTTTTCTTGGCAACACCTTACCTCAAGATTTTTTTAATTGCTCCCCAAAATAATCAACAGAACAGCTGGCAAATTTGAATTTTTCCAATACTCTTCTATTTGATCTCAAGGCAGTCAAGCTCTGCATGATGTTCATGCTCTTCTCCTGAAAGAAATATTGAAAGAAGTTCAAAGATTCAAGCAGGGAAAAACAAAACAAAAAAAAACCAGAAACTTTTTTCTAAGGGTTCACAAATTAAAGCAAAGACCACATTTTCATTTCCAAAATGCAGGGAGAGGCCACAAAGGATAAAAACATTGCACTACTTCCTAATTTTACTTAAAATGAAGCTATGTTGAAGAATATGATATTCATGACACGCAAGCTTCTTTTTTCTGGATGTTTTTTTGTTTTTCATTAGAAGAGTCCATTCAGTAAGAGCATGGGGTGTCCTGTCATCTCCAAGTCGTTCTCAGAAGTACTTGCCTTTTTTCCTTGAACAAAAAGGAAGGAAGGAAGGAATGATGTATCTTTTCCCAGTTCCTCTCTACCAGTGACATTTTTCTTTTCTCCTCCCATATACAGGCAAGTCATTAAAAAAATCATTCAGCATTTCTAGTCCTGATGAGCTCTTTTTGTGTCTCTAATCACTTCCTGCATTCTATTATCTGCCTGATGGGAAAGGAAAAGAAAAAGACGGTTATTTTTCAGGCAGGTGAAGGCTGCCATTTTATTTCTGTACAAACAATAAGGGTGAAATTCCTATGTCTTGAAGATGTCAACCAGTTCTTCCATCTTAAAATAATCTGAAAATCCACTCACCCAAAGAGAATTGATGAATGATTTGACCTGCCTAGAAGATACATTTTTAAACAATTGTTATTTTAAGAGTATATAATTAAGAGAACTCAAAATGAACATGAGTGTGCTTCCCAATGAATGTCTACCTAAGGACTTCTTAAGGGAAATATGGTATCAAACAAAATATTGAAATGTGAGGAACAAAAATAAAAGGGAAAATTTTTTAAGACATACAAAACAATGTGCTGCACAAGACTCATTATAATTGGTATTTTTCTTAAAACTTCAATTCCCTGAGGTCACATGGTAATATAAGAATTTTAGATTTCATTGTTTTCTATTGCTCTGGGTTGCAAAGAAAACATTGAAACTATAGGCTGAAATCTGGAAGGCAGATACAAAGAACCTACAATTAATCATTAAAAAGTTATCTTATGTAATTCGATTTTTTTTTTCTTTTGAGAACTGATCCATGAGTTTTGAATGCTGGGTGTTGGCAACTCTGAATTACTGACAAATTACTGACATATTCATGGTTGGTTAACATACATTCTCACAAACATTTAACGTTATATTATAGATAATGCTAAGGGTTCATTATTTACTGTGAACTGAGCTGTCTGAGCTCCAAAAAGTGAAATATTATTTGAGGAACTACATCAAGATCTGTTCAACCTTGTTAAAACTTTCTCAGAAATATAAACGCTGGATATTTCACAAGTGACTAGCTTGTATGTGGCACAAAGATTGTGGAATTTTGAGGTAAGAAAAAAGGTAGCAGTTTAGCAAATATGTTTCTTTAGGGAACCTATGTGCTAGTTTACAGCCCCACTAACTTCCTCCAACTACTTTCAATGTGAATGATTGAAAACAAGTAGTACAAAAAGTCTCCCTCTATTTATATGAGACACCCATATACAGACAAAGACACATTCACATGTGTTCTTCAAAATTGTTACATATCTCCATATTGCTGTAAGGCTTTGAATAAACATGGTAAAACTAAAAATCTAGTGGTTCAGTAATAGCTTGTCAAAGAAAAAAAGTAGCTGTGGGTAAAATGTTAATACCTCTCTTCCTTTCTCTTTTATGTTGAATAAATTATTCATTTGTCATTTATTAGCTAACTGCATATTTTATGCTTTTTTAAGATTAATAATTACTTTATGCAACTTGAAGTATTTACACTGGATTTGTGCGATTTTTTTTCCACGCGGGCAGTTTAAACACTCTATCATATAAAATACAGCGATTACTATTGCCTTGTCTGAGACAAGGTTGTAAAAACCTGTGTCATTAATTTTATGAGGTCATGTAATTGATGTAAGAAATTAGCAGAGATTTCAGCTCACAGCTGAAAAGCAAACAGCTCCCTGTGGGTGCGTGGAGCTCGGGTGAGTGCAGGCAGCCTCCCTGTCCCAGGAGGAATCTAGCTGCAGTGCCCACTGGCTGAATGGGGCATGTCACACCTGGTTCCCTCTTTGGCGTTACTGCTTTTTTTGCATGCACTCACAAACATTAACTGCAATGCAGAAGGAAAAATAAAAAGCACATAAATCTCAATGCAAGACTGTCACCAAGTTTCATTGAACTGGAGGTGACTGTATATGAATAGATCAATTCTATCTTGTGTCACCCCTAGAAAGGCTATACAAACACAGAATGGAGATATGAAAATTTGCATCAAGATCCCATACTGACCTTTTTAAACTTGTATTATAGAAGACTTCTATGTTTTTTACTTATCTGTTTGCACTGGTGGGAAGTTGTGTCAATGAACACTTGCTGAAATAAAATTCTCAATATGTGAACTACATATTGTTCTAAGTGAAATGAACTACATCAAAATGACTTATCTGTATTTCATCTTTAAGTTTCAATCACTGGGGAAGAACACTGTATATAAAATGCATATGAAATGACAAATTCCTATTATAGTAACCTTCTGTTAAATAAAACTCTTAAATAATTGTTTTTGTCTTATGATCTTTGCTGTTCAGACTTTCAGTCTCCAGTCAAATGGATCACATGCAATGCAATCCTTCCTCTTGGTAGTGTGTTAAAGAAATGGGATTTACCAGGTTGATTAGAAAGATATTTTTCCTATGCTCTCATTAGTTTTGGGCAGTAACTCTTGCATCATATGACATGATCATGCATTATTTTTTCCACTTATATTGAGGAAAGTGTCAATGAAATATAAGGGCAATCAAATTAATCAAAATGATAATGCAAACGGAAGTATTGTAAAGTTTTCTTGTTATGATAATATCATCAAGATACATGATTTTATGTGATTTAATAAAAACATCAAAACAAAACTTTTCATTTGTAAAAAGCTACCATCAGAACTTGTGTTCTGTACAAAACCTAAACAGTTTTTTCTCTATTGACATTTTTCTAAGAATATTTAACTTCTTGTGACAAAAAGTATTTGAAATTAAAGCCAGGTAGCATTAGAGAAGTTTCTAAAGATGATGCCTATTTGTTAACATCACCATGAAAGAGGAATAAGAAAAAAAGACAATAATATGTTCTTCCATGTAATATTGTTGCTCACAGCAAAGCTGTACCACATGTCAAAAAGGATGACAGACAACCTTACTGGTCCTCTTCAAACATTTATTTTTTAAATAAATGTGGTCTCCACTTTCTGAAAAAGAAAACTATATTTGTAATTGTGTTTGCGTCTTGCTACACAACACTGAGGAATATTTAAAACTAGGAGAAATTTTGGTAATGACATAGCTAACACTAGAAGATAAGCAAGAACCTGAGAGCAAACACTTTGCACACTAAAGGTCCAAGCCTATTTCAGCACACAATGCCAATATTTCTAATAACCTCAGTGAGAGGCCAGTCAAGTAATATATTTCAAAAGTGAACAAACCCAAGAATTTTTCCTTATCTCTCTCACCTTGCACAGCATTACTGGATTTCCCTGTACTCCGTAAGTAGAGTAATATGGGTAAATACTTCCTATCAACAGAATTGATATAGTAATTAATACTAACGCCAAAATTCCAGCTCTTTCTAAAGTGATCAGTATAAGCGGTTGATATTTCCAGAGTCTATGCACTTGATAGTTGATTGCGTTTTTATGAGCATCTTATATGCGTAATGTTACACTACGAAAAATACAAGAGACTCTCGAAATACCTTTACTCCTCCTCCAAGTGACATTCATTCAACACTATAAGAAATCTCATAAAAGAAGACTTGGAAATATGCTTAAAGCTCCTAAAATAATAGGACAAGAGCCACAACTACAATTTAAAGGTATCAAAGGGACCAGTCAAGTTTTAACTGTTATACACATGTTTACATATCTCACTGAATCAAAGTCATAGTTTCCCTCTTTCTTTTCAGCTAAATTCTGAATGTACAATACACCAACTCTTCACGTACCTTGCACTTTCCATTGTTTTTAAATCACTGAGGACCAGAACAACATATAAACATTAAAATGTGAATGGGGAAGTTTCAGTCATAGTCAGAAAAACAATTTCTTCCTGAACAAAATGGGCTTGCCAACTAAAAAGGATAGAGACTAAGATGATATTCACTGCTGGCTAGGCAGTGCCCAAATATTGGAAATTCTCAAGTTTCAGTGCATATGGAGGGTAGGGTAGGCTAGATCATTACCACAAAGATACATTTCTCTGTTCTTATGCATACAGTTCTAAGCACTACTCAAAACCAGAATAAATAGCGCTAGGGAACAGTAAAGCAGTCAGAAGCGTTGCTTTTCCTGTAGACCGCTGTCTATATTAGCAAAGCCTCTTCCAGAAGTAGGACACAACATTCAGTTCAGTAAAGCAGCTCAATCTGTTTGTTCTCACAGGCAGTATTTCATAATCTTAATTTCTTATTTAAATATTGTGTAATAATTCCATTTGTTTACTTAAAGCAAAACACAATCAGTGCCCATGAACTAAATTCTGCACTAGTAATGAAGACGTCAATGTTGATGGCAATACAACTGGAAGCAGTGTCATTGAGTAGATGTCTTTTCCTTTGATTTTTTTTAATGCTAAAACAACTGAAAAAAATTACTTCGAGATTTCTGTAACCAGGGACAAGCAGGCATAACTACTCCCGAGGACTGTTCTTGCTCTGCTAATGGTCTTTTAGACAAAGTGCTGGTATGTGTTGTATCTACATCTGTTATTGTAGGACAAATTTCCAGAACAGATAGGCTTTAAAATACATGAAAAAAAAAAGCTAGTATTTCAACCTATCCATTATATAGCGCTATTAGGTGGACCCCATTACTGTAACATCTGCCATCCCATAACTCACAGCTATCTTTGTTGTCCTTGGGTAGCAAGACAAAGACAGTCTTGTGCACATAGGAAAATAGAAACACAAAGGGTAAAGAATTTGTTCAAGTAGGTCTGTGGAACAGTAGAAGACTGAAGCAAGTTTTATTACAACTTAGGCTTTTCACAGGAAAAGCATTCCTCTCCCCATAGTTGGGGTGCAGAGTTAGTGCCCTCTGCTGACATACAAATATCTGGTAAGTTGAGAAACAAAAAGATTTTCCCTCTGGAATCTCAAGCTTTGGGAGATAGGTAAGCTGAGATGTTTGTGCTTCAAAAACCAGTGAAAACTACAACTTAAAAGGAACGTGTTTGTAGCCTGAACAGAAGTGACATAATCTGACAGCAGTCCCTCCTTTCTCCTTAAATTGGCATGTATTACATGAAGTCTACCTCTGAACCCCTGAGATCTTTGCATGCTACAGTAATTTCCTTGGGACATGGGCAGACTGACTAATAATAGAGTTTGTGATGTCTGGACTTGGACAGAAGAAAACAAGTCCTAAACCATCTTCAAGATTGTGACCATCACTCACATCTCATTATTTTCAGCTTGACCAAAACGATTTGGTATTAATATAAAGATGTACAGGTCATTTGGATGGCCTCTTCCAAATTAAGAGTTAATTTTGATTACAGGAGAGAGGTGATAGAGGAATGGATTTGACTCATCTGCTCACTCCAGACTTGCACCATTGTAGGTATACACAGAGTGCCTTCATTACATTTTGTTCTTCCCAGTCTTATTTTGATCGAAAATACACATGGCTTGACTGTTGTAACTCTAAGCTGGAGTTCTTGATTCTGCTGCTTAAAGAGTAGAAAACTCTATGAATAGCTTTGAAAATCGTTAACTAGCACTCAGTCTAGGCCAAGGTACATAATTTCATTGGCTTTCTTCTTCAGTGGCCCTTTTTTTACTAGCAAATCCTGAGAAGATTTAGATATAAATCCTAGATAGTTTAGGATGGATTGATACAGAAATAACAGAAATGTGATTGTCTGAAATTAAGATTAGAAATGTGCAGATATGTATAGTCAGTTTACACAGGTGTACAGTGTTTCAAGAGTCATACAACTCAGACACTAATGAAAATTCAGCATAGAGGTGATAAGAGTAAGAAGTAAACTGCCTGAAATACATGCTTTCAGAGGTGATGGCTACATTGAATTGACTGGCAAGGTGGCACAAGAACATTAAGCTGTGATGTACACCTAACACTTGCTGTTTAAACCTTTCCTGGTGACATACCAAGTCCTGTGCATCCTTGTGCTAATTTCACCTTAGGGGCAGTAATGAACTCCAGCAATGCCTAGGACCACGTTTAGTGACTTCATGCCTACCCAGTTGAGAGCCAGGCTTTGAGGGAAGTCCTAGAGCAGCCTGCAAAATTCAGCACATGTGTATCACAAAGACTGCAAAGGTTCAGCTTACCTCACACTCATGAGCATACCAGTCTGTGCAGAAATTAATCAGCCATTTTCATGTAGTTAATTATACCTTATAGATAACAGCCACATCTTACTCAGTTCATACATTTAAATATTTATGATATCCTAAGGTTTGTTAGTTTCCAGCTACCCTCCACTTATTTCTTCCTCTTTCTTTCCCTCCATGGTCCTTTTTTCAATAGTATAGCAAATTGAAATTCACAATAACCATAATTGAGTTAGTATTATTCAACCAATTTTTTATACACCCACATCAGCTGGAAATCTTCAGGAGTTCACCGCTGCTGCCCAGCCAATAACAAAGCTTTTGCATCCACTACTGCTTCTGTAATGGGATTGAAATTATTTCTAACATCCTCCTACCAAAATGGTCACGCCATCCTTTAATTATACTCCAATCTTCTTGTATTTCCACCCCTCCACAATAGCCCCTTGCACAATGATTTGTATTCATCATTGTGCCCTGTGTTCTGCCTCTACTGTTCCATTATATTTTGAATACAGAACTGTAAAGACCTTAATTTCCATTTCTTAAATTCAAGCATAAGATTATCCTCCAAAAAAGTACGTGTTAACTTCTGATGATTTTAAGTCCCTGGAACGAGTCTTTTGCAGTCTTAAGCCTGATAAAACAACTCCACAGTGTTTGGAGATATCTATAAACTTTCAGTAAAGGGTAATTCCTTGAAAAACTACTTTTAAAAAATTCTGCTTTCAGAACATACAAGAGTCGAATACACTTTTAATGTTTCTGGGAGAAAGGAAAAAAAAAACAACACACCAACAAACCAACCCAAAACCAAAAAAAAACCCAAAACAACAAAACCCAGAAGGAATAGAAATCACTTTCTTTCGTCCAAAAAGGGATATTACTGACCAATATATATTTTTACAGTTCCCACATGTTCACAGGATGCAGGTTTTTACTTCTGCTTCCTGTATTACTTTTTAATCAGAAAAATCTATTATTTTGGGAAAAAATGTTTTTTAAATTGTTTTAAAAAGAATCACAATTCTGTGATTCTTGAATTGCTTGCAAACATTTAACATATAAGGGGATAGATGACAGCAGCTGTAGGTTAAATTCATCAGTGCAGATGGTTCTGGTGCATAAATTTGCAGCTAAGCTACAGGAAATATAGGCTAATATTTTTATTCCTTGACACTAATAGTTCAGCTTGTTTTTATTTTCAAATGAAAATATATTTGAAATTATTTTTCTGAAGTAACGTAATTGGACAGAACTGGGAAATGTGCTAACAGATTCTAAGGCTGAAGTGCATAAATGCTGGAAGCTTTCCTTTGTTTCAGTATTCAATGAAAATACTAAATAGAGCAGGTTTTTACAGATGGAGACAGAACACGTGTGTATGTGTGAGCGTGCATGTGCACTACTCTGAATGAAGGCCTGAAAAAGTCATTGAGAGTTTTTCCACTCATTTTCAAATCTCTAGTTGTATTAAGTTAATATACAAGTCTTTTGCAGAATTTAAACTAAATGAATACGAAAAGCAGTGGCATAATTACTCATTGCCAGGAACAATAACATTCATCTTATGTCTATCAGAGTTCTTTACAGTGGCGTCCAAAAAATTAATGGAATAAACTTTACTTGGCATTACTGCCTTCAATTAAAGTCACTGTGTGACACAGATTACATTTAAGGCCCACTTCTTAAGCTATTTATATGCCCCTACACTCTGCCAGCTGTCTAGGAAACACACTTTTCTGTGAGAACAGAGCAAATGATTACCCTTTTGCTGTGATGAATCAAAAAAATTTCAATATATTTTTTCCCTTAAGAGCACATCCTTTATGTTTACCTTACTGACAATTTTAGCATTCTTTTTAGTCCCTTTTCTATTAACTGAAATCTGAATTCTTAGGTTAGTAATAGAAAATGCTGCATAAAGGCAACAACCATAGTGAAATCCAAATATTTTACATTGAAATCCAACAGCCAAGGCAAGCCATAGTGAACTCGTCCCCTACATCATAGGGTACAGAGGATCAAAGTGTCAGCCCAGCCATTCAGCCCTTTCGACGTTGATGGGATTGCAGGAATTAAACCACCTATAAACTGCATTCTCTGTGGCACTCCTCACTCCACTTAAGTGCCAATTATAGGATTTCAGAGGATCAGTTGCCTGTGGTTTGGGTTTTGGGGATAGTTTTGTGGTTGTTTTGTTGTTTGTGGTTTGGTATTTTTTTTTTTTTTTTTTTTTTTTTTTTTTAAGAAAACAAACAACAAAACAAAACACACAAAAAAACTCAAAGAAAAACCCCAAAACCCTTTCCTCCAGGGATAGAATTTCTTCCAATACCTACATTCTCACTTACTTTGATTCCTTCAGATTCAGAATTATTGTGAAAAGTATTCCCTATTCTTGACCCCGCAATGCAGTTTATCTCCTTCAAAAAAAATCACAGCACAAATTCCTACCAGAATAGAAATCACATACAACTCTGAAAACTCATCATCCTTGAAGCCTCATCCTTGTAGATCCCATATTTCCTTCAACTCTGCAGAGATCAAAAGCTGTTTTGACTCCTTCATAATCTACAAGGGCCTTATTTGATGCCATTCTTTTGAGTCAAACCTTTCTACTCGGAAAAACTCCCAGTAACAGGCATAGGTAGACAGATGTCGCCTAGCTTGGCGTTAGTTCCCACCATCTCTCAGTACTGCCTTGGTGGGATGTTACCTTCCTCCAGTCTCCTCAGATTCTTGCTCAGATACTGACAGCACGTTCCTGACTGCATTCCTTCTGAGGGTACGGAAAATCTGCCTACAATCCCCGAATCCTTCAAAGCATTCAGAGTAGTGATTTTCCTGGGTGATATCCCAACATACTCAGCTGTACTGCATTGTGCTTCACGGAGCAGAGCAGGCTGTGAAAGCAATCACAATCCAGGCTTCAAGTATGCCCAACCTGCAAACAAGATTTTTCAGTGGGTCACATGCCAAAAGCCAAACGTTAACAGACAAGCACAGACAGGTTCAGAGCAGATATTTATTTGGTAGAATATTCAAAATCCAACAAAATAAATTCTATTTAATATTTTCAGGATATTCTCTAAAGATGGCTTTTTTTTTCTTGTAAACCTGTCTGAAGAGATTTGTGTGTGATGAACATCTCACTGCCTTAGATGAGCAGAAGAAAGATTACTGAAGAACCTTCACATTAATGCCTACAGTCATTTAATTAATTTACAAAGTAATCCAGTGGGAACCCACTGAAGACTTTCAGAAGAACATTAATTTTCTTACCTCTTCCCCTGATGCTACGTATACAAATGAGCAGAGCTTCTGAAGACTCCTTTGGAGAAAGATGTAACCCTTAAAATGAATTTAATATTTTAAGCATATTTATATTTCTTGAAAAACTGTCACACTAAGTCAGTTGTCCACTGACTATTTACCCACATAAGAATGTTTTCCAACTAAGATTTTTCATACAGTCTAGACATAAAGGCATATAGATTTCTTTCAATAACATTCCATTTCACAATGTGACCACAAATATTCAAAAGCAAGGGTGACTTCTGACAATGTAAATGTTGGGTAATTAATACTCACTGAAATTTACTTCAAACAGGATTAATCAAGTAAATAATTTTTTTTAGTTATTATTAACACGACTTATTTGATCTATTGGAAGACCTTACTATAAAGCATGTGTGAAGATCTGTTCCTTTTTGAAATAAATGAATCTATGCAGGTTGGAGACAAGCTTATGCAATTCTGTTTGTACTTTGCTGTTTTTCAAGAGACTTATTTGTAGCAAAAAGACACATTAATGTTACATAAAAGGTTTTTGTATATATGTGGGGGTAGCTGGAAGATAAAAAACATAGTGTATTCTGCACAGTCTTCATAAGAAAATCAAACACTTTAGTAAACAAACATGCTAGTGGAAACAATTTTTTGTAACAATTTATTTTTCAGTTCATGTGATTTTTAGTGTGGCAAATTAGCGTAGATTCAAGACAGTTAAATTTGTTTATGCAGACTATCTGAAAATAATCATTATAATTCAAATATTTATTAGGAAGTGTCCTCTCACTAGCTTTTACAGGAACACTTCCATGGAAAATTCCATGTCAAAAGGACTGCAAACAAAGTCTTAACTTGTAAATCAGGTGGAGATGGAGAGATTATTCTGCTATTGGATGCAGCCAGCTCCCTTGTCCCCCAGGATCCTGAGCTAAAGTTATCGATATAAGCCAGGAATTTACTCTCTCCTCTTTTCTTTACGATCTGAATAAAACTTTTCCCTGAAGAGCTAAAATGCTCAAATTGGAAAATGCAAATGGTTTAGGAAGATGTTGTCCATTTTCACAAGTAATATTTCTCCAATTTCTGTTCCCAAAAGTTGTGCATTGGGCCAAGACAGACATCATGACTAATATCCCAATTGGCAAAGATTAATTAATTAAAAAAAAAAAAAAAACAACCGTCTCTTGAGGATTTCAAAATTTAAATTTCATCATTTAAACCTGGAGAATATCTAGAATCATCATGTCAATTATCATGTAATATCATGATAGCCAAATAACATTTTGACTTATTCTATAAATTACAATATTAATTTACTAATAACAACAACAACAAAAAAAGCCTACTTTAAAGTGTCTGTTTTGAGGCAGTGAAAAGCAAAAGTTTCTAGAAGGCTTCTTTATAATGTTGAGACATGAGGTTACAAAAGGGGCTTGAAAATGACATTTGCAAACAGTCCCTTATGAAGTTTTTAAGAGGAGACACCAGGAGATGGAGAATTCTGCTTTAGTTATCTTCTAAGAGCTGCCTTCAAACTGATGAGGAATGTGGGAAATTATGGTAATTTTCCAGGAAGTAAGATTATGGCTGGGTGTCCTGGTTCCGGCTGGGACAGAGTTAACTTTCTTCCCAGTAGCTTGGGGGGTGTGCTGTGTTTTGGGTTTCGTGTGAAAGGAGCGTTGATGGCCCATTGATGCTTTGGCTGTTGCTGGGTGATGCTTGCACCGGGAGGAGGGAGCACAGCCGGGGTGGTGGACCCAGCTGGCCAATGGGGTATTCTATACCATGTGACATCATGCTCAGTATAAAAACCAGGCTCGCCCCCCGTTCGTGATACGCGGTCGGTGAGCAGTTGCGTTGTGCATTGCCTGCTTTGTGTATTCTGTTATGTTGTTGTTCTCATTGTTATTCTTACTGTTCTACTTAGTTTTATTTCAATTATTAAACTGTTTTTATCTCAACCCGGGAGCTTTCCTACTTGTGCCCTTCCGATTCTCTCCCCCATTCCACCGTTGGGTGGGGGGGGATCAAGTGGCTGCGTGGCGTTTATTTTTGCTGGCTGGGGTTAAACCTCGACACTGGGGTTCCCAGATGTGACAGGGATCAAAGTCCCATGGTAATATGTAGTAAAAGGAATAAAATGGATTGAGGATGCAAAACACTGGCAATGGGGGCAAAAAAGTTGCCTGCATCACTGTCAGCTGCAAAGTATGTGTGGGTAGGAAGAAAGAACATGCTTTAAAGTCATGGTAAAAGAAAGGAGTATGGAGCTTTCTTTACGCAGAAATCCAAAATTTTTAGTTCATTCATTCAGTTACCTTCACTTTAATCATACCCTCCACCTGAGCCAGACATGACAAATCCAACTGATGAGAACCAATCCAGCCCCAAATAAACTAATAAAATAGTCGCTGTTGTTCTCACAGATGTGAAGGAAGGAGGAATGGGATCTGGAAGTGAATAGGACTGCCCCTCTGCTCACCCAGAGGAATTCTGCTGTACATACCGCTTGCTTGTACTATGTTGTAACAGCATCTAGATCAGCAAACAGGCCCATTTAAGTAGCTTGTGACTATAGGACAAAAGAAGCTACATACTTTTCCTTAATACCTTAATAACTCTATCCCAGTATATTAGAGATATGTAAGTCAAGCTATAGTTTCAAATCTATGTATTACTTTGTTAAGGTTTAATAGTAGATTCCTCTTTAACACACTTTAGAGTTATTATTATCACTTTCTCCTCCACATATTATTATAATGTAATAATATAATGTAATAATATCATTATAATGTAATAATAATAATGTAATAATGCTATTAAACTATGGAAACCACATCTTTTATCCTACATCCACAAAAAAACTGCAGGGGAATTTAAAAGCATAATTTGGGTCTGAAACAGTGATTTGCAAGTGATAACCTCCTAAATCATTGTCCTTGGCCTTACGTATTTACTAATAACCGTTCACATTATTATGGATGTAACTAAAATGATAATCAAAATATAATTTCACTTTTGCCCTTGACGTCCTCTCACGATACAGCCTGTAGAGGACTAGATTAAGAAATATGCTACAGAACATTGCATACAAAAAGAGGAAAAAAAAAATTATGGTCCCACTGCAGATGATCAGAAAAAGATTGTTGTGCTAGGTCTGCAACACATGGGACATGGGAAAGAATTTCTGAAATGGCCTGAAATGAGAGTTATAACCCATGAAGAAACCAGCTACTGTACAAGGACAATGAAAAAACAAACTTAGTGCTTCACTCTTTCATAGAGAGTGATGATAACTATAGGATAATACTACCCTTAAACACCTATTTCCTAGGTGTTTAGTACTTTATCTACTTTTTCCCCAATTCATCTTCATTAAGATCCTGACTATGGAATAATTATCAAATATACAAATCCTTCACCAACATTTCCTCCAGAAACAGTTCCAAATCATTGCCCACAAATTACCACATCTTTGTCCTACAGCAGGTTACTCCAGACTTTAGAAAAACTTCAAATAGTTTTCTTTCTTTTTTATTTAACACCCTTTTTCTTCCTTTTCTTATAATGAATTCATTGTTGACCATCACCCATGTCCTAAAGAAGTCCTTATCTATGAATTAGTCCAGAAAAAATAGGCATACAAAAGTACATTGTTAAGTGGTATTCGTGTGATAAATTAAGGTCCTTTCAAAGCCGTGGCTTGAATTAAGTTAAGAATAACAAAGTTATTGGTTACACCACCACCACCACTAAAGTGCAGACAGACAGCACACCAGGACAGGGAGCAGAGCAACATTCACTTGCCTGATGGGCACCCACTGCTGCTCTGCAGCCCAGGCAACGCTGGGGACTTGGTCCTGTCATTTGCCTTGAAGTCAACATTGGTTTTCACTCATACAAGCAGATTTGCATCTAATTGGATTTTAGAAAAATGTAATTTTTAAAATACAGGACACTTCTTTTTCACCTCTGTGTTCCTATACCTGCTCTGGGTACTTCTGCTGCCTGAGCAACTGAGCTTCTGGCAGCACCTCCGCACGGTGCTGCTCCCGTCTCTCTTCTCCGATGGCTTTGATTGAAAACCAGTAGGACAGGAAGGACTGGAGTCAGCTGCGAGCAGAGGCATGTGGTAAGAGACTCTAGCAAAGCCCCTAAGAAAGGTATAGCTGTTTCCATTTCCAGTCCAGGTAAGTAAACCATCCAAAATATGCTCCCATATCCCCTTTAAAAGACATGGGATTTGACACAATGCTATGGAGACTGTGTTTTACCATACATACCAAGGATATGCTAAGTTACTCACTGTTCTAGCTGTCATGGACAATTTGTTGGATGACTGATTGCAGGTCACTGGCGAAAGTTTGTCTCTCAGAGCAATTCCACAAGAGGAATGTGGACTCAAAACTAGGAGACTAAAAACATAAGAATGGCCCAATCACAAAGACAGTCCAGGAAAAATAGTTCAGAGTAATCACTCAAAATTGACCACTTCTTTGTTCACTTCTGCAGTGAAAACTGCAAACAATTTCACAAGTAAGCAGTAGGAAAAGTTCAAGTAATATTAAAAAATGCAAATAAAATGTATTGTTAAAAGTATTCTCTAAAGAGTTAAAAAAGAAAGTAGACAGCAAAACACAGACAAATGCTGGGAAAATATTATAAAAGTTAATTGAAGTTGCAGACTGATAGCTGCATATACCTGTATTCTCTGTAGTAAGAAAAGATAGTATCTCTAAAACGTTTAGCAGCCGTGAAACTGGAATTAATGTTTTAAGCATTCACTGAAAACAGAGATAAACCTTTAGCTGACTATCCCTATGGATTTCTTCCATGTTAAAATGATAGATATCAGCTTCCATTAATCAGTAAATAGAAATAATCAACCCCTAAACTACTAAAGTTAATAAAATAAAACTAATTCAACAAAGCCCTGTAAGTAATGAAATGAAGTTTATGGTAACCTATTATATTGTGAATATGGAGAGAAATCTACCGAGAAGAGTCAAGCTCTCTAAGCAAAAAAAGTTTTCTTAACACAAATCCTTGATTAATTTCTGAAAGTGAGCTGCTTTTAATATGTTTTGAGTTAGTCTGGGATGTTCAATAGATACTGAAAATGTTAATTTACCCAAGTGAAATCCTTTCAAGAACTGTATCTATTCAACTAAACTATTATCAGGCAGGTTTCTGAGATCAAGAGTGGAACTTTTAGGAGAAGAAAGTGTTCAACAACAAACAGCTGATCTATTCTTACTTTTACCTAAGGGGTTTGAATTTAGGTCTCTCGATCCAAGGAAGTGTCTGAGCAAATGTCTACATTGCTGAGACCATCCATTTTTATCTAATAAACAATTTTACACAGAATTGAATCTAAACATATCATTTGAACTCACTGCCTATACCTATATGGCCACCTGAAAGGGTGGTACTCTGAAAGGGGTACATGGGAGTGTCTTCAGTCCCCATTCCTCTCCACCAGTCAGGCTTGTGGGCAAGACATCACCTTTGATTGGGCTGTTAGCTCAAAGGGAAGACTCAGTGTACTGCATACTAAGAAGTAACATGGTCATGTTAGAAAAAGAATGAAGCTATCACCACAGAACGATTTTGTTTGTACAAACCTGACCCCCAATAAATAATTTCCTGGAAAAAGAATCAGCAAAAGGATTTTTCCTCTGGGAAATTAAATGGACAACTTCTAACATAGATGCTATAGAGAGAGTTATCATATAGAACTAGTCACATTTTAGAAAGAAATACTACATTTAGTTTGTATGCCAGTACAAGAAGGAATGTCATGACATATTTGGACCACAACACATCATAATTTCCTCAGCCTCAAGATGAACATCAGCTAAAATATGGTCTCTTTGAATCTGTGGTAGCAGAGATCCTTTTCCAAAATGGATTAAGAAATTACTATATAGAAAAGGAACGGAGAATGACTATTGTCGTGACTATTCTTCAGGAATGCTATTCAGAAAATGAGTTTATATATTTCAGCTGCACATACAGTAAATGCCCATTTTCTAGTTTGCCTCTCCTTATGCCAATGATGTTTTCAGTCCCTGGCACTCAAACGTGTCTGAAATGATGATTTCTCAGGCACAAGAAGAAACATAAAATCTTGTTGCCTTATTTGTTGGCAATAGCTGTATTCATTACTGTCTATCCAGATATTTCAATAGCCTACTGTATAACGTTTTGTTAGGATAAAAGCTGTGAGAGATGAGCTGTTACTGAAATGTCCATCATTACAGAAATAACCATTCTTTTTATAGAATCTAATTCATTTACATGTATTGATCCATTAAAATGAATGTTAGAAAGTATTATATTGTTATGACAGAAACAGTAAGGCATATTCCTCTTAACAGAGTCCAAATCTTTCTTAACAAGCCATCTTTGCTATCCTTGTCCTGGAATTTCACACTTACACTTAAACAGATGGTCTATTAAACTCAGCTGTTTCCTGCACTGTTCTTTAGGAGCGTAAACAGAAAATGCACTGGGCTAGAAGTGGTGTTTGCAAATGCTTTCTATACAAGAAAAGAGAGCATAAGCCTATTCCAATTCTAATAAAAATATAAATGCAGAAATATTAAATGTGTTTGTATTGGAATAGAAATAAAACACAAGTATGGTAGGTCCAGGATCTGAGCAGCTGGAAAAACAACCAACCAACCAAACAAGGGAAATCTATTATTTGCTAAAAATAAAATAGTAATAATAAAATAACTCCAGATGCAGTTTTCCTGCAGTTTAATACCCTGTAAACATAAAAAAACCCTATTTTAGCAATGTAATTAGGGCAACTGTTATTCCTTCAAAGCTTTTTGACCAGACTTTTGATCACCATAACAGACCTTTTTGTAGTTCTTTAAAAACAACCATCTGTATTTACGTATCTGATGTTTAACTAGGTAATCTATACCTGATTAGGTCAGGTACATGTAAGAAGCTGAGGCTATACCTCAGGATGCCCATACATTTTCCACAGATAATGAATTCCCTAGGAACCACAGTGAAGTAAGGTATAAAATGGCTGAGGGGCCACCAAGTCATCAGCATACTTGCTCATAGCACAGTAAAGTAAGAAGCCCTTAACAGTAAAAAAAAAAAAAGAAAAATAAATATCTATTCCACTATAGTTTATGAATTACCATAGTATGTAGGTATGGTCACTGTCATGTAACATAAAAACAGTTACAGTATGAGTTTGATGGTCCATGAACAATGTAAGACAGAACCACTTGGCACATTAATGGATAAATATATTTAGTCCAATGAAGTGTTTGATATCTTTCTATTATTCAAGCAAATATATATCAAAATTCACATAAAAGACATCATCTGGTTTGGAAAGGGATGGCAGAGCAAGGTACTGAAAACCCAGCAAAAGCTGATTCTTAAGCATCTAAAGCAGGTTGAGGTAGGTCTTTTAGTGATCATAGAGCCTTGCCTACCACCCCAAAGAGTTTATGAAAAAGTCCAGAAAAAGTCCAAAGAAATCTGTCCCCTGATCTGCCCTCTGTCAAAAGTCTCATTTCCCTTTGGTATTGGTTAATGTCACATCTAAGCTCTTGTGAATTCAGGAACTCCACTGACATGTTAGGTCTCTACTACATTTTTAAAAACTGTTTCAAAAGGTATGTTCATTTTGGGTGAGTTTCTGCTTCCACACTCCTTCATAAAAAAGAAGTTAGAAATAAAAATAACCTCTATCGTGAAAAATGACAACATACAATTTAACCCCTGGTTAGGCAGTGCTAATTTTTTTTCCCTTGAATAGTGATAAGCCATGAAAAGGGGATTGAACATAGACCCAGTTGATGTTTCTGGGTTAGACAGCAGCAAAACAGCAAGAAAAGTATTTTATTCTGAGAAAAAGAGTATATCAAATGGTTAGAGACAGCACAACCAATCAATTTGCCATGCTCGTTTTGGAAATTAGTATGGTTGAACCACTGAGACTTGATCTATGGGCTTCAGGCCTGTTATTTTCCAATTTTGCTAGTACTTAAGTTGAAAATATATTTGGCAGGAACTCTTTTTACAAAAGCACACAAACAGCAGTTTTACAAAGAATTAAAGAAACAACTTCTAAACAAATATATTCCTTACATGCTTTGAAGTATACTGCAATTACAGAAGCTTACGCTCATCTGATTTTACTTTAAATTTATCCTTGCTCTTTCACTCTTGTACTGTAAAAGACGGCTTTTCTTGTCGGGTATTGACTAATTTTTTCAGCATCACCTTTAAAGCAAATTACGTTCAACTCAGATACCTCCTGTTTCAGAAAGAGGAAGGGGTGGGGGAAGTTGTAAGCAGTAAGCATCCCTTTGATTTGAGCTCTCAACCTCGACAGAACAGCAGCGTAAGCTGGACGGGAGCATAGATGTCGACAGACGTAGCACTGGCATCATCTTTTAAGTGTTTGCTGAAAAATCGCATATTGAGGTGCTCTAAAATATTATTGTGTGGTGAAAAGGAGCCAATCTAATGAAGAGAAGTCTTTGTAGTTAAATCAGGCTAATTGTTGCTTTTCTTTTTGTTTCCAAACATCACCCAATAAACTGAACCTTCACTAAATATAGCTGTTTGATCACTTTCTTATTAGTTGGGCTGCACTCAGAAAATTGGTGAAGACTTTGCTACAGTTCTCTATTTTAGGTACTTTCACATGTCATTTTCATGCTTTAGTTTAACAAGTTTAACAATTTCAAATTGTGGCAAGCAGATCCACTAATAATGTATCGTTCACTAGTGTGGTGTTATGACATTTATTCATTTATTGCAAAGAGCACATTTGAACTGAGATAGCCACCCCATAAGTGTAGTTTTCTCTTTCTGCAAACAGAATACTAACAACTTCTAAAGTAACAACTTTGCAAATAAGTCAGATATTTTAAAGACAGGAAACAGAAGAGCTGGGGGGGGTAGGGGGTAATATCTTCTTATTTATTGAAACTGAAATCAGACTGAAAGATTAGGACAATTTTCCAAGACTTTTCTCTGGTACCTATTGGATTCCTCCCCATCTAAAATAAATCTAATTGGCATAAATTCATGCTGAAGCAGAATTTGGTGGTAGATGTATGATTTTTCTTTTAGCTTTCGGAAGGATGAATAAGCTATCTTGACACACACAAAAAGCAAATAATCTGTTCAGTAGCATCCAGAGAAGTCCACATTTTCTTTGATACTCAAGACACTATAGACAACTTTGATGATACCAGAAATACATACATATGTGTATTTGTTTATCCTGCCCTGTGTCTCAAAATTCTCTTCCGTATGTACCATTTAAGCATCCTGCGTTCAGAAATTATAAGAAATAAAAGGTTAAAATGATGTAAGAAGATACAACATAAGAGAAGTAATTTAAGCAGCCAGGCTGTTCACATTTCTTTCCTCTCCAAATGAAAATCCAGAGCTGGTGGAGGCTTGGGGCATCAAAGTCAATGTGCATGCAAAAATCTCTCTTCTTTTGTGGTTTGATAGCCAATGTAAAAGTCCTTGTTAGTCACAGGTTGACTAATTTTAGCTTTCTACCCTGATAAGGAAATACAGGTCACAAAGTTTAATGACTTGGGACCTGCAGTTTGGCAGATTGGTATCAAAATACCAGCTGCTACAAGATTGGGACAACATTCATTTGCTGAGATGTTTCTCAGGATTGCTTTCTGTGGTATCTTTTCTTTTGTATCTTTAGCATTTGAATCCAACTTAAAAACCCACATAACTTACATCATCAGCTATGCTTTCCTGATAAAATCATCTTTACAAAGGGTCAGTAGATTTGACTTTGTAGACGAATACAGAGGCACAAAACCTAATTTATTCTGTCAAGCATGATACTAATTTGACATCCTAACAGGCCAAATACACTGAATGAGTATAAGCTATCATCATGTTTCATACTTAGTTTCTTCTGGCTTGCTTATATATCCTACCTAGGCACTGGTTTTTGAAGATTATTTGGAACCACCATGAAATATTCTCCTGGTGATTCCAAAGCTGTAGACTGAGCAGTATAATCCAACAAAATCCAGTTGCTTGCACTGTGAAAACTCCCAGTTTCTATAATCTTTTTCACCTCATCCAGATTAATGAGTTTAATTCTTAAAGTGTTGTTGGGGAGGAGAGGTTGGGGGGTTTCTTTAGACTTTTTTCTATGCTCAGAAAATCTCAATCTGATATGGAGGCATTGGAATGTGTGAAAGGACCACTTTTGTTTTCTGTCAGGTTTGTGCTATAAAATGACTTGCAGGAAATGTCAACAATTAATTTATGTAAAGTCCTGTCCACAGCAATTCTATTATACTGTGACAATAAAGCTAAACCTCAAGTTTTCCTACTTTGTTGGAAAAAAAATCTGTTTTCTATCAAAATATTTTAGGTCTTTTTGGTTTGTAATTTCATTATTACAGGAAAGATATTTTTATCAAATCAAAACTTTTTTTTTTCATTTTGCATTGGCAGAGTCTGATGAATAATCAAATAATCAAACAGAAAATTCCCAGCAGTAATCCTTGTCCAGGTGAGCCATCACAGACCTCCTCAGAATCAGAACATCTCATTCCATTCTGTGTGGGGCTGGACCACATGATTCACAGTGCACAAAATTGCAGTTTCTAAAATGTTTGAATTTCAGTTCTGTTTTCCAGTTAAAGATAAAAATTGAATACTGGAATTCCCTTTAGGACTGATGTTCAGAACAAGGAGCAGTATATAAATATTTTAAATTACCTCCACGTGAAAGTCCATTTTGAAAGCACCAGTCCCTTGCAGTGATGTTAACTAAGCAGCTCAATATGAAGGATCTAATCTTTCTATTGTAACTAATTTAAGCTGTCTAGCTTTATTGCCTGATGTCCCAACACAGGTTTCTGACATCTAGACTTTAGTACTCTACATTGTAAAGTTGATATCAAAACAAAAGCTGACTTTGAACCTTGACTTTCAAAGAATGCATAAATTTCCACATGCTTCTCACAACAGCATCTAATTTTCAGACCTAGCATGCCAACAGCATCTCTGAGGTTATTCCTCCCAGCAGATCTTGATGAAGAATGCTTCGCCATAAGAGGACTTTTAATTGTTCCCCCTATGCTACACGATGATGTTAATGAACAAGATACTGCCTCTGCTGATGATACTGGAAAAGGTTGGCAGACTCTTCAAAGCTGCTCGCCTACTTTAATTCCCACAACTGCGAGAAGAATCTGAAGTTACCTTACAAAACCCAAGGAACATCATCACTCATATGAGGAGGTAAGGACTTACAAAAAATAGGAAACAATCACTAGGAAGAGAAAAATTAGTATGGCTTTTGAGGCCTACCTTTGAGCGTAAATGAGGACCTCACATGAGGGCAAATGTAACTGCACACATGCAGGTGAGTGCGTGCGCTCGTGTATGAAGTCAGTGGCAAATTTTCACTCGGACATCCAACCTCATCTTGATATGTCCCTAATCCTAAAACAATCCTCTTTTCAATTCCATCCCAATATGCAACAAGCAGCTGCTGCAACTTCATCTCACGCTTCCCACAAACAGTTCCCATTCCATAATACTTATCACATGCTGTAAATTAATTAGAAAACTACTGCCCATTAAACTCACCCCAGAATACTGAAATTATGACAGCATCAATTTTTATTTTGTGAATAGTTCTTTACTTTTTCATGCTTAAAGGTTGCATATTTTGAAACATCAGTGCACTGGGGTCTGTGAAGAATTGATACATTTTCCATTTATGTAAAATGTTCACCACTGGAGCAAGAGTTTATCTATCACCAGAGAAAGGATATGAAGGTATTCCATTTGTTTTAGTAATCCACCCACAGGTTTATGAACCCAGTGTGTTTTAGGAACTAATCCACAGAGTCCTAGAGGATTAGATTTTGAATTTAAATCAATGAATTAGCTGATGGACATAAAATGGCAAATAACCATGTTATACCCCGCCGCCTACTGATCTGTACAAGGGGGCTGTTGTGCTACAGGTTACCTTGGCTAGGCTGACTGCATTAATTTGGAATCACAATTTCCCCTTCAGCTCTGCCTTTTTGCTATAATATGATCATCTTTGGGGACAATTTAAGAGATCTTCTAACAAGTGTAGTGTTTCGTGGAGGTGAACTGACAAGAAATCAGGAGATCTCTTTGCCATAACAACAGCTACTTTATCATCTGATCCAAAACTAGGTATAGACTACACCCTAAATGAACAAAAAATACAGCAGTCTTACAGACCTTTGAAGTCTGATCTCAGAAATAAGACAAAAATACCATTCTTTTCCAGAAGTAAAAACACCAGAATAAAGCAAGTGGTAGTGGGGTGTTTTTTGTCTAATGCTGTGTAAGAGAAAGCCACTGAGCCTAAGTGTATTTACATTGCAATCAGACCGGTTCAAGAACCCGGTCTACAAATGTCCTCTGCACAGAAGTAATTTTACCTTAAATATGATTTTGGAAAATTCTCTCTCTTCTTCTTCTTCCAGCCTTCTGTTAAAATTGTTTAATAATAAATAAATATTTATTTGATATTAACAAGTGTATGTAAATATTTTTACTACTTATCCTACGTAACTCCCATAAACTATTTTCAGTTATTGCAGTTAAAATCAAATAGAGATTTGAAAACAATTAAGCAATAAACCAAAACCTGTCAATGTAGCTATAATTTAATAATAATTTTTTAAATAAACAGCTATTCAGGATAGACTTTTCCAGCAATAAAGAGGATCTAAATCTGAAAGTGCAGAAAATGTCCTTGGGTGAATTTTTAGCAGGACCTAGGAGGAAATTAATTCTGCAACTCTTATTATTGTTAATGGGAGTTATTCAGCCAAATCTTCATGCATGAGTCACAACTAATATGTACCCCTTATGTTTTTTTCTGTATAATATTTGAAATTAATTTCCATAAACAAGTTCCCAGCAGTTATTTAATACAGTAGATCTGATTCCACAAAGGTCTTTTGATTCACTTCAGCATAAGCCTGAAAGCATAGCAACATTAAAAGGAGTAAAGCACCTGACTGAACACCTTAAATTAAATACTCACTCCGGTGTAATTCAACTAACTTCAACAAGGTAGCCCAAATTTACACCAGTAGAAATGAAACCAGAATCAGACCCCTATTTCTACAAACCAATTTGTTCCTTAGCTTGTCCACGGTGACATTTCCACGTCAGTAACTTTCAAATGAGGTCTATAAACACGTTGCCTGCTTGCTCTACTGGCAACTGCTCCAGCATGGAATTCAGTTCTGGTCAGATCCTCCCAAAGTTTCTCTTAAATTTGAGGCTGTTACACATTACTTCAGTAAGAATATACTTTTATATGAGAAGAACTGAGGAAAATTGTTTTCTGTTTCTTCCTCTCTTTAACCTCACTTGCAAGAAAACAGTAAGCCAATATATTTCAGTTTGGGTCCTGTCATTCACTACTTTCTGCATAAGGCTTCTTGATTTTCATAGCATCTCTTCTGCAAAGGAACTGCTGAGTTCAGCATAGTGAATACTTTTGTACAGATGAAACTTTTTAGCTTACCTGCATGCATTATAAGCCACACAGGTGGGAAAAAACCCTACCACTGATTACACAAAATGTATGGATACAAAATGTAAGAGCCATGACTACTTATGACAGTATTTGGGGGAATCCATTTACCTGCATTTTAGTGCAGACTTTTTCATTTTGAAACTTGCTGTGTCTCAGTCACACTGGCAGTGTGACCGAGATGAAAAATCCTACTGGACAGGCCTTCTCACTGTATTGTATAGCTACCACTTGCTCTGCTCCTGAAACCCCCAGAGCTGAGAATGTAGGGCTTTACCATCCCTCATGATGGCTTCTCCATGGAGAATCAGCTATGTTCATGGTTAGCACACACATGATGTCAGTGTACAAGTCCTAATACTATCTGAACTAGTTCGAGCTCTCTAGGATTTGGCACCACACGGTAGCTCTCAGGAGATCTGCAGGTATGCCAGTTATTATATCCACTCAAACAATTTCATCTTATTTGCACTTAGTTTCAAACAGAGCCAAAAAACCAACTTGAACAGTTTTGCCCTCGCTTTTGCCATACTGTCTTAAAAATCTCCAAACTACAATACCATTTGCCACGATACCTGTTAGTGAAAGTTGCCTATGCAGTCATGGCCAGAGTCAGCTAGTTTGCACAGATGAATGGGTGTTGACAATATGCTAGTCTGCTACTTCTACCAGAGGTTTCCCCTCCTCCTCACTGATACTAAAAAGACATCCACGGTTACTAGTTTAGGCTTAGATATTTATGTAACGAATCCCATCCTGGCAGGCCTGCTGTTGAGCCAGAGATGACAAAAAATGCCCATTTAAAGTACTTGAGAGGATTTTTTTTTTCTCATATTATCATTAACAATTTGAACTATAGAAAGTAAGTTTATAAAGTGTCTGGATGATGTTAGTCTGAGGGAAAGCTGGAAATGAGCTCAGAGTTTATCAGCTTGTGGTGCTGCTTAAAGAGTGGTTGTATTACTGAGTAATTATGCCTGCATGGTGCTGTAGTTGTGTTAATAAATCCTGCCTCACTCGAGGGTCTCCATGGAACCACCTTCCTGTCTCTGCATCCACAGCCCTGGTAATTTACAACTTAGATAAGCTACCCATGCATAATGAGAGCTGGCTGCGTTTCTATACCAGGACTACCTCTATATCTAGCTTACAGATCTCTTATTCATTTTCTCTGATAGGACTGTGTCATGTACTTGCTGTCAGATTTTGCCATCTGTCCTGGTTTTGGTTGGGATAGAGTTAATTTTCTTCCTAGTAGCTGGTATAGCGCTGTGTTTTGGATTTAGGATGAGAAGAATGTTGATAACACACTGATGGTTTAGTTGTTGCTAAGTAGTGTTTATGCTAGTCAAGGACTTTTCAGCTTCTCATGTCCTGTCAGCGAGAAGCTGGGAGGGGGCACAGCCAGGACAGCTGACCCAAAATGGCCAATGGGGTATTCCATACCATATGACAACATGCTCAGTATATAAACTAGGGGAAAGCTGGCTGGGGGGCTGCTGCTCAGGGATTGACTGGGCATAGGTCAGCGGGTGGTGAGGAATTGCACTGTGCATCACTTGTTTTGCATACACTGTTATTATTATTACTACTGCTACTTTTTTATTTTATTTCAATTATTAAACTGTTCTTATCTGAACCCACAAGTTTTTTCACTTTTACTCTCTGGATTCTCTCCCCTATCCCACTGGGGAGAGAGTGAGCAAGTGGCTGTGTGGTACGCAGTCACCGGCTGGGGTTAAACCACGACACCATCTTATTTGTGATTTCTATATCTTATTTATGATATCTTATTTGTGATTTCTAAGAACTAGAAGGCATGAAAAAGATATCAGAACATAGTCTGTAAGAATATAGAAGTAATGACTTTCTGTAATTGTCCTGAAAAATAAAAATGCAGCAATGAGTAGCAGAGACAGGATAAGACTCAGTCATTGGTCTTTGTATTTCTGGGACAAGGTAAAATGTTGATACCTGAAACTACACAGAGCATTTTGTAAAACATTAACCCTAAACAGGTTTGCATTTCAGTCACTTGGACAGTATAACTGTTTATCTCTGGAACTGCTCTTGTAAGTAAAAACAAGTGTGTGCATAAATATTTCTAGTAAAACTTATTCTGACTTGAAATAGTATCAAAATTTTCTTTCTAGCTGTCTTACACCTTACTGGGAAAAAAATAAAATTCTAACTAAAAAAAAAACACCACAAAATCCCCCAAAGTCCAAAACCCTGTATGCCACACAAACCTTGAAGAGTAATCATTTAAAAGCAACAGAAGATATATCTCTATAAATTGACAAAGAAAACCCCATATGGAAGAGAAAGTCCAAAATCTTACCAACATGTAAATAACTAAGATCACAAAATACTCAAAGATTCAGTAAATTCAGGGATTTACAGAAGCTCATTCTCTTTTCAAAAAATCAGAGTATTTTTATTATTTAGGTGCTTAAATATCTGGAAGATATTTAGATGTCAAATCAAAATAGCAAGATATCAGAATATAATAAAAAAAGATACAAGAAGTAAAGTATTTTAACAGTGGGAGCCAATTGTTATAAATTGGCAAGAAATGACAAAAAGAACAGCAATATTCCACTTCCAGGCCTGAAAAAGCAGGAAGACAACATTTGAGCTAAATATTGAGAAAAAAGAGGAAAAGAGAAGAGCTACACTGCCAGCCCTGCAAACCTCACCAATGGAGAATGTTTCTCGACTAAACATTAGCTGAGGATCTCCTTCCATTTGAAATAAATCAAAACCACATATTTCACTTAGGTCAGCTCAACATTAATCCGAGCCACATCTGTACCTCATGTCTCCCCATCTTCTGTACCGACTGGATTATTAAATCGTCTCACCATGATGTACTTGGTCCTCTTTGGCTGATTGGGTCGTTGCATCGTAGGAGACGCTCTTATTTATGGAGACTGTAACTTGGGTGTCCCCTATGTATGAGCCATAGAGTATGAGATATCTGAATTTCAGCTATGGTAAGGCACTGTGCACAACACATAGATGTAACATTAAGTGCAAATACACCACTTCAACCTTTTTTAAAATTACATGTCACATGCCACATGTTCAAAAAAATATTTTAACTTTTTATTAAAAACAGAAGACAAATATGAAATTAAACCAACATTATCAAATGCCAGATATGCCTCATTTGTTGAATCTCTTCTATGAATAATTTCTATACATCAACATTACTTCATTTTGTTGAATATTGTAATAGCATCTATCATAACTACATTATAAAAATTTGTCATACAAACCCCGATCCTGCAAACCTGTGTGTACAAACATCTTTCCCCTACTTAATAAGTCAAGTAAATCTACAAACACACTCTTGCATAAGAACACGATTGCTTCCAAACTGATGACACTGGGAAGCTTAACTGGTATTCTTAATTGATTCAGGTATATCCTGTAGGAATATGCTGTACTGTTCCTATACTATTCTCTTTTTTTTATGCTGAAAGAATGGTGAAACTGCCTATGTTTCAGAGATACTAAGATCCTTCAGTTTTACTTGCTTTCAGTGACAGTACGTCTGAGAAAAACCCCAGCCCCAAAATCTCAAATGTGGAAGAAAAACCCTGAGGCTGGAAGTCTCTGCTCTTGAAAGGAGTCCTATAAAAAAGGAAAGCAGCTCTTTGCTGGTGCAAGAATATGTCTTAACAGTGCTTAAGGCTGTTAACTACGAACCCTGAATGCACATCTATGGCTATACAAATACTTCCAAGTATTAAGCTGTAACTTCAAACTTGCCTAATCAACAGTAATTCAAGCAGAAATATGATAGAAAAATCATTAAGAAAAATAATTTTGCTGACACAGAATTCTATTAAAAACATCTTAAATTGGAATGGTTGCACACAGAAAATGCTTTTTCCCCAAAAACAACTGTAAGTGATTAGTCTATAAAAAGATTCATTTCTCCTAGAATAGAAAATCAAACCAGGAACAGCTTTGTTCAAGCATCTGCTAGCAATGGAAAACATTTTGTCTTTGGCCGAATGTCTGAAATAATGTTTTTATTCTGGAAATGTTTTGTTATTTTATATTCCCTTCATTTTGTTTTGTAGATTTCATGCTGTAGCCACAACAGTGTTATTAACATCACTAACTTTTTTGTGTTCCTTAATAAGGAAACCTATGATTTCAAATTAAAAAACACCACCAGAATTAATATTTGCATAGTCATTATAGAGGAGTGATTAGACTAATCAAAATTCTTTGATTGAAGAATGCTTCCCAGGTGTCTGTCCCTGACAATTACTGTGCAACCACTACATTCTAGGAGATATAACTGAAGGCCTTTATGCAAATGCCTTTTTACATAGCAATTCTCTATTTTTTTCATTTTATTTGTATTTATATATAGCTGACGTAACTAGGGCTTTAGGAGCTGGTATTTTCAGAAAAATAGCAAATCTTGTGGAACTTGGGGTGAAATCACAAGTGCTAACAGCAGCACAAAAATTTTTAATTCAGTTTTCTTAAGGCAAAGGCAGACAATCTCATTTTCTTTCTCCATTTCAAGTTTAAGTGTGATGCCACAGGTTTACTGCACACTATCGAATCCAAGTGCTGAATCCCCCGAGTCAAAACAAAACACAAATAAGTACAACAACAATTATTCCAAAAAGTCCACCTGGTCTAAAATAATAATATATACTTCCTATGATGCTATGTTAATGTATCACACCTTTTGATACATTTGTCCTTGACTTTGTGAGATAGGGAGATTTTTCACTCCATTTTGCAGATTACCTTCATACAAGAGACATTTTTACTCGAGCAAGGCACCCACAGCCTTCACTAGTTAAGGACTCAGCTGATATACTGAGTAAAAGCTTAACTAAGCTGATTTACAAAGAAGCATTAGTGACAAACTTTTATTTTTCTTCTAAAGCACTTGGCAGAAGAGCGGCAACAGAATAAGAACAGTTGTGGAGGAGGGAGTGAGCTAACCTGGTGATCACAGCACTTGTGCCAGTGCTGGGAAACACAGGCTCCGCTTCTCTGCTCCTTCCCCTGGGTTTCAGCCCTCACCTCCCCACTAGCAGGACACTGCCCTGGTTTTTCATCAGGAGGCTGTTCTGGGATGAGTGCCTTCTCCAGCTTTCCTGCTGAACTTGCTAAATTTTGCAGAAGAGGAGAATCAGAGACTGAGAGGCGACTGAAGAAAAGAAAGAAGAGAACCTGATTCTACATCTTCGGGAGGAGAGTCTGTATTTCAGCACCCGCTTTAAAGACTTTGAATGTACTTTACAATAAACAACAAACACATAAACAGCCTTTAGAACAAAGACTAGAATCATCCCCTGGATTCTTCTCCTCCCTTGAAAATGTGAAACATGGATAAAAAGAAAATGAAAGGCTTTATGGTTTAAATATAAAGTAGACACCATGCTACTCACCCATGGACAAGACTCAAGAACATTCAAATACGGGAAGGTCAGAGACAAAATATTAAGCACCTTGCCAATTTTACTGGTAAAAGCTATGCTCAGATTTTGACAGTTGCATGCTTTTACTTAAGCAGTGAAGCACCCTTTTACACACAACAGCAACTTGCCCCAGGTCAGACCACAGACTCAAAGCTAAGAGCAACTTCCAAGACCAAGGAAGGCTTTAACCGCTGCATGTTCTTACCTCACCAGAGTAAAGTTTAAGAGCAGCTATAACACAGAATATAATTGCTGCATATTTAATTGAAACCACTATATAGGTTAATAACAGCCCCTTTTTACAGTGTATAGAAAATATATACATCACACAATCTCACCTTTTTCCTCCACTCACAATGTTTGAATTATTTATGTAAGCAGTAATTGGAAGGATGATTAAATAAAACCACCAGGAAGAAGCTGCATATAAATTTCGCTGTGTTTTTGCAGTCACATTTAGTATCATGGCAAAATATACATAAACCATAAACCAAGCTTATGTCTATGAAGGAAAACATACAAATAAATAAAATTATTTTCAATTCTTAATTGATCCCTGGCCTGATAAAATTAGGATAATGCTTCCACGCTGCCTCCTCTTTTAGAATGGCACAGGAGTCCACTTCCACAGAGGCCAAAAGCAATCAGCACTAATAACACTCACCGGCTGCCAGAGCCCTTCCGTTCACACCACGGTTGCAGCAGCAATGCTTTTCTGGCAGGAAAGGGAAATCACCAACATCATTGCATCCGTAATAAAAACTGTTGAGTTGGTGATTCAGTACTGTCAAGCACAAGTGTTTATCTGATAGCTGTTCCTGGGAGTGAATGTTGTGCTAAGTGCACTGGAGGAAAGGAAAGCAAAACCAAAAATGGGATCCATCTATAGGGTTTTATGTTCATATTTAGGCAAGACAATGATACCAGGCTTTAAAAACACGACAAGGGAGGTGGCTAGAAGGAAAAAAAAGAAACAAGAAATGTTGTTATTTATTGGTCACTTCAGTCTAATTCCTATCAATGTTCTTCTATTCACTCTGGCACAGCTGGCAAAAGATTACAAGGCAGATCATTACAGGTGAAAACTGAACCACACTAACAGACTTGTGTGTAAAACAAACAACATATGTTTGGTTTTGTTGTTGCTTTAAACAAATGTTAAATTCCCTAAAAAAGATCTTTTGAGACACGAGCAAAGAATAGGTCTCCTTCCTTTCATCTCATTTCAACTTTTGTTTAGTCTCAGTACTTTGTTTTGTGTTTAAAATGTTCATGTTTGCGGTCTACTGATATTGAAAAACTAAAATCTTTTAGCATGAAATTTAATTTCATGCATTACTTAATAAACATTAAAACCAATATCTAATATCTTCTTTCTTCAAAAGAGCAATATTTTATTACCACAGAGGTTGCAGGACATTAGCATGAATTGAAAAGTTAAGAGTATCACATTTATCACATGTCCTGGAATTATTTTGGTTCTTCACTTTTACAATGCCTGGTACAAGGGAACCCTGATCCGTGTACTATAACATCGTGGTTTAACCCCAGTCAGCAACTAAACACCACACAGCCACCTGCTCACCCACCCCCTCCGGCAGGATGGGGGAGAGAATCGGGACGGCACAAGTAGAAAAACTCATGGGTTGAAATAAAAACAGTTTAATAATGGAAATAAAACAAAGAAGAACAGTAATAATAACAACAATGATAACAATAACAATAATAGAATATACAAAGCAGGCAATGCACAATGCAACTGCTCACCACCTGCCAACCAATGGCCCGCCCGTTGCAAGACGTGAGAGCGCCCCCTAGTTTTTAGACTGAGCATGACGCCACATGGCATGGAATACCCCATTGGCCAGCTGGGTCAACTACCCCAGCTCTGCTCCCCCCTCCAGCTTCCCGTGCACATAGCAGAGCATGGGAGGCCAAAAAATCCCAGGTGCAAGCACCACCCAGCAACAACCAAAACATCAATGGGCCATGAATGCTTCTGTCATACCAAACCCAAAACACAGCTCCCCTCAGCTACTGGGAAGAAAGTTAACTCTGTTCCAGCTAGAACGAGGATATATAAATAAATAAAAACAATAAAGCACAAGATCCAAGATCTCTTAAGTCCTGTATTACAGACACTGCCTTTTTGGTACTCAAGAAATGAACAGAGATATACTTAGTTCTTCCTCCTGTATTTCCCCTACGCTAAAAAACATACTTGCTTTGTTAGCCATAAATTACAGATGACAAAAGAAGAAAATATCAGGACCTTTTAATTATTAATTTGCAAGACTGGTCATATTAGTTCCTTCCTACAAATACCTCACCTCAGCTATTCTGGGAAAACCCCAATCCTAAACCCGGGATTATCCTGTGATAAGTCATAGAATCATAGAGTCATTTAAGTTGGAAAACACCTTTAAGATCATCAAGTCCAAATGTAAACCTAGCATTGCCAAGTCCACCACTAAACCATGTCCCTAAGCACCACATCGACACGTCTTTTAAGTACCTCCAGAGATGGTGACTCAACCACTTCCCTGGGCAGCCTGTTCCAATGTTTGACAACCCTTTTGGTGAAGATATTTTTCCTAATATCCAATCTAAAAGTTCCCTGGCGCAACCTGAGGCCGTGTGCTCTTGTCCTATCACTTTCTACTTGGGAGAAGAGACGGACACTCACCTCGCTACAACCTCCTTTCAGGTAGTTGTAGAGAGCGATAAGGTCTCCCCTGAGCCTCCTTTTCTCCAGACTAAACAGCTCCAGCTCCCTCAGTCGCTCCTCATAAGACTTGTGCTCCAGGCCCTTCACCAGCTTTGTTGCCCTTCTCTGGACACGCTCCAGCACCTCAATGTCCTTCTTGTAGTGAGGGGCCCAAAACTGAACACAGTATTCGAGGTGTGGCCTCACCAGTGCCGAGTACAGGGGCACGATCACCTCCCTACTCCTGCTGGCCACACTATTTCTGATACAGGCCAGGATGCCATTGGCCTTCTTGGCCACTTGGGCACACTGCCGGCTCATGTTCAGCTGGCTGTCAATCAACACCCCCAGGTCCTTTTCCTCCGGGCAGCTTTCCAGCCACTCTTCCCCAAGCCTGTAGTGTTGCCTGGGGTTGTTGTGACCCAAGTGCAGGACCCGGCACTTGGCCTTGTTGAACCTCATACAATTGGCCTCAGCGCATCAATCCAGCCTGTCCAGGTCCCTCTGCAGAGCCTTCCTACCCTCGAGCAGATCAACACTCCCGCCCAATTTGGTGTCGTCCGCGAACTTACTGAGGGAACACTCGATCCCCTCATCCAGATCGTTGATAAAGACTTTAAACAGAACTGGCCCCAATACTGAGCCCTGGGGAACACCACTTGTGACTGGCCGCCAACTGGATTTAACCGGATTTAAATCATACATAATCTGCTCTTTAAAATGATTTAATATAACTTTCTTTCACTTTATTGTAGCTTTGGTTGAAATCTTAGCTCCAAAAGTATTTTTTGTAAAGGTTCATTTACCTTCAACAGGGCCACAACTCCAGAAACTGGGCCTCTCTCGTTACTTTATAATTATAAATCTTGAACTAGGACAACATGAATTTAGAACAGACAAGAAACCTACTCTCTGCCTTCATGGGATGCAGAAAAATAACTCTGTCAAATCCCATCACAGATGAATCTTAAGTGGGGTCAGAAGAACCAATGGCAAAATCTGTGTAAAATGAACGGACTGCCATTCACAAAAGAGTTCTCACACACTTGAGAACAAAATTAAAAAAAAAGAAAACCCCTTAAAATAAATACAACACAGGTAACAGCTAGAATAAAAAACTGCAAAATAGCAATAAACAAAGAAAACTCACTAAAGAAATACATACAACTTAGTCTGAGATTAAATTAGTGCTCTAAGTAGCCAGGGTAGTTGATATTCTGTGTGTGTGGCAGTAGATGCATTTTTTTTTTTTAAATGAAATGTGGATTTATCAATAATATTCATACAGGATGAAATGCATTTTTAGACATACCTGAAAAAATTAATCTTCTTTTGATCCAACATTGCCATAACCCTTGCTATTTAAGCACTCCTTTATTTGTGCCCTTTCCATGCACCTTTAAGCTAATTAAATAGCAACTGCTTTTCTTCCCCAAGTAATTATTAATTCCACTACAAGTTCTCCAGAAGAACTGAAATGTTTTAGAATCAGATATTCTGTAGTCTAGATTTAGAAACTGAATCCTATACATCAAGATGAAAGCTTAAGACATGCCCACAATTAATAACTTGTGGACACAAAAAAAGGTGATTTCACTATAAACACCAGCACTGTATTTCCCCCTCTCTGCTTCCATGATTCATCTCTCTCTTCCTCCTCAACATATGTGTATATTTTATGGTGCTACTTGAAGGATACGTTCCATTTCCCATTTAAACAAAAAGAGGATTTAACAGTTATTTGAGCTGGCTTGAGAAGCTAAATAGCGTCTGGTATTAATGTACTGCCACCTTCACGTATCTACACACATATGCACATGTATAAATACTTTCTTCATTGGTATATTAAAGCTGCCCCCTGGAAGCAACATTCATGCCAGTTTAGTGTTTGTTTGCAAGATGCTTTTCTGAAACCTGCCTTCTGCAACGTTTTATTAGCATTATTGTGACAATGATGGTCTAACAATTTGTCTTTTCGAATCCCAAAATCCAAAAACAAAATTAAATGCACAGTACAACTTCGGTGCAAGGATCTAAATGAAGGGAGATGTGCAGACAGGGTAGGCACTTTTTAGTTTAACTACCAAGAGTTATTATTTGCTATGAGTGGATTCAGTTTGGAAAATGAGGGAAGACAAAAGCCCGTACTTACAGGAGATATTTCCCAACTATTCCCTAAAGATAAGCTGGATGGTCTGAATATGTGGCGCAGCCTTATGGCAGGACCCAAGCATCCGGCACCTGAGCTCCGTGATGAGGCCAAACCTCATGAGACAGAGAACAACCGAGTTCTGTTTTTCCCAATGGTGGCTCAGGTCTGTAGCCCACGGGGTAAAAGAAGACCTATGGTAGCACTATAGCTTTTAAAAATGTGCCCACTAAAAATTTCCTTATTGAGTCTAAGCCTTTAGTTTTGTTTTTCAACATAAAACCAAAGATCAGTCTTTGAGCAACACTTTGCTCAGCTTTACCCTTGCAGAGCTGCATTTTTCAGATAGGACCACAGTCCAAACAACAGTAACAGCAGTGAGACACAGCAGGTATGAGCGAAGGTGTCAGAACCTGTCCTGGCAGAAATTTCACGTCAAGTAAGGTCCTATCATTCTTAAGGAACACCAAGCATATTTCTGTAAAACAATGTTCGTGCTTTCTGGCTGCTACATTGTTTGTATGCCCATCTTTCAGACCCTCTCACATGGTCCAAGATGTATAAGTTATTCTGTGTGTCAGTAACTACCGATGGCTTCCTGAGAAGGTTTTGGTGTAAGTTCAGTGAAAGGTATAATTTAGCAAGCAGATTTAGCAAGCAGCAGATAAAACAATTAGACTAAAGATTTTTTGCGAAAGAAGTGGCTGGCAGTACACCCACAGCAAAGGATGACTTCGTAATTTAGCAAACAGATTTTATAAGTGGCAAATACAACAATTAACAGAAAAATCTTTTGTGAGTGAAATAACTCATCACATATGCACAGAGAAGGTACATTTGCATGAAAATGATGTGTAGATTTCCACTGAAAAGCAATCTATTTTTTCCTGCCTTTTTTCCCCTCTTTGTATTACTAGGGTTTGTGGTAGGAGCGTGATGGAAAACAGAGCACTTAGTAAAGGAATAAATTCCAAATGGGGACTGTGGATGAATTTGAAGTATCAGCCTAAAACATCCTTGTATTAGAACTCAATCATTCTGTGCCTCAGCTATCCAAACCCTGTTTTTTTTTAATCAAGCTTTCTTGTTTTATGATTGCTATGCTTTATTGCTTTATTTTAACAAAATGTCTGCAGCCAAATGTTGACTGAAACAGTATGCTGTAAAATTATTTGAAACGATGTGACAGGCTGCAATTTCTGTTACTCTGTGTGGAGGAAGAGGAAGTCTGTCACCAGATTTACTACTCAGTCCTTGATCTCAGGTAACCATTTGCTTACACGGTATTGCAAGTGCATACAGAGCTATAAAATGTTGACAAAAAAACATGTTTGTTCTCTGAAGAACTTAGGACCTTGGTTAACCATTTGAAAACTGTATTTGCCCTTCAAGTACAAAAAAAGCTGCAGGAGACGGAGAGCGTTCCCTATGACAACTCAAAGCTGTGAGCATCTCCTCCCAGTCATTCCTTCCAATCACTATGAAGTCTCTGTGGAGGAAGAATAAATCTGGTTTTCCTGAAGAACATAACAGGACCTCAGATCTGTATTTATCTTGCTGGTGTGCTATGGAGGTCACAGTGCTGGTCTAGACAGGAACTGACTGCTCAGCAGTGCGCTAACTTACAGCACAAGTCATACATTACCTCAGCTTTGAGAAAAATGGGGATCTGGACACAGATTTTGCAAAAGGCCTCCTACCTGTGCCATTATGATGAAGAAATGGTGGGAAATGGTGTGTTTACAGATACAAGAGCTCTACACTTACTTTTCAGTCTTTGCTGAAGGGGTTGTTCCCATGTCCTCCACTTAAGAGCTTAATGAAGTACCATGTAACATTTGTTCAAGGTATTTCACACCTCTCCAAGAGAATGCATCCTGCATTTCTAAAATCAACAATTAATTTATAAATTATAATACCGTCTTTTTAAAACACAGAAAAAGACAATAAATAAGTATAATCAGAACAAATCTACATATTCAGGAGAGATAAAACAGCAAGATTATAGGTCTGACTTACTTTCTTTGAAGAAAAATTATTTTCTTCTTCCAAAAAAAATTAAAATATTTATTAAAATTTAAGTCAGTATTTGACTGGAGCATCCATTAGAAAGATCGGAATTGAAAAGTTTAGTATTTCTGTTTAAATAAAGTCAAATTCTCTAGTAAAATTAAGTTGTACTTGCTTCCTAGCACCTTCAAATTGATTCCAGTAAAATTTTGTTCTATTACTGCAGTTCCCAGTATTTAAGACCCTTTAGGATAGTCTCACAAATACTTAAAGAAGCTTTTAGAGGTATACTAGAAACATTCTGCTCCTGCTTAATCTTTTCCTTTTGGCAACTCCTGTTTTATTATGCATGAAAAATACTTTTGCAGACTGTAACAGCATAACAACCTAGCATCGATTTCCCTTACACTACAGCAACCTGAAAATGAGGAGCTATAGCAAAATAGTGGAAGTCGCATCCCTATCTCCCCCCTTACCTTCAATGATTCATACAGTTCTTTTTGTTTGAATAACTGTCAGCTTGCCCTGCAGCATATACTGCTAAAAGCAATTCATTCTTAACTGTACAAAAGATATGTCCAACTTAACTGTCAAATATTTGTACACAGTATGTACTTTCCCCCTAGAAACAGTTTTAATTATTTCCCCTCAAGAAGCTATAATGGTTTTCCTCATCACTCTGTTTCAATACAATTTTTTATGCCATCGATTGGTTAAACAAAAGATCTTCTAATAAATGATGTTTCAAAATGTCACTAAGGAGGAGGCTTCTGTAAGGCAAAATAGCTCAGCACTTCTCACATGATTAGCAATACACCCATTGTCTTCAGGAACAGATATTCTACTTAGGTTTAAAAACACACTCATAACTTCAGACAGCTCTGTCCTAAACAGGTCGATCCTCTGCAAAGCCACTTCTTTGTATGACACAAAGCCAAGAATCATAAATTCTGATCTGAGACAAACCCAGTGTGGCTTTCCTTGCTGGACACAACATTTATCCCCATTTGATTTTCACCCTCAGTACATCACTGTCGGAAGAGCGGACGTACCTCTAGCAGCACTACTTCCATCTTCCAGCAAAGACATGATGACAACATGTCCATGCAAAGGCTGACCAACAGCTACCAACCTGGTGATGGACTTCTTTTTTAATTACCTGTTCTATTTTAATCAGGAGCAGCTGACTCCATCCCTTCTACAGTTGTTCTGGCAGCAGAAATAAGAAATTTCACCTGGGAATATAATTTAGGGTATTCTCAAGAGAGACTACCAATACCAGAATTTTAGCAAAATATAAAGCACGTGTAGATTTGGCAGTTTAAGCAAGACAGCTGGGTTTTCTGAGTTCTCTTTTATGCAGACAAACCTCAGCTGGTAAAGCAAAGGCAGCATTTGTTTGCTTGCTTTATGTTTAAAAGTCTGTAAGCAGAACAAATGCAACAGCTGTTTTAATCGGTAAGTAGGAATTATAAAAGTTTGCCACGTTTTAAGCTATGATTTTTTTGACTACATCTAAAATGAAGAGCTGAAAGACCCCTCGTTAAGCATGAGGACTGCAATTCCAGCAATCTCCAGTTTAGATTGTTTCCAGTAAAAAAGGGACACCATTTCCATTTCCGTGATGATGAGTGCATAACCAGGAGACAACTTCTTCCAGAGTACTGAGCGAAGCACTGTTGTGACAGGTGGTGAGCCGAGGCTCTCTGAAGTCACTTCTGACAAGCCTCGTGTAATGAGGCCCAGTTCAGTCTCTTCCGTATGGCAGCTTGTACCCCCTTACTCAAGCAAGTACTTTTACCACTGTTTACAAAGCAGCCAATGTACACGTACATAATCAAATACGCACTACAAAGAGGGAAAAAAAAAATCATCTCACCATCACACTTCATTCATCAAACTGTGCGTGGAAATGTTCTCCTCAGTGCAGTCTCTGTTGCACAGAGTTCTGCCTCTTGTTGGAGAATAATTCTTTTATAAGAGATCTCCAGCTTCCACGCCTCCATAACCATGTGTTTCTAACTCTCAGTTCATGTAAGCTTTCCCCTTTATTCAGGAGTGGAGAGACCCCTCCTTGTAGACTCTGTTTGGATTTCGTACCTAGGAATACCTCTGAACTGAAATGCTGTGATTTTCTACCCATTAATTTCATACCGTGAGAACAGGCTCCTGCAACTAAGCTGTTTATTCAGCCACTGGTGGTCTTCTCTCTCTTGAGCCCAATTTCAAAGCATCTGTGACAGAGATGGACACATCACAAAATTTAGAATGTGGTACATTTCTGAGTGTTTCTGAAAACTGGCAACTGGACAGAGCAAAAAACTGTTCACAGTGAGGGAAAGAAAGGCTGCAATGAACTCAGTTGCCTCCTATGCAGGATGGCCCCTGCCAGCTGCCTGGCAGCTCCCACCACCTGCACACCCCAGAGCAGCCTCTGAGCCCACGCACGCGTCCCTGGCTCCCCCGACCCCAGAGCTGAAGGGAAGAAAAGGAAGCCAAGGAGACTACAGCTTGGGACAGAAAAAGAAGAGGGAGTACTGGTGGTATGCCAAGATATTTTTCATCATCTCTAAATACTTACAGTGCTTGAAGATTTATTTCTAAGAGTAAGATGCAAAAAGCACATTTTGCTATCAGTGAGAGCAACAAGACCCACTGGTGTTTTCAGCTTTTGCGAATCCTCTGGATTCTGAAGACGTGCTCCACTGATGCACTGCAACTTAGGTATTTTAAGAGCAGAACAATGAGTTTCTCCTAAAATCTTGCTTCAGCTTAACCTTTGTGCTATAGATATTATATGTAACACATAAAGCAATAAAACATGTATTGTAAATACAATATATGTTTCTGTTATTTTTAATATATTTCCACATAAGGTTCAATCCAACATTCCTAGAGTTCAAAGAGAAGGTTGCCCACTTATGCAACCGGCATTAATCAGCCATTTTACTATGTCATTCACTCATATTCAAATAATAATTAAATAATTCAAATATCTATGACTAACTGTTATATCTTTTATAAGACTTCCTCAGAAATCACTAAAATCGCTCGTAATTACTTTTTTTTTAAAGTTATGTGCAGGATATGAAGCTAAATTTGGAGACGTGCACTTACTTTTATGGGAACCTGTTGTTAGTCTCCACTGTAAGATGTCAAATATCTTGGACTTCAGTGAGATTCTATGTTGAAAGTGTCTTCAGAAGGAATGACTTACAAGATAAAAGCTTACAGGTGTCATTTTCTGATATATATTTGTAGCAGTGTGTACATGGACACAATATAGACATAAATGCCCATGTCCCAACTTTAAATTAGTGCCTTTAAAATGGAACTTTCTTTAATGTTTCCTCTTATTTCTTTCATTTAAAAACATGTCAGCTATTAACAAATAAAATGCTTATTATGGTTTTCATCATCTTGGACTCTCTCCCAGTAAGTAGTAATATGCTCAGTGGTAATAATCCTTGACAAGTTTGACTTGTGTAAATGTACTCCAGTAAGAGCATAGGTGATACATCCCCTGAGGTACCTCGCTGACATAACGCACCAGTGTTCACTTTGCAGATTGCCTATCCATAACAGTGCATGTTTCCAACTTATTTTGAAAATGGAAGGCCATATTCAACCAAGCATTGTTAACTAAAATTTAGTAAAATTATCACATCTATAAAGAATGGTGTGAAAGGCTATAAGAAGAACGCATACTTATATGCTCACGAATCAAAAAGAAATTACATTTTCTGCAATCACCAGCTCATGTATAATATGCTTTGAAATAGAATCCCATTATCACTTCAGACAGTACAGGGAGTATCATAAAATAATAGCTATGTCATGAATTGCTTTTCTTCTAAGGACTTTCTAAAGCAAATACTAAGGTTTGATAGCATATTGCTTCAAATGGACTGCATCAGAAAGGGGGAGTGCATGCGAAAACATTTGGCCAAATACATTGCATGTGCAAAATGGCTTCAATGAAATTAATGAGATGCATAATACTACTCCTCCTGTCTTGCAAAAAAACTGTGAGACTTTATTTGTTCTGAATGGGCAAATTTCTGATTAAATAAATGAATTTGGACAATTGAATAACTTCATTTTCATGATTTTGAAATGTTTATTTTGATGTAATCTCTCTCTCCATCACTTTTTTTTCTATATAAGTTCCCCATTTCATCAATGCCTGGACAATCAAAAGTATTTTGAAACAGGAGTAATCAAATCTGGTGATGTGTCTGAAATTACTTATTTCTGAAGTGGACCTGGATGGAAAACACTTGCATAATTCTCCAACAGGAGTTTGTCTGCAGAATTTATCATTGCTGCAGTATGTAAACTTTAACTTAGATGCTTAAAACTACCCTTGTGGTGTATATATCAGCCAGTTTGTATGTGGATACAATTCACACATTCCCACGCACTGATCTAAAATTTAGAACCTTAACATGGAAGTCTAATATTATACTTTCATTTCTATCTCTGCTAAAAGCATGTTAGCTAATAGTAAATAAGGCCTTACTTTGTTAATTTCAATCATCTTGAATCTCTCCCGTTAAGTAGCAGTATATTCAGCTGTAAATATACAAACTATGAGATTTTTAAAATGTGCATTTCAGCAGTATAAAAAGTTGTATAAAGTTCATCTAAGATGAATTAAATATAAGCCCAGAAGGGTTTTGGGTTTTATTTCCCCTTCAGTTGTGTTTGAGACAGCTTTTCATTTAGGCCAGAAAATAGAGGGAAAAAATCCCTTCTCCCTTATTCCCTCTTTCTACATGAACAGCACTATCTGTACATTCTACAAAGATTGTTACAAGTGCAGAGAGATCTGTGGGAGATCCCTTCTTAAATAGTGGTGCTTGATTATGTTATCAAACAAAGAAATAAAAAGGAAAAACAGTAACATCATCCTGCTCATTGCTAGCACTGAAAGTCATATATGGCCAACTGCTGGAAGCCTGAAATAACAGCAGCAGTGGCTGAAATTATCTATGCAAAAGAGTCCATTAATATTCAAAGAAAACATTAATACTTTTTTTCTCCCCCAACCCCAAACAAAGCCAAATTTATTTTTGATATGTTAGAAGGCCTGTGAGTTGACGACTGGAAAACATTTCAAGACTTCAATTTGTGATAACAGAGGTTTTACTGCAGAGCAGATGAATTATATTTAAGAAAGCAATTCAAAACTTGGTAAGAAAAATTACCAGAAGCCTTCAGCAAACAAGCAATGGAACAAAGTAATTTCAAGAAGACTGTAAAGAAGCCAAAGCAAAAAACAAAAACAAACAAACAAACAAACAAACAAACAAACCCCAAAACCCACACTAGAAAAACAGAAGACAAAAATATTACACAAAGCACTGATGAAATCAATGGACAGACAAAAGTTTTGGAATGAGGGGGCTCCAACAGCCACCAGAGGTGCTAAGCAGACATGATATAAAAATGTGAGAGAGTATGGTAAAGATGGAATCCAGTGTGCTCAGCTTAATATCTATATTTAAGACACCAAGTAAAGCTAAATTCTTCAAGCATTTTGTGTTGTGTAATAGTCAATGAAGGCACATTTAGGAAAATGCAATCTTTGTCTAGAGACTTGTAAAACATTTTTTGACTACCTACAGAGGAAATTAAAAGTGTTTAATTTAGCATAAAATGTAGGCACAAGCGATGTCCCAAAGTTTAGTGGATGGGAGCCTAATCCAGATTGAATCATGATCAGACCAGAAATATGAACGATAAAACAGACAACCCGAGAACTTCTGGAAATGCTGAACAGATGTTAGAAGCATAGGAGGAATCACAAGATGCAAAACCTTCAACTTATCCAAACGTCGGATCCTGACCAGGCCAGATTTTAAGACAAGCACGGATATGGGCATTGGACCAGCATCACCAAGATACAACAGGTAAAAAATAGTTAGGTTGCAGTAACACAAAACACAGCAACAAAGACACTGAAGTCTGCCAAAACAGTCAATACATTGCCTAAAAATGTGTAGAAGGACATGGGGGGGGGAAAGAGAAGACAGATGCCAAATTAACAGTAAGAGTCTTAACAACACTGAGTTATTTGCTAGTCTCAGTAATTACAGAAATAGAAGTTTATCATCAGTACCAGGAAAACAAAAAGGATGAAAAACATTTGCCAGCAGATAACAACCACTTGTCCTGGTTTCGGCTGGGATAGGGTTAAATTTCTTCCTAGTGCTGTGTTTTGGATTTAGTATGAGGAGAATGTTGATAACACACTGATGTTTTCAGTTGTTGCTAAGTGCCCTCCTAGTCCAAGGACAGCTCCCGTGCCTACTGACTGAGCTAGGTACACGAGATGGGAGGGAACATAATCAGGACAGCCAGCCCAGCTGGCTAATGGGGTATTCCATACCATGTGACGTCATGCTCAGTATATGAAGGGTAGGCGTGATCCAGGAAGTACCGATCGCTACTTGGTTATCAGTCAGCGCGGGTGGTGAGCAATTGCATTGTGCATCACTCATTTTGTATATTCTATCATTATCTATTATTATTATTTTCCCTTTTCTGTTCTATTAAACTGTCTTTATCTCAGCCCACGAGTTTTTCTCCCTCTTACCCTTCCGATTCTCTCCCCGTCCCACTGCGGGGGCGGGGGGAGTAAGTGAGTGGCTGCGTGGTATTTGGCTGCCTGCCAGGTTAAACCACGATACCACTTCTCAGCAAAAAGTTATAGGCCAAAGTAGTATAAAGTATAGCCACTACTCCAAGAGGAGTACATACTCCAACAGGTAATAGTAACATATAAGAATGTTCTTAAAAATATTTCAAAATCTCTTTCACAAAATTGATTCAGTTTGGAGGGAAGTATTATGGAGACAAAAAAGATAAAAACCTCTGTGTTCCCATTCTATGTGCTGTGAGAATTGGTAGAAAATTAAGCAACAGGTTTTGCACAGAACTTCAACTTGAACAAAGGAAAACCGAATAGTTGCCACTCTTACCTTGTTTTTGAAATGGATACTAGACATGTTTGGAGTATCACATAACTTGATAGCAAAAAAAAACCCCAAAAACAGATGAAAAGAAACCATGTATGTTCTTTGTAGGTGGAATTAAAAAATGTCTGTTCTTTGAAGGATGGCTGATGACATGATTTTCATGCAAAAAAAATGACTCAGGGAGACAGAAGAATGTGATGAGGTGCAGAACGGCCTGGAAGTGAAAACATTACCGTGGTAAAGACAGGGAAGACTACAAACAGCTGACAAAAAGGCATACAATATTATACAAACATGGCACAGGCTTTTCCAAGCCAGAGGCTTATCACTGCTAGACTGTGGCATCCCAAACTGATACCTGGTCAACCTGGGCTGAGAGCTCTGTACAGGAAAGGAGTAACAGTGCTCTAACACTTACTATGCCCACAGAGGTGGGAGCTGAAAAACCAAACCACCACCATTATTTCTTCTGTTGTGCCACTAGGAAGGAACTAGTGGCAGAAGCCTCAAAGCCACTGCAGGCTATTTGGTTTTGTATACATGAAGTCCTCATCACCATGGGGTCCTGGTTCCAGAGCAGAGCTTTTATGTACCACAGTATGACACATATTGTATTTTAATATTTCTGTGTTACATCCTTCACATATAATACCCATAGCTAGTAGAGTCAGTGGATACAGGGCCTTGTCAATTAGATGTGCACAGTCTATCATCAACATGCTGGCTGACACAGAGCTTTATTATAAAGACTTAGGCTGAAAGACATTAGAACATTCCCCAAGGATGCCAAAATTAATTGACAAGCCTGGAGTTCAGTGTTACTGAGAACTGCCTTTTACTCTGCAAGTTATTTATCCATGCATGCAGTGTTTAAAAAAACCTGAAGGTGCACAGGTGTCAGTGTGTTTCAATCAATTTAAGTGTGAAAAATTGACTGCTGATATCCAGCGATGCAACTGGCAGGTTGTGCAATAGGGGGAGGTTAACTCTCACTGAATAATTCACTATGCCTATAAACTAGAGTAATAGGAAGTGAGAAGAGGTGTTTGCATTATCACAATCATTATATTTTTCTTCACATGTAGTGAGCTGACAAGACACTTACCTTTCATATTTAGTACCAAATGCCAGGCTGTAAGCCCCTGCCACCAGCCACCACAACCTCAGGCCACTGGTACTGTCACCACTGAGCTCCTCTAAAGAACATAATCTAGATTTCTGGTATCTGAGCTCATCTCTCATCTACTCTGCTGGAGCACCGGAGCACACACCGGTAGAAGCCCTACCATCTTTGCAGCAGAAGGAAAAATAGTGATCACCTTCCTGGGGACAGCCCTCTCCCTTGGCCAACCAAACCACTAAAAAACTAAGCTAATAATAAAAATATTAACAATGCAGTATCTGGGAATAGGACAATATTTCCTCTATTTTTAAAAGCACACATTCAAGTCTATACTATTATGACTTCATTAACCAAGATAGCTAGCTGAAATAATATCCCTACAGCATTATACATTTATACAGCAAATAAACAGGGCATAAGTCCTTATAAATGCCAGTCATGTAAAGACATTTTATCAAATGTTAAATGCCTAAATATCTCTGAATGCCTGCTTGTATAAATCACTGATTGGCATGTACACAGCATTTAATGATATAGGCCTTGGTCACTTTTTGAAATAGATAACTAGAACCTAGTTTTGCTTGCACGCATAAAAATGTTACTATATTACCTCATTTATTTTTAATCTCCTCACATGCAGTATAAACCAAAAAGAAATCTATACACAAAACTGGAGATTCTTTTAAATAGATTCATTTATATGCGTCGTGTTGGTTTAATGGAATTAATGAACTTGGAGGTACATATAGCTGACAGAAATTTATTCCTTCTCTTTAAATTCTTACTTCTTCAGAACTATGAAGAATGTATTTGAAACAAGAGCATTACTGGTTTCAAGATTAGTATTCACTGTGGTCTGCAGATGAACAAAAGATGTATGAACATTCAGAGACAGCAGATAGGATTCTTCTGTTTATACATGCACCCTTTAAATGTGAACAACTCTAGCTCAGTAATTTTCTAGTTTTTATTTCAGGCAGCAGAGCAGCTGCGACTTCATTGCTTCAGTTTAATTTTAATTGAATGTGCAGTTTGGAATATGTTAAAATGATCCACATGACATATTTTAAAACATCTTGTATATGAGACTGCTGAAAATCCATCAGACTTTAAAGTAAGAAGAGGATAGTGTATTGTGTAAACGGATGACATTACTGATCATAGTCCTCCTCTTCTCTGCATCCCAATCCCAAACTTCATTTACCAAAATGCATGGGTCTATGTTAAAACAGTAATACAGTGGATAATATTTGCTGCATTATGTCACCTATAATTTTTTACTGTGAAAAATAAGACTTTGAAATGTAGCTGTTCAAGACTTAGCAATTGGAGGGAAGAGAAGTTCATTTATGAAAAAAGCTTCATAACAAAACCAAAACCCCACAAACTTGTTTAATTAACCATAAGCATCCTTTCAGTAAAAACTATTTTAAAAACATTAAAAAGAAAGATTTTAATATTTCATTATATAACAATTTTTTTGAAGTACTACAGTTTATTTCTTTTTTAAAGAAATGAAACCTGAAAGATAATGTTTAACTTTGATTTGAATTACATACTGTATTTAAAATAATTCCATTTTTAACTGTAGTATCCACCAATAAATTAAAATATTCTCTCACTTCACTTCTTGTACATGAATACTTAGAGTATAATTATAACTACGTATCTGTGTCTACCTAAACACAAATCAACAAGACAATTTTTATTCTGGTAAAATTCTTCTGCAACTTGGCCAATTCTTTGGTTCTTTGCCAATTCTTTTGGTTACAAACCAAAAGTCTGTAAGTTTAGGCCTGTGCTAAAGGATTCCCCAAAATCCTAGAAGACTATATTCTACTGTGATTTTGTCATTTACAAGTTTTATCTCAATTGTAAAACTTCCAGATGGAAGGTATGCAAATAAAAAATTATATACACTTATATTTCACAGTGACACCATTTAATGTGTCCATTTCCTGCTAAAGGGAAATCTGTGACATGCATGTAGGAATTTTCTACTATAATTTTTTTTTAAATGTGCAGGATATCCTTTTCACCAGCAAAGTAGGAAATCTGAATTAAAATGTATTAAAACACAAAAAAAATCCTTCCTAAAAGGAAATTAAGAATGCTTGCATCCATCTCAATTCCTTTTGCTTATGTTTACACAAAGACTTACGCAATTTCATTCCTGCCCAGCAGAAGACAAATAATTACACTGGGCTCCGAAGTGTCATAGAGTATCATCTCTGATGTTTCATTCAGATGAATGCAATTGCATAAACCTAAAGCTTTAGTTGAATGGATTCATCATCACCTCTACCATAGCCGTCCCCCCCCGTTCCAAGCCATTGCAATGCTGAACCACCAAACCCCGAGCACACAGGCAGGCATGCTACTGAGTGCTTTCCAGGAATTTGCAAGGACATGGGACATTGCCAGGCTCGAAAAATGTTTTGTGTATGCTGGGTAACAGTTTTTAACTAAATGTTTGAAACATCTGACAGCATTTATCACCTTTAAAATGTTAGCAGGTCATGGTCAGCCCTAGTACTTCACAGGTTTACCCACCTCTTCTTCAGTCTCTACATGGACTAATGCTTTTGTTGCCGAATACATGTGTTAATGCCACTTCTCTATTTTTTTTTAAGCAGAAATGTCACAGACTTTTCTATTGACTACAACTCTTCTTTTCTTTTCAATAAGGTACAACATTAAGTTAGCTTACGCAAATACAACATGATTAAATTCCTAATGAAATATGCCTATGTATATATACTTTCCTCCATTTTCTTCCACTCCACTTTTCTATTTTGATGACTATATATTTCTTTCACGATGCACAATCCAATTTCTGAAGCACATTAAATAATAACTTATTGTTGACACTAAATTACTAAAGATGACACTATAATTATCTTGTTCTGCTGCTTTTTATGCTAGGTTTGTTTATTATTCTGATCATATCATCTTATTTCATTTTTTCAAAGCTAATATTTACATTGTCCTCAATCCAAAAGGTCTTTCACACAGAGCTAGCTAACAAAGAGTAATTGGTTATGTAATATTACAGTTCTTGCAACCTATAATCCTACTTGGTTAGAAAAATTAATGGTAATACCTTAAAAATAGAAACTTTATTGCTATTCATTGGAACACACTGACTTGGACAGAAGTTCATTGCATTGAAAAATATAAAATCAAATTTATTATTTAAATGCATCCCACTTCCTGAGTAAAGACAAGAGATCCTATTTGGTAAGCTGAACTTCAAGCGTATTTATGAGACTGGAAGGAAATCATTTGTGTTTGCCATCAAGCTGTCATTTAAACCAATACTCAGTAACAACAACCAGTAAGACTACAGTCTTCAAGTTGTGTTGGAAATACATGTATGTATATACATCAGGAGAGGATATACCTTTTTGCACTTCACAAAAATGTATTGATATGATATTTATACAACTGTTTCTTCTTCTAAGAAATAAATCTATTTAGATGTAAAGAGACAGACCAGAAAAAAAGACGACAGCTCGTAGATGATGTTCAGCATAAAACTGAATGCAGCCTTAAATCAATTGAGTGCTCTTCTAAGATCAACCTAACGAAGTTTAGGGGGAAAAATATACACTAAAACCAAAAAACTTTTATTTTAGCACCTCTTGCAGATATTCACTGTCTCTTCTGGAAACTGCTAATTAGAACAGTTGCAGTTTTAACATGCACTCAACATGGACTCAACATGCAAAGCAAAACCAAATGGCAACAGAAAAATTAGCTTTGAGCCCCCAAAAAACCCAGGAGTTAAACACACAGCTACACTTTCCCATATTAAAAACTTGACATTTTCAGTCAACTCTTAAAAAATAAATCACATTAGTGTTTCTTAAAAATGACAATTTTTAAGATGTCCTAACTCTGCCATGTGATTTTACTATACAGTACAGCCGACTCATGCCTTAACCAGCTGCAGTGCAACCACGCCCATAGCTAAAGGAACTAAGAAAGACTGTGCAAGTGTCAGACAGCACTTCTTATAGCATCTCACAATCAACATTTTTATGCAAAATTATGTCAGAAAATTTTTAAAAAGCCAGACTAGAAACCAGTTTTAGAAAACCTGTATTATGTTCAAATTAGCATAAGCAACTATCCAAACACAGCCCTAGCATTTGTCTTCTTTTGCCATCCACCAATCTTCCTCCACAATTTTATCAAGATTTTTCTCTCCCTTCTCTTTTTTAAAAGATGATAAGAATTAATTAGGAAAAACCTTGAAAACCATCTTTGCCTCTCTTCCACAAATTTATGGGTTCAACAGCTGTAATTTTGCTTCCAGTGAAAATAAGTGGATATTATAAAGCAAGAAAAAGGGTCTCTAGCCAAATAGTGTGTACAGTCAGCTCAGAAAGTCTTACTAATATATGATCAGTAGGCTAACAGAGAACTACAATAGGATTGATGCAGGCATTTTGATGAAACATGTTTTTCTCTCTGTTCCTTTACACTGTCTTCTCCACATGAGCTTCTTTACTCAGTTGTCATAAATCTTAACTGAAAAGAGAAAAATCTCTGAGCATGTTTTTTGCCTACTCAACCACATTATTCTTCCCATTTCCATTTCCAGAATAATCCCATTCCCTTTTTAATATTTGTCTACTGCAGTGCAGTTTCCATTTATAACCAGGCATCCAACAATAAGCACGAAGTAGCCCAAGCGTGTGGACGACGAATGTATGTAGCAATCTAGTAATAAATTTGATCATTAATATTTTCAGTTTGTTTATTATGGCCACAGGTACAAAGAACTACTCAATGAGATTCCAAAATGGCAGTTTAATATTAGGCAAAACAGAAGATATAGCTCATAAAAAAGCAAACCCAGGGCATTTGCTGCAGAACCTGTTTCAGTGCATGCACAAGTGGTATTACAAATATTTGCTTTTGTCTGTTTTGCATTCCTAATATCAATAGCTCTCTTCCAAACAAGCAAGCTGATTTTGAACATTCGCTATTGATAAAAATCCCAAGAGAGAAACATAAAAGAGCTTCCCCTGTGTTATCCCTGCAAAGTTAAAAAGGGCTAACTCTATTGTGGAGAGTTTAAGGTAAGAATATTTTACAGATGGTGTAACTTCTAGAAGGGTTTCTCTTAGCCATGAAATGAGATCTTTCTAGAGGGAATGATTCTTCACTGCCTAGAAGCAGTTCTGTCAAGGCCAGGAAAATATCTGTCTCTGGTTTCATGGGAAATACTGAGGGCCTTCAAGAGCAATGTGGAGAAAATCCCTGTATTTTTATGAACAAGATTACTAAGTGCAGTGGGCAGCAGGAGGGGGAGCAGATCAGGTGTTTCTCTTTGGGCTTTAACAATTGAGCTAAAGTTACAGATGAAAACAGGGAGTAAATTCTGAAATGGGGCTACAAAGATTATGTTAACCCAGATTAACAAAGCTTCTTTGCACTGGGGGATGCTGCAGTTTCTCAGACTCGGCCAAGAACAGCTCAAGTGCTCTTCTGTGCGTCAGTGGCTTCCTATGGCACCAAAACCACAACAAATCACTCCAAGTTACGGAAACCATCGAAACTATGGGGAAACATATGCTATGATCCAGCCTCAATCTCCATCCTGGCAGCATAGACTAGCTGACACCTGAGCCTCATCTATGGTATTATCTCTAACAGCATCACTGATAATAGAGACAAGTCCACACGAAAATTATCTAGAAAAACATACTGTAAATCAGCACAAATCTTCAGCATGAAGAATTAGAAAATACAGCAGAGAAAGTGTTCATTCATTCATTATACAAGTGAAATTAAAAAATCTATAAGGAAACCACTGTGCTACCACGAAGACGTCTGCATGTTCCTACACAATATTGATTATAATAGATCAGCTCCTGTCACAGATACAATGAAAACAGGAATGAACAAGGGAGATTAGAAGAACAAAGTACTCATGCTTTATTATGATACAGTGATATTACAAAACTACGGTAATCGAAACATTAAATAGCCCAAGATGACAGCATCTAGTAGATTCACAAAGGAAAAAAAAAACTAAATACATTTTTCTCAAGTTTGCTTACCTGATGGACTAAGGCTAACTAAGGCACCAGAAGTGATCCAGGTGAGGTAACAGGGAGCCTCTCCTGAGTTAAGTTACTCTCAGGAGCTCCAGAGATTGTTTTCTCTTCCCAGCTGCCCTGCACCTTTCAGTGCAGTACAGACTTGTATAAGGCATTGTGCCATTTTCATCAAAATAAAAGCATTTTGGTCAAAAATAAGAACAAATGGCTGCTATCTATACTGTGCAGAGAACAAAATAATTCATCATAATTCACATATTTTTCTATACACATGATCTTTTTCCAAAAAAAAAAAACATAATCCATACTACAAGTAGCCACCTCTACTTTTTCATTTTCATACTTATTTTAGTAAGATTGTCTTCCCATATGGCTTTACTGTAGGAAAAGTTACAGCACATGCACACATCTAAGCAGATAAAATATCATGTACTTGCTTTGCTGTTTATTTTGATTCATGTTAATTAAACATCTTCAACAGGAAGCAATGAAAATTATTTAGCTCCAAGCTATAACCAATGCTTTTCAGAAGCAGAGCAATAATAAACTCTGTCAATGCTTTCACCAAAACTTGCTATTAAAAATACACAGAGAAATGTTTGCAAGGAGGAAAGAGCAACAGGGGATAGAAGAGGCAAACACAAACAGGCACATAAATATGCAGTTTTTAATATGCAGGTTTTTAATATGCAGATTCTTATTTTCATTTTAAAATGCCCTCACCCTTGAGTGAGCACAAAGAATAGGAGCAACTTGGCAGATGTAACGGTATCAGTAGCAAAAGTAATAACAGCCAGATCTCGCTGCCTCTGTTTGACTGACAGTTCACTTACCTGACTTCTCTTTTTTTCCTTTCTCCAGTAACCACAAAATGTATTACATGTTTTGTATTGTCTATTTTGCTTGAGTGTAAGTGCACACAGGCAAGAAACAATTTCTCTGATGATATTACATGGAGCAGGCTAAATGCTAGGCTTTTGTGAGTGGCCTGAAACTTAATTTGTGCAGCTTGTGAACCGTGCAGTGGTACATGGCACAGGCAGTTCTGCTCAACTCCTGACTTATTTCCATCTCAAACCCCTGGTGGTGGTTACATATTCCTATGTGCCTCATCTCAGGGTTAGGTATTTTTGGTGTAGATTAGACTAATAACAGCTGTTGATGAGTTAATGTCCTAGCTTGACAACTCTAGCTAAAAGAATGGGCAAGACTCTTGTTTCGGGTCATTTCATACATTTACATTTTTTGCTTTGATTTTGATTTCTTTTGAGTAAGTACCAAACAAAAAACAAACAAACAAAAAACTGATGGAAAAAATGCAATGTCATATCCAGTATTTTGCCACAGTCATGAACACTTTTATAAACCTTTACACAATATACAGATTCTCTAGCTTTGATCATTGGCCACAGAATTCAAAACTTCTAGCATATAACATAGATACGTGTGTGTGTGTGCGCACAGATGTGTGTACATTTCGAGAGAGAGCTATTCCATTGAAAAATGTTTTGCCTTTTCCAGATTTTAAGTCTGTGGTTCCTGTGAGAAATACAGCATAATTATCTGCATAAAAAGGCAATTATCTACTAATGTTTAATTTCTATGCCTCCTAAACTTGTTGTTAGATCATAATCTCAAATAACTACTCAAATTTTTTGAAAGAATATTCATGATCCTATCATATTATTAGATCTATCTATGTCTCTGTACACATTTGAATGATCATCTACTATCCAAGTAAGACACTTATAACACACAAGAGGAAGGGAATTGATTTTTTCTTTTGTATTGGTGTGTATCTTAGAGAGGTATTCAGAAATTCAACTTCCGTAAATAATGTCAGCAGAGAGCACTCCATGATCTATAATTGTGCCTTATAGTTACCTTCTATAGATTTCAGACCAGGGACTGGACTTATTGAGACTGCCACAAACTAAGGGAAAGACATATACATTTACCGGTCCCATAAAGTGGTTATTGTTCTTTGCCTCTAGATTAGTCTCTTGCCTATTTTCCTGTGTTGTATTGTTGAATTGTTGAATTCCTGTGTTCCTTAAGCAAGAGGCTGGTGTAGGTTGCTCCAGACGTGAGAAGGGAAGAGAGAGAGCAAAGATACTGTCTCCACTTTATCCAGCTCTCCTCCATACTCTTCCAGCCTATCTTACTTTCCAACATGCTTTACAATAAATTCCGTTACAAGTTTACATTTCTGTGGCATTTCACGGCCCAAAAAATAGTTCATTTATGATGGAAGACCCTACCATTTGGCAACCAGAAATGTTTCTGAACTATTAACCATGATCATAATCAGTAGCGTATACAAAGTCTGCCTGAAACCAGATGAAGCTCAGCTGTACCCAGTTACAGCCCAAAGTTGAGTGAAGCGAGTAAGAATTTTACTTGTCCTGACAAAGCAAAATAAGGATAATATTCATGAACAATTATTTAAAATTTTCAATTCCACTAAAACAAGTTAATTATGTTTAAAAATAGGAAAGAGGATTACTAGATGGATTCTTCAATGAGCAAGATAAATATGAGGATGGATAAAAACTACTTTGTTTAACAAATAGAAAAAGGGCATTTTTCTCTTGCTGCATCAGGAGAGATGGATCTCAAGAAAGACAAAGACAAAACAAGTTACTGACATTGGAATTTCCTAAGAATAATCAGTTTTTCTGAGAAGCTTTTAACTAACAATCCACAGCTTCAGATTTGCAGGAAAGCATCCCCTGCTTAAAATAAAGGAGGACAGAGAGTTCCTAGAGCATTTGGTAGATATTTCATTCCTTAGAAGGAAGGCTAGATCATGCAGAATTATAACATTTTCATGCACAACTTAATTATGACACAGACAAGTCAAAATTATGAATCTATGAATCTTCACCTATGGAAAAAGTTAGAAGGGCTAGCGTCAATGGGGAAATTCTTTAATTTAACAATTAACTGATTAAGAAAGTGTAACCAAAAGGCATTTAAAAAAAAACCAAACAACAAAAAAAACCACAAAACCAACAACAAACCAAGGATTATACATTGATGAGAGACATGTCAGATGTTAACTAAATATTACTTAAGCACATGACAAATCTACGGATTCTCAGTTTAAATGCTTGCATATATATTAAGTGCCATTCAAATATTTCAAATTGTTCTACATGCTTTTGAAAACTCATTAAAATCAGGACAACTTTTCATGCTCATTGCAGTCCATTTTTGTTTAATTCTTTTCTCAGACTTTGTTCATAAGCAAAGTGAGATAAAAGCCAAACTGACAAGAAAGATAAGTTTATTGCAAAGTTCTCTGGATAGAACTTTCTGTCTCTAAAAAGTAATGGAGATTTGTTAAACACAGCCTACGGCAGGTCCCACGATACCATGGATACTTTTGAAAAGCAAATAATAAGCCAACTCATTATCTAAATCAATAGGAGTTTTGTTTGGTTAGTTGTTTTGGGTTGTTTTTTGTTGTTGGTGGTGGTGGTTTTGTTTGCTTTTGTTTTAAACAAAACCCAAAACTTCAGGCTACGGGTCATCACTGGTTTTTTTCCTCTTCTGCCTGGTGATTGAAAGATTCTTAGGGTCATGCCATATTGACAAAATTAAATGCAATCTACATACACAAATATCGACAGTAAGTTACAAACTTGACAAAAAAGGTCAGAAAATTTTAACAGCTGTTACCTCCCACTTTCTAAGGTTCTGCTAAGAAACTTTGAAAGTTACAGATCAGCAGTATTCATGGTAAGAAAGCCCTATAGCTAATAATTAGCAACTGAAAGGAGTATAACTTCAAGGGAATTTTGATGCCCAAGTCACATAAATACTGTGCAATTGTTACAGTCTAGAGGAAATTGGATTTTCTGCTTCAGAAGAAACACTGATATTTCATATTGGTTTCCATCAGTTATTGGAATAAATGGATACATATATATGTTAATATATACCTAATTATGTATTTATATATTATAAATCTGTAACTCTGAATAACAATAAAATTCAAGAAACATTTGATTCAAAAAGGGTGATGCATTGAGGTTGTCATTTTAGACCACAAATTTTTCAGAATACAAAGTACTTTATTTTACTTTGTTATTTTTTTATCTTCTATTTAAACTATACTGACTCCTGGGAGGCCTCAATCTATTTTAAATGAAGTACTCTTGACACCTTGGATAGACTACATTTGGTCACGTCATTCCTTTTAATAACTAACATCAAGATCTGCCTTACAGTAGTCACCTTCTTTAACACCTCCAATATCTCTTTGAGACATCTATTCCAGATCCTCAGTGATAGAATTTCCAGTTTAAATTTATCCAAAGCATCTATAGTCCTTAGCTTATATTGTTATTTTCCCTTCCTTATTTAAAGAGAACTATCATATACATTGGTCTTGCTTTAGTTATGATAAATAAGGCAATGCTTTCAGCCTTGCCTTGTAAAATAGCTTCTTCAATTTCTTTCTGATTTTCTTTCTTTGCCCTTATTCCTGCTTAAAGTCATCACTTTTGTGCATGCTTTCTTGAAAAACTACATGCAGTATCTCAAATAAACTTTCATGAGGGTTTCCCCCCAACAGAATCCTAATGCATCCCATCATCATATTTTGTATTTCCCTAAGGAAAATTTTACTTTTACAGACACTGCAATTTCTGTCATAGGTTCACTGCAGAAAATTCCTGTTCAGCTCTATTAATCTAAGGGACATGTAACTTCTCTAAGGTCCTGCTTAGGAAACAGAAAAGGTTCTGCTGTGCAGGTTTTCTTAAAAGATAAACATCCATTTTGTGGCTTGTTATCCTTAACCACACTCTACCAATGGAGAGATCAGTTATTCCACAAATGTCTAAACTCTGTATCATAATGATAACATCAATCTATGCAGCACTACTTGTTGTGGGAGGAGAAATTACTTTAGCTATGTGCAGGCTCAACCTGTCATGGAGCTCATCCAGGAGTCACACCTTGCTCTGAACAGCCCATTAAAATTCAGTCCTCTTGCTACAATTATTTCCAACTTAAAAAAATATGCCAACTCCACCCACCTAAACAATATATAAACAGTTCAGGCAATGGCAACTGGAAGCTGAAAGCTGACATTAGGGTACATTTAGGGTGCCCTCTGGAATCCTGAATAGTAAAGTCCAGAGCATCCATCCGTCGTCTCTCAACCTCTGCTTGGAGAAGTAGATCAAGAGAGGAATTAGAGAAAAGGCATCCTGTGTAAGGCTGTATAACTTAGAACAGATTCAGACTCTTTATAGCAAACGGTCCTTGCTCCCAGCACTTTTATATACGGTCCAAGTGCAGAAAAGGTGGCTAAAAGTAAGTGAAGATAAATCTGAGTTCCCACCCCTTTATTCCCAAGAACAAATAGTAGAGATAGACAGGAGTAATGAAAGAGTGAAACTTATACTGGGTGGGCCAGGTACAATTTATGCTTCTCTGTTTTGTTTCCTTATTTCTTTTATTTTTAACTGTAAATTTGTCCCCCACATGTCCCAAAAGTGGATTTCAGAAATCACAAAAGTTCAGAGCAAACCTTTCTTTCATACTCAGTTTGCAACTCTGGATGAGAATTTGTCAAGTCACCCTAAAAATGTTTTTTCAGGATTTCCAAAAGGGCAGAGGTAGGGTTCTTCAATAGATCAGTTGTTTGAACACTCACACAGAAGTGGAAAATCAGGGCTAATCTCTCCTCCGCTTAAGGACAGCTGATGACACTTCTTTCAGGAGACCATTTTAAGCACTGTCACAGAAGATATGAGAAAAAGGCAAGGGGATGGCTAGACATGTCAGTTGCTCATCATCACTGCTTCACTTAGTAAAGATAATTAAAATATTCACACCAAGAGGGATATCTTCACATAGGAATGCATTTATTGTCCTGACCAGCAGGCTAGAAAGTGATCCTAGTATATCTTCAGGTTATGTAAGTGATTTATAAAAAATTAATTGCTCCATTGTAACTAAAGACATACCTCTAAGTTCCCTTAAGAGAGAGGGCATTCAGTTCAAGCTATTCTTTGTCTGATCAGTAGAAGCAATTTCACCCAAGGGCTTGTACCAAAAATAAACATTTTGCTTTATACCACACAGTCCTGGTCCCAAAAGCAACCTGTCTTTCCATGTCACTTTTTCCATACCTAGGATTGTAAAAGATTTCAAATTCAGTCAGTACAAACCTCTGCTTAAGCTTTCTGCAGTACCAGGTCACCAGCCTGAAAATTATACAGCTGTTCTTCTCACCTTCCCTTGGTCCTCTTTTCATTCCATTCTTCACTCTTGCCTATCACTTCCATCAAGACATGTACTAAATATATTAATAGAAAAGAAAGGAAAGGAGAGGAAGAAAAAAATCAGAAGATTACCGGGAAAAGAAAAGCTGTGAACAGAGAGAAAAACAGGGAGAAAGTGGGAAGACTGGAGCAGAAAGGTGGCATTAAGAGCAGTGCTTGATGAGCAGGTTAGTGGGACAGGGTTATGGGAAGCTGAATGAGTGACAGAAATGAAGACAACAGGTCACTAGATGGTAGCACATGGGCAGACAAACTTAATTCAAACACAGCTAACTAACCCAGGTGTAGTTAACAACAAAAAACCCAAGATTCCCAAATAATTCTCTTTTTAAATACTGAGCATATGGAATTTCAAATACAGAAGCTCATATATACAGTTATAAGAGAAAGGCAGATGGAATCAGGGGATATCAGCAATGACCTACACAGTTGGAGACCATACAAATGACATTTTTTAACACCATATATCCATGAAGTTTTACACCGTCAGGCACACAACCTGAATACTTTTAGAACTGAAAGCTTTGCAGAGCAAGTGCTGTATCTGTTCACCCACTGCTGTTCTGATGGGTGTGTAGGTGCTGCTAGCTGGGACAGATGGTATTACAGCCACCTCGCAGAGGCGAAGATTTTCTGATGATATTTCTCTTTCTCTTAGAAATTTAATATATTGACTACCCCTGAGAAGAGGAACAAGAAATTGATCTTTACAGCAGTAGGTGGCTTAACTGGCAGATACCAGTGATGTCTCCTTTGATGATTTTGAAGAATCCTGCTGACAGGATCCCAAAGCTGGTTCCCTTGGCAACCACAGATGATGCATGACTGTATTATGTTTGATTCTCCAAACATCATTTCAGCTCCTCCCTGAGATTTAGTTCTTGTTTGTTTGTCAAGCCTGTGTCTCTGAAAAGCATGTTCCAGTGAAAGACTCCGAAAATTAATCCTCCACCTATTTCTGAGTAAAACATGTCCTTTCACTCATAGAGATTTACACTTTCAATCAAGCAAATGAGATTGGGCCCCTCTCCAGATTTCACTGCCAACACAAGTTAAAGTTCTTCCCAGGAAGAATAAAAGAGAATTTGTCACAAAAGCAAAAGTTATCCACCGCAGCCGATCAGGTGGAGGTGACCGACTGGGGAAGGAACAACAGATTAATATTGATCTTGTGTAAAGTGGAAAATGGAATATAGACAATGTGTCTTTCAATCTAGGTTAAAGAACCAAGCAAAAAAACTGCTCAGGGTATGCTTTAGGCCATGGAATATGGGACCTAATTAGCAATTAAGAGGGCATTGTGATAAAAAGACAATATGAATATTAATGAATATCAGACAGCCCTCCAGAATACAAATAAAAATATGATCCTTGAAGAGGACTATTTCATAAAGCAAATCAGTTTTAATGCAATGATTACTGCACTTGCAAATGTGCAACAGAGGTCTATATTAAAATGGGGCATAAAATATACTCCTCCATTCTTAACACAGGTGTAAATGCTACAAGGCAAATGTAGAGGATAGAGAACATTGCTAACAGTGACCCACCCTGACTTAAAAGAGAATGAAAGTGAGTATACACAAAATCAAGTGCTTACACCTAGAGGCTCTGACATGGCATTTCAGAGTGTGCAGAAAGAAAGAAATATCTTTAGAGAATCAGAATTCTGTAGACACGTATTTCCTTTTTGAGTTTTTTGTTGCTTTTTCCCCTCTCCCCACTACAAGCACCTGAATTAGCTTATTCTAGGCCTGATGCATCCCACAAGGTTGATGCCATGAGGGCACATTGTTGGCTTATGGTCAACATGGGATGCACCAGGATGCCAAGCTGCTTTCCAGCAGTCCAGCCTCCAGCTTGCAATGGGGCTTTTGATTATTCCTTCCCAGGTGCAGGACTTGTTGAACTTCATGACAAACTGCTCTGCCCATTTCTCCAGTTTGTCAAGGCACCTCTGAAGGGCTGCACAACCACCTGGTACGTCTATCAAGCATTCCTCCCAATTTGAGGTCACCTGCAAGCTTGCTGAGGGTGCTCTCTGTCCCATCATCCAGCTCATTAATGAGGATATTAAGCAATATTACACCCTGTATTGACCACTGGAGGGACTGGCTTACAGCTGGGCTTTGTGCAAATGATCACAACCCTTTCAGCCAAGCAGTTCAGCCAGCTTTCAGTCCCACCTCACTGCCCATTTACCTAGTCCATACTCCACTAGTTTATCAATTATGATATCATATGAGACAGTGCTGAACCATTGCTGAAGTTAAGATAACCAATGTCCACAGGTCTCCCCTCACCCACCAAGCCAGTCATCTCATTGTAGAAAGATATTAGGTTGTTCAGGCACAATTTCCCCTATGTAAATAATCCATGTTGACTACTCCCAATCACGTTCTTGTGCTTCATGTGTCTGGAAATGGTATCCAGAATCATTTGCTCCATCACTTTCCCAGGGATCAAGGTGAGGCTGACCAGTCTCAGATCCAACTCCTTGCCTGTTCTGAAGACAGAGCGGTATTTGCTTCCTTCCAGTCCTCAGGAACCTTCCCTGATTACTATGATCATTCAAAGATAATCTAGAGTGGCCTCACCGTGACATCCTCAGCACTTGGTGGGTGCACTCTGCCAGGCCCCAGGGACTTATGTACATCAGTCTGCTTAAATATTCCCTAACCTGATCCTCCTGCACCAAGAGCAAGTCTTCCATGCTCAAGACTTTCCCACAGGTCTTGGGGAGTCAGGATTCTTGAGGGCTAATCTTAACAAAAAAGACTAACATGAAGATGTCATTGAGTACCTTGGCCTTTTTCGAAGTGCTCTGTCGCCAGCTCCCCTGCCCTATTCAGCAGTGTGTCCATATTTTCCTTAACCTTTCTTTTGTTGCTGATATCCCTGTATGGAAGCCCTTCTTGTTGACCTTCATGTCTCTTGCCAGATTGAACTTCAGGTGGACTTCAGCTTTCCTACCCCTGTTCCTCCACACTAACACAGTGTGTCTGTACTTCTCTGTCACCTGACACCAATTCCATCTCTTGTATGCTTTCTTTTTATATTGAATTTTGTGAGGATCTCTTTGTTCTTTCTTGCAGGCCTTCTCACACCTTTGCCTGGCTTCCTGCACATGGGGGTGGATCATTTTTGAGATTGGAGGATGTGGCCTTGGAAATTCAACCAGCTCTCTTAGTCCCCTCTTCTTCTCTTCAGGACCATATCCCACAGTACCCTTCCAAGCAGATCCTGAACAGGCCCAAGTCTGTTCTCTTGAAGGCCAAGATCCTGCTTTTTACTTTGTTCTCTCCTTTCAGGATCCTGACCTCCACCAACTCATATTCACTACAGCCAAGGCTGTTGCCTCCAACCATCACATCCCTAAACAATTCTTTCTTGTTTGTAAGAATCAGGTCCAGCAGAGCACCTCTCCCTCATTGACTCCTTGATCACCTCTGTTAGGAAGTTGTCATCCATGCACTCAGAAACCTCCTGGATTGCTTCTGCCCATCTATATTGTCCCTCCAGCAGATAAGCAGGTGGTTAAAGTCCCTCATTGGGAGCTGGGTTATCATACCTTCATTGCATTCTCAACCTCCAGATGGTGGTTCTATGAAGGGGTAGCAGTATTTTGCTCTGTGAGACCCCACTGTTAGCAAGGCCAAACTTTTTAAGAAAACATTGCTCAAAATTTCCTGTTGCTCTGTTCAGAGGCCAAAATCCATCTAAGTTCAGGTATTTCCCTGATGCAGTAAAATATAATCCTGTGGTTTAGATACGTCATTAGTCAGTGGTTTTATCCTCATCTGTGTGTTTAACAAGTATTGAAGGTCTTGTCTTCTATGAATTTCCCTAATTGCTTTTAAACCAATTTATACTTTGGCATTCACAGCATCCTTTGGCATAGAATTCCACAGCTTAATTAAGCATGGTTTGAAGCAGCACTTTCTTTTGTTCTTTTTAAAACCTCCCATCATTTCTTTGATACTGTCTACTTCTTGTTTCATAATAAATCATAAATAAACATTCTCTATAATCTTTCTCATTATTTTGGATATAGTTATTTAAATATGCCCTCTCAGATCTTTATCCAAACTAATTGCTCCTACTTCTACGTATCTTTAGTCACTCTTTATAGTCTCTCTTATAGCTCTTCTATACCTCTGGTAATCTTCATATCCCTTTTTCTTACCTTTTTCAAATTATTATATTACCTTTGAGATGAGGGGATCAGAACATAATGTAACATCCAAGATCTAAGGGCATCACAAAGATGCATATGTCAACTTACAGCAGTGCTTCTTGGTTTTCTCTTTCCTCTCTTCCATTCCATACATGCTTTTTGACAACCTCCAAGGACCATATTGGTGTTTTAATGACATTAAGACTTCTTTCCTTGAGTGGTGAAGGTTAATACAGAGTTTCTCAGTGATGTAGTAACTAAGGTTGCCTTTCCTTTATCTGCCCTGAGTTTCGCCTGCCCTGAATTTCATCTGCCATTTTTTACTCAGTCATAAAGATATCAGGATAGTGAAATCATTCTGCAGCTCCTCGAAATTGGGTTTTGTTCTTACTGTACTATATATTTTGTATCATCTAAGTTTTGTCACCTAACTGTTCATCACTGTTCCAAATAATTTATGAATATGTTGAAGAGGACTTTTAGCTTCCCCAGATTTATCTGTTGAGTAGGAGCTGTTTTGAACTGTGTGTTCATCTGTCCTCATAAAGACTGTCTTTCAGTCTTTATAATTACTAGATCTTATCACTGACTCCACCACTGTGTTTAGACAAAGCCCCTCCTTTCTATATGGTCTCCATTTTTCCCAAAAAAGTCAGGTAGTTTCTTATAAAATGAAAACCCTCTTCCCTATATCACTTTTTTCAGGAAGTACACTCAGGAGTCTTATCTCCTCTTTAACGGCTTCAACTTTGTGTCCAGAACCCCTCTCTTGCCTCCTCTCATCTCACTGATACAGAGGGTCATGGCAACTATCTCCTACGCAAGAGGAAGTCACCATATGGTCCCCAGTAATACCTGATATACACAGAAACACCTAATAATCAGATCTACCCACTGCCATAGCCTGATTATCAATTAAAATCTTATTCTGCCATAGGGTATTCTCAGAACAAAAACCACAAATCTGTTGCCTGGTACAAACATTCATCGCACAATCCTGCTTCTGCGTGATGCTGTCCACCTCAAATAATCTTTCTCTGTTGCTACTAGCTTAGAGGTAAAAGTGTACTACGATGAAATCCTACATGTTGAAAACATACCTGCTTGTTTTCCTGAGCTCCTGTAAGTGAACCACACTGGCACAAGCATCGCTATTTTGTGAAGACCACTTCATGTACCAGATGTCATTAACCTTCATGGCAGGTAACCAGGTGCCTGTTATGGTCCATGTAGAAAACTCTGAGCCTTCCTTCCCCCCATCACAGACACGCATACTTTTTTTCAACATATATGTGGACTTCCTTCTACATTTCAATTTGGAGAGGACAGAGGAAGAGTAGACTGTTGGTTACTTGTTCATTCTTCTTTTAAACCAACAAGTTTCCCCTTTCCCCTGCCTGTCCCTTTCCCTCCAAAGGTTAGTACATCTGGCATCCACAAGTTCCTCCTCCCCAACTCTCCTAAACCTTGGCTTACTCAGTTTTATAGCTTTACTAGTGCTGGGGTCTAATAGGTCATGAGCTTCCTAGCCAGCAGGCTTCATAGCCACTCTGCTAAGACTAGTGGTTGCAATATGAGGCAGTATCAATCTTCTGTTCATGCATTTTAAAGCATAGAAATACAGAATCTGTCAAAGTAAACATTACTGACTAATTTCTGAGCCATATTTTAATATGGATGATCACTTACTACTCCAGTTGCAAAACTTTTTGCACCTCAAAAGGAACAAGATCCCGAGGTTCAAGATTTTATTGTAATTCTTAGGCAACCAGAATGTTAATGGTTTCTTCTCAGGGTACTTTGCAATTTTTACATCCCAAAGTCTAATCATTGCTTCCTAAAATATCTCAGGTTGCCATCTGACTTATAACTCCCAAGCATGATCTAATAAAAAACAGATCACACACTGTACCTATAGCCATTCCTTAGGCCTCCTCAATGTCACTTCTAAATCACCGTTATGTGGAAATCATTTGTCTCCTGAAGGTCTCCAAAAGTCTTTCTAAGCCATGCCCTTACCTAGAGTAATTCTTTTCAACATACCTATCGTCACATATTCAAAACGTTATTATATGAAATGCAAAGAGAGTGTTTTTCTTGTTCTGAATACACAAAAGATGGAACACTGTTAATGGACAGGCTTGAGAAGATCTGATATGTTAGATATATGTCAAAGTGATACAAGTGATAACAAAGCAAAATTTTGCTAAAAGACATGACATAAAATCATGACAATGAACCAGCTATTATTGACTTTTTCAGATAAGGAAAAAAAAGCTTACTTAAGCAAAGGGAAGCTGGTTTACCACACTGACCGAGAAAAAGCTTAGAATCCAGACTGAACCTTTAGCCAATAATTCATTGACTTGTCCCAAAGTAAGTTCATTTTTGTTTTGAAGGGAGTATCTATTTCCTTTCTTTTCTAAGCAGCATCATATGTTAATTTCAAGTGTCACCCTCCCTTTTAGCTTGTGTTGAGGACGTCCTTGATTTTGTAATTTTGAATGTATGTCAAAGCACAAAAATCTACAGCAAGTTAAACACAAACTCCTATCACTTCTGGACAGGGATTTAAAATGAAATGTATGCTCTAGAACACATTTGGCAATAATTTATCCTTAATACAGAACAGTAGGAATGATCAGGTATAAATCCTTGCATTTTACTACAAAGTGAGAAAACACACTTCTGACTGCATGCTGAAGTACCTACCATATGTCATTTATTTCACTTTGATACTGAAGTAACTTTAAAGATTAACAAAACAAAATTTCATCCTATTAACCAGTATCTCAATCTCATCCCAAATACCAGCTGTATCATAAATCATCACAGCAGCATCCTATTCCTAGAAGAGCTGCCACGAAGATAGGAAATGAATAAATGAGTATCTTCGCTGTTATGTGTTGTTGCTACTGCTGCCCCACTCCATTAGGGAAGACATCAAAGCACACAAAAGAAAGCTCATTAATTCTTACTCCCAATCCCTTTCAATATAAATCATCCTATTTCATGCATTGTATAACCGTTGTCCTATAGTGGCTTCATAGTTAACACCAAGAGCATATCAATATGGAGAAGTCATATCACTATGGTAAAAGTCATCAAATGAATTTCAAATAACTCTAACAGAAGATTTGTATTTTTCCATTCCTAGTGGCTTGTCAATTTGCATTTTCATTCTCCTCTGTCATTTTTGCTCCCCTACCGACTTTTTAAATCAGCATTTTGTTTCCCTTTGTCTTGAACTTGTTCCAGACTAAATAAGGTAACACACTTGATCTGTACCATGCATAATATAGAGAGTTCATAATCATCGACATTTCAAGAGTTTTGAGTTGCAGTCAAGCAAAAAGAGCTCTTCAAATACTTGCTTTGACATTGCTTCTGTTTGTCGGTGACAACACACAGTCTGCCAGGCTCAATACCCATGGTACACCTATTTTAGACTGAAGGGAGATGATTTTAAAAAGTAATTTCATGTACATAGCAAAAATTGAAAGCAAGAAAGTTAAGGAGAGGTCTGCGGAACAGACTTCATGTTGTTCTTTCATTCCATCACAAATGGAAAGTAGTTTGAAGTAAATTGTATTTGCAGAACTGAGAAAGTACCGTATAGTTAAAAAATTGGCAAAGAGCATTATAGAATCCATCAGAAGACAGATGCTGATAAAGAGTAGCAGTGCAAGTAGCATTCTCTCCATCTTGATTTTAGTGTTTTATGTATCATTATTTTTTAATAGATTCTGTGCATATTTGCTGCTGAAAAATGAATATGTATTTGAAGCTAATCTCTGTTCTCTTCCCTATTCTATAGTAGGATATCTAACATTAAATTCATTTCAAATCCTGAAACGAATATTACAATAAAACCAACTGGTAACTTATTCTTTGCACTTCCCTGGTACTCACTCTTAAATTAAATTAAGAGTAAGAGAGAAGTTGTCCACTAAGAAGGATCATTTTGTTTGGTAAAGGTAAAGACAAAACAAAACAAACAGCTTCAGCTATGCTAATGCCAGATAGAGACATTATTAATGAATAATAATGGGGAAAATAGTGGGGAAAATAGTGGGGGAAAAAAAAGAAATTAAAAAAGCAATATTTGCATAGTTGCTGTCTCAGACAAGTTCAGCAATCCTTTTCCTTCCTATTTTACTAGAGAATTGCATGCTAGTCAACTCATTTTATGAAGAAGAATAACAGCAAAATTGTGTTTTAGGCAAACGAGATTAAAAGGTAGCAATTGTATTCTACAACAAAAGAGAATTAGTTGTTGTGGGAATCATTTTCAAACATGTTATATGGATTTCTAGTGCAACAGAGAAGTTGTTACATGTATACATTACATGTATAAAACTAATTTAAACAGTTTATCAGTTGTCAGTCACTGATTTCCACCAGTAAACCACTAAATGATCTAAAAAATAGTATGGAAGCTTATTGCATGCATAAAACTGAACAGTCCTCGTTTGTTTTAGAATTTAGGGATCAAGTATTTTTACCTGAATCAACAACATATCACAGCAAAGATATGGAATGAGTTCAGTGTCGTACCATCATGTTAGTATATCAAAGTATTACAGTAAAAATCATAAAGACTTACTTTTTACAAGTAGGTGGATATATTAGTCCTTCCACTGTTCTACAAATCCATATGAGACAAAGTTATTTAGTAGGAGAATTTATAGCAGTTATTCTACTAGTCACCCACCTATAATAGCCTTTTTAGCTATTATAACAGCTGGTGAGCCTCCAACATAACCATCTTTATCCTCCACCTTTCTCTTCTCTTCTCTTCTATTTTCCTTCCGAAATAGCTAAACCAGCCATGCAATAACAGATTAAAATATTTTTAAAGAATAAGCACAGACTAGAATAAGATCCAATGAAAAGACACATCACCCTAGACGGAATATCAGGCATTCATTTAAAGTTCAGAGCTGTCATCAGCCTCTTTCCTCCCTACGTACTGTGAGAGACCCAAAAGATCCTCAGGTGGGTTGCAGAAGTTACAATGGCTGAAGGCTAAAGGGACCAAGAGAGGAAATGTGGTAACTTTGTCTCTACTGAGCTAAAAAGGACAAGAGAGAAAAAGACAGAAAATGAAAAAAAGAGGAGAAATCATATCCTCATTGATTTTCTGTATAATATTTATGTCTGTTTATAAGATCTTCACTTTTTTTTTTTTAAGACTCACAATTCCCCCATTCCCTAAAAGAAATCAAAGTCAGACAGAGTAAGACTACTATAAAAAATTATTAACAAAATTTAGAAGTTGAATATAGTACAAGATCTGGGCAATATAAGAGACAGCAAATTCTGCTTCTCTTCAGATCTATGATCCAGTAAGTAGAAATCTGCAGTAGAGTAAGGGAGAAATGCGGATATCAATAGAGGATACTGTTGAAGGAAACAAAATTTCTTGACAGTGATAGTAAGAGAGTATGCACTGGTTTCACTTGAATTTGAGAAATCTTAAGTTATAAAAATATTTGTACAGACATTAGAGCGATTCAGATAAATCATCTGAAGAGAATGCACTGGTTGCCTCCTTGGAGTTTGTGTGAACAGCAAGCCATTCTGTTTTAATTCACCGTTACCACTCAAGAGTAAATACAGAAAAGGTTTTAATTCAAAATATGCACAATCACACACTTGCAAAATGTCTCAAAGTAAGTATCTTAATCTGGATTCAAGACAAAAGGCAACTTGTAGAAAGAAAAATATTGTGAAGTTAGAGTCTTCTGCAGTTAAATTGTCCCATTTCCGTTAACTTTGTATTGGCTTTGTGAGAACCATTATGTATGTTTCCAGCAGCTTCCCGGTCAGACCTCTAGCAGTGAAAGCAGGCAGACTACTGAGAAAAAGAGTTGATAAAATAAATAATGAAGAGGAAATTATTTAATTCCTTGCTTTTAAAAGTGATTATTTTTAGATTACTTAGATTATTTTTTAGAACAAGTGTAATAACAACAGTCTTAATTCATGCCTATGGCTCAATTCGAATAATATTTACTTTCTTCCTATCAAGGATTCATTAAATCTTTGATTAGATGAGGTAATTATTTCAGGTAGCCTTCCTAAGACACAACAGAAAATGAAACAACTGATTAAAGAATTAGTTATTTGTGGTTAAAGGCTAAGTTCTAAAGACAGACAAAAGGAAGACCACAATCTGAAATCTATTTGAGAGCTTTCCAACTGAGAACTGATTAAATAGATACAATATACAAAAGACATGCACATTCTCCTATGTCCAGTTTTGTTTCAATGGTTACAGTTTACTCTAGTTAAAAATTTAGTGTGGCCTGAATGCCTCTTAAATAATAAATAGGGAACAGCTTCCTAACAAGAGCTCAGTGTTGTTCTGTCTCTTTTCTAAGTCAATGACTCCCATTTTGAGTTCCATTTGCTCATAGTGTCTAAATATCTAGTCATCTAGACATATCTACAACTAGGATGTCCGTGATTCAATAGTGCATACTGCAGAAGTTCAGTTAAAAATAGCATGAATACATTTCCCACTTTAGTGCACATTATTTGAATTTCTTCCCTAAAACAAATGAAATGGGAATAGATTTGTTTAAACTCTTAAGAGTGTTTAAAAAAATATAGACACTTATTTTTGAAAGTGCTGAAGAACTGGATTATGGTACCTAAATAATGTAAAAGTTTGTGGTCAGTACATGAAAAAAATGCAAAAACCTTAAGTTCAGTCTTTTGTCTTTATTTCCATGGTCTTTGCTTTGCAACAAGCAATTACCGCCAAAAATTACCTTGTAAAACAGAGCCAGAAGTCCACACTACAACTGCACTGTTTATAATGAGCCTCTCCAAGTTCTGCCTAGCTCTGTTGCATTCATATTTCAGATGTTTTACCTGGGAAGGATTCTAGAAGAAGTCATGAGATAGACAGAACAGTCCCAATAGCACAGAGCCACACTAAGAAACAAGAATGCTTGTTTCTGAACTAATAATTTAGTACTTAAAATACATATCAGGAATAGATCTCTACATATATAAAAAAAAATCTGAAATAAAAAATAACTAACTGCAAACTCCTTCCTTGATGATCACAGCACAAAATGGGACACTGAGAGGAAAAGTGAGAGCAGTAGCAACCTTTTCTTTTTCTCTGACTTGTCAACATCCAGAAGGATCCTGGGATACTTACTCCAACCAACTATTTGTGACCAACTAAAAAATAATACAGGAATGAAAGTCAAAAATAAGATTAACTCTTTTCTATAGCATCTTAACAGGTCTTACAAATAAAAAGAGTCTTGACACTATGCCTCTTCAGTGTAGCAAGGATTTTGACAGTGTTGTGATATTCTGAGAAATACGTTGGCTAAACCACTGTAGATTAAACAGTTTTAAAATGGGTTCATATCTCGTAGAAAACTCATCACCAGAATAGTTAGCAAAGGTTCACAGTAAAAATTAAACAAACTAAAAAAATGTGTTGAATTAAATCAGCCAAGTGTCTATCCTGCATTCAGTACTTCTCAATACTTTCACTAATGAGCTAGATAACGAAGGACCTTCCTTGAATTTGAAGGCAATATGAATACAGGAGGTAGGAGAAAGGTGTGCAAAGTGCTTTCAGTGCTGCTAGGAAGGACGTGATTTAAAAAATGCTCTTGACTAATTGAAGCAATACCCTGAATTATGTAGGATGTTATTCCATAATGGGAAGAGAAAATTGTTATTAGGTAAGAATAATCAGCTGTGCAAATACAAGCACTTAGCCACCAAATAACAGGTCTATAGAAAAAGATGTGTGGGTTATAAAAGGAGATTTATTTGAAGACTGGGGAGACATGATAACTGTACACAATATGTGCTAAAAGTTTCCATAATAAAAAGACATCACATGTTCTTCACATTCACTCAAGATGGGACAAGAAGTAATCAAGTTAAACTGTATTAAAGAAATTTCATTTTAGGTCATAATTGAAAAAAATTGTAAAAATAAAAATCAACTTCTTGAATCTCCCAATATTGGTAATTTTTAAGAACAAAATAGATAAGAGAAGGTTTGTGTGGATTTGACCCTGCCTTGGAGGACTGAGTTAGAGCCAATGACTTCTTGAGGTGACTTATCTTCTATGATTATCAACTAACCTCTCTGTCCTCAGCCCTGTACATTTCAGTTGGAGAGAATTCAATCTTTCATTGCATTGCCAGTTCAATCAGTATCTTATTCCTAGCTATGAACTTGTAATGTGCTGAAATAGAGTTTCAAATGCCCTGTTTATGTTATTTGTCCTTCTGCTGCATATTTAATATCTACTGCCATTAATAGTATGCAACAACATCTTATGATTACAGTCTTATGAGCGCAAAATGCCAAGAACTTTAACAGCTTTAAGCATAGGATCAGCAAAGAGCTGTCACTCTTTCTTCCATCATTTTTATTTTTGTAAAGTATGAGGGAAAACTCTCCTGCCCCACTTGATGTATGTCATCAACTGCAAAATCAGAGCTAACTGCAGTTTTCATACCCTGCAAAGCAGCATGTCAGGAACTGAGCTGCAGTCATCAGTTAAATTAGCTCCTAGCATGCTGGGCTGCTATGCTCTCATATTATTAATTTTTTATAAACAAAAGTTGTTTCAAAGAAAACAAGCTATGCTAACTTAGAATAACTTCTTATTCTCTTCGTTTTCTGTCTTAAGATTTTGCATTGGTAGCTTGCATGCTCCACTGCTTCGAACACTGTAAAGCCAAGGATATGATTAGATTTACATAGGAGACCTCTATATGCCACTCAGCTAGGTCTCCTTAAAGGGAAATTGAAATGGTATGACATGACTTTTTGTTACCTTGCCAATCATATCAACTGTTGTCATATATACCCACTAATGAAACATTTTTTTAATGTTTAATTATGGACATGCCAATCAAAACCATAGTTACAGATAAATAACTTTTGCACTTCAGGCTAAGAATGTATATCCTACATTAACTATAAACCTAAATAATCCTCCCAAAATGTCAATTCATAATCTGGGCAGAGAGATTTTTTCTAAGCAGATAAAAGTAACGCTGTGCATTTAGTTTACAGAAATAAGGTTAAAATACGAAAGGTCCTTAAATTTTTTCTAGACAACTCTTCAGAAAACAGCTTTTCAGAAAAAGACGTGGGCGTTCGGAAGAGGAGTTGACAGTGTCCCTTTGCAATGAGGAAGACCAAGCACATTCTGGTCTTTATTAGCAAAAGTGTGGCCAGCAGGTCCAGTATTCCATTTAAGACTATCCAGGATGTGAAAGACACTGACATACTGGAGCATGTTCAGTAGATGACTGTCGGAGTGACCATGGGTCGGAATAGGAGCGCGTTCCTGGAGTAATGATGAGTCCCAATGTGGGTATGGTCATTCTCCTTTATTTCAAGATATTATGTTACTTTTATAAGCTAGCCACATTAACACGCGCACCTACGAATCCTCTATTGGTTTACAGTCAGCAAGCACACGAATCTTAACATACACAGATTGGTCAAAAGCAGGTGTCCACGCGAACGCTTCCTGCGCCTGCATTCCGTTACATAATCTACTGATATTTACATTCCTCAGCCTGTTTTTCCCTATTCTACTATCACTTCAGAGACTCTAAAACTACAATTGCTCTTTAGCAGCCTTATACTATTGCTAACAAATCCTCAGTGCTTGGAATGTTCACAGGATGACCGTTATTCAATAAAAATCCCTCCACAAATTCCCCTTTTTGTTTTTGAACAATCCAAGCCTGATTTACTACTTTCGATGCAGCCTTTTTTATACAACTAAAAGCAATACAAAAGCATACACACAATATTAAGATGATAATCAATATACACAAGCCTTCTTTTATCAAAGCTATCAGCCATTGCAGCAACTCTCTAAAAATATTCATGAGCCATTCATTTAAAATGCCATGATTTTGTGGTATCATGCTTACATGGTTTTTTAACCATGGTTTTTATGTGTAGACTCACCATGATCGGATAGGTTCATGCAACACATAAACTCTTCTACCCAGAAACCAGGCACGCCCACCAAACAGGTTCTGAAAGGCTCAGTTGCCGTAGCAAGAGACAAAACAAAACGCAGATTGATCTGTTTTGTTTGCCCAGGTAACCCCTTCTTATGAGAGTGCAGGCTTCACCGCTCGGCTAGGTACCCATATTGGTCCCTTATCTGTGGAAACACACATGTATCCCCTCCCATTAAATATTACCGAAACTGGGCCCAGCCACATGCCAGTGATTGGGTCTCGATACATTACTTTTAGTTTTGGAAGCGTTGTATGAAAGTTAAATTTAAGGTTTTGGTGATGTATTATAATCGATGGCTCTTCTCTGTCTCCCATCAGACACAAATAATTTAGAGTAAATAGGACTTTATGCAGTCTCATTTGCGGGTCCTTTTCTTCCTCCTTTTGCTTTGCTAGATAGTCCTTCAATACCTGATGTGTGCCTTCTACAAGGCTCTGCCCCGTCGGTGAGTGTGGGATGCCAGTAATATGCTTGACCCCCCATCTCATCAGAAAGGTTCTCAACTTCTGACTGGTGTAAGCAGGGCCATTGTCTGTTTTCAGTTGTTCTGGCACACCCAACACCGCGAAGCAAGCAAGGAGGTGCTTACACACATGATGAGCCTTCTCACCCGATAAAGCCGTGGCCCATATTACTTTAGAGAAGGTATCTATGGTGACATGTACATATTTGAGCTGTCCAAATTCAGCAATGTGAGTGACATCAGTCTGCCAGAGCTCTAAAGCCTTGAGACCTTTTGGATTAACGCCCAGTCCTATTCCAGATCCATGATTTCCACACTTGGGACAGGCCTGTATGATAGAGCGAGCTTCGTTTTCTGATAACCCATACTGCCTTCTTAAACCCTTTGAGTTTTGATGAAATATTTCATGACCCTGCCTAGCTTGTAAAAATTTATCTACAGGTGGTACATGACACGCTGGACTGACAAGATTGTCCGCTATCTGATTGCCTCGTCCTAAACCCAACTCCCATTGATGGCTACGGATATGAATGACACAACACGGAGCCGCTCGCTGGGAGATGGTCGATCTTAATTGAATAAATAGTTTCCCTAGCTGAGGATTATTTGTTTCCCTAATCAGTGCGTCTTGAATTCTTGGTATAAGCCCAGCTACATATAGAGAATCAGTCACCACATTCAAAGGATGATTAGGCCAGTTCCCTAATGCCCATACCACCGCCATTAATTCTAAAGTCTGTAATGTATCTCCAGCTTGCCCTTGCAAAATCTTTTTGCACCATTGATCTGTTTCCCACCATACGCATGCAGCTTGTCTAGAGCGTTTTCCCGCATCTGTGTATACCGTCAACCCCTCGAGTATCGGGCTAACAATCACTTTAGGTTTTTCTAGCCACTGATTTCGTTTTAGAATCTGCCACAATTTCCCTTGAGGTTGCTGAGAATGCACGTTTCTGCTAAATCCTAACAGAGATTCTTGAATGGCCAGCATGTGACGTATCCACCACTCTAAATCTACAGCGTTAACAGGAATACTGATGTCTGCTGGTTCCTGTCCTGTCAGCTCTATAATTCGCGTTCTCCCTTTTCGGATTAATTCCCCTACGGCTTCAGGACGAGTTTGTATACTGAAACGTGGTTGTACCCATAAGAAAACCCATTCCAAAATTTGAAAAAGGGAGGAATTTGGCAAGTTATCATTACTCTTGTTGTCAATGGCAGTCACGGAGGTCATCCCCTGTTGTCCTTTCATCTCCCCCTTCTTATTTTGCCATTGACATATAAGGGCAAAAGGTGATTCTTCGGTGTTACAGATAAGCAAAGAAAGTGGCAGTTCAAGGATTCTTCTTGCAGTCCAGGCTATTGTAAGTTTGTTTATAATGTGCTGTAAGGCTGCATTTTTCTTGTCCTTCCAGTGACTCAAAATACAACCTAAGAGGCTCTTTGTCACAATGCGTCCACTCTGTTGACCCCCCATCCTGCTTGCCTACACAAAGAGTAGTTAAAATTAGATTTAAAATCACTAAAATTTTACAGATATCCTCTGATTGCACCAAATATACTTCACACGTACAATGCAGACACTCAGTCACACAAACGGGCCCGTTACACTTCTCACTCACATCACAAACTGTACCAATTAGAATAATAATCAAGCTCACATATAGCATAAATCGTTAACCATAAACCGTTTGCCACAAGGCCACACAGATCAGTTTAAACCATAATACACGGTACCGGATTTTACAACAGATGACCATAATTATGGCAATGCCACATACAACTCCTATCACTACAGTTAGGTGACCCCAAGGGCAATCGCTCTTCAGTCATGGGCCACAGCACAGGTCAACCCAAACAGGGTCATTAGCGAGCCATGTTATGTTGGATGCAACCACCACTGTCCATCCAAAATAGCATCCCGAACAACTCCACTCCATCGGCCGGGACGGGTAGCTGCGGTAGGTCTGGAGAAACAGGGTGGCAAATTGTCTCTCGAACCGGCGGTTGACCAAGGTTCTCCTTTTTGCTGAGTCTGTGTAGTTAAGTCCTTTAGTTGTTGCACAACCTCTTTTAATAGCTGATTAATACTTTCTGTCGAATTTTTCTCTTTTCCGCTAGATGGCGGTGTGGCAGCACCGGAGGAATCATTGGAGAGTGGCAAGGGAGGGTGGAGAGGAGGGGCAGTGGGAGGAGGGCGGCACCCTTCCCCGCATTGAATCGGGGGGGGTGGGGTGGGTGGAGCTGGCCACTCCTCCCCCTTCATTCCCAGCGGTTGCTCTTCTGCTTTTGCCTCACACTGCTGCTGTGCTTTAGCCCCGGCAACTTCTGGTTGCTGTGGCGCAGATGATATTGTCGGGCAAGATGGCAAACCTAGACTGTCGGGCGTTTTTAAGTCCTGCTCAACTCTATCGCGCAATTCGGCAACAGTCTTACAGGTGGACCCCGTCATACCCTTCACAGCAGGCAGCCCAAAAAATCGTGCGATCGGTCCCGCCTTGGATTCCATGCTCTTAGACTGTTCCTGCATGGGGTCCAGAGCCAGCATCTGAACAGCCGCACACGCCACCTCCTGTTCAGCTTTCATAGCTTTTAAAGTGTCTAGTACGTCTCCCCACAAGTCCGTCACAGACTTAATCTCCTTCTCCAATTTTTTATCACCTTCAGTAAGCTTCTGCCACATTAGTTCTCCCAGCTCCTGCCATTCAAGCACAGAAAACAACGTGTGAGTGTCCTTAAAATGTCCCAAACGTTGTCCTAACTTAATTAGCTCGATAAGCTGTTTCACCGTTGTCTCAATCCCTCTCTTAGAGAGTAGTCCTGCGAGCAACGTAGCTGCTGCCTCATTCTCCATAATAGCAGCGCACCCTCTGGGAGGCAGTTGGCCACTCTGCACCGTTATCTATTCTATTTAAGCGACAGAATAGTAGAACTTCCAGACGCTTGTTTCCCACTCCCCTTCTCTCGCTGCGCTTACCGCAGTCTCAAAGAATTGTAGTCTCTGCTACCAGACCTCTGGGCTACGAGCCCAGCATGATTCCGCATCCTCTGCTACCAGATGTCAGAGTGACCATGGGTCGGAATAGGAGCGCGTTCCCGGAGTAATGATGAGTCCCAATGTGGGTATGGTCATTCTCCTTTATTTCAAGATATTGTGCTACTTTTATAAGCTAGCCACACTAACACGCACACCTACGAATCCTCTATTGGTTGACAGTCAGCAAGCACACGAATCTTAACATACACAGATTGATCAAAAGCAGGTGTCCACGCGAACGCTTCCTGCGCCTGCATTCCGTTACATAATCTACTGATATTTACATTCCTCAGCCTGTTTTTCCCTATTCTACTATCACTTCAGAGACTCTAAAACTACAATTGCTCTTTAGCAGCCTTATACTATTGCTAACAAATCCTCAGTGCTTGGAATGTTCACAGGATGACCGTTATTCAATAAAAATCCCTCCACAGATGACCACGAAGACAAATGGGCACTGGATCTCACAATGTACAAAGAAAGGCACAAAACTGAATTTGTTCAGCTTGAAGTGGCTCAGGGAAGAGCTTATTGCTCCCTACAACTCCCTACAACCAGAGGATGTTGTAAAGAAGGATCCAGACTCTTCTCAGAGATATGCAGTGGAAAGAAGGGAGGCAGTGGACACAAGTTGGAACACAGGAAATTCCGACTCAATCTAAAGGATAATCTTTTTCACCATGAGGATGGTCCAAAAATGGCAGAAATTGCCCAGAGAGACTGTGAAAACTCCATCCTTGGAGATACTCAAAGCTCGACTGGAAAAGACTGATCAACTTGATTAAAATGGGCCTGCTTTCAGCAGAGGTTTGGACTTGAGACCTCTGAAGGTCCCTTCTGACCTACATTACTCTTTGATTCTATGCTGTATTACATGTTTTTATTATATATAATAGACCATTCAAATTTCCCATGTACTTCAACTCTCTGAAGTCTTCTGAAAAGACTTTCACAAATGTGTTAAGGAGGAATGCCTATTTTTGACCATCCATCTTCATAAGAAAAAGATTTTCATTTAGTTGTACCTGTTGAGACCTGTTCTGCCAAAGGGCTAAATGCTGAAGAACTGTCTTTCAAAACAGTTTGTCTCGTAGGTTTTTCCTCTCTTTCCAAGGAGTTTTTCTGCCGTGTAGATAATTTGTAAGCAGCATATTGCTCCTTTTTGTCTCTCCATAAGATTAAATACCTTAGATTAGGGTGAAAACATCTATTGTAAGAACTAGTTGCCTTCAACTACCTTGAGAATAAAGGAAGGGGGTGGTTACCTTCAAATATGCTTTGCTAATGATAATTCCATTACTGATAAACAATGAAACGTGGGAACATCAGCTTGAAAGAGTGCAGTTTCTCAAGAAATTCTCAACCCTGGAACATTATTTATCAGTCTCTACTGAAAATGAGTAATTAAAAATAAATAGTACTGAATCTAAAAGATTAAATCTAATCACTGAGAAAAGTTATACTGTAGTTTACGAGGTTTGAACTTTCAAAAATAATCCTACAGCACAATGGAAAATAATATACATAAATAAAATTTACACTGTTTCTCCAGAGAATGACTTGAACAATACAATAAAAATAGATTGTATTTAAAAAGAAAATAGAATTTACTATATATATAATCTTGAGATGAAAATACACTAAATAAACCACTGTAGTACAAAGGTCCTGAAGACTTTATGCTCTCCAAATTAGAAAATGTTTATGCAACATTCAATTTCAGTTTTCTATGCATGCTTTAAAACATAAATGTTTGTCAGTGTTACAGTATTAGACTGCCTTTTTCACAGCTCTGGAAATAGCAATGCAATGTTTCTCATTCTTTTTGAATATCACTTACTGCACTGCAATTCTTGCCTAGTACACCTGATTTTTAACTGTTTTAAAAGCTAAGATATGCAGATGAGAAAACATGTAGCAATCAAGTAATTCTGCATATTTTTTTAAACCATAGAAACAACATTCCGTCAGCGAAACTCTGGAGATGATGCACTTCGCAATGAAGTTAACTTAGCTAGACATGCATGCAGATCTCAGACACTCTTAGCTGCAATGCACTAGTAACAGATTTTACTTCAAAGCTCAACTCAGCCCACTGAAGTTTGTAGCACTTCCTAAATTGGATTTCCCAAGAAACCTAAGGATTTAATTGCCTGTCTCCCACTGAAACAAGAATGGAGCTGTGCAAAAAGGACAAAGCCATAAAACACATTTAGGAACTTGGTGATGCAGACAGATACCTTTAAAAAGGATTTGAGAGAGACTTTAGGCTTTCCTGGAAGCTGCACACAGAACTAGGATTCATAAGAATGCAGATGCCCTAAAGGACTGCTACTCTGTAACCTAAAAATTCAGATCCTCAAAACCTTGCTCAGCTGTGACATAACCCTGGAAACATCTGAAACCTAGTATTGCAAACATAATAAAACAATAAAATTGCCACAGTACCTAAACTATCTGTTTCTTGACAAGTGCAGCATGGTCCAGTTAGTCACTTCATCTAAATCTGGAGTTCATACCCTCCTGCTCCCCAACAGGAGATGAACACTGACTATTCTGTGTACATATGAACACTGTATTCTGAGATGCCTCCCACAGTATCTGTTGTTACTCCAATCTACTCGATTCAAGGAAAGAAGACTGAGAAAACACACCATCACTTAAAAAGTAGATAATAATAAACTAGAGACAGCCTATCTGAAATCTTTCTTAACAGTGGTAGTCGTCCTTCAGTTGATCAACCTCTTAATATTAACAGGGCTCACATGGTTGACAATGGACAATAGAGGGAAGGGACAAAAAAATGGTTAGGAAAAAACAGTGGCAGTCCTTCTAAGTCCTCCTCTTGGTCTCAACTGTTTTGAATGGACATCTTATTTCAAATACAATCTTAAGGGACATATTCAAAAGCAAAGAAACAAAAAAAAAGTAGTTTGTAGTATGCCCAGGATAGCTCAGTAAAGTGTAATTGTTCTTTCAGAACATCTATTCAGGTACAGGGTTACACTGATAAGTGGTATTTAATGGAAAATTATATGTCAAATTACATGGGAATCACATGATAGAAAAAGACCATCCCCTACAAAACTGCTCTGAAACAGAGGAACCTCAGGAACAGAGGAAATAAATTATATAATATTTAACATCTACTTGCTCTGACTGTTTTGCTACTGCTCAGTTCAGATTTTTGGATGGCTTCTTAGATTTGTACTTGTTTCAAAACAAAGGGCAGGTCTTTCAACTCTAGGGAAGAATAGAATATTTTTGCTAAGTATTTTCTTTGTAATGCTCAAAAGGATTACTCAATTTTATGCTCAGCTAGCAAGGCATTTATTATGCACAAAATACAGCATGATTTTCCCTAAATAACTCAATGAACTGAAGCACGTGTGGACTTCAATATCTTTTTGAAATAGCCTCACTTTCAGAAGATTTTCAGTATAACATGGTCAATTAAACCTCCCCCAAAATTAAAGGAAAAAGAGATAGTAAAATTGTACAACAGTGGGTCACTATATGTGCAACTATTTCACTTTGAAATCTCTTTAGATACAGGGGGGAGACAACAGGTAAGGAAGGTTTTAATGATGACAAGTAGTCTGTCTCTTCCTCCTGTTTCCCTGCAAATCTAGAAAAGCCAGCATGTTGTGGTTTTTTTTTTTTTACTTTATATTTGCTCAAGTCAGATTTAGAGCTGAGATTTTACCAACGCTTGGGAAAAGCAAAAGTCTGAGCAAATACTACTCCAGAAGCTTACTCCAAGTGTTCTGTATTTCCATGTCAAAAAAGCAAGTTCAATCATCATTTTAATCTCCTATATTCACAGGCCAGAGAAGGCAAGTACACTTCAGAGCAACACATTCACCCCCAGGTGAAAGATGGAGGGTTGTCTGACGTCACTCAAAGCAACCACTCCAGTTGATTAATAAACAACCCAGAGACCCTCCAAAGGGAACTCTCTCACACACAGTCTTCAGCTACTGATGTGACACGAGGACGCAAGATCATTGAAAAAATTTGAGAGAGCAAAGAGTCTCCTAGCTCAGTGCAGAAAGTAACGATCTCTATGAAGAACCTGTTTCAAAGAAGTACTTTACACATGCTCATCTATCTGGCATATACATAATTTTGATCATTAAGTCACTCCAAGCTCAGCCTTCAGGGTCTGAACATCCTCTAGGCACTCACCTCGCCAAGGTCCCCCTTTCCGGAAGCTGAAACCCTGCAGCTCAGGAGACCGCTGCATTGGAGAAGCAGCAGCTCCTCGCGCTCTTTAACTCAGTTTAACTCCACAGATTAACTCCCAGGAGAACTGTGTAGCTGCACAATATGTACGCATGCAGCACTTCTTAACAGTTGTTCTTAGACATGAGATGGCGGACAGGTCTAGACACAATAACAAACCCTATATTCTTTCATTTCCTTAGCAATGCACTTATGTAAGGTCCATTGGTGCAGAAAAACCCTTCTCAACATTCAAATCTCCTGAATCATGAAATTACCTTATCCAGCAGAAGTGTGCAAGGCTACATTTTAAACAGGGTTCATCATACTTGCAACAGTGTTGTGAATAATAGAAGAGCCTGGGAACTTTTCATGTGTCTCTGACCTCTTTGAGTTTCCACCCTTTCAGAGTGTATCATCATACCTTCTTTTTTGTCGTTGCTGCTGCATACTTTGGGAATTTTCCACCTTCCCAGCTCCAATCTTTTTCAGTGAGGTTGCAGCAAGCTCCCTCCCCACCCCACCCAACATCAGGATGAAAAATCAAGGTTCCTGATTGGGAGGACATGCTGGTATCATTCATAAAGTCCGTGGCAATGAGACCTTTTACAAATCAATGGTTCCTACTATCAGCCAAAACTAATAAAAAGTACATAGACTACTTCAGCACTTAATCTCTGTTTAGCAAATCACTTAAACACACTTAAGTGTTTGGCTGAACACAGAGGTACTTTACTGACTTATAACTTAGGGGGTACAGAAAAAGTGTGGACATAATTAACCTGCCAAACCTGCACTGACAGCCTGCTCCTGAGATTATTAACTTTAAACTGCTTCTTTATTAAGAAACCTCAATGAAGTTACCATAAGTAGAGTAGCTGGGAAAAATAAATCTGTCCTTTAACGGTTGGGATTTTCTCTGTTAGCTTCTGTTTTCAGCACACAGCCTGAGAGAATAATTTCTCCCAGTGCACTGCGTGATGTACACGTGAAAACATCAAACAAAAGAGATGTCTCCTATTTCTGCTCCTTATTAACTCCAAGTATCCTCAGCAGCAGCCTACAGAACAAGAGGGAAAAAAACTGCCAGATGGATGAAAATGTTAAAAAGACACACACAACTAGATTTGGACCCTTCTATGCAACTCAGTTAGTGTGATGTCTGGACTGATTTGAATTAATTTGTTACCTTCCTTGCCTGGGGACTGAGGCAGTGGAGGTGGAGAACACCACGCTAGCACTAGCTTCTTGGAAACAAACAAGCCTTAAGTTTAGTATTTCGGTGCATTCTTACAATAGTCTGTGAGAACAAATTAACATCTGTTTTATCCTGAAAATCGAGGTTCCTTGGGAATTGCCAAAGCACATAGGAAATATAGAAAACTATCATCCATACAGGATGCAGATGAATCCAAGAACTTAGTAAGATTCAAAAAAACCGACTGATATTGGTATGAATAACAGACCAATTTTGGAAGAGCTGTTAAACGCAGTTTTTCATACGTTGAACTATTAACTGGCTATTACCAGTGGTAGAATACTGAATTAATAGCTAGTAAAAAATCCTTCAGATGAAGAAATAAGAATTGAGTAGTAAGCAAATCTGGGATAATCTGGATCATGCAGGCTGCCTATAATTAAAGATTAGTTTGAAGTGTGGGGAAAAAAAAAAAAAAAAGCAGGGTTTAACAGCTTCTCCAAAATTGGTTATACTTAGTCATTCCAGTGGTGTCTCTTACTTAGATCAGTATCAATCTTTTTTTTTTTTTTGAATCTTACGAAACTCTTGGATTCATTTGCACCCTACTTACACGTTTCTTTTGTATTCATTTGCTACCTTTCTATTCCAAGATGTGTCCTCTTTGTTTTTACAGATGTAGAGATCTGAAATTCAACATCTTGCTTTTCTGTTTCACTTCAAACACTACGTATTTCAAACAATATGCACACTTGGGCCGCATCTGAGGCCTAAAAGAAAAGAATTGCCAAGCCCACAGAAATCCATTCTGTTGGTAGCTGGTGGACAAAAATAAAGCTGAATGAAAGGTATCAACCAATGGGCAAGACTGAAACTTAAATTTAATTTGCTTTTATGTTTTGTTAAACACTCTTGAACAAAGTGGAAATTACATAGCTGCAATAGCACGGGGCAGAACAGCTAGGTTGAACTATCTATCTCTGGCACATGCAGTCACCCTAATGTTTTGCAACGATTTACAGAGTTTGAGTGTAACTCTCCTGGGTTTAAATACTATGAGATCACGTTTTAAAATCTTTCTTGGGCATGCAGTTTTTTTCTGCAATCCTGTGCACTGATGTATCCTGGTATAGCAAAAGTCACAGAAGAATTAAAGCAGCTGCAAGAGCTAATGAAGCAGCTAGCTGCGGTGGCTGGCAGGCAGCTGACACTGAAGCATCAGCCGTGGTTGGGCTGAGGCTGAGGCCTGCATCACCCAAGCCAAACAGGCGCAAAAGCTGCTTCGGGACCAGTAAACATGAATTGTGAGGGGGGGTATTAACAGCACAGGGAAAAAAGCCAATTTGTTCCAGCAGCTGCTTCACCAAATCAGAGAGAAGAACTTGAAGCCATAAGTCTCAGTAAAAGTACATATGACATCTTGTCTTCTTCAACTTCCCACTTTCTTTTTCTTCTCTCCTTGCTTTGTTAAGCCATTTGAGTCAGCATTTGCAAGCGAGAATAGCTCACAGAGTAATCACGGCAGTTTAGTTTCACTTGCCCAGATTCTTGGACTTGAAGGATGTTAATTAAAGACCAATGAACTGAGACCGTTGTTGCCACCAAGGTGGTTAGAAGGCTATATATACATTATTTGTGTTTTAAATACTCTTGTCTGTTTCCTAAAATAGGTAAGCATTTTCAGTTGTACTTCATTTTGGAAATTTTCCAGGGCCTTAATTATTCTTGTTGTCTTTCTTAATTTTCTAAAGTTCTGAACAACATTTTGGAGAGAGTCACCAGTCTTTGCAGAATATATTACACAAGACAAAATTGGTATTGCACACAATGTAGGCAGCTGTCTGCAGTGAGATTTCTTTTTCCATTGGGCTTTGAAATAAAAAACATCGTTTTCAGAGTCAGTAGTTTTGATTAGACATGTAATCTCTTTCTTAAAGTTTGACTCATATTAACAAATACCACCAAAAAAAGCAAATATACACTTTTTCAATACTGAAAAACTAAAAAAAAAAAACAACAGAGAAACATTGGCCCTGAATAGCTAATAGCAAGATTCCTACAAATAGAAAGAGTTGACATAGATGGGACATAATGCTACTGTTGTGGTTTAACCCGGCAGGCAGCCAAACACCACACAGCCGCTTGCTCACTCCTCTCCACAGTGGGAAAGGAGAGAGAATCGGGGAAAAAAAAAAAGTAAAATTCGTGGATTGAGATAAAGACAGTTTAATAGAACAGAAAAGGAAGGGAAAATAATAATAATAATAATAATAATAATAATAATAATAATAATAATAATAATAATAATGGTAGAATATACAAAATGAGTGATGTACAATGCAATTGCTCACCACTCACCGACCAATGCCCAGCCCGTCCCCAAGCAGCAATTGTTACTTTCCAGACCACGCCTCCTAGTTTGTATACTGAGCATGACGTCATATGGCATGGAATACCCTGTTGGCCAGTTGGGTCAGCTGTCCTGGCTATGCTCCCTCCCAGCTTCTTGTACACCTGGCAGAGCATGGGAAGCTGAAAGGTCCTTGACTACATAAACACTACTTAGCAACAACTAAAACATTAGCATGTTATCAACATTCTTCTCATACTAAATCCAAAACACAGCACTATACCAGCTACTAGGAAGAAAATTAACTCTATCCCAGCCAAAATCAGGACAGCTACATCAAAAACCAGTGTGGTAGAAAAAGCTGGACAGTTTCTATCTGTCTGTATATTAGTTTCAGAGTATTTAATAAAAGTCATTAGCAAAATAGTCATCACCCCTCTTTTTGACATGAATGGGATTTTCCATGACACCATTATTCTACAGTTTACTAAAGCAGCTGCCCGAAGTAGAAAAAAATCATCCTATGCTATTGCAGAGCAATAATGAACCTGGCAACAAATCAGTAAAAAGTGTAATAAAACCTTCTGTTGATGAAGGCTCATAATAACTTCTCTTAGTATATCTCATTTTGTATACTGATTCCTAGAGGAAAGCCTAAAATCAGCCTGATTTCTTTCATCAATCGTTCAAAAAAATTTGAATTGTAAAGCAATTTCAAAGTACTGTGTGCTGAATGACACCTGCCAACATGGATCTTATTGTCTACTATTTTGGTGTATCAATTTGAATACTCACTTGGGAGCGGTCTAGAGAAATCAGAGTCTGCTCTTGCACAAGCAAGATGGTAAAGAAGCAAGATTTCTATTTTAGCTCAGGAGGACTATAGATTAGGTGTTGTCCCATACTTTTCCACATTTTCCATAGACAGGACCAAGAAGATTTTCGAGTGTAACTAAAACATTACAGAGTCTGGCTTTACACAAACAAACTGCAGCCCTGAGGAAGCATCTTACCTTGGGTATTCGCTGACACATCTGTTCCAGCTGCAATTCTTGGCACAACCAAGTTTCAGCATCCCTCTTACACTCTGACACTGATTTTTATGTTCCATCTTTTAAGCCATACAGGCCACCTAGGAAATGAGTATCAAAATTTTCTTAAAAGTCTAACTCCAACACACCATTATTAGCTTCCCGATTTTATGTTTTCTTTTGCTTCAGGAATTTTTCTCTAGTTATTCAACACCAGTTGTACACAATTCAATTTCTTCAATCAATATCTTGAATTAAACAACAAATTCCTTTTACTTCTTTACCTTCAGATATACATGCATGCACTTTTAAACATAGAACATATTGCACAGTAGTAAAAAAAAAACAAAAAAACCCAAACCCTTGAAAGTACTGAGACAAAACTATGCCAGTATTCAAAAATACGTATGTCTTTGATGTATTTATAACACAGATTGTCACATTTATCAAAAGCCTGTAGAAATTCAGGAGTTCTCAATCTAAACTCATGTTGGGAAAATATAGTCATATATATGAGATAAAAGGCTTTTAGGAAGAAGTTGATACACAGGACTAGTTTGAGAAAAAAAGAAATGTTTTGAAAATGGCTGCTTTGGTGCATTTAACGTTAAGATTTCAGAAACTGTCTCTACTCATATTAAGCCAAAGAAAGGACAGGAACACAAGTAGAAGTGAGGTATCATTGAGAATTATTTTTTGTTTGGTAGATCAGATTTTATAACATATGGTTAAGAATTTAAACATTAGGAAACAGCAGATAATGGTAAAGAATTAGGAAGTAGCAGAAAATTGGCATGGTGTTCTCTTACATAGTCCAAGTGTGAATATACTGGGAGCGAGGTGAGGTGTGCAGGCTTTGGCAATAGTAACCGGCAGTGCAGCGGACGATGCAGCTGCAAAGCACAGAGCTGCCATGTAGATCAGAGCTGTGACTCTCCTGGAGGAGTTGCTGCAGCAAATAAGCTACTAACCCACATTTTTCTGTAGCTGCTTAAGGGGCATCGACAGTATACCTTTTAGAGTGGGAAACATGACTTCCTAAAGCACAGCCCCAGTTAGGAATGGCTTACACCTAAATCTCTATCCATGTATACTTCCTGTCAAACATGAACAGCATTAGCAGCTTCCTCAGAACTTGCTGATCCCAAGTAAAATGTTGAGCTGATAGAAAACGGGAGGAGAAACCTCCTCTTCGCCTCTCATGCTCTATCACAATCAGAGCTCAGATGAGTGCTTGTCTGCAGCCTTGGACTTTTCCTCTCTTCTGGAAATGAAATCATCACTGCTTCAAAGGATTCCAGCTGTTGCTGCTGCTAAATGGCCAGAGCTTAGGTTCAATCCTGCTACCCAGAAAGGTGGCCTGGTGACCCATCCATTCAACACCCCCAGGATTGCTTTCTACATTTTATGTCACAGGCAGAAAACTGTGCAAGGTCCAACCCTCCCCCTTCCACCAAACCAGCAACTCGTTGCGCACTCCCTGTATTACCATCATGATCTCCTTATCTTGATCTTCAAAAAACCCTAACTTGAAATTAACCCTAACTACAGCTTTCCATCCACAGCCTCTTTCCTCCTCCTCCCTTACAACTGCAAAACTGTTCCAATAAAAGAAATTTCAGTTAAAACAGACAAAAGGCATAGGCCCCTCAAGCTTCAGTAGATTCGCTGCATATGGTTGAATTCACTGCAAGAGGAGCCAAGAATGACGACAAATCCTATTGTGTTAAGAACTATATGAGAGTATGGGATTATTACTTTTTCTTATTCCAGGTTCTTTATACACAAATATGAAAATGCTGTCATCTAAACAGGAAAAAAAAAATGTACCTCTGAAAAACATATACTTTCAATTATACGCTAGATGTTTGGATTCCACATTATAAGTAGATCAACATACATTTTCTTCATTCCATGAAGCCTTTTCATGATTTATTACAATTTCTTAGAGATGGCAGAAAATTATAAAACTACTGTGAATTTTTTTGCTTTACTCAAGGATGTCCAGACAGAAAATATCTAAAGAAGGTAATTAAAACAGTGAGAAATTTTTATACCAGTGTCTCTGGAAAGCTTGAGTGGGGTGTGGAGAGAGACTAGGGTGGCCTGAGACTGCCAGGGAGGGATGAAATTGTTCAAGTTTGCAAGGTTTTAAAAACCAAGATTTGTCAAGGGAGGATAATTTAAATTTTAAAAGGTTGTAGCTTGTGCATAATACACATTCCTTACTTAAGCACATTATTATTTAATAGACAACAAAGTCTAAGAGATGGAAAAATCCCTTAGATGCATATTCTTTCATAAATCTTAGAAAACATGCCACTTGATTACTCATTTTCAAATATAAACGATATTACAAAAATATTATGTTCAATATGTAATGAAAGAATTATATATCAGATATTTTTTATAATCTGTCATCAGAGATGTACAGTGATCAACACTATACATTTTAATGGACTCACTTTTTCCCTAGCTTAGATTTCCCATTAAAATCACAAGAAATACTGGAGACAATAAAGGACCCCCCACTCTGAGATAATTACTTCAGAATTCCTTGTTTCTCGAAAAACAAATTGGTAAAGATTGAAAAGTTAATTAATTTCACCTAAAATTTGATCAGGTTGTAAAAAAGGGTAATGACAAGACAGGGAAAGCACATCTTTTATACAACTAATCTGTGTCCCTTTTTTTTATGTCTTGGATTTAGTCACAGTTGTCCACCTCTGCTGTTTACACTTTTCCATTGAACACCAATGCTATGTACAGGTCTAAGTTACAGTCTACTAAACATCAATTCAAGTGAATATTGAACAAATTGCTCCCAGCAATTTAGAAGGTAAATCTTCAATTAACTCTACCTTTTGTCATTCCCATTTTAAGGTAAAAAAAAAAAAGACAGACAATACCTCTGAAGATAAAGGAATGTATTTATGTATCTAAGGAGCAAAAAGTAGCATTTACAATGAAAATCTGGAACAGCTCCTATTAATCTAGTTGTTATAAAATTGGGATAGCTGTTATCATAACCCAGTCAATTCCTTTATTCTTCTGCTCAAAAGTATTGTTAGATTTCAAGGAGACAACTAAACCAAAACCTAATACAGAACAAGGTAGTTGAAAACCACTAGTATCTTGAAAAGAAAGATACTGCCGATATTTCAAACTCCTTAACACCGTGAATAACTGTACTAGCAGGAGGTGCCTACCCCTCAGCTGAGCACCCTAAGCATAAAAGTAAATTCTGAGTCTCTCACAAAAGTTTCATCTCTAAGTCAAGACACGTGTAACTGGGTCTTCCTGAATTACCAGCAAGCAATTTAACATCTTCCATTCACAGACAATCCTGTGCTACCAGTCATATAACCACCCCTTTTTTTCAAAAACTGTATAAAACCCACACATTAGTAATGTGCCACCTTTCATTGCCCCGCCTAGGTATTTTTGGATGAAGGAGACAGCAACCACATTCTAGATTCACATGCCATAAACACTTTAAGTGGCACAGAAAATACCTTGCAAGAAAGCAGCACTTTGTGCAATTAATTAAGTTTATTTAATTTAATTATTTAATTTAATTTAATTAATTAAATTTAATTTATTTTATTTAATTAATTTAAAGTATCTCTTCCCAACTATTACTACTGAAGCACTTTAAAGTGCAGCTCAAAATCAAAAGCCGAAAAAATCCTTCACATCTGGTAAATAGGAACCATCATTGTCCTTTTCTACAGAGTAAGCATTTTGATTTAGATGTAACCTGACACACACAGGATAAAAGCAGGCACATAAACTTTCATCAGTCTCCCATCTGATGTAGCAGGAAGAAAATGGTCTTCTTCCTCAGTTGAAAAAGTATTAAGGCTATTTTTATTCCTGAATTAACAAATGTATAACTCATATCCAGTATTCCATTTACTTGGAATTTCTGTTCTCAGTTCTGTTCTCCGTTGTGTACGTTGAGTATAGCATCTATAACTCATTTCCTAGTGACTGATATTGTTACTTAATACACATATTATTATTTGAAATGTATTTTTAACATAATATGCACCATAAACATACACTTTTACATCAGGTTTTTAAAAAACAATTCGCATAATCTGACAGATCAAAGCTAAGTCTAGGACACCTGTCAACTAACTGAAAAGTTACAACAAAGCAAGCAGTTTCAGAACGATTGTTAAATAACTGCTAGATCCAAGATTATATTTTTAGAACAGTCTGAGATCATCTGGCAATATTGAACCATGCAGCTCAAATGCCAACCAAGTTCCAAGCCTATTTGATAAGGGGGTCCGTATGTGTTACAATTTTTTCTGGAGGTTTGCTGTCAAATAGTATAATATGATCCAATTACTAGTATAGAAGTTGTGCCACATTTAACTTCTGCAAAACGGTGATAAAACGGAATGAAAAGAAAGAAGTGTTAGTATTAGTTATTACATTCACTTGATGAAGTATCATACCTACAGATCCAAAAAAAAAAGTATCCTTTCAGTGATCTTGTACTCTCATAGATTTCTGTCAAGTGAAGTCCCCTTCTTCTTACTCCCCTTTAGTAGTCATTAAGTTTTGGACCACACTAGTGTTTCTCATCCAGGCAAATCCTTGGCACCACCTGAAAACTCCGGGTTCCTTCACCTAATTAATGTGCAGTACATGATGTGGTGGTCAGCTTCTTAAAGCCTTCTTTAGCCTACTGATCAGGTATCTTAAATACTGTATCTTTAAACAATTTAAGAATCCAACAGCAATAATCCAAACAAATTAGTTTGGCTGTGAGATTACCTTCTATTAAATTGTGAAATTATGGGTTTGAAACTACGAAGAGGACTGTTGGTCCTGGTCCAGAATACAGCTGCCAGTAAAAAGTTAACCTGTCTAACTCTCATTTAAACATCTTGAACAAGACAACAATATTCAAAATTAGCACTTGTATTGTTTAGTCATAACATCTGATCTGGTTCTGGGAGTCTTGAGGCCAGATTTACTTTATCCTTCTGAGGGCAGTCACTGAAGCTCTGCTGGTGATGTATGTTCGCTTTTTCTTCTTGTCTGGTGAGTATTCTTATAATGACCACAAGGAAAAACTCCAGGAACAACATTGTTATATTCTTATTTCATATGGTTTCTGTAATGTTCTTTAAGCAACATTTAGTTTTTGTAATTTTATTTCTTATTCTTCCAACTGACTTACGTAAATCCTCACTCTTTTCCTCTTTATATCTGAAGCTCAGGCTGTCTTGGTCCTAGGAGTACCTTAACATTAGTCCATTAAAATCGAAAGAAAAAGCAATAAAACTTAACACAAGGATTATTTTGGAGTTTTATTGCTATTTTTTTCCTTTTAAATAGAAATGCTCTCTCCAAAGCCAATATTAAATTCCAGTTTCATTAATTTGTTCCATGAAAATGAGCACTTGTGCTGGATATGTGCATGTGTTTGGCCTGGCTTTATCCTCATTTCTCTAGCTAGCTTCCCAAGCAGTTCACAACTTTCTTCTTAATATTGGTTAAAAAGAGATGATCTCCAGTTTTAAAAGATGTGCGTCATAGCAGCCCAGCTTCCGACTGCCAGGCTCCCGCTGCTGGCTGAGCTCCAACATCTCCGTTTCAGGGGTGCATGGGGGTAATGGGGCAGTATTACTGTCCCCAGAGCACCATCCACACATTGACTGCAACACCAATCTGACCAAAAGAGCAACCACACTTTTGTTGGGTTGTTTGTTGGTGCCCAGTCTGGACAGCAGATCAAGCACTTGAATGAGAAAGGATGATTTTTTGAGGTGAAAATTTTAGGGAGGCCGGGGTGAAAACACTCCCACTGTGGCATGCTCCCCTCCCCTGCTTACCTCCTGCACACTTTCATTCCCCATTACTGCAAAAGATCTTTTGCTTGAAATAGCCTGTTTCCCAATTTTGTCACTTCCATACCAAAATTCTCCATGAAACTAAAATTTTTCTGTTCATCTTCTTTTAAACATAGTGCATTAAAAACATAACATTCCTACTTCTATCTGTTTGTTCTTCATTCAAAGCAATGCTCAACTCTAGAAATACTTCCTGCAGGCAACATGATAATTTTTCTTGCTAATTATATGGATGTGAATAAACACTTTTAGCTATCTTGATATGTTGATTCTTTGGTAGCATCACTTACTGGGGTAGTTTGAGAGAAAACAACAAAGTTTCCAGACTGACAATGAAATATTTTTCCCCCTCCTCTTTTCATATATGTTAGGAGAATAGAAATTCCTATTTGCAAGTGTACCAGGTGCAGGTGCCCAGGGACTGTCAGAGGGGGCTGCAAGGGGGCCTCTGTGAGGAGCGGCCGGGGCTGCCCCGTGCCGGACACAGCCGGTTCCAGCCGGCTCCAACCCACCCACCGCAGGGCACGGCTGAGCCCCGCAGCCACGGTGGCGGCGCCTCGGGGAAAGCCTGGGTAAGGAAGGGCAAAACGCTGCCCGGCTGTAAGAGGTGAGGGGAAAAGTGTGAGAAAGAGCCCTGCGAGCCCCGAGGGGAGAGGAGGGGGAGGGGGAGGAGGTGCTCCAGGTGCCCCAGCAGGGATTCCCATGCAGCCTGTGGAGAAGACCATGGTGGAGCAGGTGGATGTGCCCTGAAGGCACTGCAGCCTGTGGGAAGGACCCACGCTGGAGCAGGGGAAAGGCATGCGGAGGAAGGAGCAGCAGAGAGGAGCAGTTATGGACGACATGCAACTCCCCATTTTCCATTCCCCTGTGCCTCTTGGGGCAGGGGAGGAGGTAGAGGAGTTGAAGATGAAGGAGTGAAGGGAAGCAAGGGGGAAGGTGTTTTAGGTTTTTTTGTCTTTGTTTCTAATCATCGAAAATTATTTTAATTGGTACTTCAATTAATAAGAAAATATAAGCAACGCTTCGCAACAAGTTTGTTAACGCTTGTGGCTGCTATGTACTCCATAATCCAGGTGCAAGACAAATACTGTAAAACATAAAAAACCCTCAGAACCTTTCCAAAATAAAGGTCTATTAAGTAAAGAGCTATACTTTATTGCTTCTGAGATTTTTATTCCCTTCTCTCCATTTAATATTTATTCAGGAAGTTGCTATAACTTAGAGAAAACTGACACGTTTTAACATTTGGTACCTTTTCACTGTTAATAAGGAAGGATGAATAAGCTACAAACAGGCTATTTCTCCCAGAGTCAGTGTTACCCCACAGAGGACAAAGGCATCCAGAAAAGACCAGGAAAGAGATTTCTCTGAATAAATGAAAAACTCACTTTGAATATCAAACCCACCTTGTGAAGTTGCAAGTCTTCTTCAGCCTACTGAACACAACATATTCAATTCATATGTACCAACATTTGACATCTGCAAGTAGATTAGTGACTTCACCTTTAAGCTATCTAAATTTAGTCTCCATGCATATCAAAAATTTATGAGTCAAGGTTCCTCTCAGATGTCAGTAAGCTGAAAGCTTCTCTGCTCACTATTGGTTTTAATTTCTGTTCTAGGTCCTTACACACTTACCAAAATCTTTTCTTCCAGTTTTTATAAAAACTAAGAAAAAGGTCAAAAATAAATGTACCTCTATTTACGACATTTTGCCAGAAGAATTACAGGTTACAGGATAGCTCCCACCAAAAATTGTGATTTTATATCCTTTATATTATTCTTCCTCTGCACATATAAACAAGAAATGTGATTTTACTAATGAAGCTTTCAACAAAATTGCGAACAGTACACATGAAAAGTCAAAGCCATTACTCTTTATTCAATGGCTCTTTAGCCATTACTTTTTCCTATAATTTTTGAAACATTATACACATCACCAAATGTAATTTCATCAGAAGTTGTGTTTTTGCTGGGATTAAATGAGTTTACTCTTGAAACTTGAAACATTTCTACTGTGATTTTATAGCAGGTTAGAGGGAAAAAGATTTCTAACTCATGTAAACTGCAAATATGTCATATTTCTGACCACATATTTTGTTTTCTTTCCTTCTGGTAGGCTCACTAAATTCAGACACTGATGGTGGCTTGTGAATTTGTATAATAATGGTTAAAAATTCCCGCAGAACGATCAATTTATCTACTGCTGTTTATCTGATTCAGCATTAATAAGCAGTATTTTATTTCATTCCTCCCACATGCTCATGAAAAGAAGAGATCATCATTCAATTCCTGAACAATGATTAAGTGTGCTTCATGAAATTGCATCTTTCTTGAATTCTTTCTGTCAGCAATGCCTATGTAAATAAATGACAAAAATGAGGAAGTATATAATAGATCCTTGCAAAGACAATGCTTGAAAAAAATGTAGAAGAGCTAAAGAAAAAACAACACAGCTTTATACTATATAATCATTAAGTTTTCAGATAGATCTTTTGGTATGAAACCTGTTAACGTTACTCTTGGACTCCTTACAGGTATAACCTAGGCAGGTATAGTCACTGTGCAGTTAAGCTCTATTCTGAAGATGTCTAATTAACTCAATGTGTTTCTCATTAAAAAAGGAGTTCAACTAGGATGTTTGCTTCATGACCTCAATGGAATTGTATTCTTGTATGTTCTCAAGGCTAGACTATATTCTTTCTTAAATCCTGAAGTGAATAAAATATTTTTCAGGTGGTGACAATTACTCAGTGTTAGATTCTGTACACTGTAGCAGTATTTTCAAAACGCGTATTCAATTTTCTGGACTTTGTAGTTCTAGGAGTACTTTTAAGGCACAAAACCATGAGGAAAGACGGATTTGGAGAGAGAAGAATTTGGAAGCCACTTGCGTTATCTCTTCTTGGATTTTTTTGCGTAAGCAACAAGGAAACACAGAAAGAGCAGAGCTTAAGTGGAAGAAAAACAAAACAAAAACCCACGAGCTACTTAGATTCCAAAGTGTTTCTAAATTATTCTCACTTCTTGCAAACACAGAAATAGGGTAGGGATTCTTTTGAGTTAAAATTGTTCCCTGGGAGCACATTTCCTTTAATTTATTTTCTTCTGTTTGCTATTGGTAGAAAACATTAGTTGTCTTGATATTTCCAAACAATAGCTAAGAAATAGTCTGAGGAATCTCTCTCATCCTGAGCTAGTAGGCACTAAGTGTCCCTCTGTTTGTTCCTTAAGCCTTTTGTAAAGAACACTGAAGACACCTTGACACTAGCAGTCTTAATTTAGCTGATCACTTTAATCTCTCTCCTAGAGGAAAAAAAGGGTAATACAAGATATATGAAAAGATTCCTTTTTATAAATATTTCTCCATAAGTCAAAAGGGAACGCTACTTACGGATATTGTATATTAAAAGGTGACATGCAGCATTTGGTTTAAGGTTATAAAAATAAGCAGCACTGTATTCACAGCTACTACTTACCAAATTATGCAAGAATGTAAAAAAAACTAACCCATAACCCAAAACCACTCAGCCCCTTCTCCCTCAATGACCCACATGCATTCATACTTTAAATGAAATCTCAACCTGTCATTTTTCAGTCTGGAACATGAGGTTTTGGCAGTAGCTAACCACCAGCCATACACATGTACAGGGCAATGACAGAAAACAGAAAGCCTTTTTGCTCCATAGCACACCAATAATTCATCATGCTCTCAAAGGTACAATGAACAAATAATTTTAATTTCACAGAATTGCTACTGAGGGCATACTGAAAGTGGCGCATACTCCCTGAACATGCACACTACTATATTTTTAGGTATAGCTAAGGTTACACCAGCAGTTCCAATCTGATAAGTCATCTTCTGATGCTTTATCATAATAATAAAAAAAAACAAACCAAACCAAAACACTTTTAGATTTGAAGCTTCTGAACAAACCAAAAGAAATCCCCCTTCGCCGCCTTAAGCACCATACTCAAGAAGAAGGGTTTGAAAAACCATACGCATTTTCCCTTCTCCACCCTTCCCTGAACACAGCAGCAGATGGCAATGGAGCAGGTCCAGGAGAGAAGAGAACCACACTGGAAGGGAACCCAGCACAGGGTATCTAACCCGCCTCCCTGGCCAGAAACTATCCCACTCCATCCTGCCACAATTAAGCTGCTTCTGCTTTGCAAGGGAGGTGGAGTGTTTCTCTATCATTACAGTTGACAGAGTAACGCAGACAGTTTACCAAAGTAGCGAATGAGAATCTGAGAGAAAAGATAATTTGCTATAGCTCTAAGTTTTTCACCTAATAAAACTCAACAAGTTACAGCATGTGTTTGGTAACCCACTGACTTTCACTGAAGACACGGAGCTCTCATCTTTAATAACCCAGTTAACATTGTAAATAACTGGGTTTCATCCAACACTAACTCTTTTTCTATTTAGGGTGCAGTTGCATGAGACTGCAAGTCCCCCGTCTATTAGATCTTATAACTTGGATCCAAGGAAGGAAATACTTTAGCTATCAGCAGTTCTCAGATTCCTTTCTGTCCGTGACAACTCCTTGTTTAAAGCAATTTAGCTAACTCTCCTGAGCAGATGAAATGATTTGCCTCGCTAATCTTTTGCTCACTTACAAAGCTGTTAGTGTCTATGTGGACATTGTGCATCTGGTTTTTCATCTAGGAAGAAGAAAAAGAATATAAAGATATAAAAATGTGTTTGCATGTTTGTGTATATACACACACACTGGACATTTCACAAGAAGCTCTGGCTGCTATACAGGGAGTTCTTGGCACTGTGTGCTTAATCAAGCATTTATAAAATGGCATATAATGTATTCCTTTCTTATGCTGCGCTGTTTTTCTTTGGTACAGCAATACAGTTGATTAGTAATACTTGTGTATGTGATAGATATGAAACATACTTGTCTCTGAAGAATCCTAACGATTAAACAAATTCAACACATGCAGTTTGTTTACTTTCATCTTTGCAGTTGCACATCTAAAATTTACTAATTCCTGATAAAAGTCACAATGTACTTTGCTTAGTTACAGTGCAATTCTGTGATAGATAAAAATGCATACATAACTTCAAACTTATATATATTTTTAAATTAAAAAAAAAATCCAACTAAGGAATAACATTCATTTTGCTGACAGAATCAGAAGATTAGCCATAAAACTGAGGTTTTAACAGAAGGATCAATCCTGATACATGTTTTTGACATAAAATATTGCTTGGTGCTGCTTCTTGGGAAATAATAAATTCACTGAGGTGCTGCATTAACCAGGCCACCCACGACAGCTTTAATATATATCTCCTTAAATGAAACTCATTGCTTTTACAGGCACATAATACCATTCCTCTGTCAGCTTTTAAAGTCAGTCTTAAAGCTCTACAGAAGAAGCAGGTGTCACAGGCAAACTTCTCATTGAATATTCATTGTGCTGCCTGCAGTATTTTGAAACTAACATCCACTCTAAGAGAAGGCAGGGAGAGATTGCAGAATATTACCCTCCTCAGAGGACTTAGTTTAAGCAATAATGATCAGAATAGCAGGAGGTTTAATCTTGTGCTAACTTCTAAAAGTAATTTCATAGAGAGGAAAAAAATGGCTAGTTACCTTGTGTTTTTATTTTAGCAGGAGGCTCAGAAAAATGTGTATCATAAATTAACATTTTTTGTGTTAAACTATGAATTCATATACAAAAATATAGGGAGAAGTATATCTGAAATCTGTAATTACTCATTCATTCATATTTTCTTAGACACATATTTCTAAGTACTATTTCTTCTTTGTTGCTGTTCTTTTAAAAACAGCATAGCTTTACTTCACAACTCCAAGTCAAATAAGCAACAAAATATTTTATGAACAGCGATAATGTTGATTCTTGAATTGTTCTTATGATATTGGTATTTCAACTTATTTAGCTTATTTGAACCCCTTGACAACAGCAGTTGGCATCACTAAACATTGATGTTTTTTGTATTACGGCTCAGCAAGTGCTTGGCGATCCTGAATCTCCAACTCTTAAACAGCAAGAAGTTATTATCAGCATTGTTCTTTTAAGAACACTCCTCATAGAATAAGCAGTTCATTCATTTCCTTCTTCACTGACACACTAAACATAAAACCAAACCTTCACAGGAATTCACTTTACCTAACGTGTATTACCCCTATGGATGTTCATGGATTGCTATTGCTGACCTCAAGGTAGCCAGTGTTCCAGATGCATCACCGTTCCCTAACTACAACCTGCAAATCAAACTCAACTTGCAAGATGAGCAAAGGGCTTTCTTGTAACAGAAGCCAAACCAACTGGCACACCTTGGAAGCGAGGGAAAGAAAAACTTTCCCAGACACTAAGACAAGACTCTGTGGAACCATCTGCTCCAGAAAGATACTGACATTTGCTGAAATAGAAAGAAGACTAAAAGAAAAGACTTACTACACTAGGAACTGGGATGTATACTTAAATCTTTTGTTTAACCTGTCTCAATAAACAGTTCCAAGTTCTGGGGCTTCTGGATCTTTTTAGTGTGGTTGGCTGGTTTTCCTGAACATGTTCACCAAGAATAAACCAGGCAAGGCATTTCTAGCTTAACGCCTCTGTTTTACTGGTCACTCAGCCTTCTTCAAAGGGACCAAGGACTGCAGTTTTTCATCTGATATATCAGTCACACCTTCTAGCATAAAATAGCAAGATGAAAATATAAAGACTCTAATTTCACCTTTAAATAACAGTATCAATGACAGGCTATAGAAATAAAAAGTCATTCAAAAATTTGATGCAAAGATTATTGCATTATTTAATGCATTCTTTTAATCCCATATGTGTTCTTTTAATATGGAAACATGTTCAGGAAACGTCTTCAAATCATTGAGAAAATTGTTCAGTGCTTCAGAAATGGCTGCAGATAAGCTGAAAATGAAGATGGGCAGGGAGAAAGGATGAGAACAAAAAACAGTCTATTGTACTCAATGTATCCTAGCAAGGGAGGACTGCAACGGGAGTACTACAGAGGAAGGACAAGGCAATCTAATGGACAAGGAACCAGAGTTATAAGCCACATTTTCACAATTTTATCCAAATTCATCACAGTAATTATTAAGACCAAATTCCCAACACTCATCTGTTGTTTGAGGAGCACGAGGGCTGTCAGGCTGATCACTGGCAATGAAATAATTCTTGACATAGAAATTCCTAGCCATCACCCATAACATATACGTAGAGAGCCAAGCCAGTGAAAAAGTTTGGATCATCAACTACTGTGAATAAACAGATATTTAGGAATGCTGAAAAAATAATGCAGTCAGGATGATACATTTGAAGGAAACTGGTAGACATCTATTTTTTCCAGTTTATTTATACACACCTGTGCTGAATATAGTATTAATTTTAATTTTCTTCCAACATCGTCATACTTAGGGGAAGTAGACATTTCTCTAAAGAAGAACTATCTGATCCTTTCTTAAGTAAAAATAAACTAGACAGTGGTCTTAAAAGTCTGGATACAGAGAATGAAAAGAAAACAACTTTTCAAGATGAATGAGTATTGTACATTCCGTATGCTTCTACTTCAAGGTCACCTAAGAAAAATCAGGAGTCCATTTGCTTCTCCTACCAAAGAGCTAGGCTTCCTGCCAGATATTCTTCAGAAAGGAAACCTTTTCTGTGAAGCTATGCAGAGGAGTTTTGCATGCCCAGCCTGCGAGAGACATAAAAGCAGTGTGCTCCGATCACCACTGCTAGATTTATAATTAGTTCAAAAATTTATTATATTGCAAGGCAGTTTTCATAATATGAGATGAGCACCATAATGAGTTGCCCCTTACCTTATTGCGTTTCCTGTAGGGAGGAGGTAGTGCAAGTTGCTTTATCACACCTTGTGCTGAGGAGCAGGTACTCAGTCCTAGCCCCCCACCCATCAGATCAGCAAGGCTTCTCCACAGGGGAAAGCTTAAAGGCTTAAAGGGAAAGAGGCAAGCCATACTTCAGATATAAGGAAGGAAATTTCTGTTATAATTCTGTTATAAAAGGAAAACAAAAAATTCCAACATTTCTGTTTCTCCTACAATGTCTCAAGGGAATAGTGATAGTCCTTGTTGGCTTTGAACTTTTATGAGGAGCAGTAACACAGTACAGGCGTTGAAGAGTAGCTGGAAAGCAAAGTAAAACAGAGGCAAGTGATACCTGAAGCTCAATTTTCACAAGGTTCTCAGTAGCCCAATAAAACACAAATACCCTGATCAAAGCCTGAAATACTTGTATTTTGGAATAAAACTTTCATTTTCAGTTAAAAACTTTTCCTGCTTTGTGAGGCATTTTTAACAAAGAATTTAAATTGCTTTTCAACATCCTCTTGAAAAGTACATGCAAAATCAAAAAGACAATTTTCTGAACCTAAATTTTTTTAATAGTTTTTCTTCATCGCCTTAGTATGCAGGATAACCTGAAGACATGAAGTCAAAACTTGCTGCTTCTTTCCTTCAGCTGAACCCAGACCTCAGCCTAAGAAAGCTCTGCTTTTCAGCTCCTGAAACAGCAACTAGTATAGGGTTTCCCTACACAAGTCCTCACCTCTTGCTGATCACCGGGATTCCATGGGGATTTGACTCAGAAGTTGTCTCCTCCTTCCAAGAAGCTCATCCACTGGCCTAGGCCCATTGGGAAGTTTCCTCTTCCAAGTATTGAACCTGGTGATATTGGTGCTTAGAGAAAGCAAGCACATCTTAGCTGGTAATACTCCAGTTCTGAGACTCCCAACTCATTTGAGGCTGAGTGTGAACCTGAGCTGGTGTTAATTTAAACCAGCCTGTATGACTCTACAGTTAAGTTCCCTGAAATATCGTAACACAGAATCCCCAGCTTTTCAGTCTGATAACTTAATCCTCTGTGAAAAAGCAAGTGGCAGGCAGAGGGCAATAGATACCTGCATTTTTTCCTGCATCAGAGCCGAGCACAAAGGCTGAAAGAAGAGGAAACAGGTTTGACAGAGGACTTGGAGGCAGCAGATTCCAACATGTTGGACATTGTTGCATGCTTGAGTGACTCTGGGAACTGAATTCAAAGTACTGCTGCGTGGGGGGAACTGCCCTTTAATTTAGTATCTTTTGAATAATTGCATTAACCTGCAGACAAACCTCAGGTGTGAGCTTCCCTTTTCATTTTGTCAGTTCCTTCTGTTTTCTCCTCAGTATAGCTCAAATTAACGATGTCTTAATAAAGATTGCTGAAAATACCATGTAGGGGATTCTTTAAGCATCAATTTAATCTACTTCTTCAGCTGGTAATTTGTTTTACATGACCATTATATACTGAAGCCAGTTCCCAGAACTGTGGGAAATGAGGATGAGAAGAGTGGATGAAAATGTGACTTTAGGCTACATTTAGGATTTCCAAGTCCTGAGATCAACATATGTCATCTCTGGTTCCCTCTGTGAAGTACAGCACTCTCAAGAGAGACTGTTGTACATTATACTAGGAACAATATCCCCAAGTGTGTAGCGAGCATTTTGGAGTTCTGTAATATATCTTCAGTGACTTCATATGAACTGAAATCTACCAGTAAAAGTTAGTCTAAGAAAAATTATTTTTTGCTGGAATTTCTGGAGACTGCCAGAAATTATACCATTGCTAGTATCATATATAACAAAAATATGTTCATATTTATAATGGCCTATTTTTAAACAAAATTGATAAATACTGAAATGAAATAATTAAAAGCATTTATCATATTCTCAACTCAGAACAATTTGCTGCTTTCAGTCTAGGTTTATTTAATTCCCATAGTTATTTTTCAGTCAGGTGTCTGTTTCATTTGCAATGTATGGTAGAAAGACACACCCAGTGAAGCCATACCATACCAAGGAAATACAGATTATGAGGAACAGCACAATGAAGCATCAAAAGTTTTATTGTCCAAGAAACTTTAAATATGTCAAGATTAAAAAAAAAAAAAAAATCTTTCCTTTAAAAGTACAGAAAAACTTTGTTAACTTCAATAGGATCAGGTTTTTACATCTAAAGTGTGCCAGTGTACTCACACACACACTCTAAATGTTTGACCAAGAAAAATATATGTTCCTAGAGCTTTCACAAGTAGTGATATCATGATATCAGCAGCAAATCATCTTCTCCCATATTCTATACTCCCCAAATAACAGTTTCATTAACTTCAAGGAAAAACAAAAACAAAAACAAACAAACAAAAAATCACCTGCCTGGGATCCAAGCCAAAAGTAGTTAAAAAAGCCCAAATTCTGCCTTTGGTCATCTCTTTTTGGTCATCATAGGATTCCAGGAATTCACCAACTTCAGACTTCAGATCCCACAATCATATAAAGTTTGTGCTGTGTTTGGGAATATACACTCCTGTGCATCATGAAATGTCAATATTATACCACAGTGATGGCACCACCTCCTTCTATTGACATGCTGGCCTACACAGAAGGCAACAGTAATTGCACACATGTATGAGGACAGGATTTTCTACTACAAAATTATAGTACAATATTCAACTGAACATGATACCTTGTCAAAACACATTAAAATTGAGATTTTCCTCAATTTTTACAGGAACTTAATGTAGTGAATTAATGACTAAACTGCCCTTTTCTCATAGTTTTAGTTTAGTCATTCACACTATTTAGTCTCATCTTTCCTTCCTTTCCCATCATTCAACAACCAAACTTCTTTGTTAAGACACTGGCAGCTCAGTTCTGCAAATCAGGAGTGTGGTCTGTCTTAATGGGCATCCAACTGTTTGTTACACGTTGTCAAGACAGTCTCTTTTTGTACATCACCTTCTACCACAGCAATTTCATTTGCTTTCATGTAAGCTCCAACTGTTATTGATGCCATGTATTCAGTCCCTATACTCTATGGCCAGCCAATGTTATGTTCCAAATTTGGATGTTTTTGATCGGTATCTCTTCATTTCAAGATACTTTTGCCACAGCTGCCATAGATCATCTCAGAGACAGTTTATCTCAACTAATCTAAGCTCAACTGCTTAATTTGCTCACTCCTTCTGCATTTCAGGACTCAAATGCAGTCATTTAAGCTTGTCTGCAAATCTGACCTTTTTCCAATTAAACATGTGTGCCTTGCACTGTTGGCTGTACCACAACAGCATCACAGCTGAGTCTATCCGATTTCCTCCTTGCCACACCTGGCTATCCGAACCAACACTTTAAATGCCAAGCTGAGGTTTTATACTAATATTTTTAATCCTCTCTTTTGGACTGGAGCATATCAAAGTTGATAATGTTTCATGCTTTGCAAACGCTTAGAATATTTTGGGGAAACCAAGAGGTATTATTACAAGTTTGAAAGTACCAATTCACAATGGACTATTACAAAAGGATTTGCAACCAGCTATGCCCTTTTCTTTCCACACATCCCTGGAAATTACTTTGGAACCTGTAATGCAAACAGACTTGCTTCCAATTAACTATTCTCAGTTGTTATTCGCTGACCTCAAAAATAAATTATATTAGCATAAATAAATAACTCCCTTCTTCTCAGCACATACTTTATAGTTTGGGTTTTTTTTCTTCTGATTAATTAATTTTATTAGTGTTTATGCAATAAAGACTTGGAAGGGCATATGAACAAACTCTTCCCTCAATATTCATATATTTCTGATTTTACTTCCCTCACACACCCCCCTTATATTGCAGCATATCCGTTTAGATTTTGCTTTTTTTTTTTCCTTAACAAAAAACTCAAAAATGACACACACACTTTCAGACAGTCTACAGCAATTTTGACACAAAACTAACAGACAGCCATTTCCTAAGCAGAATAAAGTAGAGTAAGTGTAAATACATACAGGATTTTACTTTCATGATGGAATGCTCTGTGTCACTTACCTGCTCTCCAAACCTGGATCCACACTGTTTCATTATTATTCTTGAGATTTCTCTTCAGATTTCCACATCTTTGATCATTTTGGTGCATGTCCAAGCTCTTAACTGGACTGAACCTAAATTCTTCTTCAGCCTTAATGGATAAAGGCAAAGTAACCACTTCGAAGGTAAGCACAGAGGGCATAGAGGAGACTATGTGCTTATACAGACAGATTCTTCCTCCATCCCTATTCCCCAAACCACATTTTTATACTTCTGTCTGCCACATGCAAGTGCAATGAGAATCTTTGTCAACACAGTCACTGCAGGTATTCTATGTGAAAATTTAATACCGTAAGGCACACTGGAAACAGTTCTCCATAGGACTGGAATTTTGGAAACAGTAAAGCTATTCTGCACATTTTCTAAATTAAGACCGCTTCCTCTGAAAAGTCTAGTGGAGTTTGATCTACATGGGCTAAATACTTTCAAGTCATCCATATGGGGGCCAACAATCCATTTTCCTAAAAATACTATTCCTTACTTCTCTGATTTTTCCCCTTATTTATATATGAAAAAAGGTGGATAACTAAGCAAAGGGGGGAACTTTGTAGTGCAAAGTGCTGGTCTATAACCATACATTAACTCTTACATGCTTACATCATACCATTCAGCATGAAAAGATCCTGGGCAGGTTTCACTTCACTGAGTTTCAGATTTTTAACAGTACAGACATCTCCATTTAAGCTAGTCACCTAAGTTCACTTTAGAAAAAGGAAAAATGTAAACTCTGGGCACAATTTAGCTAACTCTAAATAAATAGCTGAAACAGGTCAAATGAATCATGCTCTATTTTTCTTCACTGACTATAAAAATAGCCTATGATAACTTGCATCATATAGTCTTTTCACTGATGACATATAACATCAGGGGAAAAAGGAAAAAAAAAAAATCAAACTTCTGACCACTCTTAACAAAAGCCATGGAAATGTATGGGATAACGGTCCACTATTACACAATCAAATACAAAAATGTTACTGTGATCAAATGGTTTGAACTTTGCCAGCTTATTTTTTGCAAAGAATAACATTCATGTTTCGTTTTAGATATAATTACTACAAATTATGGAAAGCAAGAACAAGTTGTAGGTTTCCTTCCAGCTAACTACCCAACTCATATACACCAGAACATGGCAAAGTGTGCTACAGAAAAAAAGGGTCTTTACTTCAGTGGAGTATTTAAGTTTACACATAAATTTTTATCCCATGTGTTAACTACAAATCTCTCTGTTCCTTAAAAACTGTAGAATTTATGTCTGCTTCTACCTGAAATGCAGCAATGGGGAAAAAAATACTGTTAAAACATTGAGAAATAATAAGAATCTGCTAAACTCTAATTGTTAAGCACAACCTTCAAATCTTTATCAGTTTCAACTCTCTAACAACTTTTAAATACTGCTGCTTTAAAACAAAAATTTACTGAAATATATTAAATATGCTAAACTAATAATAAACAATATTGTAAACAACAAACTAAACCTTATGAATAGTGGATAATATGCTAAACAGAGATAAAATATATTAAGGAAAGATGCGGTGCAAATATGAGAAAGTTAACACAAAGGGCTTTCCACTCCCTCCCCCATTTGTTTATACCTTATTTTTAACCAAGATAGATAGTCAAGTATCTCTTTTCAGATCCTTTCAGTGAAGTTATGGAGATCTAATCCCAGTCATGGGAAGTCAATAAAGCAACATATCTGACATTTTTTTTCTGGCTTATAGTATGTTATTGTGCTCCAAGTGAAATATCTCTCTATATGAAATTATTTATTGCATAGAGGAAATATAATTTTGTAGCAAAGGAATCAAAATAGAGTAAAACAAAAATTGTCAGTTAATCCATTCCCATACTATTGCTAGAATTGTTTTTCATGAACAGCACAGTCATGCTTACATATGTGCATTGACTCACAAAAGAATATTTGTGGATTAAGTAGCTGTAGCTATTCACTGTAGCTAGCAGTGCAAGAGTATCAGAGCACGTACATTTTATTAAATAATTTGTAGCTGGTTAGGAAAAAAAAATTCATTAGCTAACCTCTTTCCCTTTTTTGTTTTATATAATTTCCTATGAAATTAGCTTGTAAAATTTTAACAAATCAACTTTCCTCTTTGTACATATTTGCTTCATTAGAGACACACAGAATTAGTGAAAAATAAATCGAGCTACACATATGTAATATATGTCTTTCTCTCATTCTTCATATGTATGTTACTTAACTCAGGACATATCTGACTTACTATTGTTTCTTTGCCTATACTTCACAGTCCTTACTAGGATGCATAAATAAGAACACATCCAAAAATATCAATCTGGCACAGGCAAACCCAGCAGTTCTTGAGTTTATCAATAAAGACAGACTTAAGCAAAGGCTTAGGGAATTTTCTGAATAAGATTATACAGGAAGATATAATCAGCTCAAATAAACCAAATTAAACATTAAAAAAAAACAAGGAAGCAGTGAACATTTCTATTATACAATTGGATTTTCTGTATGACTATTATGTCCAGATACTACAAACTGTTATTGGAGGACTTAATTCTGAAAAGTATTGTTTATGCACATCTTTCCACTTACTTGAATAAGGCTACTCATGTGAGCCAAACATAATATAAGGGTTCTGTTTTACCTTCAATATACTTGATTTCATGCTCTAAATAACATTGCTGATTTATTTCTTCCATTAAGTAATCTTCTTGACTTTCTGTAATAATTAAATTGTAAGTTGTTTTCCAAAAGAGATGAAAGTGAAGCTATGTTGCAGAAAGGAGTAGGAAAAAAAACCTGGTCATTATACTTGTATATCAAGACTTTATTAATTTACCACAGACACTTTCTTTTAAATTAAAGAATTCAGACATTCAGCAGTGTACTTGCAGAGATAAACAAATTTATCAGACATCAAGTCTTTCTGCTAGCTTTATTTAAAAGAGATTAATAACTCTGTTTCATTTAATTCCCAGTCACATGCTTATCATTCAATGATGCTTCTTTGTGGTGTTGTACCGAGGTATTAAAAAGAGATTCTCCCTACCAGTCTTACAGGCTGCTGACTATATATACACATTTTCATACTTATATACCCTAATAATTTAGTAATAGTAATTAATTTCATGACTCATTGTATAACAGCACTTCAGGTTTGAGAGTGGAAAGTAATTACATAGCCATTCAACAACAATAAGTTTCTGTTCAAACACAATGCAACTTTGAATTCTGATGCTAGTTTAAGAGAACAGCATAGATCCGATTTCTTCCCTGCAAGTGATTTACCAGAAATGAAGACTCCTTGTTCCTTTCCACTTCTCCAGCTTCTGAATTGTGTATATTTATAGTGTTTCACATATTCTGTTCTTCTAATCTGGGCAAATGCTTCCAGGATGCACTGTGATTCATGCGAAACCTTTCAAGCCCATAACCAAGCTAGTTATGTTCTTGAATTGACTTATCTCATACCTGTCTGAAGTTAAATCCCTGACCATAGAAGAGTCCCTCTTCTCTCAAACAGTGTTCCACTCAGGTGTACAAAACCCATTCTTTTTGTTTTCTAATAATGGTAAGATCTGAAACATCCTAACTGAAGCTATTTTCATTAAGAAAAAAGTATCCTATGATTCTCTAAATAAAAATTGAAGGGAAATATAGGAAGACCTTGAAAAGGACATTATTTTTAAATTTCAGTTACACTTGAAAGCTCAAATCAAGGATCAATATACAAGGACAAGAGAAAGGACATGAAAACAATTTGTGCTTCTGTATATATATTTATAACTTCCTTGTATTTCTCATTCTTAACTCTGATATCAAATTCTGTCCAATATCTCCACTTACTTTTCTTTCTTTCGTAGTATTAAAAAAAAAATTACGGTAGTAAACCAACAAGAAAAAATGAAATTAAACCAGAGGGGTTTTTATACTTATTCAACAATAATCATTCTGGAGGTGGCAGACTGTGTTTCTTTGATCCTTATGTTTTCTAGATTACTTTAAGGACAGAAATCGTATATGTATGCAAGCTGCAGTAACAAGAAGTTCAAAATTACCATTTGGATATTTATGCAAACCTACTAATTGTCAGAATATATAATTTACTTGTGCCCCCACTATGCACTGTGTGTGCTGTTTCCTAGAAAGATGTTATGTCTCCTACACAGAAAAGGTTTATACCTAAAATCAGGAGGATGCCTCTAAGCATTCTTAGATCAAGAAGCTCCTTTAAGAAAGTAGAAGGCAGGAAAAGAGACTCTGAGCGAAGAGCCTGCAGCACATGCAGAGACCAGGAGGTGCCTCAAAAGTACAAGCAGCAGGCATGCAGAAAAGTCCCAATCACCACAAAAAATGGACAAATTTTTAGAAGATTTTATGGAATTCATTCACAGTTGTAACAGCTGTTGAAAGTTGCTTGATTTGAGAGTAAGCACAATAAAATATCCACTGTATGTAATGGGTAGGAGGACAATTTTATTAATCCACTTATTTTAAACCCACTGCACTCACCAGATTTCAGAAGTTACCTTATTCCTCTGTTTTTCACAAAATAACAATCACTTTCAAAGCCCTTCGGAGTGCTAACTTTAAGGAAGAGGTAGCAGCTGCACCCCCATTAGGCTTACTAAGAGAGGAGAATGAGACAACAGAATTGTTCTCGTTTCCACCTTTCCTTCCCGTCTTCTTTCCTTTTCTCTTTCCTTCCCATCTGTTCTCCTTTCCTTTTGAAAACAGAACTAAATTCTTCTCATGGAGCTGAACTAGTCAGCCATATGATTCAAACATAATATTCAGTGGGGGAGAACTAGTATTTTGTCCCATTATGGTGGTAATGAGCTCACTTTTTTCCCATTAATTATGTGGAAGCATGTAAGCATACTAGTGTCAAAATCCCAATGTTCTACAGTGGTTCAAAGGAAACAAAACACTACTCTCCCATATGCACCGCTGTATATAACACTGATTTATACTGCAGGCATTAATTTTTGTCTAGCCTGTGGCCTCATATCCCTGCCCCAAATCATGAAGGATCTCAGTAAATTTCTCAGTTGTTCAGCACGTCTCGCTCCTAACACCAAATGTTAAGCTGCAGTCAAGGGCAAATTCTGCCTGACTGCAGAGTTTTGTTGTTTTTTAATTTATACTCATTTATCCCTCTCTCTTTTTAATCTCTCTCTTTGGAATAAGAGATGCAGTACTACTTGCTGAGAAGCCTTTAAACTTTGTACCACCCTGACACAAGGCTTTTCTCTATAAGTGAACAGAATTTCATGAAAGTTGACAGTATCGCAAGCAATTTATCTTTTAAACAAAAAAGGAAAAATGAAGTTTCTCATCCTGCTCAGTGTAGCAAGTGTTCAGCTGAGCTCGAGAAGGCTAGTAAGATGCGAGGAGCTATCAACAACTGAGGACAAAGGACAAAAAAATCCTCACTGTGCTTGTATCAAAATCCATGGAGCACAACATCCCCTGCCATCAATACTGCATGTAGTTCTGGTCATTCCTTCCCAAAACAGGCCAAGCAGAAAATGGGAAAATAAAAGGGTGGGGAAGGGCAACAGAATTGACAGATACAGAACAACTTCTGTATTTAGAAATGATTCAACAAATTACAATTCTTCAGCTCTGGAGGAAAAAAAAAAAACAGCTGTGGAGGAATTGAACAGGTGCCTAGAACATCACGGCCGACATAGAGAAAGTTAAACAGTGAACAATTATTCCTTATTTTTCGTAACACAGAAGAAACTCGTGATACTACCACAGTCAGCAATTCAAAATCATCTGAAGGGATTACATTCTCCACACAAAATGTGATTAAATAGTGAAACTCACAAGAGACCAAAAGTATAAATGAATTCATAAGAGGATGAGATAAATTCATGGAAGAGATATCAATTCACAGCCACTAAATACAGTGGTTTGATGTAGCCTCTGGCTAATAAAGTCATTAATCTGCTCATTGCTGGAAACTGGAAGGGGAAGGGCTTCTCTGACTTGCTCTGGTGTTACATGCTTTGCCTAACATCTGCAACTGGGTATTGCTGGGGACAAGTCTTTGGGCTAGACGGACAGTCAACTCCCTCACTACAGCAATTCCAAGCTTGAAAGAAGAAACTATACTCACAGCAAATACTTCATTTTCAAAACCACTGTGGAATAATTTCACAACAAATTATTTGTAAAAATAAAGAGTTATGAATGCTCATCTAAAGTACGGTATTTAGATGATCAATATTCATCAGGGCAAAATGTTTTCAATATTTTGAATGCAGAACAAACAGAGGGCAATATATATTGTACTCCACTATAACAGACATGAAAGGACACTAACTAAACTACACTAATAAAACCACTGAATTATTTTAACCTTTTGGGAAAGTACTTACTAATGTATCGGTTTACAAATCAGATTACAAAACTGAAAATCATTTGACACCAAATGGTAATTCGACAATGTCTCGCACTAATCATTAACCCCAAAACTTTAAAAAAATTATTAAAACCAAAAGAGATTATCATCTGTCCCAGACCTTGGAATAGAGAGTTGCTGAGTTTGCCTGCTAAGAAAGTGAGATTTTGTTTTCTCTACCAGCCAATGAGAATTCAATTACTAAAAAAAAAAAAAAAAAAAATTATAAAGCAAATAAATATACTGTGAGTTAAATAGATTAGAGAGACTGGTAATTACAGAGTTAACCTACACAGTTTTCCTTGCATTTCTACAGCATCCACCACCTGTGTTTTTCCTGAATGCACAATATTGAAAACCAACTGCAGAATCTGAATATCATCACTTACTTCAATACTTTAAGTTGTTTTTGTAAATGTTGCCTATCTTTAATGTTAATTTTGTTCCTTGGTACAGTAAATTGATTGCTTTAATGAGTAAAATGTAATGCAAACTGTGGTTGAAGCTGAGTGGCAGCTTTTGCTCAAAGTATACCTTATTTTGCCTAACAGCAACAGATGAAGTTATACATAAGACATCTTATTCATCTTACTAACTGAATGGACAGTGGCAGATGCATTTGATATTCATCATCATAGCATAATATAACCTTTCCATCTTCAGGGAGAACCATCCTTGAATTACACCATTATGAAGGGAAAAAAGCTTCTGCGATGCATCTTTGGTAGAGCATAGAGGACTCTTTAAGAAGCTGAAAGACAGCTGACCCCGCCTGCTGATATGCATGGATGTAAGAGATGGGACCGAGCCCCAGGACTCAATTCTCAGCACAAAGATTTCCACTTTATGATGAAAAGCAATGTCTCAAGCAGAGAATATGGTTATTTCCCTGGGAGGAAATGAAGGCTTGCCATTGCATGATTTAAAGGGCACCAAAAAAATTTTATTTTCTTGATACTTGAAAGCCTTAGTGGAATTGCTTATTACATTGTTGTTGCTGAAACAGAGGACCTTTTTCTTACTCAAAAAATTGTGTCTCTCTGGTCTTTTTTGTCCAGGATGATTCCTTTTATACTAGTCTTTAACAGGCTTGCTTTATTCGTTTGGAATCACCATCTCTTTGACATTCACAGCAACAGGGAGTGCAAAGTAAGCTAAGACAGATTTTCAAGAATCCTTCAAAAAGGGGGAGGGGGAATCACTAACCAATTGTAGGTGGATTCCTTAAACCATTCCACCCTCAGAAATGTGTTTTTCAGTGGGCATTGACAGTACAGGGAGCACATTTATTTCCTTTTAACTCCAAATAGAGCTAACCAAAAAAATACCATGCATCTCGCTCTACCTACTAAAACCTGTTGATTCACCAAAGATAAAAGCTTCCTCTAAGACAGCCTGGTTTCAGTCAAATTCATTGAAACTCAAGAAGATTTCAGTCACTCCCATTTATTTTTTTTCTAGTAATCCAGCCGTGACCTGCTGAAGACCCCAAGTTGCTCTGAGTTCCTAATCATTTTGTCTGCCATGCTGAGCAGTACCTGTGAGCCTGATAAAGGGCTTATTACCTCTGGATGCCTTGAAGGTCTTCAGTGGTTAAAGACACTGAAAATTCCAGATTGCATGGCTCCAGGACAGCCTATCCCATAAGCCTGCCTGAAGCAAAGGTTTTTGGCTTGTCAGTGATAGCTCCAAAAAATCATGGAGTTAAGTTGGGAAGGTCATTCCACTTGGTAGAAAAATACACCAAACTTATCACCGTCTTCCTGGAAAATGAAATGTTTTTTTTCTATTCACCTCTAGTCCTTGTGATGCATCATCACATGCATACGTACAATCAACTGTTCATACCAGTCAATCAGTATCTGGCTTTAAAGTATCAATATCCTCAAGGCATACAGGAAAAAATATTGAATAATAATGATTTACCAGTATTGTCAGAAATAATTTCCCTGTCTGTATCTTGTGCATACAGTGCTGTTTGTTTTTTTTTCCTAATTCTTTGCTGTCTCTCCTTCATAAATCATTTTCATAGTGAAATCATTTTCATAGTGAAATTTCATCACAGCGTGTCCTGTCAAATCAGGGACACAGTTGTTAATCACAAGATACAGTAGTTCTGGGTTATATATGATCTCCTTTTAAAACTTACATTCAAGATACTAAACAAAACTCTGGGAACAGCGAATTATTTGGAAAAATAAGAGCTGCTGCTTTTAGAGGAGACAGAATTTCACCCTGTTTGGTTAGAGGCATACTTATTAGAATCATAAAATAGACTATGATAAACATAACTTGTTCCGTAAATGGAAAGAGTCTAAAGAACAGTTAGCAAATTTTAATGGCTATAAATGGTACTTAACATCTTGTTATCCTGAACTGTTTCTCAGTTGCCTCCAAGAATTTCCAAATGCATCAGCTACGTTAAAAAATGAAATACAGCTCTGAATTCATGTAAAGGAAGATGATTTGAATTTGCCCTAACATGTAAACTACTCACCATCCACTGCATCGCAACATAGTGCTCTGTTAAAGTCAATTCTCCCTGTTTAAGAATAAAAATCTGAATAAAGCCTGAGCATCATGGAAGTAAGAAAGGAAGTATATCATACTGTCATGCTATCTCCTAATCTTGAAAGTCTTTTGACATGTCCTCTTTTTTTAACGTTATACTGAAACTGACTTTACTTGTCATCTAGTCTAAGCCATCTTGCCCACAGCAGAAAACATCATACTTGTAAAGCCTTTCTTCAGGAAGGGACTCATATCCACAGGAGGGATTAAAGATTTTTAGCTAATTTAAGAAATCATAGGGATTTTTAAAAGAATAAAATAATAACAAATATATAAATTTATATATATGTAAGTATTTCAGGTCCCTGAATGTGATTCTTTCAACTCAGTACAGAAAGATGGCACGGAGCAGTTCAAGGAAAAAGGGACAAAAACATTTTGCTTAAAAATGTCTTATCTAACATAAACAGAAAAAGAGCAGAGCAGCGCCTTCCTGAAATATGATGATTCGGAGAACAACGTAGTAAAAAGAGTTTGAGGAAAGACATTCAAATACAGAAGTGCAATAGCTGTATATGTAATTAAATAATACAAAGAAAGAACTGGAAGAAGCCCCAACTATATAAAAAAAAGTATGTAGATACTCTTAACACCAATTGAAAAACAACCTGACATGTAATTATAGGATACCAGAGGGTACAGCTTGTAGAACTATAAAAGTAAGAGTTGACAATAAGCACCAGGTATTACACAAAGGTTAAAAAGTAGAGTGATAATTACATAAAATTATGTTTCCTTTTTTTTTTTTTTAGCCCCTGCCTGACAACTAGAATGAACCACAGAAACAGATTTTTTTTTTCTTTTAATCTTAAACACAAAACCTAACACAGTATTTTGGCATGCTTGGGCTTGCAGTTTTGGAAGACAGGCACACTATCACACACCAAAATTTACACATGGAGTCAAGTGAGCAAGTTTCCAGCTGCTATTCCGCTCTAGCATAGCTTTGCTGGCTACCCTTGAAGCAATCACCTGGCCAAGGCAACACATAACCCACAGGTATGTCTTTCACTTTTTTTTTTTTTCTAGTTTCATACAATTCTCTTTTTAAGCTCTTAAAAGTAGCATTTTGCTTAAGATTACACATAAATACTGTGGCAGACCTCGAAGTAAGGTTGTATGTCCTAAATTGCTTTAAAGATCTCCCTTATGTTCTTCCAGCCTTATTCCAGTCTAATGTAAGTATGAGTAAGCTAGACTAATTTTATTACCTTTTACCAGTTCTACATTTATCCTTAATGTGGTTTGCATTCTTCATTAATAAACACTGTTTTAATCACATGAACTACTGCACAGTTATTATTCTTACCTTATGAAAATGAACACTGACGTCAATTTAAATGTTATAATAGAGGATAAGCTATCACCAGGGCTGGAAGTGAATCATACCACATTAAAAAAACGCAGTTTGTTTTCCTTTTAAAAAATACCCATATCCCGGGATATGCCTATGCAAGTTCATTAAGTCCATGGTTGCTTTGTATATGCATATATACAGGAAGAAAACCAAAAAACTTGGCATGTAGTTAGTACTATGGCTAGTTTTTATGAAGACAGTAAACCCTTCGAAGGCATAGACAAACTAGGTTTCAAAGTATTCCTTCATTAAAGTTCACTTAGTTTAAGTTGAATTAATATCAAACACACGCATGCACACAAAAAATCCCAACAAAAAAAACAAATAGGTACATTCTGGTACTTAATAACCATCACTTTAAATAACTGTTTTTCCCCATGCTTGGTCAAGGATATGACAGAACTGAAAGCCCAGGCTGCTCAAATAGGGTATTGTTTGTATTAGACATGTACTTAATACCAAAATCAATCTGTTTTGGTCCAAAACAAGCACTGGGTTTTCAAGAAAGTCTTTCATACAACCTAGAAAATAACATTCATAAAACACACAAAGGCGTAACAGCAAGAAAGTAAAATTAGTTCTACTTTTCATACAACCTGTAATACTTCTTCCTGTTTAGATAGAGATATCTCTCCTGCTAAAGTTAGACCTGAACCTGAACATATAGAGAATAAGTTAAAGGATAAAATTAATTTCTGTTGTAACTAAGGAAAAGTCACTACCAAATTCAGTTAATGCATTTTTCCCATTTAACTAGACACGTTTGGAGTTGTCACTGACATTTACAAAACATTCAGTGAATTAAAACTTACCAGTCAAACTTCTAACTCCAAGTTGAGGAGGAAACTGCATACTCGATGTGTTAGGGCTATGCTAGTCCTAATTCTAGCAGTCTACAATATTAAATTAATAATGTATTTTTCTTGACCAGCCTACTTAAGGTATTACACTTTCAACTTTTAATTACAGTGGTATCTTAACATATTAGCTCGATGTCAGGGAAAGTAAGACCTGGTAAATTAAATGGGGAAATAACAAGAAAAATGTCTTAAGGCCATGCATCTTCTTAGTAATTGTCATGAAACAATGAGGCTTTGTAAATAGTGAAATTACTGTTGAGTGGTGCTCATTTGATGTCTGAATGGCCAAATCAAACCCTTAACGGTAATTAGCAGGCCACTTAAGTAGGTAAATTATGCCCCTCCCCCCTTTCTCTATTTTCAAGAAACTATTAAAAAAAGAAAGGAAAAAATCATTAAGAATGATTTAGAAAAACTTCCTTCCTCCCTTTCCCATCCCACTCATTCTCATAATTACTTTGTATTTTTATGCAAGATAGAATTAGTAAGCACTTTTATTTTTAGAGATAGCTTTTTAACAATATTGAATTTCTCCTCTTTCATGGAATTTCAGGTAATCCATTGCTCAGCCAGCTTTAAAAACTAGACATAATAAAATCCTATAGTTGCTTACAAGTAAGAAAAGACAATGTCTCAGTTCTCAGCAGCAATGACAGAAAACATAATATAGTATTTAAAAAAAAAATCAACCTTTTTTTCTAGGACTAGACAAATTCTGCATTCCTTGACATCCATGACACATTTTGGTTACCTGGGCTATGCATGTTAGCAAACTAACATTTCATTACATTGGTTACATTGGACCATAACTAACATTTCATTAACTAACATTTCATTAACTTTATACATGACAAGACCATAGTCTCAGAACCATGTTCTAAAATAAAAAAATTTCCCTCAAGTTTTATGATGGGAACAATATTGCCATTTTATATCTGAAGGGTGAGGTGAAATGTCCCAAAGGTATACACGTTCTATAGGAGAAGGAAAGTTTCTTTCTCTTTCCTGTATGCATATCTTGTTTTCATCCCCAGTGCCTTCGAAACAGAAGAGCAAGGTATTGCCTGAGATGTTGCATGAGAGGAACAAACCAGTTAGTGAGTTTTGCCCATTTTAGAAGCTTCATGAAATAGGGACTAATTACAACTGCTCTGAAGAGTTATGTCTTCCAGAACATAAAAGGTATCTTGAGATTCTGAATATTAAAAATTTTAAGTACTTTTAATCATATACTTAAAAATAGTAAAATGAAAAAACAGAGGTTGAGTAGATGTTTTCCTCACTGCAGGAAAGTTCAGAGCAGCTGTAATGTAATGAAAAACATTTAACTCCTACTAGTTGAGGTTTTTTGAGTACTGATGATTTTTCTTTCATTCTCACTTGAAGATAATTCACTGTATCAATAATCCTTTTAAGATGGGGAAAAAAAAAAAAAAAAAAGACGTTTGCAATGGAAAACTTCCAAATCTGTATCAGAAAAATATTTTTGCATATACCACCCCTTATTTTAAAGGAATTTCTCATTTTTACGTCAGTAAATTTTAAACATTTTATCAAAATATACTGTCTTCAAAAATAAGTAAATAACCCTCAGTTATTTTCTGAACAAGTGTTTATCAAGCTTTAATATTCAGCTAGGTTGGCACGTACATATTCACAAATTTGCCTGTGTACTCATATATTTGCAGATGTGTGTTTCAGAGATACAGAAGATGCTCAGAGTGTCTCAGATTCAAAACCAGTATACAGCACTGAAACAGAAGAATAAACAGCATGGAGAAACTAAAAAGGCCAGCTTTAGCCCCTTTCTACTATAAGTGAATAAAATAAACCTTGCATACACTTTCCAGTCATTCTTCCCACAGGTTCTACTCTTGTCTAGGCTCTGTATAATTATCTTCTCTTCCCAATATCAAAAGAAAAACGCAGTCAAATTTCACATATTTGAAGTTTAATCCCTATTTTAGGATTCTTACACACATAATTGTATATATATCACCTTCTGAATTCAATGAGCTTTCTTATAGAGTATTGTTTTTCTAAATCTATTTTGAGTCAAATAGTCAGGGGTCAAGCAAGGTTATTCCCAAAAAATCACATGGCTACTAATCCTGAACAAAACTCCACTTCAGTGAAAACTATTATAAATACGTAAAAGACAGAAAGAAAATCAGATGAAAATTTCCACCTTTTATGGGAATGATGGGTCTATAACCCTCACGTGGAACATTTCTATATTTTTGTTGCAAAAAGGCACAGTGTAATGGTAAGGAATAAATATGGTGATTGCTCTAGAAATAGAATATAAAGAATAAGATGGTTTGAAGTCAAAATTTATTCAGGTAGCTAACTGAAATAAGAGAAATTGTCCACTTCCAATGTCCTTGATGATATTGAACTTTTTTATTCAATTATTTTAATATATATTTTAAGTATTAGTCCACCAAAAAGAACCAGTTTTTCTGGCTGAACATGGTAGTCTAAAAACATCCATGTCTTAAAAGCTATTTTCAGCAGCTTTGATACAGTTATATATTTAATATCAATATTTTTACTAATTAAATTTCAGAATAAGAATGCCATGTGTTGTGGAAAACACAGCATTATAAACCTTTTAATAAAAGCCTTTGATATTCATATTCTATAATTCACATTGACCATAAACTTCACCCTTCAGGAAGGCTATGGAAAGGTAATGAACAGAGCATGAGACAAATATTTCCTCTGTTTAATTTTTTTTTTTTTTGGCTTTATTTGGCATTAGAAAAGTAGTACTGGCATTAATGCAGAGTACTTTTTGCAGATTGCTTAGTACTCGTGCCATAAAAATAATTTTACTGACTCATTCACCATGCCATGGTATAAATGAAGAAACTGTTCTATTTGCATGGATAACATAGCTCAGTGAATTTGTCATCTCACTTGAAATTTATGTCTAAGGAGGCTGATGATCCCTTTGCAACCTCCATTTTCAAACAGTTAACACTGGTAACAGAGTTCACGATTCAGTTGAATTCCCACTGATACTTGTGGAAGTCCCCCTTGATTCACATCACCATTCCTGTCCAGGACCTTTGCTGTACAGAATTTTTGATAGTTCTCTATCACTAGTAGCCACTGGTGTGCTTGCTTTCCAATGTGCATACTTAAGCGTAACTCTGGACAAAATGAATATATTGAGAAATTAACAAAGGAAAAAGGCATTTCTCCATCTATTTTTATATTTAGAATCCAAATTGGTACAAGTCAAAGAATAATCACAGCACCAACTTATTTAAATAATATTATCTGATAAATTTTGGAGGCCTAAGAGCTGCAGGCACAAACCATGAAGCAGCAGCTGAAGCAAGCGAGAAAGTAAGGTTATCTTCTTGGCAATACTGAAAAAAACCACTATAATAAAACACGTTTGAGCAAAGAAGGAGTTTATTCTCTCAATACTCTTAAACATCTTCCAAAAGTGGTTGACTGAGATGCCACCACTTTCAGCTAGGAAAGCAGAGGTGATGGGAATGGGATATGCTAGCAAAGTCAGCAGCGTTTCAGGTAGCTTAAAGGCAGCTAGCTTCCTTCACACGTGTGTGAAGAACAATGCACGAGCAAAGACCTGAAAGGAAGAACACAACCCTTCACCTATTTAAAATAAAGCTGCTATAGATAATTGATCCATCAAAACAGATTTCCAGCATTTGTGTCCTTTTTCCATTCAGCTTGCAATAAATCCTGTGCTATTTTATGTGAGAGAGATCTGATCTGAGCTTAAACAAATGCAGACATCAGAAACTGTCTTTCACCTAAGTCATTTCTAACCATATGATTCTGCAGTTGACAGAACAGTAAATGTAACTAAATCTACTATTTTCTTCATGAAGATCAAGATTAATTACGTAAAAAAGATATTGAAAAAGATTTTAAAAATCAGCTATATTTCTACAGAAGTTTAGCATGGGATAAACTAAAGCTAATGTTTTCTTCACAAATTTGCAAGTAAATCAAATCAGGCCAGAATCCAAAACAAAATTAAAATCTCTCTAAGTAGTAGAAAACATTAGTTACAAAGATAGGTTAAAATGGAAAAGAAAGTTAGTATGAACAGGGGAACGCAGAGTAACTCAAAAAGCTTTAAACATGTTAACTAACTTCATTTTTATGAAAGCATGTGAACTATCACTTTCAGATTTCCATAACAAAAAGAATTTTCAAATAATTTGAAATGGCAAACAACACATGCACCAAAAAGATCAGGGAGAAATAAAACTTGCTTCATTTTACAAAGCCAGTTTGTTGGTACAAAAGCCCCTGAAGTAGCACGACATAAGGAAACTGTAGGGGGGACACCTGCAGAAATTCCAGAAATAGGAAACTTTAATCCAACAAAGAAAGTTGTTGGTAGGACCCGTTGGCTTTACAAAATCATTTTTAAAGCAGGCCAAAGTATAGTATGAACGCCTTCACTGTGACAGTTACATTTCCATTGCACTTATCTGCTGAAATCAGCTAAGTCGGAATCAGCAGAAAAGGACCCAGGGATGTTGGTCGACAGCCGGCTGAACATGAGCCAGTAGTGTGCCTAGGTGGCCAAGAAGACCAATGACATCCTGGCCTGTATCAGAAATAGTGTGGCCAGCAGGAGTAGGGAGGTGATCGTGTCCCTGTACTCGGCACTGGTGAGGCCGCACCTCGAATACTTAGTTCAGTTTTGGACCCCTTACTACAAGAAGGACATGGAGGTGCTGGAGCATGTCCAGAGAAGGACAACGAAGCTGGTGAAGGGTCGAGAAAACAAGTCTTATGAGGAGTGGCTGAGGGAACTGGGACTGTTTAGTCTGGAGGAAAGGAGGCTGAGGGGAGACTTTATCACTCTCTACAACTACCTGAAAGGAAGTTGTAGCGAGACTGGGGGTCGGTCTCCTGTCCCAAGTAATACATGATAGGACAAGAGCAAACGGCCTCAAGTTGTGCCAGGGGAGGTTTAGATTGGATATTAGGAAAAATTTCTTCACTGAAAGGGTTGTCAAGCACTGGAACAGGCTGCCCAGGGAAGTGGTTGAGGTATTTAAAAGACGTGTAGATGTGGCACTTAAGGACATGGTTTAGTGGTGGACTTGGCAGTATTAGGTTAACAGTTGGACTCAATGATCTTAAGGGTCTTTTCCAACCTAAATGATTCTATGATTCAATGATTCTAAGCCACAGTCTTTTGAGGATTCAACAAAATTGAAGTTAACAGCAAAAGCCCACAAAATTATGCAACATATTTTCCATTCACTTTGCCTGCAGCAGTAACAAGTAACATCAGGACCTTAAGACCTTACCACATATTCTTTTTCCAGAATGGATGAAAGAGTTAGGCAAGAAAATACCATCAAGATTTTCTGGGCATGTCTCACCCTTGCTAAAACAACTTATTTTCTAGCACTGTCTTCTTTCCTTCGCATTTCAGTACCTTGGGGAGGAACCAGACCTGATATTTTTCAGAGTATCACTGAATTGAACACTTGGGACACTTTCACAGTGCAATTTCTAGCCAAAGTGCCAGTAGGGGTGGGAGAAGGGACAGTGTGGAGCGAATCCAGCTTGCTTACCAGCTCGCCCATTGCAAAGTAGCTACAGACAGGGTAAGTACTACAAGGCTTCCCCTCCTCCTTGTGTTACCTTTTCACAGGGAAAGAATGATTGCTGCTGCTACTACAATTTTATGACCCTTCCAATTGCTGTTATTATTTCTATGGAAGAAAATGACAAAACATTAGTTATTCTAGATAGAAAGGGGGTACACACCTCAAAGGTCAAGGGAAATCTCACTTTTATAACTGCACAAGAAAATGACTTTTCGTTTTACCAGTTCAACTATCAAATTTAGAGGGGGAAAAAAAATAATCCGCTTTGATTTACCTGTTCCACACATTTTTCTTTTAAACAAAAAAAGTTACTTTGAAGTGGGTTTTTTTGTTGTTTTGTGGTGGTTTTTTTTTTCCATTTAGACATTTCAGTTTGCAGAAAATATAACAAATGAAAAGTGAGCAAGGTGGTACTTTGACATCAACTGAGGAGGCAGACTATAATTCTTTTTATCCAGTAACTTGGGGCTTCTGGTGTTCACCTAGCTTTAGAAACTCAGATTCAGTTATCTCCACTTTTGGAAGAAATATGATTCCACATCTTTCGTGTTCCTGGAGGATCCCCAAACCATAAGGCTACAGGGGATTTCAGCATAAGCCTGGTGTAAGTCATTACCCTGTTCAGTCTAAGTATTGAATACAACAGTAACTGCAGTACAGGCTCCTACCCAGACCTCCTCATCTCCTAGGAACATGTACAATGCTACGGGAAATAAAACTCACTTCATCTAGCAAAATTACTTTTTTAGTGTAGTAATTGCCAAAATAAAATAATACAAGTTCATTATTACTGACTAATGGCAGGCACCAGTAGAAATTCTCAAGATATCACTTTAATCCATTTAGAAAAAAAGCTGGTTGACTGGTCAGCTTCCTTAAAGAACTTCCTAATGCAGGGCAAAAATATAGTCATCGCAGTATGTGATATAGTCCAGCTGTATGTTGTCATACTCACATTTTCTCAGGTATAGTGAATACTTAACTAAGTATTTTACATCAAATAAAGCCATCTTTATAGAGAAACAGAGATTCCCATCCACTATAGCTCCCAAAATCAAAACCTTTTAAGTGGGGGAAAAGAACAAAATATCTATCCTTCATGCCCAAGGGTAAGCAGTAGCCATGGACAACTTGGGAAAATGCTCCAGTATTGCTCTGTCAATGGTGCAAAACCCAAATGACTTATTCAGCTTAAAAACTGTAAATTCTCAACCAGTTGAAACTTACATTTTTCAGCAGAGAAATTACTTGTAAAAATAAAATTTATTCATTCTTATCCACATTTCTTTAGTCTAACATTGACTGCCAGAGTCCTCAGAGATTTGTATTTAGAAAATGCATTAAGTATAAAAGGCAATAAGCATTGCCTTAGTATTCCTTTAAACTAGTAGACATTACAATGATTATTAAGCAACGTAAAACATATTTGGTACAATATCCAGCAATATATATTTAAGCAAATTATAGTTTCATGAAAAAATCTAAATTCCTCATCCTGAGACTTAGAGCCTGACAAAATTGAAGATACACTTAAAGGGCATGGTGTGTTGGGTTGACGGTTGGACACGATGATCTTAGAGGTCTTTTCCAACCTGTATGATTCTATTCTATGATTCTATGATTCTAAAACTCCAGGGTAATATAAATTGAAAAACCCTCAAAGGTTTAATTTTCAAATTTGACCTAATGCATTGGTCAAAATAAAAAAAAAATCTTAACATAAAACATTTCTCTTCAGATAGACAACATTCATGTTACTGATTATAGCATTGTAGCAATACATTAAAACATATGCTATGCTAATTTCAGACTACTCTTCTGTTTTAAGTCTGATCTTGAACAATATAACCATGTGTTTATATAATTAGTATAAACATGGAGTTTAAAAATAAAAAAGCCAACCAGAAGACCCCATTACTTACTTTGCCAAAACCTCAAATTGCATCTAAACTTTACGCATGATTTAGGAAAAGGAAAAAAAACAGTAATTTCCATGCATATAGTCATCCCATCCAGCACTTATATTTATTAGTTTATTTTCTGGTTCTACCTATCACACTGATCATAGAATCATAGAATCATTAAGGTTGGAAAAGACCTCTAAGATCATCGTGTCCAACCGTCAACCCAACACCACCAAGCCCACTAAACCATGTCCCTAAGCACCTCATCTACACGTCTTTTAAATACCTCCAGGGATGGCGACTCAACCACTTCCCTGGGCAGCCTGTTCCAAGGCTTCATAACCCTTTCAGTGAAGAAATTTTTCCTAATGTCCAATCTAAACCTCCCTTGGTGCAACTTGAGGCCATTTCCTCTCGTCCTATCGCTAGTTCCTTGGGAGAAGAGACCAACACCCACCTCGCTACAACCTCCTTTCAGGGAGTTGTAGAGAACGATAAGGTCTCCCCTCAGCCTCCTTTCCTCCAGACTAAACAACCCCAGTTCCCTCAGCCGCTCCTCATCAGACTTGTGCTCCAGGCCCTTCACCAGCTTCATTGCCCTTCTCTGGACACGCTCCAGCACCTCCATGTCCTTCTTGTAGTGGGGGGCCCAAAACTGAACACAGTATTCGAGGTGCGGCCTCACCAGTGCCGAGTACAGGGGCACGATCACCTCCCTACTCCTGCTGGCCACACTATTTCTGATACAGGCCAGGATGCCGTTGGCCTTCTTGGCCACCTGGGCACACTGCCGGCTCATGTTCAGCCGGCTGTCAATCAGCACCCCGAGGTCCTTTTCCTCTGGGCAGCGTTCCAGCCACTCTTCCCCAAGCCTGTAGCGTTGCCTGGGGTTGTTGTGTACCAAGTGCGGGACCCGGCACTTGGCCTTGTTGAACCTCATACAGTTGGCCTCAGCCCATCGATCCAGCCTGTCCAGGTCCCTCTGCAGAGCCTTCCTACCCTCCAGCAGATCAACACTCCCGCCCAACTTGGTGTCATCTGCAAACTTACTGAGGGCGCACTTGATCCCCTCGTCCAGATCATTGATAAAGATATTAAACAGAACTGGCCCCAATACTGAGCCTTGGGGAACACCGCTCGTGACCGGCTGCCAACTGGATGTAATTCCGTTCACCACAATTCTCTTGGCTCAGCCGTCCAGCCAGTTTTTTACCCAGCGAAGAGTACAGCTGCCTAAGCCATAAGCCGCCAGCTTCTCTAGGAGAATACCGTGGGAGACAGTGTCAAAGGCTTTACTGAAGTCCAGGTAGACCACATCCACAGCCTTTCCCTCATCCACGAGGTGGGTCACCTGGTCATAGGTGGAGATCAGGTTGGTCAAGCAGGACCTGCCTTCCATGAACCCGTGCTGGCTGGGCCTGATCCCCTGGTTGTCCCGCACATGGCTTGGGAACACCCTCAAGATGAACTGCTCCATAATCTTCCCTGGTACCGAGGTCAGGCTGACTGGCCTGTAGTTACCCGGATCCTCCTTCCGTCTCTTCTTGTAGAATGGCATCACACTGGCAAGCCTCTGGTCATCCAGGACCTCCCCTGTTAACCAGGACTGCTGATAAATGATGGAAAGTGGCTTAGCAAGCTCCTCTACCAGCTCCCTCAGTACCCTCGGGTGGATCCCATCCAGCCCCATAGACTTGTGAGTGTCCAGGTAGCATAACAGGTCGTTAACTTCTTCCTCTTGGATTATGGAGGGTTTATCCTGCTCGGCGTCCCTGTCTTCCAGCTCAGGGGGCTGAATACCCTGAGGATAACTGGTCTGACTATTAAAGACTGAGGCAAAGAAGGCATTAAGTACCTCAGCCTTTTCCTCATCCTCGGTGGCAATGTTCGCCCCCGCTTCCAATAAAGGATGGAGATTCTCCTTGGCTCTCCTTTTGTCATTAATATACTTGTAAAAGCATTTTTTGTTGTCTCTTATGACAGTGGTCAGATTGAGTTCTAGCTGGGCTTTTGCCTTTCTAATTTCCTCTCTGCATGACCTGATGAGAGCCCTGTCCTCTTCTTGAATTACCTGCCCCTTCTTCCACAAGTGATAAACTCTCCTTTTTTTCCTGACTCCCAGCAAAACCTCCCTGTTCAGCCAGGCCGGTCGTCTTCCCTGCCCGTTCTTTTTCAGCACATGGGGACAGCCTGCTCCTGCGCCTTTAAGATTTCCTTTTTGAAGAACGTCCAGCCTTTCTGGACCCCTTTGCCCTTCAGGACTGTCTCCCAAGGGACTCTCTCAACCAGTGTCCTGAGCAGGCCAAAGTCCGCCCTCCGGAAGTCCATGGTAGTGGTTTTGCTGACCCCACTCCTTACTTCACAAAGAATCAAGAATTCTATCATTTCATGGTTGCTAAGCCCAAGATGGCCTCTGACCACCACATCTCCCACCAGTCCTTCTCTGTTTGTGAACAGCAGGTCAAGCGAGACACCTCCCCTGGTAGACTTATTACCAGCTGTGTCGGGAAGTTATCTTCCACCCACTCCAGGAACCTCCTCGACTGTTTCTTCTCTGCTGTGTTGTATTTCCAGCAGACGTCCAGTAAGTTGAAGTCCCCCACGAGAACACGGGCTAGCAATTGTGAGACCTCTGTCAGCCACCTGTAGAATGCTTCATCTGTCTCCTCATTCTGGTTAGGTGGTCTATAACAAACTCCCAGCAGGATATCTGTCTTTTTGGCCTTCCCCCTCATCCTTACCCACAAGCACTCGACCTTATCATCACAATCGTTGAGCTCTAAACAATCGAAACACTCCTTAACATGCAGAGCCACCCCTCCTTCCTCACCTGTCCCTTCTGAAGAGCTTATAGCCGTCCATTGCAGCACTCCAGTCGTGCGACTCATCCCACCATGTTTCCGTGATGGCGACTAAGTCATAGCTACCCCGCTGCACAATGGCTTCCAGCTCCTCCTGTTTGCCGCCCATGCTGCATGTATTGGTGTAGATGCACTTGAGCTGGACTACCGATTTTGCCCCCAACATTGGCGTGCTACCTCTAGGCTCTTCCTTAGTAAGCCTGGTTTTATCCCCTTTGAACCTAGTTTAAAGCCCTCTCAATGAGCCCCACCAACTCATATGCGAGAATCCTTTTCCCCCTGTGAGACAGCTGAACTCCGTCCGTCGCCAGCAGGCCCCATGCCATGTAAACCTCCCCGTGGTCAAAGAAGCCAAAATTCTGCCGATGGCACCAGCCCCTGAGCCACGTGTTGATCCGATGAGTTTTCCTGTTCTCTTCAGTATTCCTCCCTGCCACTGAAGGGATCGAGGAAAACACTACCTGTGCTCCCGATCCTTCCACCAGTCGCCCCAGCGCCCTGAAGTCCCTTTTGATCGCTTTGGGACTTCTCTCTGCAACCTCCTCACTGCCAGCCTGTGTAACCAATAGCGGGTAGTAATTGGAGGCCTGTACGACCAGGGAGTTTCCTAGTAATGTCCTTAACCCAGGCCCCAGGGAGGCAGCAGACTTCCCTGTGGGATGGGTCTGGTTGGTATATTGGGCCCTCTGTCCCCCTCAGAAGGAAATTGCCTATGACAATTACCTTCCTTTTTTTCTTAGCGGAAGCAGTCATAATGCGTGGGGCTGACTGACTCACCCTAGGCAACTCCCTGGATGGACCTTCATCTATGTCCTCATTTGCCTCGCCCTCAAGTTCCAGGGCCCGAATCTGTTCTGTAAGGGCAACTGGGAAGGTGAGGGAGGCCGGGCGGGGATCACCTGGCGCCCTGAGCAGGGACCTGTGTTCATTCCCCCTCCCCCCCTGTCTCCTAGGTCTCCTCCTTCTGCCTGGTGACAAGAGGGCAGGGGATCCTCTGCTTCTTGTGGAGCCTCCATCTGTAGCCTTTGCCTCAGGGGTGGTAGGATGTGGCTCCACCAATCTGTCTCCCTCTCACACTCCCTGATACTCCTTAACCTCTCCACTTCCTCTTTCAGCTCTGCCACCAGGCTGAGTAGACTACCTGATCTGGTGATATGGAACATATAACTATATACAGTCAAAGGAAAAATATGGAACAGCAATTATTGAGGCTTATCAGGAACAATGGATAGTTTCAGCCTCATACCATCTTCTCCTTACCCCATCCCCTCTGCCTCAGCAACATTTCTCCCCCAGGCTGCCTTATAAAAAAGAAAAGAGTAATAGATGACTGCTATGAGTTTTCTTCTATTACACTGTTAGGAAAAGCTCCTTCTGGAATACTCGGCATGTCATAATATTCACAGTAGGGAGTTCCTCCAGCATGCCAGCAATTTTCAGTATCAATCAAAATACATAAAGCAACATGCAGAAATGCTGGAACAGCTTTCATTTCAGGTACTCCTGGAATGCAAAAGCAGTGTAATGCCTTTGCTGCTCACTTCTGTAATATTTTTCATTGCACAGAAAAGCTAGTCGTGCACTCATGTGCAATATGAACTTCCATGCTCATTAGAAGCTTTTCTCTAAGCTCATAATTCAGAAGCGCTTTTCTTCATGCAACGTTACTTTCATAGCAAATGTCAGCTTTCTGCTCCTAGCCAGCTCTACAAAATAACCCTCATCTGATTTTATTTTATATATATATATAAATAAATATATATATATGAATATGTATATACATACAATTTTTTTCAAACAGGACTTTTGCTGCCTTGGGTGACATGAGAGCACATGTAGATATGTGTTGCCTGTGTGTGATGTTTAAAATTGGGACGTATTTCTAAGATTAAATCGGCGTGGAAGGTTAGAGGGTTATTTATCTTCCTTTCTGTCTTCTTACTTTTTCCTAGTAGTAATCATGTTGATAATCACAGAAACTGTTACCACGGTTTTAAGCTGATACAGTTCAAAGATGAAATGTGCCCATTTATCTGGTGTATGCCCATAAAAAAAATGCCCAGTTAACCTACAACAATGTGTGAACTCCAGCAAAATATGACACTGATTATTACATCCAGATACATTCTGAAACTACTTAAAGGTTTCAGGGTTGGTTGGTTGATTTGGTTTTTTTTTCTTTCTTTTAAAACAACCTGTAGAATTTTATGATTGCTATTATTAAAATCTTATATTTGGATTTCAGTATCATTTACTCCGATCTCAATTTTCTGCTATTTACTTCCTGCATCTTTAGAAAAGGGTTTATATATTCATCTTGCATCACTATAAATTCTCATTTTGCTGAAATCCTGCAGAGAGTATTTTACTTCATATATAAGAACTACTGGTTTCTATTGATACTAGCCAAAAGTTACTTTCCAACTGAATCAAAGGGGTATCCATCTGAGTAGAGCAGACTTTTTTCAATGAAAATAGAGTTATCAGTTAGAAGGAGGGAAAACTAAAAACATCAGTGTTGATAATGCCACAGAATCACACGTACTCCGGAATTCCTTCCTTTTTCCATTCTCACCTACCATGCCCCTCTCCATACCAAAGATGATACTGCTTCTAAAACACACATTAGATATTTAAAATTTTAATTTCAAGTTCATCCTAAAAACTGTATGTGAATTATGTGTGGATATATAGCTTTAGCACAAAATGAAAATGTTTTTACTATTTCCTTTTGAGTGCTACTTTTTGCTCAATTTTTGCATCCACATTGTATCTCCTATTCAGATATGGTCTCCAAAAATTAAAATAGGGATCAAGCATGATAATGCAGACACAGAAGGAGAATTTCATTAAAACCTCGTTTGAATAGTTCTCCCCACTAATCATGGGATTTGGACCATCGTTCGTCAGTCATAGACTCAAATCCAGCTCAGAAGTTAATTTCAATCATTACAAGCTTTCATTTTGTGATCCAGACACAAAAACGTTGCTGCTCTCAGTCCAGCATCTAGTGGACAGCTGTCCACATCATAAAAGCTACTATTATAAATGAAACCAATTACTGATGTACTCAGAAGTGTTTATGCCCATTGATGAGGCACAGCAGGAAGCGTTCTCAAGTGACGCTTGTGCTGTACTCAGCTGATTAATTTTAATAACAGCTCCTCATAGCACCAACTGGAAAAAGCAAAGAGGGGAAGAGAGAGAAGAAAGAGACAACTTCAGGTTCAAGAGCCCATCAATGCAGGAATTTTCATAAATACTTGAACTTAAAAAAATAATCCATAACCATCTTGACTATTTGAAAACCTATTACATTTTCTTATAACTTGAGGGTATAAGGACAGGAACAGCACAATAAATGGACTTTGACCTTCGTATTTTGGAGTAGGGAAAGTACTCTAGTCTGAAAGAAGAAAGAGCAAGAACATTCAAGAGCTTGTGCCAGGTGGAGAGGGGCAGGCCAGTGTAACTATCGCTCATCCCCCTCCCTGCAACACCATCCACTCTTCAGCACTAAACATTTTGCAGTCAATGCCTGACAAAAGGCAAATGCAGACAAGTAAAGATGATAGAGCTAGTGATTTGATGAACTTCAAATAATAAAAAAAAAAAGAGAAAGAAACTGAGTCTATTACATGACAAATCCTTGAACACATGCCTTCATTCAAAGAGAAAATAATGCACTGTTCAAGATATAACAGTGGTTGTTGACCTCCCTTCTGTTCCCTAAAATGGCTGTTGCTGTACAGATGGAGCAAAAAAGCACATCAGCATTCTGGGGAGGTTACACTAATTATCCAGAGAGCACATCCTTTAGAGATGAATTTATAAAATTTTAAATGAGCTAGTAGAGTGAAGACATTTGGAAGAATTTCCCAGATCATACAAAGAATAACTTAAAAAAAAACAAAATCCCAACACCCAGAAAAGGCAAGTTAAATGTTTAATCCAGAACTTGATGATTCATCAATTACAGTGAGTTTTGGATGAAAACCTGATTTCTTTTCCCCCTTCCCATCTAAACATTTTCATTGCAAAAAGCATGGGAAGATAGAAAAAGACTGTGTTATGGACACATTTAACTAGCTCATCCTGCAAACTTACCTTATTCAGTTACTAATTGATTGTAAGCACTATCTTTATTAGCAGTGTAAAACTTTACCTCAGTGAAGCTCTTGCCCTCTATTTTGTCATCCCCAATAGCAGAAGAAAAAACAACTGTGAGCTTCAGTAACATGGGACTGTGCAGGAACAACATGCAATGGGAATTCCCTGTCGAAAGCAAACAGGAACTCTTTCAGACCTCTTGGATGTTTTCCTTCCAGAGGGGAATCAGGCAGGAACCGAGACACTTCAAAATTTTCCAAAGTAGAGGACTTGTGGTGGTGCATTCCTCCCCCCCCATCCTGGGCTGTTCCATGATCTCAGAAACTCCTGTTAAACCCTGGCTTTGGTGTAATGAGTCAGGCAGTGAAGTGTCCCTTTGCCGTATCAGGAGCTCTTGCATAGCTGAGGTTGGGGAATGTACCAATCATACCAGAAACTTCCGCTGCCTGCCCCAAGTGAAGGATGAGACCGGGGATAATTATCATCCTCTGATACCCTTATCTGAGTTGTAGCTCAGGTGGAACAATACTATCATTACTGAAACCTGGAGAGTTTTGACGGATGACTGAAGTCAGTCATCTTACGACCCTATAAACAGAGGTCCCAAGTGAGGCCCTTTGAGGTCTCCTGGACCACAGCGCACTGCGCCCTGCATCTCCCTCTGAGTGGAACACTCCTCAGAGTTTGCAAACTCTTGAGTTTGCAATATTCAGAGGACCGTTGCTGACTGGCACGGGACCTGGGCTCCAACACTCCTCAGCCAAAACACTCCTTGAGGCTCAACCCTTTGCCCGTTGAGAAATTAGTATTTCACTGAATTCGAGGGAATTTTTAACAGGTATACCTTTGTATATTTATCTGGTTTTTGTGTCTGTGTGCATGTGTGTGTGAATTGATGGAAGCACCTACTAGCAAATATAGTCTGCTAAAATCTTATGATCTATCTTAAGATTGTGAATGAACCATAGATTGCTGCTAAACACATATAATCCCTTAGATATACACCGTTGACCAAGTCTGGGATTACGGGTAGATGCCGCTGGGTCTACTCTGAACCTCATGACTCAACGGGAGGGTCTTCCTTAACCTTTTCATCCTCAGCCTCTGTATAAATCTTTCCAACTCAACTCTAACACAACATCCTGGTTTTGGCTGGGATAGAGGTAATTTTCTTCCTAGTAGCTGATATAGTGCTGTGTTTTGGATTTAGGATGAGAATAAGGTTGATAACACGCTGATGTTTTAGTTGTTGCGAAGTAGTGTTTATGCTAGTCAAGGACTTTTCAGCTTCCCATGCTCTTTTCCTTTGCATGCTTCATCCGTGTAGTAAGTGATAGAGTGAACCTTGTCATTGAACTCTGTTAAGTCGCACTCTTAAAATTTCTATTAAAATCACTTTCTGCTAATACCTTCGACAGTGATTCTTTGAGTGGCCTCTAAACCACCCATTCGCGACAGGGCTGCATCACAGAATTGCTAATACGCTAATGGTCAGGACATATCGGCCAGAGGCAGAGGTCTGGCAGGAGTAAAAGCAAGTGGTTGAATCCGACAAATTCCAATTGAGAACCCACAAAAATATGACTGCATCTTGCTAAGAGCTTGGCCCTCCAATTCACACACTATTACGCCTGTTTTAAAATTTTAAAGGTACACCATGTTTTACAGTAAAAAAAATTAAAACTGCTACTCATAGAAATGAGATCAGCCTGACCTTGGTACCAGGGAAGATTATGGAGCGGTTCGTCTTGAGGGTGCTCACAAGCCATGTGCGGGACAACCAGGGGATCAAGCCCAGCCAGCACGGGTTCATGGAAGGCAGGTCCTGCTTGAGCACCTAGTGGATGAGGAAAAGGTTGTGGATGTGGTCTACCTGGACTTCAGTAAAGCCTTTGACACTGTCTCCCACGGCATTCTCCTAGAGAAGCTGGCAGCTCACGGTTTAGACAGGTACACTCTTTGCTGGGTAAAAAACTGGCTGGACGGCCGAGCCCAGAGAGTTGTGGTCAACAGAGTTAAATCCCGTTGGCGGCCGGTCACGAGCGGTGGTCCCCAGGGCTCAGTTCTGGGGCCAGTTCTGTTTAATATCTTTATCAATGATCTGGACGAGGGGATCGAGTGCTCCCTCAGTAAGTTTGCAGATGACACCAAGCTGGGCGGGAGTGTTGATCTGCTGGAGGGTAGGAAGGCTCTGCAGAGGGACCTGGACAGGCTGGATCGATGGGCCGAGGCCAATTGTATGAGGTTCAACAAGGCCAAGTGCCGGGTCCTGCACTTTGGCCACAACAACCCCATGCAACGCTACAGGCTTGGGGAAGAGTGGCTGGAAAGCTGCCCAGAGGAAAAGGACCTCGGGGTGCTGATTGACAGCCGGCTGAACATGAGCCGGCAGTGTGCCCAGGTGGCCAAGAAGGCCAACGGCATCCTGGACTGTGTCAGAAATAGTGTGGCCAGCAGGAGTAGGGAGGTGATCGTGCTCCTGTACTCGGCACTGGTGAGGCCGCACCTCGAATACTGTGTTCCGTTTTGGGCCCCTCACCACAAGTAGGACACTGAGTTGCTGGAGCGTGTCCAGAAAAGGGCAACGAAGCTGGTGAAGGGTCTAGAGAGCAAGTCCTATGAGGAGTGGCTGAGGGAACTGAGGTTGTTTAGTCTGGAGGAAAGGAGGCTCAGGGGAGACCTTATCGTTCTCTACAACTACCTGCAAGGAGGTTGTAGTGAGGTGGGGGTCAGTCTCTTCTGCCAAGTAACTAGTGATAGGACAAGAGGAAATGGCCTCAAGTTGCACCAAGGGAGGTTTAGATTGAACATTAGGAGAAATTTCTTTACTGAAAGAGTGGTCAGGCCTTGGAACAGGCTGCCCAGGGAAGTGGTTGAGTCACCATCCCTGGAGGTATTTAAAAGACGTGTAGATGAGGGACATGGTGTAGTGGGCATGGTAGTGTTGGGTTGACGGTTGGACTCAATGATCTTAGAGGTCTTTTCCTTAATGATTCTATGATTCTATGAGATAATGATTTCTATTCCTCATTGTACTGTTAGAAATTTTTCTTTTTGCTTTTCTGTCAATAACTTTTCCTTGCTTAATTTATTGATGTGTATAAAATTGCTTTTTCTTATTGTTTCCCTCTGTTCCTCTACAGAGATATCAACTTAAAAATCCTCACTATTGTAGGCATTGAGTTTTGTCTCAAGTTTTCAATTCATCATTATTCAAAAAGGATGCAGGTGTGACTTTCTTTGGTTCTATGTCATTGCAGTCTTCCTTTTGTGCAACAACAGAAACGCTAGGGAAATAAAGACGTCATCATTTTCAATATCTGCACTGGACTTTCTCATCTGTCAGTCTTATATCTCCCAGTCCTCTTCTCCTCTTTCCTTTTTTTTTTTTAACCAATTACATTTTGCTTCATTAGTTATAGTTGTCCAGAATTCTTTACTAACGACATTCTATATTCATCATCTTTACACATTTAAGTATTGGATAGCAAATAACTTTTTAGGTTCAGAGACAAGAATTTGTTCTGAATTTTAAAGAGCTATTAATTTTCTACTTTCAAAGGAAAGCACATTCATTTCTTCAGAAAGGTTATTCCTCTTTCCCAGTAAAGCTAAGGTGTCGCCATTAGCAAAACCACAAAAATTAACGTTGAATAGAAGTCTGATTTGTTTTCACTCAGTCTCACTATTCATATTTTATGATGCATGCTTTTGACTTCTTGACTGTATTTAATTCCTTCTCATTAGTGGCACATGCTTGTCTCTTATCCCTCCTTGCAAAGATCAATTATTGATCCACATTAATGTAACTGATGTATCTCTCCCCCATCTATTAACTATGTGTTTTCAAGCATGTAATTTAACTGAATTCTTTCCTCCTATTACAATTCCTCTGTCATCCATTTCTGACAAACAGTGCACTTGCTTTTATTCCTTATTCTTTGTGCTTCATTTTATCAAAAAAATTACTCTGTGCTCATTTCATATTAGTCATTGCTATTAACTGTAGTAAAAGGAACTTAATCACCATAGTTTTTTCTTGTTTTGTTTTGGAAAAAATGCAAAATATTGCTCAAGAAACATATTAAATTTTTACAAAAGTAACAAACTAGTATGCTGGCACCGGTCAGATCAAAATATAGTAATAAACTTGTAATTTTACACTAAGGTTCTACAATTCTACACTTCATGTGTGATGTCTGGTTAGCAAAGTATCCATCCTATCATCTTCCTGGAAAGCAAGCTGTACCATTTCTAATAGAATCAACTGCTCTACCCAAGGGCCTGTATATTTTATACCAAAATCCACGTACCTTCTAAATCACGCAGGAACTGAAAAAACTTTAACTTCTCCAAGATATCCTAAAGACACAAACAGAAAATAAACTTACTTTCCTCCTGAAAGGAATTACATCCCTCGTTGATGGATGTTTTTACACATGGCCATTTGGCCATGACCAAAGCAAAGACCAAAAGCAGAACATAGTGACAGTAGTTTGTCCTCCTCCTCTGCTTATCATTCACAAAGTTGATTAGATGCCATAAAAGCAGATTTCCAGCACATTATTGCAGTTCAACAAATGTCACCATATTGTTTCATCCTAGATTATCTGAGCAACACCCATGATCCTGTAACTGATGCAAGGCAGTAATCTTTTTCCCGGAACAAACAAGACCAAAACTACTTTGTGAGCAGCAGCAGGCCTTTCACCATCTAGCCCATGACATGGAACTCCCCACTCCGGCAGGAACTGACAGTAGCGAAGGATAAATATACCAGTCACATACTCTTCCTAGTTAAATTCTGCCACCAAAATATGCCTCTCCACCACCATATGGGCTATGAGAAGTTACTTAAGCTAAGTACTGTTGTATTGTTACCTACTAGCCCACTGAACTTTTTGAGTTGCCTTTTGTGCATCTTTGTAGTTGTTCAGACATTTTACACAAAGATAGACATCACTTATAGTTGATATTTTCTTCTCTTGAACTAGCTCGACCTTAAGCATTACATAGAATATAAAACACCTTCATATAATTTCAGTATCTGACAAATCAGATGATAATCCCAAGGAAGTCAGCTAGTCATGAAACAAGAAAATGAAAAAATTAGCATGCCTCTTGGTAATCTGTTCCAATGGTTGCTTGCCCTCACTGCCAACAGTTTGCACCATCTTTCCAGTTTGGACTTTACTGACTTAAACTTCCAGCTATTGGATCTTGTTATGTCTTTGCTTGGCAGACTAAAGAGACCACTATTACCAAGTAATAGTATCATCCCCTACGCAGTCAATTCCATCTTTCCAAGCAGTAATTCAATATAATTTTTATATGTAGATTAACAACTCTGTGAGGAAGACAGGCAGGAATACACTTAGTATACTCAAGTTGTGTCGTTCCTTTTCACAATAATACTGAATTAATAGCTATGTTATTATTTAGATTATTAGTCCATATATTGCAATCTATTCATGTCCCACAGCTAAGCAGCATGTAAAAACACCAGGTGGCAAAAATCTGTATTTTTTCCAATTAAAATACATAAACATGCACAAAAGCTGTAAGAATATTAAAGTACAGAGCACCACTTTCAGTGGTTCACTGATTAGCCAAATTATTCTCAGGTAATTTGTTATCTCTCTAGGAATCCTCATTTTATACTTTCCAGTGAGCAAAGCTCAATTTTTGCATTACTGTTTTCCTGAATTAAGTCTACGTGACTTTTCTATTCAGAAAGTCTGCTTTTAGCGATCAGCATAGGAAGGTAATCAGAGCCCATTTACACAGTAAGGCGAGTTAAAATTCATTAGCACTTGTTGCTCTGTACCAAACTTTGGTGTTTATTCTAAATCATGTTTCAGTTTAACAAAATGAATGAGTAGTACATGCACATACTGCACTAGACATTTAAAATTAAAATGGAGTTACCAGTTGTAATGATCACAGGTTTTGAATGTATTTACTTAGTTTTCTTTCAGAAAGACATAATATTAGAGGTTGCCAAATCCAGTGGTCTTCAGGGCTCAGGAGGATTCCTCTTGCCGCAGATGGGTTGATGCAAGGCTGCAGTGGTTCAAAGTCCCCAGATGGAGCCAGTAGGAAGGCTGCCCTTATGTTCCCAGACAGCCAATCACACACTATAAATATATACATATACACATATATTTATATACACACATGGCCAGCCACACAGATCAGCATAGACAGAATAGTGCCTTTACTGGTATCTGTAAAAGGCAAAGGCTCTCACAAGCAGGTATAGTACACATGGCCTGATCCTTCTCCCTGGCTGATCAGAACCAAGTCCACCACTGGAACAGACAGACACACACATGTGTTGCCTGCCTCTCCATTAGCTGGTTGTGGACACTTGGTCTGGTCAGTAGCTGGCTCCCAGACCCTGGGGCTCCTCCAGGAGCTGAGGTCTGTGCTCACTGCAGTTGCTGGTACTCAGGTCTCTTACCCTACTTGAGGACTAGTCTGACGTGCAGTTTGCTGGCATTCACTCACACACAGAACACAGATTACACCACCCACATGGAGGATGGTATTACTAGCTCTACAGCAAATCAATTTTTCTGTCCAAAAAAATACCCATTTGTGTATTACCCAGTGTAAACAAGCTTGATACATTCTTGAAAAATATAATGGTTTATTATTTGATTTTTGAGAAAAAAAACCAAAAATATTAGGGATTGAGTTGCAACAGATACAATTTCAGATGCCTACAAAAAAGCCTCATCACAGGAACAGGCTTCATCTGCAGTGGAACCGTGGGAGCTGTCAGGAGAAATCTGTCATTCATGCTGGATCCAACAGCCCGAGAGAGGTGAGGCTGCTGTTGCTCCATGTCCCCAGGTCCAGCCAGCAGCAAGGCTGAAGATACATTCCCAGCAGGCACACACACAGCTGGCCACAAAGATCACACACACAGCACTCATACAAACAGACAGCACCAGCACCCTCATCCTGGTCCCCTCTGGCTGGACAGGATGGAGGTCTATGAGTGAGAATATATATATACACACACATGTAGAAGGTGGATCCCTCCAGCAGCTGGGCTCAGACTCACAGTGTGCTGTCCTGGTTCCGGCTGGGACAGAGTTAACTTTCTTCCCAGTAGCTTGGGGGGTGTGCTGTGTTTTGGGTTTGGTGTGAAAGGAGTGTTGATGGCCCATTGATGCTTTGGCTGTTGCTGGGTGATGCTTGCACCGGGAGGGGGGAGCACAGCCGGGGTGGTGGACCCAGCTGGCCAATGGGGTATTTCTATACCATGTGACATCATGCTCAGTATAAAAACCGGGGGTGTTCTCATTGTTATTCTTACTGTTCTACTTCGTTTTATTTCAATTATTAAACTGTTTTTATCTCGATCGAAGGGAGTTTTCCTACTTGTGCCCTCCCGATTCTCTCCCCCATCCCACTGGAGTAGGGGGTGAGCGAGCAGCTGCGTGGAGTTTATTTACTTGGCTGGGGTTAAACCACGACATGTGTCCAGCAGCTGGCCCCTGGAGCCCAGGCTCACCCCTTGCTAGCACCTGGACATAAGAGACCCAGAAGCTGCAGCCCTACTCCAGTTGCTGGGACAGACCACCACACACACACAAACACACACACGGAGCTGGCCAGGACTGTCCAGGTCCCAACAGACACCCTCCACTGTGCTTTCTTACCCTTAGAGACACCTAGGTGCTCTCACACCCAGAGTCAGCCCTAGAGACCCACTCACTATCTTGCTCTCAGGTCACTTCTCCTACTCGCCAGCTCGTCTGGCTTGATCTTCATGAGTGCTCACACTCGCAGACCCACACGTACTCCAGTTGCTAGCACCACGGACACGTGGGCCCTCCACCCCGTGGGGTCTGAACCCAGATGCTGCATGCAGACCCCCCTGCACACACAGAAGAGCATGCCCCCACCCAGAAAAGAGTTCGAAAGGAATTTAACAAGAAGGACAGGCTGCGCTGAACATGTGTGGGGCAAAGCCAGACAACAGTACTGACCAAACTATTTACACGCAATGGCCCCTTTTAATCCCTTTTCCCTCCCTGCTTTCCCACTCCTGTTCCTCTCAAAATCACCTAAACCCCTCCCTTTTCCTGTCATTGATTCTTGCCCTAAAAACCCTATAAATCCTGTGTGATCACAAACTGCTTTTCCCCTGTATCCCACAATGTGTCCCACCCCTAGGCAGCAACTCCTCTTAGTGTGAAATGTGATTTGTAGAGTTGCTCCCAATGATTCATCGTGATGGATTTCATGCCTGGTCACTGGAGTTGATGGCTCAGCTGGGACAGCCCTTGGAGGGGCAGGGACAAGGTGATGATTCCTCAGGAGTCCTTGATTCGGGTTCCCACCTGTCCTTGTGCATTCCTGTGCTCCTCTGGGCTTGTGCAGACGGGCCCTGGATGGGCTGATGGCCCTTGTAATGGCCTGGGAGTAGCCCGGCAAGGTATTATTTGGGTTGCCCCTCCTGCCACTGTCTTTCTGAGCAACTTTGTGGGTGTGCAGATGTGCTTTATCATATAACCTAACAATAGCATCACACAAATAAAATGAGTCAACATAAAAGGTATGGAGCAGCTTCAAATAATCAGGCAATGAGGCAGGTGAGAAGAGAAATGAGAACATGGGTAGAACAGCAGGAAGGAGTTTAAAAAAAATCAGAACTGCATACAAAATCATTATTACAAAGATCAGTTAGAAGAACAGAAAGTCCTGGAAGTTATCCCAAGGAGTATTTAGAAAGATGAGGAATGTTGCGATACTAACCATGCATACACAAGATGAGCCTGCATTTCCAGCTGAGATCTTGAAGATATCAACAGAAATAGATTAACACTGAAAGTTTTGTTTCCCTTGCTGTTCCCGTACTCCCCGACGCCTGCTGCTCAGAGCCATCTTTGCAGCGACCAGCACAGACCCAACAGGAAACAAACCCAACACACTCGCGCTTGGACTATCCATCATCGAGATGATTTCTTACAGTGGAACTACTGAATTTCAAAACTGCTGTACGTTGCCATCTGCAACAGTGAGACTCTTCCTAAATAATAGTGTCCGAATGTTTGACTATTGCTGTGATGATAACATTACAGGGAGGCCTCCTTTCCCCAGTGCTATATGTATGAGGTACTTATTTAGTATTTAGAAAAAAGTCTTCATCAACTGGCTACTTAAGCTTATAAACCTTTGATTTTTCCAACGACCCATCACAAATTGCACTGAGACAATAAGCTCACTGATTCAACTGATACTCAAGTACAATAACATGAATCTAATCACAGACTAAGATCCCACTGTAGAAGCAGACACTGTAAAGGCTGATCAAGCAAATAATTTGCCTAACACCTGACTGTGCTGAAACTAACTTGAACATGACGTTTACAGGAAAATGAAGAAAAAGATGTTTTCCAGAATTTTCACATCACAAAGCTTGTTTCACATGATGACCAGAGATGTCAGATAAACATTATGAAAAAACCTCATCTTCTATTCTAAAAGGAAGGATACTTTCTGATGGGTTAATTAATTGGTGGCAACAAGGAACCTTTCACATAATCACGGAAGCATTGTTAATAGTAATAAATTGCACCTCCCCTGAAGAAACATAAAATCAATGACTTTACAAGAAATTGTTAGAACAATAGTGATGCTTTAAGAAAAACTCTCTTTTGAAATGTATGAAGGTTGTAATGTTAGGGCCATTAAATTTTCATACATTTCATGATTTAGAGATATTTGATGGTACTGAGTTAGACTTATTTTATTAATAACTAGTGTCTGTATTCTGTCCCCTGAATAGGGATAGAAATTCTTACATACACTTCCTGGGGAAAACATCTGGATTGATTAGGAAAACTGGTCAAGTGGCTAGTAAAATCTCAAAGTTCTATTATTGTTCCACCATACCTAGAATGAGAATTATTCCTCAGGGAATAGTAGGCAATATTGTCCACAAAGCTTGCTTTCTTTCATAGGTGATGACAAACTAGGTCCTCCTAGATCGAGATTTTCCTGTCCTCAGCATGGGGCGAAGCCAGGGTTTGGGGTGCAGATTGCGGAAGATTAGTCATGGCCATTCTGCTTTACCTCCAAGCCTATCTTATTATACTTATTATATACTTATTATCTTAATATATAAGATACTATTACACAGTATCTTATATACTGTGTAATATATTCCCAAGACAACATATATATTATATTTGAATGTGAGTTGTGTAATATGAAGTCGTCTATTTTTACTAGAAATAACATTTGGTGGGGAGAAGGGAGAGGAAACAATTTAGAACAAATTGTAAACTTTCATCTTGAGGGAAAAAGTCCCCAACAAAATGTAACCATAATCTCCTGGAAAAAAATAGTCATACTGTTCCTCCTTTACTTCAAATTTACTGAATTTTCGTATGAATTTCACAGATGTAGAAAAAGATTCTAAGAATAACCACTGTCACGACAAATTTAATCCTGTTTATTGATCTTTTGTTATAATTGTGAAATGGCTCTTCTCTCTCATCAATATGAATCTAACTTACCCACAGTCACCTGGAAAAGATACATCAAAACCAAGCCTCGCTTCAGTATAAATTGACACAGACTTATATGAGGTAACTATTTTTGTTACCCAGGTCACTAAGGATTTCTCTGATTGCTTTGGATGAGACACAAATTTTAACTTTCCCCCCCCCCCCATTTTTGAAAAATTAAGAAATTCCTTTGAAAAGGTAACCAGGTCACCACCTAGAGTTAACCCTTATCCTTGTCCTTCCATCCACTGGGGAGGACAACTGTCATTAATTCTGTTCTCCTGGCTATTTCTCCCCATTGGCTTGGAATTCATTCTTAATATTAATTATGAATAACTAAAATCTACTACTGAAGATTAAACAAACCCATCTTTTTAAAGACTATGCCAGACGTCATAACAATTGTCAATAGTTACACAAACATGATTAGTACTAATTTAGCCTTAAGTGCTAAAGCATCATTTAGCACATAAACTGAAGCAGTTTTTACACATAAATTAACCAGTAGGAGGTTTACCTTTTGGTGTTGCATAACTAGAAAGAGGAAATTCCTGCTGTGGCATCCTCCAGAAAACTATTCTTTTGGTGGGGGAATTATTGGTAGAGCAGACAAAGAATTTGCCTTTTATATTTAATCATTATATGAATTATAATAAACACACATGAATAAGAAACACAGAAATGGAGACAGCATGCTATCTAAAACCAAAGGTATATGCCTAGAAAACAACTTACCAAGTTTAAATTTATAATTATAGTGCTTTAGACACTGTCCTGGAAAGAAAAAAAACATAGGAGGATATCATAATGATGTCTACCTTAGTGTGACCAGGTTAGGATACATTAAAAGGCTATTCTCTGTCATTATTATGATTAATAAAAATACATTTCCCACACTGACCATTAGGTTAGATTGGAGTTAGTTAAGATTCAATTAATTACTGTTACTTTTTGGAAGCTTATATGGCTGGGCAGAGTTTAATCCGTCCCAGAAAATTTCAAACTTAAGAAGAAATTAATAGGCAAATTTAATCCTTTACTAGAGGCAAAAATACATTTCCACAGAGGAAAACTTTGTGATGCCCTTTTTCAGAACATCCTTGGCTTGATAAAACAAGTTGACTAACAAATGGTGTGGGATATCATCTTGGGTAAAGTTTTCCCAAAATATTCTTCAAAGAAGTCTTTTTCTCATTTATGCAATATATGTAGCTACACTGTGAGCCATCTTATCAAAACAAGCATTAACCTGTCTCACTTCCACATTGAGCTATCTCAGAACTATCTTATTAAAATTCCTGTAATCTGAAAAGTTCAACCTGATCAATGTCTTATAAAATAGATTAAATATATCTGATCACGCAACCCACACACAGTCCAGTTCACAACTTTAACATATTACATATCTTTATTATCATACTAAATCAATTAGCAAAGACTTGGTTTTCTGAGGTATATCATACTACTCCCACAACTATCCCACTGCCATTTTGATTTCATTGACAAATTATTATTATAATATTCTTCTAAGATTTTATTGTTCTCAGAGATTGCATTCCTTTTACTTGCTCAACTCCAACTGCTTAACATGAATTGCTAAACTTCAAAATCCTCAGCTAGCCATAAAAGCTCAAGGGGTAGCGTCTGCCAGATCTGGGTTTTTTTGTGCTGACTGAAATGCACTGCTTACAAATGCACCTTGGTTTGATCACTTGTCTTAACTGGAGGACTTGGCCAGAAGCATAAGACAAAACTGCTCTAACATCTTAGAAATGTTGTCAGTGCTTACTACATGTTCCAGCACAAAGTAGTAACCTTGTCAAACTGAGCCATGAAAGCTTTAATACAAACAGAAAAAAATAAAGTCAGTCATGGTCAGGCCACCAGTTTTCGCTGTATTGCGTCACTACCAATTTTTCACGTTTCTTAAAATGAAAAGTTTTCATTCTGCCAGTTAGAAAGCAAACTGTAGTGAAAAAAATCAAAATGGATTAATTTTTTTTTTTATGAAACAACGGGATTTAGGCCTTGGAGGTGGTAAGCCCATCTTACCTACACACTGAAATTTCACTGCCCTGTAGCTCTGGATGTTTAGAACAAAGCAAGATCCTAACTCTCTAAGTGGTCCTGGGTATGCAGAAATTTCCAACCTCATACATACCATTCAAATCCCACTGCAGCACAGCTGTCTATCTACATTGATCTAGCTGGAGATCTGAGTCCTAGAGCTGATAACCAGGCTAAACAAAGAATTCATTCTCTCACTACTGAGAAGCTTCTTTGTTAATACAGAGTACAACAGTTGTCATCCCAGAGAGACGTGCATTTATTTTGTGGAGAAGCAAATACATTCAATGCCCCAGTTCTGGTCTTTCAATGGTTGCACTGGCATTGTGAACAAAGCACACTGGTTCTATATACCCTAGTCATCCAGCTCCAATGATCTCCTATAGCAAATCAGGCTTCCTTTCACAACCATGTTTCTTTCAAAGCAAACCATAGGCCATAAAAGAACGGTGTTAGACCAAGTTTTTATTGGGCAATACAGCCAGGGCATGCACCACAAGACCAGGACTGTAAGCTGCACAGTGAAATGCTCCTGCCTGAAGTATAAAATAGCCATCAAACTGTGAACAGCTGCTTGAAATTCCCCTCTTCCCATATTCAGAATGTTTAATATTACCATTACACCTTGTCAACAATGATGAGCAATAAACTACTAGTGTCCCAAAAGAGTCCGGTGGCAAGTGAAGCATCAGAAGACCCATCGATCATTAGCTTGTCCTGTCCCATTCCTCTCCATGGGGGCAGCATGACTTTCAGGCTCTTCTCTCAGCCTACCAACCTTCCATGAGCCATTCCTCCTCCCCTCCTTTCCCTGTGGCCAGGACAGGTCCTTCTCTGCCATTCATCCCTGTACTGACAGATTCCTGTTTTTCTGCACTCTTGATGGTCCCAGAGCATTTGCTCCGATTCTCCACTGGAAATTGCTCCCTCTTCCTACTGACTGCATGGGCAGCATGACTATCCTTTTCAGCATCATCATTCAAATAACTGCAGGTGCAGTTATTTATTGTCTCTGTATCTGCTCATCTTAAACTTAATTCTACTGCAAAGACATGATTCCAAGTTAGACTGAAGTTTTTACTGTAGTAAAAAAGAAAAAAAAAAAGATTTTTTGCTTCCCATCCTCCCTTCTTCTAAACACTTAAGAAAATCCAGCTGTCAAAGAACCAAGTCACTTGAAGACAGACATGCAACAATCACCAAGTTCTCTGCAGGCTTTTTCCCTTACACTACAAAATTGTTATTAAAAAAATACAGCTCATCCCTTCCCATTTTTTTTCTTTTTTTTTTTTTTTAATTCTCTCCTGTATTGTTTCTCTCCTCACTTTCGTTTCCTACTTTTTCACTGAATACCATGAAGCACTTTTGTCTGAGTGCACACTGAAGACCAGCAAGAGTGTGGGAGTGTAGGTTTCTAGTCTGGATAATTCATATAATACCCAGCCTCACAAATCTGAAGAATTGCCATGGGTGCTGAGAGCTTTTGGTGGATTTCTCCAATGAGAATACGAAAATCTAAATTGATTTTACACCATGGCTTTAAATGGAATTCATCATGAAATACAGATTATTAGATTTCTTCACAGTAAAGAGTGTCAATTGAAATATTTTGTATGAAAAGGGAATGATGTGCAAAGAATAATATGATTTAACATAAGTATTCATAAAACAAAGATACCATCTTTAATATCTTTATGTCTATGTTTTGTGTTGGCTGAAATTAGAATTCAAGATCTGAATATCCTTAATGTGAGAATTATTCAGTTTTAGATTTTCACATACCAGCTTCATAGGAACTACTCCTCTCTCCCTGCCAGCAAAGGCCCAAGGCGGAAAAGAGGAGGGGACCAAAAATAAATAAATAAAACAAAAAACAGAGTAAGCCAGGATCTGGACAAAAATCTATTGAAATCTATTTTAAAATAGTTAGGCTATAGCCTAATGCTTTACACAAGATTAGAATCAAGCATAACATCATCCTGGTCAAAGTTTTCATCCACATGACCTGGAAATTAGGGCAGTCTTAGCCATAATTTGAGGGGGGTGGGGGAAAGGTGAGGTGAAGGAGGGAAGTGGACTTGAGCAGAAAGCAAGTGTATTGTTTTGGCCTCTACACCAACAATAAACTTATTACAATAAAGCACTAAAACACACCTACCAGTGGTCAGTGTTGGTGTACTGCCTTCCATACGCCAACATCGGTAAGTTATTTGTTGCTAAACCCTGGCTAACCATCAAGAACAGCTCTCTAAATTACTGTGCCAATTACGCACAGCAGTGGGTTTGCTATTGCTGGTCCATATGCACAAAACATAACAAAAGCCAGCTGTAGCTGACTTTAAAAAAAGTGTCCAATGATGCTAAGCTCAAGCATGGTCAAGAACAAGACCTTCTCTCCTTGCCAGCTTTACTTTCATCAGATCCAAGTTCTTTCTTATTATTAGCTAAACTGTATCTTTCCAGACTTTGTTTCATATGGGTGGAAAACACAAGTCTTTGTATCAGCTGGAATTCATGGCTTTTCCCCAGATGTCCAACAGCAACCCTAGTTTCACCATGGGCCAGTAAACTCTCACACTCTTCTTGTACTTGTGTAAGAGATCAAATATTAAAAACAAACTCTTTTAAGTACTGTTAACAAACAACAAAATATTTGCTGTAAACTTCTTTTAACTACTCAGGCCCATTTTGGAAAAGTTCGTTTTGTAACAGGTTTGGCTTTCCTGAAACTCTCTGTATAAACTCAAGTGTTTTTTAATCAAATTGACATGGGATATGAAAACTCTTTCAGGACATTTATAAATTCATCATTATATAATTAACAAAACCATCTCTGTTTATTTTAAACCAAAACCTGTAATGTGAGCTAACATCTAACACCACAGTGCTATAGCAAAGGGAAAGAGTGGAAGAGTCTTCTCAACCACATGAATGCAAAAGTAAAATTCAATAAAAATAATCAACTTTCCTCCTTTTCCTAACTGGTGGCCAGAAAACCCATCCCATCTCAGCAGAGACCTTGGCATGCATCCTGTATAAAATCATAGCATTCAATTTCCCATGCCTAGCTCAAAAAGCTCTTCTTCCTGTTGCGATATTCAGCAGGTCATTGTTTTGAGCTGATTTACATTTTAAGTTCTAGAGTGAGACTGGGGAACTTTTTGTATTAGTATTTTCACAGATGAAAACTGAAAAAGACAACTCTCCATCCATTTGTGAATTATCTGTGAACACACTTGACCTTTACAAATTGGTTTGATATTCAGATCTATATGATGAAAGGTCCAAGTAGCTAGATCTGTTTAAACAGAAAATGATACAGAAGAAATTGTACGTAACAAGACATATACACATGTGCTGGTTTTGGCTGGGGTAGAGTTAATTTTCTTCACAGTAGCTAGTATGGGGCGATGTTTTGGATTTGTGCTGAACACAGTGTTGATAACACAGGGATGTTTTAGCTGTTGCTGAGCAGTGCTTACACAGTCAAGACTTTTTCTGCTTCTCACACCACCCCACCAGCAAGTAGGCTGGGGGTGCAGAAGATGTTGGGAGGAGACACAGCTGGGACAGCTGACCCCAACTGACCAAAGGGATATTCCATACCATATGATGTCATGCTCAGCAATAAAAAGCTGGGGGAAGAAGGAGGAAGTGCGGGACATTTGGAGTAATGGTGTTTGTTTTCCCAAATAACCATTACACATGATGGAGCCCTGCTTTCCTGGAGATGGCTTAACACCTGCCTGCTGATGGGAAGTAGTGAATGAATTCCTCATTTTGCTTTGCTTGCACACATGGCTTTTGCTTTCCCTATTAAACTGTCTTTATCTCAACCCACGAGTTTTCTCACTTTTACCCTTCTGATTCTCTCCCTCATCCCACCAGGGGGGAGTAAGCAAGCGGTTGCGTGGTGCTTAGTTACTGGCTGGGGTTAAACCATGACAACACACCACTAGAAGCAAAGGTGGTGTTGAGGGGAGCCCTTTCATTTCACTAGCAGAGAAAACAAGAATTGTTCCTGCAAGTGACTTTCTAATGGGGGTGGCAGACAGCACTAGTGGCAAGCAGGAGAGGGCTTTACTGAGTTTGAGGCATTCCTCTGAGCAAGCCAAGAAACTGCTCATGAGAAAAGACTCACCACATCCTGAAGCTGTAATTCTCAGCTACAGCCTAAAGAGTGCTAGAAAACATGAGAGCTTATGCAGCACTTCAGCTAATTTTCTATTATATCGTGCCGAATTGAAATGAAAGTCTTTTACAATTAGGCTCCTATATCACTTAACTTCTGAAAGTTAAACTAGAAACATGCATATGGTCTCATCACAGAATACCCTGGTGACTAAGAGACAATTATTCAGGGACAGAGTAGTCTGCTTCTATATGCACCCTAAGAGGAGTGAAGTCCTTATACATGGCATATGCATGAGTACATGCACATGAATGTAAGAGTTTATATGTGTGATATACTGCCACAATTTAGGATAATATCACAAGCTACTGAGGTTCATCATGAAGTTATACAAGAGGAATAACAGAAATACTTTTACGGTAAAGCTGATGCAGAAGGAAAAGTAAGCAAAAGGAAAGAGAATATCCAAAATAATGCACTGCTTGTCAAAAAGAGAGGCACAGTAGGACAAGTACTCAGAAAACCTTGATGTAGTTCTCCTTTTTAGTAATTCTTTGTACCCCACATCTTCATGTCGCTTTTTATATTACTACCTTTGCATAACATATTTTTCCATCTTCTTCCTTCCCCACCACCATATGGTGATACCATGACTACCTGCTCTGAGTACACAAAATGTCCCCCACCTTTTCTTCCTGACACTACTTGTCTTCCCTTTAAGGCATGTGCTAAGGAGAAGAGATCTCACATTTGATAATACTCATAGGAACAAAGACCAATGATGATGTCTTTGCACAGTATTTCACTGAGTCCCTATATCCTTTTGTTTCTGTAGAACTGGATCATTCCCTTGTCTTTTGCCTTTTTCATATGCTGTTGATTAAACATTTTCTCCATTCAATAAGACCACATATGCATGACTCCAAAAGGGTCTTGAAAACACCCTGCCTGACCTAAGCTTTCTGATGGTTCTCCCTACAGAAAACTCTCTGTCAGCTTGTTGAAAAGATGTGTAAACATATACATATATATGTATATATATACATGTATATATAGGTAGCATCTTTAGAACAACTTCTCTTTTTAGATTCTTAAACCTAAGAAAAAAACCCAGCTCTATAAAACAGCACAGCATCAGTTCATCTTACCTTGTTGTGCTGCAGGAGTTCACACAAAGCAGTATAATTGCACAACAAGAAGCTGACACATCGTACTATCAGATCTGAGCGCTGAAGTGTTCTTTCTTGTATCATTAAAGAGGTTTATTGCTGAAAAGTTTTTTTTTGGGGGGGGGAAAGGTGGCACTGAATCCAGATATGGACTGAGTTTGCTTTTGTTTGTGTTCACAAGGCTAACCAATTATATCCTTTGTTTCTCCCTCCCCCCACGGGCAATTGTTTTTTTATGTTAGTCTCACAGGCTGAAAAACAATGATGTTCTATACTCAATCTTTCTGCAAAATACAAATGCACCCAGCAGACTGTATTTTTGAAAAATAATCTCTTCCCTGGGAAGTGGAAAAAATCCAGGTATCTTCCAAAGATATTTAAATAGGGGAAGTGACAGGCAGAGTGTGGTATAAGGAGCATTGGAACATACATCCTAATGAATGAAAAGTCATTAATATGCCACACTGAATCATGGCATATGAGGTAGTAGTCCTTGCAGTACAGAATTTTGCTAAGGAAAACATTTGGAAAGTGAGAAGACAGTGGAAAATCAGGATGAAACAATGAAGATGCCAGTCCAGCACTTCAAGTTTGATATAACCTTACTTGCATGAAAAATTTTATTAAAGATACATATCTTTTTGTTCACAATCTGATCTGATAGACTGACAGATAAATAGGCCTAGGTGATTTGAATACCATAATTACATATTTCTAAACCAAAGAATAAATAAATACAGACTGAGTAGCATTGCTCTACCATTCTTTTGTATGAACGTTCAAGAAGCCTATACTATTTTCATTTACAAGGCATGATAGAAAGGGACTCCTCATACAAAACACTCAAGGAAGATGGTAGTAATTGCACTTTGACTCTACTTTAAATACTTATTGGGATAAGAAGAGAAAACCTATTAGAAGTTTATTACTATCAGAGATTGTTGATTTCCCCTGATTATTGTATTTAATAATGCAACAACTACCCGGCATGATACGCATGATACTATGCTATTTTATGTAGCATAGTTCCAATAATTAATCTCTACAAACAGTATGTGTCCTTCTAATGGAATGGCATTCATAAATTTTGTTGAGATTGCTAGATGACCAGCACCTACAAGTAATAAATTGATCAACATTCCTTTTAGGTAACTACTGAGCTTATTATTGCACTAAGAGTTAATTTTTCCTGGAACTGAAACCTTTACTGGGGCAAGACACAGCTCTGGTAGGAGGCAAGTGGAACAAAAGACCAAGCTCAGGTATGTGGGAACCATCTCAGGATGCTCCAGGAGCTTTGACAGACAGGTTCCAATTGATTTAACCAATCTTTAAACATTTAAGCAGTCATTTAACATATTACAGCTCCCACTTACCTAGATAGCGGTTACTCCATCCGAGGTGGTTACTGCTTCCCCTGCAACAGCAAATAAGTCCCCTCAATTCTCATCCAAACATCAAAGTTTACTGGCCAGGTGAAATGTGTTTCTACTCATAGTTTTTGGGGTAGCTCTTGTGTAGATACTTTCCCCAGTCTGTCTCCTTTCTTACAGGTCAGTAAATCCTACACAAGAGCGAGCCAGGTTCCTTAAACCTTGATAGGACGTCACTGTAACTAGGCCAACAGTCACGTGGCAGTCTTGAATATCACTTGCCAGCACGCAGTTATGACTTATGCTTGCCCTTTTCCTCAACTGTACCTTCTGCCTTGGTAGCTAGAGGGATATCATTACTGCTTTGCACTATCCAGTGGTTTTACACTGCTAAATGTATTTCTTAAGTAGAGACTAAACCAGCTTGAGTATCTCCTACTCCCAATTTGCCTTAATTCAGCAACAAAATGGACTGTATAGAGGTTTAATTATGTATTTTTACTTTAAACCACTCCACAACCATAAAACTAGGATGCCACAATAGCGACATATTTTTTTTGGTTATGAGCACGACACCAAGACAGAGATAAAATTTGAATATTCAAGCCATTACAGATTTGTCATAAGCCAACTTCGCATTGCTAAAATGCACCTCTTATTTATATTTTACAAAAAAGACAAAATCCAAAATAATGAACAATGTCAATCTTTAAAAAATAACGTAGAAATACATTCCTACAGCTTAGAGCAATGTGTTTTGATGTGCTTACAATTTGTCCAGTAGTATTTAGTGCTTTTTCTTTTTAAGTGCATCTAAAACAGAAAAGATTGTATAATAGACTGTACTGCATACTGTCATTTTATTTTCCATAAGGACAAATTATAATAGCTTAGCTACAGTAAAAGACATAGTAGTTAGGGTTTTTTTAAAATTAATTTCTTGTACTTGATATTGCATACTTATAGCTTCTCAGTTTGTTTAGATTAAATAATTTTAATGCTGAACTCAGCACACACAGAATGTTATTAACCATGGGAATAAATATTTGGAAGCTGAGGTTTTAAAAATTGCATCGATGCTATTATTCTACTTAATAATAGCTTTTTCATTGTAATTTAAAAGGCAGTTTATCTTGCAGTTAAAGTAATAAAATGTAAGTTTATAAAATAAAAAACCCTTTTACAAACCACTGATTTAATTATATTTAGAGATCATTGTGAACTAGCTTTATGATTCTATTTTTGCATTGTACTTTTATTTTTATTTTGTTTATCTGCGTGCCTCTATATATATGTATAGGTATGCAGATTATATATATATATATGCAGAGAGATATGTGTGTGTATATTTTAATAACTTATTCAGGTTGCATTGCCATGCTGTATAGGTTAAAGTTTTCAGTATGCTGTATTTCAACTGTTAGAAATAGTTTGTAAGCATTCTAAATTCCCAGATCTCTACAGAAACAAGTTAGGTAGAAGTGATACAGTTCTACTGTCATGGGGGAACACAAGATTATTAAAAAAGCACTTATAAACTGAACTGATTTGCCAATTGATTTTCCAAACTTTCTTTTCTAAGCCAAAACTTTACTTGACTTTGCAAGAAGGGCATCTGGATACACATGAGTTTTCTAGCATTTTTCACTTTCAGCATATGGGCCAAACACAGTGGGTGCCTCATGGCTGAAGACCGAAGGGGGAGCTTATATACAACCTCCTCAGGGCTGGTTCTTCAGCCATAAGGGGTGCAAAAAGAAAGGTAGGGAAAAAAGGTGAAAGTCTCTTACCTTCCCATTCACACATTTGAAAACACAACAGATAAAAAATAATCTCCGTGCTAGGAAAGAAACAGCCCAGTTTAGTCTGAAGGCAATGTTTGCCTCACAGCACAAGGGAACACTGGCAACATTCGTTTGCTCTTGCTGCTTTTGATCACGGCTTTCCATCTACCAAGGGTTGTTAGCCGCTTTTCTTCTTCAATGCACTATTTTAAATCACTGCAACTATCCTGCCCAGTTTCAATAGATCATGCCTAAAGGAAAAATTATCCTATAGATTCCTTTATACCAGTAGAAATAAGATTAATTTTATAGTAAATTTTTTAAATAATCTAAAACTTAAATGATCACACATGCTAGCTGATTTATCTGGGTTTCTTGGGGCTGATTCTCTCCTATGAGGTTTAAAACATTCAAGGCTTGCTTCCTCCTTGGTGGGAAGGAAGTTTTGTATCCCACACTGTTTTATGAGAAGTTTTGTTGAATTTATATCACAAAAATAACATATTTCAGGATGAGATAAACTAACTGTGCTGACATCCAAATATGGTCCTCATCAACACTGTGCTGAAGTGAATTCAAAGGTTGATGTCTTCAACCTACAGCACTGATGGCCTACAAAATCAACATATGTTTTCTTCAGCTACAGAAAGAGCCTGACACTCCCACATCCACCAGTTGTCCTCATCCCCATTGGAAAACCCCTGCTCCTGCAGCAGTGCCCACAGAACTGCTTCCAGTTCAAAACAAAACAAAAAAGAAAAAAATGCATTTGACTACCTCAGCTTATCCTGCAGCCTTACAGACAGGTGGGTGTCTGCAAGTATATGTCAACACTACTGAGGGAGAACACATTTTAGGACAGTTAGGTCATTGAACAAATTTCCTAGTTTATGCAGGAACCTACACCCTTACGTTACAGTCAGTCCACTCATATTTTAAGATAGTTGTCAGGAGGGAACAGAAGGTGGGTGTAGTTTAGTTATATTTTAAGCTCTGGAAAACAAGAGAGCCATTAAAAATGGTTTCTAATTCTTCTCAGCTGTTTCCAGTTTTGCAAGGTGCATCCCTCTCAAAAAGGCTAAATTGATCAGCAAGTGAAAGAATATGTGTTATCTTAAGAAACAGAGTTGATTTCAGAAATGTCAAAACTCAAACTTCTGTTGAACATCACACCGGTTTCGTATATCCAGCAGAATTTGATTTCAATTTATTTCTGCCTTACCTTATTTGGCTGTCAAGAGTATATTTAATAATTTTAAATCAAATGAGAATTTATATTTGGTAAAATTAAGCAACATCAGTAAGTGTTTAAATGACAAAGCACTGGATGTTGCTGGTAAAAAAAAAATCAAGAAGATGAAATTTTAGTTGGAAAGATGATGTTAATATGTCTATACAATTTATTTGCCTTTGAGAAACTGCAGCAAACTGACACTAACTAACCAAATATTTACAACATACCAATCTAAGCTGTTCACAGATTTAACAAACAGGAGTCTGGCTGAAATCCACTGCAAAAAGAGGTGAGAGGATAGTATTTGAATGACTGGTGTTGACCCTGGATTACCTTTAACTCACATCTTATTGTCAGTACAGCAGTTTATCCTGCAGACTAAGGAATACTGGAACATCCAAAATTTGACAGCAAGCAACTTCTTTGTACTGAGCAAAAGGGAAATAAAGTCTCCAAGATGGTTAAGAGCACTCTCAGACAGATAACCTAAAGTGCAGTCAATCATTTTCCGGTCCTGTATTTCAACTCCAGAAACCCTTAAAAGCTTTTCACATCTACCTAACTGATATCCCAGCACTCTTCCCTGCTATATTTTATGAACAAAGATCTTTCTTATACAGATGAGCACCACAATTTGGCATGCAGGCTGAGCCATTTTTGAAGGCTGAACTACTCAGTTTAATATCACTTCTCCCATTAATGTTCTTGGAATGGGTCTGAGTGACTGAGTTTTGTATCCTTTTTCTACACCTTATTTTTATCTAAGGGAAAAGCTACACATGTTGTTGCAAAAGGAACCTGGGATAAAAAAAAAAAAAGATCTGCATATAGAGAAGTGTTCATGCTGCAATAAAACTGTATTGTTTACATACATGCACGTACCTCCCTCACAGCCTTTCATTCTCAGCTGGCTGCTCCCTTCTAAGCATCTTCTCTTCAAGAGAGCAAATAGCCGTGAGCCTGCCCCCCATCCATCTCTATGTGGTACACTATGTTTACACGAAGCATAGGACTATCAGTATATGCAATACCTCTAAGTACCTATGAAACTATGCAACATCATGTTTTCTGCCCAGTTGATTAATATACTCATTAGAGCACCTGTATATTCAACCATAACATCAGCTCAAGAACAGATGGAGTTCCTGTGCCAGCATCTCATGTGTCCTTTTAAACACATTTTCTAGACAATCATTTTGTTCTCTAAAAACAAGCTTAGGTTTCTTCACATATGCATGTAATGATGTTGTGTAGTGCCCTGGAACCCATAAAAGCTGAAAAATAAATGTCAAAATTTCACAAATTGATCTTTTGTAGATCACTGCCTTACAGCAAAGGCCTTGGTTTCTTGTAACGTTCACCAGAACAGTTTTGTCTTCCTTGCCTTTGGCTTTTTAAACCAAGACTTTGCTGAACAGCCCCTCTGTTCTGTGGCCCGTACTGCACCTCCAGAACCAACCACCGGTGATTTACAGCATGGCAGGGCTGCTTTATTACTTCCCTGTTCACTTCTTCCTACAACGTTTCAGTTATTGTATCATGCATCTTTTTAAATACCTTTTTTTTTTTTTATTAGATATGCTTATGCTTTTGCCAATACTTGCACTTGGCAAATCTCAGTTTTGTATGCGTATATTCCATTTGGCTGCCACCAAAAAACCCAGAATTTTAGACAGGTAAAACCAGACGGTGACGACCATGGTTTTTGAATCTCAAGAGTATATCACACTGGAAGCTTAATGAGACCTCCATAGTTTTGACTGAGCAGAAATTATGTACAGAGAGCTCTAAACTGGAAAGAGTACTAGTTTTAAACTACTAGTTGAATATTTGACATCCACAATGGATATACTATGAAAGACACTACTTCTCTGTATTTAGTCAAAGAAACCTGAAGCAGGATTGCTAAGGTTTGCTTTAGACAGCTGATTTATTTTTTTATTCTTAATTCAACAAAATTTTTGGCCCTTTGGTCAAAACAGGTTGATAACTCAATTATTTTACATTGCTATTGAAGAAAACAGTTTCAGAATAGTTCAGCATTCTGCTACCTGCTAAGCCAATAAAATGTATAGTAATGTAGGACGGATGTATACAGCATAACAATAACAGGAGCTGGAATGCTTGAAAACATTTGGGCAGTTTCTGGAATCTGAATGGACTATCCCTTAAGAAAGCGTCTATATGCATACTTTTCAAGAATAGGTCTCAGAAGTAAAAAAAAAAATCACTGTATTTTATTTAAACACTAACCACAATTTCAAAACCTATTTGTTTTTCTAGTTATTAGTGCTTTTTGTGGATGAAATGCAAGGCTACACAAGACTTCTAATTCCCTAATCCGACTGTTAGTCTTCAATAAAGAAGTTATTAATAATGCCATGCAGCACAGACTTGATGCATTTCGGTACTTTAAAAAAAAACACAAACAAAAAAACCCCAAAAGCATTGTTTCTGAAACACTGAAGAATCAAGACTTACGCAGTGAGATGTCCTGAAGTTCAGACTTTTTGCTAGAGAAATGTGTATGTGTTACACACATGTGCACTCCTCCAAATCCAGCTTCTGGGATCTCAACCTTTATTGTCCACATACAGACATACTTTTGATAATCCTTTCCACAAATACATGACATACAAATTTAAAATAAATGGAAAAAACTGTACCACACATACAAGCTTTGAAAAGACCCATAGCTAGTCATATATAGCAAAACCATTCTACAAATTCCATTCTAGCCTAAGTAGTTTACTTCATTTCCAGTTGCATATTTAGACGGAAAACACCTCTTCATGCAGTTTTACATCCTTTTCTTTATACATTTAATTTTTAGAAACAGTGACTTTGTTTTGCCAAGGATTGCACAAAGCAGCTGGGTGGGTAGCCTAGGAGAAAGAAAAAAAACAGAAGATGAACTATGTTTCTGAGTCTGTCCTGGAAGATGACTTGCTCCAATTATTTCCTGGACAATAAGTATTGTTTTATGAAAAGAGCAAAGAGCAAACAGGAATCATTTTAACTGTATACACCTGCTACTCTGGATTTACATTTCAATAGGCTGTGTTAGTACTCAAAGTTTTATGGAACTCTCTGGAAGCACTGTACTATTACTGCTAATCACTTTTTTCTTCTGCAATTTTTTAGGAGTTACAGGATATGTGGATGTTGCATGATTAAGAATAATTGCCCAGCTTTCCCTATGTTGTACAGCATTCTTAAAAGATGATTCAGATGTAATATCAATAGAAATTAATTTAAGATCATAACATGCTGATGACTTGTATTGAAATGAGCAAATATATTTGGATTTTTTTAATTTAGCACGAGATTAATAGAGTAGAAATTAGTTAATAATGAGTACATTATACTTTCTATATGCATTGTCTCCAATCTCCATATTCAAGTTATCATAAATGCTTTTTAACTATAACCATATCCCGTCACTGTAAAATGTTAAGGGTACAGAAACAATTTTAAAAATGTTTAATATACCTCTTCCCTACTAGCGAGGAACATATATGAAAAATTGTTCTTCCTGTTAGGTAGACATTGAGTTGGAAAGGTTATCAGATAAAATATGTAAAACAATTGATGCAAGACTAATACTAATTCTGAATAATGAAAAGCATTCTTGAAAGCCTGTAGTCCATTGTGAAGTACGTAAATTATTTTCTTCTCACAGAGAAAGATAAAGATTTCAATTAAAAGGAAAGTGATACGGAAGGTGTATTTGCTTAATTGTGTCATGCTTACATATGATAACCATCAACCTTCTGTAAGAGGTGGTCATAAATGGCTCAGCAGTCCTTTCAGAAAGGTATTCCGCAAAGCAACTTCCAGAAAGTCATTTACTGGAATCACTCTAAAGCCTGATGCAATAGAGAATTAAATCTGTCACAACCCACTACAATAACACATGCATCAAGAAAAACATATTTAGTCTCCCTCTGTCCTGCAAAATCTGAACACTTATCTGATGTTTTTTTAAAAAAAAAAAAATCATTCATAAGACTACATGTAAGGTGGAGAAATGAGAAAGGCACCACTCAGAACTTGAGCATTCAAAAGAGCCGCAGTTTGTGTCAGCACAGGAAAATCTACCAAGAAATGATTCGAGTGTGAAAGTCATGCAGGTGCTCAACATTTGAGTTTTAGGTTCACATTATTACTCCCATCATTTCAAAAGAGATAAGTAAATTCATGTGCTCTCCTACTCCATGAAAAGAGTGGAAAGAGGTTTTTTTACTATTATTTGAAAAAGTTTGGTACTCTACTACAGGCAGAAAGGAAGACAGGGCTTACACCTGTACTTTCACTTCTGAAGACAAAATACATAGCATACAAAGCCATCTTAACTCAGATGGCATACAGATCATCTTTTTTCAATCGTGCCCCTCAATCTACTGAAATAACTACCAGACAAACTCTAAACAGAATTGGTAATACGTCATTTGATCTGAGGTGGTTGATCGTACCAATCCATGGCAGGTCATATGCTCTTAATCATTTGTGACACTAGTGGAGAAACAGAAAAACAAGCTGTTAAAGAAAATTGTAAACTATAAAGCTCTACCACACTATTATTTTACGATGCTTGAAAGTCTCAGGTATTTTCATGAAGTCAGCTTTTAATACCAAGTTTTATCTACCCACTACTTTTCATCTTCATCTTTCATGTTTCAAGTTACATCCATTTAGTAAGCTAACTGCCATTAAATTACTAGATGCATTAAGCCAAGACCTACAAGGAAAGATTTCACCCCTTGTTGCTCAAAAGACAGAACCAGAGCTGGACTAGTCAAGCCTTAAACTCAATAAACTGTACCCGGGCACCAGGTAGGATTTCTTCAGAAATTGGACCTACATGATACAGATGTCAATTTAAGTAAAGTTCAGAATAAAGTCACTAAAGCTAAGAAATACCAATTTTTTTTAATAGAAAAAGGAGAAAATCCTCATCAGTGGATTAATAAAAAAATGTATTTTTGGGATTACAATATTCTTTAACTAAACAGGAGTTTGAAAAGCCTATTTTAGGATTCCTGGGGCACACAGTGTACTTAAATACTTAAAGCACTACTTTGAACAAAACTACATTAATATACTGTAACTTCTAACTTTGGTATTAATAGATATAATATGGCTATAAAAGCCTCTTAAATTTAAAATTTGTTAGTTCCATGTCTCTAGTGGTAACTCGGTTGCAGTCACTGATGGTGCTCACACGCTTCGAGCTGCAGGCACTGTCAGTATGCAGCTGAATCCTGAGAACACAGTGAGAAGCAAAGGTAGGACATGAAATGAAGAGTTTAACCACCCATGAGACCTTCCTAAAGTACGTATGTCAAAGAATTAGCCACCAAATGAAAAAATTACGTACATCAGTGCATGTGCTTCCCAAGAGGTCCAGTGAAACAGAACCACACAACAGCTGAAGCAGGAAGATGACACCCGGAGAGGTCACCTACTCCAACCCGCTGCTCAGAGCAGTGTCAGCCAGAGCAGGTTGCTCAGGGCCATATCGAGTCAGGTTTTAAGTCTCTCCAAGGAAGGAGACTCCACAGCTTCTCTGGGAACTAACATTCTGCTGGATTACTCCTATATTTTTTCCCCTCCTACAAAAACATACAAGGTTTTTGAATTTTCCAATGGTACTGCAACTGACCATTGGAAAAGAGGTATATTATACCTCATGTCAATATTTTTGACTGTTTTCCTTATGTTACAAATCAATAAAAACACATTAAATGACTGAAGATAAGCAGCTTCCAAACAATAAAATTCAGAATCATTTTAACTTCTTCTATTGCATTAGACAGATACAACTTCACTAGTAATCAAAAATTCCATTTCCACCAGTGTTGTTATTTATAATCCTGAAGCAAGGTGTGTTCTGAAACAACAATCTGCCAGGGAAGATTATGGAACAGTTCGTCTTGAGGGCGCTCACAAGCTATGTGCAGGACAACCAGGAGATCACGCCCAGCCAGCACGGGTTCATGGAAGGCAGGTCCTGCTTGACCAACCTGATCTTCTTCTATGACCAGGTGACCCACCTCGTGGATGAGGGAAAGGCTGTGGATGTGGTCTACCTGGACTTCAGTAAAGCCTTTGACACTGTCTCCCACAGCATTCTCCTAGAGAAGCTGGCGGCTCATGGCTTAGACAGGTGTACTCTTTGCTGGGTAAAAAACTGGCTGGACGGCCAAGCCCAGAGAGTTGTGGTGAACGGAGTTAAATCCAGTTGGCGGCCGGTTACGAGCGGTGTTCCCCAAGGCTCAGTTTTGGGGCCGGTCCTGTTCAATATCTTTATCAATGATCTGGACGAGGGGATCGAGTGCTCCCTCAGTAAGTTTGCAGACGACACCAAGCTGGGTGGGAGTGTTGATCTGCTTGAGGGTAGGAAGGCTCTGCAGAGGGACCTGGACAGGCTGGATCGATGGGCTGAGGCCAACTGTATGAGGTTCAACAAGGCCAAGTGCCGGGTCCTGCACTTCGGCCACAACAACCCCAGGCAACGCTACAGGCTTAGGGAAGAGTGGCTGGAAAGCTGCCCAGAGGAAAAGGACCTGGGGCTGTTGATTGACAGCCAGCTGAACATGAGCCGGCAGTGTGCCCAGGTGGCCAAGAAGGCCAACGGCATCCTGGCCTGTATCAGAAATAGTGTGGCCAGCAGGAGTAGGGAGGTGATCGTGCCCCTGTACTCGGCACTGGTGAGGCCGCACCTCGAATACTGTGTTCCATTTTGGGCCCCTCACTACAAGAAGGACATGGAGGTGCTGGAGCGTGTCCAGAGAAGGGCAACGAAGCTGGTGAAGGGCCTGGAGCACAAGTCTTATGAGAAGTGGCTGAGGGAACTGGGACTGTTTAGCCTGGAGAAGAGGAGGTTGAGGGGAGACCTCATCGCGCTCTACAACTACCTGAAGGGAGGTTGTAGTGAGGTGGGGGTCGGTCTCTTCTGCCAAGTAACTAGCAATAGGACGAGAGGAAATGGCCTAGGAATGGACGAGAGGGAATGCCAGGGGAGGTTTAGATTGGACATTAGGAAAAATTTCTTTACTGAAAGAGTGATCAGGCCTTGGAAGAGGCTGCCCAGGGAAGTGGTGGAGTCACCATCCCTGGAAGTATTTAAAAGACGTGTAGATGTGGTGCTTAGGGACATGGTTTAGTGGGCATGATAGTGTTGGGTTGACGGTTGGACTCGATGATCTAAGAGGTCTTTTCCAACCTTAATGATTCTATGATTCTATGAAAATTCCTAGTGCTTTAGGAGAATCAAGTCTGGATAATATATAAGGACTTTAGACCTCTAGTTTGAGAAGCAGTACAGAGTGGCAGCATATATAATGTATAAAATACTACTGATATTTTTATGTCGCTTTTTCTTTGCATTCATTTGTAGTCTATTACAAGTACAAGAATTAATGCAAGCATTATCTTACACACATGACAAGCATAAAAGTGTTAAGGCTTGGAAAAAATTTTCTCACCGTATAGTATGTTTGCATAAAACCTGTCTCTGAGATGCTAACACCACTATTATATATTTAAGCTTTAATTTCAGTGCCATTATCTTCCTTTATGTTTTGATGGATTTATTGTTTCCTCTGTGGAAATGATCCAACCCATGCAAATACCAGGTGGAACAGCATTCTGATGCAGGAGAAATGAAAGACATTTTAGTTAAATAATTCCCCTACGCTTTTGATAAAAGTGTTGATGCAAAGTGTTTTAATGATGAAAAAGCAACATATGGCACTAAACAAGGGGAAAATTGTTTATTCATGCTGAGTTTAATAAGTTATTATTACGAAGGATATGATAGGTTTTCATGTAATCACTTAACACATTTCGCCCTCTCCCTTTCCTGTATCCTCTCCCATTTGCATTTCTTATTAGATAATAAAATAAACCTTTACAGAGGACAGAAGTAATTGTTCCTTTTATGTCAAGGCAATCAACACCTGAAATGTAGAATTATGTTACACCATAATTTGCTTATTTTTAAAATACCATTTCACACTTGAAAAGGGGGTATAAGGAGTAACTGCCTATTTAGAATAGCGAATAACTCCTCCTTCAAGCTCTCCCAGAAGAAACACATTATACAGAAGAAAGATAAAACTTCTTGGTCACACTCACTTCTGTTGAGAAGTGCCCAAGCACCCACAGCATCTCTATCACAACAGTCCAGGAACTGTAGTTTCAATAGGAATGAACCGTCTCCTCAGCTGTATCTTGCCTCTGCTGCCAAAAAGGGGTAAGCAGATCCCAGCTCTTTCCAGTACAGGATTAATTTTTTTTCCAACACTTCAGAAATTAAAGATCACTTCTATCCTTTGCAGCTATTTTAGAAAAAACTCTGATACTCTAATTTCTTTAAGTATCACATATTGCTCTTTTGTCTCTTCTCTCTCCTCACTAGGACTTATTAGAGCCATTTTACGCTGAACTACAGTTCTTAAATATTCATCTCAGATACTTCATTTAGGAGGAAAGTGGAGTTAAATACAGGAAAAAATAAAGAAAATACCTCACCTTATCTATTTTCTCCCTAACAAAAAGGAACAGTCACTCACTTCAGAGTACAGAAGTCTTTATTCTATAACACTCCTGCTGTTATCACCCCATAAAATAAAGTGACATTTGAAGTAACATCTAAGGGCATTTGCATGGCAACAGTAAAGAAGAATGGAGTGCTTTGCTCCTGAGAAGTGTTCCAAGATCTCCAATAAAAGTGCGACATTTCCTCCTAAGATCCACCTCAAAATAGGATTTGTACACCCTGCATAACTGGAGCTATTAAACTCTCTTAATGCAAGATCTCACACCCTGAGAAAGTGTAGCACATGTCTTTTCCAGACATTTTAGGACAGGAAGAAAAAAACAGATGTTTGGTCAGTTTGACAGGACGAACGTGGAAACTTTCTTGGTGTGAACAAGAAAAATGGAAGAGTGGCCAGAAGAGAAATCCGATCAGAGCAGAGGATAAGTTAGACAGCGATAAGAAGTGTGAGAAAAAGGTGGACTTGGTACTGTCTTTAAGGTCCAAAGTACTGCAAAAGAACACAATCAAAAATCAAAATAAAAAACTAAGGGGAAGTCTGAAGACCTATCACACAGGGTGCTAAGAAAATCTTAGCCTAGAAAAGCCCATACGCACAGTGGCTGTGTAACTGCACCATTAGAAACCAACAGTACAAACGAGGAGCTGAAGCCACAGGAATAACCTCAGTAATTCAAGAAGCAGAAGAAGGTGAGACCAAATCTTCCAGCTATGGCAGACATTAAAAAGAGAGGAGATCTAGAAAATAGAGCCTTGAAATGGCAGAGGACATGTTCACACTTTCAGGAAAGAAGGTGGAGTGCATCTATTTATCTGCAGAGGTTAAGTATCATAGTAAATTTATAGTAAGGATTTTGTATAATGGTCACTTGCCACTGGCACTAAGGCAATAGTACGGTAAGGAAAAGACACTGCAAAAAGACTACTTAATTCCCTCTCAGACTTCACAAGATGATAGTGGTACATTCACAGCACAGTACAGCACCAAAATCTAAATGTCTTTTCAATGTGCTATATATGCAAATAGTATTTTTTTTTAATATAAATAGCAGGAGTAGCTTACCTAAATCCCCATATATAATAAACTGAAAGATATGCCTAATTTGTTTTCTTTTCTATTGCAAGAGAGTATTTCTCTTTGTAAAAATGATTTTGAATTTACAAAGGGAATTAATATACTTTCCAGCCTTAAGGACAAAAATAAAGACATAAAATGCAGAAAAATCCTCTTATATTAAAAATAATCTTCATCATATTCTATTTTGATAAAGAAAGGTTATGCATTAATTAGCCTTATAATTAGACTATCATATTTGAATTACTTTAACCAGACTTTACATAATAATCTGAAGCACGAGAACAAAGCTGAGTAAGTAAACAAATTTTAAAAGTTGCATTAGAAAGAAACAACAATATTTGATTCTTCAGAAAAATAGAATATAGTCTATAATACTTGGGGAGAGCATATGTACACATAAAAAATTTTAATGTTATTTGAACATTTAAATCCAATATATTTAAAATATTCTAAACTGTACTAAAGATTGCGTTTTAGAGGTACTCAGAGCAGATATTTTCCTATGAGTGTTAAGACTATTTTCTTAAATCTGATTAAAAAAACCCTATTTTCAAATACCTAATGTCATGGTTTAACCCGGCAGGCAGCCAAACACCACACAGCCACTCACTCACTCCCCCCGCCCACAGTGGGACGGGGAGAGAATCAGAAGGGTAAGAGTGAGAAAAATCCGTGGGTTGAGATAAAGACAGTTTAATAAAAGAGAAAGGGAAGGGATAATAATAATAATAATAATAATAATAATAATAATGATGATAGAATATACAAAATGAGTGATGCACAAAGCAATTGCTCACCACCCGCGCTGACCGATAACCAAGTAGCAATCGCTACTTCCTGGAACGCCTACCATTCATATACTGAGCATGACGTCACATGGTATGGAATACCCCGTTGGCCAGCTGGGCCAGCTGTCACGGCTATTGTGCGTGACACGGCTATTGTCCCAGCCTCTTGTGCGCTTGGCAGAGCATGGAAGCTGAATGTCCTTGACTAGTAGGGTACTTAGCAACAACTGAAAACGTCAGTGTTATCAACATTCTTCTCATACTAAATCCAAAACACAGCACTAGGAAGAAATTTAACTGTATCCCAGCCGAAACTAAGACACCTAAAAAGACAACAAATTATTTTTTAATGTTTTCTTACATCTAAGATGAGAAACTAGCAAGTAGAGTACTGCTGCTATTACCCTATTTTGAAAATCTGCACCAGTGTGGAAGTCGTTCAAGCTATCAATCAATATACATCTGGACTAGCTATTTAATCCAATAAACCCTTCTTTTCCAGTGAACGCACTTAAAGAAATATATTATTGCCAGTCAATCTCAGCAATCATGAAGGAAGTACAGATCAAGTTTTACTGTTTAACAAAACCATCTAGGGTCAAGAACAATAACAGGATGAAGATCATGCATCCTGTGGTTTTTCAAGGGATGTATCAACTACCTCCTTGTCTTTAGACTTAATTGTCTGTATCGAAAGCAGTATGACTGAGGGACAGTATTACTTATTTCATGCTTGCTGACTGAAAACTATCTATTTTCTGGAGAGGTAAACACTGATTAAGGTTCATTTTGTTATTGAATATGTTACATGCTGCTTCTGTTTGAAAGGGCAAAATTCACATATGCTGAGGTTTGCATGCAAGGTGCACCTGAAATACCTTGTCAGGCAAATAAGTCATAATTATTTGGGCATTCATAAACCCACAATACAAATCCAGATACTGCTTTAATACCTGAAGAATCAAGGTCATAGTAAAAAAAAGTTGAATTCAGGATGTTTCAGGAAGAAAATAAATATTTTGTAAAAAAATCATGCTACTTCAAGCTAGATTTTTACAGCTATCCAGTAGTGATTATTGCAGAAGTTGAGAAGTTTTCTGCCTTACAGCAGAAAAAAGTCAGCATATGAGGCATAGAGTCTCCTGACCCATCTGTTCTCCGTTGGCTCATTATCTATCCCTAGGAGAGCTCCATGCATTCCTGCTGTTCTCTCATACACAGTGCAGCTTCCTTCCTCACTTTTCTCGTTTGTCCTTCCTAAAAAGCATGTATCCATCATCACAGCGCACCAGTCGTGACTATGTGTTAATAAATGTCCAGTTAAGTGAAACACTACAGATTTTGTTAGACCCTTGAAAGTACTATTATACTGAATGAAGAAAAAAGATAAAGTACTCAAGAGATACCACATATTAGCATAATGGTACTTCATGAAATGTAATAAATCACTGATTTCACAATGAAGTACTCCTCTCAACCTGTTGCCGTTCTGAAGTTTCCAGCTTAGGCATTCTTTTCTCATTTGAACATACACACACACACTCTGTTATCCAAACTTCCTTAGATGAATGACACAAAAAAATGAAAAACTATGTTCAGAAGCTTCAATATTTCCTTAAAAAGTGACAATTTTCTGTCCATAAAAATCTGTGGACCCCAATCAGGAAATTACCAGCTGAAAAGTCTGATGTCCAACCAAAATAACTATCAAAATTAATAAAATAATTTTATTTTAAAATTCCAAAGAATATTTTGGCAAAACCTTTCACATGAACTATAATGTTCTATGTCCATTATGGTTTGAATGTGAAGTAAATAATTTACCTTTCTGTTGAGTTCAAAAAATTCAAGAAGAAAAATCAAAACCTCTCATTTCCAGAGGATTTCCTTTAATGTGTCATGTATTTGTATCTACTTTCTAGTTCCCAACAACTTGCAATGAAAACTATTATCTTTTCCTCGTGACACTTCTGTAAGTTATCTCCCTGAAATGGGATGAGAGGAGAAAGAAAAATGCAGATAAATCAAAAACTACCAACCTCTGTCTACTGACTACTTTACTACACATATCATGTGGCCAATATTATACTTCACTGTCCCTACCAATCTTTGTTTTATAAAATATAATCTTGGGAAATCAAAATTTGATAGGTTAGACCTTCTGAATTTGTTCACTTGATGGTTTTGAAATGCAAGTTTTACATGTAAAAATGTGGCTTTTCAAAAAAATTTGATTTTTTTCATACTTTAAAACATTGTAAAGTTATTTTAAATTGGATTGTTTTCAAAAATATTATAAAACATCTGAATTTTACTTCTTTAAGGAGTTTGGCCAGTTACCTTGAATAAATTCCTTTAATATTTACTAAACTCATTGTTTAACAGACTAGGTATTTACAAGGGGAAGGAAAAAAAAAAAAAAAAAAAAGGTTATTACATTAGCTTGGGTGTGCAAGAAAAAGATATAAAATGATTCAAAAACATGCTTTAAGGAAAATGCACTGAACAGCTGGGATTCTCACTACCACAACATCCTCTTCTCATTGCTGCAACTCTAATGAAAACACTTAGATGAAAACAGAAGCCCCGATTCTCTGTTTTTCCACCATATTTCAGTGTAAGACATACATCCTCCTCCCTTGCCCTCCCCTCTAAAAACTAAAGTTGGTGGAAACACAATAGCACAGCAAGAAAGCATCTCAGGGTTCAGCAATCAATTAATTGCACACACAGCTTCTTAGACAGCTATCTCCCAGTCAAAAATCAGCTCCTTGAAGTGCAATGATAATGAGATAGGACCCTGAGTCAAAGGATACCTTTTCATTTTATCACAGCCTCTCACCCTAAACTGGCATTAATAAAAAAAACTCTTCTCAGTGTTGTCAGTGACAGGAGTTACACGTGTATAACCTCTGCAGATGTTGCTAATGCAATTTTTTCTAAGTCAAGTCATATGTTTACAATGCATGGGCAAACAAAGAGAAACACCCTCCCATCCCCATGCAAGTTCTCCTTCAGAGAAAAGCTTGAGAGATTTAAGCAGAATAGGTGCAGATGGAAGAAGTCTGCCACATCTCACCACCAGAGTCCAGCAACAAGTTGGGGAAGATGGGTTCATGTCCAGCTCAGAATTTTAACAAGGCAACATCTTATCTTCCATGAGTTGATCTTACCTCCCCCAGTTATATCAAGACCCTGTTACGGGAAAAAGGAAAACAACTTTACTTTTGAAACCATAAATATCTTGGTAGCCTATTTAAAATCTTAATACCCTAATAAAAATTTTTAAAAAGCAGTTATCATTGTCAGTTACAATAATACCATCCAAAACCGAAAACGTTGACAGATTAAGTCATCTTTAATATTATTACAGTAGAAAACTTACTAATACCCTTTTCTCTGGTGTTACACTCACCCTCCTAATATCCATGTGGGTCCTAAGGCTGACACTTCAGTCTCCGTAAGGAAGAGTGTAGTGGGGAGGATGTCATGGTGACTTGACAGTGTCCCCAAGTCTTACTGGGGATATGTTTGATGGTGGTGGTGGTGGGTTCCCTTCCTTCTCAGCCCTGGAGTCCTTTTGACTTTCTTTTCATGCATTTTCTTTTCATTTCATATATCCCAGCCTGATCCCTTCCTGCTGGACTCCCAGGGAAGGGGTGAAAGCTGCCCTGCAGCCCCCCAATATCCTTGGGAGCCGTTTGTCCAGCAGGGACTGCCCAGGGCTGTCAGCCCCTTCCCCGGGGGCACTCACAGAGCTGGAGCCCGGACAGGGTGAGCAATGGGCGCTTGGCCACGGGGAGCCTGGTCTACCCAGCTCAGTCCCGCTCAGGCCAAGGGCATCCCAGCCACCTCTGGGACCTGCCACAGCCCAATGCCTGCCCCCAGCAATGGCAAAAATCTAGGGCACACTCTCTGCTATCACCACACTAGCTGCAAATGTGTATTACCTGAGCTGCTGAAAAACATGACCCTCTGAGCAGTTAAATGTTCTTAAGTCAGTATCTTTGTCTTTCTGACAACATTAATAAACTCATGCTGGTGTTCATGCTGTAGGACATAATAATCTATGGCATGATGACCAGTTGTACTAGACTATGTCATATGTCAACGAATTACAAGAGCGTCAAAATTCTCTCACCCAACTTCACTTGTCTGACAGAAAGAAGCTTATGAAATGTCATGTCACCTCACCTTTTTGCTACCAGGGTTTTTTCTTTGTCGTTGTTTAGGATGTTGCTAGTACATTTTTGTTGTTGTTTTTTATACATGCATTCTTACATACATTTATATATGTGTAAAACAATCCACAGATTTTGACCAGTCAGACGCACATAGTCTGGAGGTTTCTCACCAGGTATTTCTTGAATTTTCAGCACTAAGATTTTTAGTCTGATTATAATACTACAGCGTTTAGATGATCTTTTCTAATATAAAAGAATACAAGATAAAAGAGCACTGGACAAAAGTAGATGGAAAATTAGTTCAGAAAATAATAGCCCCCTTCAGAAACAGCTGTTCCCAGACCTTCCTTTACTTCCTACCAACCAAGGTTAGTCTTCATTTTTTTTCCCAGATAGGAGTTTTAAGAGCACTTGGTTCACTTCAGCCAAAAAAACACCCTTCCAAGTGCCTGTGAGCAATGTGTAGGATGTGCCATGCTGGGTGGTTATTGACAGCAGTGGAGGTGGGTGCTGGTCTCTGCTGCTGCACTCCCCAGATCTCCAACACATCAGTCAGACAGCTTAGCCCTCCCAGGTCTCTCCTTCATGTTTAGAAGAGGTACTCTAGTTTGATCTCTGTATCACTGAGGTAAAATAAGTTTTGTCACTGCACTGCTAAGATTTCAGGCAGTTCTTGAGATATTTAAATTCTGCCTGTCATCATATCTCAGCAAATGAATTAACAGATTATCAACGAAAATATACTCTGCCTTTTCACAAAACGAAAATGCACAGCTTTTGGGAGTAAGCAAACTGGCAGAAGTGGCACTCCATTCTATTGGTCTGTTTTTGTCTAAGGCAAGAAATAATTAGTCTCATTTAATAGGATTAATTTAACATTATCAGCCAGATCATGTCAGCACTTTGAAGATCACTTTCTGCAGTATCACCAAAAGAGGAAAAAATAGTTTTTCTTTTTACGTGTTCTAAATATCAACCTAACTCAATTCTGTCACTTTAGCCAGAAGTCCTACTTACTTTTTCATCCTGAAATGAGACTACAGTAAGAGACCTCATCTTTTTAAAATGGCAATGAAGATAACAGGCCAAGAATAGAGAACGATTTGAAAGTAACAATTTCATGCTTATGTCTTTGAGAATATAATTGATAAGGGAAATAAATTTAGATAGTGCTCAGTAACCATGGTATGCAGTTACTGTCTTTCACTCTTTTCTTATAGAATGTGGTTTCCTGAATGGTGACTGGGAAAACAATCAAAGTTCTCAAGTCTTTATTTGAAACAGATTAGTTTGTGCTATGTGGGGACAAGATGTTCATAAACAAAACATTCGACCCAAATAAGTAAACTTTCATTTCAGTATTCACAACACAAATAAAAATTGATCTCCAAAGACATTGTTCCTCCCCCTCTGTTTCTCTGCATGTGAAATCTATTTTGCACAGATAGGATATTCACTGCACATTCCTTTTCTTTTTCCTCCAAGTGGAGAAATTGGAATTGCTTCCAAATTGAAGAGGCAAAAACCTTCTTTTGCTGTCAGCATGCTTCAAATTATTTTAATTGGTTTGGCTATTTCTTAGTTGTATTGATCAAAACATTCAGACTTCAGTTCTATAAACTGTTAAAAAAGTTTGAAGTCCATTTAACTTCAGTTATTAACCTGAGTATAAATAAATTTATTCACCCATATTTGCATAAAATATTTCTTTTTAGTGTAACTAATTCTTAGTTTAAACAGAATTTATGATGTCCTGATTTCTTATATCCATTTTTATGGTAATAACTGCTTTGATAATACCAAACACATTATTTATAAGCCTAGTGAATCTGAATGTGAAAGCATTTGGTTCTTCCCAAGACACAGTCATTATAGCTAATCAACATTGGTACTGGAAAAATTTCAAAATGCACAAAAATAGTTCTTTGACATTTTAAGCCTATCAAAGGAACACCATAGCTCCATACGTTTTTAGAAAAAAACTTACTTCCTGTCATTTTTGTTTAGGAAATTTCCATAGAAGCATTGTATCAAATTATTTGAAAAAAAACTGTCATTAATGGAGTATCAACTCTTTCTCTCTATTGTGAATTAAAACATGCAACTTTTGAACAGAAAGAATAATGCTAGCATCAATATTTCACTCATTATTGAAGATTTCTCATTAGTTCCTTTGTTCTCAATTTTATATCATCATACTCATGAGGTGATGGTACAAGTAGGAAGCATTTAAGAGACAGCTACCATTACCTCTTATTTCAAATTATTGTATTTTGATTCTGAAGGCAAAATTAGGATGTGTTATATTAAAAACATGGATTTCATTTACCTATTACTGTCTGTCTTCTAGTATACTTCCTAGGTGTCAGGTGAAGCATTACTAGTCAAATATTAAATAAATGTATGTTGCACCTGAAGTTCATACATCTCAGTTATTAAATGAGAAGGAAATAAAAGCAGTTGACAAAAATAACATTTGAAAAAATAGGTTCTTTCAGAATTCCTGTCTCCGTTTATGAAGTGGGTAAATTGATACTGTTTTTATTTGTAAATTGATACAGGTCTGTGATGTAATTTTTACCTAAGCTAGTCATACCATCACAACAATCAACACTGCTCAATCACCAATACTGCAAATGAAATTGGAGTGTAAACACCAACATCTAGGAACATCCACCAACCTCAATCTTTTTTTATAGAGCAAGTGCACGGAAGTTCATATAACAGTAACAAAAACCTTCCAGCATTCCATAAGCACAGAACCCTAGAGGTTGCCTCTTAGTCTTTTCTTGGGTTTCAGATACATCTATGTTACCGTGTTTCTTCAGGCCAGGAGTTGATTAAGGTTTTTTTTTTTCTCATAATTTTTGTTTGCACTTCTGAAATAGACTTTCAAGAGATCCATCTAGTTGGCCACTAAAGACCACATACAGAAGACTTGCAAATAAAACCAGTTTGAAAACTCAGAACTGAAATACATATGCTGAAAGTTCATTTTTATGAGTAAGTTTAACATATGGATATTTCCACACAAGATGATAAGACCTCATCTCCTGTGATGGCAACTGCATGATTACATTAAGTCACCAAACCTCCAGTCATCTTCAAAGGGACTCTGAACTCACAGTATATCCTCAGTAGATTCCTTCAATGGATAAAGATCTTGGAATTTGCTGAACAGGTAAACAGAATCTTAAGATGTAAACGTATTCACAAAAAAAAAAAAATTTCTTTATCGGGCATAACGTGGCATTTTTAAGTACTTGTTTGCACAGTACTTAAAAAGGAAATTTTCAGCTACTATCTTGTGTTACAAATGTATAGAGAAAAGCTACTTTTTCTGCCTCTCAATTTGTAAAGTCTGTTTTGCTTTCTCAGAGATTAGAAAGAGCTGCGATAAGAGAATTTCTACCTGTTTTATGTAGGAAACCAAGCAAATGAGGAGTCTTCTGTAGCTGACTAGTTCAGGAAAGAAAACCAGGAAGCTTTCAAAAAGTTGAAAAATCCTTTTTAATTTGCATTATATTTTTCAAAGGAAGTTAGAAGAAAATAACAATATTGCAATGACAGCATTGTTCCAAGAGGGGAAAACAAATACCAACTCTTGGATCAAGGTGGTGGTTCTAAATTTGTTCATTTAAACAAATAAAACAAAAATGCATGTTCCCCTCTAACTAAAAAAATGATACAAGTGTAAAAATATTTTTTATCTAACCTCATCTGTTTGCTAGAAGTGGTGTGCAGGTGTTTGTTTCGTGGTTTGCTTTTCTTTTTTTAATAAATATTTATTTTCTTCAAGTATTAAGGACTTCAGTGTTTTAGAATTCCCTACGTGTCATTATCATTCGTATCTACTCAGGGTATATAGAATAAGCAATGCATCATTATAACTCCTTTGCTGGATGATGTATTAATGGCTGCCATAACTGTGACAGAAATACATTAAGGATATTTCTACTTAAATTTAAGAACAGGAAATGTGAGACAACCTTTAAGAATGGTTCATACTTTACAAATCAGAAGTATTTGTTTGAAGCCTGACCTGTGTATGCCTAAAGCACTGGTTTCAATGAAAGCTAAAACACTTTTTCCATTAGGAATTTGTTTTAGAAACTTTGGGAAATCTACTAAGACTTAAATTTGAATATTAAATCCTAATTTTGTGAAGACTCATGTAATTGCTTAACTATGCATGTATAAATTTCATAGTATTCCTGCATGTACTGATTGGCACAGGCACGTTTCTAGAGCTTTTAATTGATTCAGGTACTTAACCTTAAGGACCTTAGCTAAATTTGAATATAAGAGATTTGTCAATGATATATACAAGACTAAAGTTAGGATTTCATTATGTTATGCATGTTATTATTTTACTGTATCATATGGAATTTTCCATACTGAAATTAAAATATCTGAATTAAATTTGCTGAATTTAAAATTAGGCTGGTGCTTTGTATTGGTCATTATTACATTGTTATATTAAAAAATCAAGATTCTGACATGGTAATCTGTTAAAAGCCAAACATCTGCCTTCATAATCTTAGTTTTAACCTTGGACCTCTTGTCCTGTTGTCTGTCTCCCCCATTGCCTAGAGGTGCCTAGCCCCTCCAGTTGTAAAGTTGATTTGCTATCAGAATCCTTATTTGATTTTCTTTCTCATTCAGTCCACCTAGAAAGCAGCAAAACACCAGCTTATTGCTGGTCAAAACAACAAAACACTAGGAAAGAGCCATGAAGCAGCTGCAATCCTAAAGACTGACTCCCCTCATACACACTGCCTATGCACTTAACCACACAGTCTCTCCTAGACTGTCATTAGCACACGTTCATGTTAATGTACAGAACATGAGTTACATGCTAAGCATTTTCATGATTAAGAAATTCAAAGTCTGTTACATTCATTAAGTCACAAGTACATCATTTTTGCTAGATCTTATGTCTAGTTACTTGTACCTATCAAATATCAGCATCTCCAAATTAAGCATTTAAGAATAATCACTACCAGTCACATAAACCAGTTTATCTGGACTTCATAAAGCAATTACTAAATCCAAAACCAAAGACAGACAAGGATGGGGAGCAATAACACATTCAACCTATTTCTGCAATTATTAACATGTACAAATAATTTAAAGAAAAATAATGCTCATGCATATATGACAAAGACAGTACTTTCAAGACTTAGGAGGAGTTCTCAAGTTCATAAACAGAAACAGGTATCCTCTCTTTAATGGTAAAACATGTTAAAGCATCTAAACGACATATACAATGTATAAGGAAATTCAGGTATCTAAAAAGTGATTCTTATTACCAGATTCTTGAGAACAGATATTTCTTACCTTCGGTGTTTCCTGTTGCCTGCTTGGGTATCTAAAACACAGCCTCCATTCTGATGATGTAATTTGCCAGCACTTCTAATCTACTGCATATGTGAAAATGGAAACAGTAGTCTAACCCTCTGTCCAGGATTCAAGTGCATAAGTAGACCTTTTGAGAATGGAGAACAGGTTGGTTTATTTTAGAAGGCAGCCAAGTAACACAGTATTGTCACCTCCCACCTTTCTATGAAGCAGACTGAAGAAGGGAAAAGGCAGTTCATATGCTTTCCTTTCACAGCAATCTCTCATTTTGACCTTTCAGCAGATCTGTCACATAGTAATACACGGAAGACTAAGCTGAAGACATGATCCATACCATTTCTTTCAATATGCGGCAAGAACAACCTATTAAGAAAATTAGACAGGAAGCACAATAAAGGAGAGCATAGTATCACAGACCAGTAATGGATTTTGTTTCCTTTTTGGCAGGATTATGTTTTATCTTTGGCCAAAGGCTGCTGAGGCAGGTGGAATTATGGAGGTAGGAACCAGAGGCCTGCTCATCAAGGGGCTTCTTTCTTGATTTTGCAAGCCACTTATCTGTTCTACAGAACCCTGGCCTCAATAGGAGAAGTTAAATTATCATTTCTCAATTTCAGTTAAGACTGTAATTTAGGATTTAGATTTCAGAGTCATGAATACAAGTTCTAACTTCTAAGCTCTTATTACAGTGCATCTGCTATAAATTAAACAGACGTAAGTCCTAAGCTTTAGCACAATGAGTTATCCCTGGAGATATTCGAAACCCAGCTGAACAAAGTCCTCAGCAACCTGCTTTAGCTGATACTGCTTGGAAGAGGAAGGTTGGGCCAAACAATCTCCAGACATCTCTTCCAACATCAACTATTCTGTAAATTTAATTATGCCCTTCTTATTCAGAGCAAGCAAAAAATTTCAGCAACACCAATAAAACTAGTGTGCAATCACCCACCCCTGCCCTCTCTGCTTGCAACACAAACTCCAAGATGAGCTGAACCCGTGACCGTTGCCTTACTTCACTGACTCCAAACCTGTCTCTTGCATAGTTGCATCCGAGTTTACTTCCCAGTGATGTGGCATCACTCACCTTGCGTGTGAAGGTCAGAGCACAGAACACACATGTAGTATTCTTTATATTTCTAATTTACTTAAATAGATTTATAAAGATAAATCTTTACATATGATTGCTGAACTTGCGGTAGGGACACAGGGTGAATAGCAAATCAGAGAGCAAAGCTCTTTTTCCAGCAAAGGGGAGGAAAGGCATGATACTGGCAAGCAGAAACACTGAAAACATGCAGTGCCCTTAAGTGAGTGGCGATGCAGGAACAATTGTCCCTTCTTCCTTTTTTCCCATGCTTGAAGAGGATGTAATTGCTTTTTATATCTTATCACCTTCTCTGTGCTTCCACCACAAAATGCAGTATTTTACATATTTGTTGTTTTCTTTGTTGCTCCCTAGAAATGCTTTTGCACAGCTCAAGCTTCCACTCTTTAAATGACCAATAATTTATCATTTGTGGTTTGCATTTGTACTCTTGGTGCCTCCGATATTATCTTGCACTTGTGCTCTCAAGGTTTTTGCTATCATGCTAAGGCTGTGCTCTCAGCAGCCCTTGAACTCAGGTGAACTGCTGAATTTGGCCAATTTCTCCTCCTCCTCTTTATGACTGTGAGGCACATTTGCCAAAGCATCTGAGCAATGGCAGCTCACGGCTTCTTTAAGTAGGAACACAGAGAAAGGGGACAGCTTCACTTTGCTACAAAATCTAGTTTTCTTATTTATGCTGTTGCTCTTAAAATCAAAATAGCAGTGGCAAGTACTAATTCATCCTTTACTGGGAACCTACCTGCTGCTTATCTAGTATCTGCATTAAATACTACCTCAATTCACCAGACAGACCACAGAGATTCTGGCAGACTCCAGGGTCAGGGTAATGGGAAACATAGTCTGGTTTTAGAATACAAAAACTCTGAGTGCTGCACAGGTCACATCTTACCTCTAATCCAGACTTCAAATGTGACATAAATGTTCATATAGATGGGCAATGCACCTTCATCTCTGATCCACATTTAACAGAACTATGTAAGTCATATACCAGTCACATGCGCTTTTATCACATTTGAGAGATGCTCTCACAAGATGGAGCCCCAGCCTGCCCAGTCTGTAAATCCTAGTAGCACAGGAACATGAGAGTAATCGCTGATACTCAGCGCTGCTGGCAATGAGTATTTGTGAACACATGAAACCAGAAGAGTGCACCTTGTAGAGACCCCTGCACCACAAACTACCTCAGGATCAGAAATGGACTGTGCTCATTACCTGCTGTGACCTTTGCACACTTTCGTTCTGACCAAGCCACAGTTTAAGCGTGCCGTTATGGAAAAACAGGCCTGTAATATGTCTTTAATGTCATGTAACAAGCCTTGTGTATTAAGAATTAAGCAGAGATGATCTTTCTGCTTATAATCTTCTTAGGAGCAAAATGCAGTAACGAGATTCAGATTAAAATATCTGCAGCACATCATTAGAAAAGAACTGTCTAGAAATTCTCTTTGTTTTTATAGCAATTACAGCATAACATAAAGCAGTCTAGTTTCCCAATATGATTTGTTAGCTTATATTCCTTGCCTATATGTCTTTATGTACAAAAACCTTTATGTTTTCTTTCTCTGCTCTCAGTAAATTATGATGCTTTGCAGAGAGTCTCAGGAAAAATAATGTTCCTTGCTTAAATAATTTTAAGATGCATATGAAAGATGCATAAATAATTATTGTAAAAGCAGTCTTGTCACAATGAACACGTTGTAGAGCAAAAATCACCATCATGTAGTATCTCATCCTATGCATCTAGGAAGTTAGCAATGTACTCTATACAGTATGGAATAAGATTATGTCCTAGAAGTGAAATTGCATTATTAATGGGAGAAGTCTACAGACACTGGAAGGACTGGGACTTCACCCTGAAAATAATTTTCTGATCATTTCTCAGGAAGGAGATTCTACTCACTCTGAAATTAAAAATGCATTCTGGTTAACTTCAGTGTTAAGAGGATCAAGCACTAATAAACAAATAAATATATCACATACCTTTTTAGCTGCAGAAATTTTAGCTCTTCCTTTTTCTTAGCTTTAGAAAAAACTGATCTAATTTGAACACAGAAGCACAAATAACTGCAATGTATCACGTACCTTTTGTTGCTTAGAAAGAGCATCGCATACTCAATTTCTCATTTTTATGAGATACAAGAACACAGAAACATTGTTCAAAACAAATACCTTCCTGTGCCAGATACTGTATACCAGTATGAAACAAACCTGAACTCAGCTCCCCAAACAGGTTTTCAAGTGAGATAGTTTGGATAGAGTCGGGCATAAAAGCAGTTGAGCCATAACTGAATATAGGTTAAGTAGCAGAATAAATTAGCCGGAATAGTTAGTCAGCAGTGTAAAACTATTGATAGTAAAGAGAATATGAGCATCAAAGGTATCAGGGCTGAATTCTCTGACTTGAATAGGCTTATGCTTAGTCATAAATACCGAATGTCTTCCTTGGACTATTTATCACTAAACTGAACAGATTCAGATCTCATTACCTATCTTTCTTTTAATATAGATATGGTAAATCCTTGTGATATCTACTTTAAGAATTTTTTAATCCATGAAATAAAACACAAAAAATAATTAAGTCTACTAAACTTACTATGGAGTAGGTAAGCCTTTGACTACCTCTCCAAACACAACAGGGACAGGATACATTACAGTTGATATATCCTCCTGTTAGCACATAACATTCATATGTACTACAATATTACACACAAAAATACTTAAGTATTTTAAAAATAGAAATAAGTCACTATGTTGAGCTGGAAAAACACCTGTTTCAACTTTTCTTCTCAACCCACTTATTTTATAAAGTTGTTACCAAATACTCTGATTTTCTACTAAGATTCCAGATGCTCATAACTCACTGTATTGTTGAACAGAGCTTGCATACTGCTAAGACACTTTTTTAATAACACGTTGTATTATAAACTTACAATCTAAACATTTTATGTGTTCATACATTAATGTAATCATTATATAATAATGCTTTAACAATGTACTATTGATTGACAGGAAGCAATATAAGAAATATGATAATAATAAAGGATAATTTGTTCCTTAATGCAGTTTACAACGTAGCAGAAACTTGCTTTGATTATCATAAGAATAGCTTGCCTCTACCTAGTAAGACACGATGCGGCAATATCAATTCTGCAAGGAACACTGAAGAAACGCCTTTCCTCCTTAGTCTCCTGGTTGATATGCGAACAAAACACCAGAATCTCAGCTTCATTTATAATATCCCACACAGAAAAGAGTAAGAAGATGTGTACGACATGTTAAAAACCACACATAGAAGCACCATGGTGAGTTGAGATACTCCCCGCACTAGGCAAAAGCCAACAGAATTACTTCATTTACATATAAATATACACATGTATACACATACACACACACGGAAGTATGTATGTATGTATGCATATATATGCCCACTTTGGGCAGAGACCATTCTGATCGTCAAATTTGATCTTCCATCGTCACAGACAATCATGTAATGTGACTAGTCCAGAGTCTATGAGGCACCTGTGCAACTGGTATTTTTTGTCTTCTGTAATGTCTATTTTTTAGGATTATCTAGTATTCTTACTTAAGAAATGATGGCAATAAGCTTTCTGTCAGTTCTTTATGCTTTCTGATTCATTACCCTTTTAACTTTGAAGGGGGCAGGGTTCGTACAAAAGGTCTGACAGTTGCTAGTGGGTAGGGGAATTTAGGGCTTGTGATACAGATTGAACAGGTACCCCATATTACCTGTGAGAGAGAAAGTATTCTGAGGGGAAAAAAAACGTTTACACCTTTTTCTTAGTATCTGTCAACTCTGAACATCTGGAAATTCCACCCTGGAAGGACTTCAGATCAGAGTAGTTAAAGACTTTCTTTGAGCCCCTGGGTTCTTCACAAGTTCACACGACAACTAAGGAAGATGGAAGTACTGGAGACAAAAAGAATTATTTGTTTATTACGAATACTTCATCATCTCCAGTACTCCCTACAATACACTGTTAACTCAACAGTCAAAAGAAAGTTTCACCCTAGTTGAAAGTGTTAAAACCTGTATCAGAGACACATGTGGTGGAAGAGGGATTATGACTATTTATGATAAAATTCTTTAATCCCTTATTTTAAACTGGTTTTGGAGAAAAACAACGGGCTACCAATTTTCCTCCCAACAGCTTTCAAAGCAAATATTTATATTCAATAGAAGGGTAGCCATATCCAATACCTAAACCCATACATTTCCTGTTCAGTGATGAACAGCAACGTTTCCTAATTTGTTCACACCTCCTAGACAAGATGTAGTATTGCCCTCGCCCCACAACATGCATAAATCAACTGCTACCCTGTTCAACAGAATATCCTCGCATGGGGGATGCTGGAAACAATTTAAGGTACAACAGAATCGGGAAAATCAAGGCAAGGGGGGGATTTCAGATGGATGAAAATACCGTGATTCAACTCTGCATATAAACTAAACTAAACTAAACTTCATTCGTTTATAAATCTCCCTGTTATGGAATACAATTACCATCACATCATGCCTCTTTAACCTACCATCGTTAGCCAGTTCTTTGAAGTGTCTTGATATAACGATGGATTTTTGGTTTGGTGTGATTGCAAACATTCTGAATTGAATTTCTATCAAGAGACAGAAAGAAAGACTGGACTTCAGTCTTGAATTACATGCGCATCAGTTTCAGAAGAAACACTGAAATAGAGGGGAAAAAAAAGTATATTTTTATAAAGAATCAGAGAAACTAGCTTAAAAAAGAAAAGCCCAGTTACCCCTTGGTATTTAGAAAACCCTGCATTGAATTTCTTGCTGGCTTCGTAACCATGCAGTTAGAAGTCTTAATGAACTTAGTAAGGCTATTTTTCTATTTAATAAGGAACATAACACATTTCTCTTTTTTTTTTTCCCCTCCTGGTATAACACTAGAAATCGTTTCCTTACAACATAAGAAATTCAATGTATTTTTCCTTAACCAATGAATGGGTATAACATGAAGTTCAAAAACATCTAGGCTGACACATACACTTGTTTGTTAAGAAGTGTTTCTTATATATTCAAAATGCCTTGTCTTCTCTGTTCTAGTCTTTATTCTATCCATTACCTACACTGATTTTCCTTGTGTTTTAAACTCTTTTAAACTGGTTTAAACAGCACACAGTTTACCGGTTTCAAATTTACAACTTATATATTTCAATAGATACAAATAATGCTAAAATAGTTTAACTTTTTATAACTTTGCCATTCCTAGATCTCTGTTTCTGTCTATTTGTATATAAGATGTTTGCAACAAATTAGAATGAAAGGTTTCTAAAATATTAAGCTTGCAACCGAAGTAGACAATACCTCCGATTTTATTTTCATCTAAGCATACCCTTTAAAACAATTGGAACATGTATATGAGGTAGAAACTATCAAGTTTTACTCAGTATTCACCATTCAGGCTTCAGATTTGCACTTGGAATAAGCTGCAATATAGTATAATTCAGTTTAATTTAACTTCATGGACAAGAAATTAAAATTGTATTTATAACATAACTTGAGAGTCGGCATGGTACAACGGGAATGTGATTTTGTAGGGAACAGGGCATAAGTATATTTGCCAAATTTGTTCATCTTAAAATATTGCATGAATTTTACATGTTCATTTGAATATACATTTTATATAAAAATGGCTTAAAATTTATGCTCTGCAAAAAAAATTTTCTTACTTCAGCAAAGACCCCAAGCCTAATGACAATGGTTTTTTTACAGAAATGTTGCTGTTATTGTAGGGAGGGGAAAGCATCACGAACTTTCTGTAGTGGTGCAGGACACAGACGTACTCCGTTCCCTTCCTACAAGTTGGAGCACTTCATGATCAGCACTGGTCAGTGAGAGGCACTTTCATTACTCCTGGCTTCTGGAGTACCAACTTCCAAATTGGCTCATAAATCACCTCCTGGGGACACTCTTAGGATAGTCCAGACAAGGTGCTGAGGCATGAGGTAGTTATTAAAATGGATCAGTTCCCCTGAAAACTGGTATATAGAGAACTAGACGCTGTTCCATGTTTTCTGTTAGCAGGAAATCACTCAACCTAGACTAAAGTAAAAGCTCAAGGTTTTGTTTATCCAAAACAGAAAACTGACACATATTTATCTACGCTGTAGCTGAAAAACAAACAGCCTAAACATGACAGATTTACTCTACATTCAACATGAAGTCTCTAAGCCTGCACTTACTTGGCTTGCTGTAGAAAGCTTCCCTGACACCCTGTTTATCATAAACTGTTCTGCCAGAATACCCTATATCTCAAGTCTCATTCATCATCAATAGTATTTACTTTGTGGATACACCAGGTTTTATAGTTAATTTCCTTTTAGTATTCTGTATAGGGTTTGGAGTGATTTACTCTTTTCCTTGCTCAAAATAAAAAAAAACTCAGAAAAACAAACTCATTGAGGAAATAATGTCATCTTTCTCTAACACACACATAAACAAATTCCTTTGTGATGCAATTGTTTATCAGATCAAGTGTCATCTCCTGTGTCCAACTTTACTCAATCATCAACAGCTGCCTACAACAATACAGTCACGAGTCTCTCAACATTCACTATACAGCGTGAAGCAAATCTCCAGTGGGCCTTGTATTTCATGTTAGTCTATATATTAACAAACATACTTGGTAAAAACTTTTCAGAGGGTAAAAGGTGTCTAGTTCCTGAGATGAAATATTAACCACTTCAAAGTGACAGTGGTTTGGGGATAATCACGCACATCCAGTATCGAGAGGTGCTTCAACAGATATTTTGAAGTCAATCACTTAAAAATATTGAAGATTTCAAAAGGAAAGTCATTCAAGTAACTAAGATGGAAACATTTCTTCTAAAAAGGTCAATAATGTTCAGATTTTGCCATCCACACCTCAAAAAATTCCATAAAATAACATTTTTTCATTTTCCTTGGTTTATAATTCACTGCAGAGATTCTGGCAGAAATTTGCACTCTATTCTGACTTGCACTGACGTCAACATTCCTCCCGAAATGTGAAAACTCTTTCTCTTTTCAGATATGAGATGTATAAACAGATATCATCTGTAGTCATTCAAAAGTAGTTACATTCATATACCTGTGAATTCATACACATTCCTATCATGCAAAAGGGGAAAACATAGTTACAAAATGGAGAAAATTCTGAGTTGCTCTGTTTATATTTAGTTTCTGTTCATCTGTGCTGGACAGATTTCATTACATCTAGGATGCTAGATGGGAGAAAAGAAGCCACTGTTACATGAGTGGACATGTCTACCTTAACCACCATCAAGATCGTTGGAGATAGAGAGCAGAAATTAGGCATAAACACCACTACTAATTTCTTACAAGCCGTTCAAATGGAGAGAGGAAAAAAAAACCCCTTTTGGAATTTATCTACTCATACTATACGTCTTAAACATGAGTGTCGGGTATGACATTTCAATGTCAATCAGTAAGAACATAAAAGTGCACCTAAATCCTCCACACATCTCTAAATGTAATAAATATGCCCCCAAAAACTCCAGATCTACAGTATTTGATAACAGATATTGATACTCCCATAAATGCATGGGAGAGGATGATGCAGGATTAAATGTATCGTAGCAGGAATCATGAAAACGTCACATCATTGGAAAAGGCAGGAGAGACACAGCTAATTGGAAGAACCAAAGAAGCAGAAGTCAGGATGAACAGACATAGGTACTCTCTGTGGACAAAACATCAATCTTTCCAAAGTTATTGTGTCTTACAGATGATGGTACATTATCCAAAGTAATCTTTGCATTGTTTTGTGTTATACTGATGAACAACAAAGTTGGGAGGTTATTTCTGCTCACTGAAAAATGCTTAATTGCTGTTATGCAAATTTTCAGTGCTGATGTACTCTTGCATTGCAACATCAACGCATTACTTCAAGGAAAAAAAAAAGTATAGATTTGAGAAACTACTTCAAGTCAACTAAGTAAAAGTACTATATACAACCTGTTCTTTTCTGCTAAAATGAAGTATCCCTTTACCTATACCAAAGGAACACTACAATAGTGGTACGAAAAGCAACAAATAACCCATTTTTTCCCCCAAACATAAAACTTTTTCCATTTAGCAAATCTTGCAGGATAGTTTGTGTGCTACTTAGTGGCTTTTGTCATCTAATCATTGCTAACAAGGTTGGGTTTTTATAACTTTCAACATGATATGGGCACTTTGGAGATATATTTATTACATTTTAAAACACTAGTGAATTATTTCAGTTAACATTTATGTACTTATTGGCTGACATGGAAATTATATTGATATAAAAGAAATTAATCCTAAGTTCATATGAGAAAAAAAGCTTTTCAAGAAAGCTAGGTATCTGTGGATTCACTGAGAGAACATACTGTGTTCATTATCCATATACAGCAAAAATTGGGAATGTTATTAAATAGTTTTTCACATATCAGTACCAATATTCCACACTAAATGAATATAATTCTGATTTTTTATATACTAGAGCTCATAATTAAAATTTAACCGCTGAGTTTTAGTCAACTATTGTGAAAACGTGTGTGAATTACATCCTACCATAAGACTTTTAGAAAGTTTTATTCTAGAAAATAGTATTTAATAGTGAATTTTAATACATTTATGAAGGCTTCACTGATGTTATTGATATATTAGGTAGAAAGCAAGTATCAGATAAAAGCCATCCTTTTCTAAGTAGTTATGGTAGTACATGATACTATGTACTTGCAGAAACCAGAGCTGACTGTGCCTGGGATACCAACCTGACGTTCTGCCTGCAAAAGACTCATCCTGCATAGGATGTAAAATGAAGTCAGAACTTAAATTAAAGGGCCTCCTTCAAGAAAGCCATCCCGACCTGAAGTTGTGACATTTATGTGCTTAAAGTCTATAGCACTCTCAGTGAATGAAGCTACCTAAAGAAGAAAAGAACAGCATTATCATCAAAACTTATGATACTCATTAAGTCTTTTGATGAGCATAGGTGAATTTAATTGCTCTTCAGAGCCTGGAAGATAAATCGTAAAACTTGCATACAAAATTAACAAGATCACCTCAAGAAACTGGTGGCTCCTTATTGGCATCCCTGAAAATAAAATGGTCTTCATATATCACCTGGGCATTCATCACTCTTGAGTAATGCATTTACCATCTGTGCTCATCCCAAACTACTTCTGATAGAGTGTCTGAACTTCATAAATATTCTTGGGTAAACAACTCTCATGCTTCCCCAGATAAATGAACAGATAATTATTCACAACCCCATTTTTCTAATATAGAAGTAGTAAAAGTAGTCAGCTAGACTAAAAGCGTATTTCAGATCAGGAAACATTGCTTGAGTTCGTGTAAAAGGTCTCCAGTTTGCTGTATGAAAACAACTGGGATACCGCATGCTTCAAAACCTGCTAGGATGGAGTAATAATCAGACCCTATCTCCAGTTTTCATCTGTTTCTGAGGTGAATGCTCCTTGTCTGGCATTCCCCCTTATGATCTACAGCTCCAATCATCTGAATAGCTGAATATTTAAACATTTCTAGGGAGAAAGCAATAGTCAGTGCAAAGAATGCAAGAGTTCAAAAATGAACTTATTAAAAACTTTTCTTTTGGTATTAAACCACAGGGAGGTTAGAGAAAGAACAAATGTTATCATGATTCCCATGGTTTCTTTAACCTTCCAAGAAGCCTTCTGGAGATTTCATTGCATTTGTCAGAAGGTCAGAGCCCCTCCTTACTGTTCTCCAATTCAGATAATGGCATCTCACCTGAGAAACTTCATCTCTTAAATCTATTGGTGGACATTTATGTCCTGCTCTTAATACTAGGACTTTCCATCATAAGAACCTCTAATGAAATTGCTGGCAAATAACCTAACTGTCCGATTGGTAACCCCCACTGACTTCCAAAGTGAGATTACTTAACTGCGGTAAGTTTTGACGGCCCTCTCAAGGATTCATCAATAAATCCCAAGTCTGCCACTAGCTGTCAAACTAGAATAGCAAAACACACCCTGGACTGCAGTTTAGAACAAAACATTGCTAAAAAAAGTGATTCTGCTTTTCAGTGTTTCTGAAAAGGAGATATTAAGGTGAAGTTTTAATGATATATAAAAAAAATATCGCAAGCTCCTTCAGTTTCAAACAATGTGGCTTGGAAGGCAATGCACTGTTCTCTGCCAAACGCAAGGCCCACAGTTTCAACACAGACAAAAAAGCTACCACACAGGGGTGCCATATTACAAAAAAAGGTGGTCTTGGATCTATTCAGATAATAAAGGGAGTTGGCCAAACATTTACACATCACAACAGAGTACCTTGGAGAAAGAAAAGACATGACTAATAACTAAAGTTTAAAACAGCAAAGGAGTGCATTATCACTGTTGAATTCCTCTCTTACAGGTACAACCACTATTCATGGCTCCATTCAGATGGAAGGAATTATACCCTTTAGAATAAAGGAAGTTATTTTGTACAAATAAACCTATAGAAAAATAAATTACATTATGTTGCACTGTTAATACATAATGACATTGACATATCAGCTGTCGACAAATCCATTTTAGAACCAATATTCAACCAAAGCACAATAAAAATGGTAAACACACCCAAGCAAGCCCCTAGTGCTTTTAATTTTGAAGAGAGAAATGTTCTTAGTCTAAGCTAGTTAGATCTGTAAACTGAGCACAGAATTAATTTTATGCCAGCAAAATACTGTTTTTAACAGGTTATACAAGGCACAGAACCACATAATTGCCTTACACCTGAAATATGCTTTCATTCAAATAGAGGGAATGAAGTTAGCTGAAGGTGCAGTACATTGGGGGCGGGGGATCACATCTTATATGTGCAATGACTTGTTCTTTACAGGTGGTTGGTTGGAAAATTAGCAGCTATTATTTTCTGAGGTAATAAATTCTAATATTTGAAGAAAGCAAGAACAGATGGATTGCCAGTTCATTGCCACTTGCCACAGCACAATGAAGATTTAATCTTTATGATGAGCAATTCGCTCCTTACATAACCACTATACTAGCATTCTAGAATTAAGTCTCATCATCCCATTTTAAAGCAGACTGCAGACTCGTTTCTCATACTTCTTTAATATACAGTTTGGTTTTGGTTTTGTTGATATTATATACAAATTGCTCTAAGACACTTTAGCCTTACTTAAACTATGTGTCTTTTAGGCAGAATTAACTCTTTTTTATTTTGCAGAAATAAAAAATATAATGAGCTATATTTACAACCATAATTTCTGTTGGTTTAATGAGAAAGGCTTCATATTCTGACTCAAAATGCACTGGTAGATAGGTAAACACATCTGTCTGTGGCTACAGTAAAGTAATATTTTATCGTTCCCTATAATAACTTCCATTGTATGTCCCCTTACTGTAAAAAGGGCCAGCAATGCACAAAGGAGAAACTCCCATGGCTCAGAGGCATCCTAAACTCTGAATCTCTGACTTTCTAAAACCTTTGCAGTTTGACTTTCTAAAAATCTTTGCAGCAGTACAAAAAAACCCTATATATGACTAATCTTTTTTCAGATTCAACTGAGCAAACATTTTCCACTATAGTTGCAGCTTCAATTGGAGTATTGGTATTTTATTATCAGGTTTTTTGTACACAGCATGACACAGACTATGGGCATGAGTTGATTAGCAGTTTCTCAGGTAACAACAGTGGAAAAATTAAAAGATATATTCTTTAAAAATGAGCAAAGAACATTCTTAATGGAAAATGTGAAATGGAACAGTTTTTACTTTGCCGTTTGGCTTATCTAGATCTTCCCTCAACTTCCCTGTGCTTGATTTCCTAGGAATAGTCTTACCAAAAGCAGCAGGATCCCTTCAGCCCTTGCCTTAGTCCCATTACCCTTTGTTTTGATGTGGAGCCCAGCCTGCCTGCATTTGCAGCATAACTCCTCTGATTCTGAAGACGTGTAGATGAGGCCCTTAGGGACATGGTGTAGTGGGCATGGTGGTGTTGGGTTGACGGTTGGACACGATGATCTTAGAGGTCTTTTCCAACCTGTATGATTCTATGATTCTATGATTCCTAACCTTATACAGCAAAATTATTGATCTAGAGAGAACTCTGGTGTTTGCCTAAATAGGTCCTATCTTAACATTCAGGAGCAAGTGCTCAGTAAAACTATGTAGACAAACAGGCTCCTCAAGGAGGTGGCTTGTCACCTGGATAGAGCCACACTTTAAAGGCACTGAAAAAACACAGGCAGAGAACTCTGTGGTGATAAAAGCAGAAACTTGAATGAATTCATAATTGAAATCTGGATAGAAAAAAAAAACAACACTCTTTTTTGTTCCTTTGCTTCTTATCTGCTTGCTCAACTTTTGCTTCATGAGTACTTTATTTGTGTAAATAATTACAAAACCAGTAGAGGGTGCTGAAGCATATCCAGCATAATTTTAGGCTTTGTAAGAGCAATAAAATGTAACCCCATTTTTACATTGCAAAGTGCAGCTTCTCTTTAGCCTGCACATCAAATCTTACAAATTCAACTCTCTGTAAAAAAGCAAGCAACTCACATTAGCCAGACTATTTGCACATCTGCCTTTTTGCTCAACTCTCAGTATTCACCTACTCTTCTTAAAAAAACCTTTCAAATATTCACACCAATCCGCAAATGCACGGACCACCTCCTGGAGCACCGTAGGCATGCGAAACAAGCTGGAAAGATGCACAAAGTGAAAGCCTTTTACATTTCTGCAAGGTCAGACTACATGATGAGTCATCCTCCGCACACAGTTCTCAATCAAGGCACTGTTCAATCATCCTTCGGGGTATTTAGGAGGGAGAAAGAAGCACAGATTTGTGTACTTTTTTTAAATGTGCTTTTGCTTATTTTACACCCATATCAATCCATATAAATTAGAAGAATATGAGAACATGAAATAATTTCTTGCTTAAACAAGTTCAAAGAGAATTAAAGGGATAGATCATATTTTAAAACTACAAAACTAAGCTATTTTTCAGTACAGTAAAATCTTAAATATTAGGGGGGTTGTCTGAAATCAAAATTATTTTCAATGGAAAAATAAGTAATAGAAAGAATTATCATAATCTCATTAGCTAGAACCATCAAAAATACTGTAATATGTTGACTGTGCATAGAAAAAGTGTTGTTTATTTTAAGTAATAAATTTAATCTCTTTTGATCACAGAAAAACTTTATTCTCTGTGATTACTCTGGCGTACTCTTATAAATTAATAGAGGGATACGATGCCTCTTGAATTCTCCTCAGCCTGCAAAAATACAGGAAAAATTTTGAGTCAGATCTGCTCTTATATGCGCAACCGGAACAGACTTACCAAGAGGACTTTTAAGGTATTCAATGTGTATTTTGCATGCAAATTTAAAGGTGTCATTCTGATTGAGTATCCTGGTATATAGGCTGGGCTGAAAACTGTATTTTTCAACTGATCAGATCTTTGATGCAAGCCTTTGAAAAATAAGAACTTGTTTGATTCCTTGTTGAAACGTTCATTGTCCTGGCTTAGAAATACGAGCAACTAATGGCATCTGGGAAAAACATGTGCCTGTATCTCTACAAAAACATCAGGTTTTGCTGCTCAGTGACATTTTCCACTATGAAGTTTTGTTATTACTGAGTGGCATGCAATATTCAGAAGTTCATTTGATTCCCATTTTAAAGGGCTCTTTTCAGACCCAGTTATGGAATTCTCTTTGATTTGGCAGCTCAGTAACTGCTGAACTTTGACATTTGTGCAGGCAGCATTTGGATGGAAGTAAAAATAACTTTTTTCTCCCTTACAGAAAAGCAGAAAAAACCCGAACTATTTCTTGCATAACAAGATCAACTATGGAAAACATTAAAGAAGAAAATTATTAAAAACCTGTGGAAAATTGAAACAGAAAAGGCATGTCACTACAGTAGAACTAGTCTCCTTCTCAAGTATCCAAAAGAGGACCTTCTAAACCAAATACGGCCAATGACTTCAATTAACTCAAATAGTATAATACTCAAAAATTATCAGATCATCCAGATACTCAAGTCTAGGTGTGTTAACACATGTACTAAAAAAATAACAACACTATTTGCTTTCATAGGGGTATTGTGGCAGATGGAGGACAACTGATACAGGACTCAGAATTTGACCTCTTAGGTTTTACTCCCTTTAAGTCATTTCCTCTTGTAATCAACATATACAAGATTATGCCACAAGACCACATCTACCACAAAGTCTATGGACTATCAACAGTACAAAGGGCAAAGAAGACAGAAATTACAGATTACAAATATATAGCTGTAGGAGGAACCCAAAAGAGGCAAGAAGGTGAGAAAATGGTATCTGAAAAAGATGAAGGTATATAACAAACTCATTTTCCTATTCAATCCAATAATTATACTCAGTAAGGTATAAGCATTGGCACTACCCTTCAAGGTCTATGTTGATCCTAATGACTGGAATGAAATCTATCATTTTGTTAAAGTGCATTTAGCATATACCAATACTCAAATCGTTTTATAGTTCATTTTTAAATGAAATCATAAGAGTTGGTGTGTTTGACAGTCAAAAACATCATCTATTGCTGATCTTCTAACATCACCATTATTTTTCTTGGATTCGGCTTCGTGAAAATATTATAACTGTTCCATGCATTGTTTTTCTATGAAATTCCTAGGTGTTGGTTGTGGTTTTTTTTTTTTTAAATTGTGAAATTTTTGTTAGTCACATGCCACACAGAGAAATCAGTGTACTGAGTCTACTGCTCCATTCCGTGACTATTGACAGTACCAGCAAGTCAGTAGTCTTACAATTTTTTTCATATCCTGTCCCTTTGTACATAGCACTGTGGTGGTGCATTCCTTCCCTCCCCCCTCTCCTGGACCACTCTGTGATTTCAGAAACTCCCAATGAACTTTGGCCTTTGTGTAATGAGCTGGGCTGTGAAGCGTCCCTTGACTGTACCCAGAAGTCTTGCATGGCTGAAATGGGGTGAACGGCACCGACTGTACCAGAACTCCTGTTACCTAACTCAGGTGGGGGATGAAATTGGGGATAATTCGTCATCCCCTGACACCCCTAGGTGAGTAGTAACCAGAGTGGAACGGCACCATTGTTGCTGAAACTACCACCTTGGGCTGTGGTCAATATAGAAGTTTATGGATGACTAAAGCCAATCATCTTACAAACCTATAAACAGTGGCTCTAAGTGAGACCCTTTGAGCTCTCCTGGACCACAGTGGGCTGCACCCAGCATCTCCCTCTGAGTAGGAATCCTCCTAGAGCTCGCAAAATCTCAAGTTTGTAATATTCAGAGGACTGTCGGGACCTGGGCTGAAACACTCCTCGGCCTAGATACTCCTTGAGGCTCAACTCTTCGCCCGTTGAGAAATGCCAAGACATTGAACGTGAGTATTTCATGAAATTTGAGGGGAATTTTTAACAGGTATACCTTTATAAATTTATCTAGCTTTGGGCCCTTAAATTTACCTAGCTTTGGGCCCTTATGTGTGAATTGATCTAGATCCCGTGTGTGTGTGTGTCTCTGTGTGTGTGTGTGTGTGTTGATTTAGATAACCAGTAGTAAGCACAATCTGTAATCACGTCACTTTAGTAATTGTAGTAAACTTGATTAGCTCACTCTGTAACTGCTAAATCAGTCAATGATTAAGGGCTGTTAAAATCTTATGATCTACCTTAAAACTGTGAATGAACTTTAAATTACTGTGAATGAACTGTTAAACATATATAATCCTTTACGCATAAACTGTTGACCAAGTCTGAGACTAGCAGTAGGAGCAGATCCAGCCGCACCTAGACTCCTCTCTGGGAAGGACTTTAGAAAACCAGAGGGTCTTCTCTGAACTTCGTGACTCAATGGGAGGGTCTCCTTACCCTTTTTGTATTAGACACAAACCGCTGTCCAAGTCTGAGACTAAGACTGGATCCAGCTGGGTCTTCTCTGAACCTCGTGACTCAACAAGAGGGTCTTCCTTACCCTTTTTGTCCTCGGTCTTTCTATAAATCATTCCAACTCAATTCTGACACGATTTTCCCTGTGTATGCTTAATCCATGTGATAAGTAATAGAGTGAACCTTGCCATTGATTCTATTAAATCGCACTTTTATAAATTTCTATTAAAATCACTTTTGCTGATATCTTTGCTGGTGATTCTTTAAGTGGCCTCAAAACCACTCATTCGTGACAAGCACTGCTCGTAATTTCTTTACCTCTTGAAGCAGAAGTTGTGAATAAGTGACAAAAACCAGCAAGTGTGTAGTACTGGTCAGTCTTATGAGTCTTCACCAACATATTAAGTTTCTTTCATATTTGAAAGTCATTTCATATTTTGGGATGTAGACGTGAAGTCTCAGTACTTCTTAACAAAAAAAGAAATTTCAGGAGATACTTAAAAGATATTATATATCTTTGCATAAAATAGAAATATATTTAGCAAAGAATAGTCCTACATGTAGAACTTACAAATTTTTCAGTTCTGATCTTAACAAGAAATATAGAAGACATATAAAAACATTTTGCTTAGAAAATCAAGGGAGAAGAAATGGGTGGGGAGACACTATTTCTCAGTTTTTCACATTCTTTTCTCCCCAGCTGCTAAGTGATATCATCTCTTTTGCCATCAAACAGAGACTTCACATTTTTTTCCTGGAAGATATATATCATGGTCAGAAGTAAAAGTGGATAAGGACAGTAAACTTATTTGTGGTCAGACAGGATGATCACAATAGACTCTTGCCCCTTTAAAACTAATGGCACCTGATTTAGTTGATGCTTTCAATTAACACATTACCCTTTGATTCAGGATTCACCCTTTTACCCTCATCTTTTGAGCAGTCAGATTCAAAGGACTGACATTTCCTTCAAATATTCTGCATGCACTATATTGTTTAAAAAAAAACCAAAACAAAACCAAAAACCAATGTTGCTTACAAAAAATGTTCTAAATATGTGCAACAACTCAACAGAAAACTTTATTCTCTAGCAGATATAAGGTATAACCTAAGGTATCTGAGATATGATAAATTATGCAAAGTAAGAATAAGCAATTATGGTTCCCAATTTGCTAATCAAAAGTAAAATGTTTCAATTGCATATATTTAACCATGCAGCTGTCTGTAAAGCATCTGCCTTAGGTACAGCATTCTTACCAACTTTAAATCTTCAAAATCCAGAAAAGGGAACCTTAAAAATAAATCATTATATCATTCTAAAAATACTAATGTTTTAAAATGTATTTTGGGAACAATCTGCTTGCCCTGTGTTTTTTCAGTATTTATTTACAGCAGGGTAAGATCCTCACACAGCTATAGTGGTAGAAATTTGAATTTACCGCTCAATGTAAAAAACACCAGAAAAATCAAGACTTTCACATTATCATTCATTTGAGAAGCTGGGTATTTATGAAAAGCACTGAGGAGGATGCACCTGTCTAAACTCTGGACGTGTAAATCTCTATGTCTGAGGTAGCTACTCTTCATGTTGCTAGAGGCTCTGCATGCAATCAACAGAAGGAAATGGGCATTGTGCGTGTGCAAGACACTCAATCTACCCTCAACCCTCAAAGTGCACACTTTCTGCCCTTTAATATAAAGGGAAAATAATGGCAGCTCAAATGTAAATTTTGTAAGATAAATTAGATGAATCTCACTTCATGTGTCCACAACGGTGTTATCACCCACCTTTCAGTACTGTAAGGACTGAAAACCCTAGAGGAGGAGTCTAAGCTTCTCACCTTTTAGGGTACGCATGGCCTTATTCTGCTTAGTTCTGTAGCATTCCCATAAGCACAATCTGCAATTTTTACAGTAAGCAGGAATATTTTTTCCCCATCATCATTCTTCCCATCAGTCCACTGCATTTTTTTGAGGTCAAGATGGTGTTCTAGAGTCACTGTGACTCAAGGTAACACAGAAATAAAAATCTATAGGAACGTCTGGGGTGTGTATGTGTATCAAATATACACAAAGATACACAACATGTGACAAACAGGAGGAATTAGAAGTTCATGCATTGTTGCAGATTTGTAATGTCACTGGGATTATTATAGAGCCATAGCAGAATTGCTTACGTGAATAGAGAGCTGCAATGGATAGGCACAGACTTTCCAGGAAAGACAGGAAGAGGAGGAAATTGTGCTCTATGCAGATGATTCTTCATTACAGTCATCCATAGTCAACAGAGAAAAGGTTGGCCAAAAACATAGGCTGAGGTTGGAAGGAAGGCCAAAAAGAAGAGACATGCTGGTGGATGTCTGTTACAGACAACTCAGTCAGGAAGAGAAAGTGAAAAAACAAACTTCTTTAAAATATTGGAAGACTCAGTTGCAGGCCTTCGTTCTCATGGGAGAATTTAACATCCCAACAACTTCTGGAAAAGCATCGTAGCATGATACCAATAATCTGGATTTCTAGAGTGTGTTGGGGACAATTTTTTTGATGCAGCTACTAGAGGAGATGCTCTGCTAGATCTGCTACTCATAAATAAGCAAGCAGTCACTAGTGATGTGATAGTCAACAGCAGGCTTGCCTGTAAGGACCATGAGATTGTAGAGTTTAGAGAAATAAAAGGAAGACAAGTAGCAAAATAAAGACCCTGGTCTTGAAGACAGCAGACTTAGGCTTGTTCAGTGAACTGATTCAGAGGGATGCCATGGTAGGTTGTCTTGAAAGACAAATGGGCCAGCAACAGCTGTTTGACCTCCAACAGCAGCCTTTTCAAGCACAAGAATAGTCCCTTCTGATGTGCAAGAAAACAAGCAGCAGATATGGCTTGGCTAAATAAGGAACTCCTAACCAAGCTCAAATGCAAAAAAAAAAAAAAAGTCTCGAGGCAGTGGAAATGGGAATAGGCTGCTTGGGAAGAACACAGAAGTATCACTCAGGCATGCCACAACAGAACTGGGAAAGTCAAACTGAAGCTCAAGTTAAAACTAGTGAGGGACATGAAGAAGAATAAGAGCTTCTATAAACAAATCAGCACAAAAATTAAGACCATGTTGGTCTTCTAATGAATGAAGCAGGTAACCTAACTAACATGGAAACATGGAAAAGGCTGAGACACTCAATGCTTCAGCCATTCCTAGCAGGGTCTGTTCTCAGCTCTCCCAGGTCCCTGGTGATGGCAAAACTTAGGGAAGAGCAGTACTACCCACTGTAGAAAAGAATCAAGTTAAGGACTACGTAAGTAAACTGGTCATACACAAGTCCCGAGATCCAGAGAGAATATATCTGAAGATGCTGAGAAGTCACTGACTTGGAGGCCATTCTACCTTCTCTGACAGATTGCGGTGACTGTGGGAGGTTCCTGATGCCTAGAAATAAGCAAATGTTACATTCTAAGGTAAGAAGGAGGATCAAGAAAGCTACAGGCCAGTCCAGCTCACCTCAGTCCTGGGAAGACTATGGAGCAGATCATCATGGAAGCCATTGCCATACATACGAGCAAAGAGAGGATGACTAAACAAAGCCACCATTTCTAAGGGCAAGTAGAATTTTGAGCTTCATTCTCAACACAACCCTAGACTTGTCATGCAAGTTAGCTAAGCCACTTTTCAGTTGCTCAATATCTTTTTCTGTATAATGAGTATCACATTACCCAGCACCCACTGGTGTTTTGAACTAACCTGATTAGCACTGATAATATGATCCAGCTCTTCAAGAAAGGATCTCAAAACTCTCTCCAGTGTCATTATCTGAAGGTATATGTCCTTCAGACACCTTTTATCTATCACATTAAATAATGACCTTTATAGACGAAAGAGTTCTGTAATTCGTGAACTTCAGTTTGTTTAGCACATCTCTTGCCGAAATGTCATATTTAAATTAGTATGCACACCATAAGAGCAGCCTCAAATAATTGAAAAATTCATATTCAAAATAATTTCAAAGTTAATAGGAGCTGATACCCTTGGCTCATTATTCTCTACTCCAGGAGAATGTACATTGGCATTATAAAAACAGAGCATTTCAAATTTGTGTGGGTCATTTCAGAACCAAGAGCTTTCTCAAGCACCTAACATTTTTACTCTGGGTAGTCATTCAAGGTCTGTCACCTGACTTTGAAGCACTGCAGTCATCTACAAGCTTTTCCCTTATGCACTTGAGAAGACTCATGCTCTGGGTAGACCTCAGACAAATTTGGTTCATGTCTGCTTTCATCATGAATAGGTTTAATGTGCATTTTGACTTTTCTGACAAGTATTATCTTTAGGCTCCTGTGAGATGCAGTTCTACATCAGCTCCTCCCCTCAAAAAGAGAATACTCCTTGTTTTTTCAAAACCAGCTGTTTATAATCAGTGGTTTGAATCTCGACTGGTTCTGCCTAGAAAGAAACAGTACTATAATCTCAATTAAACATTGATTTCACTCTTCCCAGAAGTACTGTACTCTCCAAGACCCACTATTGCCTTTTCCTTCATGGTGAAAAAATTGTTAATGATACCAATCAAGTGACACAAATGTCATTTCTACATTTTTGCTCTGTTCCAGGTCAGCAAGATTTCAACTGGAAAACAATGACATAGCAACTTTAAGAGTTCAGGGAAACAATTCTATGCAAAATGGAAATACTGCATAAAATTTAAGTGCAGTGAATCAGAAGGTGCTCTGATGAATGAGTTGGCACAAGGCGTTCATGACTGCTGTGCTTTATTTTTCTGCAGGTTGGAGATTGCCCAGGCAGTGCTGTGAAATGGACATGCCATTTATCCATTGCCTTCCGTCCTTGCAATTGCTAGGCACAACAAAGTAAATTAGGAAGAGTGGCAGCTGTCAATTAATTTTGATTTATTTTCAATTATTTTAATTTTCATACATAATTAGATTTATAATTCCCTTAATATGCTTGAAAATTACATTTCTCTTTTCAACCTTCCTTAAATAAAAGCTGAATCTTTTTTCTATTGAAAGCTACACACCCTTACTTCTAGTGGAAGAAAAGCAAATTTGGCTTTTATGGCATACTCCTCCACTTTCCTTGGCAACAAATGTGTTTGTTTAGCCACACAACTGAGAACTTCCACTTCCTTTTTATAACATAGGTAGACAACTGTGCTAAATTTCTTGCTTTCCTAGTATGACCTTACATTGTGTGTATGAAATATTAGTGTTTGCAAACATATTGGATTTCCTAGCAGTCTTCTCCCAAGTTTGAATACTACTAGATCATTCTCTTTAGTTTAGCATCAACTGAAATTGGTTGAGGAAAGATTAGTCAATCATTAAGAGCCAACTGCAAAATAAGCTTGGAGTTATTTTGTACTGGAGCTTAAATATGTACTGTTTACAGGGTGAAAAATTACTAATGATAGGAAAATACACACATAATTAAATACATATAAACATATAGTTAAATCATAGAATCATAGAATCATTAAGGTTGGAAAAGACCTCTAAGATCATCGAGTCCAACCGTCAACCCAATACTACCATGCCCACTAAACCATGTCCCTCAGCGCCTCATCTATACGGCTTTTAAATACCTCCAGGGATGGTGACTCAACCACTTCCCTGGGCAGCCTCTTCCAAGGCCTGACCACTCTTTCAGTAAAGAAATTTCTCCTAATGTCCAATCTAAACCTCCCTTGGCACAACTTGAGGCCATTTCCTCTCATCCTATCGCTAGTTACTTGGCAGAAGAGACCAACACCCACCTCGCTACAACCTCCTTTCAGGTAGTTGTAGAGCGCGATGAGGTCTCCCCTCAGCCTCCTCTTCTCCAGACTAAACAGTCCCAGTTCCCTCAGCCGCTCCTCATAAGACTTGTGCTCCAGACCCTTCACCAGCTTCGTTGCCCTTCCTCTGGACACGCTCCAGCACCTCAATGTCTTTCTTGTAGTGAGGGGCCCAAAACTGAACACAGTATTCGAGGTGTGGCCTCACCAGTGCCGAGTACAGGGGCACCATCACCTCCCTACTCCTACTGGCCACACTATTTCTGATACAGGCCAGGATGCCATTGGCCGCCTTGGCCACCTGAGCACACTGCCGGCTCATGTTCAGCCGGCTGTCAATCAGCACCCCCAGGTCCTTTTCCTCTGGGCAGCTTTCCAGCCACTCTTTCCCAAGCCTGTAGCATTGCATGGGATTGTTGTGACCCAAGTGCAGGACCCGGCACTTGGCCTTGTTGAATCTCATACAATTGGCCTCAGCCCATCGATCCAGCCTGTCCAGATCCCTCTGCAGAGCCTTCCCACCCTCCAGCAGCTCAACACTCCCGCCCAACTTGGTGTCGCCTGCAAACTTACTGAGGGAGCACTCGATCCCCTCATCCAGATCGTTGATAAAGATATTGAACAGGACCGGCCCCAGTACTGAGCCCTGGGGAACACCGCTCGTGACCGGCCGCCAAATGGATTTAACTCCGTTCACCACAACTCTCTGGGCTCGGCTGTCTAGCCAGTTTTTTACCCAGCAAAGAGTGTACCTGTCTAAGCCATGAGCCGCCAGCTTCTCTAGGAGAATGCTGTGAGAGGCAGTGTCAAAGACTTTACTGAAGTCCAGGTAGACCACATCCACAGCCTTTCCTTCATCCACGAGGTGGGTCACCTGGTCATAGAAGGAGATCAGGTTGGTCAAGCAGGACCTGCCTTCCATGAATCCGTGCTGGCTGGGCCTGATCCCCTGGTTGTCCCGCACATGGCTTGTGAGCACCCTCAAGATGAACTGCTCCATGATCTTCCCCGGCACCGAGGTCAGGCTGACTGGCCTGTAGTTCCCCGGATCCTCCCTCCAGCCCTTCTTGTAGATGGGTGTCACATTGGCTAGCCTCCAGTCATCCGGGACCTCCCCAGTTAACCAGGACTGCTGGTAAATGATGGAGAGTGGCTTGACAAGCTCCTCCGCCAGCTCCCTCAGTACCCTCGGGTGGATCCCATCTGGCCCCATAGACTTGTGAGTGTCCAGGTGGCATAACAGGTCGTTAACTTCTTCCTCTTGGATTATGGAGGGTTTATCCTGCTCTCAGTCCCTGTCTTCCAGCTCAGGGGGGCTGAGTACCCCAAGGATAACTGGTCTGACTATTAAAGACTGAGGCAAAGAAGGCGTTGAGTACCTCAGCCTTTTCCTCATCCTTGGTGACAATGTTCCCCCCTGCACCCAATAAAGGATGGAGATCCTCCTTGGCTCTCCTTTTGTCATTAATATACTTGTAAAAGCATTTTTTGTTGTCTCTCACGACAATGGCCAGACTGAGTTCTAGATGGGCTTTTGCCTTTCTAATTTCCTCTCTGCATGACCTAACGAGATCCCTGTACTCTTCCTGAGTTGCCTGCCCCTTCTTCCAAAAGTGGTAAACTCTCCTTTTTTCCCTGAGTCCTAGCCAGAGTTCCCCATTCAGCTAGGCTGGTCGTCTTCCCCGCTCGTTCTTCTTACGGCACATGGGGACAGCCTGCTCCTGCGCCTTTAAGACTTCCTTTTTGAAGAACGTCCAGCCTTTCTGGACCCCTTTGCCCTTCAGGACTGTCTCCCAAGAGACCCTCTCAACCAGTGTCCTGAGCAGGCCAAAGTCCGCCCGCCGGAAGTCCATGGTAGCGGTTTTGCTGGCCCTCCTAACTTCACCAAGTATTGAGAATTCTATCATTTCATGGTCGCTAAGCCCAAGATGGCCTCCGACCACCACATCTCCCACCAGTCCTTCTCTGTTTGTGAACAGCAGGTCAAGCAAGACACCTCCCCTAGTAGGCTTACTTACCAGCTGTGCCAGAAAGTTATCTTCCACCCACTCCAGGAACCTCCTCGACTGTTTCCTCTCTGCCGTGTGGTTATTTCTGGCAGACGTCCGGAAAGTTGAAGTCCCCCACAAGAACAAGGGCTAGCGACTGGGAGACTTCTGCCAGCCTCTGGTGGAATATTTCGTCTGCCTCCTCATCCTGGTTAGGTGGTCTATAGCAGACTCCCAGCAGGATATCTGCCTTGTTGGCCTTCCCCCTCATCCTTACCTACAAGCACTCGACCTCGTCATCACTGCCATTGAGCTCTAGACAGTCGAAGCACTCCCTAACATACAGGGCTACCCCACCGCCTCTCCTTCCTCGCCTGTCCCTTCTGAAGAGCTTATAGCCATCCATTGCAGCACTGCAATAGTGAGACTCATCCCACCATGTTTCCGTGATGGCGACTAAGTCATAGCTACCCCGCTGCACAATGGCTTCCAGCTCCTCCTGTTTGCCGCCCATGCTGCGTGCATTGGTGTAGGTGCACTTGAGCTGGGCTACCGATTTCGCCCCCAACATTGGCGTGCTACCTCTAGGCTCTTCCCTAGCGAGCTTGGTTTTATCCCCTTCCCCCTTCGAACCTAGTTTAAAGCCCTCTCAATGAGCCCCACCAACTCATACGCAAGAATCCTTTTCCCCCTGTGAGACAGCTGAACTCCGTCCGTCGCCAGCAGGCCCCGTGCCGTGTAAACCTCCCCGTGGCCAAAGAAGCCAAAATTCCGCCGATGGCACCAGCCCCTAAGCCATGTGTTGATCCGATGAGTTTTCCTGTTCCCTTCAGTATTCCTCCCTGCCGCTGAAGAGATTGAGGAAAACACTACCTGTGCTCCTCATCCTTCCACCATTCGCCCCAGCGCCCTGAAGTCCCTTTTGATAGCTTCGGGACTTCTCTCTGCAACCTCCTCACTGCCAGCCTGTGTAACCAATAGCGGGTAGTAATTGGAGGCCTGTACGACCAGGGAGTTTCCTAGTAATGTCCTTAACCCAGGCCCCAGGGAGGCAGCAGACTTCCCTGTGGGATGGGTCTGGCCGACATATTGGGCCCTCCGTCCCCTCAGAAGGGAATCACCTATGACAATTACCCTCCTTTTTTTCTTAACGGAGGCAGTCATAATGCGTGGAGCTGACTGCCTCGCCTCAGGCAACCCCCTGGATGGGCCTTCATCTACGTCCTCGTTTGTCTGGCCCTCAAGATCCAGAGCCCTGTATCTGTTGTGTAGGGGCAGCTGGGAAGGTTGAGGTGAGGGAGGCCGGGCGGAGATTTGCCTGGCTCCCCGAGCAGGGACCTCTGTCCATTCCCCTCCGTCGCCTGGGTCTCCGCCTTCTGCCTGGTGGCAAGAGGGCAGGGTATCTTCCGCTTCTTGTGGAGCCTCCATGTGCTGCCCTTGCCTCAGGGATGGTAGGGTGCAGCTCCACCAATCTATCTCCCTCTCACACTCCCTGATACTCCTTAACCTCTCCACTTCCTCCTTCAGCTCTGCCACCAGGCTGAGCAGATCATTAATGATGATGTGAGTTTAAAATTTCTTTCAAGCTAATGCTCTGTATTCTTAATATTGTAATCATACGGTCAGGTCAGGGGTTCTTCCATGACTTCTAACTGCAGATTTACCTCCAGCTTTGTTTTCTGACGTATATGGAAATGAAACATTAACAACAGTCTCCAGCAATAATCCTATGTATAGCTTGCCATGAGCGTGTGCTGGAGATACAGACACATTCTACGCATTCTACATTGGGACAGACTGAAAGGAAAAACAAGAAACCAACCTTGCTTGCTAGTTACAAACACACATGGAGAACAGATGTTTCCTTTGTTTTCCCTGTACTAGCTTGTCTAGGAGTTAAAAAATCCAAGGCCATTAATAACAGAGGAACCAGAGAACTCCATGAAGTTTTGCCAGGTTATAAAATATACAAAACAATACTGAAAATCAAGGGGAATATAGACAACCACACAAATATTAGTAAAGTGTAATGCTCTCGTAACATGTGTGAAACTTATATTAAGAAAGTGAGTATATTGTAGCAACTACAACTGGAGCACAAAGGGTTAGTAGGCTAGCATGAAAATTTCTCCACCTAACCAGGGAAAGTTTCTCTATAAAAAGAATTAGAGATTTCTTAAACCAAAGGGATTCTTTAGATTTAAAATAGCTTCACAATTTTTATTCAGCATGCTGAATCGTTAGATCTTATTTAATTCCAAGCAAGTCACTAACCGACTGGCAACTTGGGAGAAGAACATACCTGGACAGAACCACAGCCACTGTTGAACCAGCGGGAACACACTTATGCTGTCCTTGAAGCAAAGCACAAATCACATTCACCACTAGTTCACAGCTGGCATAAATACCTATCATGCACTATTCTTTCTGCTACATGATCATCAGACAACCACAGTCACTTTGGTTTTAACATGAACCAGACAATAGAGTTATTTGATTTTTGTAAGGTATTTGCAGTCACTACATATCCTCCTGTACTGCCCCATACCTCCCTGACAGATGAGGGAGATGAGGATCAGAGGTAGGTATATGTATGGATATGTTTATGATACAGTGACAGGAAACCACAAGAAGTGGTAGGACTGTCAAATGCACTCAGCAGTTATACACACACACATATGTACTCATCACATCATTTATTTATTGCCAGAAAGGGGTTTTCTGCTTTCCACTCATCCCAGATGTTCAGTGCTGAATAAAAACCTGTCCGTTTATGCCCTCTAGTTAGACTTCAGTTGATGATTCAGTTCACTGTTTATCAAGGGACAGTCCACCTCCTGCCAAGAAAACAGGCAGACTAAACACATACATCACCATTGCTTCTGAATACATGATTGCTACTTCTTAGGCATATGCTACATTTACTGGTCAGTGATACTGGGGCCGGTTCCTTCATGCTACTAACAGAAAGGACTAATCACGTAATTGCTTTACAGAGAACCACAGAACGTCGGCTTCCACAGGTTGAAAGCAGAATCAAGAGGGGCAAAAATTTAGGAAATTCATGGAATTCAAAGTAAAAATCCCAATTTTTTTGTAAATATAGTCATACTTCAGCACTTTCCCATATGACATTGTATACTGAAATATTAACTTACAACTTTTTTTTCAGATGAAGATCAAAACATGAAAGCGCAGAATGGTTGAGGTTAGAAAGGACCCCTGGAGGTCTTCTGGTCCAACCCCCCTGCTCAAGCAGGGCCACCTAAAGCCAGTTGCCCAGGACCATGTCCAGATGACTTTTGAATATCTTCAAGGACGGAGACTCCACCACTTCCCTGGACAACCTGTGCCACTGCTCAGTCACCCTCACAGTAAAAAAGTTTCTCCTTATGCTCAGACAGAGCCTCCTGTGTTTAAACTTGTGCCCATTGTCTCCTGTCCTGTCACCGGGCCCCACTAAAAAGATCCTGGCTCCATCCTTTTGCACCCTTTCTTCAGGTATTTATATACATTAATAGGATCTTCCTGAGCCTTATCTAGTCTAAGCAGTGCCAGCTCTCTCAGCCTTTCCCCATATGAGAGATGCTCCAGTCCCTTACTCTTCTTAACGGCTCTTTTCTGGACTCTTTCCAGTACGTCCATCTCTCCCTTGTAGTGAGGAGCCCAGAACTGAACACGGTACTTCAGGTGGGAGCTACTGTAAGTTTAAAAAAAATCTTAATGTTCTGTAATGTTGGACAGTTGGATGTTTCTATCCTGCACCTTACATTGCAACACTTTCTTCCAAGCTCACTGCAAAACCAGAATTTTGAGACTTAAAGGTCTTACACAAAATTTAATTTCACCGCAACGTGCTGATCAAGACTTAAAGCAATCCAAGGGAGTACTGCCACTGACTTAGTTGGGAATAGGATACTACTAACTCAGCAAATAAGAACAGTAGAAAGAAAACAGGAAAAACAATCTGATCTATCACAACTCTGTCACCAGTGGATAGTTACAAGAAACCTCACAGGTAAAACTCAGGAGGCCCATACACTTGGGAAGCCGGCACTTCCCAACTACCTACCAGCAGTCCTCTCCATTGCTATCAGCCAGCTAGGAGCTTTCTACATTAGTGCACTCAGGCCACAATCCCCACCCTGTGCCCATATATTGAACCAAATATATTCAAGTATTGCCAGGCAGCAATAGTTTTGGTAGCCATAATGCTTACTTAAATAATCACACTGAATCAGGGTGAGTTTTAACTAATTTTACCTCTGAGGATGGAACGGAGATGCACCAGAGCATATCTGATTACTCAAAGTCAAACTACAAGGCTAAAGAAGCAAGCCACAGCAGGACTAAAGCTGCTGCTGTCAGAATTTGTTTACACTGTCTGATCATACAGTCAATGTGTCACTCACAGAGTTCAGTTCATGATACAAATATGTATGAGACTACCAGTAAATTAGTGTAGGTTTAATTCACTGAAGCATGTCTGTCATACCGTCACACTTATGCTACTCTTATTGTCTCTTTAGGTGAGTATGAAATTTTTGGATGATTATATAAATAATTCCTTAAAACATGAGTGTCGTGGTTTAACCCCAGCCAGCAACTAAGCACCATGCAGCCGCTCACTCACTCCCCGCCAGTGGGATGGGGGAGAGAATCAGAAGGGTAAAAGTGAGAAAACTCATGGGTTGAGATAAAGACAGTTTAATAGGGAAAGCAAAAGCCACGCGTGCAAGCAAAGCAAAACAAGGAATTCATTCACTGCTTCCCATGAGCAGGCAGGTGTTCAGCCATCTCCAGGAAAGCAGGGCTCCATCACACATAATGGTTACATGGGAAGACAAATGCCATCACTCCAAACGTCCTCCCCCTTCCTCCTTCTTCCCCCAGCTTTATATGCTGAGCATGATGTCGTATGGTATGGAATACGCCACTGGCCAGTTGGGTTAGCTGTCCTGACTATGCTCCCTTCCAGCTTCTTGTGCACCTGGCAGAGCACGGGAAGCTGAAAAGTCCTTGACTAGGGTAAGCACTACTTAGCAACAACTAAAACATCCCTGTGTTATCAACATTATTCTCATACTAAATACAAAACATAGCACTATACCAACCATTAGGAAGAAAATTAACTCTATCCCAACTGAAACCAAGACAATGAGATAACCAATTTATTTGCTGGGTAGTTTCAATCACAATTAGGGATTACAATCGGCTAGAGTTAACCAAAAGCTCAGCCACATCCAGAGAGGAAAAAGAGGATATAATGACCCCTTACTACTTCCTCCATTAGCTGTCTATATCAGTATATCAAACTATGGCAACAAAAAGAATTAAGACAAACTAAGTACAACCCCCACCCCGTTTACTCCACTAAAGTTTAAGCAATTCTTATATTCAGAAGGGATTTTTCTGTTTGTGTAACTTGATGCACTGAAGAGGATGGTATTGAAAACTTCGCTTTTCTTGTCATTTACTCCCATCACATTCTAATAGTGATGGAAATTTCAAATTCACTTCCATGTTGTGTGCTTGAGTATTCCCAGAAGAGCTGATGTTTGAGCAGTCTGAAATGTTTGGGATTTTTTTACACCTATTTTGCAGGGGAAATAGTGCAGTGAATTTGAAGCAACTGTGCCCCCCCACCCCTCCCCCACCCAACAGCCACTCAGGTGTGGAGCAACTTTAAAGCAGTAACAGAAACAGAAAGAAATTAAGCAGATCGCTACCAGCCATTTGATGGTCATTGATGTTTTGTCCCTCTCTTACTCATAAAAATTACACATCTTTCTATGTTGGTTTCATAATCAGGGATTTTGAAGACCTTGTATCAGCCACCACTATTTCTGTAGTCCAACTGTCATAAAAACATGCTTTCCTTTACATTTAACTAATACCTTAGCTGCCAATGAACAATCCCAGAAAGTAACAGATGTCCATGTTAAAGAAACTGGAAAACTAACCACCTTGGAGTCTTGTAGCCTCAGGAAACCCACGTCCATGGTAAACTCCCTTTCCATGCCCCATGTTTACCACTTCCCATGCCTGTTAGTCCTGGAAAAGCAGAAGCGAAAGAACTTATACAGATGATTCAGCTACTTTAGTAGGACTGGCCACAATACAGGTGCTACATTCTTCTTTCTAACCCCCATAGTAAGTACATAGCTTCTTGTGACACTATGAACAGGTACACGAATTCCTGGGTTTGTATCTCTATCATGGTGCAAAACATAGGACCAAATCACAAGCGTCATGCTTTAAACTCAGTGACAACTCTGTTTCATCAAAGCTCAGTAAGAAAATCAAAGAGGAAAACACTTCTGGTAAGATTTGTGAGCCACAAAAAATGGATTGTTTGTTGGTAATGATCAGAAGAATTTTGTTTCTTTTCATAACAAAGCTATTTGAAATAAAATGTGCCTAAACACAATTAAATTACTCTATACTACAAACAGCAAATGAATGGAAATATTAAAGAATGAAGATCATCTTCCAGAAAATCCCGTCTCTGGAGGTCCAAATGAACATGTAATTCAATGAGTTCTTAATGTGATGCTGTAGTTAAAAAAAAAAAAAAGACGGGTGTGCTTAGATGTACATGTAAGAATAGTAAGAAAAATAGATTTAATCTCACAGGCAGAGCATAATGAAGTATCATGTCCTTAAGAACCAAAACAGACACAATAATACAGAAGCACCTCTGCAGGGAGAAAATGGACTTCACAGAACGGCCTCCAGTTTAACAGAGAACAAGTCTAACAAGAATGGATGGCTGGAAATTATGATTAGGCAATTTAAAATTAACAACTTTGGGTATTTGATGGGGCAAGTCATCATGAAGTAGTGATACCGCTCCTATGGATATTTTCAGATTAAGTCTGATACACTTTTATGAGATGCTCACAGCACATTCCTCAGAAGTCTCACAAGCCACATATAATTTTTCCATGTCCTTATCCCAGCATTCCTTTATAGCTTATATAAGAAAAACAATACAATTACCTTTATCCATATTGAAGAACAAATAGGTGGTCTTAGGCTATTTGATTAAATCCTGATCTATCAAGCAAAGCTAGTGTTTGGTATTCATGAAGCTCTTAGCACCTTGGCTATTTTAAACCTGGGAAAATATTCTACAACACTGAGTTAGGCATTAATGGTACATTGCATTGGTTATACAGAAGAAAATATTAAAACAATATATTGTGTTTCTTCACCTAGAAGAATTACATGTGTCAGGAAATCCCTACACTATGAATACCTCCCCTGTTAAAATGGATTTTAGCCTTGGTTCTACTTGCTTATTCCAAAGATTCAGTAATCATACATTTTGATTGCTATAATTTACATATACTTAAGCACTAGCTAACTCTCCAGGAGCAAAATTGCACCAACTCATCTTGAAGAAACTTTTCTTCTAAATCACAAATGTACTGGCATACAGAGTAACACCATAAACATAACACAGAAAAGTATTCACTCCTCATCCACATTATACTGCACAATATGAAATAGAATCTTTTTTTTCTTTCCCCCAAATAAAATATAAAACCACAGTAAAAACAAATCAGAAATTACCAGGGTTATCCTATATTCTCTTCCACTCCTTAAAGGCATCTTTCTTTTATTTATTCTACTACTTTTGGATACTTTTCGTTTTGCCATTTAGCAAACCAGCCTAATGCCACCAAATCTCTAGCTGCTCCATCAGTGTCATCTTATGGATAGGACAGCTGGTTAAACATCTTCCCAAAAAGTTACACTAAGTTATTGGGCAGCTACATTTTGTCAATTTGACATTTTAAAAAGGGGCAAAACTAAATGAGAATGAAATGAGTAAATTTTAACCTTATTTCTGTTGGGCACTGCAGGAAAGTCAGGGACCTGAGAGGACGCAGACTGAAGGAGGATTCTAGCAGAACTCCTGCCTTTGCCTTTTTTACAGGGGTAGGTAGATGAGAACACTTGGGATACACAAAAAAAAAAACCAGCAAAGAAAACTAGATCTAAAATTAGGTGCTGAAAGATACTTAGTTGCAGGCAGAAGTAAAATAAGCCCCAAAATAAACCTACACTATTTAAAATGGTAAGAGCACTATTAGATGAGACCAAGGTAACTAAGACGATTAATAGGAAATAGAAGCCTGTGACAGCCATTTATGGGAAGATGATGAAAACAGTAAGTTAAATGATGGGAATTTTAAAACCTTAGAGTAAGTCAGTCAAAACACATGAGATCTTAACAAAAGAATATCCTGGTGGACCACTACCATAAAGAATGGTAGAAAGTCAAAGAAAATTTATGTTATATTCAAAGTGAACGAGCTAGTAAGATCTGCAATAACTTGTAATAATACTTGTGAATAAAAAGGGAAAGCATTCTAGTCAAAATTTCAAAACACAATTAAAACTGAGTGAAGAACCAACAAATATCATCCACTTAATCTCTGTAGACATAGGTCATTTTGATAGAACCCTGTTGAACAGTACTGAGGTAAAGTTCAATACCAAAGAAAAAGGTAACTGGACAAAGAATACCAGCTGCAAGATAGGAGACAAAATAGAAAAAAAAAATGAAGTATCTAGGTGAAGAAATCTAAAGTATCTATGTGATATATTCATTCCTCCAGTAATTTATGACCTTAGAGAAGAGAGCACTTTTCAATTACTATCCAATAGCATCCTGGCTTGTATCAAAAATAGCGTGGCCAGCAGGACTAGGGAAGTGATTGTTCCCCTGTACTTGGCACTTGAATACTGTGTTCAGTTTTGGTCCCCTCACTACAAGAAGGACATTGAGGTGCTGGAGCGCATCCAAAGAAGGGCAATGAAGCTGGTGAAGGGTCTAGAGAGCAAGTCCTATGAGGAGCGGCTGAGGGAACTGAGGTTGTTTAGTCTGGAGGAAAGGAGGCTGAGGGGAGACCTTATCACTCTCTACAACTACCTGAAAGGAGGTTGTAGCGAGGTGGGTGTTGGTCTCTTCTGCCAAGTAGCAAGGGATAGTACAAGAGAAAACGCCCTCAAGTTGTGCCAAGGGAGGTTTAGATTGGGTATTAGGAAAAATTTATACACTGAAAGGGTTATCAAGCTTTGGAACAGGCTGCCCAGGGAGGTGGTTGAGTCACCATCCCTGGAGGTATTTAAAAGACTTACAGGTATGGTGCTTAGGCACACGGTTTAGTGATGGACTTGGCAGTGTTAGGTTTACATTTGGACTTGATGATCTCACAGGTCTTTTCCAACCTAAATGATTCTATGATTCTATGATTCTAAATAACAAAAACAATGACCATAACAGAAGAAACAACTGGAGGATCTCATAAGAGAGAATGAGCTTATATAGACCAAAATGTTTTTAAAGCTAGGGTGTGGTATTAATTACGGCCCATGTAAAGGGGTGGTTAGACAGAATTCCCAAGGATCTGGGAGCAAGTCAGCTTGGAAAAAATAGCGGACATTTTAAGGCAAGGATCATTTATTAGTGCAAGATCTAGACCTTCCTTCAAAGATGGCATTTTGAGGCAGGCCTTTTAAGGGCAGACAAATAATTCCATGGAGAGTAAAAAACATCTATTAACAGGACACAATTCTAGAAAACAAATGCTGGCTTGTTATAGACAACCTTTCTGAGTCACTGCAGTTTCTCCTGGTGACATTTCTCTGCCTCTAAGAAAACATTCCAGTCAAAAAATTGGAGAGACCTAGAAGGAAAAGATGGATGTTGAGAACTGCAGACTCTGATTGAGTGTCAGTATCAGGTGGTATTTTTTCTTAATTTTCTAGAAGAGAGAATTTAAAATTTCTGTCATTGATAGCATTAGGCTTACAGATGCTAGAAAACCAGATGAATGCAGAACTAAGACAGTTTGTAGAAGCTGAGTTACTTTACTTATGTAACTACCCCATTATTTTTCTTGTCAGATGTCTTTTCAGATCATCAACAGTAGTTAAGTCCCTAATGTTGGAGCAACATTAGAAAAGTTTCCAATGGGGACTAAGCTCTTGCATAGGCAAGATCTCTTGCCTCATATCATAAAGAGGGTGGTAGAAAATAGATGGTGTTTTAGACTGACTTGCTGTTTTATTGTTCTTCCTGCTTTTAGTTTATGATCACTGTTTGGAGACAAAAAGAAAAAAAAAAAAAAGGATCTCCTAATTGAAACACCCTCCCTGAATTCCAAGCAGAGACTAGATGAGGAGGAAGCAAATGCCTTTTGTACAGGAAGCCTGAGAAAACAGATCACAGAAGACACAAGGGTGATGTAAGAAACAGGACATCTGTCTAAAATTACCTCAGCCACCCAAGTCCTACGACTCCCCATCCAACAAGGACCTGTGACCAGAAGCTGGTCAATAGGGGTTTATGGCTACAGTGTGAATTGTCTAATCATACATAACTTTTTCACTTCACCTTTGCAATAGCACCTTGGTGAACTAATCTTACCTTAAAGCTGTTATCAAAAAGCAGTATTTCTCAGTTTCAGATTATCCCTAAAATTGTGTAGGTTTTCTTTGGAAAGGACTTTTACCTTGTAATGATTACTACTCCCTCTGCACAAGTGAAATAAGTGTTACCATAAGACAAAAAAAAAAAAATCTGAAAGATAGGCCAAGAAGTAGCATTCATTTTTATCTGTTTGGGCCTTCCTGCACCTGAAGGTTGAATATGGAGAGGTGCACCCTATTTTAATTCTTGGTTAGTCTCTTCACTAAACTGATCGTATGTATTTCTCAGCTGCACTTGGTTTTGTTTGAATTTTAGTGAGGCTTGTATACATCATACTGTCAGCTTCTCGGCATAAACAGCACACAAAAAAAAACCATATAAACTTATTGATGAGTTCCTTATAAAAAAACATACTGTCAACACTATTTTTTATTTTATGCTCTAATTTGGGGCAATTGACATTGTCAGAAAGCTGAAATAGAGTAAAATACAGAGACTATTGTGGCAATTTTTAAATAATTTATCATCCAGATCTTGGAAGAGCAGTCTTCGTTGTCTTAACAAGGAGCATTTGTTACCCAAAGAGTGTAAGTGAAGTGAGAAACTGTGGAGAGAAGAAAGATTTAATGCACAAGTCCTTTAAAGTTCACAGGAAAACAGAACAACTTTCCTATTTTATTTACTTTGCCTTTTTGCTGAAAGTAGGGAGAATTCTTTAGAGTAAATAAAACAGGTTACCTGGTCTTTATTAGTCTACTAACAATTCTATGTCAAACTAGCATAAAAAATGTTAGCAACTTATGCATTTGTGAAAGAGTTAATTACTGTCTTTAAATGCTTTATTGAGCATAAATCTACTTAAACTGCTCTATTTCCTAAAATAAGACACACACCTAGGCCAACATTTCCAAGAACAACACTATCTAAGCAAACATTTCCTAATTTTTGCCTTGGTTTTTCAGTTTTATCCACACCTATAAAACTTAACCCTCAAAATGCAACTAAGCAAAGAAGAAAAGTGTCAGAGCTGAAAATATATTCTGAAAGATAGAATACAAACCTTAAATATTTGCATAAAGGAATTATGTATACAAGTAGCATTAAACAGCTATACTTGGAGGATATAGACTGTGAATGCAGAAGTTACTTTCAGTGTCTTCTACATTCTGGAGGCTATTAGAATTCACATTAAACATCAGTTTTGCTAGGCTTGAAAACGTCACATTAATGTTCCTTCATTTTTTATATATTGTGTGAACAGTAGTGGAGAAAACAATATTGAATAATCATTAAACAACTGGGGAAGATTATGTATAGTCTGTGTGTTTTCAAACAACACTATCATTCCTCTTTCTAATATGTCTTGTTCTTACTTCATGGTTAAGAATTAATAACGGGCTTAATCAAAACTTTCAACAATTCAACATTAGTGAGGATAAACTATGAGAAAAACGAATTAGTTATAAAATTATATTATGCAAAGAATAAAAGTAAAACAAAATTGCAATTCGTTTCTCTTTTTGATCTTGTTCTTACATGAAAAATGCTCCACCATCACCACTCAACATTTATGGGTTTTGTATGTTTAAATTGATCAAGAAAAATTTTCAACTCCTCAGCAACCTAGTTTCCTAGACACTAAAACTACTTATTTTTACCTTTGACTATTCAACAATCATGGGCAGTAATGCTTATCAAAAAAAAAAAAAGAAAAAAAAAAAAGAAAAAATCAAACTTCACAAAGAATCTGTAGAGTCAATTATGGCAAGAGTTTACCTAAATAGACACTGATCAGCACTGAATCAGACACTGAATCCACAAGCATTAACTGCAAAGAAATCCAAATACATGAAATAAATAGACACACTGAAACATTATTTGAAAATTCCACAATAAAATTGAAATCCATTCATTTCATTCAAACTAATTGTTCATGATTTCCCTCAGCCTGAATGTACATAAATTTAAGACACGAATTTATTTCTGATGGATATTCTGACATTCGCAACAATTACCACATCACTAAACAGCCATACCCAAACCCATGTAGTGCATGTGCCCTTACTCTTTCATGTATTAAATCAGGTTCGCAATACATGTATGAAGTTGCAAATCTGAGTATCAAGTTCAGCTTCCTCTCTTCTTTTCCTTAAAGCCAAAAAAGAAAGGCTATACAAATTGCTTGATGCATTTAAATCTATGGAAGACATGTATGCACAGAGCAAACTACAATGTTTAGAGGATCTAGAAAGCTTAGTGTAAAATGGTCTGGGCAGCCACGGAAGACAAAGAAATAAAAAAAAAAAAGTTCAAGAAGTATACAAGATTCTAAAGGTCAAAATGTATCTCTAAAGCTAACAAATGGTTTTAGTACAAAATTGTACTTCTCAGTAAATGGAGGATACAATGTTCCGAGACACATTTGAATCCTTCCTTTGAAACCAATGTGAAAAAGAGCTTGATAGGAAGTAAAAAAAGAAACTCCACTTTTTCCTTCCTCTTGGAACATGCCGTTACAAATGGAAGCTGGGAAGAAAAGAAGTTTGATACTTCATGACCTTCCTGTATGCTATACTGTAATATGTAACCACCAATAACAGAGAGAAACTTCTTTCCAACAGAGGTCTAATAATGCCACCTTGAGGTCCAATTCTCCCTCTTTAGACTGCAGGCTTGAGAAGACCAGTTCAGAAGAGCATGATGTTCATTACTTAAGCAACAAATTACTACAAAACTAATAAATCAAATAACCAGTAACCTAATTAACTAGTAAACACATCACTACTTTTAATTTGCAATTACATCATTGTACACACTAGCACACACAACTACAAAGCTGCTATTTGTCGATCTTAAAACCTATGAACCACACAACCACTACTGAACTACAAATCACTCTCATACAAGGGTAGAGACCTACCCCTCCTTGCTCTAGCCTCCCACACCAAGTCTTTTGAAAGCAGACCTGATTGAGAGTCCAGTAGGTTGACCAAGAGGGGGTTCCTCCAGGTAGGCTTGGATCTGCAGGTCAGCCTCTGCAAAAATGTGCACTCCTACCACCAGAAGGAGATCCCCCTCTGCTCTTCATCAACTGACTTCATACCTCCCTTTCTGTTTTTTTCCCATTTAGGGACCTTCCTTTTTGACTTCCTCGTACCACCACGGCTCCTAAAAAATAAACAACCTGCCCTAAGTGTTTTTTCCAGTTTTTCTATATCTGTACCTAAATCTGGTGTTTCTTATGTCATTATCTGGTAAATCACAGCTTTATATGATGTTACTTATATATAGTAAATACAGGTATAGTTACTTTCATGGAATAGCAAGGGGCCAGCTGCTCCCTAAGCAGTGGGGAAGCTGGGAGCTAAGGGGGATCTCCGGGCTGCCAGAGCATCAGCCTTGTCACCTAGGGCCCATCCCACATGCCAAGGAGGGAGCAGAGCAGGTTGGGTGGAGGGGGCCCAGCTTCGAGTCCAGATCACCATGGGAGTCCGTGATGAGGCAGGTCTGACATTAAACTGGGAAATCAGGATCAGATCATGGTTCAGACAGTCTGGTGACTGCCAGGCAGGTCAATAGCAACAAGGCAGGTCTAACATCAAGCCGGGAAGAGACCCCACAGGTCAGTACAAACAAGGTCCACAGCCAGGCAACAGGCACAGCTGTGATGGGGTTGCAGACAGACCCACCTCCAGTGTCAGTGGGCTGATAGCCCCAGGTCAAGCTGAAGTGAGGCTCCTGGGCCCACAGCAGCACTGGTGGAGGTCCCAGGGGAGAATGGTCAGGGCCAGGAAGCCCCACTTGGCACCCTCAGGGCCCTGACAGTTACCGAGGCACTGTTTGTCTTTCAAGGTCCTACTTCCCAAAAGGTTCCAAAACCATCTGCGTCATAGTGGTTACATTATTGTTTGCCTCACATGCTCCCTAGAACAAATCATTCTATGTAGCCTTGATACCCATGCCTAGGTCCAGTTAAATTTAAACATTTTCTTACCTTATACACAGAGAATCTATACACCTGAGCAACATGGTTTTTACACACTTTTGTGCTCACAGAGCATCCTGCTTTCTATGGTAGCTCCTTGATTGAGATCATTGACCTTGAAACACTCCTTGGGCAATATCCTGGTTCCTTTCAAGGATCTTAGCTGGTGCCTGGTACTCCATAAGGGTCTTCTTGCTCACAAAGTCAAAATAGCCTTTAGAAGGTGGCCTGCTGGTTATCTGCCACTTAAGAGACATAACTGATTTTTTGCTTGAAGTTTTTCCTTTAAGATCTATTTGACTTATGAACATCACGAAAACAACATATGTATTTCAGAACTGAAATACAAGTACTCCAAAATCTCATCTTAATTTGAATTTTACTCTTGTAAAACACAAATCACTTTAAATCAAGTACAAAACGTATTTAAAGACAAAATACAACAGTTGTAACAGATGAGAAAAGGAAAATGCTCTTTAATATTTTCTTCAAGTAGTAACAGTTCTCCTGACTTTTTTCAGCCTAACACAGGTTTCAGAGCACTGCAGGGTTTTAGAAGCAATTAGTATTTCCATATTTTTCCTCCAGAAAACAATCAATCCTTCATTAACTGAAAAGATTAAACTACACACCCAGTCAATGATTAATTATTTGGCAATGGCCAATTAATAAGGAATCAGCTCAATGGCATTATCTGGCATTGGCAATTCTCTGCTTCTATAACAATGTTAAACTTAAGTTTAATTCAAAAATAAAATTTGGTTATGTTTTCAAGAGTCATCCCTATTCGCATTAGATCCATAGGTCTAATCACACCATACTCTAATTATACTGGTGGAATGCTAGACCTGCAAAATAGGTTAGAAGAATGTTCAAAGACACACTAGATAATCTTTTTATTTAACAGTGGAAGCATTAACGATTTCTTTAAGATAATGCCTCTCCATTCCAGGGAACATGCTTCTGTGTTTCACAACGGTTTATGTAACTAGATTGGAAAGCTGTGCCCTTTGCTCCCTTTTTCAAACTTCCGTTTCAACAAATACAGGGTCACAATGTCTATTAAGCGTATGGAAAACTCTCAACCATCTAAAATTATGCAGTGACCCCCATGACATTCAGTTAATCAACACCATACTTTAACTTCTGTGTAATCTTCATTAATTAAAGAGGTCAATCTGAAGGATTGACTGAAGGACCAAGATGCAGTATCGTCAAGAATAGATTCAATAATAGAGAACGGTGACAAAATAGACTTTTGTATGCGAATACTACAAAATCAAAGGAAATGAAAAAATTAACAAACTTTCCTAGCTTTCAGCTGAGGGAGAAAGCAAGATGCAACCTCTGTCTTCAAAAGTATATTTCATTAGTGTGCTATGTGGTTAGTATCGACTTCAGTCCTTTTTTAATTTTTTTACATCTGTAGTAGCTTCAGCTTAGTTAAAACAATCAAAGTCAAGGCAATATCTTCCTGCAGTACAAACAACTTTAATAAATGCATGTCCCAACTATCTTCAGGAGACAAGAAACTGAGAAGACATACCTAAGAAGCAGAAAAAAGGGAAGACTATGCTTCTGAGGAGTGGTGTTGGAACCACTTTCTGAAAAACCCTGAAGGTCTAGAACTGCCATTTTTGCAGGTGATAATCCACTTCTCTGTGTGGTCTCCAGACTAACCTTTTTGCCAAGTAAAAATCTCAGAAGACTGATGAACTGATGACTAACAGAGACCTAAGAAACAAGGGATTCTGGAGAAAGCAGCTGGAGAAAGCACAGCTTAAAAACCATTCTGCAGACATTATTACTAAATACCACATATGTAATTCCAATCTGTCAAACCCTAATGCATAGAATAAATTTACCCAAAAAGTCCAAAATAAATTACTTTTCTCCCAATGCTGCAGCCAAGAAATACCGGTCAGTTTGATCTACTACGTGTATAACACCACGTACAACTCACAGCTGCCACAATGGATAGAGCTTTGCAATGTTCTCGTGGGAATGTTAGCACTGGAGGAAGGTGGAGACATTCCCAAAATGCAATACATGTTCTGCAGCTCAATGTATGGAAAACCACCACCTATGTAGTTTCTATTTATTACATGAATCTCAGAGACTGCTGCTGGAATTTACACTATATCATATTTTGATGTGTTGATTCTCAAAATAAGACTCTTTTTACCAACAATGTAGAAAACATATAGATGAGAAAGGAACAAGATAGGGAGAAGGATATATTATCATCTGTATTTTCCAAGAACCAAGGCACAAAAACTTAAAGTGATTCTTCCATTTATCTGATCACAGAAGTCAGCAAATTGCTATCTCCTACAGGAAGTAAAGACAAGAGATGATGGAAATAAATATTAATCATTCCACAGCATGGAATTAGAAACTTGATCTGAAGTTCAATTTGGTGTTCTGAATAAAAAGGCCTTTGGGTCTGCCTACTACATTTTTGTGGAAAGCAGGGAAAATAAAAGCATAAATATAAAAATGGCATTTTGATAAAAATAAGGAGGAAAATGGATAAATATCATAGAATCATAGAATCATACAGGTTGGAAAAGACCTCTAAGATCATCATGTCCAACCGTCAACCCAACACCACCATGCCCACTACACCATGTCCCTAAGGGCCTCATCTACACGTCTTTTAAATACCTCCAGGGATGGTGACTCCACCACTTCCCTGGGCAGCCTGTTCCAAGGCCTGACCACTCTTTCAGTAAAGAAATTTTTCCTAATGTTCAAAATCATGTATCAAAAGAGAAAATAAATTTATTGTAAATGCAGTTTCCCAAAACTTTTCAGCTGAGAAAAAATCTAATCAGCTGCAATAAAAATATTTGGAAAATAGAATGTTATATTCTGTAAGAATAATTACAATATAACAAGTAAAATATAAATTTCCCATAATACTACTTACAAGTAATATGAAAGAAGGTTTCAACATGGGACGTAAGGGAAAATATTATGTGTAGTGGGGTCTGGTTTCTGCAGACTCCTTTTTCTAAAGGTTGTGCTTACTTTGCTTTTAATTCAGAACCGAGATGTTCCAAGAATTAAGGCTCATGGGGTTCTTGGATTTTGTTTCCATTAGCAATAATAAATGTCCCGTATGTTCTTTACAGTGACAAAGAAACTGATTATCTGGAACTATTGTAAGTGAACAGCTAGCAGGCATTCCCTTGTCCTCTGTCATTTCTGTATTCTTCATTTTTATACATACATGCATACCTACACATATATATGCAATGTGTATGTATATTAATATGTACATATATAAATAACACCCCTCCCCAGTAACGTGACCTTAGCTACATCCTGTTTTGGCTGTCTCCTTAATTGAAATTGCTCTTTCCTGACCGCTTTCTTCTTTTACACAGTCATTCAAGTGTAAATATCAAAAATTTAGCTGGAAGAAGGACACAATTTGATGACTTATGAGGAGCAAAAAACAAGTCACATGGTGTACATAAAGCAATTTGTCTAGACACAAGGGAAACTGCTATACTTTTGAGGATTTATCAACTAACCCTGACAAAAAGATTATTTACAATCTCTTAACTTTTTCTGAAATCATATCCTAAACACAAATAATACTTTTTCTTTCCTTTGGAAACAAATTTTCACATAAAGAGTTGTGGGTGTTTTTTTCCTGGCTGGATTAAATTAAAAAAAATGCATGACTTTAAAATTAAAATGTATCTTTAGTTCATAGATGTAATACGTTTGTGCATCACACATACTTAAGCACAAGATGAGACCACCATCTTCATCCTTTCATATTCTTGACCTTAGTTACAGAAAATTTCTTAATGCAGTATCTTGATCACAATTGCAGAATATTTTCAGCCACAGAAAACCAGTGACTTTGACGTTCTTCTTTTAAAAAATATTATTACATCATTACTTAAAAAGCCCCTACTACTAAGCATTTTATGTTTTTACTGCCTTTTCTCAGTCCATCTGTCTGTCACCTTCTGCCCCTCCTACATTTTCTTCTACCCTTTGATCTTTTAAACCCCTCCCTCCTTTCTTCTCTAGTTTTTTCTTGTCTTTGATTAGCTTATTCTCTTCATAATTATTCATACTCGACTTCTCACTAACACCTGCATGAAAAGACAGGAGATATTCTATGCTCTCCCTACATGTGAAGCCACAAAAAAAAAAATCAGGTTGGCTCCTGAGGTACTACTAGAATTCTTTTGGTGTAAGTCACACCCAATGACTACCAGATACCAGAACCAGGTATCAGACAAACAAGACTTATGAAGAAGAAGCATTTAAGTCTTAATGTCCTGTAATCCATTTAAAAATCTGTATAATACAAAACATTTTGTCAGTATTAGGAACATAATGCCTGCGTGTTTAGTGGACATTTGGTTAACAATCCTTACTGCTATACCTTACCTCGGTCTGAGGAAATTTTTCTCTACTAGGGATGTAGCCAGTTCTGCTTCAGTGACCAATGTTACTACTTTCCCTTCAGAGAGTAGCTAGCTAAAAAATTAATACTCAAGTTGTATTTTCAGCCTTTTCTGCTCTGATAGAGGGGGAAGCATGTTTGGTGCTAGCAGAGAACAGTGTATATAGCTAAAGAGGTAGGCAAAACTATTAATCTTCTACCTAACAGAGACTTTGTCTTCAATATCAAAAACAAGATTCACATATGGGCTATAAGATTTATAATAAAACTCTCAGCAGAGATAACATGCTCAAAGCAAAGCAATTGTTTTTCATTAGTGTAGGTACAGCCATGGAATCACATTCTGGCCGAGACACGGAGGAAGGTATGAGAAAAGAGCATCTTTTTAAGATGCTTTCTCAGATTCTCCCTATGTTCCTTCAGGATGCTCCTTACCTGCCATTAGAGAATGCAGAGAGAGGTCAGCATTGCCACATGGTCTGGAATCCTCTAGTTGTGATTTCAGTCCTTCCAAAAGGCTATATAAAAAGTGAGGGGGAGGAGGACAGGACACTGTTATGCCTTATTCTTCACTGGAACAGTCTGGATGACAAACCTGCCCAAGCACCTGCTATGTGAAACAAGTATGCAAAAATCTTACTTCAAAATATTAAGTTTCCTCTGTCTGCTTTTTACTTAGTTTCAACAATCTGATACATTTGCTTGGAATTTATTATAATTTACTATATTTCCATTTCACAATAGCTATTTAGTAATCTACTGAATGCAAATAGACCAGCAGAGATTTGAGGTTCATTGGTAAACAGGAAAGTACTTGCATAAAGTACTCGTGGATGAGGGAAAGGCAGTGGATGTGGTCTACTTGGACTTCAGTAAGGCCTTTGACACTGTCTCCCACAGCATTCTCCTAGAGAAGCTGGTGGCTCACGGCCTAGACAGGTACACTCTTCGCTGGGTAAAAAACTGGCTGGACGGCCGAGCCCAGAGAGTTGTGGTCAACGGAGTTAAATCCAGTTGGCGGCCGGTCACGAGCGGTGTTCCCCAGGGCTCAGTACTGGGGCCGGTCTTGTTCAATATCTTCATCAATGATCTGGACGAGGGGATCGAGTGCTCCCTCAGTAAGTTTGCAGACGACACCAAGTTGGGCGGGAGTGTTGATCTGCTGGAGGGTGGGAAGGCTCTGCAGAGGGACCTGGACAGGCTGGATCGATGGGCCGAGGCCAATTGTATGAGATTCAACAAGGCCAAGTGCCGGGTCCTGCACTTTGGCCACAACAACCCCAGGCAACGCTACAGGCTTGGGGAAGAGTGGCTGGAAAGCTGCCCAGAGGAAAAGGACCTGGGGGTGCTGATTGACAGCCGGCTGAACATGAGCCGGCAGTGTGCCCAGGTGGCCAAGAAGGCCAACAGCATCCTGGCCTGTATCAGAAATAGTGTGGCCAGCAGGAGCAGGGAGGTGATCGTGCCCCTGTACTCGGCACTGGTGAGGCCACACCTCGAATACTGTGTTCAGTTTTGGGCCCCTCACTACAAGAAGGACATGGAGGTGCTGGAGCGTGTCCAGAGGAGGGCAACGAAGCTGGTGAAGGGCCTGGAGCACAAGCCTTATGAGGAGCGGCTGAGGGAACTGGGGTTGTTTAGCCTGGAGAAGAGGAGGCTGAGGGGAGACCTCATCGCACTCTACAACTACCTGAAAGGAGGTTGTAGCGAGGTGGGTGTTGGTCTCTTCTGCCAAGTAACTAGCGATAGGACAAGAGGAAATGGCCTCAAGTTGTGCCAAGGGAGGTTTAGATTGAACATTAGGAGAAATTTCTTTACTGAAAGAGTGGTCAGGCCTTGGAACAGGCTGCCCAGGGAAGTGGTGGAGTCACCATCCCTGGAGGTATTTAAAAGACGTGTAGGTGAGGCCCTTAGGGACATGGTGTAGTGGGCATGGTGGTGTTGGGTTGACGGTTGGACACGATGATCTTAGAGGTCTTTTCCAACCTGTATGATTCTATAAAGATGTTAAAATCAGCATGGACTGTGGGATCCAGGGAGACACTCAAAGGCTGACTGGTGGATCCAGACAATTTAAGCATTTTTCACAATTTCTTATTTAGAAACACTTCAGGTTTTGGTGACTGGAAGCCAGGAAGGTAAAAAGGATAAAACAAACGCAGCAAACTGTAGAGGTACAACCTGGGAAGCGACACATTTAACACTAGCAACCCGCAATGACCATTACTAGCTCTGCTGCAAAAGCCATCGCAGAAAACAAAGGATTAAGTCTAGTTACTGCTGCAGAGTGCAAAGTTTTCCAGTCTTTACATTTGCAACTTTTAGGGCCTTTTATAGACTTAAAAAGCAGAGAAGCCTGACTATATAAATTATTGAATCTTTGTTTTCAAAGATTTATCTTTCCAAATCTTCCAGTACTTTAAAAAAAAAAAAATCATTTTTAAGATTAAAATAATACTATCAGTATCTTTGGCTCTTTTGATGGTTGTCAGTTAGAAAATGGTAATTAATATTGTTTGGGTCCATGCTACACTTTAATTTTGTATTGTACATCAGTATTCCCATAAATTATGGTGCCTAATAAACAAACATTTTCATGTGTTAGGTAGAACTTCATGTAGTAAGTTGAATTTTGAGCAAACTTCAAAAATGAAGCTTGACATGGAAATACAAAAGCTCCTCAGAATTCCAAAGGCCTATAATTATGTACTATGTTTATTCAAGAACGGCGTTATTTTTAATGAACTGACCAGATTTCAAATTTATAAAGCCAAGATGCAAGTTCCCACCATCATGTAACATTTCATTTATAGAATTACAGCTATTTATATTCTGATTTTCTATTTTTATGTCTAGCTACTTCTGTTTGTCTTACATATTGAAAAATATGCGTAATGAGTGTGTATTCAAGAGTAGAATCATATCTGACAGGTCAAAATGAATAGAAATAAAATACAGAAAAAGTCACCACATATCATGCTTGAAATGAATAGTTCAGGAAACTTGCACCTGTAATGAAATAAGAGAACCTCCCAACAACCCAGTCATTCCATGACTCAAACTTAAGGCAGTTTCAGGCTGTAGATGATGACGCAGGAATGTACATTTGACATCACAACATTTCTAATTCCTCTCCTAGATATTTGGGCAATTTCACACAAAGTAGCTTTGTGAATAATAACACAGAAAAGTACCTAATTAAGAAAAACATGTACTTCATAAACCAAAGTGAACTCACCCAGGAGGGCAAAACAAAACTTTGCTCCCAGTAGATTTTATTAAAATAATTTCATCCTTTTTTGGTGCTTTTATCAGCAATCTGATAAAAATAATTATTAAATTATCATCAGCGACTGCATACTGAGCAAACATTTTACAACGAATGGTGGGGTAGAATCATACTTCTTATACAGTTAGCATTTCAGGCCATCTGCAAAGTTATGCAGATGGCTTCTTAATCTTTTATCAAAAACATACTTATTTATACTTAGCTATTTTTAAGTACTCAAAAAGGAAAAGAGCTCCATCAGTGCTCACCATCATGAATGCTGACCCAAAAGGATTCATAAATATTAAGCTTTGCTTCTGGCACTTGAAGTACCACCATGATTCCAAATATCATGCCCTAATGCACTAGCACCTCTGTTTCTGATCCCACAGAGTGCTCTGTAGGCTTAACTACCTTTGACATTTTACAGTTAACTTCTTAAAAATGAATGGGAAGAGCAGACTAATGTAGGATGGGAGCTAACATCAACAAAAGAATATTTAATTTGTAACTCAGAGCAAAGTGGTAGTGTTCCATTTTCAAGTAATTTGAGCCCTCACTATTTAATATATTATAAAAGTGAATCAATCATATGTTTTAAATACACACTATCTTTAATAAGCTGTACTTATGTAAGGCATTTTTATATAAACATGATCACATGTGTCCTTACCCATTTCAGAATGAGAAATGAAGACTACCAGTTATACCAACTCATAAACTGTGATCACACCAGTTTCTCTGCTGGAATTGCTATAAATAAGACCATCAGGCCCAATATTTCTCTAGTTTCCTCTGAAAAGCAGAATGATGCCGGAAAAAATATAATCATCTTTGATATAAATATTCTTGGTAATTGTTTTTTTCTGGCAGACATCAGAAACACCTATTTGATACATTTGTAGAGCCACAAAGTATAGAGACATATTGCCATTTAAAATAATTATTAATGTTATTGTTCTGACATAGTAACAAGGTACCTCATAATGTCAGCGCTGCCCATATTTCAAGGAAATTTGACAGGAGTGGTTACTACAGCTCATCATGCTCACCGAAAGATGCAAGATCTGCTGTGACATACGATGTGCTAATGTAAGGATATAGACGAAGAGAAGACATACACTATAATGATTTAGAGCAAAGCTTCCCGTGGTTTGCCACTTGAATAACAAAAGAACAGTTTGAGAAAAGACACGCGTTCTGACATCCCTATTTATGTTAGGCACTGCCTTATGTCAGAAGTGTTCAAATGAGATTCTGAAGTATTATTTGCACTTAAAGAAGTATTCAAAACACAGACTCTGGCCCACAGCACTTTGGGGTTTGACTGACAGGAAGGCTAGATTAAAGCATGCAATTAACTCCCAGCCTTGATCAGTGCAAGGATAAACGAACCTGCTGTACCAGATTTAGTATTATGGCACTGGTTTGTGACAGGACCTTTCTTTCCTTCCAAACCGTAGCTTTGCACTCACCCCAAGTGTAGGACGAAGGGGAACACACAGAAGCTGTAGCTCAGCACTACAGCTGCCACCATGCTACAGCCATGTCCTCACTATACATTACCACAGTTCATGAAGCAGATAAAGCTTTTATTGCACACCGGCTCCAGTTACTGAACCAAGAATGGCCAGGCCTCCTTCCATTTCTTTTACTTACAGAAGAAAGACATTAGGGAAAATAGTTTGTGTTCTTATTTCTCCATGCCAGCAGGCCATTCAGGTACACTGTTGTCGTGGTTTAACCTGGCAGGCAGCCAAATACCACGCAGCCGCTTGCTCACTCCTCCCCCATCCCGCAGTGGGACAGGGAGAGAATCGAAAGGGTAAGAGTGAGAAAAAACTCGTGGGTTGAGATAAAGACAGTTTAATAGAACAGAAAAAGGGAAAATAATAATGATAATGATAGAATATACAAAATGAGTGATGCACAATGCAATTGCTCACCACCCGCGCTGACCGATAACCAAGTAGCAATCGGTACTTCCTGGAGCACGCCTACCCTTCATATACTGAGCATGACATCACATGGTATGGAATACCCCATTGGCCAGCTGGGCTGGCTGTCCTGATTATGTTCCCTCCCATCTTGTGTACCTAGCTCAGTCAGTAGGCACGGGAGCTGTCCTTGGACTAGGAGGGCACTTAGCAACAACTGAAAACATCAGTGTGTTATCAACATTCTCCTCATACTAAATCCAAAACACAGCACTAGGAAGAAATTTAACCCTATCCCAGCCAAAACCAGGACAACTGTCTACACAATAACTACCCTTCAATGACTAGATAACCTCGCTCTGGTAGAAGCATGCCTGATTTATTTTGAAAGTTATGCAGCAATCTAGCGATGAGCTTCTCTTATTTCAAAGCACCTTATAGAGCTGTTTTTCCAGTAGGTTATATCAGTTGTCTTCTGCAACAGTGATTTATTCTACTCCTTCACCCCCAGCAAGAAAAAAGTTTTGATTTGAGGCTACCTTGATTTTGTACCTTTCACTAATCGTATATTTCTGGGGTTTAGATGTAACACCAGTCATAACATCTCAGCCTGGTGTAGCTTAAGGTCAAGAGTCTTCTTGTGACAAAGAAATTACAAAATACACCACATTGCTGGTTTCCCACTGAGTATCATCTGATAATCTACATCTAAGTCACTCTACATCATCATCCAGATCGCTAATTAACATAACCCAAAACAGAACCAGAGATCATCACAGACCTTCACTTGATATACTCTTTCAGAGAATGAGTACTCCAAACAAATTTTCTATGTATTCTTTTTCTCATCTTGCAGGAGTTTTAAATAGAGTACGGTCGTGAAAGTCATGCTGAAATTTGCATATATGGCATATACTAGGGGTTTTTTGTTTTCAAAGCTTTCACATGGCCTGAAACATGGCCTTCTTCAACAAATCCTGTTGTCTGTTATTCTTCTCACTACATTCTAGGACTACAGATCAATGTTGTGATTGTTTCTTCTGGTACTTTACTGGAAATTTTAGAGAAGGATTTATAACACCCTACTTCTTCCCTTTCTTCTCTGCATAAAAAAAAGGCAAAATATTTTCCTTTATTCAGTCATTTGGTATTTTACTCGTCCTTTGCAAATTCTTGAACACAAATGCTAACACCTTTGAGATTTGACAAGTTCGTTAAATGTCTGAGGATGGTGTTCAACAGGCTCAGCTAACTTGAAAACCTCTAGCTTACCTGAGCATTCTCTAAATCCTTTTTCCTTAGTTAAGGATGATACAAGCTTGTTGCCAGCATTTGTTCTATTAGACACCAGTAGTAACCCCATTAGTGAGGACCGGAGCAGAACAGCATTAAGCACATCAGCCTTCCCCCCCATTACCCTTGAACAGAAGTCACATACCGCAGTCCCACACTGCGGCAGGACTTAATCCTTACTGTTTATCTTCTTACTACTAATATGCTTATAAACAGGTTGTTTTCTTGAGTTTGGTTCCTAATTTCATTCTGTGCTTTGATTATCCCAATGTTAACCTTGAAATTACAGAAATCAGCAAAGGAGAAGAAAGGGATCATTTACTGTCCCTCATTTAGCTTTGTCTGTTGATAACTCTCTTTCATATGTAAACGGTGAATAAAATTGTAGCAATGAGATCCCCAACCCATTTGGCTTAGACAGATCCATTCTTCTGCTGACAACTGTTTTATACCTTTGCAGTGCTGAAATATAATTTCATAATCATTTATTTCTAGAGAGCAATGTCACTGTGCAACAGGGAAGTGCCAGATCCCTCATGAGTTAACATACCTCATGTAATACTCAACACTTTACTTGACCAGACTGAACACTGACAAAGCAAAATTTTGAAGATACAAATTTAAATGACTTTTTTTTGTTGGAAAGAGAGGATTATCGCTGAGTGTATATTATCAGTTGCCTCCAGCATCACTTCTGAAACCTATTATTTTATAGCATGCTATTGCTTTAGGCACAACAGTTATGTCTAACAAACTATCATAATTGCCTGAACACATTATTTGTCACAGATCTCCTCTGTCTTAGCACTGAGACTTAAGCCTCTAGTGTCAAACAGACATAGTCTAGTAGCCATGCCAGATATCACCGATAACCCATTTTGGACCAGCTGTGACTTTTCCCATTAGCCTGTCTTCGCAATGGAGGTGTGCTCTTCATAAAATTCCAAAAAAAGTCTGCTTAGGAGTTAAACATGGAGCATCACAACTGGTTATTACCGTAATTATCTGCAAAATCTGTTGCTCACTCAAACTCTGCTAACTGTCCTCACCAGAAGTCTTTGGTCTGTCTACAGACAATCTATAATAAGATCTGTTCCCTCCACGACATTATTCTTCTTGAGGACCAGAAGCCACTTATGCTCCCTAAGCATAGATTTTTGTTTCAGATTTCCACACTTGACTCTGTTCAGTCTCTTTCTATACAAATATTGGACAGTATAAGCACAAGACACAACCCACTGTGCAGTGTAGGTGAGAATGCAAGATTTGAAGTGCTCCTCTTCAGCACAGGATGAGATGTGGAACATTCTCACAACAGGGGCTGGAAGAGACAGACGTGCAGCCTGGTATGAACTAGTTCTCAGAATGGCTCAAATTAATACAGTGCTAATGAGGTACCATCCCTGGGATACATTCACAATAATGTTCATGACAAACATGGGTAGCTGAAATACATTTATTATACAACTATTAATTTACAGCAGTACAGTTTTGCAGACTAGGCACTGACTCTTAGCCTATATTTGCCCTGAAGCATAGACAAGGATAAACTTTATCCTGAGCATTTTTTCTGTCAGTGAGAGTTTTAACTCACAGCCTTCCACAATTTATCTGTATCAACAGATTCCATTGTCATAGCTTTAAATTTCAGAGTAACTGGAAGAAGTTATTAAAATTATTAATAGTCTGAAACAATGGGATTGTTAATTCAACTGCTCTGTTGGAGGTCACAGTTACTTACAATTTCTGTATGTATTAAAAGACAATCACCTCTTCAACCTTCCAGTTTCATTAATACTGAATGATTAATGACTTTTTTTTACAGGAATGAGCAACCATTTAAAGTGTATGTTGCTGGTATATTACTCTTTCTGGCTTACAGAGCTTCAGTTTTCTGATTTAGGAGCAAAACCAGCAAATAAAACTTGACTATGTTCTGTAAAACAACAATTGAACTCCCTGCTGCTGGATATATTCTTATTCAATAATTTTATGATAAATCATCCCCTGTAACATATGCTTGGCAGAAGGCATTACTTTGCTCTGACAGCTGTCCTTTTCATCCTTTTGAGTCATAAGACGGGATCACAATTATTTCAACAACAAACTATAATAGTGCAAGCAGATCATGTAAGTAAATTCTCTTCCAGGACAAACCAGTGGGAAAAGAAGATGGCTTGTAGGGATGATATTTAATTGGCATTCGTTGGTGGTAATAAGCTACCCTGGGAGTAAGCTAGCTATTGAAAGGAAAACAGCCCCTTAACCCTAACAGACTTGAAAGTTTAGCTTTAAATAGCGACTTGTTACTGAAAGTTTTAGCAACTACAAATGCAGTGCTGCAAATATATCCTAAGATGTCAATATAATTCACAGGTTTAAATACAACAACTTATTAATCCACTACTGAATAATGAAGGGATAATACAAATTTTTTAAAATGAGTTCTTATAGTAACAATTTATTATTAAAATCTGCCTGTGCACTGGTTTATATCTGCAAACTAGGACAAGTGTTATTACCTATATAGTAAGTAAACACAGGATTATTTACTGGTATACTCACAAAGGAATGGCTAGAACTAATTTTCTGTCAAAACATTTTTATCATCAATATATAAATGAGAGCAGTTTGCCATATTTAAAGTATCTTGCAATCCAAGAAGTCCACATGTGTCTCTAAGAGAGGGAGGACCAAAATGTTCCAGCCGAAATCAGCACCAAAGTTTTACTTCACTTCAGCATCAGGTCCGTAAGAAAGACCTATGATGAGAACTACTTTCTATTGATATCAACAGGCAAAGTTGTATACCAGACACATGCCACTGGCAAAAGTTTAAGGCGAAGATGAGGGAACAGGTCTTTTACATTCTACAGTCCATATTCCCAAATACATGGAATTAAATTTATTTCAGAGTTATAACTGCACTATACTTTATTACACACTTTCTTCCTTTACATTACTGGATGTAAGCCATAAAGAGTTAGCGAAGCTTTTACAGCTAGAAAACCCAAGTGTTCACTAAGTAAAACGTTCTTATCGCTAAAGGAAACCACTACGAGAGATGCACAACTTTGTCAGCCTTCTTTTCACACTACACCTGTATCCAGCCAGGCTGGTAATCCAGACTACTTCTACAGTCAAGGAATAGACATAACCTTTTCTAAAAGGCAGTTCATCAGTCCCTCCATTTTAAAAAATGAGGAATGCCCAGACTCCCTGTGTTGTGTTGACTGCCTAAATGACTCAGGATACCTAGGCCAAAAGGAACACCTCCGTCCCTTTAATGCAACACCACACTGAACCCATGCAAAAGCAGCATACAAAACCTACCCCAAATCCATTTGTGAAATTAAGTAAGTTCTGCATTCCCGAGGGCTTTGACTGTAAAACGTTAGAAGTAAATTGAGCTAAAGGAATTTCTAAAAAGAACCAGTCAGAAGCATATTAAAACATTGCGGAATAATTTATGGGTGATGATTATAATGATGTGATATATCATTTGTGAATATAACCATTTTTTTCATTTGCTTTTCAAAGTTAATTTCAACAAATGAATTCATGTTTAAAGCTCACTGTACTGTACAAGATTGAGCCATACATCTATGAAGAATATTTGACAACAGTAAAAGAGTTTCTGGGTTTGGTTGACATTTTATGGCTTAAGGTGAAAGAATTAAACAAATGGAAATTATGCTTGTTTGACATTCTAGATACCCTCCAGTTTATATGCTAAAGCTGTCCTAATTTTTCAGCAATAAAATTCTGCTGTCTTAAAGCCTGCTATCAGAACTATATAGCTCTGAGTGACTTCACAGCATACCCACAGTTTTTAATTGTGGGTAACCATGTTCTTGTTTATTTTCTCTGATTTCAAATTAGAAAACAGTAGTGGAAATATTTTCATCAGAATAAGATTTCACTGAGTATTTTGCTGAAATTGAAGTGGCTGAAGTGGTTGCAAATGTGATACAAAAATAAGGAACCTGGAGTGTTTAACTTCTGCAGTAGCATAATCTCCAAAGCCCGTTTCTCTGAACCTGTTGCCTGACAAAGCAAATACTTTCTACAGAATATTAGAAGTCACAGGAGCTTTTCATGAACAGGAGTTCAACTCAAAAGCATAAGTAGATTTTACCTTTAAGTTTCCAATAGATCTAAACTAAGACCTTCCAAACCGGAAGACTACATGCTGATATGATACATTAATAGAGGATAGCATATTTAAACTAATGCATTGAATTTGAGAATGTCTAGATTGAGCTCTTGAATCTGACACACTTCACTTGTGTTACAACAATATGTAAACACACATGTATTAAATGGAGGTCCATTTAATTTCTCCAGAGCCCCATTTTCCAAGCATAAAATAGGAATAATAGCTCTTCCTCTATTTGCCTGTCTTATGGATTGGGATTATACAATGCTCAGAACAAAAGTGATCTTTGAGAATTTGTTAGTAAAATGGATACTCCAATCTCTAGTCTTTTAATATTAACTATAATTCAAATAATACACCCCCAAAATCCTAAGAACTCCCAATCTGACAAAAGAAAATACTAAGACGTCTTCCTGATGTCTTAAAGCACTTTTCCTAAGTTCTTCTGTACTGAAAAGTCTAACCATATTAGAAGGTTCATAGTACAGGGATTTCAAATACACATCTGCTGTATCTGATCCAAACTCACCCAAATTCAAACTCATTATAGCTTTAAAGCTTAAAGGTAATGATAGCTGTTATTATTATTACTATTTAAATTACAACAGACAACTGCATGAAAATCTTGATCCTGATGATGCTAATAGGAAAGCTCACATAATCAATGGAGAATAGCTGACACATAAGCTTGTCTACATTAAGATTCTTTGCATTCAAGGCAACACAACAGTTCTGAACTACACTGAACAACTTTTCTTTTCATTTAGACATAACAGTCCCTCAGACCTGCAGTGTTACAGACACTTGATCAAGACAACGGTTAAACTAATTTTTATCCTTTACTCTTATCTTTCCAGGTCCTGGAGCTTCAGTCATAACTAAACGCATTTTTGAGCACAAAGTTTAATTTAAGAAATGAGCTGTAGGAACTGAAAGCAATAAATAGCTTTCAAAACAGGACTGAATCTATTTTTCATTTGTTTTGAAAAATTTTAACCACCTACTCTAGAGAAAATAAGGAGCATACTGCTAATTTGGTGTGTAATGGACCCCAAGCTACCCATTTAAAAATCTTGGAAGAAATAGTGTGGCAAGATAGCTTGCCTAAAATGACAAGGGGTTCTCTTTTTTTGTTTTTCTGTGTTTTTTTTTTTTTTAAAGGAGACATACTTTTGGTAACAAGAGACTTCTCAGTTAAACTGTGATTGCCTACTCTAAATTTATTGAGCTTGATGAGAGCAAACACAAAGTCTATGCTACCCCTGGCACCATCAATCAAAGTGCTAGGTAGTAAAACATTGCATCTTAAGCTTCTTGATTGAGAATTCCTCATGTGCTTGCTTACTGAGATGTGCAATGCATGCTGATGCACCTGTGGATGAGGAAAAGTAGTGTGATAAGCCAATGATTTATTTCCTCTGAGATCAACAAAATATCGAAAACTGTGACAAATGAGAGCTCTAATGGGACTATGAAACATTTTGTTAAAAAGTCAAAGGCTTGATTACCTTATCTTGTGTAATTTATCACTCTCTTCTCTCAAGACTTACCATCTTTGCAAGACAATCTCAGAGGTCTGGAAAATTTCTGTAAATTGGCCCTCTAAAGCTGAAATAGTACTTGTATCACATGTAAGGTTATTCTAGAATCACGGGAAGTGAGTGCAAATGATAAACTATCATGTTGAAAAGCTTCTTTTTCCTCAGAGGAAATCAACTATTAGAAACACCTTTTACTTATATAACATCTTTACGCACAACTATATAGAGCAATATGAATTTGGGTTTTTTTGTATATCTACCATATCACCCAGGAGATATACTTAATATTATGGAAGCTGAAAAAGCATCAACGTGATCTGGTGGACATAAGAACAGCAGGAATGCAAGAACTCAAGATATTCCTCAAAGAGAAAAGTCTAGCGAGTATTCAATTATGATTATTAGACATAAGGACTTACTGGATGTCTTAGATAGATAGAATTTTTTTTTCCCTCCAGTAGAAAGCCACACAGCTGTAAAAAAGAGTAATACAAAAGATACAATGCCTTGGCCCCAAAAATCTGGCTGGTTTCATTGTCTCTGCCAGAACTCTGGCTGTACTACAGACTTGAAAACATGGCAGCATTACTTCCCTGCCATGCAGCTGTTTTTTTGTTTTCATAAGTAAAAGGCAGTTATTTGGGTGTTTTGACTGAACTTTGAAACTCATGTTGCCCATGAATCTTTTACAAAAATATTTCTGTAACTTAAAAATAAATCATAAACATTTTCCTTTTTCAAACTGCAATATGCAAAGGTATAAAATTAGCCGTCTCTACCTTAAATTATAAAAACATCAAGAGTGTTGTCTCCTATGAAAAAGCCTGAAATTATTATTACTGATACTACCATAATAATTTCCTTTCATCGATGGAACAAAATGTGCAGACCCATAAAATACATTTTTCTCTCAAAACAATGTGGTATTTGAGCAAGGAGATTGATCAATTGATGTATTTATGGGTGTACAGAATTATTCAAATCAAATGTACCAAACAATTTTAAGCTATTAGCTTAAAAAATAAATCCAGGAAACGATCATGTGTAATTTCTCAAAAGGCAGTGCAGAACAAATTAGCATGAAAAACTCTGGGCAGCTTCTTCCCTCATTACTCCACAGATAACATTGATTTCTACAAAGCAACTTCTAAAGTAATATAATTTTTGGAAAAGTAACTGAACCTTCTCCTGAGAATATCATATTGCTATAGGCTAAGTTAAACATACATTTTGAATTTGTAAGATAGCAAAGACTACATTCATATACTTTTGGTGATCAAGCTACCAAAATTATTCTATTTAACTTGAACTTGTATTTTGACCACATTGTTTTCCATACTGCTGTTACTTTCCATCTTGCTATATTATCAGACTGTAATTTTATCAACCTGTTCACACCCATCAACTGTGCACAGCTACAGAATTTTAAGTGAGCAGGTTAGATTACAGGTGTGCATCAGTGGCACAGGAGATGGTCAGAAGCCCTGAAGCACAACAAAACATGTCTTTGCCCACGGTTTGAGAACTAGATAAAAGTAAACAGTTTATACAAGCTAGAAATGGACTCCCACTGGAAGCTCTGAGAATCCTAATTGGAGACAGTTCAATAGCTGTAGCAAAAATGTACATCTACTCTTTCCAGAAATAAACAAAACATCACAGATAAGTTCTGATTATTTATTTCTTATGCACTTACAGCCATAGACAGGTTTCTTTTTTTTTTTTTAAAGTTTGTTTAAAAAAAAAGTCCTCTCCCCTTTACCAATCAACTCATATTCTACAGTGTTAACATCACATTTCTTAAAGCATTTCAATTTTGTTCTGCTTAAATTCTGTTGATATAGAAACACAGATTCAAAAATCCTAATTTTCCGCTCAATGTAAGCACAGCTATCTTGAAAATAGTTAAATAGGTACAGCTTATTAATATAAATGAGAAACAAGAACACTATGGATCTGCACTGGTTGCCTGTAAAGTGTTAACATGTACATGCAATATTCCTGTAGTATTACACAGCTATTATGTTTTTAACCATATTTTTTAACTGTGTTACATTTCTATTTTTCTCCAAAGTTTTCCGGGGAAAGTATTAACTTTTTTTTTCTAGCATGCTCTAAAGTTTCTAGTCCAGACAGTAAGACTAAGCCAGAGACACATTTATTATTTAAAGAACATTCATCCCAGACTATAATGTCAGAAGACGTTAGTAACCATACTTAAATATCTGAAACCAAGCACTTAGGAGCTAAAAAGGGGTGCAAAACACAAGAAGAGAAGTAGATTCTTCCCCAACTTGGAGTAGAAATGTAATGTTCAGATCATAAGACTTTTTCCCAGATACTGAACAATAAAGCATCTTGTTAAAGAAGGAAAAACTTCATTCTCTGCTGAGCTAGCTGAAAGCCTGCAATACAAGATAATGCGGTCCCAAGATTCTGTCTAATTTCTATTAAAATCCATGGAAATCAGACACCTACTTAGCTTTTAGCACAGCTGCTAAAGTACAGAACAAGTCTCAGTCCACACAACAGCTGGACAAAAAGTTCACAAACTGCACTCATTTTTTTGTGGGAGTTCTGCCTCCCTGCACTAACATAAGAAGCAACCTATTAAAAGCTCGTAGTGAAGACTAAGGTCAATAAAATATTCATTATAGTTTAAAAATACACATTTAGTCATAGAAAACCATTATACTACAATTCACTGTTTTTCATATTTCAAAAAGAGTACTTACAAGTTTTGTCATTGAAAACCCAGAAGCAACACAACACTAATTACAGGCCTCAGTAATGGCCATGGGAAGTAATTTTAAATTTTCCCAAAGACAAAAGGATAAGCATATGAATCTTGGTAACACTATTTAAAATTCCTGTGGAAAGATTTCTGCAATTTATCAGAAAAAAAAACGAAAGAGCATTTTCTGAAATTTCAATTACAAGAGTCAAACAATTGTTCAGTCATCTGTTTTATATATCCCAAAGTTATTTTCTTTCAATCAACATTAAAGCAGAACTTAATGCAAATATATTTACTTCCAGCTCTTAACCATGTACAGTATATGAAATTAAAATGCAGTATAAAGCAATTTTCTGCTGCTAAATACACAGAAAATAAATTAAGATACCGTTTAGTTATGTGGATATCTTTTACCATGACCATTAGTGTTGGTTTCTAAAACTACCAGCACAGTTTCAACACAGTAAGTTTTCTTTGCATTACTAGCAATAGTATACAGTACTCTAGTTTTCCCCCAATGTAATATATTCACTCACATCTTTATACTTTTATAACACTAATGAGTGAAAGATTTTTCTTAAAACTGACTCGATAAAAAAGGAAATTTAAGGTTCAACATCAACTATGCTCGATGAAACAATCAGACTTTTTAATAAGCTATTACAACAACAGCTATATCTCATCAAATTCAACTCAGAATTCCCAGTTGCTTAAGAGGAAGTCTGGCTTTCTTACACAGACACATAGAAGTCAAAGGTCAGAAATTATTATATGTAACCCAGGCAGTTCACTAGTCTCTTACATGAAGAAAAGCATATACATGGTTCTAACATAGAAACCTTCCATGGAAGCCTTGCACTGTTTCAACATCTCTTCAACATTGCTTTCTCTCAACAAGCTTTATTTGTTTTCTATTATATAAATATACTTTGTTCATCAACAGTTTGTTTATTGTAAATTATTTTTCTTGAAACCCTATTTAAGTTCATGCATTTAAAAATGAGATGCAAGAACCTCAGAAGCAACAAAAGCTTCCCAAAACACTCTCAATTTTAAAAGGATATAGATTTCCATTCTTTTATCTTATTTTAACTTCATGTGCATAAATGTAAGCCTGTGAGTTGCTTAAAAAAAGAATCTTGTGAAGATGGAGTGCAGTATGTTATACCTGCTTACATGAATTATGCCAGGCAGGAGCTATAGGAACACAGGCACAGTGTGCTCAGCACTAGAAGTATTTACTGTTGGAATATATGGAAAATAGTAAGTTATCCATTTAGTTCAACTCATTTTCAGCGAAGATCTTGCAAGTTACTATAGAGTATGTTTGCATGCTTAACTAAGTGCATTAACATTTTGGTTTAGATCAGGAATACACTTTTGAACAAAACATCTCTTACCACCTTTCACACTGCCTTGGTTTGCATTGCAGAATAGTCTCAGAGGACAAAATTGCATCCCTTTTGAATTAAGGTAAACTGACATTGTACTTCAGAAGCATCTAAATCTTCAACTGCTGTTGACAGGACCAGAGTATAGCCAGTCTGAGGTAAATCCCTTGAAACATGCATAAATACATAAACATGCAGATTTCAGGTCTTTAACCACAAACTGTTTTGTTATAAGTTCCTCCTGTTGTACTACACTTCTTGCTAATGCAGAAACAGCCTTTGAACATTGGCAGCAACCCCGGTATCCTCAGTGGAGCTGCTGGCAATGCCAGCACCCTGGCGATAACGGACTAAGCAGATATTGAGGCAACAACTGTATATAGGTTGGCCAGTCCTGGTAAATTGAAGAGAATCTCTCTTCCTCCCCAACCCTATGAGCTTGCGTCTTGGCTGTGGAGAAAGTGTCCCGACAGGTACAACAACTCAAAGAGAACAAGTCATCTGCTCCCCTACACGTTGGTGTCTCAGCTATCACAAGTGCCATATGGAGTCAGGGCAAAGGCAAAGGGAAACATGGGTGCATGCCATATGCCACCCTGTGGTTCTATTTGCACGACCGCTGGGAGGGCATGAGGAAGAGGGATGATGCACCCACATGGACTTCTAGGTTGGAGGTAGGTGAATTATGAGGAAAACCAGTGGCCAAAAAGTGTACATCCAGGAAGGTTACTCCCCCAGATGCAGCAGTTCTGAGGACACTTTCACTTCTGATCCTGATGAAGGGTCTTCTGGTTTGCAGTTACAGGAATCAGGTAATGAATGCTCTGACCAGCAATAGAGGCACTCTGCCTTCAGCCAAGCACAGGAAAGGGACAGCTAGGTTTACTGGACTGTATGGAACAGATTTCCTGGCACATCAGACCCATAAGAGTATAACGCTTTGGTGGACACTGGTGCACAGCGTAACCTAATGCCACCAGGGTACATGGGGGCAGAACCCCTCTGGATTTCTGGAGTGACAGGGGATCCCAACTGGTCTCTTTGTTAAGAGACAGCAGTGAGCCTAACAGGGAACAAGTGGCAGAAGCACCCTATTGTGAACCAGCCCAGGTGCTCTAGGCATCCTTGGCAAAGACTACCTCACAAGACACAAAAGGGTACTAGTGGGCCTTTGGTGTAGCCACCATGAATACAGAGAAGATTAAACAGCTGTTTACCTTGTCTGGCCTCTCAAATGATCCTTCTGCTATGGGGTTGCTGTGTGTCAAAGAACAGCAGGTGCCAACTCCTACCATGATGGTGCACTGGTGGCAATACTGCACCATCCAAGACTCCCTGGTTCCCATCCATGAGCTGATTCATCAACTGGAGAAGATTAATCACCCTTTGATAGCCCCATACAGCCAGTACAAAAGTCTGATGGAGCGTGGAGACTAACAGTAGACTATCATGGCCTGAACAAAAACACTCTGAGTGCTGCTGTACTGGACACACTAGAACTCCAATGTGAATTGGAGTCAAAGGCAGGCAGGTGATATGCCACAACTGATGTTGTCAATGCTTTTTTCTCTATTCCTTTGGCAGCAGACTGTAGGGCACAGTTTGCTTCCACGTGGAGGGATGTCCAATACCTGGAATTGGCTGCCCCATGGGTGGAAGCACAGCCCTAACCATTTGCCATGGGTTGATACAGACCGCACTGGAACAGGGTGAAGCCTCTCAACACTTGCAATATGTTGATGACATCATGATGTGGGACAACGCAATGAAGGAAGTGTTTGAGAAAGAATTATTTGGGTTGTTATTTTCCCTAAAAGCTGGTTTTGCCCAAAACAAAGCAAGGTCAAATGACCTGCACAAGACACCTAGCTTTTGGAAATAAGATGGCATATAGATATCACCACATCCTAATGGATGTGATTAATACAGTAACAGCCATGTCCCCACCAGCTAACGGAAAGAAAACACAGGCATGGTGGGTTTCGGGAAAATGCATATTCTTGGTTACAGTCAGATTGGGAGTCCTCTCCGCTGAGTGACACAAAATAAGTATTTCAACCAGGACCCTGAGTAGCAACAAACCTTTAAAGAAATCAAACAGGAGATAGTTCGTGCAGTAGCCCTTAGGCCAGTTGGACAGCACAAGATGTAAGAAGCATGGTCTACACCGCAGCCAGAAAACATTGCTGCAACTAGAGCCTCTAAGAGAGAGCACCTGGAGAGATTCAAGGTCAGCCTCTAGGATTTTGGAGCCAGGGTACAGAGGATCTGAAGCCCACTACACCCTAACCGAAAAAGAGATATTAGTAGGACACAAAGTGGTTCAAGCTGCTTCAGAAGTAGTTGGTACAGAAGCACAGATGATCTTGGCACCACAAATGTCTGTGCTGTACTGGATGTTCAAAAGAAGGGTCCCCTCTACACTTCATGCAACTGACACTCCATGGAATAAGTGGGTATCATTGATCATCAGTGGGCTCCAATGGAGAACCCCAACTACCCAAGAATCCTGGTGGAGTTCATGAACTGGCCAGAAGGCAGAGAATTCAGAGCATTGTCCAAGAAGGTGACTCACATCGAAAAGGTACCAGTGTATAATATGTTACAAGAAAGTGAGAAGCAATATGCTCTGTTTACCAAGGAGTCCCATTGCATTGTGGAATCCACTGGAAGTGGAAAGTTGCTGTATGGAATCCCACACAAGTGGGAAACCAAAGGAAAGTACAGAATCAAGTCAGTTTGCAGAGGTGAAAGCTATCCGGTTGCTTTTAGATATCACTGAATGAGAAATGTGGCCTGAACTCTCCCTCTGCACAGACTCATGGATCCAACTGGCAGCACAGAGGTAAACATGTCTGGGCTGCTATGTTGTAGTGGGACATTGCTGCCTGAGTAGAGAACCTTGTTGTAAAGGTTCACGGCCTAGACAGGTACACTCTTCACTGGGTAAAAAACTGGCTGGACAGCCGAGCCCAGAGAGTTGTGGTCAACGGAGTTAAATCCAGTTGGTGGCCCGTCACGAGCCGTGTTCCCCAGGGCTCAGTACTGGGGCCGGTCCTGTTCAATATCTTTATCAATGATCTGGACGAGGGGATCGAGTGCTCCCTCAGTAAGTTTGCAGACGACACCAAGTTGGGCAGGAGTGTTGATCTGCTGGAGGGTAGGAAGGCTCTGCAGAGGGACCTGGACAGGCTGGATCGATGGGCCGAGGCCAATTGTATGAGGTTCAACAAGGCCAAGTGCCGGGTCCTGCACTTCGGCCACAACAACCCCAGGCAACGCTACAGGCTTGGGGAAGAGTGGCTGGAAAGCTGCCCAGAGGAAAAGGACCTGGGGGTGCTGATTGACAGCCGGCTGAACATGAGCCGGCAGTGTGCTCAGGTGGCCAAGAAGGCCAACGGCATCCTGGCCTGTATCAGGAATAGTGTGGCCAGCAGGAGTAGGGAGGTGATCGTGCCCCTGTACTCGGCACTGGTGAGGCCGCACCTCGAATACTGTGTTCAGTTTTGGGCCCCTCACTACAAGAAGGACATGGAGGTGCTGGAGCGTGTCCAGAGGAGGGCAACGAAGCTGGTGAAGGGCCTGGAGCACAAGCCTTATGAGGAGCGGCTGAGGGAACTGGGGTTGTTTAGTCTGGAGAAGAGGAGGCTGAGGGGAGACCTCATCGCACTCTACAACTACCTGAAAGGAGGTTGTAGCGAGGTGGGTGTTGGTCTCTTCTGCCAAGTAACTAGCGATAGGACGAGAGGAAATGGCCTCAAGCTGCGCCAAGGGAGGTTTAGATTGGACATTAGGAGAAATTTCTTTACTGAAAGAGTGGTCAGGCCTTGGAACAGGCTGCCCAGGGAAGTGGTGGAGTCACCATCCCTGGAAGTATTTAAAAGACATATAGATGAGGCACTTAGGGACATGGTGTAGTGGGCATGGTGTGTTGGGTTGACGGTTGGACACGATGATCTTAGAGGTCTTTTCCAACCTGTATGATTCTAAAGGTCTGTCACATAGATGCTCACATGCATGAGAACTGCACCACCACTGAATATCAGAACAAGCAACAGGTAGACCAGACTGCTAGAATTAAACTGGCTAATGTGGACCTGGACTGGGAATGTGAGGGTGAGCTACTCATAGCTTGGTGGGCCCAAGAAAACATGAGGATGTCTAGGAAGAGACACAACACACAGTCGGTCTCATGACTAAGGGGTGGCCTTGACTACACAGGATATCTATGAATGCAAAACATGTTGCCATAATCAAGCAAGCCAAACAGGCAACACCTCTCTGACACAGAGGACAGTGGCTGAGATATCAAACCAGGAAGGCCTGACAGATCGAGTGTATCACACTACCATGAACATGCTGATGCAAACATCACACCTTGCTGCGGTGGAGGTGACTACTGGATGGTTATAAACATAACCTGTAAGAAATACCACCATCCAAACCATCTTGAGCTTTGAAAAACAAGTTTTATGATGACATAAAACCCCAGAAAGAATCAGACAATGGGACTCATTTCTGAAACGACTTCATAGACATCCAGGCCAAGAAACACAGAATTGACTGGGCATATCACATCCCCTATCATGCACCAGCCACCAGGAAGACTGAACAATGCAATGGGCTGTTAAAGACTATGCTGAGAGCAATGGATTCTGGGACATTCAAGCACTGTGATGCACATTTACTAGAAGCCATATACCTGGTAAACACTAGTGGATCTGCTAACACACTTGGTCCTGCCGAAACAAAACCCCTATGTACTGTGGAAGGAGATACAGCTCCCATGGCACACATAGGAAACCGGCTGAGAAAGCGTGGGTTACTCCTTCCTTGGGAAAAGGCAAAGCCATTCATAGGACTGATTTTGCTCAGGGATCCAGGTGCTTTTGGTGGTTAATGAAGGAGGATGGTGAAATCTGATGCGTCCAGGAGACCTAACCTTGGAGGAAAAATAACCCATGATTTGAATTGTCACCATAGATGTATTTCATTGAAAAGTACCACAGCAGGAGCCATCCAAATCAGTAAAAGATGAGCCTTGTAAGGAACCTGTTAAGTGTAGCAGTGATCCAACCTGAGCTGGCTTCTGCACCCAACAATTCAACACAACACATCATCTCTCCCCTCCCAAATGACCACCACAACAGGCAGAGCCCAAGCCATGGATTTCTTTCTTCCCCATCCCACTGGAGTTGTGGGGCAGTGGTGGCATGAGCAAGAAACTGGTGACTGCTTAGTTGCTGTCTGGGTTCAACCCACAATAGCAAATTTTTCTCAAGACAGAGTGAGATTCCTGATATCTTCATTCAAAGTTTTATCTGGACAGGGGATGTTGGAATAATTTTTATTTGTTCTGGAAATCATGATTTTGGCCAGAGTGAAAGTGGTGTGCTTTTAAATACCTGTTATTTTGTGCATTTATCATTTGGTGCTAACTTACTCTAAAATCTCACATATATACACATGCATATATAATTTTCATGTAATCAAACAATTTTGGTTCTTATAGCTCACATCTCCCTGCTGAGTTTAACAAATGAGAAAAAAAGCAGTTAGATATAAAAATCTGTATGCTGCCAATACAGCTGAAACATAACTTAATCTTAAACTCCCTTGTAAACATCTGTTCCTAAAAAACATGCACCATTTCAGCAATTATAAGATTACCAGGGAGCAAGTAAACACCTAAATAATCTTTATTTCATTTCACTTCCCACTGAAAGTCTCTGGGACATGTATTTCCTTCTCATTTTCTCATCTTTTCTACCCCCTTCTGTCTCTTCCAAATTATTTCTATCCTGCATGTATGCCTCAAAACATGAGCCTTTTGCCAGAAAACATGCCCTAACTTCAAAACTTGACCAAAGTTATAACAGTTATTCCTGTAAACCCCTATCAAGCAACCCTGTAATTAACCATCTGCTTTCTTGAGGGCTGGTGTCACTCAGCATAAATCAGAGTGTGTGTTTGCTTCTTATTAAAGTAAACATTTATTTTTCTCCTTATGAAAGAAAATACTTGGGATTATTTCCATCTAAGATAATGCAGTACACAAACTAAGAACACTGAAGGTACCATATTTTCTTCCTCATAGCTGAACATCCCTAGCAATTTTTGTTTTGCTATGCTAATATTTAAAGATCTGGTTTTTAATAAGTACACATTCCTGTAATAATATAATTGGTTAGGAGATCGAAAGTTTCATGCCATAGGACAGTAAACATTTGGAGGTTGTTCCACTTTGGCTCAGAACAAAAACTGAAACCTTTTTCCCCAACAGCGAAGATTTTTTCTCCCCTCTTCCCACAAAGCTTTTGCCTTGACTCCTGAAAACTGTCCCATTTTCTGCAAGGATGAAAGCTTTCCCAAGGTTGAAGATAGTTAGCATGGCTTGGACCACAAGCACTGAAGGGGCCACTGGATTTACCAGCACCACTCCAAGCTGTTTGGGAGAAAATTTGGTAGTTTTCCTATAAACAATTCTCTTTCCTTCAAGCAGTTCATACCTTATTCCCCCAGCAGCTCTGCTGACTTCTACTGTGTAGTTGATTCTGACTTGAATAGAGCACACAGACATATACAGACTAAAGTTTAGCCAAATTAAAGTTGACTGATCCATTATCGTAGAGAAAAAGCAGTAGTAGCAGGATCATATATGGTAAGATTTTTCCAAGGAATATATGGAGTTTTAATGACGAATCAGGTCATGCAAAAAGTGTAATGCATAAAATTTAAAAGAATGTTGTAAAACCACAACAAACTAATGCCAAGGGAATCCTAAAAGAGCCTGGGTCAAATACGAATGGATGACCCCTTCATATTCTCCGGTGGGTAACATCCTGCATAGTTAATCTGCTAGTCTTTAATAGCACACTGACATCCTATTTCAATAGTAAGGAGAAATGAAGTGATACTTGGGAGTCTCACCCTAAACTTCAGTTATCCACATCACACATCCATCTCATAGTTGTCCTGGTGATGACACACCTCAAAGCAGAAGTTTGTCACAGATTGAATCGTCACAAGTGTACTGGCAGAAATATATGGAGAAATAGGTAATTCCACCCATAAATGTTATGGATCATGACTATAAGTAAGTCATAAGCCTGAGAAGCCTAACAATGCTTACTCAGCAGGAGATCTTTCAGCAATGCCTGGTGTTATCTCTACTTACATAATTTTGCCTCAAGGAAGAAACTTCCAGCACTTTTTAGAATTTTCACTCCTGAGAAGAACATATCCCTTAAGAAAAGGCATGTCAACAAACTAGGAAGATAATGCATACAAAACTTCATATTTTCTTTTCAGTGCAGGATTTGGAGCTTCATAGGTCTATGAAAGGAATTGTATGTCGTGGTAGCCGCAACAGGAAGTAATAGCATTTGGTGACCTGGAAAATCCCTTCCTACCACGTAATCCCAGCCCAATTAGACTTCAAATTGCTAGGCAGCTCTCAGAGTAGACATGGTAATATACAAACACTAGTGTGGATACTAAATATCCACTATTGTCTCAAAATACAGATGTTTGGGTTTTGTCATTGAATAAACAATAAAAATAAGCAAAGCCTTGAACAAATAAATATCCCCAATTTTTACACATTAACCTTTAAGAACAAATTCAGTAATACATATGATTTACATTCTAAAAAATCCTCTAGTGCCAGGAATGGACACACTCATGCCCTACGACAGATTCACTTGACTTGTTTTCCCTGTTATACAGGGATTTTACACAGTTACACCAAACTGCCATTTACAGCAGCTGAAACAACTCCCATTCACACACACATTTCATAGCACTGCTAATAAATCCACATTTGAGAACTGCCTTAAATGATCAAAATTCTGTAGCTACAGAATTAAATAATCGTCACAGACTGGCTACTAAACCTGACTTACAGTTTTCTGTGCAGAGACTGGAAACAGCAGGGCAGGCAGATGATCAGAAAACTTTAAATGCAGGTAGTGATTCTATGATTCTATGATTCTATGATTCTAATTCAACTTTGCTTTCCAGAATTTTAAATTCATAGAATCATAGAATCATTAAGGTTGGAAAAGATCTCTAAGATCATCGAGTCCAACTGTCAATCCACCACCACCATGCCCACTACACCATGTCCCTAAGTGCCTCATCTATATGTCTTTTAAATACTTCCAGGGATGGTGACTCAACCACTTCCCTGGGCAGCCTGTTCCAAGGCCTGACCACTCTTTCAGTAAAGAAATTTCTCCTAATGTCCAATCTAAACCTCCCTTGGCGCAGCTTGAGGCCATTTCCTCTCGTCCTATCGCTAGTTTCTTGGGAGAAGAGACCAACACTCACCTCGCTACAACCTCCTTTCATGTTTTACTAAACAAAGATGTATTTACAGTAATGTTCTATTTATTGGCTATAACCAAGAGAGCAAAAAAATAAGACATCGTTAAAACAAGCATTCCTGGGGCAAGATAGTAACAAAAGGTCTTGTAATTCTTTTGAAGAAATAACTCTTCTTCTACTATCAACAGATATATTAACATATGTTCAACTTCAACCCAAGTAATTACAACATAATCAACAAAACTACTTGCATATTTAAATCAGACCTGTATATGTAGTTATATATTTAGTTATATAAATAACTAAACCAGTACATTGTTAAAATTCAAATATCTATTTCTGGTTTTAGTTATTTTTTTACTATGGTTCTACTTTTATTTAATCACTTGAAAAAAAATGGTTTTCTCACGGACTAGTTTTCCTACCCTACCACCAATCACTGAAGGCCTGAGCAGCTGTACGTACTTCTCCACAATCCCCTCCCTCTCTCCATCACAGCAAAGCATAAGGCACTATTTGTGACAAGCTCAGATCTTTCCACCGGCTGAAAAGTTTTAGAGGAATTACTCTCCTCGGCCAGTTCAGCTGGACCTCAAATGTTGTTGCACAACAAAAAGCCTCTGCAATTTTGCTGCCTGTTTAATAGCTGAATACGTTTAAGTCACTGGAGAAAGACTGAACAGATACTATTCTGAAAATAAAGTGCACCTGTTAAGAGTGCCCCTGCAGGGTAACATTGCTCTTATCCACATAGGGAGTTGTGGATTTCCTGACAATTACATTGCCTGGAGCAGCCACTAGTGGTGTCTCAACAACAGTATTCCTATTGCAGTTACCACTAATCAACTGTCATGATAATAGCAACAGGTAGAGCAAAGAAAAACAGCTGGGGACCATTGTAAGCTGTAAGAGTTTCTCAAAAGAAGTGCAAACATTACCATGTCATTAAAAATGCTTTCAATTAAGGAGAATATATTTTCCATATATTATGAAAGATTTTTCTACTCAAGTTTTTGTATTAATGACTCTTATAGGTCTAATTCAAGAGATGATGTTTATTTTATGGGCCTATGGTGCAAATATTAATATTTATACATTACAAAAGACCACTACTAGACATGTAATATACATCATCAGTAAATCAAAGCAACTGTAGAACTATTCTGTTTTCAAATCTAATACATATTTTTATAAAGTATTAATCACAGTTAACATCTGTTCAACTACAAAAGCAATACATCATACCCCTTGCATAATCTCTGGATTAAGGATCAGCAGTCAGTCCAGAGAGTAATTAATTTATAAGCTGGGGCAAATGAAGGTCAGCAGAGAATAAACTTCACTCACAGAGAGCTTTACAAAGTATCTAAGTAATAACCAACTGTGTTTAACAAATTTTATTTTTTACTAATTATAAAACATATCTAAGTCTATAAAAGACTTCCACTTCAGATAGATAGATTTCAAAAGGAGGAATTCTCAAGAGGGAGAAGGAGATTACAACTCACAATTAAGAGAGGCAATGGAGCTAAACAGTCGAAAGTAAGTGGTGTGGGGCAATGGGTAAAAGAAAGACCTCAGTAATGGTAAAAAAAGGCAAAAATCTGCCTTCCTCAAACTTATATACACAAGTGCCCACAATCCAGGAAAAAAGCAGAAAGAACTAGAGCTCCAACTATGGTAACAGAATTCTGACTGTGGGAATAACTGAAATGTGTTGGGAGAGTTTGCATGACTAAAAAGCTATGATGGACAGACTCCAGCTCTTCAGGAGAGAAACACTAGGAAGACCAGGGAAGGGAGTTGCCCTCTGTGCAAAAGAGCAGCTCAGATTCTGGGAGCTTTTCTATAGGATGGGAGACAATCTTGTTGAGAGCTCATGGGTTAGGATCAGGTAAGAGGCCAGTAAGGGAGACATCCTGGTGGGAGTCTGTTACTACCTGATCAAGGTGAGGAAGCAGATGAAACCTGTAAAGAACTTGAGGAAGTCTCTGTGTCACAGACCCTCATTCACATGGGCAGCTTTGACCTCCCTGACATCTGCTGGGAATGCAACATGACAGGACACAAGAAATCACAAAGGTTTCTGGAGGATGTCAGGGGATAATTGTCATATCCCAGGGATACATGTACTGGATGGAACAGCCAAGGATGATACACACCTCGATCTGCTACTCACTGAACAAGAAAGAAACTAGTAGGGGATGTGGTAATCAGTGGTAATCTTGTTAGTCCCTTAGCAACTATCCTCACAACTGAAGGCACATAGCAGAGCACAAAACCTCAACTTCGAGAGAACGAATATCACTATATTCAAAGAGTTGGTAATTGGGATCCCATGGGCATCTTTGAACAGCAAAGGAGCTCAAGAAAGCTGGGTGGTCTTTAAAGACCTCCAGGCAGAAGGAACATTTTATCTAAATGCTGGAGAACACAAGCAGGCATATCAAGAGACCAGTATGGCTAAAGCAAGGAACTCATGTCAGATATCTAGTGCAAAAAGGCAACTACACAGAAGGAATTCAGAAATACTGCTCAGGCATTTAGTGATCCTGTTAGCAAAACTAAAACTCTTCTGCAGCTGAGACTCGCAGTGGACATTAAGGGCAACAAGAAGATCCACTGCTACACAGGTACTAAAAGGCTGAGCAAGGAAAGTGTGGGCTCATTACTGCATGGGGCAAGTGATTTAACAGCAGATAGATTAATGATTAGGTACTCAATTTTTTCGTTGCCTCAGTCCTTGACAACAAGGTCTCCCAGGCCTCTGTGTTTATTGAAAGTTCCGGGAAGGAAAATACCAGCAGTGGATGGGGATTGAGTCAGGGATCACTTGATAAAGCTTGACCTATACCAATCTGTGAGATCAGATGAGCTGCATTCAAGGATGCTAGAGAAATCGCCATTATCTTCACAAGGTTGTGAAGACATCATCTTTCAAAGGTTGTGGAGAACAGAGAAGATCCTGATCTAGTGATGTAAAGCCAAGTGATCCAGTGATACAAATAATTCAACTTCAAAGTTGTAGCATTTGATGCAGTGAGGGCAAAGTCTACATAATCACCAAAGGAAGACTGGCATTTTGCAGTTATTGGAATACAAGAACATGTAAGACTGACTAAACTAGTGAAATAACCATTAACTGTAGGAATTGGCTCTTCTGTTTACAATACCGATAACTGAGAAAATAAGAACAATAAAACAAATGTTAAGACAGCATTTTCAAATCCCTAAAGCATTTAATGAAGTTTTTTACAATCCAAACCAAAATCTCTGAGTCTTGAACTAGTCTTCCACATCTAATTCACTGTTAACTTCCAATTTCAATTTAACACAAGCAACTTGTGTATCAATAATACAAAGAAAAATGGAAGTGACAAACTGCTATTAATATGATATACAGGCCTAAAACAATAATGACAAACTAATCCAGTCTCTTCTATAGCCCATACATTACCAAATTCAGAGTTTAAGAATTCCATATAGTTTGCATAAATGAAATCTAATCTTTAGAATAAGACACTAAAGTTAGATGTAAGTGTGCATTTAACTTTACAGTATTCTCATTTCAGAGCTTGAATTAATAAATGTAATTTTAAAGGAAAATTATGGATAGAGATACTTTCAGTACTATCTTGCAAATGAAAGATTTAAGATAAATTTTCTGGAACTGCAAAGAAGCAGAGGTTGACTGTAAAACATCTCACTGTAGGGTATTTAAACATTTCAAGCAAGAAAGTTTCTCTGTTTCCCAGAGCTAAATGTAGAAGGCTGACTTTTAGAAAGGTTAATAACACCCAAAGGCATGCCCTCATCCTTATATATAAAATATGAGGATGACCAGTTGTGATGGAAAGAACAAACATCAGCAGCCATCCTTTAAGGACACAGACCCTTCAGGACTCTACTCTTCCATCATTGTGATGAAATCTGCTTTTAAATCTGTATCAAAAGAAAGCTGACAAGACGTACATGTGCCAATGTATGCTACAAATCCTGGCAAAGGCACTGACTGTTAAGAGAAGCTGCTGACGAACTAATCTCTTTCGACAATTGTAGGTTTTTGAGATGATAGAGCTTGTTCTTTCCTGCACTGAACACCTTAAGATCTCGAGATACTTACATCTTTAAGTTTATGTTCTTTCAAGAATTATTCTTCCACTAGCTTACCTCCTTCTACATTCCTCCTGAAATCTTTAAGTAAATCAGTATTTATGGATTTCAAATTAAAGCATCACATCACAAATTACAGCCTACAGTAGTTGATTATATAACTGTAGAAGAGGCACGAGGGATTTCACCAAGTTTGCTTCCAACTTCACTATCCTCATTTAGTCTTCTACTCTGCTAAACAAGGGAGCGGAGATAAATTCAGGGAACCAAAAAATGCAGAAGCTAGCACTTCATTCACATGCCATCTGTTTTAATCAATCTTACAACACATAACACAGTCTAAATGATAGCAAAAGTACAAACCATTAGATGAATTATTAGCCATACAGTTTCCACAAAACAGTCTTACTTATACTTTAGTGTGGTAAATCAAAACACCTATAGCTTATATTTGCTATACGTAACTAGCAACTGTAATACAAGTAGCAATAATTACTCCCAAAGCACCATGGGGTTTTTTTCCCCTAAAAATTGCTCGAATTCCAGACTTAGTCAAAATGCTTCTCTAAAGCAAGGGTAGTCCTCACCCAGCATTTGAAAATGACCCAGCATCTTCATCTCACCAACAGGACACACACCACATATTTCAGAGAACTGAGGGATGACAGTATCTTTGAACTGATTCCCAGGCAGAATACTGGTTACTCAAGGATCCTTCCACACTATCGTAGGACATAGCTGGGCCTGATACTGGTGACAGGTTTGTATAAAGGAGTTTATAGCCAAAGGTGGCAATATATTCCACCCACAAGAAAAAAACAAATCCTTCTTTTCTACTTCTGTATTAAACTTGGCCTTATCTTGTCAAAGGAAAAGAAATACTAAACAAAATGTCATGCAAACAAGTTCTGAAATTATTGGGGTTATTTTTCCTCCTCTACTGGCTATTTATGCAAGACCATAGCCTATCTCAAATTGCTTTAACTCTCATGATTATCTCCTTCTTTAAAATGGAGAACAGGGACTCTCAAGTTCAAAGCTCAGCTAGTCACTAAACAGAAGTGCTTATGCACTTTGGCTGTCCCCCTTCCACAAACTTCCTTTCTAAAAACCTGGAGTAGGACTACCAACTCAGAGCATCTCTCTCCCATGTCTTCTATAAAAAGATAAGCTGAAATAAAATGAATGCTGCAATGCCCATGGCTGTGTATCTTTCTAATTTGGTGTCATAATTCTTCCCAAATCTACCTTTGTTGCTGCCATTTTCTGATCTGCACCTTTTCCTTACTTTTGAAAGCTGTCCCTCTACCGCTATTGCCAATATTGGAGAAATCAAGAGCACTGTCAAATAAATAAAAAATTAACACCGTAATTCTCATTACACTACATTTTTAAGTTTTGTTGTTAAGAGAACTAGTTAAGTGCAGTCTTAAAAGTCTGCAGCATCTTGTTAAGTATTTTGAAATGATAAAGTGCTTTTGTAGTTATAAAGCATAGTAACAAATTGGAATATATCAGTTGTTGGGGGGTATGTATTGTTTGGGTTTTAGTGTGATGTGACTTCAGGTGGTGCCATTTTCTTAGGTGGCATAATACTTCATAATCTCCAGAAAATGTCGAGCAGACACTTTTTTAAAAGCAGAACCACTACAAAATTTTAATAAGTATCTATTTCTGAAAATGTAGACCATGGTCATTATTGCTGGCACTGCTATCAACGTGCTTTAACAGTTTCTTGCACATTTTTTAAACTTTTATTTCCTCACTTTTCCCTTTGTAAAATTAGCCTCATTGAATTTAGCTTCTTCATATGGTGCTGTGAAAATTAATTCATGTTTGACAAGCATAGTTATTTATATTTGTTGTGCTCCTTAACAGCCTGGTGTGCAGAAGAACCTATCAAGAATCAGTATTTGCTGGCCATTACAAGCTATTTACCATAGAAAAACTGTATTGGCAAGTACAGATGTCACTGTGAGGCACGAAAAAGGTGAGGTGATACGAAAATTCAATAGCAGTCATTACAACTGTCATATGACACAAAATATCTTCCTATTAATTCATTAAATGGCACAGAACTACTCTGAAATATTATGGACTTACCAAACAAATTTGGTCAGTCAAACCTCTATTCTGCAATAAGTTTTATGCAGAAAAATCCTTGTGGTCATTTAGGATTTACTGCAAGACAGCAATGGAGATAAGTACCCTTAAGTACAAATTCTTCATTTCAAATTTCATGCAAGTAATGCTTACATTTCTCACAAAATATCTGTACATCTTCGTTTTTGCAGTTAGTCATTTTTACATCATTGTGTCTTACTACAATGCAGAGGCCCATCTGCAGAAGTGAAAGCCTTGTGTTTCAGCTCTCAGCTCAACTGATTCCCCAGTCTAGCAGCTATTCGGGTTTTGTACATAGGGCCCTCAAGAAGTAATAGTTTTCAAAGTGAACATACTTGTTTTATGTACTAATACTGTGTTTGATATAGTTCAAAGATGCTGCAGGGTCAGGTTTTTGAGGTGTGTGGTTCTTCCCCCAGTCATACAACTTTCATTTAGTGGGGTCAAATGCATTGTCAGTTTAAGCAAAAGTTTAGATTCAAAATTAATGCAGAGTAGAGTTTTCTTGTTGCTGAAGCCTCCCAAAAGGGCAATCTCAGGCATAACATCATATCCCCATTTTCTGTTTCTGTTTTGTTCAAAAAGCATCATACCACTGTCCTTGAGTCAGATGTCTGCATTCAAAATATATGAATGGACACAGCACTTCTGGTTCTCACTGCAGACACTGCAAATGGCTCATCCAGGATTGGGTGCAAAACACCCCAGGCATCTCTGTAACAAGATCTTGCTTCTCTGGAAGACCATGGTACTTGTTGCTTGGGCTGCAAGGCCATTAGGTGAGGAAGGCAAGGTCTTAAGAAAGGAGAGTTGTAGGTAGGATCTTGAGGTCTGAGATACAGCTGCTCCAGCAACTCCCAAATATCAATCCAATTCACTACAGAACCATAAACCCTCTTTTTCCTTGCAAAAGTAGAAAACTAATGATTTACCAAGGCAGACGTATTGTCTGCTTCAGTAGAGGTACACCACTACCTGTTTTGGGTTTTTTTTGTTTGTTTATGTTTAAGACTAAAATTAAAGCTATTTAAACCAATTAATTTATGGTTTTTTTTTATTCTATGACCGGAAATAGGAACTGCACATGCAATGCAAGGGAAGCTCATTTTTAACCTATGACCTTTCCCCAATTACCATTTCAATTAAATATGATGTACTTAAGTTGGGCATTCAAATAAATGTAATGTAATGAAATGCTGGGTTACTCATTATGTTAACCTTATTAGCATGAGATTAATGTAGTGATAAATAGATTGAACTGTCTTTAACTGATGACAAACTGGAAATGGAGCACTAAAGAAGTCCCATCACTAATTTAAATAATAAACCCATTTCAGTTTTCTAATGAATTTAATGTGATATGAAAGCTGTATCTAGCTTTCAGTTAAACCAAACTGCATTTCTTTCAGCTCATTTTAAATACAATTATGTTTTCTTATTATTAAGCGAATGCTGTTACATTTACCTCTTATCTACAGTCATTAATCTCCTTGTTTTCTCATATAAACTACACACAATGAACCGGTTCTCTGAAACAGTGTAACGTGTAATGAAGGAGGGCTATTATCCGCAACTTTGCCCGTAGACAGAAGAGAAACCTGGAATTCTGATCTACAAGGACTAGAAAGGGGAAAAGACTCTTGCAATCAAGAGAGAAGAAGAGTTCATGGTGTAATCCACATATGTTCTTCTAAATCCAATGATAAATACCTCAGTTCAATATTAATTTACACTGAAATACTGCCTGGCACTACCAATAAAGTGGGTGAAGTTGTTCTGCTATGGAGCCAGAAATGAATACTATTAGAGGCAGAGCACAAATGCAAAACCTTTTCCTTAAGGTAAATTCCCCAAGCAGACACCTTCTAATATGGAATACATTTGACAGTCACATCTTTAATGGTTTAGTCCCATTGCATTCTTCTTGCACATCACCAGTAGTTTTGGTCTTCACTGTTTATTTTTTGATTCTTTATACATTTTCCTGTGACCAGTTTAATGAATATCCTATTCCTATTTGTAGTATAAGATGGTGAAGTGCTTAAAAGCAAATAGAAAAATAAACATCTACTGGATGAGATTCAAAACTTTGTTTGGAATACCTTCAGAAGATTTGTGGAAGTGGGGTAATCCCTGGATGTACAAATAAATGGTTACTAATCACCAACGAAACTGCAATGTTAAGTGTATAAAGGTGTTCTCTTTTCTCCTCAAATTTATGTAGATGAGCTTGATGCTAAGACAACTCCCCTGCTAGTACAGGGCCTTCCTTCACATTTTGAGCTGGTCTCAAGACGCTACTCGCAGCACTCCAAGTGGCAGGGTTAGATGTCCTAATTATCAGTTGCATTAAATCCCATCAAGTTCTGCTGAAAGATCTGGATCTTTGCCAGTAATGCAATCTGCAACTTCAGTCCTACAAGCTCCCAAAGTAAAAAACAGACCTGGACTGACTCTACATCATCAATCAAGGGGCTTTTATTTCATTTTGAAATCATGGTAGCCCTTACATTTAAAGGCTAAATCTGAGACTATGACAGTTGATACAAGGGTAAGCAGGCTGAGAACATTATTGATTCTGCCAATACCTGTGTGAATGAAAAAAAGCCAGGCATCTTCGTAGATTATAAAGATTTCTTTCAAGATTTCTGCAGTATGATCCCAGCAAAAAAAAAAAAAAAAAACAAAAACAAAACCACCAAACCTACTATAATTGAATGTTTCTATTAAACATGACAAATTGCAAATTGTGAAAAAATATATAGGCTTAGGTATATCTATTTAAATAAAATGAGAGAAACTCATTCAGAATTTAGTATGTTAATCCCAGAGTTGAATCAAATTGCTTCATAAAAGAAGTCAGTCTTAAATTCACGACAAAGACTATATCATTTGATATCAGAATTGGGATATTGGAAAATAATTCAAAGGCTGACAATGTATATCTAATCGGCCTCAGTTAAATGGACCCATTGCAAAGGAGTCTTCAAACTCCAGTTGGATATAATCTCTGACTCACAAGGATTTAAGTGATTAGTCATGATTAAGGCTGACTTGACAATTCTGAATTTAGCCAAAGACCATCATGTTTTTCTGTTCGGTAAACTTCCGAAGGATGTAGGTCTTTTCTCAGGACCATAAAAAAAATACTAGAAACAATCAACAAATTCTTCATCTGTGGTGCTAGTTACAGAGGAAGTTACAGTTTCAGGAAGCTGGCTAAACTAGCATTACGTTACCCTGTCTTACCAGAGAAAACAGGACTCCTTCTAAAGTCAGTGCTAAGAATTATACACTTATTTTCCTCAATGATACAAAACACTGAAGACAAACTGTGTTGGCGGTTGGAGCTTGGATAATAATTCTGCTAGCCTTGCACTTGCTACATGTATCTCACTCATAAAAATAAGGTCTCCATGGCTTCAGATGCCAGGAAAAGTAAACATTTTCATAGTTGGACACATTTCTTCCTCTAGAAGAAGAAATGTATTAAAAAGCAGCTGCCAGAGCAACACCTTATTCAAATTTCTTTATGTCTGAATGTTTTGACGAAGCCTATGCACCAAATCTAAACCACTGAGTGGATGGTGCACTTACTCTTTTATGCCAGAACTGATTTTAAGCCTCCATAAAAGCACTACTGCATATCTCATGGAACAGCAAAATACATTAATAACAGCAATTAAAAGGGCTAAATGCTATTTATATCTGACTTATGTTCCCCATCAATAAGAAAGTCACCAGAAAACAGCGAGAGTAGTCTAAATACAAGTGTTACAACTCCATAGATGTATGGCATTTGTAAAGGTTTTTACTGTTATGATGGTTCTAAAATATGATAATGATAGCTCATGATTGCATAACATACTGTAAAAGATGTTTTCCTGGCCTCAGATAGTATACTACTTGCAGGAGTTGGGGGGCAGTAAAAGGGGAAAAAATATATATATAACTCAATACATCCGTTAGGGAGATATTTTTCCTTTAATCCACTGATAACAAGTGAGCACAAATTAGAGCACAAATTCATCATCGATATACTAGAATTGTGGTAAGCTGAGACTGAGAAACTCAGCACATAGATGCAAGACCTGAAACGTCCTCCCTTTTATTAGCATTCAATTTTTTGATATTACTTTTGGGGACAGGAGTAGTTCTTATGTTTGTTTTTTTTTTAATAAAGTGATAAGACTGCGTGACCATGGAATGCTGATATATTAACAAAGTACAAACTGGAAACCAGCCTCAAATATTCTTACGACAATACTGGAGCTCCACAGAAATCAGGGTTTGGAGGTTTTTTCCCCTCTTTTCTCAGGGTTCCCATGTAAAACCTGTAAAAAAACTGTAAAAACTGTATCGTTCTCTGAATCCCTGTTTTCAATAATCAAAATTTTAATTAGCCACGCTGAATAATTCTAATTTTGATTAATCATTGAAAACAAGTTATCAAATGGTCTTCTGCATCCGTGGGGCAAAAAAGGATGCCATGCTGAATAACCACAAAAATAAGCATCTTGGCATTGTAGTCAGAGAAGTAAGTTTTCACTTACAATACTTTGACTCAGTTTAATTAAGGTTTTCTTCCCCAAAAAACTGTTATTGAAAACAGATACACCCCTGTGTATCTATATTATGATCATCTCAGATGCAAGTGTTGGAAGAATGCAGATATAAAACACATTTATATAAACACAAATATAAGACTTAGAGAAGAACATACAGCATGAAGGCCTCTCTCCTACCAAATGCGATAGAACTTGGGCTGCTGCATAAAATTTTATTCATTTCTAAAGTCACCCACTAACATGAAACAGGTTTTGTGACTGGGCCTAATGAAGCACTTACACACACAGTTAATACAGGTAACAGTATGATCCACTGCAAAAATTCCTGATGCTATTTGTCAATGGTAACTAACAGAAGAAAATATTTGTCATTCCTTAAATTATTAACTACACTTAAAGTAATAAACACTATAATAAATACACTCAGTAATGTTTACCTGACTTGCTTTAAGCGCTTCCACAATTCTCATTCCAGCAGCCTTACAAGACTATTGCTCAACTCGACCAACTAAGGAACCTCAAAGTCACACAAAAATTTCTGTAAAAGCCCATGCATTCTTTTCTCAGAGATCACATACTCTGACAAAGAAATTTAAAACTCTCTGTAATTTATCCAATCCCATTATTAAAGCACAAAAGTCGATTAAATTAGAACTAATAAGGATTTCTCATTTGAAAAATTTACCTTATTGTTCTTTGATTTTGTTTTCTCAAATTCTCTATAAACTCACACAATTTTTGTAGGATACCTGCTATACACAGAAATTTAAGTAGCTCAGATGCACAGTAAAAAAGTAGTAGATACTCCTACCTCGTAACTTAGGTTTACTCCTTTCCTACAGTGTTTCTGAACAACCAGAGTAGGTACATTTTGCAGTAACAATTCAGAATAAGAGTGACCTTTACAATGTCCTCCTTCCAGTAGAACTCGTTCTCAGAACTGGGTGGCAGACTACCCTGATGGGCACCCGAAAGCCTTAAGAAAAAGATCTCTACAGAAAGAGCAGAAATTTGAAAAGAGAATTAAATTAAATACTGCTATGTTAGACTATATGGTCCTTAGTCACATAACTTCTTTCAACAAAGTGAAAATACAAGTATTTTTTGGAAGCTAGGATAAATACAGAATATCTGTATGTGATTTTTAAGTGCTTGGTTCTATTTAGCACTGCATTAAAATTGAAATATGAAAATAGAAGAGACAGTCATTCTTTACTGACAAGTACATCTAAACAATATCTTTCATATTCATATTTTTTCCTGAATAGAGATAAAATGGTTCTGGCAATAACTAAAAGAGACCTAACTTAATTACATCTGAATTTTGTTGAAGTAAAATCTCGACACTTAAATGGATTCGTTCAGGCTAGGCATCAGGAAGCTTTTAAGGTACCGTTGAAGAACAAGTTAAAGCTAGTTTGAACAAGCATGAGTGAGTTCAGAGACACGATCATTGTACAAAGTGCATAACTTTTTGTTAATAGGATTGTTAAAAGCCCCCAAGTAGCTGTAGACCAGTAATTTCCCCTCGGAAGATTTTAATAAAGAACAATGCAATCATCAAAACTACTGTACTTGAAACTATACACAGCGACAGCCTGAAAACTCCAGGCACTGGAAGAACCTAAGGTAATAGCATTAACTCTTCCCTTTTCCAATTCTGGTACTTCGAACACTGCTCGAGACTTCCATTTATTTTCAGACTGTAATGGAGTCACACCTCACTATTGGTACAACTTAACCTTTGTGGCTATTCCTCTCCGTTAAAAGGAAACCAGCACTTTACAGACCTAGTCACCTGTATGGCGAAGTGCCCATCACCATCTTCACCTTGGAAAAGCCAAGCTTTTACATTCCTGACACCTAAGCTGAGCATCTATGGTAAATAATTTTCCATAGTCCTGTTATTAAAAATATATATACACTGAATATTATTCCATTTGTATAGTTAAATAAATTGGTAGACTTGGGGAAACAAGCGTGCCGGTAAACCCGTATGAATTTGTCCTAGACTGAAGGGCAGAAAATCTTCGTGACAATTTTCTTTGCTTCCTGAAACAGATTTTGTACTCTAATACTATACTAAGACACAATGCCATTTTTAGGGAAGAAGGAAGGTTTGAAATTAATCACTGATGTTGAGAGCACATGAATTATTTTTTGGCCAGCTTGGTTCCAGACCTCATTAGGGGAACCACACAGAAATTGTATTACTTTCGCATAAATATTTGCATGAGTTTTGTTGCAACTCTTTCCTAATTCTGGCTGATGAGAAAACTATGTTTATAGCCCTTCTGTTGTTTGCTTGCTTTCCAAACTGCATATTCCCTATATCATAGCTATGGTACCCATTTAATCTTCAAATAGCATGGATTTTTTAAATGCTTACTTGTGAATATTGTCACAAATCACCAGATCCTAGCTTGCTAAAAACTGCCTGTTAAGATGTTTGAATAAGTAAAACTAATATTTTTGAAATCTCGTTAAGTGAAACCAACACTGAAATATCAAGCATTTTTGGGCCACAATTTCAAAAGTGTTTAGAACACTGATCATCACGAAAAAAAACAGTTAATAAACCAAACTGCTCATCAACATATCTTTCTGGATACTCAGGAAAAAACATCTGGCATCCTCAAACATTGCTATTATCCCTAATTTGAAAGCACGTGATATTTGTATCTTTCCCTCTTCATCCACAGAGAACAGGCTGATAAGCTGAAAGCACTGCATTGGCATTGTTTTAGAAGTACCTGCTCTTACCTCCCAAATGTATCAATACAGTTCCACTTTCACACATTTCAAAACCAAACAGTAGGTTTAGTTAAAAGCTCTCCAGGCTCTTCTATCTTGTTTCTAGGTAACTCTTCAAAAAAAGTACTGGAGTGTGAAAGTCATGTCAGTGAAAATAAATTAACGCAATACAACATATGAGTCAGGAGAAAATGCATAGTTTGCAAAGGTTTGAGAAGTTTGCCTTTAAAACTCTGAATGTTAACAAAGGAGTACATTGAGACACACATTTATTCCATTTCCTCATCTTTGCAAGGTTTATTTGTAATTAAAGAAATTTATTCAGTCATCATTTAGAGCCCCCAAATAAGCCTCAATCCTCAGACTTTATGCCAAATAACCAGTTTGTACTTGGACTATCTATGTTTCAAGCCTAATCATTACATCCCCTTACAACACAACTACTTAATGAGAGTTAGTTCAATCGTTTTGTGTACACTCTTACATTTACCATGCTGCTTTAGCTTGCCTTATGAAACAACCATTAAAAGGAGATTAATTCTGGTATATTCCCATGAGGCTGAGAGAATTTATATAAACACATATTAGCAAACATTAGCAAACAAAAATATTTTCAGATTTTTCTTAAGCAAAAGCAGGAGCAGATTTTAAAATGTTCTGTCTTCCTCCATTTATCTGAAATATTATATGGGACTTGATCTCACCATTATAAAAATATACCAAGTTCACTGTTTTTTTTATAGGATTACTGATATTGCTGACCCAAAACCCACCCCTATTTAAAAAATGTATTTAATTAATGCTTTTTTCCTCATTGTTTTTCTTAATAGCTTTATACTGCACAAAGTCTTGCTCATTTTGAAATGGCCATTGTCATTGCTGGCCAACAGACTGTGTGCTGCAAGGGAAGGAGGCAAGAGGACAGGCAAGCAGGAGACCCAGGGCCAAGTTAGGCACGAACACCATTGGGAGAGCTGTGGGAGTCCAAGTGTTTTGAATGATACTTCATTCCTTCTGCCCAGAAATTAATCAGGGACCACCTCTCCAGCTGTACACCTGACAGTTAAGAGTAGTTTTCCAGAAATGAGAAGAAAAAAAATCAAAAACCTCCAGTTGTAAAAAAGGGATGTAAATCCAGTTTTTCCTCATTTTACGTCTAGCCTAGCCACACAGCTGTCAGAGTTGATCTTTTGGCAGACTTCGCTGTAGAAAACCTGATTACGCACATTTCAAATAAAACAATGTATTTTACCCAAACACTGGTGCTTCTGAGTACATGCCACAATGGAAATGAAGACATTGAAGAAGGACTGGTGACTGAGGATACAGAAAGATAAGCAGATTTTTTTCCAGCTATTTATAGTCAGATGGTTCTGCTGAAAGTACCACAGAAATTTTATTTCCTCTATCTGGACATAGGTCAGTAAACAGTGTAGGATACTTGAGTCTGGACATCTAATTCTTGTTGATTTCAATGCAGGGTATTAATTTTTTTTCTACTTTCACATGATCTAATACTTGTAAAATCTAGCTACCTATCTTCGCAAGGTTGCAACACCAGCAATCAAATTTAACATTCCCTTTTAAGAAGTTATTACTCACACTTTTTTGGATGTAGAATATTTTAGGACTTCAGAAAGATAAACTCATCATAGAGCCACTTATTAAAGTGTCTTTGTTTAATCATACATAATTTCAAACACACTAATAACACAGTGACATATGTGATATAGCATAAATGTATACCCTAACTCCCAGCAAGCCAGGTTACACAACCTGTGGGTTTTTTTCCTGTGGGGTTGGTTTGTTTTAGGGGTTGTTTTTTGTTGTTGTTGTTTTTTTTCCCCTCAAGAGAAACTCAGAAACAGATGAAACAGGCCATCACGTTCTCCCAACACTGAAATTAATTGAGAGCCTTATAACCCACCATAAAAAATTTACCTTTTATTCTCTTGCATAATTTCTTTAAAAGGACAAATTTTTAACATCTAATTCACTGAGTAACACTCAAGATACTGCATTTAATCTTCCTCATTTTTTAATGTATTCTAATATACTTTATTCCTACTCATCAAAATCTTTGTCAGAAGATCAAAGATAGTTGTTCAGTAACATTTTTTTTAACATATTGAACCTTGAAGCCCTTGCAATGAAAAGAACCTTTAATATTAACATTGTTTTCAGGATATATATTCAGTACCTTCTCTTTTTTAATGTAAAGAAAAGTCCTGAAAGCTCATCATCACAAATCAGCTAGATTCCACACACAGCAGATTTATCTCTTTGGTTCCATGCCCAAAAAAACACCCAAAGGCAGACCAACAATACAGCTTTGGGTCTGTCTGTTTTCACTTTTTTTTAATCTAGTACACAAAATATTCCTCATTCACAAACTTATAAAATTTGACTTAATGCCTGACCAACTTCGTGGCCGCCTATGATGGAGTGACTACATTACTGACAAGTGAAGAGCTACGGATGTCATCTACCTGGATGTCTGTAAGTCCTTTGATACAGTCCCCCACAACATTCTTACCTCTAAATTGGAGAAATATGGGTTTGATGGGTGGACTGTTAAATATAAGGTATAAGGAATTGGCTGGATGACCAGGTGCAAAAAGTTACACTCAATGGCTCAATGTCCAAGTGGAAACCAGTAATGAGTAGGGTTCCTCAAGGGTCTGTACTGGGACCAATACTATTTAATACCGCCATCAATAACATAGTGGGATTGAGTGTACCCTCAAAAAGTTTGCAGATGACACCAAGCTGAGTGGTGCAGTTGATCCACTTGAGGGCAGGGATGCCATCCAGAGGGACCTTAACAGGCTTGAGGAGTGCACCCATGCAAACTTCATGAAATTCAACAAGGCCAAGTGCAAGGTCCTACACCTGGGTTGGGGCAATTCCCAATATCAATACAGGCCGGAAGAGGAATGAATTGAGAGCAGCCCTGCAGAGAAGGACTTGGGGGTACTGGTGGATGAAAAGCTGGACATGAGCTGGCAATGTGCGCTTGCAGCCCAGAAGGCCAACTGTATCCTCGGCTGCATCAAAAGAAACGTGGCCAGCAGGTCAAGGGAGGTGATTCTGCCCCTCTACTCTGCTCTGGTGAGACCCCACCTGGAGTACTGCATCCAGATCTGCAGTCTTCAGCACAGGAAGGACTTGGACCTGTTGGAGTGGGTCCAGAGGAGGGATGGAACACTTCTCCTATGGAGAAAGGCTGAGAGAGTTGGGGTTGTTCAGCCTGGAGAAGAGAAGGCTCCAGGGAGACCTCATTGCAGCCTTTTGATACTTAAAGGGGGCTTATAAGAAAGATGGGGACAGACTTTTTAGCTGGGCCTGTTGCAACAGGGCAAGCAGGAATGGTTTTAAACTAAAAGAAGGTAGATTTAGACTAGATATGAGGAAGAAATTTTTGACGATGAGGGTGGTGAAATGCTGGAACAAGTTGCCCAGAGAGGTGGTAGATGCCCCACCCCTGGAAACAATCAAGGTCAGGTTGGACAGGGCTCTGAGCAACCTGATCTAGTTGAAGATGTCCCTGCCCACAGCAGGGGGGTTGGACTAGGTGACCTTTAAAGGTCCCTTCCAATCGAAACTATTCTATGATTCTATGATTCTATAAAAGATGAAACAAAACAAAGTGTGTTATATACTATGTATATAATAATGCTTATAATTATTATTATTACTATAATTATTATAATAATAATAACTATACTTTTCCCTATCTTACCCATTAATAAAACCATCTTCTTGGAAACAGACAATTAATAAAATGTGAAGATGACATAGAAGATTGTAATTTTGTTAAAATGGGCAGATAAAAATTAATTCCAAAACCTAAGACCCTAAACTTCTATTTTTTTAAAAAAAAAAAAACCAACAGTCATCCAAAACTTTCTTGAAAGATTAGACAGAGTATTATGAAGAATTTCAAATATCCTACTCTGTTTTCAATTCCAAGGATGAAAATCTCGTCCTACTGAAGTTAGGAAGAGAACTCTGGCTTCTAAGAGGGCATGATTTACTCCAGATACAGCAAATCTGGGATAGTACTTCAGTGGGTTAAACTAAGCTGCAATTAAATACCTAACAAAGACAAGCAACACCATTACTTTACTGAAGAGTCTCATAATAAAGGTTTTAAAAAATTACTGCTAGCAATTCTTAGTTCCTTAGTACTATTTTGACTATGACCCTTTAAAATCCTTCCCCTGTGTCTCAGGAAGCAGTGAAACAAACATCAATATCTTGAAACAAATGTCCTTCCAATTTATCACAAGTGAAAAAGCATGGCTTTACTGAGCCCGCCTCCCTTAGCTCCTGGCTACGGAGGGCACTCGCACCATTTTTCGACCAAAAGTACTATGTACAATGCAATTCTTTCTGCCTACTCACCCTAGGCTCTAAGCAAAGCCGAGACCATCTTTCTTCTACTCCTACAGAGCCCCGGCACATACAGATCAAAAGTTGTATATTCTGACTGTTTTTCACCTAAGTTTTATGAAAAGCTCCATTATGAGTCTTAGTTAACCAAACATTGATCCCCACAACTAGTTCAGAAGGAAAGGAAAATAAAAATAATACAGTTTTTATTTACATAAATACAGTAAGACTTGACTTGGTAGGCTAAGACATCTGGGAATTAAATCTATCTTCTGACTATTCACTGTTATACAAGCCCTAAATACTACCAAAACCTGTATCTCTAGTAGTAAGTCACCATCACGATTGTCATTACCGATCTTTAAAGTCTGTAGCTGAATCCATCTCTGGGTTTCTCTACCATCTATCTTGATTGTCCACTGCCTCATCCTCCTACCTAAACCCATTAAACTGTCATCTGTGGGTTTATATCATTTTTACTTGAGGGGTCCAAAGAAACTTTGCGGTTCTTGTTTTTAAAATGCATCCAAAACTATGCTATTGCATCCTGAAAACTCCATTTCACTTCATATTTTGTCTCCTGTTATCTTGGCCATGACGGATAGCAGATTTAATAACTTTTAAACAGCAGGATATCAGAAATACCAACATTAGAAATATTTAAATTAGACATTTGATATGCAATTCTTCACTTCCCATCAAATGTCTTCAAGCTTTTGTTGCCCACTTCAGCAAACAGGGTTATTCTAGTCACATTTTTAAGGTGTTTTCTTTGATGTGCAAATAAATGGAAAAGTTCAGATAAGAAAATTCAATATATTTTGTGTATTTCACATCAGCAAATCAAATAGATGAAGTGAGGTTATTTTGTATTGAAGGCAGAAAATGTCAGAAGGCATATTTAAAATCAAATGTAGTAATTCCAGGAAAATGTGTGTTAATGCACTATTATAATAACAACAGGAGACTACAGATGAAAGGGTAGAAATAAACTTAAAATATCTCTGCTAGATAATCGAGCACAGCACATGGAAGCAATGTATGTTTTATAGGTACAGAATCACTAGACATACTTTAAATAAAGCAAGCTGATGTTTTTCTTGAGACTTTAGGTACTATAAAAACCGAGGTAATTTTGTTTAACTTACAATGTCTATAAAGATAATTACGTCTACTTACAATGATTAATTAGCAGTAGACTTGCACTTTGAGCAGCCTAAATTAGGCTAAAAATAAAAAAGTTCTGCTGACCTATAGAAGTTACTTATTTGTCTACAGTTCAGCTGTTCAGTTGGGCTATATTTAAGTTACAGAAACTACTTCGAGATGTTCTTGGTTCCTGACAGGGTCACAAAATTGTTATCGAGATGGGGAAAAGAAGTGCCAAAAAACAAGTGGGTAAACCATAACAACAGTCACGTCAGTGTACATTTCAGAGAATGAGATTCTGCTGGACACTGCTTTCTAGAAAGTTACTCTGCAATTAGTTTAAATGGGTTTGTGAAATGAATGGTTTAAGAATAAAAGTCTCGCCATCACAGCTGATGTTACAGCTTATAACCTGTTCAGGATGCAGAATTTAGTTAAGCTTGGAGCCTTTATTATTCTAGACAAGACTGTACAATCTCTATAAAGCTATCCATCCAAATCCTGAGCAGAACTAGGAGTTTTGTTCTGGTGTTTCTCCAATCCACCCTCTCAATAGTGTCAAAATCATGCACCACTTTTTTTTTTTTTTTTTTTTTTTTTTTAAAGCAGATGATAGGGAGCAGCACAACTGCACAGAAGGCTGGAGCACCCACATCTCCTACAGCTATGTGCGACCACAGCCCCAGAAAGAGTATGCGCGCTTGAAACCCACACCACCCAGGGGACGGGGGTGACTGTAACTGCAAGGATTAGTTGGCAAAAGGATGTTTTGAATATGTAAAGTTTATTAATGCTTTAGAAGTCTTTAGTATTCTGTTTCATCTGTTATATTAGTCATATTGATCCCAAATGTGTATTTCACTGATTGCTGGCTAATTATGTATCATTAATAAATCATTAATTAATTAAACTTCTTTGATCCTGATTTGGTTAGCTATATTAACCAAACAGTGTTTCCCTGTGACAGGTGCCAGCTCAGCAAATGTAGAAGTGATTCCTAGAAATCAGAATTCATGCAGGCAAATTTTATTTTCTCCTTGTGTTCATTTGTATGCAACTCCAGCTTGAATGTGCAACTGCCACCAGTACTCAAATTTAGTGTGCTGGCCTTTCTCTAGCTGTACAGAGTTTCTAAGGAGAAAAAAAAGCTTTCCTTTCTGGATTGTTAAATATGAAAAAATTGAAGGATAACAAAGTACAGGATAATTTTAAGTAAAATAAATATAAGAAAGTTTAAATAAACTTTTTTGCAATTGCTCCAAGACAGTATTTACCTGAATTTTCCAACACGGTGAGACACAGACAAGTAGGTAGATACCTAGCTGTATTCTGACTATCAGGTGAAAGGTATCACAGATCAGCTAGTATAAGTTAGAAATCCTGAGTACACCAAAAGAAAACAGATAAACATACCTCCACAAGTGTCTCACACAGTACTTCCGTACAGCTACAGTGATGCACTGCATATTGCAGTGCATATTACTACTACTGCATGTATATAGGTTTCTCAGACTCCACTGGTTTAAGTCTTACTGTGATTAAACAGTTGCTCTTTAGAAAACTGCTTTGGATTTTCCTCTTCACTGCTGAGACGGGGAACTAATGAAATAACTTGTATAAGATGAAATTGAGATTGATCCATTGGATTTATATTTCTGGAAAGTTTCATAGGAGGTCATAGTTCATATGGTGATTCTGCACTGTTTCTATGTAGAATGTGTATTTGTGGCTTTTAGGAGCAGAGCAGTGAAACAGAAACTCAAATTTCCCAGCAAATATCAGGTCTCTGAATTCCTTCAGGCATGGACTTAAAAATCAACATCTGTCTCACAAAGCTGCATGGAAACCACTGAAGATAAAACATACTAAATACTGCTCAGGACGAATGTTTGTTCATAGAATTACTGATCTGAATTGTACCCTTAAATGGCAGTTAATCAAAACTTTTGTGGAAGGGAAAAAAGCAAACTAGGAAAAGAAAGCTAGAGTCTTTAACCGCAAAAATGTGTTTAAGGTTTTGTTAATATATACAACATATTTCTTCCCAAAATAAAGTATGTTAAAAGCTGTCTATGAAAATCAGTAAAAATATGACAAAGATTGTATATCATCAACTGGGTTTAATGACTTATCTTCTTTTTATCCTTCAGGTTGAAATTGCATCAGTAATATATGATTTTCTGGTTTTCCTAGCTGTCCTGTTTGTCCTGAGTGTATCTAATGGTCCTTACAGTGCTCATTCAGTTCTTCCAAAGCTTCTGCCTTAGAGAAGAAAAGCACAAATGCCAGAGGCTTACTAGTTTTTTTCTAGGCCATCATCTGCAGTACTCAAAGTCACCAGGCATGTTTATTGTTACTGGAAAACAGTAGTGATCCAGAATGTGGTATGCTTTAGCAGCTTCCAGATGCTTCAATACTTAGAGTCGTACATCTATCTAATGCTCTTGGCCTCACTCCATTCGGTTGTATTGAGATGAACATTTGCCTCAAAGATTTTGACATGAAACAACATCAACTTAATGTACAGATGGATCAATTTGTAACGGTGACAGGAAGGTTGAAAAGTGACTTTAAGATGTTTTAAATACTCAAAAGCAGACAGACAGCATCTGTTGGGACTACCTACAACAAAAGTATAGAAGGTGCACTCGGGAATGTTAGGGACATAAGCAGAGAAGTTATGTATTACTCCTAACAGCTCAAGATGATGGGGAGATTCCCCATATATTCATTGAGGAAGACAGAGCAGAGGAACTATATACATTTGTAGTCCTTCTACAAGGAAAAGGAATTATTAAACCAAATGCATAAATTAGGTGTGGAATAGCAGCATTCACACAAGAGCTCTGAGGAAACTCACACAGCAATTGCAAGACTGCAGACTAAGGTGTGTAAGCTATTGTCATGCCAGGGGACTACTAGGCTTGCCAGAGTAACCTTTGTCTACCAAAAGGGATTTACAGGGGATTCCAGGAACTACTGACTGATGAGTCTGATTTCCATCTCTGGTAAGGTGGAGAGTCTACAGTAAGACATACAGTCACTGAGCCTGTTTGGAAAGGGACAGTCTGGCTTTCTGAAGGGAAATCCTGGCCCAGATTTCAAGAGCCCTGCCAGAGCTCTTGAAGGGGGTCAATAACCGCGTGGACATCCAGCAGACATAACCTATCTGGATTTTCAAGAAGCTTTTAACAAGGTTTCACAACACAAATTGCTACAGAAACTGAGCTGCCATATGATGGGGCATCCTTCCATAAACTCAAAAGCTGATTAAGAAAGAGGAAGCAAAGGAAGAACCTAATGCTTCCTTTTCAGGGCAGAGAAGAGTTATCATTGGAGCCCTCCAGGCATCAGTGTCGTGATTGACTCATTTTATTCACCATCCATGACAGAAAAGGAAGTGCACTGTCAGATCTCCAAGTCTACTGACAATACTAAGCTTTTCCAGACAGGCAAGATGCCATAACAATGGCGAGGACCTCACTAAGCTGAGTGTGAGCATCAGATGGCAGATGAGCTTCAGGGTAGACAGATGCAAGGTTGTAAACAAAAGGAAAAAATGATCTGAAGCATGCCTATGTGATGCTGAACTCTGAACCAGCAGACAACTCTGCATCCACCACCAGCAGTTCTCTGAAATCTTTCAGTCAAGGTGTAGTGGCAGACAAAAAAGCCAACACCACATTGGGCATCACTAGAAAGGATACAGGGAAAACAAAACAGAAGCCTATATTGCAGGCTGTTCTGATCTCCATGTCAAAATGCAGTTTGAGCAGCTGCTTCATGAGGAAAAGCTAGAACGGTCTCGAACATTTCATTTTGAAGAGGAAAATGCTGAAGGGTATATGGTCATGTTTCAAAAACCATGAAGACAATGTATAGTGTAAAGGAAAAATTGTTACCAAAAAATCCTGTAATACTGAAGGTAGAGGGCACTTAATAGCAGATTTAAGAAGTATTACACAGCAGGCTGTGAACTTCTGGGACTTGCTTCTGTCAGGTTGCGAAGGCAGGCTCTAATGCCAGGTTCAGAAGGTGTTTAGACAAATTCAAGGACCATAGATTCATTAATGATTGTTAAATAGGTCTACGCAGGGAAGTAGCCTCTGATGCCCATAACATCATCCTGGATGCTAAGCGAATTGAGGGAATGGAAGGCAGTCAGTGGGCAGGATCTCAAGATAAATAGCTTCTCCTTTTGTCACTGGACAAGGGAAAATAGGCTAGACAGACCCCAAGTCTGACTCAGTAGGCCATAGCTTAAATTCTCGTTTGTATGGAGCAAGAGTCAAATCACTGCTGTAAAAGGGCTCCTCTTCCTTTTTACCTTAGTTATATACAGCTGCACCTATTCAGCTTAGAAGTGAAATGGCATGCTTCAATTCCAGCCTCTGGCATGTGGTCCTTATCTGATCATGCAATTATTTGTATGATAAGAAAGCAAAGCTCAATTCTTAATGCATGTTCATGTTTACATTACTCCCACATTTTAGCAATAAGTTTATAGACTATCAAATTAATTTTGAAATCCACTGCATTTTTACAGACCTTGCCTCCCTTGACAAGTTTTTCTAGAAATGCCAGCTCTGCTATTGTTAGATAGGGAACACTGAATTGTACAATCAAACCTGGCATCAAACATTAAGTTACTATTCAAAAACCAAAAAAAGCACTTAAGTGATTTAGATTCCTAGATATAAGACCAAGTAGCTTGATTGCTGAAAATGCCTATTCAGCAGTCAGGGACAAGAAAAAAAAAAAAAAGCACTGAAAGATTTATAGGAGTCTTATCTCTTGAGACTGAGTGGGGATCAAAAAAAAAAAGAAAAAAAAAAGAGAACTTCATAACAAAAACAGGCTGATCCATGGAATTAGATGAAGATCGGTTTGTTCAAAGAGTTCGCGAGCACGCATCACATGAACAATAAAATTTTAACACATGGCTTCTCTCAGCAGATGTCCTGGTAGACACATCCGACTTGTCTACAGAAAGCAGGCAATTTTTTTTTTTTTGATGGCTGCAATACTTTTATAAATTTAATCCTTTATATTGTTCTCTTTCTCGTATTATACCACAGAACTTAACTGAACACTTATCTGCTTGATGTTCTCAGACTTTTCCTGTTTGTTTTAAAACCTGGTACTCTCTTCCTGACCCCAGGCTGCTATATGACCTCAATCAACTTCAGGTCGTTCCTCAACTAAATGACATGCCTAACAATATTTATCCCATATGAATGAAAACAACAAAAGTTAAAAGTAGATTTACAAGCAGTCTGTACACTAAGGAGTCAAAAAATAATCAGGCAGTTGGTAATAGCAGGAGTAACTATTACCATTCTTGACCATTTGCACTATGCTTAAACACCTTTCAATGACGTACATTTCCAAATACCCTCTTTGTATTTTAAATGACCACAGACATCCTCTCCTAAGTGACAATAATAACAGTAAAGATTCCTTAGAACGAAATTTTGTTTAATTTAATATTCTAAATACTATTGTAAATAGCAACAACAAGATATCAGTAAGTCAATTCGACATCCTTACGTCTCCCAATCTCAGGGACAACTGCTGCACAGTTGCAGAGAGACATGTGCCACAATAGTCTTCAGCAAATAAAACTCAGATGAACATAAGATGGCAATAAAACAGCCCAATACTTCTACAAAATCTTTTCTGACTCAGTATTAGGGACAGGAAGACTGAGGACAGAGGTGAGTAACCAATCCTGTTAATGCCTATCGATATAGGATCTTGGCAGTGCAAAAGTTTAGTTCAAATAGTGCTTTGGGAACCCAATGGCAAGTTCTGGGACTACTACCACAAGATTTAGTCAAAATGCTGGTTAAGGCTTTTGAGAAAGCAGAATGCTAACACATCTCTGGTCACATACTTCAAGTACATTCATTCGCAGTGCTTTTTTCTTGGCTTCTCCATTTTGCATTCAGAGAAGGCATGAAAGAAATGTAAAATAGCGGTCACCTGTAACGGCTTGTAAATCACAACTAATAAGGAAATTTAATTATAATTATTTCTAGGGTTAACATTACTATTAGCTACAAATAGTTTTTGAAACACCCCACAGCTGCGAACAGTTTTGCTAGATATGTCACAGACCTTACAAAGGCATCTATAAAAACTGTTTCCATCCAAATGCTGATCATTTTGTAGAAAAGGTTGATAGGCTTAGCTAGCTTTAGGGCTACATTATATTAAGAGATTTAGGGCTACATTATATTAAGAGGTCTTAAAAAAAAGCAAAGTGTGCTGCTGAAAAACATTCAATATTTCCTACCACAGTCTGAAACATATGATTTAGAGGTAGAGGAGTACTGAGATAAATTTAGTAACCTACAGTATAGTCCTATAAACATATTCACAGATGAAAGAAGCTGGTTTTTTTTAAATTATTTTAAGTACTAATATGAAAAGTCCATTACATTCTATAGCTAAGCTCTCTGAAAGGACTTTAGCTTCCATTAAGCTAAGGCATCTCAGTAAAACATCTAAATAAATATGATTATTGTAAAATTAAAACTGTAGTGTAAAAAAACCCAAGAGAATAAGTTTGTTCTGAAACCTGGCCAGTTACTTTGGTGCCTTATTGAGAACTACAGACTGAAGAATCCAGGATTATGAGAAAATCAAATTTATCAATTCTTACAAAGATTTTCCTCTGCATACTCTTTCCATTAACTTCTAATTTACCTTACACCTGACATGTTTTTCTGGTAACATGATCACACACAGTGTCCTTCTGTTCTGAACAATATTCCAGTAAGTTACACCAGTTTCCAGAAATTCTCAGAAATGAGATAATTACCATTTTTTCCCTAAAATTTGTGACATTTATCAAACTCAGGTGCTGCAAATTTATTGAGGAAAAACTATACTTAAAAAGACATCACAAGCATCGTTAGAAAACTTAAAAAGCACATTTGAAAGTAGAGGATCGCAATTTGCAAAGTCTAAAACATCTATTGTAAGCATAGTTTATTTAAAAAAGCAATTCTCAATGGGATGAAAGACTTGATAACATTAAGTTTTTATGTGAAATGTTTCTACTCTCTCCAGAAGAGTATTTTATTGTTGTTGAAAAAGCAAACATGCCACTATAGGTGTGGTTAGAATACAAGGAACAGGAGAATTTAGCTTTCCTTGTCCTCATCTCCCATGATGCAGCCTGACAACTCTTATTACTACAGAAAAGGACATGGAGCTAGACAATGGAAACTCATAAGGGAATCCAAGTGGTGCAGAAAACTTATCACACTTTGAACTATAGCTTCATGTGACAAAACTGTAAAATTTCAGGATGTAAGTTGTCTTAAACTTTCATCTCCGTATAATTTTCATCCATAGCTAAAGATCATGTAAGGGACCTGAATTTCAGTATCAGAGTGAAAGTTTTAACATAGAAATGACACCTTTTTCAAATAAATATTTCGGTTTTACACCTGTCACATTCTGTCCTGATGCAAAGAAAACTAGCACACAGATAATCAAAATTATGCTTTAAAAAACATTTCAGGATAATGAAAGAAATTATGACTTAATAATGTACTAATAAGCAAAAGCTTACCAAAATACTATTTATGTAATGAGAAACCCTTTTGGCCTTGAGCAATTACAGACTACCATCTGTGTGCATTCTTTGAAATGCAGACAAGTAAAAAAAATTGTAACTACTCGAACAGGACAAAAATGAAGATTTTATATAAAAGGAAAGGCATATAAGCTTACAACATAATCTCAATTAACCCTTACCTTTCTAAGCAAAAAGAAAAATCTAAATCACTCCAGGAAGCTATTTCAGCAGCCAAGAGCATTAGGAAAGCATCCATTTACAAAAGAAGGCATTACAGAAGGTATTCCCAATGTCCATGAAAGTTCTTGTCAATAATCCACTACAGAAACTCCTTAGTCTTCACTGGTCTGAATCTAACCATAAAAGCAAGATTTAAGATTATCACCATCTGACTGCTGTTCAGGCACACACATTTTGAAAAAAGATGTAGTGAAGTCTGATGAACATAAACAACAAAAGCAACTCATTATCATCCATGAACACACTCTGTATTCAAAAGTTACTGTGTGCACCTATGCACACACTTAAACAGGTTAGGTGAAAGATAAGTATTGGCTTAAGGTACATGGAAAACAGACTTCAGCACATCCTTTCATAAATAAAAACTTGGAGTTTATCCTATTTGTAGTTCTGTTATGTTACCACTGAAGCACACTGAAAGGAATTTGTTGTTTTAGAAAATGCAAGCATAAGCAAGAAGCTCCCACTCCTCCAAAAAAAACCAAACCAAAACAAACAAAAAAAACCCCAAACACACTACTACACCACATAAGAGAAGCCAGGCAACTTCTAAAAAAGATTAAATACAACACTTGGTATTCTCACTGACTTAAAAGCTGGGACCCACAGCCTGCCACCATACAGTTTCTGTCGATCTTGTTTTTAATCACAATTCAATGAAGCAGTCACCATTTTTAGTTTAAGCAGAAATCTGTTACTATGAGTAGATGATTTATCAGTAAGTATTCAAACTGAAGTTGGACTCATGTCTAAGTTTCCACCTTCTAATTTTACTCACCTACCTAGCATTCTTTCCACTGTAAAGATTTTCATTCTACTCCACATCATTTCACCAAAAAGAAATCTGTTTTCCTTGTCAGGTTTTCCCTCTCCATATGCCTGTAAGTTCAACATTGCTTTATACCGAGTATCATAAAATAGGATACCAGGGCCTTTTTTTGCATCTACCTTATAATTGCTATAATTACACATGTAAAACTTATCTGATATATTACATGTGGTCATCATTAAGAGTGGGATGTATGCATAATCTTACAGCAGTAAGCAAATATAAGGACTGCATCGTGCAGATCACCACACTGATAATGAAAGAACATTTTCCTTCTGGAGCAGCTTCGGGTAAAAGCTTTATCTTTCACTATTTCCAAATAACATCTCACCAAGCTGAAAAAAATCTCTCGATGCATTTGGCTGCTGTTGATGAATGAGAATCTAAAGCCAACTACCATTTTGTAGTGAAGTTCTTCATAGTCCCAAACTCCTACCGTGTACTGATGTAATCAAAATGTAACTAAGCCTTTAACAGTGTTGGGATTAAGAGTTTTTCTCTGTAAATCTTCTATAATGGAGGTCCACAAGCTACACCTCCCTTAACATACAGTATGTTGGCGCGTACACCAGAATCAGAACTCAGACTCATTTCCTGCAGTCTTCTCTAAGAGCGAGCTTAAAGTATGAGGAAATGTTACAAGGCAGTTCTTTATATAGATATTCTGAATATGCAAATACTACTGCATATAGAAAAGAAATGCCATTGTTAGATGCTACATGTTCTTCAAAAGAGCTAAAAATAAAAAATATCTATTATTTTGATGAAAACAGAAATTTTAATTGAAAATTAAGTACCATGTCATGTAGCATGATACTGACCCTAACATTAAGTCACTTTTTAAAATTTTTTTCCTGTCAAGCTGGTTGTCTACTAATTTCTGTATAGAAGCAGTATTAAGTGAGCTTCTGATCACTGCTTTGATTTTTCCAGAATGATATATAATGAACTCAAACCATACAAAAACTAAAGAACAGGAACAAAGGAGGTACAAAGAAACCAATCTGGGAACAGCATAGATTGTTAAAACAAAAAGGCAAATATAATTTCGAATTCTGCCTGAAAATGCACTTCATGATCAAGTCTGTCATGCTGTGCGTTTTGAGTTTTGATGAGCTTTTTGATAGCACAGTAGTGCTGACACAATCTGACAAATATAGGCTGTCCACTGCCACTAGGGGCAGTAATTTTTAGCGATCAGCTTTTTATATGAAAAATAAGTCAGAGTCTGACCCGTGACATTCTGCTAGGAGTTTTTTGAGGACAGATGTAAAATTGTCCATTAACATGAATGAATACATTCTATAATTCAGTCATATCAGTTGTATTTAAGACAACAGAACAATCTTTGATGGAAAAATGCTGAACCATATTTAAAATACAATGAAATGAAAGAAAGAAACTTTATGAAGGTTTGAGTCTGTTACCAATTTTGCTAGAAAATTTCACTGAATGAAAGACTAACCATGACTTGCAGAGAGACACATAGCCTCACATACTGCACATAGACTAATCTCTAAAATATTTCTATGAGGTACTTGGTAAGCTTAATGAACAGTTTCAAACCAGTTTAGTCAGAAAAGTCTCAGGTGAAATCAGAACATAATTCTATTTTCAGCTTAAGAAAATGACATGTATGCAACATGTAGCATTATAGATAGTATTAGTGTTTACAATCCCCTACGTGTTCTTTATTCATATATTTATTTACTTGTTACTGGTGCACTATACGCTAAAAGAATGCATTACTCAAAGTATTAACCAGCATTTGAGAACAAAGAATTAATCAACACTGAGGAGGACAGCAGAAAGCAGACAGTATTGTACGTACATTTAAAATGAAAAAAATAAAATAATCTTTTTCTGTCTGAAGATTTCAAATATTTATATGTACGTGAACAAAAAATTACACAATATATCATACTATTCTAATTTTAATTCTTTTTACTTAGAAAGTAAAAACCAGTTCCTCAACATGCAAATACTATATTGAGAAAGATAACAGCCATGTTCTTGGGGTTTTTGTACTGGCTAAACCACATGTTTAGCAGCCATTTTGAAGTTTGGGCATAGTCTGAGACTACAGGTCATAGTCTGTGAGCTGTGCTTTACAGCAGATGCACAGATCCATAGCATCACATCTAGCAGACCTCGCTGTTAGAGGAAGTGAAAGATGTCTAGATTCTCAAAATAAAGCTTCTTAGGAAGAAGCTTAAGTATCTTATTTTCAATCAAACTTACCCTGCACTTGTTTTCAAGAGCAAGCACTTGCATTTGCATGGTCATATTCTTTTCCTCCAATACACAAAGCTTCCTCAGAAATACAGGTTAGGTTCTTTTGGGGATTGCATACAAAAGTAGTTCCTTTTGCAACCAAAACCAAACTACTATTTTCCCAGATTTTTCTAATCCAAATAAACCTATGATGTAAACAATTTCAATAAGGATTTCTAACAGTTTTCTTATTTTCCCTGTTCTGAACCTTAAGAGTGTGTTCTGCTGTAGCACCCTCCATCTACATCAATGCACTCTGCATCCACATTAATGATTTTTTTAGACAACAACCATTACATGACTGCTCTATTCATTAAACATGTGATACTTTCACTACCATTTTCAAGAAAGAAGCCTCAAGCTTTTTCCCAGATTTTAAATATGCAACCCATAATTACAAGGTGAAGCCTGTAACCCCTATTTTAAGAGAAAACTGCTTTAGAAACAATGGGAACAAAACGTATGGAATTACTCTTCTTCCTGCATTGATTATTTAGGGCAGAATATATACAAAGAATAAGTTCAATGAATATATATGTAAAACAGGTGTAACTGCCATGACCGGCTTTTATACTGCTAAACTTTTATAAATCGTTAAGTTTCGCCGATGAACATTTTGTTTCCTGGAACAGATTTTCTAAACCTTCTAATCCTTGCCAAAATAAACTTATGACATTTATTTTTCAGGACATACACTAAGGTTTCTGTATTTAGTGTTCAGATGTAGGACGGAAGTCAGAAAACAGATTCTAGAGACACATCCATCCCCAGTAATCTCTAGGAAACAGTTAGCTATTGGAACTACATGAAGGTTAAGCAGTCTTCAGGTAATGATTTACACATAAATTACATGTGACCTCAGAGCATTAACAACAACAGATAGATTCTTACAAATCCTACTTTTCTCAATGCAGGTGGTTTTGTCTTTTTTTTTTTTTTTTTTGTCCCAGCTCAATTATTTGGACTGGTGGTTGCTTTTAGAAAGCAGAAAATTTTCTTATCAAGTAAAGGAGGACCCTATTTTCAAAATTTAGTATCATCACGTACACATTTTTTAAAAGTGAATACTCACACTCGTGATTTTTCTTCTTTTTCAATAATGAGAAAGCTTCCTGAAGACTGCTGAACAATAAAGTTTTGAAGCTTAGAATCCAAATAAAATATATTATACCCCTACATACAGCATTTCTTTATGGTTCAAAACTATGTTTGATTCCTTAAAGGAGATTAACATATGGTGCAGGGTGTATTTTCTTTTATGTCAGCAGACTTGCTCTGTTTCACAGATAGAAAAGTTCCTCCTCATGCAGAATTTAAGTAATTTTTCTTCTGTCAGATCCAAGATGCAGCTTTCAGATTTATTTTTGCCGTTTCAGATATGTAGGGAGAGCCATTTCAGGAAATTTTATGTTCAAAATATTTAGCCCAAGAGTATACCATAGCAGAAGATTTCTTTAGGGAACAAAGATCAAACTATGTTAAGTTAAACTTGACTTTTTTTTCACCATAAACAAGTAAGTGAGGTAAATGTGACAGCTGATACACTAATGTTGCTAAAGAAATTTTAACTAAAGCATTCAGTGGGATACAAAGATTCCTGATGCCTTCTACTCTGAAGCAACAAGTGCATTAACTGAAGACTGCTTAGCTCTGGAGCAACAACACTGAATGTATCTGGGTACTTCCAGACTCCAATTATGCTTCCCAAGGTCGGTTCACATGGCCCTGGAGTTTTGGTGTAGAAACACCTGGAAGAGGGTTACTGAGATTATAATCTAAAATCTGATTCCTGTGAAACAGTTTCAGCCATTAAATGTGACAGATCTCAAAACCTGAAAAACATTTCTGCTCCATCAAAACTTTTTGTTTCTATGACTGAAACAAAGGTATTCAATTATTTAACTGACATTAATTCCTCATTTCTTGCCCTATCGACCACTTGAGGAATGATATAAAGTGTTAAACTTGTATCATTATGATGTGTTATGATTTAGCCCTGTTCTTCAGAAGATTATTCTGCTTTTCTATTTTCTGAAGTCATTTAAATACAGCTAAAATGTTTAGGTTTTCAGAATTTGAAAACAAGGTTTTCTCAGATCTCTTAATTGAGCTCCTATTTTTCAGATGAGACCTTTACCAAGACCAGCCATCAGTTCATCAGTATTAGCAACATAATGTTGAGGTTACTTAACATAATTAAAATATTTAGCTTGCAGTTAAAACAGATTTTCATCATGCATGTAATTTAGCAAACACTTAAAAGGTCAATAAGAAGACTAGGAACTAAGACCTTGCACTTTTGTTCCACATCCAGAGTAAGAACTTCAATGAAGAAATCTCCATTTTTGCAATTTCTGAAAACATTATATAATTACTCAGTATAATGAAATTTGTTACATTGCAATAGGCATTTTAGACCTACAGACTTCCATCCTCCCAAGGGAAGAACGTTACAAAGCCAAAATCATAGACTACATAAGTCAGTTCTAGGCCTAGATCTATACCACAATGCTCTGAGCAAAAATAACAAGCCAAAAAAAATCTATAAATGTGCTGAGAAAGTAACAATATCAAAGAAAGAACAAAAAATGAAAAATCAGATCCCAAAAGAAAAAAAAATCCTTCTTGGTGAATGTCACCAGTCTCTGAATGCCACACCAACTGAAGAGCATATGGGTTATACTCTACTTCCCAGACTGACTTGAAGAAACATTGGTGTTCATTTTAGAGGGTATTTCAATGATTTAAAGCCTTACTGGCAGAACACTGCATAATAGCTAAATTCTTTGTACTGTAAGCCCAGCATCAGTGAAATTTGTTCTGAGTAATTCTTATTCCTCTTTCTAAGCAGTTTCTGGAATAATACAAAGCATCAGAGAACCTATGGAAAGCAAATAAATTCATCACCCACAAAATTACAGCTACAGGAATGTATTATGGAATCATCTTTTGGACATCAATTAAAAAAAAGCCTGTCATAACATCTGCTGCATGTCTCTTCAGCCAGCCAGAAGTGGCACCTGCCACTACTACAAAACAAGCAAGTTCAAACTAAGCGTGTATTTTCTGTGTATGTTATTTTTTGACTGTACCTCCTCTCTTGTTTAAATAGAAGCTAACAGGGAAAAAACGCTTTGTGTTTGTCACTTGCTTTGACTGAACATATCTATTGTGCCGTGTTTTCACTGTACTCTATTGATAGGACAACTTCCTGGTGTCCACAGATCCAAGACCACAGAACATTTGAAAATCGGAAGGCATCTCTGGAGATCGCCTAGTCCAATCCCCTGCTTAGAGAAGAGGGACACAAGGCAGGATGCCCAGGACAACAGCCAGTCAGATTGTGAGCATCTCCAAGGATGAAAATATCCCTGAGGGCAGCTTGTTCAGCTATTCAATCACCACCATAGTAAAAAAGGGGTATCTTATTTAATTTCCTCTCTTTCGTTTCATGCCCATTGCCTCCTCTCCTGTCATGCCACATAGAACCACTGACAAAAGTCTGGCTTTGTTGCCTTACTCCCCACTCCATCGGGTGTTCACACACATTGGCAAATCTTTCACATCCAGTGTCACACAGCTGCAGTATACCAGAGCTGACCTTGAGCACAAGCAGCCAAATCCTGAGGCAGGGTGAGGGGAAAAACACTCCCAGAGCCCATTGGTGCACTTAGGGAATCAGTAGAGGGAACATGTTTTCAAAGTTTCATGCAGAGGTGTCCCTACCACAGCTCTGGAGACATGAATACAAATTACTTAAAGCTAACAAGTTGGATGCTCCACATCAGCAACAGCCATGAAGTTATATGTACTTTTTGGTCAATCAAGAGCACACACAAATCTGGTGGAAAAATTACAAACTCATTTAATAGTCTCTAAAATAACTAACCTTAATGAATAAAAGAAAAATCAATAGGTCTTCATATGAGTAGATCAGAACAATTCATGTAGGATGGGCTTTATATAATGTATACTGGCAACAGAAATCCTAAGCAGAATGACACCGTTTTATGCTGAGCACCTGTCCAGGATCAAATTTCTCAGTTCTGGTACTGGCATGCACTGGGAACATCCACTCAGCAGGTGTTACCCATGCTGTCCCCTGTTGGCAAAAGAAGTAAAGAATCACTCTTACTGTATTTTTCTAATGGAATCAAATGAAAAATATAGGAAGATGTTGACTAAAAGCATATAAGGACATGTAGGAACCCCAAAATTCACCAGTGGTTTTGGAGAAAATTACACATTTAGAAAATACTTAGCTCCTATTTATTATTATTAAAAAAAAAAACAAAAACAAAAACAAAACAAAAAACCCCAAACCAAAACAAAACAAAACAAAAGAGAACACCAAAACAAAAACCAAAATGAACAAATCTAGCCGCTAGTTTATCACCACTTTATGAACAAGATAGAGATGGAATGCACTTGCAGTACATCCTTTGCAATTTATTTCCTAGCCTTCATTCCAATAGTTTCTCCTTTGCTCTTGAAGACTGACCTTTCAGTGGCATGTTAAAGGACTAATAGTTTAAACAGTAAATACAACTTTTGTGTAGCAACACCATTCCTCATTCCACTGCATTTCTACTTTCCACAATATTACGTCTAGCTGTCAACATTTTTAAATTACCCCCTTTCTGCAGGAAATGTTTATATCCACACTAACCCTTGAGAAATACAAGACAGAACATTTTTTGCATTACTTTTTATTGTTATTCCAAATTAAGGTGATATGTGACAATTATATCCAAAGCATAAATTGTTGCATATAATTAAAAATACAGCAGTTCTATATTGTTTTTTTCTTATATTTTCTCCTCTTTTCTTCAATTTCTAAATAACTTTATCTTTCTGTTTCTTTTGGAGGCACCTGAAAATTCAACACAATCTAAAAATCCCAAATGTCTTGCAGAAACAAAGAATAAAGTTAATTTCAACTTCTACCACCCATATGCATCTTCATAAACCTGATCTGTGTTACACAAAGTACTATAGTGTGGTTTGATAGCATCAAATACAAGATAAATGTAACTGATGAGCAGTAAACAATTCAGAAGACACAAATGTGTCTATGGAAAGGCTAAGTCATGCAAGGAAGAAGGCGATGATCAGGGTTTCTGATACTGACCAAAACCATGGGAGAGGTCCTTTACCACACTGTTCAGAGAACAGAATACAGAATTGGTTTTCCCCTCATAAAGGGAATAAGACATCATCATTTGTTCTCAGAAAGCAGTAAGTGCAACTCACTGAGAAAAGGGAGGTAAATTAAGATTCTTGAGGCAGGACCACTACACAGAAATTGTTTATAACCATATGTGTTTTCCTCTCTCCTCCAGTGTTAGGAAATCTTATAAATGAAGCCAAAGCAATGTATGCAATGACAGGTAAGAGATTTAGTTGTTTGATACATTTTTCACTTTATTATGATTTTTTTCCAAGAAACATAAGAATTATCTGTAGCAAATAAACCTTGTCTGGCTGGTGAATGCATACTAAGTCAGTCCCAAGAGTCCACAATAGCTCATGAAGATGGTTACTGATAGCAAAAGTGTCTTTGCAGCAATGCCAAAGGAATTACAGATCAGGTGGAAAACCACCTTCTGTATATTCAAAGAACCCTCCCCGTAAAAATGCCATTAGCAGAACCACACCTGCTTCGATGAGTCTTAGAGTCTTTATATTCAAGAACCTTTTGAGGAGATTAAATGAAGCAGCAAAAGTAGTTATACCAATTCCAGCTACATCTAGATGAGAAAATTATTCAGGAAAAAAAATAAAAGAAACACTTATTTTTAACTCTTTCCTGGACTTGTTTTGTATCACAAGAACAAAGATATGATGGGCAATTTTAATAGTCATGGGATTCACTGAGATTGACAGACACTGTAGAGGCAAACAGGTTTCCCCTGAACTGCCCATCTCCTTCCTGACTGGTAAAAGGACCACAGTTTTCCTGAATCTGGGTGTCTGTAAGGAACTGAAACATTTGTCAATGAGTCCTGGCATTTGTCTCAAGGATTGCTTATCTAAGAAGAGCCGCTGCAAAGTGGGAGAAACTGAACAATAAAACATTTGCTTACCTAAGAACTATAAAACATCTGCCTCAAAGACAAGAGCAGCTGCAAGGCCACTGAGGCCTCCAGTTTGCAGGGGATGCGCTCTGAGCAAGACTCCGTGTTGTCTAGGAATGTGGCAACGTACCGTTGCCATGGAAACTGCAGCCCCCGAACAGGGATAAAGGGGACTGACAAGACGACCCCCGGTGCGATCGACCACCGCCGACCCCAGAGAGATCACCCACTGCGGACCCCGGAGCGACCGCTCACTACCGAAGCACGCAAAGACTTGGACTCTGAGACGTCACGGATCCATGGTGGTGACTATTCCTGCAAATCTATCCTGAATGCTTGCTTGATTTCTATCTTTATTCTAATCTATCCTATCACTACTAACTTTTACTTTTGATAATAGAATTTGTTTAGGACATACAGTATCACTACTAACTTTTACTTTTGATAATAAAAGTTGTTTAAGACATACGGCATTTGACCTCATTTGTGTCTTGATCTCGCTCTTGGGATCACATTGAAACCTCCCCGCATATTGGATCGGGACAGTGTCTTAACTTTTGACAGCTACCTCTTAAAGGGTTATAACAGAAAACTCCTGATAAGTGTAATGAGGAATAATTGAAGTGAATAAAACAGATTACTAACAACCTCTTGAATTATAGGAAATTTTCCATTATTGGACCTGAAACATGTTGTGAAGGTACAGGTAAAATGTGGTTAAGGTATCTGCATTGTTATGTTTTCTTTACTCCACATGCTTACTCATTCCCTCCTGACTTTCCTACCTAAACTACAAGAATAGCACAGCACAGGAGAGACAGTATAGGAACCATTTCAGAGCAAGTTGGGTAGATAGGGTGAGGGAGATAATCTCTCTAGTTTACATATATAGTCACAACTGAAGATGTTTAATCCTTTTTTCTGTTCAATTATCCTTTGCAATATAAACTGATATTAACAACCCCCTACCACAACCACATTTTCTAATATAGGCAAATCTTCTGATAAAACAGGATGTGTATCCTGATAGAAAGGTAAAGCTGTGGCTGTGATAACTTCACATCAACTTTATTATTAGCACACATATGCAGACAGACATGCATGTTTGTGATTTGCAGGATAACTAGTTTTATCATAAAAAGGTAAATAAATTTCCATGTTAGATACAGTCATTCAGTATAAAATAACTATGCTTGTAGTAATTCCTCCCTGCCCCACAGGACAAAAAAAAAAAAAAATGTTTAAAGTAACCTTCTTGGTCACTTCTTCAACCACTAACATCCTGTCATAAAAACAGACCAAGGCTATATGGACTAAGACAAGATTTAGAGATTAGTAGATTCCTCTGTACCGTAATGGCATGACACCATCCCGTTTGTGGGAATAAAGAATTAAATTATTGTCAAATACTATCATTGATTTTACATGCAAGGAGTTCAAAGACTGCAAGGATGAGAAGCTGTATATTGCTTACAGGAAAGCTAGGTAAGAAGCATGAAACTCCAGTACAACTCTTCTTACCACAGCAACAGATATTAAATGCTTTCCTCCCCCACCACACTCACTACCTACATGCTTCCATTGATGACAGAGGAAATCACATGGGAGTTCTCTATCCTACTTCTGATAAATACTTTGGTTTAATGCTTTGGTTTAACTTAAATCATTGGTTTAAGCCATTTAAGCTAACCTGCCTGAAGGAAATTAGAGAGCACACAGAGAAGTGGCTCTACTGGTTGAACAGTGGGAGTGGTAACTTGTCTTTCAAAAGGGCAACATTGAACTGATGAGCAGGAAAATTTTAAATAGCTGTGCCATTGCACAACTTGGCCATCTGTCAGATAACTCAGCCTAATGCAAAGCTAAGTGTTCAACACCTTGGAATATATGCGTGCTCCAGAGAATATTTTCAAGTATTACATATACTTTAAAAGAAAAAGAAATCACCAGTGTTGTGGTTTAATCCTGGTAGGCAGCTAAGTACCACACAGCCACTCGCTCACTCCCCTCTGCTGGGATGGGGAAGAGAATCAGAAGGATAAAAGTAAAAAGACTCATGGGTTGAGATAAAGACAGTTTAATAGGTAAAGCAAAAGCTGCACATGCAAGCTAAGCCAAAAGAATTCATTCGCTACTTCCTATCAGTAGGCAGGTGTTCAGCCACCTCCAGGAAAGCAGGATTCCATCACGCGTAATGGCTACTTGGGAAGACAGACACCACATAACCTTAACCCAGCTTTTATTGCTGAGCATGATGACATACAGTATGGGATATCCCTTTGGTCAATTGGGGTCAGCTGTCCCAGCTGTGTCCCCTCCCAACTTCTTGTGCACCCCCAGCCTGCTCGCTGGTGGGGTGGTGTAGAAGCAGAAAAGGCCTTCACTCTGTGTAAGCACTGCTCAGCAGTAATGAAAACATCCCTGTGTTATCAACACTCTCTTCACCACAAATCCAAGACATAGCACCATAAAAGGTGCTATGGAGAAAACTGACTATGTTCCAGCCAAAACGAGTACAACCAGTTTCATACTTCAAAAATCACTTTGATTTTGAGGATTTGTCAAAGTGGTACAGTAAAGAGAAACCAAGGCAGTTCTGAGTAAGCTAACTCAGACCCCAGGAAAAATAGCCACAATAATAGCATATTATCTCTGCTAAGAACCACTTCAGAGTACAAACACTTGTTTGTACTTTTTGGTCATGATTGTAGTGACTAAAATCCAACCATGGACATGGCAATGAGCATAGTGAACATGCACCCAAACTAATGCAGAACTGAACAGGTACAAACAGATACCAATTAGACAACAACAACAACAAAAATACTCAAATAGATTCGAGTAACAAATAGCTTTATGGAATCCATGATCTGCCAGAGGATATTTCATAAATAGAAGTTAATTTTCAACTACATTATTAGTGGTTTCCTGAATATTATTTTTTATCACAGTAGATCCTGAGACTGAGAAATGTGAATTACAGAGTTAACTCAATTACAGGAAGCTCTTTAATAAAATAAAGATAAAGCTGTCTACTTAATGGAAAATTAGCATGATTTCCCATATACTTTTGCCAGCAATGCTGTAAAGAATGCTCATTTCTACAGATTCTTTATTCAATCTAGCCCGTGTCTCTAAATGGCCTAAATGCAATGCTTGCTTTGAGAATGCTAAAATGCAGTGACCATCAGCAAACAGCGATAAATAATATTATTGACAGCTTGAGAGACATTGATATGTAAATGCTGGTTAAGGTTCATTCTGCAGTATCTGCTCCATGAGCACAGGGCCTATTAGAAGTGATGAGAAAACTTTCCCCAACCGTGCACTTCTGCCCAAAACCAAGGACAAGGCCAATATCACATACGTATCTCATTATGACATGGAACTTCAAAATTCTGTCATAGCTCCTGTTGCAAGCCCAAGGCCCACAGATGGGATGCTTAACAGAACACAAAATATGAAAACAAGACTAAGATCTTACATAAAGCAACCACATAAATGAGGATTACAGTTACGAAGTGACAAGCTATTAGTTTCAGAAGCACTTACTTTTGCTGTTGTTATAAAGATTTTTGAGAAGGAAGTGTTCGGATTTGGAATGCACTCAATTTGCTTTATTCACTGTTTTCACAAATAATTACCTCAACTCCAAGCATAAAGATTATAGTGAAGGTCTGCTAAAGGTCAATCAGCCTTTGAATGTGTAAGAAAAAACTTTTGCTAGGACAGGACAGAATATACAATCCAAGATACCAAATCTGAAACTGTTTTATCATAAGGTAACTCACATGCTTGAGTGTTTCCAGGATCATACCCTCAGAGGAAAAGCTGTGATTCTGAAACATTAAACTTCAAGTCATGGAATCATAGAATCGTTTAGGTTAGAAAAGACCTTTAAGATCACTGAGTCCAACCATTAACCTAGCACTGCCAAGTCCACCACTAGACCACATCCCTAAGCACCACATCTACATGTCTTTTAAATACCTCCAGGGATGGTGACTCAACCACTTCCCTGGGCAGCCTGTTCCAATGCTTGATAGCCCTTTCGGTGAAGACATTTTTCCTAATGTCCAATCTAAACCTCCCCTAGCACATTTCCTCTCATCCTATTATTTGCTACTTGGGAGAAAAGACTGACATCCACCTCGCTACAGACTCCTTTCAGGTAGTTGTAGAGAGCGATCAGGTCTCCCCTGAGCCTCCTTTTCTCCGGACTAAACAACCTCAGTTCCCTCAGCCGCTCCTCATAAGGCTTGTTTTCTCAACCCTTCATCAGCTTCGTTGCCCTTCTTTGGATGCGCTCCAGCACCTCAATGTCTTTCTTGAAGTGAGGGGCCTAAAACTGAACACAGTATTCAAGGTGCAGCTTCACCAGTGCTGAGTGCAGGGGGAGAATCACTTCCCTAGTCCTGCTGGCCACACTTTTTCTGACACAAGCCAGGATACCGTTGGCCGTCTTGGCCACCTGGGCACACTGCTGGCTCATATTCAGCCGGCTATTGACCAACATCCCCAGGTCCATTTCTGCCGGGCAGCTTTCCAGCCACTCTTCCCCTAGCCTGTAGTGTTGCATGGGATTGTTGTGACCGAAGTGCAGGACCCGGCACTTGGCCTTGTTAAAACTCATACAATTGACCTCAGCCCATCGATCCAGCCTGTCCAGATCCCTCTGTAGACCCTTCCTTCCCTCGAGCAGATCAACACTCCCACCCAACTTGGTATCATCTGCAAACTTGCTGAGGGTGCACTTGATCCCCTCATTCAGATCATTGATAAAGATATTAAACAGAACTGGCCCCAATACCGAGCCCTGGGGAACACCACTTGTGACGGGCCACCAACTGGATTTAACTCCATTCACCTCAACTCTTTGGACCCAGCCATCCAGCCAGTTTTTCACCCAGCAAAGAATATGCCCGTCCAAGCCATGAGCAGCCAGTTTCTCCAGGAGAATGCTGTGGGAAACAGTGTCAAGGGCTTTACTAAAGTCTAGGTAAACATCCACAACCTTTCCCTTATCCATTAAGGTGCATCCCTGGGCCTGATCATCTGGTTGTCCTGTACATGCCACGTGATGGCACTCAAGACGATCTGCTTCATAACCTTCCCTGGCACTGAGGTCAAATTGACAGGTCTGTAGTTCCCCAGATCCTCCTTCTGGCCTTTCCTGTAAATGGGCGTCACATTTCCTAACCTCCAGTCAACCGGGACCTCCCCGGTTAGCCAGGACTGCTAATAAATGATTGAAAGTGGCTTGGTGAGCACTTCCGCCAGCTCCCTCAGTACCCTTGGCTAGATCCCATCCAGCCCCATAGACTTGTGTGTTTCTAAGTGGTGTAGCAGGTCGCTAACCGTTTCCCTTTCTATTATGGGAAGTTCTTTGTTCTGCTCCCTGTCTCTGTCTTCCAGCTCAGTGGGCCAGGTACCCCGAGAATAACTCTACTACTAAAGACTAAGGCAAAGAAGGCATTAAGTAGCTCATTTTTTTCCTTGTCCTTTGTCACTATGTTTCCCTGTGCATTCAATAAAGGATGGAGATTCTCTTTAGCCTTTATCTCATTGATAAGTTCTGATGAGATACAGTGAAGTACATTAATACTCAGGAAAATAGAGAAACATGCTTCATTGAAAAAACCTTTCCACACCAGTGCTTTGGATTTTAATGTACTTTATATATTAAAAGCAGTCAGCCTCAGTACAAGAAGAGTATGTTAAAAAAAACAGCTTAAAATGTCCAGGATGGAACTGATTACAAAAAAACCTCACCCATCCACAGGATCTATTTTCAGTTTCATACTCAAAATGCTTGGTGGTTCTGATAAAACACAAACCAGAAATGCAGAAAAACCAGCCTTTCTTTAGAACAAAGATTTGCAAGAAATTGAGAAATGCATCCAAGTACTCTAATCTTCCCAACAGTCACTTTGATTAAAGAGTTTCAGGCTACCATTATCTTCTTGTTCTGTGAAATCATTCAGAGGGCTCACTTCTGTTCTCAAGTGGAATTCAAACAGATTTAGGATCATAGAATCATAGAATAGTTTGGATTGGAAGGCACCTTTAAAGATCATCTAGTCCAACCTCCCCTACAATGAGCAGGGACATCTTCAACTAGATCAGGTTGCTCAGAGCCCTGTCCAACCTGACTTTGAATGTTTCCAGGGATGGGGCATCTACCACCTCTCTGGGCAACCTGTTCCAGTGCTTCACCACCCTCATCGTCAAAAATTTCTTCCTTACATCTAGTCTAAATCTACCCTCTTTTAGTTTAAAACCATTCCCCCTTTTTCTATCACAACAGGCCCTGCTAAAAAGTTTGTCCTCATCTTTCTTATAGGCCCCCTTTAAGTATCGAAAGGCCATGATAAGGTCTCCCCAGAGCCTTCTCTTCTCCAGGCAGAACAATCCCAACTCTCCAGCCTTTCTTCATAGGAGAGGTGTTCCATCCCTCTGATCATTTTCATGGCCCTCCTCTGGACCCTATCCAACAGGTCCATGTCTTTCCTGAACTGAAGATTCCAGAGCTAGATGCAGTACTCCAGGTACAAATCTTTAGTACTCTGACCGTGCGAGAGGGGTTGCTTATTTTTATGAAATTGAATTGTTTTAAAGGCAGCCTTCAACTTAATAAATCCTTGCTTATTTTGTATTAATTACATAATTCTGACATGATAAAAAACCCAACAAGGTCCCACACAAATATATAGGATAAAATAGACTAGATACCTGTATTTGTTTCTAGGAGCACTGTACATTTGTACATGCACAGCATATCTCCAAATTAGGGTTCCACATGAAATGCAAAACCCAAACCCATCATCTTTTTTAGAAATGAGAACAATTCATGAGATTTCAGTAACACTCAGTGTTTCAGTAATTATGAACAGGAATTACATCCTCACTTAAGTGTTGAAACTTTGCTAAGTTCAAAATACAGTTCAAAGCCCTTCAACAGCTTTCTGGAAGTTGGAAGGAACATGCTAAGGAAAGTACCATTATATAGCTACCCATAAGTATTGTTCAGTTAAGTGAGACCTTGACAATACACCATCATAGCTCTATCTTAGTAGATGATTCTGGTATGCTCTGGGAAAATACACAAAGCACAGATAACTGTTATGGGGAGGTTTAATTTATCTTTAAACTTAAGGGGTTTTCATCCTCCAGTAGCTGCAGAAGTCAGAGTTCAGTATACCTAATACAGAGCTAGCAATATTATGCGTTGCTATGTCAGCTAACATGACAGAATATCACACAATATTTTAACTTTGCTCATCAATGTTTTCAGAGGGTCCCATGTATACATCAAAGTACGGAGGTAATTCTAGTAAAATTGGGACATGTTGGGTGCTCTGCTTTTGGTATGCAAGGTAAGCAATGAAAAGAAACAAAGCAGTGAAGATGAACTCTTTGCAAGGTTACAACCTTATGACATACTTTGGGCAGAAGCCTGAAGGTGATGGATGATAAACCAAAGTTAAGGGAGTGCAAAGTCGACGTCAAATGACCAATGACACCATTGGCACCTTTTGTTAACCATTTGAGTTAGAAAGCCACAAAGCGTGAAAACACCTAATTTCAGCAGGGCAGGGGGAATGTCTGGGTGCAGCATCAAGTCAGGCTACCAGACAGGACTTGGACACCTTACCGAGGTCAAGTAAATATCCTCTTCCCCTGAGTCCATGGTGCTGGTTATAACTGAACCAGAAGCCTTTTTTGGGGAAAAGAGAAGTGTGCTAGAATAAAAATTACTATCAATCTGATTTGCTCATCCCATTTAGTAAGAAGATATTGGATTCTCTGTCACTAAGTGGCATGGTTGTGTCCTAGCGACTTACCTCTGGATTTTCCTGTGGCAATGCTCTATCAATTCTCCTGAAGACTGCCACTTCTGATCAACTCCAAAGGTAATAGATTTACTAGACCTTTGATTTCATTCACTATAGCTGCTCCATCTTAAACGTAACCTGAACAAAGTACCCACAGGGAACAGAAGTTTTACATTATCATATACAATACCACATCTAAGGTTCCAAAATTCTCATGTGTCCATACACAACTCAAACCATCTATCTTCAAAAAGTATGGCTCAGGCAGTATTTACAAACAGGAGATTGTAACAAAAGATATTTCTAAAAGAGGTATTTTCCAGTGCCTGGGAATTCGTATTTGGTTCAGATGCAATATTTCATAGGAGACAAATTACTGTGGAGAATACTAACAGGCAGATAGTTGCTCATTTGTTTTTATTGGTGACTAATTAGTAAGACCATCACTCAGTTTATTTTTTAAAAGGCCATTTAAAATTACTTTGGGAAGAATTGTATGTTATTTCAATTTACAATCAAAATGCTTATTACTGAACACCTACTAAAAATGTTCATTTATGCATGCAATATTTATATGCATGGATAAAGATCTCCACACTTGACAGACAGAACATATCAGAGAAGATAAATATATCTACCTATTATTCTCAATTAGAAAAACAAAACTCTGTTTGAAAATTTACTAGAGTTAACTGACAACTACTGTTGATGCTTTCTGGAATTTAGTGAAAACAAACTGAACAAAGATGTGATGTTAGTGAAACACCTAGGAAATATTTGCTATTAATCCTTTTGTCTCACTGATCTCTAAAATAAAAGTATAAATACCTTCCAGGCTACCATTATTATCATCAAACAAGGGAAAGTTTAGATTGTGCTAGAAGCTTTTCTCGCTCTAAAATATCAAAAGTATATCATATACTTTTCCTTTGTGCTTCTATGCACAGTAACTAATTACTGTTCCTCACAATGACGAGTACTAATTATATACCATAGCTTTTTGGAGCATACAGGCCTTACAGGTGTCTGTTTTGACACCGAGAATCTTTCTGTTCCTCCTCCATCTAATGCCTACATGTTAAAACATTAAAAATAATGTAAAGCTGGAAATAACAGGTGAGAATTTCCTCTTCAAATCTCTCCTCATTCCACAGAGCCTCAAAAACATACAGCTCTTATTATCCCTTTCAGACACCACCCCTGCATTTTGTGACTATCATCCCTTATTTCTTTGTGACAGACCACAGATAGAAATACAGAACACTATGACACTATGCATGAGCTCCGTTCTCGTGTGTACAGGATGACTTACCCCTTCAAAAACATTTGGACAATATACCGAGCAGCTTAGTAGCTTCAGCAGTTGAAATGTCACTACTCTGTACTTACACAGATGTATCAACCATTTACTCTCTAAATTCACATGTTTGATACCTCATCTCCCAGTGATTTTGCATCTTGCTCCTCAATGATCCATGCATGGAGTTTTGCTATGTCACAGAGCTAAACAAACACAGAATCACTAATCTCTCCCTCTGTTAAACAAAACAAAAAAGAAGTGCTCTCCCCTTCCCAGTAAATGCAACAGAGAAAATTTAACTGAGACAAAGCAGCAATATATGGTTTACCCCTGGTTAGAAAAAAATTTTCATAAAAACAAAGTAATGCAATGCATGACACAGATTATTAAGCACAGTTGCAATACAAATAACAGCAAAAACAACATTTATAATTAATGTTATTGATTGCATTATTTTGAAATATTCAAAGACAAAAAGAATAATATAATACAGCAATTATGTAATTATACTGACATATTCAATTTTTACATATGTTAATAATTCATAACAGATTCTTCCTTCAAGTACTTGAAATCTATGTTGACACTTGATGCAGTAAGATAGAACTTGTAATCAAATAGAGCACAAAGCATCATTGTATTTAAAGTACTTCCATGGATACCATTATTACTGCATCTGAATTCTTAAAGATGTGAATGTATCTGTTCTCAGAAGAAACTTCCAAAAAAGAAAAATTCTTATTCCAATCTTTGACACAGAAAGCACAGCAACACACGCTTTAGTTATCAGAAAGCATTTAGGAAACTGCTTATCACCAAAATAGAGCTGGTAGCCTGTAGACTTAAGGATCTTCACAGAATGGCTGAAGTTAGGAGGAGTCTCTGGAGGTTGACTAGTCCAATCTCTGGCTCAGGGAGCTGGCGCACAAGGCAGGCTGCCCAGGACAATGGCCAGTTAAATTGTGAGCATCTCCAAGGATGATAATACCCCTCTTTGCCACATGGGTGCATTGGTTGCTCATGGTAACTTGGGGTCCACCAGGACCACCCCTACCTTCCTGTGCCCCTCTCATACCTTCTTGTCCAAACTACTTTCCAGCCTGTCCACCCCCAGCCTGTACTTGGGCACCAGGTTATTCCTTCTCAAGCACAGGACTCCATGTTTCTTGTTGTTGAACTTCATACATTCCCCTCTGCCCATTTCTCCAGCTCATCAAGACTCCTCTGGAAGGCTGCACAACCATCTGGTTAGTTTATCATCCCATTTTGGGTCATCTACAAAGCTTGCTGAGAGTGCACTCTGTCCCATTATCCAGGTCAGTAATGAGGATATTAAGCAATATTAGGCCCAGCATCGACCCCTGAAGGACACTGCTAGGGACCGGATTTTGCCACTGATCATAACCCTTTCAGCCCAGCAGTTTAGCCAGCTTTCATTCCCACTTCACTGCCCAATTACATATGTCCACACTCCATCAGTTTGTTAATTATGATGTGATAGGAGACAGTGCTGAAACCAGCAACATCCACAGCTCTCCCTTCATCCACCAAGTCAGTCACCTCATCATATAAACCTATCAGGTTCATCAGGCATGATTTCCCTTGCTACTGCTCTTTAGGATCCTGAACTCCACCACCTCACTGCAGCAAGGCTGCTCCCAACCTCCACATCCCCAACCAGTCCTTCCTGGTTTTCAAGTACCAGCTCTAGCAGTGCATCTTCCCCCATTGGTTTCTCCATCACCAATGTCAGGAAGTTCTCATCAATGCACTCCAGAAATCTCCTTCATAGCTTGCGCCCCACTGTGCTGCCCCCTCCAACAGATATCAGGGTGCTTCAAAACACACCTTTGCCAACAGAAAACAAATCAAAGACTGTCAGCCCTTTCAGAGTTAGTAGTTAAGTTACTTTCAAACTGAAGTGCTCCTCCACATTGTACCCTAGTGATTACATAAGCCACTATATATTACAAAAGAACCCCACACCATAACTTTGGTCATTAATTCATATAATTACAAATGTGTAGAAATGTTAGAAGTTTTTTTGCATTCAGTGTACAACACTATATAAAAGGATAAAGGGATAAATGACAAAAAATGCTGAAAAATAATTTTCAATGTAGTAGCCAAAGAGAATTGATTGAGGGCTAAACAGACTATATTTAGTCTACTGCTTAACAAAAAATACAGCATACTGGATGAGTCAGGACTGTCTATGTAGTTTATGAATACTCTTCCTATGAGAATAATAATGATATGGAAACACAAAGCTCAAGCATTTACAAAATGAATGCTTGTACATTTATATCCTCAGATGAGCACTGTGTGTCTGAATCTAATTTCTATGCAATTGTTTCAAGCCAATTTGTACCAAATTCTGTTTAAAAAACACATATCATTTTGCTAGTAGTTTTTCCATACTTTGGCTTAAGTGTGTACATATTTATGTTACATGTTGTGTACACATACTTTTATATACACATGCAGAAATCTTTCAGTAAGTTCAGTAGTTCAACTGTATACAGTATGTATATAAACTATATACAAAGCATATATAATATATATAAAACATATATTTGGTTTATACATCATTAACAAGAGCTACTTGATTACCTGTTAGAATGTAATTACACACTCTATCAGGAAACCACGCATTTACAAATTGCAGAGAAGTATCATTAAAAAAATCACTATGAATTTCCTCAGTTAAACATTATCTTCTGCCTCCACTCTCCACCCTTCAAAAAAAAAATCCCAGTGCAACAAAACTGCCAAAAGCTATTAGACAAAGCTCTTTGTAAATTGATGTTGTATGGGATTTAATTGAAGGCAAAGATTAACATAAAGTAGAAATATTCTACTTTTTTCTTTTTTTTTATGCAAGCATAAATTATTACACATGCTCCTAGGCTAATAGGTTACATATAAAGTTTCAGTTAGAAATAATTTTTACAAATAAGTTGTAGGTCCCTTAGGAAGCTGATCATCTAACAGAAAAAAAGAACACTTAATCAGAGACTCTGCTACCACCGCACCCACAACTAATCCAAGTATTATGTGTTTTCCTTTTAGATTACAGAAAGTTTCTGTTAATACACAGAGTAAGACTTATGTATAATATGGTACCGAAATTGCAACTTTTCTCTAAGCAGTAGATAATTTGAGGTATTACATCTGATTGTTATTGCACAATGGTTTTTAATTGGATTTCTTCAGTGAATACAATAATTTATGTTCATTTTGTAATGCTGTTACCCATATAATGTCATCTATAGGGTTTGCCCACCAGATCTGCCCAGAAAATCTATTGCTATATACCATTTATACCAACATTGCAATTTAAAGTGTGCAGAACTTTAGACATAATACCCATTTGCTGGCACTGCATTCAACCTTCTTGATGAGAAAAATCAAGATATAGTGTGTTTTTTTCCCAGAATATATCGATTCTGAGCTCCCAAAGCACAGGTAATCCAAGAAAACACCCATTCATCTGCAGGTAGCCAATGAAAAAGAAAACTAGTAATGTTTTGTCTTGCCTAGGACACAGTAACAGCTATATGCTGGCCTGGCTGGAATACCTGCAGTCTCAGGAGAGAAAGATTTCTGAGATGTAGCAGAGTTCAGCTGAGTGAGAACAGAAGTCATCTCTCTAGGATTCCTCACATTAGGCAAGAGAAAGAAAGAAAGAAGGTGAAGCCTAGCTGCAAGGACTCAAGTGCGTCACTGTCCCTCTGTGCATCAAGGACAGCATATAACATACTTGCCTTGCTGGCTACAGCTCTTTTTGACAATATTCTGTAGCCATGAAGAGCTAATGGAAAAGCCTGCCACTAGATTCCCAATGGAGCCTGGAATTGCCTAGAGCAAACAGCAGCAGCCCTAAGAGATAAAGAAAAAAATCCTTACAGGAAGCTGTTAAACACCAGTAATAAGAGCAATGAGGAATAAGCTCTTTCTCTCCATTCTGACCAGGCATACAGCTGGGGGAAAGCTTCACAGTGACTGACAATGCCTCCAAGAAGGGCCTTAGGAAGAATATACTTTTCCCTGAAAAAGATAAATTTCAAAGGGCAATATCACTGGAGGTACGATCTTTCCCATTTCTAACTACATGTTTACTCTCTGATTAACAAAGAAAAGGGAAAGAATCATCTTGAACCACTGCTGTAGACACAAAGTCAATTTTTGCAAATGGCAAGAAGCAGCCCCAGTGGTAGATTGCCAGATACTGCACTAGTGTGATTAACAGGGAGTAGTCATGCCAAAAATTAAAGTATGCATGACATGTTTCTAAGGACAAAGATAAGGTTGTCTAAAGTGAGGCAAAACTATGATAAAATATGATTCATTAAGAGACTTAGTATTCACTGCATTTAGATCAACAAGTTCACTAATTTCAATTTACTTCATTCTAACCCTTACATCCTATTCAATATGGCTTCCTTCAGAGTTAGTGAGCTTTAGAGTCTTATGTGCGAGCAAGTTCCTTATTTACAAGAACTAAATAGCTTTGTGTACTTTTATAAGGTTGGGTCAATGTCACTAAATTAAATATTTAAATTGGTCTCCATGAATTTTTAAAAGTTTTAGACAGAGATTAATATCTTTAATAATAGAATTAACATCTGATTTTATGAAACCTCACTGTCAACATTTTTTCCAAAGTATATCAAATCTTGCTCTCAGAAGTTAAATTTCCAACAGACTAATGCATCTGAGACAAAAAATTGATCTTTTCTACTCTTGCATATCTGTAGATTTAAATGAATTAAAATTTTTACCCTTTACTGTTACAATCAAATCTGTAACCAAATTTTCTTTACATGGAACTCAAAGAACTTTAGTTTTAAATTTCAGTATACAGATGTTTCTACCAATTCTTTCTACCTTGAACTTTGCATCTGAACAAGCAAGGGTACAAATGGCTGCTGGAGTATTTTACATTCAGGTATACAGTGCACCACATCAGTTACTTGACTCAGCCCAGTGTTTCTTATAAACAGCAAGACGTCCCTCACTGATACAGTGATCTTGTTCTTAAAGAGTAAAAAATCATGACCAGGCTATTTTGCTTTCTTTTCTCGTCTCTTCTGTAAGTAATTTATGTTCCCACAGCTCAAATCATAGGGATTATGATCATTTTTCTCCCTTGACCAACCAGGATAAACCCGAAAAGAAGACAAGGTTTTTATTCATGTGAATGTCCCTGGACAATCTCCTACTGGCCAGACACCATCTAGGCCTTAATTCCAAATTGCCTGCCAAAGAAATTGTGCCAGCAGCCTCACACTCCCTTCTCTCTTCAAAATCCATCTGTTATAACAAACAATCCAGCATTAACAGTCATTCTGCATCTGTTCTTTATTGAACTTACTCCTACTCTTTTGAGCTTTGGGGTTACTTGTAAGTTGCTTGAAACACTTTCTGCTTTTTTCCTTCCTGTCTCCCACTCTAATTATTTTAAAGACTCATACACGTTACAATGCTATGTAAATAATTATCAGCATAATCCAAAAAATAAAACCAGAGCGAAAACTGTGTTCATAACCTGTAACAATTGCCCACAAACAGAATTATGACACTGAGTATGAGCAGGCAGGTATTTTTTTTGCTTCCAGTTTGTGGATAGGACTTCAAAACTTCCTAGCTTCCTGACAACTAAAACTGTTCCCAAATACATAAATCAAATGACTTATTTCCCTGTGGTATAAACCAGCAAGTCTCAGAAATCATTGGGGCTGCATTCCTGCATTTTTGAAAATAAGTGATTAATTTGGGAGCTGAGGATTTGGATATCTGTACTTGAAAGACTGGACCCATTTCTTTCTGAGCCAAGTCTACTCAATGCACTCTGACAAGGTGCTGTGACAGTTAACAGATTTCTGGGCAAGACATTATGTGTTTTCATTTCAGGTTCTAAAATGGTTCGAGTCTCCTCAATTCCCACTTTGAGTGGTTGATATACCAGATGGTTGTGCTGCCATCCAAAGGGATCTCAGCAGGCTGGAGAAATGGGCTGACAGGAACCTCGTGAAGTTCAACAAGGGCAAGTGCAAAGTCCTGCCCTTGGGGGGGAACAACCCCAGGCACCAGTATATGGCTGGCAGTCACCCAGCTGGAAAGCAGATTTGCCCTGGAGGTCCTGGTGGACACCAAGCTGAACATGATCCAGAAATGTGCCCTTGCAGCAAAGAAGGTTAATGATATCCTAGGCTGCATTAGGAGGAGTGTTGCCAGCAGGTTGAGGGAGGTGGTCCTTCCCCTCTACTCAGCACTTGTGGTAAGGCCACATCTGGAGTGCTGGGTGCAGTTCTGGGCTCTCCACTGAAAGAGAGATATGGACATACTGGAGAGAGTCCAGTGAAGGGTGGTTAAGAAGATTAAAGGACTGAAGCATCTCTCCTATGGGTAAAGGCTGAGAGAGCTGGAACTATTCAGCATGGAGAAGTAAAAGCTCAGGGGGGATCTCAATGGATACAAACACCTGTAGGGAGGGTAATAAAGATGACACAGCCAGGCTCTTCTCAGTGGTGCCCAGTAACAGGACAAGAAGCAATGGGCACACTGAAAGACAAAAGGTTCCACCTGAACATAAGGAAACACTTTTTTTACTGTGAGGGTGACTGAGCACTGGCACAGATTGCCCAGGGAGGTTGTGGATTCTCCTATCTTGGAGATATTCAAAAGCCATCTGGACATGGTCCTGGGCATTGTGGTTCTAGGTGGCCTTGCGTGAGCCAACTAGATGACCTCCAGAGGTGTCTTCCAATCTCAACCATTTTGTCATTCTGTGAACTCGAAACCACAGGACTCAGTTCCTGCTTCGCAGGCTGTGTCTCAGTGAGTATCCAAACACATGCCTGGGGAAGTTACTTGTCACACAGGGTTTTGCACAATACACAGTGTAATAAAGAAAGCTAGAAATAGATAAACTAACAAAAATCCTCTTTGATTACAACTTGATACCATACAGGATGGAAAGAACAGCTCATGCAAAGTTCTGGGATTCAGATATGGGTGCTTCTGATATTCAAGTGTAAATGCTTCCTTGTAGAAGGATGTGAGATGTCCAAAATAACATCCAGGACACAGTAGAAACAGGTATTTTTCATTAAGCCTTGAAATAGAATATACAAAATGTCAGGCTTTGTTTACATCTATTAGTATCTATTGACAGTTTGAAAAGATATTCCACAGTACAGGAGTGCCACAGAAATCAGTGAAAATATTCAGGAATATCAAGGCTGCATACACAAATAAGAAATTATCTTCACAAGTGAAGAATTAGAGAGAAGTACAGTTCACTGCAGACAGTAACACACAGCACTGTTTTCCAATGTCTGACATTACCACACTTACAAGCAACAGCACATAGACACTACAAATACTGCCTTCACATAGAAAGGAGACAACTGCCTACAAAACTTCTTCCCAAGAACTTAAGAGTTACCAGGAAAACCACCTAAGATCTGACAAAAGCATTGCAAGTTGTCCTTTTTTGTAAAAAAGCTGCTCTTGAGTATATGTGAGATTGTTGTCTCTGGGTTTCAGGTTCTATTATGCAGCTACCAAATTTCAGATATACCCTTTATAGACTTACATCTTGATCTGGCTGATGAAAATGTTTCATTGAACAAAGGTAACAAGCAAAGGTAAATAATAATAAAAGTAACAAGCAAAAAATCAATAACTAGGAAAACATCAAGGCAAGAAGGAAGAGGTCAGGACACCCTTTTATAACCACTCACAACAGCAAAGCTACTGCATGTAACAGAGAAAGAATAGCATGTGAAAAGCAAACCATATAAAACCTGATACGTGGTACTATGGCACAAAGGTACAGAAGAGCTGCTGTAAGAGTTACCAGTGCTACTTTGTTTTTATTCATATATGGGTACTTCATCACCCAGATGAAATAGGTCCTCCTGCTTTTTTTTCTTTTTAAATGCAAATGATAAACAGCTTAGTATGTGTTATTTTTATAGCCATTTCATCTTAAGAAAGTCTCACACATGGGGCATAAGAGAAGTATGAACTTACCCAGATCAGGCCTCACAAAAAAATAATCGATGCAAGTATTACTGCAGCATTCTGCTTTCTTCATTCTGAGTCATGTAGAGAATTACCCAAGTCAAGTTGCACTTTTTATCTGAGCAACAGGAACAACAGTTTCTGTACGTGCTTGAACAGCGTTCTTCCTTGCCTATACCTTGCTTTATTTATTATGATAAAATCTTTACAGTTGTTACAATCCCACCCAAATGCTATTTTGGATCCCACAGTGAGTTTCACTGCACTGCAAATCTTCATGAAAACCTCATTCCCAATTACACACCAGTGAATGCTTTCGTTCACACTTACATTGATCCACCATGATGTTAAACAGAGAGTCAAAGTCCTTCCTGAATTTTCCAAGTAGCTAAAAATATGAAAATACATTTTATTTGCTAGATAACTGTATTGCACAGATCATGGGTCAAATATGTTGCTGGTTTGGGTTTCAAATGAACATTTTCTTAAAGCATCCGTTTTCCATGGAACATTTCTGATTTTGTCCTTAATTTTTTGCCCTCTTCTCTCCCCATTTTCCAGAAATGGGCAGAAGGAGAATTCTTTTATTAATCAAAGGCTCATATACTGACTACTGTGATAAAAGCACCCCCAGTAATTATATTGCTAGGTTTCATTAATTCATATAGTTGAAGTAAGATATTTGAATATATGTAGTCATATAACAGAAGTTAATCAACAGTTTGTCTATCACTTGAGATGCATCTCAGAAACCAAACCTTCACATGGTGATCCTTCGTACCTAACAGGAATAATTTAAAGTTCTTTTTCATTAATAAAACCTAATCATAAAAGTACTGATAGAAAAACAGAGTTTGCTAAAATCCTTTCAGAATTTGTTCTCTGGAGGACATTGAAATAATGTTTAATATCAAGTAATTGACAAAATTCATATTGTCAGCCTTTGAGCCCTTAGAACTGGTCTTTCATATATTGCGGGGGGTATGAGAAACAACAATCCAAGCATAATGAGCCAACAAAGGGTCATTAAGTTTTACCTCAGCTTTGAGTCACTATTTTTATGCAGCACTATTCACTGGCAGCTTGGTTATTGCTTTCAGTACTGATCTAATAAATTTAACAAGAAAGAAGGTAGAAATAAATACCAACAAGTAATGTGACTGAAGAGGCTAAGCACTGTGTCAGATATGTCAAAATATGTATGCTACCCTGCCAAAATCCATATGTTAGCCTGTCATGTGAACAGTATACCATGAATGCAATGGAAAAGGAGAAGGGGAGAAACACTTAAAAAACATTCCTTCCTCAGCTCTTCAGAGCAGCCTTTGGAGTAGCTATAAGCATGGCATGCTCCCTCATCCAACAAGTGGCATGCAAGCAATCTGCCAAGGATCCTAAGAGAATTTTCACCTGTCATTTTCTGATAGGAAAGTCTGAATACTATCTCTACCTCAATGCAAGAGGGGCTTGAATGCAGAGTAATTGCTCCATTTTGTAGCATTACAGGCATTTCTAGACTTACAGAGGTAGTAATTTCTACTTAGGAAGGAAGTGTAATATTTATAGCCAGTATTATCAGTGTGACATCACATACATATGAGACATGACCAACCACCTTGGGTATTTTACTAAATCACAATATCAAAACATTTCCCAAAGACATACTAAGAGATTGGTAAAGAACAAGTCTTAAAAGAAAAAGGGGTAACCATTTTGACACATAAAACCAGACACATTTATACAGAAAAAGATGTCTAAGCATCCCAGTGTCTGTGCCAGTGCAATACTTAAATATTTTTACTGCATGTCTTAACCAGAATAACACAATAGGTCTGAAATTTACTCAACATCCTGGTTTATTTAAAATACTAGCTTAGGGCTAACTCACATCATATTATTTTATTTCAAACACAAAGGCACCATTTCTGTTTTCCTGCAAGCTTCCAACTCTAGTGACATACTACAGATGTAAGAGTAAAAAGTAGTCTTTATAAAGGACTAAACAAATACTACTACCCATAGATCTCGTTTGATCACTTCTACTATTTGGGCAAAATTCATCTCACCTAACTTACTAATCTTTAAATACCTATCAAAGAACAGAATGAATCACCTTCAATCAGATGTTTCTCTTACTCTCCACTCATCATACAGAGCCTACATGATTAGCTAATCTGGAAACATTTGAAAATAAGTGAGGTAACTGATATGTATCATGCTCTTTCCTCTTTCCAGGAAGGCAGCTCTGAAATACATACTTTAAACACACTCACAGTCTATGGAGGACAATGACAATTTTACCGCAACATAAATAAAAAAAAGTCTTGCTGTCTCCACTTTTTCATGTGCTTATCCTTCCTAATTTTTAGTCAGTCTTTCAAAATATATGGACAAGTGCACAGGCATATGCCTACATTTTATATACATAAAATATATGCTATCATTCTTCAGCTGCTATAGCAAATACAAAGGAAGTGAAAACAGTTTACCTCAAATTAATAAAAATTCAAGTTCTCCCTCTAGACAATTCCCAGTAAATATACTTGTGTTATTAAAAACCACTTTCTTGTCACAGAACTGATAATGCCTTTGAAAATTCTGAAACATGTAGAGCTTGTTTCACTCTGACGCATGAGACTACTTAGCTTTATGTATGTCCTCAAGACACACTTATACACATATAGTAGCCAATATTTGAAATGTACTGTTTTACTGAAGAAAGGTTGTTGGAATTTATCCATTCAAAGTAAATGCATACTTCTTACATGACCATTGAATACCACTGTTACTCAAAGATAAAAGATTCAGAATACATTAAAAGACAATTCCGCTATGAAAATGTAGGTAGGTTGGTGTCTTTTTAGAGAATTACTCAGGATCAATTAATAGTTAAGTAGAAGAAAAATTAAGCAATAGATTCTTCTGATATGAAAAAAATTGTAAAGGATACCATGTCTTACCACATTTCTTAGAAAATTACTGCTCAATAGTGATCATGTATGTTGTTACCAATCCTAATTGCCAAGCAGAAATTCCTGCCCGTTGTACCTGACCACTGCTGCCATCTAGTAAGAGGATAGAACAATCCTATAGACTGCCAGGACCCCACTTTCCCCAGGATGTCCCAGGCTGGAAGAAGGTGGGAGATCCGAAGACTCAACTAATATAAGGTTCTGCTCACTGAAAGACGTTATGTTCTGGAAAACAGGCTTTCTCTGGCCTTTCAAGTACCAGAAATTAGCATGATGTTTGAAACAGCCTCCTCAGCTTCCCCTCCCTCCCAGCTAATATGAGTACTCACATGCATAACTCACTGGACAATGTTTCTGATCCAACAGATCAGAAGGCTTTCAGGAAGGTTGTGCACTTTGTGTTTATGCTTTCCCTAATCACTGCAGATGTTGAGGATGGGCTCTGGAATCCCACCATGCGAAAGGTTATGCTCATTCCCAAGGCTCACTGGATTCAGAAGGAGCCTCTGAGACACAACTCCAGCAGCATACAACACACTCGGGTCTTGGACATGTTTAAAACAGACCCTGAAGGTCCTTACATATGGGTAGGTTTGGTATGCTGCCCTAAAAGGCCAGCCACAACCTGAGGTGTAAATCCTTTTCTGTGGGATTCTTTCCCCATTTCAAAATTTACACCATTTGCCTATTATGTTAAAACCAGTCAGCCGTAAAGTTGCACATGCCCTAGTCAGATGAAAGACAGACCTGCATTTTTGTCACTGCTATGCATAACTCCTCTCTGAACATCTTAAGACACATCCATTGCACAAGAAATCAGATGACTGCTTAGCTACATACACAAACAGCTTTTTCAAATAGGAAGCTAAAAGGAGGAGACATCCTCCTTTGTGGGGAGGGGCAGGCATGGACCAGCAGTGACAAAAACCAAAGTCTGGCTGGATCCTTCTGAGTCTTATTAGTGACCCAGGTGATGTCAATGTGCCTGAGTTTCCTCATCAGAAGAGCCAGAAAACTCAAACAGGGCCTGCTGATGGATCAGCAGTCAGCATAAAAGCCAAAGGGGGTAAAATTGAAAAGCAAAACTGAGGATCATATCACTATGAGCATATCTTAAAATAAACATGGCAACAATAGTCACAGGCAAGCCAGATGACATAAGAACTATATTATTTTATAAGAACATACCCAATTTTGTTATTTAGAGTTTTTGTCAGGCCTCCAATCAAAGGTCATTCTGCAACAGTCAGGAGTATACATTTCAATTATTCATTAGTCAGACCACTTCTGTTGTTCAACAGCATGTCGCCTGACAGACAGCTTCCCCAGCTCTCTTACATAACAACCACAGATGTTTTCGTCTAATCAATACCTTAAAAGGGAACAATGACAGGAATCTAAAACAACCAGAATATTTTCGTTTTCTTCCATGTATATCAAAGGACTGGATAATTTTGTCCATGTGATGTTCTTTTCCCCCCACTCCCACCCCCCCCCAGGGATTTCTATAACCAGGAAACTCAGGGCATTCAGTGATTTCTTTTTAAAATTCTTTCCTACAGTTTCACTCTGGCATGCTGTTGCATTTCTCTGAACATTGAGGGAGTAAGTATTTTCAGATTGTTTGACCTTTATTTAAAAAAGACAAGAACAAAAATCCGTCAGAGCACAATAATTTTTCTCCTCCCAAAACCACGCCAGAATGCTTGCAAATGTATTTGTGGTGAGCATTACCAGTGTTACTACAATTCCATCAGAGGCTCATGTGTAATTAGTTTCCATCAACCTCAACAGGCTGCAACCTCTCTGCTGTCTTTGATTCCTAGACACAAGCTCTCCACCTGTCAAAGATCCACAAGAACTCCAAAACCCAACCACCTTTGCTGCTCAGGCATTTAACTGTCCAAAGTTGCCTCTTACACATCTTTTGGAGGTATGCATCAAGGGAAAGCAAATAAGCATAGAAGTCTGCAACAAATCCCAAAACAACTTCTTTTCAGAAGATTTGCAAAAATACAAATGCATTTCCTTGCCTCAGTTCACACACTACTTCTGATCATCCTCGGAGTGCTTGTCCTTTAAGTCAGAGCCCTTGACCCTCTACAAAGTTCAATCTTCAAAGCACTGGATCTCTCTCCTATAAGGGAATTTAGGTAATCTCTGTAGCCACAACAATGAAGAGAAGTAAAAGGGTGCCTGAAGGACAGATTAGCACTCAACAGCACTGTCAATATCAAACAGGAAGTGTCACAAGGTGCCTTACCCTTCACCAGTACACAGCAGCAGCTCTCCAGTGATTATGCAATGAATTCTGACCACTAGCACGAACTGAAGTCTGTCAGTAATGTCCAGTGTAACTGTTACCTACACTAATCAAACTAAGCTAAAGATAGAATGCATATACATCTAAGCATATCTTCATTTTCCTATTAAAACAAGGATGTGAAAACTTTCCAGTTGACCTGTCAAAGCTGATCAGAAATTCTCTAGACATGAGAGATCACAGCTTCCGGCTGGGTGATACACTGTCTGCTTACCTTGATTTTCAAGTTCAGACCTGAAATTTTACCTTATGTAGGAACTAGGAAGGGCAATAGCCATCTTTTTCTTCAAAGCATATTTCATTTGAATAGACAGTTAAAATTAGACATCCCCTACCGCTAGCTCCATGCCAGGTACAAGATTTTGTCCTGGCACCTTCTGTAAGTTTAGCTCAGTATGAAAACAGAAGACAGACATGGCAGAAACCAAAATGCACACTCAAAATGGAGTTTCAGTCTGACACCAATATACAGAATCCTGAACACCAAGAAAAATTAAAATTCTGTACATAAATACTTCTCCCAGACTGTGACAATAACATTACAAACCAAAAGGTATATGCAATGCTTTCTTCAACTGACATTTAAAGCACTGTATCATTTAATTTATCCTGCCCAATCTGCTCAGAACAGTGGCACGGCACTTAAAAGCATTGTCAGGAGTCAACAGCCCTGGTACAGAGTGTACTGCTGCTTCTGCTGTAGCTGAACCACAGAACATTTTATTTCCTAGGTTTCCTGTATATAATCAAGGCTTTAAAATATGTGCCCAGAACAAAAGCAATGCAAGCAGCTTAATCTGGCATACAGAGTAAGTGCTTAAATATGTAAAATCACATTGCACACATTCATACAGAATCTGTTATGTTTCAGGACCTTATCCAATACTAACTAGTCTTCTATGTCATCTACACTGAATGTGAATCACTAAGACCGGATATTTCAAAACATGCTTAACTATTCTCTAGGAGAAATGCAAGGGTTAGACTTGCTTACCTCCATTTGAAACTGTTAACAGAAATAATCCCCCCTGCTCTGCACAAAATCTTTCAATCAAAAACATTCAGGCTCTCCTGTAGGTAGCATAGAAGTGCAAGCCAAACATGTTTCTGGCTCCTGTACTTGATTATAGATCTGAGTTGAAGTGTGAAATATTGTCAGCTTCCAATAACTAGATTGAATTAAGAACATTGCCTCTTCCTGAAGGTACAGTGCAACTTTCATGCCGCCATTGATGGCAGTGGCTTAACTCCAACAGACAGGATTTAAAAATCAAGGTACAGATTTCTCCTGATCTTACACAGACAAACCTCTGGATAACTTCAATGGTGATACTGTCTGTACAGTCTCCAGCATCAAGCTCTTCACCAGCAGCATATATAATTAGATACTTCCTGACAAGTCAAACATTTATTCCTTCATCCCACTTTATGTTTGAACTTTTCTTTAGAATGCTTTTGACAATTACTGTGAAGATGCTGTAATGTAAGGGGGCAGGGAGATGGGGTTCATGTATTTTTTTTTTTGTAAACTTTTTCATAATTAAACATGTTGCTCATTTTGGCCAATGGCATATGAAGTGTCTTAATTCCTTCTTAAGTATGCTAGATACTGAAAAATTATTTTTAGTTCTACAAGTTTACCTTCCAGCCCGAGTTTTGTATTATGATGAATTGTACATACAACTAACCATAGTGTTGTGCCTAGGTTTCCTAACTGGCTACTGGAGGCAGTCAGTTTATTGCCAAAATAAGCTTATTTCTCCTTTACTCAAACTGCTGAAGTGCAATAAAAATGTGGAAATAAACTATGAAATGAAATTTTGATTTTGTTAGGATTTATTTTTACTGCAAGGTTGGGGGGGGATGGGGACACACATGACTTCTTCCAGAGACACCAGTGTTAAATTGAAGCATTGTCACCAAAATGGCACTGCTTTTCGTTCTGTGCCTCTAACTAAAGTGCTTTGACTGCATAAGTATACTCTCCGCATTATGTTATGAATTGTGGTATTAGTATCAGGACCCCAAGGGAAACAACACAATGTACAATAGTTTTTTGTCACATAATAAAAGCCATCTTCAGCAGTATGGGTATAATTCATAATGCTAGTCAACAGTAAGCAATACATTTTGAAAATGTATTTAGGCAGCATAAGTAAGTTCAACCTGAATGTCAACAACTGCAGATATCCCATATTGCGTTGTTATCCCAGAAACCTGAGATAAATGGTTTATGGTTTTGGTGAGAGCACTGGTCTTGACAGCACTTCATGTTTCTCCCTGAAAACACACAACACGAAAGTCCCCAATAAATGCTTTCACTGCAACAGCTCCTGGAATTATCCTGCGCCTGTCGGGTTCTATCACCGTTGCACTTTGCTCGGTTTCATCAGAGTTCATTCTTCGTTAATCTGGGTGATTTTTACTGCAATACTGTTGATATGGCATAGAGCAACCATAGAAGCGATGACATACAATATTATATAACAATTAACATCATACAATTCAGTTCATTGGCTATTTTCACACAAAATCAAAACCCCCTGAAGTACACATCGGACTTCTCCATCTTTTCACATTACATACAGTGCACCCAGATCCTTGAGCAAAAGCAATCCCACGAATGGGTTTTCCTTTGCCCAAGATGGGAGTAACCCAGACCATCTTTCCTAGCATATTTTTTGTGTGCATGACAGGGACTTTACCCACCTCTGCAGTACATAAAAGCTTAGATTGGGTAGGGCCGGCTCGATTGACAGATCCCCTAGTGTTGACTCATCAGGTGGCCTTTCCTAGATGTGTATCCCAAAGTTTGAATGTTCCACCACCTATTGCTCTCAGTGTAGTCTTTAACAGTCCATTGTACCATTTGATTTTCCCAGAGGCTGGTGCATGGTAGGGGATGTGATATACCCACTCAGTGCCATGTTCTTTGGCACAGGTGTCTATGAGGGTGTTTCAGAAATGAGTCCCTTTGTCTGACTCAATTCTTTCTGGGGTGCCATGTCGCCATAAGACTTGTTTTTCAAGGCCCAGGATGGTGTTCCTGGCAGTGGCATGGGACACAGGGTATGTTTCCAGCCATCCAGTGGTTGCTTCCACCATGGTGAGCACATAGCGTTTGCCGTGGCGGGTCTGTGGGAGTGTGATATAATCAATCTACCAAGCTGTCCCATATTGTTATTTCAGCCATCGTCCTCCATACCAGAGAGGCTTTACTCGCTTGGCTTGCTTGATTGCAGCTCATGTTTCACATTCATGGATAACCTGTGCAATAGCGTCCGTGGTTAAGTCCACCCCTCGATCACGAGCCCATCTGTATGTTGCATCTCTTCCTTGATGGCCTGAGGCGTCATGGGCCCACTGAGCTATAAATAATTCACCCTTATGTTGCCAGTCCAGATCCACCTGAGCCACTTCAATCTTAGCAGCCTGGTCCACCTGCTGGTTGTTTTGATGTTCTTCTGTGGCCCGACTCTTGGGTACATGAGCATCTACCTGACGTACTTTTACAACCAGGTTCTCTACTCGGGCAGCAATACCTTGCCACAATGCGGCAGCCCAGATGGGTTTACCTCTGCGCTGCCAGTTGTTCTGCTTCCACTGCTGCAACCACCCCCACAGAGCATTTGCCACCATCCATGAGTCAGTATAGAGATAAAGTACTGGCCATTTTTCTCGTTCGGAAATGTCCAAGGCCAGCTGGATGGCTTTCACCTCTGCAAACTGGCTCAATTCACCTTCTCCTTCAGCAGTTTCTGCAACTTGGCGTATAGGACTCCATACAGCAGCTTTCCACCTCCGATGCTTCCCAACAATACGACAGGACCCATCAGTGAACAGGGCATATTGCTTCTCTTTTTCTGGTAGTTTGTTATACAGTGGGGCCTCTTCAGCACGTGTCATCTCCTCCTCTGGGGATATTCCAAAATCTTTGCCTTCTGGCCAGTTCAAGATCACTTCCAAGATTCCTGGGCGACTGGGGTTTCCTATTCGGGCTCGTTGTGTGATCAGTGCGACCCACTTACTCCACGTAGCATCGGTTGCATGACGTGTAGAGGGGACGCTCCCTTTGAACATCCAGCCCAGCACCGGCAGTCGGGGTGCCAGGAGGAGCTGTGCTTCAGTACCAACCACTTCTGAAGCAGCTTGAGTCACTTGATAGAGAGGGCTTATAATCAGGCTGTAATCTGGAATATGCATTCTCCAAAAGCCCACAACGCCTAAGAAAGCTTGTGTTTCCTTTGAATTATTCTCTCCCCTTTCTCAAAAACTTCTTCTGCTGTGTTGCCCCATACAATGATGTCATCAATGTATTGCAGATGTTCTGGAGCCTCACCCTCTTCCAGTGCGGTGTGGATCAGTCCATGGCAAATGGTAGGGCTGTGTTTCCACCCCTGGGGCAGTCGGTTCCAGGTGCACTGGACGCCCCTCCAAGTGAAAGCAAACTGTGGCCTGCACTCTGCCGCCAAAGGGATTGAGAAGAATGCATTAGCGATATCAATGGTGGCGTACCACTTGGCTGCCTTTGATTCCAGTTCGTATTGAAGTTCCAACATGTCTGGCACGGCAGCACTCAGTGGCGGCGTGACTTTGTTCAGGCCACAGTAGTCTACTGTTAGTCTCCACTTTCCATTGGACTTTCTCACTGGCCATATGGGACTGCTAAAGGGTGAGTGAGTCTTGCTGATCACTCCTTGGCTCTCCAGTCGATGAATCAGCTCATGGATGGGGATCAGGGAGTCTCGGTTGGTACGATATTGTCGCTGGTGCACTGTTGTGATAGCGATTGGTACCTGCTGTTCTTCAACCCTCAGCAACCCCACGACAGAAGGGTCCTCCGAGAGACCAGGCAAGGTGGACAGCTGTTTAATTTCCTCCGTCTCCAAGGCAGCTATACCAAAAGCCCACCGGTACCCCTTTGGGTCTTTGAAATAACCTCTCCTGAGGTGGTCTATGCCAAAGATGCACGGAGTCTCTAGGCCAGTCACAATGGGGTGCTTCTGCCACTCATGCCCGGTCAGGCTCACTTCGGCCTCCAATACAGTTAACTCTTGGGATCCCCCTGTCACTCCAGAAGTACAAATGAGTTCTGCCCCTGTATAGCTTGATGGCATTAGGGTACACTGTGCACCATGGTCTACTAGAACGTTATACTCCTGTGGTCTGATGTGCCAGACCATTGAATCCACACAGTCCAGTAAACCTTGTCCCTTTCCTCCACCTGGCTGGTGGCAGGGCCCCTCTAGTTCTGGTCATAGTATCCATCTCTCACTTCTTGCAAACGTGAGTCAAGAACTCCTTCGTTACAATCCAAAGTAAGATCAGCCCTTCTACTCTGTCTGGGGAACTGTTCACTGGAAACTGGACTGTCGTAAGACAGGTTTTTCCTGAAAACTGGAGCAGCATTTTTCCTGTGAGAACCCCCTTGTGTGATTGTTTTTCCTTGCAACTCACGTACCCCTGCCTCTAGGGTGAAGGTAGGTTTTCCGTTCCACTGCCTCATGTCCTCTCTATGGTCACACAGGTAAAACCACAGGGTGCCCCGTGGTGTGTAACTTCTATATCCTCTCTCTTGAGCAGAAAAATGCTGACTCCTAATGGCTGAGATACTGGTCCGTACAGGTGGAGAATAGGACATACCTTCTTTGAATTGCTGGAACTCCCGGGACAGTTTCTCCACAGCTGAGACAAGGGAGGAGGAGACAGTTTCTTCGAAATCCTGGAGTCTGCTAATAATGTGATCCACCGTTGGTGCTTCTTCCTCTTTCCAGGACAGTACTGCCAACGAAATGGCATACGAGGCTGGTGTGCACCGTACCAACTTCCGCCACATGGGTCGGGTCACGTGCACTGGACTTCATCTGGATCTTTGGGTACTTGCTCGTCATCCAGGTCACTATAAAGAATCTCCAGCATGGCTAATTCCCTCAGGTACTGGATACTTCTCTCCATAGTGGTCCATTTGCCTAGGCGATATATAACATCTTCCTTGAAGGGATACCTTTCCTTCACCCCTGACAGCAGTCGCCTCCAGAGGCTGAGGGCCTGTGTCCCTTTTCCGATTGCTTTGTCAATGCCTCCTTCCCTAGAAAGGGATCCCAGCTGTTTGGCTTCCTTCCCCTCTAATTCCAGGCTACTGGCCCCATTATCCCAGCATCGGAGCAGCCAGGTAACAATATGCTCGCCTGGATGACGGCTGAAATCTTTCCGCATATCTCTCAACTCACTCAGGGATAGGGATCAGGTGGTTTCCGTCTCGTTTATGAGTTCTTCCTCTTCCTCCTGCCCTCCTCATGATGGCCTTGCTTTTCCATCATCCCTTTGTAAACAACTTGACTTCTGCTTCCAAGATTTCCTCTTCTGTACAGGGGCGATGGATACCAGGGTTGGTCCTCCGGTTCAGCTGTAGTACCTGTTACTGGGGTTTGGGTAGCTGCAGTGCCTGTTGCAGGGGTTGGAATAACTGTAGTGACAGTTGCCGGGGTTTGAGTGGCTGCAATACCTGCTCCACAACTTTGAGAGCCAATAAATCAACATTGTGACCAATCAATATGATGAATGCTTATATCAATTTTGCCTTAACACTCTTTAGTCAGATCTATCGTAATCTCAACCCTTCGAACCCCACGTTGGGTACCAAAAAGGACTGTTGTGGTTTAATCTGGCAAGCAGCCAAAAACCGTGCAACCGCTCGCTCACTCCCCCCCGCCTCCGTGGGACGGGGAGAGAATCGGAAGGGTAAGAGTGAGAAAAACTCATGGGTTGAAATAAAGACAGTTTAATAAAACAGAAAAGGGAAAATAATAGTAATAATGATAGAATATACAAAATGAGTGATGTACAATGCAATTGCTCACCACCCACGCTGACCGATAACCAAGTAGTCATCGCTACTTCCTGGATCACGCCTACCCTTCATATACTGAGCATGACGTCACATGGTATGGAATACCCCGTTAGCCAGCTGGGCTGGCTGTCCTGATTATGTTCCCTCCCATATTGTGTACCTAGCTCAGTCAGTAGGCACGGGAGCTGTCCTTGGACTAGGAGGGCACTTAGCAACAACTGAAAACATCAGTGCGTTATCAACACTCTTCTCATACTAAATCCAAAACACAGCACTAGGAAGAAATTTAACCCTATCCCAACCGAAACCAGGACAATGTAACATCGGTTGCATAATGTATAGAGGGGACTCTCCCTTTGAACATCCAGCCCAGCACCAGCAGTCGGGGTGCCAGGAGGAGCTGTGCTTCGGTACCAACCACTTCTGAAACAGGTCGAATCCCTTCATATGCTGCCAATATCTCCTTCTCAGTTGGAGTGTAGCGGGCCTCAGATCCTCTGTGTCCCCGACTCCAGAACCCTAAGGGTCGACCTCGAGTCTCCCCTGCTTTCTGCCAGAGGCTCCAGGTAGGACCATTCTCCCTGACTGCGGTGTAGAGCACATTCTTTACATCTTGTCCTGCCCAGACTGGCCCAAGGGCTACTGCCTGAACTATCATCTCCTGTTTAATTTGTTCAAAGGCTTGTTGTTGCTCAGGGCCCCATTTGAAGTTGTTCTTCTTCTGGGTCACTTAATACAGAGGGCTTACAATCTGACTGTAATTTGGGATATGCATTCTCCAAAAGCCCACAACGCCTAAGAAGGCTTGTGTTTCCTTTTTGCTAGCTGGTGGAGTCATGGCTGTTATTTTATTGATCACATCCAGTGGGATCTGATGACGTCCATCTTGCCATTTTATTCCTAAAAGCTGGATCTCCTGTGCAGGTCCCTTGACCTTACTTTGTTTTATGGCAAAACCAGCTTTCAGAAGGATTTGGACTATTCTGTATTTCCTCTATAAAAAACCTCTCAGAGGAAGAGGTATAATTGTTAATTGTCTCCATGAGGTGGTACCAAAGTACAGGAATGGCTTCAGTACAAAACCCAAATACCAGATAACGTTCAAGGGCAGTGTTTTAACAACAAATCTCCCAGGCAAAACATCACTAATCGCTGCAGAGCGCAGCAGACTGCAAAAACTAACACCAATCTTTAACATGTACAGCAAAAACAAGAGTATGGTGCAAATCAGATAAACTAATATCAAGAACAGATGAATCAATATTGTGACTGGCAACTGTTAACAGATATAAATTCCTTAATACGCTCTGGTTAATCTGTTATTATCTCAAACCCTTCGAGCCCCATGTTGGGCACCAAAAAGGACTGTCATGGTTTAACTCTAGCCAGCAACTAAACACCACACAGCCGCTCACTCACATTCCCTCCCCCGCAGTGGGATAGGGGAGAGAATCGGAAGTGAAAAGTGAGAAAACTTGTGGGTTGAGATAAAGACAGTTTAATAATTGAAATAAAATGAAGTAAAATAGTAGTAGTAGTAGTAGTAATAATAATAATAAAATATACAAAGCAAGTGATGCATGATACAATTGCTGACTGATGCCCAGCCAGACCCCAAGCAGCAATCGCTGCTCGCCAGCCCCCTCCTCCAGTTTATATACTGAGCATGACGTCATATGGTATGGAATACTCCGTTAGTCAGTTTGGGTCAGCTGTCCTGGCTATGCTCCCTCCCAGCTTCTTGTGCACCTGGCAGAGCATGAGAAGCTGAAAAGTCCTTGACTAGCACAAACACTACTTAGCAACAACTGAAACATTAGTGTGTTATCAACATTCTTCTCATCCTAAATCCAAAACACAGCACTATACCAGCTACTAGGAAGAAAACTAACACTATCCCAGCCGAATGTAGGACAGCTCCAATTCAGCATTTAATACAACCCTGACCTTGAGAGTAATGGTAAGAATTTCCATTAATGACTACAGGAATTACATATGCATGCCATGGAGAGCATGAACCTCTAAATGCTTTTATTGTATGATTTAGAACCCCCTTAAACTGGGTATCATGGATTTTAGGGCCTAATTCCTCTCGCCTCACCCAGCCAAAACTCACATGAGGAAGAAAGGTTTGGACTCATAAAGTATACTGAATTAAAGTCCATAAAAGAAACCAATTGCATATGAGAGTGATTAAAATCTGATATGTTTCCACAGGGAAAATAAGAAGCCTCTTTAAAAAAATTCACTGCCAACGGGAGCTAAAATTCCCTTTGAAGACATTCACTCTTTGCTTGAAGTATTTCTAACAGGCAATAAGTGAGGGAGTCATGAAACTTAATGCTTTCTTTCCTTTTCATATGTCAACCTCTTCGCCCCTCCCCTGCTTTTCTCACTGTACTTTTTATTCTTTCAGACAGAGCTATGAACACATACACAAACATGCACAATTTCCCCTCAAAGTCTTACAGACAATTCTATTCTTTTTCATCTTTGTTATAATCTGCTCCTCTTCCCCACAAAGCTACTTGTCAACAAATATTTTTTTCCTCCATAATACAGTTCTATTTTGCAACCAAAGGTTTGAGGAAACAAAAGAAGCATCACAATTGTTTTAAGTTTTCATTCTATTAATATATGCTAGACCAACATCTCATATTGCAGCACACAGTTGTGAAGACATCTGAAAGAGTGCAATTTTTCCTCACAAAGCAAAAGAATTCTAAACACCTCTATTTGGCTTTGAAACAAAAAACTCTAAAATGTCTGAAAAAACATGCATTTTATTGCAAATTATGTTAACCTGTCATTTCAGAAGAAAAAAGTTTTACTATCAAGTAAAGTTTTACTAGCAGTCATTTTTATGTCAACCATTAATATTTTGTCTGCTGTTTCTATTTTGTGCTTTTCAAACATGACAGAGTTAGAGAAGGCCTAATTCATTTTCTCTTAAAAATGGTACCTTTTCACCATCTTTCAACTTTTTTGGGGCTCCAACATTACAGTTGAAAGTTGTAGAAGTATCTTCATCCTTCACAACATACCCTGAATGATTCATTTCCATAGAATTATATTCCCAACATCAATTTTTGTTACACTTGCAGCACAAGAAGCTCCTTTCATTACATGTCATGGATTTATGAAATTGATTATTTTTTAACCTTATTCATCATTGCACCTATAACTAATGGAAGTCACGATGTTAGAATAACAAAATTAAGCTTTTTCATAAGAGGTCCAAAAGAAAAGTTCAAAATTAAGAAAACAATGCTTCTAGACTTCCTCTCATTCCCTCTTTAGGCAAAATGATCATAGAAGAACAGAAGCCATAAGAAATATTCAAGTCATTATCTACAAAATAGATCCAGCTATCTCTGCACTAGCAAACATCAATAAAGCAAGATGTTTGTATGATGCAAAATTAATCAAGACTGTTCTTATGGTTTCATATCAACTAGTGCTTCCCTCAGTCCTTCACAGTATTGCCAACTCAGCACTAAGTCCTTGCATACTGGGACAAGTTTGGGCAATTAGAGGCAGGCACAACACCGAGCTCTGTGTAAGCTGACTGGCTGGCCAAGGCACATGCCCTCATCAGCCAGCTGGCTTTTACTCCTAGGCAGGACCTAACTGGTAATTGCCATTCCACAAGTTAAATCCTCAGTTTTGGTTTCCCTTCAAGATTTTCTTAACTTTGTGTCCTCAAGCCTTCCATTAAATTTGGTTCAAACTGAACTGTGGTTTCAGGAACAGTTGATGAGCAGAACACAGAGTTATATATATGTATATGACTCCTCTCTCAGTATGTGGAAGTAGGACAAAAAATTGACTGAAGGGAATTCATTAAAACCAGGTTTGGACTAATAAACTTGCTAATCTCTCTGGATAATGTTATCCTTAAGTCCCATCCTCAAAAACCACACATCCACTCAGATGTCAGTGTGTCTACGTGTTTCCATGCAATACTTCACATAAGCAAAATATCTGAGAACACAGTAACTATCCATTCACAAAAAAAAATGAATCTTTCCATTGCTTGGATACTTTGAAATATTAACAGTTTTGTTTTCTGTGAAATAACTATACAAGCTGGTGATAGCTACATCAAACCTCAAAAACTACGGAGGAGATAGCTGAGACAGCACTAAAGATGACAATTTTTTTGTTCCTGGAAACTGCATCTACGGACACAATTTTCAAACACCACCCATGTGACACAAGATAGTATTTGCACATATGCATATCTCATGAGCACGGCAAAGAAAAGCAAACAACTGCAGTGTTGCTTCACCTAAGCAGCCCTGTGAGTTGCTGTTTATAACCTCCCCGTTTTCTCCAGATTACTTTTCCAAAGAGTAACTCAAACACATATTTTACTTCCCCTTTGCCTTCAACATCACACAGACCAATAAGGGAAGTAATGAGAATATATTCTTTACTGCCAATGGTATGATGCTTTCCAACCACATTCCTCATTATTTTCCAGACTGTAGTAATTCCTGAATGAATTTGGCCCATACCATCTCTGGACAGACTCGAACTGATTCACGAGGAAAGGCAGAAACATTCTAGATAACGTGCCGCATTCCATCCACTCAACGCCTAACGGGTTGGCACTACCTGTCCCCTTCTGTAAAGAAAAGCTTGGAGAACCTCACAGCACTAATTAGCTCAGCATTTATCCTCAGCAGTCTAGTAATATCAGTGGAAAAAAAACATTGCCACCTCAAACCTCAGCTTGTTAGGAACACCTCCCTTTTTACCTAAAAAAAAGCTCTATGCAAAGTAGCTAATGCATCTCCAGATTAATCTGCTGGTTGGAGGGGAAAAAATAGCAATAGTAGAGGGGTCACATAACTTAAAAGTATGCTATAGTTGCACACTATACCAGGCAGCTCTTTCATCTAATCCCTCTGACATCTTCTAGCCGTGTTGAGTACAAGGTTCCCTCCAGTTAAAGAGCATATTCAGTATCACTGGTCATTCCCATTCCAATATGCTGTTAGTTCTTACACAACATAAATCTTAAAAGCAGGCTAAGAAAGCAAAAGCTTTCTTGTGAATATGTGTGCTACTGATCACTGAACTAAGACATGCAGTGCAACCACCACTGTAATCCAGCATACATAAAGGAACAAATGCAATGCAAAATTTAGGAACTGGAAAAGATGCAAGGCTCCAGGATTCCAGGATTATGGATTTCATTAAGCCTATGTGATTTACCTAGAAAACATGAATCTTAAAACAGAAAAAAAACATACGAAAAATAGGAAAAAAAAAAAGGAATATGAAAAGAATTTGGGTAGCAAACACTGGGATATTTCATTGCCCTATTTTAGTCATACTTAGTAGCACACATATGATCCTATTTCTAACAACCTTAAAAAGAATATTCCCTTTAAAGGAGCTAAAATTCAATTCTCTGCTTTGTTTTTATAACTAGTATAATTTCTTCTTTGTCTCTTACATCCCCCACTTATCTGTTTGAAAGTGATCTACAGTAATACTAACAAGTCAAAAAGGAGCACATAAACTGGAAGAGGACAAAACCTAAGATAAGTTTTTTTCATGAAGAAAAAAGGAAGGTATGTTTTCATTATCCTCACTCCTTGAAGGAGTAATACACTTCAATTATTTTTGCCCCATGCATCCCCTCCAAGGAGCCACAAAAGTTTATGAACATGACAGAAATTATGTCTCTCAAAATTCTTCAAGGCAACTGATAACAACTTACTGAGAAATCTGATGCTTCAAAAGCCTGATGATCAGAAAAAAAAAGAATATATTGCTCAGATCATACAGAGAAGCCAGAAAGTTCCAAATTGGAAGCAATCTTCAAATGAGGATACATGTCTTTATACAGTATTGTAAATATAAACGTGTGCCCCATGTGAGCTTTCTGTGGCATATTTATCATTCCTCCAGAGGCACACCAACTCAGGGGATGGCTGTTATACTCGTAAAAACAATAACCTAGACCAAGATTTTTAATTTCATCCAGTCAAATGTCATTAATAAACAAATGGACACCTGCAAAAAATGTTTTCTGCAAAACATTACTTAGCACTTTACGTAGTCGAGTCTCATATTCCATCTATCCCAGCTTGCTGAGCCCAGCAGATCAGCAGTGAACTGCCTGCAGTGTGAGTTCACAACAAAGCCAAAACCCTGCAGCTGACTCTTTGTGCTACCTGACGTACAAGAGTCGCCTTGCCAGAACTTAATTGTGTATTAATTGTGTATTAATTTGTAAACAGTGGATACTAAGCCATATATATTGTCACATTTCCTGAAGGCTCTTCTAGGAGAAAAAAGCCTTTAATGTCTCTGCTGAAGATCGCTCTGTACAATTATTCAATGGCAGCCTTAATCATTCCAGTCAATCAGTCATACAAAACACATCCCCACCCCTGCCAGCACCACACGCTTCTGGGGCTATGTTAGCCAACCGTTAGTTGCTGTACCCTCTGTGTCCACTTTCTTTTGAAGCAGAGGCAGCATTTCACTTACAAAAGCCAGCAGCCTACCCAGAAGCATGAGTAAACTTTAGCCCAAGTTCAATTACCAACCATAAAAATGGAAGTTTGCTTTCCTGCGTTGAAAGGAAGACTAAAATTCACCAGGTGGATGTTAAAAAAACAAAAGCCATTTTCTTTTGGCCCAAATGCTTTGGGCAAAAAATGCTAGTAGCTTTAGGTAAGGCTGAGTCCATAACTGCTCACCGTTCTATGATTGAACCGCATCAGTGGGGGAAAAAAATTTCAAAGTCATTACAAATTTATTAATAGTATATCTGCTCTGCTTTCATGCTCCTGGAACAGTTATTACTGAAACATCAATAAAGACAACAAATAGGTTGTGACTAAATTTCTGTGGCCCAGCAAGAAAGGTTTAGAGAATGTAAACTGCTGTGTCTCCTCCAATGACTGGCTTCTTTCACCCCTAGCCACTTTATATAAATTCTGATTTTGCACTCATGCTTTCTGATTTTCACCGTAAAATGCAAATTCCTCACAATCAAACTGAATTCAATCAGCAAATCTATCTGGCCTTTCCACCTCGGTTCCCATCATGACTACTTACTGACCTTGCATGTCATACTTTCAACCTCTTACTTTCATATATTCCCCACACACACACTTGCACTTTCTTGTCTTCCTCCCCATCTACCCAATCCCACGTTCCCTCCCCTCTGCCAATATCTCTGAACAAAAGTCCAGGCCTCACAAGTAAAGTACTGAGCAGCTACAACATCTAGGTGTTCACCACACTCAGCTCACCACCCCGCTGGCACAGCAACCTCACCAAAGCTTAGACCAAGTACAACATCTACAATAGGAAAAACAAAAAAAAAACCCAAACCACACCACCCCCACAACACAAACACCATACTGCTTAAGCCCTACAAGCCTTACCATCTCACAGCTGTCACTCAGAACAGAGAACCAGGAGCGCTGCCAAATCAGTGGATTTTGGGGCAGAGGGGAAGGAGAGTGGAGCAGAAACAAGGTTCTGGTAAATCTCATTAGTAGCAATTGTAACCTTTCAGCTCTTTTTTCTTTTTCTTTTTGAAAAGACGCCAAACCAAGAGCAAATGCACCCCATACAATTCACAGTCAAGTGCCCCGGACCCCCTTCCCCCCGCTGCCACCTCCCTCACGGGGCGACGAGGCACCACACGAGTCACGCTTCCTCTTCCCATACCAGAAGGAGTGGTGGAAGAAACAGGTGCCCACGAACAGCACGAGCACACCTGCACTTGGCACCAGGCTGACCAGCCCAAAACCTCCCCTCCTCTCCGCCACAAAACTGATCCTGAGACAGGATAAGGCACAACGTATTCAAGAGGCCGTGACAGGGCATTCTGTCGAAGTCAGTTTGTCATGCGGGGAGTGGGCACCCATGCTGTGGAGTTAGTGAGAGAGGCACCAGGGTCATAGAATCATAGAATGGTTTGAGTTAAAGATCATCTAGTCCCAACTCCCCTGCCATGGGCAGGGACATCTCCCACTAGACCAGGTTGCTCAAAGCCCCATCCAACGTGGCCTTGAACACTTCCAGGGAGGGGGCATCCACAACTTCTCTGGGCAACCTGTTCTAGTGTCTCACCACCCTCACAGTAAAGAATTTCTTCCTAATATCTAATCTAAATCTACCCTCTTTAGTTTAAAACTGTTACCCCTCATCCTATCACTATCCTCCCTGATAAAGACTCCCTTCTCATCTTTCCTGTAGGCCCCCTTTTAAGTACTGGAAAGCTGCTATAAGGTCTCACTGGAGCCTTCTGTTCCCTAGGCTAAACAACCCTGACTCTCTCAGCCTGTCTCCATAAGAGAGGTGCTCCAGCCCCCTGATCATCTTCATGGCCCTCCTCCGGACCCGCTCCAACAGGTCCATGTCCTTTCAGGCCACTTCATTCGAAGCCACCGAGGGGAAGGGCTCCGGAGCGGAGGATCCCGCCGGGGGACCCTTCCTGAAGCGGCGAAACCGCGGCAAAAACCGCGAAGGCAAAAGCGCAGGGAGCGAGAGGGAGCCCCAGCCCCCCTCCCCCCAGCCGGAGGAGCGAGCTCCCGACGAGCGGCAGCTCTGACTCAGCGTGGGCGGGGCCAGGAGGGACGGCGGCCAAACCCCCTCAGGTACGAGAGCCGCCCCCAGGGAGCGCGAGCGACCCGGAGCGCGGCGAACAGGGCGGGCAAACAGGGCGTGGCGCGTCAGAAGGGCGTGGCGCGGCAGTTTGCGCGGCAGTTGGCACAGGGCAGGGCGTGCGAGCAGGGCGCAGACCCCCTCCAGGCTCCAGAGGCTCGCTCAACTCGTGGTCGTCGCCCTCTCCCAGAAGAGGACCTGGCTATGGTTTCCACTCGGCCGAAAGCCATCGCCAGGACAAACGTGGCGACCCAGACGGAGCCCCTAGGCAAACACACATCTGTCCAGGCCTCCGGCTGCAGGGAGTGCCTGAGGCTGTCCCTTGTACAGGAGGGCAGCAGAGACGATGCCTGTGTGCGCTGCGACCAGGTGGATGATCTGCTCAGCCTGGTGGCAGAGCTGAAGGAGGAAGTGGAGAGGCTAAGGAGTATCAGGGAGTGTGAGAGGGAGATGGATTGGTGGAGCAGCACCCTGCCGTCCCTGAGGCAAGGGCAGCACACGGAGGCTCCGCAAGAAGTGGAAGAACCCCTGCCCTCTTGCCACCAGGCAGAAGGAGGAGACCCAGGCGACGGAGGGGAATGGACACAGGTCCCTGCTCGGGGCGCCAGGCGAACCCCCGGCCGGCCTTCCTCACCTCAACCTTCCCAGCTGCCCCTACACAACAGATATGGGGCTCTGGAACTTGAGGGCCAGATGAACGAGGACGAAGATGAAGGCCCATCCAGGGGGTTGCCCGAGGTGAGGCAGCCAGCCCCACAAATTACGACTGCCTCCGCTAAGAAAAAAAGGAGGGTAATTGTCATTGGTGATTCCCTTCTGAGGGGGACCGAGGGCCCAATTTGTCGGTCGGACCCATCCCACAGGGAAGTCTGCTGCCTCCCTGGGGCCCGGGTGAAGGACATTACTAGGAAGCTCCCTAGTCTCGTGCAGGCCTCCGATTACTACCCACTACTGGTTATACAGGCTGGCAGTGAGGAGGTTGCAGGGAGAAGTCCCGAAGGGATCAAAAGGGACTTCAGGGCGCTGGGGCGACTGGTGGGAGGATCGGGAGCACAGGTAGTGTTTTCCTCGATCCCTTTAGTGGCAGGGCGGAACAGGAAAACTCATTGGATCAACACGTGGCTCAGGGGCTGGTGCCATCGGCAGAATTTTGGCTTCTTTGACCACGGGGAGGTTTACACGGCATGGGGCCTGCTGGCAACGGACGGAGTTCAGCTGTCTCACAGGGGGAAAAGGATTCTCGCGTGTGAGTTTGCCGGGCTCATCGAGAGGGCTTTAAACTAGATTCGAAGGGGGAAGGGGATAAAACCAGGCTCACTAGAGAAGAGCCTAGGGACCGCACGCCAATGTCGGGGGAGAATTCAGCAGCCCAGCTCAAGTGCATCTATACCAATGCATGCAGCATGGGCGGCAAAGAGGAGGAGCTGGAAGCCATTGTGCAGCGGGGTAGCTATGACTTAGTCGCCATCACGGAAACATGGTGGGATGAGTCGCACGATTGGAGTGCTGCAATGGATGGCTATAAGCTCTTCAGAAGGGACAGGCGAGGAAGGAGAGGCGGTGGAGTAGCCCTGTATGTTAGGGAGTGCTTCGACTGTCTAGAGCTCGATGGTAGTGATGACGAGGTGGAATGCTTGTGGGTAAGGATGAGGGGGAAGGCCAACAAGGCAGATATCCTGCTGGGAGTCTGTTATAGACCACCTAGCCAGGACGAGAAGGCAGATGAAATATTCTACCAGAGGCTGGCAGAAGTCTCCCAGTCGCTAGCCCTTGTTCTCGTGGGGGACTTCAACTTTCCAGACGTCTGCTGGAAATACCACACGGCAGAGAGGAAACAGTCGAGGAGGTTCCTGGAGTGGGTGGAAGATAACTTCCTGACGCAGCTGGTAAGCGAGCCCACCAGGGGAGATGCCTCGCTTGACCTGCTGTTCACGAACAGAGAAGGGCTGGTGGGAGATGTGGTGGTCGGAGGCCGGCTTGGGCTTAGCGACCATGAAATGGTAGAATTCTCGATACTTGGTGAAGTAAAGAGGGGGGCCAGCAAAACCGCTACCATGGACTTCCGGCGGGTGGACTTTGGCCTGCTCAGGACACTGGTCGAGAGGGTCCCTTGGGAGACAGCCCTGAAGGGCAAAGGGGTCCAGGAAGGCTGGACGTTCTTCAAGAAGGAAGTCTTAAAGGCGCAGGAGCGGGCTGTCCCCATGTGCCGCAAGAAGAACGGGGGGGGAAGGCGACCAGCCTGGCTGAACGGGGAGCTCTGGCTGGGACTCAGGAAAAAAAGGAGAGTTTATCACTTGTGGAAGAAGGGGCAGGCAACTCAAGAAGAGTACAGGGATCGCGTTAGGTCGTGCAGAGAGGAAATTAGAAAGGCAAAAGCCCAGCTAGAACTCAACCTGGCCACTGTCGTGAGAGACAACAAAAAATGCTTTTATAAGTATGTTAATGACAAAAGGAGAGCCAAGGAGAATCTCCATCCTCTACTGGATGCGGGGGGGAACGTTGCCACCAAGGACGAGGAAAAGGCTGAGGTACTCAACGCCTTCTTTGCCTTAGTCTTTAGTAGTCAGAGTGGTTATCCTCAGGGTACTCAGCCCCCTGAGCTGGAAGACAAGGACGACGAGGAGGATAAACCCCCCATAATTCAAGAGGATGAAGTTAATGACCTGCTATGCCACCTGGACGTTCACAAGTCTATGGGGCCGGATGGGATCCACCCGAGGGTACTGAGGGAGCTGGCGGAGCAGCTTGCCAAGCCGCTCTCCATCATTTACCAGCAGTCCTGGTTAACTGGGGAGGTCCCGGACGACTGGAGGCTAGCCAATGTGACTCCCATCTACAAGAAGGGCCGGAGGGAGGATCCAGGGAACTACAGACCGGTCAGCCTGACCTCGGTGCCGGGGAAGATCATGGAGCGGTTGGTTTTGAGGGTGCTCACGAGCCATGTCCAGGACAACCAGGGGATCAGGCCCAGCCAGCACGGGTTCATGGAAGGCAGGTCCTGCTTGACCAACCTGATCTCCTTCTATGACCAGGTGACCCGCCTAGTGGATGAGGGAAAGGCAGTGGATGTGGTCTACTTGGCCTTCAGTAAGGCCTTTGACACTGTCTCCCACAGCATTCTCCTAGAGAAGCTGGCGGCTCACGGCCTAGACAGGTACACTCTTCGCTGGGTAAAAAACTGGCTGGACGGCCGAGCCCAGAGAGTTGTGGTCAACGGAGTTAAATCCAGTTGGCAGCCGGTCACGAGCGGTGTTCCCCAGGGCTCAGTACTGGGGCCGGTCTTGTTCAATATCTTTATCAATGATCTGGACGAGGGGATCGAGTGCTCCCTCAGTAAGTTTGCAGACGACACCAAGCTGGGCGGGAGTGTTGATCTGCTCGAGGGTAGGAAGGCTCTGCAGAGGGACCTGGACAGGCTGGATCGATGGGCCAAGACCAACTGTATGAGGTTCAACAAGGTCAAGTACCGGGTCCTGCACTTGGTACATAACAACCCCAGGCAACGCTACAGGCTTGGGGAAGAGTGGCTGGAAAGCTGCCCAGAGGAAAAGGACCTGGGGGTGCTGATTGACAGCCGGCTGAACATGAGCCGGCAGTGTGCCCAGGTGGCCAAGAAGGCCAACAGCATCCTGGCCTGTATCAGAAATAGTGTGGCCAGCAGGAGTAGGGAGGTGATGGTGCCCCTGTACTCGGCACTGGTGAGGCCACACCTCGAATCCTGTGTTCAGTTTTGGGCCCCTCACTACAAGAAGGACATGGAGGTGCTGGAGCATGTCCAGAGGAGGGCAACGAAGCTGGTGAAGGGCCTGGAGCACAAGCCTTATGAGGAGCGGCTGAGGGAACTGGGGTTGTTTAGCCTGGAGAAGAGGAGGCTGAGGGGAGACCTCATCGCGCTCTACAACTACCTGAAAGGAGGTTGTAGCGAGGTGGGTGTTGGTCTCTTCTGCCAAGTAACTAGCGACAGGACAAGAGGAAATGGCCTCAAGTTGCACCAAGGGAGGTTTAGACTGGACATCAGGAGAAATTTCTTTACTGAAAGAGTGGTCAGGCCTTGGAACAGGCTGCCCACGGAAGTGGTTGAGTCACCATCCCTGGAGGTATTTAAAAGACGTGTAGATGAGGCCCTTAGGGACATGGTGTAGTGGGCATGGTGTGTTGGGTTGACGGTTGGACACGATGATCTTAGAGGTCTTTTCCAACCTGTATGATTCTATGATTCTATGATTCTTATGCTGGGAGGCCCAGAGCTGGACAGAATACCCCAGGTGGGGTCTCATGAGAGTAGAGGGGGAGAATCACTTCCCTCTGCCTGCTGGCCACACTTCTTTTGATGCAGCCCAGCATATGGTTGGCTTTCTGGGCTGCAAGCACACATTACTGGCTCATGTCTAATTTTTTGTCCGCCAGTATCCCCAAGTCCTTCTCTGCAGGGCTGCTCTCAATCCATCCATCTCCCAGTCTGTATTGGTACTGGGGATTGCCCCGACCCATGTGCAGGACCTTGCACCTGGCCTTGTTGAACCTCATGAGTTTTGCATGGGCCCACTCCTCAAGCCTGTTAAGGTCCCTCTAGATGGCATCCCTTCCCTCTAGAGTATCAACCACACCACTCAGCTTGGTATCGTCTGCAAACTTGCTGAGGGTGCACTTGATCCCACTGTCCATGTGCCAGACAAAGACCATATGTCATGACAAAGATCATGAGGGTACAGGCGAGTCGCCCAGGGACTGAGGGAAAGATGCGTTCAAATATAAATGAATAAATTTTTGGAGAGGGGAGAGCAGCGGGCCAGGAGGGAGAATGGCAGAATACACTGTTAAAAAAAAAAGAAACATGCGATCAGCATGGTTGATCAGAAAATTAAGCTGCTGGGAATAATGGTTGAATTCCTAGGGCTGCTGGCCATGCATCATTCCTGGTATCTGCGGGCTCGTCTCCAGATTTTGAACATCCCTAGCATTTGCTTCATGGGAAGAGGTAAAAGGCTCAAATCAGAGACATCTGCTACAATCATTGAGTACCTTGTTTACTAAATCCAACAAGAGGAAAAGCCTGCAGTAGCTCAGCTGTTCTCTTTCTGTCATAATTGGGAAACAGTATTTGATTTCATGGGACACAAAGAAAACAAGAGCAGTTTGAGACATCAAAATGCAAGACTCCAGTAAGAGCTGAGTTCAGGAATTTTTTTTTCTTGTTCCCATAGAACAGGTTACAAGGTGGGAAACAGGCATATTAACATGTCTGAATTTCAGTTTTTGAAGAAAGGCAAACCAACAGCTAACTATTGAAATGATATGCTTACATCTGACCTGAGAAGTTGGTGGTATTTTTGGTCTTACTTTTCCTAAACTCAGTTAGCCTTGAGCCTCTTGCAATGTGCAATTATAACACAAAAAACCCAAATTCTCTAATCTGGAACCAATGTTTTTCCCCCACTGCCATGGCAAAAATGAAACAAATACGAAACTGGCTCCACAGTTTAGTACCATATATAAAAGGAAAAGGTAAAGTATTAGGCCACAATAAAATTCCAAAATAAGCTTATATAAGAAACTATTGCAGGCCTGAATGGTTTGGATGATATTTCTGTTACACCAATAGCCCTATTGGGGGCACAGACAAATAAGCTTTTACCAGGATATTCTTCCCTCCCTGTTCCTCAAAAGATGTAATGATTATTTTTCTATGTTTTTTGTTTGTTTATATATTTTTCTCCCCTGTCTCTTAATACCCATACAGAACTTCAAATAGAAACAGGCCTACTCTTTTAAATTTGCGTGATGGGAAACATGGATTAATTAAAACTAAAACACAGGAACAATCAATTGTGAGAGGAATGGCGAGAACTCATGCACATACATACACACTTGAAACTCAAGTTTTTTGTTGGGAGCAAGCTAAGAGTTCTTGACCTGAACCTGAGAAAAAGGACATGCTGTCCCTCCAGGTGTTCAATTAAGCATCACGCACTGAGGCAGGAAAGCTGGATAGAAGGTGATCTCTCTTAAAGCAACTGAGTCCAGATGATAAGGGACCTTTGCTTCTTTTGATGGAACAAAAGAAATCCTAAGGGACAGTTTTTAAAGATTTTTAGGAATTTCCATATACTCTAGATTACAGGAACAAAAATAAATATGCAGTCCAAAAAAGACTACAACTCTTTCTGCATTGTTGTACAGAAAGCTCCTAAAACCCCAGTTCCTTCTGGGACTGAACTATCAAGTAGATCATTAAAAAGATCTAGGTTAAAATAATCTCCATGATTATTTTATATATCAACAGACACTATATATCAACAGACACTATTTCCTGTGTTGTGGGGAGGCAAGGGGAGGTATAAAAGTTGAAAACTCTCAGACCAGATCATTTAGGTGAGAGTGGTCTCTGAACAGCACCCGCAGATACTTTACAAATACAAACACCACCATATCCACCTTCAAAACCAGTTGTGGGTTTCTTTAAAAAAAAAAAAACACAACCCCCCCAAAAACCCCACAAAACAAAAAAACCCAACATCGCAGCAGTCAATGTCATTCTGAGAACAGAACAGAACAAAAACAATAGCTTCCAAAAACATATAATTACATCTTAAGTTCCCTAAGAACTCTAAATAGACAACAAAACATCTACAGAAAGTGTTATTCCAGATGGTAGTTAGAATCCTGACCGCTTTCAGCTGTAGCATACTCCTCCTTACCAAATAAAAAAGAAGCCTAAATGTGAAAAAGATCCAAAATCAGGCAATGGGACAACCTTCTCAGTTTTAACTTCTTTAAACTGAATTTGCAGGGTTTCTCCCCACTTTCCCTTTGAATTTCATACATGACTGCAAAAAATTAAATGTGCATTTCCAACACTTGCTGGGAGGGAATATTATACTCAAAATCTCATTATGGGTAGAAGTGAGCACACCATACATGTGGAGCCGAGAATTTATTATCAGTCTAGTTAATATTTTGGCATTCTATTAGTCCGAATTATCTAATATAGAAAAGTCGCAATGATTAAAATTGTTATACATATATTTATGTATGCCTATATTAAAAAAGACCTTCCTAGTCCTTTCTTTCTATGTTATGCCCGTGCTCCTGAAGCCTGTTTGGATCTGACGGTCAACAGTGTTCCCCAAGCAGAGAGGTGGGGGGTGTCACAGACACTCATCAATGTCCTCAGCTCTCACTGGGAGGGGTGTGGGTGGTGGGGTCCCCTCCTTTCCAGTGCCAGGGTCCACTTGGATTTCTTTGCATACATTTGTATACTATGGCTTGCTCCCTTCCCCCTGCTCCCAGGGAAGGGGTGAAATCTTCCCTGCAGCTCCCCAATACCCCTGGGGGCCGTTTGTCCGGCAGGGACTGCCCAGGGCTGTCAGCCCCTTCCCCGGGGGCACTCGCAGAGCTGGAGCTCAGACAGGCTGGGCAATGGGCGCTTGGTCAACCCAGCTCAGGCCAAGGGCAGTCCAGCCACCCCCGGGACCTGACACAGCCTGATATTTGCCCCAAGCAGTGGAAATACCATTTTTACTGGGTTGTAGAACATGACCCTCTTGTTGGGATGGAGTCATTTTGGTCATATTGCCTCTACCTATCTGTATAAGGCCACTAACCTGTTCTTTGGGTGCAGGATATCAGGGAAGATAATTTTGTCTGGCATTAGAGAGATTCATACCATTTCATGTGGCAGGAAGCATACATAGTATTGTCTTTTGTTCATTTGTTCATTTTCTTTGGATTACTTTGTGACAATGTTGAAAGGCAGAAGGAAAGAAGACTGGGAAAAGAAACGCATAAGCAGAATCCTGACAAACTCCAGAGCACAGGAGAAGAAAGCTTGGAACAGAGGTACTGAATAAAATCAATTTAACATGTTTTTGCTCTTTTAGATTACACATAGCTACCTGCTTTAATAGATTTATTCTAGAGATGTTCTCAGGTACGATTCATCTGCAAAATAAAGAGATTGGCACCTTTTGAAATTTGTGCTTATAGACATGACTAGCTGGGAAGCTGTAATTTATATTTCACTGTTTGAACTAGTTTCAGTGCCTGTTTGTCAGACTTTAAGGTTGCTCAGGATTATCGGTCTCTCACTTTCACCCTAGTTCAGTAAGAGACTTAATCAGGATAAGTCCCATTGGCTTCAATAAGATTTACTGCTTAAATCAGGCAGATGCTTAAGACTTTAATTCAGCAAGGTGTTAAATCATTAGAACCTGCCTGTCAAAATAATATCCCTAATGGCAACAGTGATTAAGCACTTATTTAAACTCTTAAATATATATTTAATTTTAAATTCATTATTTTAGTAATGTGCTGAATTGAAAGGAACATAAGCACATGCTTAAACTCATGCTATGTGCTTTGCTGCATGGATTTCATGTTCTTTGAAATATTAAATTAACCAGCTAGTAGAAGGATTTGCGAACTCTTTTATCCTTTTTCCTGATAGTCTCATCAGGAAATGTGTTATATATACACATATATACATAGAAACTTCAGTTAACGGGGAAAAAATCCTACATTTTTTATTAGTAATGGAAGAGGTATTTGATTAACATTTTGACATAAAAGAAGAGCCCTTTACACTGTTATGAAGATGTTCATAAAATAGGTGAAAATGAAAACTTGGAAAGACTATAAAATGTTATTATCATGATGAACTTACTTGAACAGAGATGAAAGTCAGCTCAAAGTTATCAAAACTTTGAAGAACTGCAGCACTGCACAAATATCTATTTTTAATTAAAATGGTGTATAGGGGGAGAAAATGCAATTCACTCAGTATTTATCACGGCTCTGATGATCAAAGTTTTAAAATGCTTGCTCACTTGAAATGCCTTCATTTTAGAATTACTGTATGGTGACAAGGACTGATCAACAGGCTTCTGGGCATCCATACTTCCTCCTGCTTTGTTTGTTAGTATGAATGCTCAACTCCTACTGGACATCAGATCAAAACATATCACTGATGTTACTGCATGTAAGCTTATGTATCCAATAGGTTTATATATGATATTTTATTAATTATCTCTTTATTAGATAATATAGAAACATTCCAACGTAGGAAAGGGTAAGAGTATTCTTAGTCATACTTTAGGTGCCTTTCTGAGTAGTGGCTTGAGCAGTTTCCTAAGTGGAGATAATCTCCCAAAATGGACGTAAGGGCAGAAGGACTTGCTTCAATAAATATAAGCTAGCAGTCACTGGAAGCAATATTATAATGATTTGGAATCCAATAACCTGAGAGTTTGTTTACCTTTTTCAGAGATACTGCCACATTTGAGATCAAGGACTACAAACTAGCTAGTTTCAAAGTAAACAAGATACAATGCTGGAAGGGTCTCTAGGGCACATTAGTTAGGGAGTAGCTCTTTGTTCTTCGTATAAAATCTTCTTTTATACCTATTTTGTTAAGACTGCTGAGCAGCATATGATCTGCAGGAGCAAAGATTTTTTTTCTTTTTCATTTGTGAAAAGACTGAAGATGCAATTTGAAAATGAGAACTGTTTTTTAAAGCTACTTAAGCAGAAATTTACACAAATGAGATTTTTAAGATGCAAATGACCAGAAGAGCAACAACAAAATATAATCTCTCTCCTTCATGCTAGGCCTGATGAAGTGTATTTACTGAGGTGACACAAGTTAAGTAAATATATTTATCAGGATATAACATGACAGCAATAGTACTTGTTACGTTGCACCTTGGAATTACCATAATTTCTAATAAAATTCCTGCTGGGATGCCATATCTCACTAGTATCAGGATTTGTATCAACAACTTTCTTAGGGACAAAAAATGACATGAATTCCTTTCCATGTAAAACCATGTACAATTTAAAATTTAAAAAGTAGACAGTTCACAGATTTTTGAACTTGAATCCTAATAAATAATAATGTATGGATGAAGACGTAGCAGTAAAATGCAGAATTACACCTTGTCAGAACTGGACCAAGCTCTTAATAAGCGGACCTTTTTTTTGAGGCATGTGTAAACAGTTATTTAATACAGTGGGGCTTACCTAGCTGCAGTATAGCTTACCTAGCCTCCATGCATTACCAGAGCACAAACATATGACAATAGTAAAAGTTATTCATTTTTGGCTGTGACATCAAAATCTTTCTCCTTTAAAGACTTAGACTCTAAATGCTGAATTCAAGAAGCAACAATGAGTTTGAAACTACCACCATAAGCACAAGAAGGAAGACAAGAACTCTTCTAAACTATTATACATTTCGGGTTTTGTTGATAAGGAAAGCTGAATCCTACCAGGAAAAGCCCAAATTTATTTTTGCTTATTTATGCCAATGAATACTGACAGATATAATTCTTAGTCAGTTTGTAATTTATGCCTCAACCTGTAGACAGTTACCAATTTAGAGTTCTAAATATTAAGTCAGCAAAGAAGGAAGTCTTTTATATATTTTCAAGTATGTGCAGATGTTTTTATATTTTGACACTTAACTAATAAATTGCTTGAGTAGCAAAGGCATTTGCAACTCATCTCTGTCAAAACCAAAGTAGACAGTAGCAGAACCAAAGCCATGATCACTGAAGTACTGTTTTCTGTGGTTGTCCATATTATCTCCAGAAACATTGTTGCAATAAAACATCTGAACTGAGATGCTCCTGAAAAGCTATGTCTGAATTATTCTGGGAAGTTCAGCACTGAGATGTCGTTGGCACAGACTGATTTGGAAGGTGACTACTGTTCACTTTGCCATTAGATTAGTGCAATTTTCTCTTATTTTCTTGTTCTCCCATTTAACTTTCTGGAAAATGTTACAATAGCTCCATTAACGTTAAATTTCTGAATTTTCAAGAGCAGAGATACAAAACCAGATGCTTTTCTGAACCAATTTCTCAGAATATTTTTGAGGTCTGGTTATGTCATCTCTATTTTTGTCTTAAAACCACATGAAAGTTTCTTGTAATTTGAACATTTTGCATTGGTTTCTTATAATTGTATTTGTAATAATATACCTTCTATTCATGGAAAAGAAAGTGAAACAAACCTCTTCAAAATTTTATCTTTGATTTCTGTCTTGTCTGAGTAACGGTTTAAGTTTCATTATTTTTCAGATATCTTTTCATTCTTCAGAAGTAAATAAAATCAGCAGACTTTTTTCCAACTCTGTAGATAGGAAAAAGAAATAAGTGGAAAACGCAGCTAGCAAGAAGGCATGTGAAGGCATTTACATGAGCCAGAAATGTGCCCTTGCATCAAAGGCGGCGAATGGTATCCTGGACTGCATTAGGCAAAGCATTGCCAGCAGGTGGAAGGAGGTGATCCTTCCTCTCTACTCAGCACTGGTGAGGCCACACCTGGAGTGCTGTGTCCAGCTCTGAGCTTCCCAGTACAAGAGAGACATGGGCATACTGGAGAGAATCCAATGAAAGGCCACAAAGATGATTAAGGAACTAGAGCCATCTCTCCCAAGAGGAAAGGCTGAGAGATCTGGCACTGTTCAGCCTGGAGAAGAGAAGGCTCAGGGGGATCTTATCAATGTATATAAGTACCTGAAGGAAGGCTGCAAAGAGGGTGGAGCCAGGCTCTTTTCAGTGGTGCCCAGGACAAGAGGCAATGGGCAGAAACTGAAACACAGGAGGCTCTGTCTGAACATAGGGAGACACTTTCTTCACTGTGAGGATGACTGAGCACTGACACAGGTTGCCCAGAGAGATCGTGGAGTCTCCCTCCTTGAAGATATTCAAAAGCATTCTGGACATGTCCTGGGCATGGTGGCTCTAGGTGCTTGAGCAGGGGGGTTGGATCAGATGACCTCCAGAGGTACCTTTCAACCTCAACCATTCTGTGATTCTGTAAATGGGCTTTTTACTATTTTATAGGTAATGCTCAATCATTTACAGGTGTATGAGTTTTCAATGACACCCTGTATCCTCTTAGAATAATATCTTTTTTTAAAAAGGGTGAAAAGCTAAAAAGCTACATCAATACCTGCAGATGTGTTGTTCAGATGCACGGTTTCTGTGCTGAGCTATTTTATACAGCAGAATAACACAAAACTATAAACTGCTGGAAGGCCTCTGAAATTCAGAATTCCATCAGCATTATAAGAAGCTGATGACTTGATATGTAGTGCTTAACTTATTACTAATGTCAGCCAAACACACAAGATAAATCACTCCAACAGCTGTATTTATAAAAGGAAAAAGAAAACATGACTGTGAAAGGAACTAAATTGAATTCCTTCACAAAATGCAATGAGCTGCAAAATCCAGTTTTTGAGGTTTTCAGCCTAAGAAAATTTACTATCATAAGCTTTTGCAGGACAGGATGAAGAAGTTGCGTATACTAGCATTAGTTTGATGACATTCACAAATTTGAATTCCTGTTATTCCACCAAACTTTTTAAACATTAGAGTATTTTTTATTATAAAATTCTGGATCTTTGCCAACAACCTGCTTTTCCTCATACTTTTTACATGAATACTTTTGCTTTTTTCCTGATACTTTTCTGGCAGCATCCTTTTACAACCTATCCTCAAACTAACATTAGGTTCTGGAAAATTGCTTACCGACATTTCAACTGCACTGCAATAACTAGTCCACTTCCAATACTGTGATTATGTATGCCCACTTCTGCCAGCATTCATATAGCCCTCAACAAAGTCTCCACAGGGCAAAAATACCAAGGAACAAACGTTCCTACAATTCCTACTTATAGTCCAGAATTATAACAAAATTTTCATTAATGTGATGCCTCTCATCTCTTTCTGCCTATTCCACCTATTTAGCTTAGTAGCACTAGCTTTACACCTCCTCCCTGATAAACGTAGTGGAAATTATTGTTTCCATATATTGCATGTTTTTTTTGTTTGTTTTGTTTTAATTCCCCTTTCACTCAGGAAACTGCCTGTAATTATACAAGTTTCCTCTAAGACAGTTTGTATGACAAGCTATGCTTTCCTTTCTCCTTTCAGAGTATAAGATACCCATAAAGCAAGTTTCAGATACAGAAATTTCTAACGGTTTTCATTATTGGTCATTCACCTTGAGATGTGTACATTATACATTATGAAAAAAGAATATCCACACTCATCTTTAACTAGATAATTTGTATCATCTAGCAGCAAAACGTAATAAAACTGTGTGACAGACAGCATAAGAAGGTAATTGTTCTGTTATTCTAGGTCTTTTTAATCAAAAAGGGTTTGGTTTTTTTTTCAGCCCTAACATATTCCTATCCTAGTATTAGGGGCACTGGGCAATCAAATGTATACACATCTATGAATCAAATGTATACACATATATGACCACACAAACACGCACACTCCAACAGATGTGCTTTGTAGAACAGTCTTAGTAATGTGCTAAAGTAGAGAGCAGTTACTGAGCCCTGGGTAAAATCTGAAGTCAGACATCTAGCAGACTGTTCCATGGAGAAAGCGTTTCAGGTACATCTCTCCTGACCTTCAGGCTTAGGCCTTTGCTGAGGGACAAGCTTTTAGTTCATCTCCTTTAAGAATGACTCACAGAGGTCTGAGCCTCAGTCACTGCACATTTCCAAAAGAAGTCTATTCCTCTCTGCTGTCCTGCTTTGAGTCCAAGCCTAGCTGTACACATTTATTTATTTTTAACCTTGGCAGATATTTAATCTTCACCATTACCTTTAGTTGCACAAACTATCACTTATCAAAGAAGAGGGTGGGGGGAAGAGGAAAAGAAGGGAGATGGAGAAGGCATCTAAAATTATATCTGCTCCACAGAGCCAAAAGACATTATACCCTCATTTAAATAGGACTATGATAGCAAGCCTGTGTATGGTACATGACTTGTCTTCCCTCATCAGCATTCCTCAGTTTGACACTAATGTATCCTAACAAGGACAGCCAGAAGTTGGGTAAAAATAAAGAGAGATTTGGCAAAGGACTGCAGTTGTCAATAAAATCTTATAAGTGACTCAAGGTTACTGTGTCAAAGAACACACTTCAGCTGCTGTAGAACTGCAAATTGACATGGAGAAGACAAACACTTTTTCAGAGCCCCTTCCTTGCCTGCTTTTAAAGACAGATTCCAGACAGCTTTCAAACTGGGTGTTTTGAAATCTAAATATCAAAGTATCACATTTCTGTCACCTATATCATTTCCACCTGTGAACAGAGTAAATTTAAGGATTCAGAGAAATCATGCTTCATTCAAAGCTAAGATGAGTATCTGTTGTGCCACATAGGCATAGCCTCAAAATGTATATCTACTCCACCACTATTAAAAATAAACAAATGAATGAAAGAGATGATTAAAAATATAGAAAAGGAATACTGAATGCCAGGAGCAAAATAACCATGTTTCCACATTTTAGTCTGAAGACATGAGAAAGATACAAGTAAATGGTAGAAATTTCAGTAGTCTATTACTTTTAATTACACAATAACAACAGAAGCTCCAGCTGGAATTTGGCTACAATTGTTCACATGACAGACTTGGAATAAGACTTAAGATGAAAAAGAAACTGGTTAGCAGAAATAAGCTACAGGTAGAGGAAAGAACAAGAGGAGGTAAGAGCTGAAAATAAAAACCATAGCATAGAATAACACAGGCAACTTGTGTATGAACTGACTAAAGCATCTCTGTCTTAGTATATAATTTAAATTCAGGAAAGTCAAAACTATTTATAAGGATATTGACTCAGTAAAACAACCATCATTAAGACTCATTTGTCATAGTTATTCTGGTCACTATGGCCATACGGAAAGTTGAGACCTTGAAAACAATCAAAGTACGTTATCACTGCTATTCTTGTCTATACTTATTTGTCTAAGCAGCTGTATATATATGTGATTACTTTTTAGATTTAATCCTTATAGTCAAACTATGAGTAAATGCACAGCTCCTAAAAAGGCCTAGGGTGAATGTCTTGGGTGGGCGGATGACACCAATATGCTATTGATAAATTCTGCTGCATCTATTGGCAGCTTCGAACACTGAAAAAACCTGCAAATATCTGAGAATAAAGGTGAGGTTTGAATTATATATGTTAAAGGTTGGCAAATAAGCCCAGGTTATCACTATTCCATTAAAGAACAACATCTTCCACATTTGGAGGAAAGAAGTACTGTATCTCCATGACATATACATGAAAATATGTAACTGGATTCAGGAACTTAGGATACAGGAGAAGTGTTACATGTTAATTCCTCCTGAGAGATTTGGTGTAGCTAGCAGCAGCTGTTTCATCAAAACAAGCATTTTTGAAATTAAGAGAAAAAAACCCATGTAACAAGTATTTGTAGCAATTTAGCAACCTAATAAGAAACCGAGCAGTTAAAACAAAGCTGGTTTTGAAATACAAAAATCATTTGTAAAGAGGTACTTAAAATAATCTCCTGTGGTGTTGTATTTTTCTCCCTGAAAAGCTGTTATTTCTGATTACAGAAAGAAAAAAACAATGAAAACAACCTGCTCTTATCTTAAAAAGAAAAAAAAAAAACTACAGTTAAAAAAGGCCATTCAAATTCATTTTTTCTGCTTGTTATTTTAGGTGATGTTTTGCAAAATGTCTACTGGTTAAAAAAGAAAAAAAAACATTTTGGTTTATAAGTAGCTTTAAACATATGTTCTGTTTGTACTATCCAGACCAGCTCATCAAATACCTGTAAGTTGTTGGCAAACACTTCATTTCAGAGCAACGTATATTAGCACAAACTATTAATCTGATGTTTTTGAACAATAAGTAGATGTTCTTTTATATTGTACCCCTGATCAGTTCAAAAGACAAAAGGGAAAACATTCATCAAATAAATTATTTATTAGAAATTAGTCACCAAATTCTAAGAGTAAAGGGCCTATATATATGTTTATGGCTAGTTTATGAGGGCATTGAAATGTTGAAAGTGTCTCTGGAAACTCTTGAAATTAAAAGATGAGTTTATCTATTTTACAAATTGATGGGGAACTTTAAGCCATATAACTGGAGACACTTGGCTTAGGTTACTTACATACATGTATATTTCCCTTATAACATACTCTTCATTCTAGTATTTTTCTTTCTGGAAGTTACCATTGGCTAAATTATCCTGTTTAAAAAAAATGGAGAAGGAAAGCAAGACACACAAAAGCTCCTTTCTGCATTCTTTTATTTCAATGACATTTGAATATGTCATTTGGAAAATGGGATAGAAGATCTAGACTGTGAATAGCATTTGTACTGAATTTCAGAATATATATTAAATATTCTAGAATCATCTTAAACCAAACCTAGAGAGGAGAACTTCACCATTAAACTGCTGTACAATTACACATTTTCATTTAATCTTCCTCATACTGCAGATTAAAATATATAAAAGTTCATTAGTAGCCAGTAAACTCTTAGACTGTGCCAAATTGTTGCTGTGTGACCTCTGTGGTGTGACTACTGATCAGGACTTTTAAGTGAGAGTAAACAGAAAAACTATATAATTGTATATATGTAGACATACACACATATATATATGTACATCCATACATACACGCGCATGTGTGTGTATATATATATACACACACATAGTTTTTCAAGTCTTTCTTCTTGATGAACTACTACTCAGCTGAGGGAAAAAAAGCAGACCTAACAGCAGGTTATACAGTCAGCACTGACTGCCTGGTTATATCGTCAGGACCAACTGCCTGCTGGAGCAAGTGCACAGTAGGACCAAATAATACTAAATAAGACAGGAATCAACAAAAAGTTTCAAACCAAAGAAAGGAAAATAATAGGTTACATAAGTAAAACATTAAATGTAAGGTTACATAAGTAAAACATTAAATTATTTTATTGGAAGGGTTCACACCACAAATATGAAATGAAGTCTAGAAATTTTACTTGAGAATACAGTCCTGTTAACATGCACGATGAATTAATATTAATACATGTTTTCTCTCCTTGTATTCTTGGAGAATTAATTTTCTTCCAGTAGATCAAAACCACTTAATAGAGAAACCATCCACCTCTATATGTGATAAAACACTTAATTTTCTTTATGGATCTCTCTACCTAAAGAGAAAATAGTTTGATGTTCCTGAATTCAGCCTGTATTTTATTTTTTAATCTTTTTCTCTCCCTACTTGTATTTTATCAGATGTTTTCACTTTAGGATTTCACAGAATCCCAATGGACATACACAGATTTTTTAAAAAGTCATTAAATTCTCTATTTTTCCCTTGGAGGCCAGGGGTTCAAATTTTTCTTGGACCTACTACAATTATAGAGTTGCCATTAACATGATCTTCATATGAGAAAATCTGCTTACAATGTGAAACCTGCTCATCTCATCTTTGAAAAAAATGTATGTACAGTTGAGTTTGCACTGAATTTTAGAGATGATTGACTTTGAAAATACTGTTTTTCTTGAAGTGTATGAAGATGAAGTAATTTTCAGAGAGTGCTAGCTGGAAAATAGAATATTTATGCCATAAGGGTAAAAAAAATACAATAAAATCCCTGCAGATTCTCCTGCCATTCTCTTCTCCACCTCAATGAACCAGGATCCATGTCATCTTAACTAAGGACCCCACCTCAGAACCCCACCAGTCAGAATGGTCAGTGACTACAGGCATTTGGCGTGTGTTTACATAGGTATATATACATTTCTCCAGAATGGAAATATTTCTGGAAATGCTTAAAGCGTTAAGCGTTAAGCTTTAGGCTGCCCACTGAGAACCTTCTTTTTGGAATGTAAGGATCCTGATGATGTCTGAGTATATGGGTCCACCGTTGCTTCTCACAATGGCAGTACTGGCTTACACGCCTGCCGCTTCCCCTAGCAGCACCCTTGCCTGCTCCTTCCTTGTACCTCTCTGCAGTGGCTTACCACTGCGGGGGAGCCATGCAGAGACAGTCTTTTTACCTCTCACTTTTCTTCATGAGGGGAAGAAATGAAAAGGGATGTTCAGAGAGAAGAAGAAATTTGTTTTTCTGGCATGTGAAAAAGATGCATAGAAACATACCCAGAAACTGCACACCCATAAGTACACAGAAATGTCCTTCCATGCTCAAATTTTTTAGTTCAGGTTGACTTAGTATCTGAGGAGTTAATCAATTCCAAAGACAGAAGTATAAACAAGAGCAAGTTTAGCATGGAGTTTCTTTTGCAGTTGGAAGGAGACTTGAAATTCATTCATCTGGTTAATGAACAGAACCAAGCCACTGCAATAATTTACTGTTATTTCTTCTGTACCACAGTTTGTATTGCAAAAAATACAAAATATTACTTATTCGTACAGAAGAAAATGGAGAAGTGTCATTGTTTAACCGCAGCTGGCAACTAAGCACCACACAGCAGCTCACTCATTCTCCCCGCAGTGGGATGGGGAGAGAATCGGAAGGGTAAAAGTGAGAAAACTCATGGGTTGAGATAAAGACAGGTTAATAGGTAAAGCAAAAGCCGCACGCGCAAGCAAAGCAAAACAAGGAATTTATTCACTACTTCCCATCACCAGGCAGGTGTTCAGCCATCTCCAGGAAAGCAGCGCTCCGTCACATGTAACGGTTACTTGGGAAGACAAACGGCATCACTCCAGACATCCCCCCTTCCTTCTTCTTCCCCCAGCTTTATGTGCTGAGCATGATGTCATATGGCATGGAATATCCCTTTGGTCAGCTGGGGTCAGCTGTCCCAGCTGTGTCCCCTCCCAACTTCTTCTGCATCCCCAGTCTACTCGCTGGTGGGGTGGGGTGAGAAGCAGAAAAGGCCTTGTCTCTGTGTAAGCACTGCTCAGCAATAATGAAAACATCCCTGTGTTATCAGTACTGTTTTCATCACAAATGCAAAACATAGCCCCATGCTAGCTACTATTACGAAAATTAACCATATCCCAGTCAAAACCAGGACAAGAGGGTTCAATATCTCCAACCCAACTAGGGTTACTATGCAAAACCTTAAAAAAAAACATAGTTTAGGTTTCTGTATCAGATTATATTAGTAATATATGTGGATGACAATAAAGTTCTAATGTCTTAGCTAGATAGTTAATTATGAAACAGCACAATAACAAAGAGAATTTAAAATCACTTTTGTATGTTAACAGACATGAAAAAAAGATTAGCAATACTTTCTTAAACATAAATAGGAGTACACAAGCAAAACAAAACACTGCCTGAGAAAAAATGAGGACTAATTATAACTCTTACAGTTATCACTCATTACATTAGTGCTACTTGATTAGTCCTAAAAAGAACTGGTATGATTTGATGGAGTATCAGCTTCCACCTCCCTAAACTCTTGTCCTGGTTTCGGCTGGGGTAATTTTCTTCCTAGTAGCTGGTATAGTGCTGTGTTTTGGATTTAGTATGAGAGAATGTTGATAACACACTGATGTTTTAATTGTTGCTAAGTAGTGTTTACACTAAATCAAGGACTTTTTAGTTTCCCATGCTCTGCCAAGAACCTGAGAGGGAGCATAGCCAAGACAGCTAACCCAACTGGCCAACGGACTATTCCATACCATATGACATCATGCTCAGTATATAAACTAGGAGGCATGGTCCGGGAAGGAGGGATCGCTGCTTGGGGACAGGATGGGCATTGTTCAGTGGGTGGTGAGCAATTGCACTGTGCATCACTCATTTTGTATACTCTACTATTATTATTATTATTATTATTATTATTATTATTATTATTATCATCATCATCATCATCATCATCATCATCATCATCATCATTATTATCCCTTCCCTAAACTGTCTTTATCTCAATCCATGAATTTCCATGAATTTTACTTTTTTCTTTCCTATTCTCTCCCCCACCCCACTGGGCAGGGGGGAGTGAGTGAGTGGCTGTGTGGTATTTGGCTGCCGGGTTAAACCATAACAACTCTCCATTAAATAGGCAGTAACTTTGTAACCAGCTCAGCTCAGCATTTACTATCACACCATAATATGTGTGAATCTTACCATGCTGAAGCTTTGGTTCAGCAGTTGACCTCATTTCAGCAAAGAATATAGATCTAAATGTAATAAGCGTAGATGAATATACTGAACTATCAGTCAATGTTTGATTTGCATGCAGATTCAGAGATTAGTATTAACCATTGTATGTTGATCTATGCCTCTGAAAATCTCAGGGTCATATTGCTCATTCAATCACCTTTCAAAATATCTTTATATTCAGGTTCACTGTCTCATTCTGAACGCTTCCTAAGTCAGCAGCAGCATGTGGGTGTCCCTGTTACAAAAAGATATTAGTACATGGGAGAGAAAGGTCAGTCAATTTAATTTAAAAACAGCAGTAGTAATGGTTATACCCTCCTCATAACTCAAATAGGAACGTTCTTCTTCACATCTAAGCTCAATAAATACAATTTTGTCATTAGTTGTGAAATTCCACTGGTTTTGTGTTCACTTGATCATAGACCAAATCTCAGGGAGTGGCTGGGCTGCCCTTGGCCTGAGCGGGGCTGAGCTGGGTTGACCAGGGGCCCTGTGGCCAAGTGCCCATTGCCCAGCCTGTCTGAGCTCCAGCTCTGTGAGTGCCCCCGGGGAAGGGGCTGACAGCCCCAGGCGGTCCCTGCCAGACAAACGGCCCCCAGGGATACAGGGGGGTTATGGGGCAGCTTTCACCCCTTCCCTGGGAGCAGGGGGAAGGGAGCAGGTGGGGATGGGAAAACACGTAAAAATAAATCCAAGTGTACCCCATCACTGAGGAGGAAGGGACGACAAAGGTCAAATTCATCCTGGTGAAGACGCTGACGAGTGCCCCCACCTCTTTGCTTGGGGAAGGCTCAAACACTTGACTATCAAACCTAGACAGTTATTGGGTGGGCAAGCATAACACCAAAAAAAATTATCTTATTTAACTATTTTAATGGCATTATTATTAGTGAGGCCTTTCTGTACTGATTTGGACTGTGTTTGTATTGCTGGACTAGTAACAACTGTCATATTATGATTAGGTCTTATGATTTTTTGTTAGGTTAACAATAAATTCTTTCTTCTCCCTCTCTTGCATATGGTGTATTCTTTCAAAGAGGGATGGATCTAATGGCTGTGGCATCTCATCACCCTCTCTTTGCTAACATAGCAAATCACACACCAAATGAACAGATCCTGGCATGGGCTAATGTTGGATCACAGAAGAAGAGGTTATTTTCTGACTGGAAAAAGAAAGAAGAGAAAACAACCCAAAATTTCTTTTTTACAGAACAACTCTCTTTCCAGCAGTGCACCCAGTTTTTCCTTCTGCCTTCTTGTTCCATTTTTTCCTGCTCCATTTTTTACATAACACAATATGCATGTAACAGAAATTGTTTTGTATCTCTAGCTAACATTTTGTATACACTGCATTTTTATTTAAGTCATTGGGAATGTCATTAGGATAATAACTAACTAGGCAGTGAAAACTTTTCTTCTCCCTCTATTCAGCCCCCCATGCTGCCACACAAGTGGAGGATGTGAATTATCTTTAACAAAAGGTAAAAATCATTCTAGTGAACATTAAAAAAACTAAATGGGTTTAAATTAGCACACTATGTTAACTCTTGCATACTAGTAAATTTATTTTAGCTTAGCAAATACAGCATGCCTAGCTCAAAATATATGTACATAAAAATCTTAGGCAAGAGCTGCACTGAGAGGTAGACCTATTTATAAGCCACCAATGAATATAAAAGCACCAACTATGGGGCTCACAGCACTTCATCTTCTGCACACAACTTTGATCCTATCAATGTGAGAGGAACCTTAGAGAGATTGCAGTATAAGGAATGGGTTATACCTGTATAAAGACAGATCTGCTGAAGTTAAGTGCAAGACATAAGAGAAAACACGTATGGTGTATAAGTATTAATAGTGAACAGTGTCCATTATCCTTTCCATGCCTGTGGAGCAAGAAAGAAAGAAAGCCTACTTCCAGACTCCTTAAATGTGGATTGCATTTGGTTCCATTAGAAAAGTGAAGCTTTGATAAAACTACTACTATTTGTTGAACACACTGAAGCAATTTACTTCTCTTCACTCACAGTGGATTCCACAGCATATCCAACATAGTCTTTCTAATTTTGGTTTTAATTGTAGGTGGTAAAATCTGTGACGGCTATTTAACAATGCTAGGGACTGCCTTAATTCAATGCACTTATGTCATGTTGGGACTTATAACAACCTATCTGGGATTTTGCATATTCCTATTTTCGTTCTCATGCAACACTGGAAACCTTAGCACAGATGGTTCATCTTTATAATACTGTAATTGAATGTGTATTATCTCAGATGTTTTGGCAGTTCTGGAAGGTCGGAGGAGGTTGGCTGGCAAAAGAAGTCAAGCTGGTACAATATTGTGATGAAAAGGAAGCAATTACGATGTTTATTTCTGAAATATTTTGTAGCGAGTGATGAACCTATCTTTATTCATGTGCAAGTACAGATTTTTCTCACTGAAGAAATTATACTGTTAAGAAAAAAAACCCAAAACAAACAATCCATATCTATCTGTCTGCATCTAACAAGCTGAAAACCTTTGCTTTGGGAAAATGCTGTCTCTTCATACTGTGACAGAGTAACATGTAGTGGAACATAAAAATATAGAAGAGAAGCTGCGTGTCATGGTTTAACTCCAGCCAGCAACTAAACACCACACAGCTGCTCACTCACCCTCCCAACCCCAGTGGGATGGGGGAGAGAATCAGAACAGTAAAAGTAAGAAAACTCATGGGTTGAGATAAAGACAGGTTAATAGGCAAAGCAAAAGACGTGCACGCAAGCAAAGCAAAACAAGGAATTCATTCACTACTTCCCATCACCAGGCAGGTGTTCAGCCATCTCCAGGAAAGCAGCGCTCCGTCACATGTAACGGTTACTTGGGAAGACAAACGCCATCTCTCCGAAAGTCCCCCACTTCCTTCTTCTTCCCCCAGCTTTATGTGCTGAACATGACGTCATATGGTGTGGAATATCCCTTTGGTCAGTTGGGGTCAGCTGTCCCAGCTGTGTCCCCTCCCAACTTCTTCTGCACCCCCAGCCTACTCGCTGGTGGGGTGGTGTAAGAAGCAGAAAAGGCCTTGTCTCTGTGTAGGCACTGCTCAGCAATAATGAAAACATCCCTGTGTTATCAGCACTGTTTTCATCACAAATGCAAAACATAGCCCCATACTATTAAGAAAATTAACTGTATCCCAGTCAAAACCAGCACACTGCACCTAGAGGCTATGTGTAAGTAGTCTACCACCATCCCAACTCAGATCTGATAAAACCTTAAATTATACTGCTATTATACTTTAAGCTTAACCAAAATAACCTATGAAATCCAGATATATGGTACATATTCATTTACAAGCTGAAATTTCTTTTAATGGTAATTATTATTCCTTGCAGTTCTAAATGCAGCATGATGTGATGGCAGCTTGTGTATTAGTGCAGTGGCACAAAGGTAGTAAGGAGAAGAGACTGTAACTGTCATTGCAAGTTTCTGCTATATTCTAATATATTCCTGATTAGCACATGTTAGCACCCACCTATGAGATTGACAATCTCTTGTTAACAGACTCCTAGTAAGAGGCAAATAAACAGTCATCAATTTGGCTATAAAGAAGACACAGGACAGAAATTAATTTTAATGTGAGTTGGAACTAATTTTTGGAGAGTATTTTGTATTACTAAATACACTGGATTTTTTCTAAACACCTTTGTCTACAAGGAGGCAGCAACTTCCATTACTATCTTAACAGCATTACCTACTGCAATGCTTTCAGGTCATTGAGAGATATTCACAGTCCATCTTGCTTCTAGAAAATTACAGCCTGATTTGAACTCACTTGAAGTGATATGAGTGAGGGTTAACAAAAGAAAGTATATGAATAATCAAAGGTCCACAAATTAGCCATTTTTTAAATAGGGACCAGTTATTTTACTGTAGAAAAGAGATTTTTAAGACATGCTATTACATGGTCATTCTGTAAGCATGTCTAGCGAGAGCCAAGTAGACGGAAATCAATTCAAAAATAAATCAACTCTATTCCAATAGATAAATTTGTTCCAATAAAAATGGTAAGTCAAATTAAATCATTTAACCCCTTTATTATGGCTTCCTGCAATCACAGTAGTAGCCCACTGTGTACTAGAGGCCTAATCCATAATTATTAGAGAAACTCAAAACAGCGCTCAGCTAGCTCACACACTCACTGCTGACTAACCACAATACAGCACAGTTCCACCCAGCCAAAATTAATTGCCGATAGAGGGGGTATGAGAGACTCTTCACCTACCTTATCACAGCGAGGCACTGTGCCCATACCCTTAGACAATCTGTATATATTCTTATTGTAGTCTTAAACTGCTTCCATAAAAATTCAAATTGAGTAAACATTTACAAAGCCTGGCAGCCCACCATCACATCCTCTCCCAATCCACCCGACTAAGAGGGCACATCTGTCTGAGGTAGCAGTTGCTCAGAAAAACCCAAGTACCACCAAAATCTTCTAATGATGCATACATTCTTGTCTCTCACGCTGCTATCATCTGCCTACTTGCTCGGCTAAATGACTGAAGTAAAACATACAAATTCAAACACAACCTGTCTGCCTGAAACATTTTTAGAGTCAAAGCCATGGAGCTGTTACGACCACAAGTATGGTAAGAACTGGAAGTCATAGAATAGGGTCATGAATTAATAGGTCCATGAATGGTCCAAGGCCCCGAGAAAGGGCTATGTACAGAAAGAGGAAGAAAGAAGAAGCAGTATGCTTTTCGTGTTTGTCTTTTTTACAATTCAAGTTTGACAGAGAAAAACTTACATAGTGGAATAAATATCCAATTACATAAATTGAGCTTAATCCATCTCTAAGGCTACTCTAAAAAAAATCCATAAAAAGACAAGATGCAGGGAATATAATTTATCTGAACTCTGCAAAAAATCCACCTCAGGCAGGGCTTTGCAGCACACCTACATGCTACATGATTGTCGGTAAAATTAGTGAAATAGAGTCTGAGAGGAAGGAAATTAATTGCTTGCAGAAAAAAGAAAATGTTTCAGCGACAGTTTTGTGTTCAGTACTATAAGAATAGGCCCACATTATGCAGGTCAGAATCCTGAAGGGATTCTGAAGGGATTTCCTGAAGGGAAAAAAACAAAACAAAACAAAAACAAAACAAAACAAACAAGCAAAAAAACCACCAAAACTAAAGAACTCCACAAAGAACAGCTTGATTCAGTACAATTCATCAATTATATCTTTCAGTGGTTTCACTGTTAATCAAGGCTGAAGAAAGGAAAAGGTGAGAACACAGGGTTTACCCTCCTCTGCTTCGTTTCTGAAATCTGTTTTTAATAAATCATGCTGCAAGCCCATCAGTTTTCACCAGCATATCAAGGAAAGGCAGGATCAGGACTTCCCTGAGAATTTGAGACAGCTACCATCAATGTAGAGCCACTGTATGAAAGTCTCCTGTTCCCACTCAAAATTAGGAATAGAATGACAAGATATCCAGAGACTTATGAAGAATTAGGGTAAACTTCTCCTAATCACTAACTGGTGAAATGTTTCAGATCAAGAAGTCTACACACCATCCGAAAATGGATTTACACAGACATTTGCCGACCCCCCCAAAACCACGGCACAACAGCTAAGATTTCCTATGGTAGCCATCTAACATTTCACTCTTCTCCAGGTCAACATGATAGATCTCTCTCTCTCCTTCTCACTTACTTTTCATTGTTTAAAAACACCCCTATTTTCTGCCAGCAAATTACTTTTTTTTTGTTTCACTTAAACTTATCTTACTCTCTTTTATTCTTATTTCTCTCACTAATCTTCTAATACATCTTTTGCCTAACTTACACTAAAGTCCTTCTGCTAATTCCCTCCTCTTCCCACTCCTCTTCAGAATAAAATGTGATTAAAAACTATTAAACCCATAATTCTTGCCCCCAGTATAGATTTCCTATTGATTTATTACGTCAGCTTTCTCTCCTCCCCCCTCCTCCACTTTTTCTTTTTTGACTCTTGACTTTTTGTGACTCTGTTTCCACGCTACCTCAGCCTGCTCGGAGCTTTTAGATACTCCAGCAATACAAGCTACAGTATCCAAACAACACAGCTTATTGTTTAACAAAAAGTTTGCCTGTTACAGTGCCTCTACCAATAACTCCTTTTCTTAGAAACAAGAGAGAAAACTGTAACAACACCTAAACATACTTATCTCTGGGAAAGAGTAAAGTTGCAAGCACCAGCCATTTGCAAAATGGTCACACCTCACCTGCATTTGTTTAACCACTTTGAAGTTATAGTGCTGTCCTCAAAAAGGCCTAGTAAGAAAAAAAAATCCTAGAAGAGGTTAATTCTGCAGTTACAGATAGTTAAGGATGTTCTCAAAAAAGATGTTTTGGGAAATATTGCTACTAAATTAGTGTTTCCTTTGTTGTCTGTTATGTTACTTAAGCATTTCTAGGGAAATTCAGGTGGTCTGGCATAGGGAAGAAATTGTCTCTATTTTATGAACAATAAGCTAATTCATGGTTGCCCTTTCACATAGAAGTAACAGGCAGCATAATCTGTCAAGACAGCATAGGTTTTTGAAGCTAAGCAATAGATATGCAGTTTCTCATAATTTGATAAAGAATTCAGAATTCTTTGGGGTAAAGTTAACAATATCGTGATTATTGATAGTAACCTTGCCACTTGAACGTCATACAGAGAACGCTTCCTCTGCCCAGGATTTGGCTATTGCCCTCACGCTCCAATAGTGGTAACAACTCAAGTACTAAACATGTGATCAGTAATATTTGTATTGCAAGAACTGAATGCTCTGATACATTAAAACACAAGCATACTAACACTTCATAAAGCAGCAGCAAAAAGATTTCTCTGCCACAAGACCCAACAGAACCCACTTTTAATCTAAGGTTTAAATCTTGCAAACAGTTTATGCATGTTCTTATATTTATTGTGAGTAGTCTCACACAAATCAGTAAGATAAACGGGTCCATAAATCTTTAGTACAAAATGGACAAGGAGAGGAAAAGAAACATTACTCTCTCCTGGCAATTGATTTGCTCAATCCAAGCAACCAGCACCCAAGATGGAAATTGGATCCTCTGACCCCTAATCCAGTGCTTCAGCCTTTCTCTCTGTCACTCTTCTGCTCTCCCACTTAAGACAAATTACAAACTACAAGGAGCTTATCTCCCAAGGATCTCATACAAAAGACAACAAAATCAATATCTGCAAAAAGTACGATTAGTCTGCTCGTAGCACTATACTTTTCTCAACTGAGAAACATGCTTAACCTGAATCGCCTGAATGATCAACATCTTATTGCTTTAACATGTTGGTAGTGGGCACTTACCCAATTCCCATCTCCAAAACCATTTTTTCTTCCTTCTAAATCTTTAACTCAAGTCTGAGAATATACAAACAACTTCTCTCTCCGTGAATTTTCTCTCTCACTTTCCAGGCCCTGGCAGACCTGACTGTCCCTGCCCACCTCTGGAGCTCCCCCCACCCTGCCCATGACACAGTGCCCCATGTCAGCCGCCCAGGGCCGTCAGCCCCTGCCCCAGCAGCACCTTAGGTGGGCCTGTCCCCATCTCAGCTGGACCCACAGACCAGGTTAATCCTGACTTCCCAGCTTGACTTTGGCCCTGCATCACCCCTATGGGTTCACTGGGGCTGGGGCTGCCCCAGATGTCCCCCTGGCCACCCTGCTCCTGGGCTGGGGGTGGTGGGAGAGACCCTGGCTGACAAACCCTCCCAGACCCCACATGGGTGCCCCAGTGCCCTGGCACCAGGGAGCTGCCAGCCCTCGTGGCACCTTGACACTGGCTATCTTTCAATAGCATCAGAGAAATAGAATACTAACTTTTAGTTGCTTTGGTGGTTTTGCTTTTTTTTTTTAACTTAATGGAGTTCACAGTAAATTCCTCAGTAATTGATAGAGTGGCTTCAATTGCTTTTATGCCCCTACATTACTGCTTCCCTCTCATGCCTGTGTCCAGCAGAGGGAGAGTGGTATCTTCAGAAATCCTGGACTGATGCTGGAATCAAACTCACAGAAAGTAATCAAACACTTTCCTTGGTCACATATGCAGCATGTTCAAGTCCCCATCCTTCAGCATAAGACAAAAACATGGAACCTTCAGATGGCCATAGGGTGTTTCAACTTAAAGAATTTATGTTGCCTTGGTGAAGAATACAAGTTACCGTATACAGGGCAGTGATATTATAGCTGAGTATTTTATCACCAGATTATGCAAGTGGTGTTTATTTGTTTTCCTTTACTCACAGAAGCAAAAATTATATTTTACAGAGTAAAAGCCTTTAATTTTTCAAAAGATACTACTTTCCACTGAATATATACTTTATAGAGAGAAGGATAGAACAAAACGCTGCAGCTGGGCATGTCATGAATACCAAGAAGGGCAGAACCATTACTCCAGTGCAACAATTAACACTTGCATCCCATTAGGGGATGGCCTTATTACAAAACTTGTCTATAATGAAAAGTTTTGCATAGGAAACCTCTAATATACATCACCACTTTCATTCTGCCTTACTTATCACACAGTAGTTTGAAATTCATTGCAAGCGCCCTGTCAATTAAACTCGCAGTACGCTATGTGCAAGGAGTCGTTACATTCTCCAAATTCTTTTATTTTTAAAGATATCTGTAGTTCACAAATCCATTTGAAAGCAATTCTTTAAAAAATCATAATGTTTATTTTTTATTGCTTTAGGAAGTGTCATAGCAGTACATAGCACCTTCCTATTTTTTGTGGTTAAAGATCATTTAGTCTTAGTAAATGATTATTTTTTCCCCAGTCTGTGATAAAAATAAGTGCCAAAGTAAAATTTGTTCATCATGTCATGGACTAAGACAATGAAACTCCTTTTTTAATTTAAAAATAGTAAGATATAATTTCTCCATCACTAGTTTAGTCCTAAAAAATGGCATTTGCTTAGTAGAAAAAACTTTTCTTTTTAATTCAAAACTTTTTTGTTCACCTTATCATCAGAGTGCTTTAATGAATTCTAGAAATTTGTTGCCTGACCTGATCACCCTGCTGCCAGATGTGGTTCATTCTGCTTTTTCAGCAACACCATTGATAATTCTTTATGTTGGTACCAACCATGGATGTTTTGTTGCTTTGTTTAATCTGACTGAAAGATAGTTTCATCTTTTTGCTACATAAAGGATTTTTACAGAAATTTAAGTATGACACTAAGCTCAATTTAGAGTTGTTTTTTTTTTTAGTAAGTGTTTAATAAATCACCAATGAAGTTTTAACCATATCCCCAAACATAAGCATTTTCCACATAGGAATGAGCTTACAAATATAGTTTGTTTATCAGGATCTGCTAGGGCTCAAATGAGAAAGTTAGTTATCTTTTGCCAAGAATGTAAACTGTAAGTAAGTGACACGTTTTTTCCATTTTGTTTATTTTTTTTGGTGCAGTATTATCTGTGTCTAATTCAGCAATGACATGGGTAAATAAATTGTCCTTATGAAGGTACCTGAATATACCTTTAAATAATTATTCTTGTATTTTGAATTACATGTTTGAAATACATCAGAGCATGATATACAGTGGCAAGGCTGAATTTTAAAAAGTTGCTTGCTGAAGATTATCTTTGCATTACGAGTAATTTGCAGTAGTTGTATTTACTGCTCACCTGTAAATTAAAGGGGGACCTATCTTGTGGCCAGTGCACTGAACTGGTTGACTCTTGAGATATTGGAAATAAATTCATGCATCATTTGATGAAGTCTGAATTTTCTGACCAGGACACATGATTATATGAAAAACTTTCAGTGGCGCACGCTGATGTTAACAGGACACTGAACCAGTTCCCTCAGGTTCGGTTTTTCAATACAAGGAGACCTTTTTGCTAATTGTTGATGCTGCCACTGACATTTAGGGAAGCACATGCCTAAGACGTCTGCAGGGTCAGAACTTAAGGATCTGTGGAAGGAAGAAGATACAGCTGTGAAGACTTTGTTGGACGAAACATTACTTTTTTTCCTATGTGTGGCCCTTCCATTCTTTGGCTGGTGTGGTTTGTTAGAGCTTAGGTGGCACTCAGAAAGCCGATGCTTAGGCATGACTACACAATCTAGCAAGTTTCTATGGGAATTCAGTCTCTTAGGAGGCTTCATTTTATTGGTGGTAAAACAGAGGTCGTCATGTTCCTCTGCCATTTCAGGGAAGTGGCTGAGCTGTATTGTCTGGGGTGTGCTTTGCCCATCCTCCATCTTAGTGGAATAGAAACCAGCAATGAAGCCCATTTCATTGCAGACTGCCCGACCGGTTATGACCAGATCCTGGTGGTGCTAACACGGTTGCAAGATTTTTGGAAGGCTCAAAGTTTGGCAAAACAAGCTAGCTTCTGCTGATATTATCTTTTGCTGGCATATACTAAATACTTTTAAAACGTTGCACTCATATTCTTTGGAAAAAAAGATTATCTTTCAACACTAACATTTAGGGGGGCTGATCATAATGGGCCTCTAGCTCAGCTGGAGACACAGGATGCTACAATAGTAGCTTTTAATAGCAGTGATGTATTTTGACAGAAAAGAGAATAAATTGCAGGGCTGCCTGAGCATTATTCAGCCCTTCTATAATGGGGGGGAAAATAATTGATATGTTTCTTTTTGGCAATAAGACTCCTAATGAATCAGACATCCTTGACAGAAAGACTCTTAGCAAAAATAAATGTAACTACAACACTTCATTAAAGTAAAAGTATCTTTACTATTAATATACAAATGGTGAAGAGTGACAAATAATTGATATACTTTAAGCCATACTTTCAATGTCTTTCATAAATACAAAACCAGCATCTGCGATATTACTTCTTTTTACAGTATAGAGATATATATATATACACAGCATTTCATAGGGACATAAGATTTTGAAACAATAAACAAACTAGCTCCAGTGGTAGCTAACTCATCAATATATAATTCAGGTGGTATATATCGCAAGTGGACTGTTGACAACGTGTGGAATAACAAAAACAATGTATGGTATGCTTTAGCTTATACTGTACACAGCATACAAATACATACCGAGTGCTCGTTGTAGCAGGAAAGCTATTTTTTTTCTTTAAAACCTTGTCTAAATAGTTCAAAATTCTTAGTGAGAACTCTACACCATGAGCAATGAAATTACCTTCCTGGGGGGTCTGACTGCTTTATATATTTGTCACTGATCTATAGAGACTCTGAGGGTTTGTTTTCCCTTCCCCCAATCTTGCATTTTAGGTTTAAAAATGTAGCCTACTTTTACACGGCAGAGTTAAAGGACACAACAGGGCTAATGTTCCCCCTCCTCTGGTTTTCACAGCGTGCAGTGCCCTGCCTTTTGGCAATGCCCTTCAGCAGCCTCTCTTGTTTCAGTAGCTCCCCGTTTCCCTTGTCACTGCTAACGAGAGATGCTCCCAGTATCCGAGCCCTCTCTCAGCTCATTCTTTGGCCCCTGTTCTTCCTGGTAGTGGCTTTCCTGAATTCTGTCGGCACTGCATTTGGTCATCTCGCCCGCTCCCGATATCACCTATGACTTAAAAGCTGCCAATACAAATTTGGCAATAAATGTTTATTTCATTTCTCTGGGCTAAAAATGGCCAATATTCAAGTTTGAAAGTCAAACATCATGAGGCTCACAATGCCTGTTAAGAGGAAAGATAAACTGATAAACTGTGATTCCTCAGAACCTTATCCAAAGCCAATTTTATAATAGAAAGGCTTTTTTCTGGCTCAGGTTCAAATAAAATGATATAAGAACACATTTATATGCGCAGTGGAAATATTGAAGATCACTTAAAACTTAGTGAGTGGTTTCCCCCTACCACTACAGAACTGCTATCAAGTGGATTGGGTACTCCAGGAAATGATATGGAAAAAATCTGAAAAAGGGGGTGGATCCTTTTTAGAAAAGATTTATTTAACCATAGTAGCTGTGGATTGATCAGCACAAGTATCAGAAGTTAAACAAAGGGATTTAAGAAGAAACATTACTTCTTAGAGTGTTTTCATCTTCACCTAAAGAAGTATCACAATCACAATGAATTTTTCAGAGGGATGTTTTATTTCTTTTATTTCTGGGCATATAGTAATGTATGGGATAAAACTGTGATCAGATATTTTTATCAACGTTTCCTGATTGGTACAAACTCCTGATAGGAAAACCTCCCCTGTGCAAAATGTTAGCAGGAGCCTAGCAGGACATTTAAGTTCCACTTACACCTAGAAGTCCGATTCACAAAAGCGACTTGATCAGCCAAGGACATGCAGAGCCTCCCTGAGATGGATGGGTGAAATTCAGGCTCCACTGAAGGCAGTTTGTGTCTAAACCCTAGTGAGACCTGGATTCCACCATAGCCCTTCTTGCAGCGCACTCAGCACCCCTCCATAGATCAATTCATAACAGGGGTCTTGAGCTTTTTCAGTAAATGGTCTTTTTGGAGGCCCTTTAATCAGGAGTGAATGTCACCCAACAGACACAACACTTACTTTACAAAGATAATACTTCCTATGACAGCTTACACAGAGATGATGAGACCACAAATGACTGCGAAACAAATATTCACTGCAGTTTTACTCCAGAGGTAAAATGGTGGGAAGATGCTCCACATCATCTTTCAGATTTGAGAAAAGATTTTAATGTTTTAGGTCTAAGTACCTAGATAGAACTAAGGAGACTTTCTATCTGACTCTTCAACTTGATAAATTGGTCAAAACACCCCTACACACCCCCGATGTGCTCCATCTACTTGAATCTTTTCAGCAGTAATACACACACTATAACCCTCACTAGAATTGTGATCTCAATAGATTTTTGCAAATTTTGCATTTAAAATATTTATGTGACTTGAGAAAACTATCTCCAGTTTACTTTAGATGAGTATTTGAGCATATTTGAGCAGAAAAGTATGTAATGATAAAGCTTTCAAATATTTTAAACAGGCTTTGTAGACAAATTATTGAAGATTTTTCTTTAATAAAGCAGAGTGGCATGCTATCAAAAGGCACAAATACATTTCCATTATTCGGTCTAGGAAACAGAAAAATGGCATGATTATTATACTACAGTTTGATGATTGGCACTTAAATAAATAATCAAAGTAATTATCACCATAAAAAGAAAGCCACTTTTTTTGATGAACATCAATGTAGAGGCTGAAGACAGCAGGTGGAATTTACTATACCATGGACTGTTGTCAAACAGCCTTTGTAGATGACTGTCACTGTGTAACTACGAGTAACTAACTCTATCTATGAAGAGATAGAAAGTAGGCCCAATCCTGCAAGTTCTCCTATGAAAGTACATCCATCCTCCTGCTCACATCGACCCCACTGATGTCAGTGGGGTGCCATATGAGGGGTGGGTTCAGCCACGCAAAATTTCTTGCAAGACTGAGGCCTAAATAAATTAATCTTTGTCACATTAGGCATTAGCATCACCAGAATAGTAAATATTTCTGCAACCACAAAAAAAATCTCAGAAGTTGAAAAAACAAATAAACGAACAAAACCATAAAAAACTCTCCAGAGTACACTTGTATACTAAATTGTAAAACATTGATTAAAACTTTTGTTACTATTGTGGTAAATCAGAATGCGTGTCTACTAAAAAAATAATAACAAGAATCTCTAAGTCGTTTTACTTAATTTTACTTCTTATTTTTTGTTGAAGAGAGATTGTCACTGCCACATTCCATATTGTCAATAATTTCAATGGCTCCCTCCCACCCTCGTCCCTGGAGTATGTTAGTGTAACAATTCAGATTACTTTTACAAATAGTTATATTCTGTCAACTCTTCTGACATTTCATACTAACACTTAAAATTACTTTTAGACAGTAAAAGTGACGTTTATACAGATACCTGTTTTTTTCTTTTTAGTCTAGAATAGGAAAAGAAAATAAAGAAAAGATGTTATTCCAGTTCTACACATATCTTACAAATTGCTATGCGCTGTCCCTCATTTGGAAATATTTGCAAATATCAGTGTTTTTGAGCATTCTTTCATAGTTATAGTTTGGCTTTCTCCTGCACAGCATATAATCAAAGTACAAGAGAGAACCTATTAATCCACAGACCAAAAGGTACGCTTGGAACAGTCCATCAGTAATTTAGAACTGTTTAATTCTCAGCCCTCTCATAGCCCAACGGGCAAGAGACTTAACAACAGGAAGAAAAGAAATACTTCTGGAAATAGCTTTTGATTTGTAACCCAATATAGTGGGAAATGCTTTTGCTTCCAATATTGAAATAATTTTGCAGTACATTTTACTTGTAAAGAGTAGCACAGGCATATTAAAAATAAATGTGCTGACAAGACCTCTTAAATCCTCTAATGCCTTCACATTGTATTTAGAGGCCATATTAGGAAAAAAAAAAAAGAAAAACCAAACAAAACCAAAAAATGCAATATATAGCTGTTAGGCCATGAAAGTTTTTTTGTGTAAGTCCCAATAAGAAGTACTAAAATTTGAAATGCATCTACAGTTGAGCCTAGACACTGTTAGCTCTGCCCACATTGTATAGGAACCTTGTTGTGCAAATGATCATGCTGGCTTCAGAAAAAGCACCATTTCCCTAGTGAAGCTTGACTTATGTGAATATGCATGGCATCACCTAATTTTGTGATGGCAGGTAGAAGAGGAAAGGATGTTTCCTACCTTCATTCTCATCCTGGTAAAAATACTGCGTGAGATGATGTGGGGTGCAGATGTTCAAGCCACACCAACTGCATTATTCTCAACTGCTTGAATTTTCCAGGTCTCTTCCTTGCATTTTGATAGAGGGAGAAAGCCAAGTTGCAAATACATGCTTGTAGAAAGAGTATATATTCATATATATAAACAAAGCAACTGGTTCTCTTAATTATAGGTGTACTGTGTACTTAGAAAGAAACAGGACAGAAATTTAATAGACAAGCAGCTATTTGGTAGTACTGCCTGCTCAGTACGTGGGAGCAAAAGTCAGAGGTTATAAAGGAATGTCTTCACCTTTCCTTCATCCAGAGGTAGTGCCTTAGCATTTAAAGAAACTTCTTTGCAGCAGTTTTAAATTATTCTCTTTCACGACTTCCATCCCACATTGCTATCTCCTCTTACCCACTCTTTTCACTTTGGTTCTGGTTTTGTGGGAACTTGGCCTCTTATCCTAGCTACACCAGTGGTATTCTGCTGTCCTCAACTACTTGGTTTATTGTAGGTATTTCCAAAAGTGAGGAAAAGTTGTAAAAAAAACCATAAAATGACGTGGTTTTGAAAAATAAGAAAGATCTATGAATTAAATATATCCTCAGTTCTTTCAAACGCACAAAAGCTTGGGTTAACAAGAAGGTTAACCTGCCATTTTCCCCAAATTTAAGGACACTCTTTTACATTTCTCTTTCAGCTTTACTGCACAAAAGTCAACCATTTTGCCATGACTACAAAATATCAGCTAAGGGTTGATGACGTTCTGTGGGAAATCAGGAAGTGTAAGGACTTCAAATATGAGCAAAATTCAGATATAGAGTGGAGAGGACATTAATTTGCTGAGTAAAGCTACACTTAAACCTCAGGTATGACTTAAATGTGGAAAATCCACAAGGTACTCTATAATTTACTCCTGACAAGTAGAATTTTTCAATCTAGTTTTCTATATGATTTATCTACTTCTTCCAAAGCAAGACTTTGAAGAGCTTAGTAGGTGAGGATACACTATGCTGGAATGGAAACAAAATATGTTGCTCCAGTTAATGGCACCATTAAATCAATGACAATAAATAAGAATGAATTTTTCATCAAAAAAAAAATCAGCCAAATTTCAGACTGTTGCATGTTAACCAGAAAAATAAAAAAGATTATCTTAAGGAATGCTCAACAGGAAAAAATGTATTTGTTCTAATACAAGATGCTATCAATTAATAATTTAAAACTGTTCCTAGCTGTTTAGCCAAAGTCCTCCTTTCCATCTGTTCTTATGGTTTTTTTTGTTAAGACAAAGGGTATGAAATCATAAAGAAACAAGTGCTACTTTAATAAGGCCAACTTTTAATATTTCATGTACTGATTTGGGAAGAAAATGTATCTACTACACTAAAATGCAGTTTTATCCCTTGACTAAATGGTTAGAACTAAAAGAAGAATGAATACTGTGTATGCACAAATACATTGGGACAAATAATTTGAGCTTGTGTTTATTGTAAGGTTTCACTTGAAGCCAAGATTATGATCAAAAAAGAGTTTTCTTTTCATACCTTTGCTGTATTTTAGTTTACATGCAACCTCCCAAACATTAATACAGAAAACCTGAAGCACTGAAAATCCTGGGGCCTTTCAGAGTTACACTCATGTAGTTAGGATGAGGCCAATATACTGCTACAAAATATTTAGCCAATTTTATTTAAATCTGTACATCGTGTTTATCAACTTTTTATTATATTGAAGAACCCAGGTGGAACTGCAGGTGGAGTTGGCTCTATGTTGGAGTGTCTTTTTTTTGTTGTTTTTTTTTAAGAGATAAGCACAGCTGGAATGACTACTGAGTGTCTGCCAGCACTAAGATCTTAAACGTTATACTGAGACTGGTTTTCTTTTTTTTTAAAGGCAACCTAAACTTCTGCTTTATTATAAATGGAAACTAATACAGTAGTATATGGCACTCTATGTATGTAGCTTGCACTGTAAGATCTGGACAGACCTGAATGCGTTGTTTGTGGGTAGGGGTGCTTTGTAAAGTAGTCTTCTAAATAGACATACTTTGTCATACAATAAATTACAGTTCTTATTCTGCAGATTTTTCAAATTTATACCATGGGACTTGGTGTCAGCAAAACTACATACTAAAACCATTAACAAAAAGATAGAAAGGAACTGTAGACAGAAATTGTTTCATCATATGTACACATGTACTAACTATTCCAAGCTTAAGTTTCCCAAGAAATTAAGGTCAGCTGTAAAGTTTTGGTCACGGGGTTACTTCAATCCAAATGCATTATCCAGACAGCTGTAGTTTATCTTATTATGCTTTGCTATCATCTTCTTTTGACTGGATGATGTCATTAGCAACTTTGATTTCTATGGTTTCTGGATTTAAAGCTTCTTTCCCATTTTCCTCCTTTAGTGGCAGCTTCCTATCAGAAGAAAAGAGGAATCATGGTAGCACATAAATAACACATAATCTGGAATTTAAGTCTACAACATATGTATTGTTTACACAGTCCACAGTGTTTCTAAAAACATAATTTATTGAAAATAATGTATAATTACTGAGGTTCTTTACTTTTGAAGAAATTCATATTAACTCTTTCCATTTCTACAAAGCGAGAAAAAGCTAAATGGCACATGATAAGAACATTGCTGTTGCCCAAAATGCAGTTTCTTCAATATGACAAAAGAAACAACAGAATGCCAAATAACCTGATTCAAGATAGTATGGAGATATGTGTTCCCAAGGATACCATGAAAGACTTATAGTCAAACCTTTTGCTGAATCTAGATTATACTCCTTTTTTTATGCCTGTTTCTAAATGTAAATTCAATTGTATATGAAAGAAGACGTCTGTCATTGGAGGTTATGCCAAGACATAGGTAAAGAACCTTTTATAGCACTAGGAGGTTATGGAAGTTATTTTATTGTCTAGAAACTTCTACAATTTATTTTTGCTAGAGCACACAATCTAGCTGTGTTAATAACTGATAGCTCTTTTAAGACTAACTTAGTCTTAAATTTTTAAGACTAACTCTGAAGAAATGGCACAATAAGAAGCTGGCTACTTACATTCATCCCTGTGATAGAAGCTGTTCTTATTTGAATGCTAGAAGACCTTCAGATGGTATTTTAATTTCAGAAATGTTCTAAAGATTCCTTTGGGTTTTATAATCCTTAATTCCAATGGCAAAAGTATCCTCACCCTTACTTTACAGGAAAGACAAATTCCATTCAAAAAGGTCTTGAAAATCATTGATTCCCTACTGTCAGTAGTTAGCTGTCAAAAAATACAGCTGTCAAAAATATGTATGGTTTACTCAGATGTTCCTGTAATAATGTCTCCTGGGCATAATAGCTGTTAACAGTGATTCCAGTTTGGGTTTGCTTTCTGGTTTTTAACTAGGGAAAAGTATGCATATGCCTTTTTTATTCATAACAACTGTTAAATGTTTCAGTAAACTTCCACTGTGATTCCTTTGATGTCCCAAAGAGCAATATACTCTTCAAAACCTGTCTGAGGAATCCCTTAGGAATGTCTTGTAATAACAGTGTTTAATAACAACAAATAAACCAAAGCAATACCTAAATTCCCAGTCTTATGAAATTTAGGCTGTCTGAAACAAACTAAGAAAGATACTGTTTATCTAGCAGTTAAACAACGACCACAACCTATATCTGAGAGAAATCAAAGAGAAGACTAACTTCTTCTATTACAGTAAAATATGCAGGATATATATCAGATATATAGCTGTCTGGCTTTGAGAACAGAGGGAGGTCTCTGGTAATTGTCTGTTTCACATGGCACACCCAAAGGAAATAGATTTCAGCCCACAACACGACACCTGAAAGAATGGAAACTGCAGAATCAATACAAATCTATTTTTAAAAGAGGGTTATAAACACTGGGGCAGAAGAAGTGCGGCTCATGAGATGCACTTTAGGTAAGCAGACACCTGTGTTAAAGGCTTATAAGGCAAAACACTTACTTAAACTAGTATTAAAAAAAAAGACCTAATTTAATCTAGTTTTATATAAAGGCAAAGTAATTTCTCAAAAGATGGTGCTGAAAGGGAAGAAATATTAGTCAAAATAATAACTAGACAATTGGCAGAATATACTGTGTGGAAATTTAAATAAATTGTTTTTGGAGAAGTGGATTAAGAGCATGTTACAAATAATTTCAAATTATTTGAAATAGGAAGATTTGCTAGAACCCTGTTGAAGGATACTAGATATTACTGAAATCCACGTTCATGCAAACAGTGTAATAAAATTAACCTTGCTTTCAATGCAAGCAAGGAAAAAAGTAAAAAAAAAGATCTACAAACAAATAAAATGTTTTACAAGTTTTCCTCATCAAACAGTCCATCCACCATTCTTTGACCTTACTGTCTTTAAAAACTTGTGGGGTTTTTTGGATATAATGTGAAGTTATCAGCTCAGTTATTGTTAGACATTGTCCTTTTTGACAATGACAATATTTTTGTTATTTTGGAATTTTTCTCTCCATTTGTTTCAAATATTAATTCATATTTAATCTCCATTAACAGATTCAATCATTTTCCTCTTTTAGTTAACTAAATCAAGTTTAAATGTTTTAATTACACCAATTTTTCTAGACCTAATTTTTCTTTAGCTACAGTTATTTGAAATAATTTTATATTTTTCATCTGAGCAGGCTAATCTTTTGAAATCTTAAAGCATTTTATAGTAAAAGCTTTTTGGGAAAAAAAAAAGACTGGAGAACTTTAAAAGGCTCTTTTGCTTTAATCAGGTACTGGCTGTTATCAATCATTAATAATATTGACTTTCTCTAGCACTGCATGTGGCCTAACGGCAATACTCTGCTGGTATTACCCATGCAAAACTTTAACTAGAACATTTACTTTCCTATTTTATAGGAAAATGGCTCCTAGTAATTTTGATACTGGAATTCACCCAGTTTTAATATGAAGAAAAACTCAACCAATACTGGAAACACAATAATGTCAGACTAGGAATGTAATTATAGTACCACGTTGCATGTGATATTTTAATCATATTACAGAAATGTAATATGAAATGCACAGCTTAAATTGATTTCCTGCCAGTATTATTTAAAACTTGTTGACTCCCAGGTAAAAGTGCGTTGTGCTCATCTGTCACACATGAATCCCAAACCTGGCTTTGACAAGAATCATTTGAGTTAAGGTAAATGTAGATTACTGAATAATATGCTGAGCAATATAATGAAAATACTCCATTATTGTAAGAGGAAGTAATCTCTTTATTAATGATTTCCCACAAATGCTTAAATTGCATTTAAAGTTCTGTGTATAATTTAGTATTATGCAAAATAATTCTACTAATTATTCAAAATATTTCATTTAATTTAAACTGAAGGCTTACCTTGTATACCTTTAAGACAGCCATAATTAGTCAGAATGAATCCCACCTTTTATGTACATTGCCTGCCTGGAATGTCCTTGAAACTCTTCCTTCCTACAAGCTAAGCTCTTCCCTCCAAGATCCCCTCTGGTCGTCCTCGCCCTGCCCAGCGTGTGCCTTTCTGGCCAATAGCAGCTGTTGTGGACAATGTGGTTTTGTGTTATTCCTGCTGAGAGACTTGCTTCTACCCTGTTGTGTCCTCCTTTCCTTTAGTGGCATCTCACCGCTACTTTATGTTGCTTCTCTGTTTCATCTGTTATGACTTGTGTCTGAGCAGGTCTTTCCATGTTCCCCTAGTACCAGTGTTCCTTCAGATGTCCTGACTGCATGATGCTCTATTCACCTTTGGTTTCCTAAGTGACACTGTCCAGAATCTTTAGCTGACCTCCATCCAGCTGTACTTTGGACTGCTGCCTTTTGCCATTGCTTGTGGGAGAAGAAATTACCAAGAAAGAAACTGTCATTATTAATATCTCTAAGCAGTCCTATTCTCCCAAGGACATAATAGCCATCAAACTCCTTCTCAGTTGTTCCTATGACTTAGTTATTTTTTTGTGCTACCAGTGACTGATTCTTTCCCCCTCCCCTAAGATAATAAAACATTTTTGATCTTAACTTTCTCATATTTCACTCCTGTCAGCTGTTCTAATGACTGGGACAAGCAGGAAGAACTGAACTTAATCTTTCCTTGTATCATGTCCCTTGCTAGATGCATCTCATTTGTATTTGCAAGATCTGGTGCTACAAATAGTCTTGAAGCATGAAAAAATGTGGCCCTGGTGCCTTACCCACTAACATATCCAAGGCCCACTGGCCTTGTACAATGTTTACAAGTACATTCCCCTGACTCCTTAGATAACTGTGGGTTCTCTACAGTGCTCCTCAGTATAAATTCTGATATGAAGAGCAAATGTAACACTAGTCATTCAACAAATTCCATAATTATTTAATTAACACAAGTTTGAAGTCTTCAGATACAAGTTCTTTAAACAAGTATATAGCTTAATGTGCAGTTACCTAACACCCACCACCACCCACCCACCCCCCCCCCCCATTTACTACAAACGCCAATGACAGCCAATAACAGGCTTTCTTCTTGTTAAAGGTTCTGGCATTTGCAGTTCTAGGTAATGGCAAGGAAGGCAATTTTGGTGTATTTTCAGAAAGAGAAGAAGACTTTTATAAGAACAACCTCTCCTTTTAAAAAACAATGGTGATTCCATCAAATAATCAACAGATGAGTTTCTATATTTACTATAGAAGTGTCTCTTCGTAGCCCTGACAGCTTTAAGATCTCATGAGGTAGGTGATTTTCACAACACATGAAAAGCTTTGCGCTCAAACCAAAGAAACTTGGGGTTTTCTTTAATAATTTCAAATCAGTCAACTTTGGAGGCTCAGAAATGAAACTCTTGAGCAATCAGTTCATGTCGCTTAACACCACTAGGTGAGCTCTTAATAGAAGGAATGGTACTGTCATCACCTTTGTTGAAATATTAGTTTCTCTTCAAACTAAATTTTCAGAAGAAAAAAAAAAGCACATCAGAAGCTTTCACTGTGACAGTAAACTTAGCAAAATACCAGCTTCCTTGTGCCCTATCACGAATGTTAGTTTATCCTCCACACACGTTTCAAAAAGTGCTATTCAGGTACAAACACCAGCCACTCTACGCAGTTTAATCTGTTCCAGGGGCTGCGGTGACAAAATGAAGGAGAGGACATGACCGCCAGCACCTGGGATCCCCAAGCCCAAGGCTGGTCCCCATGACTCAGGAGGCAGCCGGAGCCTGTGAGCCCGAGGGGGGAACTGCTGTGGTTTCTGTGCTGAGAATGGCTTGCAGGGACGGGAAGCGGGGATGAGGGAACCGAGCAAAGTGGCTACCCTTCAGTGCTGTTAATCCAATGACACCACGTAGACTTAAATACTGAGCTAAGCTCTGAGTTATGTGAGTGAAAGCAGGAAGGGACGACCCCGTGAGGAGCTGGGTTTCTGGAGCATGGGATCATTGTGCCCTACATACAGGGTGTGTGTGGGGATGCGTGTGTGACCCAGTCTCAGGGACTCACTCCTGTGAGTCAGATCATTCCCGCAGAGTCGTTAATAACTGCTGGGTGGGCCCTGGGTATGGGGTGAAGATCAGCTGCACCCGACCAAAAAAATCCTCATCCTCCTGCTCAGCCACCACTGCAGGGCCAGGAGGGCTGGGGGGGGTGAGGTGACTGCGAGTGCCGGGGCTGTGAGAGGATTAGGCAGGGTTGTGACCTGCCTCTGCCAGCTGTGGTCCCCCTCGGGGTTTGGAGGTTAACTGGGAGCAGCGGGAGAGCATTGGGGCAAGCTTCAGAGACGCCTGAAAGCCAGAGAGCGCAGGCAGGGCCCTGTCCTCACCTTCCAGCCCCTGAATGCAGCGGGCAGAGCTGGGGGCAGCAGCAGGGTGTGGGTCCCTGTCCCACCGGGGCTAGGGCTGGCCACGGGCTGCTGACAAGGCTGGAACTGATGTGGGGCTCCTGGACCCTGGTCAGGGGCGATGGGTGGGCCAGGGAGGGTGGGACAGGGCTGCCTGTGCCCCCCCTGCCCTCACACAAGATCTGTTTTCATCAAGAGCACAGGAGGAGCTCCTTGGGAGTCAGGGCAGCAGGGAGGGCCAGAAAATTTCTCTGGGTGCTCGCTAAACTACAAGCAGGTGGTAGTGCAGGATCGCCGCTATCGCAGTGTTGCCATCCAAGGGCTAGATAACGCCCAGGTGTGGTGGGTCACAGAAAGAAGAGAAAAATGTCTAGTAATAATCTCAGCCATTGTATGTAGGGTACCATTGACTTAGATTGTAAAAAAAAAAAACAACAACAAAAAAATCACACTCCTCCACTGCCCTGCCACAGCACACCATTCTGGTGATGCTGTGTATCTCCCTCCCAGAGCGCGGGAAGCCCAGTCCGTCCTCACAGCCAGGAGGAGCTTGTGTGAAACTCTGGGCAACATAAGACTACTTACTCCGGTTCTGTGAGGGGAGTTGTCTCATTTGGCTCATTTACTGGACTCCCATCTTCGTGATTGGTAATTCTTTCATCCTCTGTTCTCATTTCCACTATTGGCTCTTTTGATCCATCTTTCCTAAAAATTATTAACAGAGTCTTAGTCTCATATCATCATATTAACCACATACATTGCACATAAATAATTACCAAGATCCCTTCTCTTAAAAGTCGGCAAGAAAAAGGCAGAATTAATTATCACTGACTAACACCACCGAGACGCATTTAATGGCATGTTCCCAATTCCTTAAAGTCTTCAAAGCCTCCTGTATCCATGGTTACTTACCTAACTCTGCAAACATCATGGATTAGCATCTCAAAAGAGCATTTTGTTATGACTAAATAATAAGACAACAGCCGCTTCATGGGAATAGATGTAAATTTTTCTAACCTCATATAATAAATATAGGACTTGATACCCAGTTATGCTTGTACTTTTCTGGCAGCGGAAAGAGCCCTCATGTTAGTATACACACTGCAGAAGTGTACTTTAATTTCCTGAGATTGTGACAATCCCAGCTGCCAGAACGGGGTAAAGAGCCTTGTGTAATAAGAATCTAGCCCCTTCTGCTCGCACTGGCAGAAGAAACTCTCTGTTTCTATGTCATATTTTCCCCATTTTAGGAACAAATGCTAGTCTCTCACATGTAAGTAAATGAATAACCTTTGTGTCAATTTGACAATGAATTGTAAGGAAGATGGAGCAGTGAGTATTATCATTATGCTTTTCATGATAATCATAGAATCATAGAATAGTTTGGATTGGAAGGCACCTTTAAAGATCATCTAGTCCAACCTCCCCTACAATGAGCAGGGACATCTTCAACTCAATCAGGTTGCTCAGAGCCCCGTCCAACCTGACCTTGAATGTTCCCAGGGATGGGGCATCTACCACCTCTCTGGGCAACTTGTTCCAGTGTTTCACCACCCTCATTGTAAAAAATTTCTTCCTTATATCTAGTCTAAATCTCCCCTCTTTTAGTTTAAAACCATTCTGCCTTGTCCTGTCACAACAGGCCCTGCTAAAAAGACTGTCCCCATCTTTCTTATAAGCCCCCTTCAAGTACTGATAGGCCGCAATAAGGTCTCCCTGGAGCCTTCTCTTCTCCAGGCTGAATAACCCCAACTCTCTCAACCTTTCTTCATAGGATAGACGTTCCATCTCTGTGATCATTTTCGTGGCCCTCCTCAGACTGCTCCAACAGGTCCATGTCTTTCCTGTGCTGAGGGTTCCAGAACTGGACACAGTACTCCAGATGGAGTCTCACCAGAGCAGAGTAGAGGGGCAGAATCACTTCCCTCGACCTGCTGGCCACACTTCTTTTGATGCAACCCAGGATATAGTTGGCCTTCTGGGCTGCGAGTGCACACTGCAGACTCATGTCCAGCTTTTCATCCACCAGTATCCCCAAGTCCTTCTCGGCAGGGCTGCTCTCAATCTCTTCATCCCCCAGCCTGTATTGATACTTGGGGGTTGCCCCGACCCAGGTGCAGGACCTTGCACTTGGCCTTGTTGAACCTCATGAGGTTCATGTCCCTCTGGATGGCATCCCGTCCCTCAGGCATGTCGACTGCACCACTCAGCTTGGTGTCATCTGCAAACTTGCTGAGCGTGCACTCGATGCCACTGTCTATGTCACTGATGAAGATATTAAACAGTACCGGTCCTTATACAGACTCCTGCGGGACACCACTCATCACCAATCTCAATCTGGACATTGAGCTGTTGACCACTACCCTCTGGATGCATCCATCCAACCAATTCCTCACCCACTGGACAGTCCACCCATCAAATCCATACCTCTCCAGTTTAGAGAGAAGGATGTTGTGGGGGACTGTGTCAAAGGCCTTACAGAGGTCCCAGATAGATGACATCTGTAGCACTTCCCACGTCTGGGGAGTAGTCACTCCATCATAGAAGGCCACTAAGTTGGTCAGGCAAGACTTGCCCTTGGTGAAGCCATGTTGGCTGTCTTGAATCACCTCCCTGTCCTCCATGTGCCTTAGCATAGCTTCCGGGAAGATCTGTTCCATGATCTTCCCAGGCACAGAGGTGAGACTGACTGGCCTGTGGTTCCCTGGGTCTTCCTTTTTTCCCTTTTTAAAAATGGGGGTTATGTTTCCCCCACTCCAGTCAGTGGGAACTTCACCGGACTGCCACGACTTCTGAAATATGATGGATAGTGGCTTAGCATCTTCATTCGCCAGTTCCTTCAGGACCCACAGATGGATCTCATCGGGTCCCATGGACTTGTGCACCTTCAGGTTCCTTAGATGGTCTGCAATCTGATCTTCTCCTACAGTGGACGGCTCTTCATTCTCCCAGACCCTGTCTTTGCCTTCTGTGGCTTCGGCAGTGAGGCTCAAGCACTTTCCGGTGAAGACCAAGGCAAAAAAGTCATTGAGTACCTCAGCCTTCTCCATATCCCGGGTAACCAGGTCTCCCATTTCCCTCTGGAGAGGGCCCACGTTTTCCCTAGTCTTCCTTTTATCCCCGATGTATCTGCAGAAGGTTTTCTTGTTGCCCTTAACGTCCCTGGCCAGATTTAATTCTATCAGGGCTTTAGCTTTCCTAACCTGATCCCTGGCTGCTCGGACAATTTCTCTGTATTCCCCCCAGAATGGGAAGACCTTAGGGAGCTAAAGTTGCAAATGTCACTTGACAGCAGTTTATATCTTGCTATCAACATCTCATACCCAAATGACATTCCATGCTGTTCCAGAAAAGCATAAAGCTGGTCACTTAATATTAATTCTCCATGACACTCCTTTTGCAAGAACAACTGTCTTATTTAATTATATTTCTTTCCTTATTGGGGTGATCTTCAGTCAGTCAGATCTTAAAATATTTGGGACTTTTCTTGTTTTAGCCTGGTCTCCACATAAATAAACTGTCAGGCTAATATTTCAAGACAGTGAAGAGTCAAAATTTGAATTTATTTCATGCCAACTGCCATTCCCTAAAAGACACTGACATTTCCCTGTTTTAAATATGTCCATTTGCATTCTGGATTTTTAAGTGGTTTATAGTACGGTTCTTTGTTACATTTTGATTGTAGTATATATATAATCGTTAATTATGTTTCATATGTAATGAATGTAGATGTAACATACACACAGCCACCTGGAACAGAAGTGACATAATGCATTTCCTACAAATCACTTTCCCTTCTGTGGAATTTTTAATGGCTACGCAGTTTGTACTTTCTGCACAGATCACTTCCTCAATCCTATGTGAATGCTGTTCACGGGTAATGTCTTTTTTAGGTTTTTGGTCATGCAGTAATGTATGTTTGTCTATAAGACTATAGATGTACAGACAAACTGAGTAGAACTTACCATTCACTCCACCAGTCCTACTATGATCCATAATCTTTTCACATCTATGAGGTAGCCATGACAGTTATGTGCATCATTTACAGAAATGAGCAGTGTATGCATTTGTGTATCTTAAAGTAGAATTTCACTTGCAGAGGTGAATAAGCACATGCAGTTTTTTTAAAAAACAACCAGAATATTTTAGACTTCTACCCATTAATTCTTCACTAGTCAACTTTTTGGCTACACATTTATCTGTGCTACACTCTTATTAACCTACAAATATTTCCCTTGAGGATACCTACCAGAGGATGGTAGAGGTTTCCAGGTACTTCCTGAATAGATGGATTATTGTAGTTGTAACAGCCTGTTTAACGATTATCAACAATATGAAAATGTGAGATATGAATTAGACAAGTGTTTAATACTAGGTCTTTGCTATGGCACATAGCAGTCTGACTCATCTCTTGAACATCACAGGTCCAGAAAATAGTCTATTAAATATAAAAGTGGTTGTTCATCTGTAACTCTGTTACCCTGTGATTCCAGACTACAGCTGATAAAGTTCCAGGATACAATTCCTGATCTGATGACAGGAATAGGGATGAAATATTTACATGGAAAGAGGTGTTATTTTGGAAATATCAGATATATCTTGGGTATCCTTTGATCTGCCTTTGAGAGTAAAATTATATGCAAGCTAATTAGTACTAATATTGTTAATACTTCTGTAGCAGTGAGCGGCTATTTCCATATCATGGCCATATTATTGAGAGCAGCCCTGTGGAGAAGGACTTGAGGGTACTGGTGGATGAAAAGCTGGACATGAGCAGGTAATGTGCACTGGGGCTCTTTGGATGGGGCTCTGAGCAACCTGATCTAGCTGAAGATGTCCCTGCTCATTGCAGGGGGTTGGATTAGATGACCTTTAAAGGTCCCTTCCAACCAAAACCATTCTATGATTCTATGATTCAGGAGGATCTGTACACCAATTCATGCTTGGTCACTTGTTGAATGGGAAATTAAAGCATAAACTGAAGTGCTGTGCTCAGTAAGAAAGGACAGTTGAGTCAGAGTCAGAAGCTTGACATCTTGATTGTATTGACCTGGACACGCTGGCTTTACACAATAGAAAAAATGCTGTTATTCTTTCTCTTACTGTAAGCTGCGGAGAATTAGGAAATAGCTATTTTATGGCATAACTTCTATTCAGAAGCATTATTTGATGTAAATACTGTGTGCCTGCTTATGATTGGTTTTGTGGAGCTGTTCAAAAAGGGTTGAGAACCCAACCAAGAAATGTAATCAAGTTACCTACAAAAGACATAGTCTCTGAATCCCAATAGGCAGAACTAAAACCAAAAAAGAGACACCTACACCTTCACTACCAACAATGAAGAAGCCTGACACAGCTATGAATAATGAGGGCTGTGAAATGTGATTTGCTATACAGGCACCTGGGGAAGGATGGGATCTGGGAAGCTTCAGGAGAATGAACTGCAAGGCCTGGCTACTGGTAGAGCTACAGCACACAGGTATTGGACCAGTAAATGTTAGTTAAACCACACAAAGACAGCATTCTCACAGATATTACAGTGCATACTTAAGAAGCCTATCAGATGAACATAATGAGGAAAGGATGCATTTTTTAGCTAAAAAAAAGGAACTGCCTAAAATGAGGGACCATAAGTAATCCTCTCTCCAGCTTACCTTTTGAAAACCTGTAAACGTTGGGCCTTTAAAGCACTATTATTTTATGCAATCAGTACTTGAACTGTATTGTCAGAATCTCTTATCATTTAAGAAAACATATTTGCACATAAATGATCAGTTCATTCACATTTGTCTGATGAAGTAGCCACTACACAAGGGTATTTGTGAGAAATTTTTTCCTCACTTATGTTTATCAATCATTAACTGTTGCTATGAAGAACAATCACACTAATCAGCATCCCACCCACATCCAACTCAGCACTCCTATTTTTAAAAATCAACAATATTTTTTATTCCTAAAATCTATGGGCAAGAAACAAGATTTTCCATCAAGTGCTATATCTGAGAAGAAAATCTCTTTCACGGATTTTCCATAATACTATGTCCTTTACTCCCAGATTTATTGGCACTGCCACAACCATATGCTGAGTTTTTGGGTATTAGCACCTCAAAGATGGATTAGTAGAAATGGAGTTACAATGATCTGTTACTGTTCCTCTTGGACCACAGATGTGCCTATTACTGAATCACAATTGATTTCCTTTGTGTCAAGCTGCACAAAGAGGCCATCTTAAAGTGAGGTATGGCAAATGTCCTTTTTTGTGTCCATTTTTCTTTTAAGGTAACATTTGACCACAAACAATTCTGTACATTTCAGGGGAACACTTTTCCAAGTAATAAAAACATTTTATTAATTCTCTTTGCCACACCATAAAATGGCCATAAAATTAATATAAGCTGGACAGCCAACTTTTTCTTTTAATGACGTTTCCAAAATATATGATTAATACTCACAAGTAAGCAGCCTTTCCTTCTTCCAGTTCTTTACTTTTTCCACTTGAACCACTCTTTTTCCCACAGATTCTCCTGGTGATGCACATTAGCAATCCACATTGTCGTACAAAGAAGCAGCTAACATCAGTCACAACCAGGATTAACAAAAGAGCTGCCACTCCCAGGCCAATGACAGCACCAAGTCCAAGGCCGTTAAAAAGAGTGTCTTGAAAGAAAGAAAATAAAAATTTACTAATAAAATTCATCCCAAAGAATAGTATTTTCTAAAGCTTTTAAGCTGTAGGCCAGGAAGCTAAAGGATGTTTACAAATTAATCATTTAGAAATTAATGAAAATAAACAGTCCTGAAGATTAAGCATGTTTACAACCTGATTAAAAAAATCACAAAAAAATCTTTTCTATATAATATTTTCCCATTGCCAAAATTCCAATATAGACACAGAGCATAAATGACATTATTTAATAACAAATAACATCACATCTTAACATTCCACTGAGAGTATCAGAATGTAGCCTAAGAAAAACGTTTTAAATATTCAGCATAATAATAGTTGATGTAAGTTTTCATCTTCCACATTTCAAATATAATTAATTAGCAGTGATGCTAAGCAGAATTACTGAAAGGTTTAAAAGAGTGCTAAAATAGTATTTATTCTTGTAAATGTCATTTTTTTAATTAAAGTAGAATGAAAAAGTCTTCAAAGAAGTTAATTCAAGCTATTTACTCTGCAAACAGTTGCACACACTTAGTCTTAAATAAATGAGTATGAGGAAAACTATGCATATTATTAAATCATTATAAGGTTAGGACTTCATTTTGTATAGTCTTGTACCTTGAGAATACATTCATACACTTCAAAACATATTCCACACCGGATCTTGCTTTCTGCATTTGTATTATGAAAGCTGATGCTTAGCTAATTTTACTTCATTACAAATCTCAGAAAAAATATTTTAATGTTTGGACTCAGTTGACATTTCCATAACAGACAGTAATGCTACAGACTGTTTTGAATAGTGTGATTCTCAGAAGAAAAACTATTGTGTTTGTGAACTCAGGTGACCCTCATAAAGGAGAGGACTTGTATCTGATCAATAAACTAGGGAAAAAAAAAAGGCCACCTCAGTAATGGTTCATGAACCCAGTTCATTCAAGAAGGTGTCAGTCTAGCTCAGAAATTGGCTAGTGACAATTGCCTTTTGTGATGCTATGTCCTGAGCAAACTCCACGGGGCAGTGGAACAGGGTTTTTTGCACGTTGGTGTTGCACATCAGCATTGCTTACTTAGTGTTACCATGCCTTGGAGTGATGCGTGAGTCAGTGGTGCAGTGGTACATTTCCTTTTGCAGCAGTATCTATGCCTGTTGCCAAAATAAGAGCAAGATTTTTCTGACAGGAGATTACTTGAATACTGTTGTAACAGACACCAAAACATAATATAATGTAATATAATATAAATGTTTTAATGGGGCTACTACTATCATCTTCCATCTCCCTGATACACTGTGGACTGTTTTCAGATTAAGAATATAATTTAAGCTTTCATATTTCTGCTTAACTAATTTTTAAGAAAATATCTATTTACCCTTTCAAATATAACTTAAAAGTTATTTTCTTGAGGACTTCTAAATCAATACATACTAACAGAAATATATGCTTTGCTAGTCTATGCGTTTGAACACTTAAATGGAAAAGTAAAAATTTTTCAAAGGAAGGGCTACATTTTACTTCTTATGCAATTGATTCCATTGTCTATTGTATGGATTGTTTTATTACAGAACTGTTCTTCAGAATGTTATTATGCAATAAGCCAGAATTCAATGTATATATTTACATGGATGGATAGGCAGATAAAGAAACAGATATTACGTCAAAGTTATTTTCCTTTCTTCAGAAAGACTTAAGAAACACTATATAAATAACAAAAATAATGGCACAACAATAGAATGATGTATCATTTATGCATTGCCCCATCAGCAATGTTGGAAGTTGACATTTCACATGAATTTATTTTCTTTCTTTTTTTTAGCATCAACATTCCTAGTTAAATATTATAAATATAATTTGTGACACATCTTCCAAAACTTGCTTTACCCATACATCCACCTACATATTTAATGACTTCCTTTGTAAATTTCAGTCATTTATGTTTACCAGTCTGAGTTGTCAGGAAGATATAAATAGATATTTAATTCCAGTTTATTGAAAAGCTCATATGTTTCAACAGATATAATACCAGTAAATTCTATAGTCCAGTTCTCGAGATCTTATACAGTGAAGTTTTCCTCTCTATACCTTCTTAACCACTAAATAGAATGCGGAGGAGAAAAATTAGGGTCTCTTAATCTATATTTTTAAAGGAATTTGGAATTGTTTTGTTGCTGTTGTATTTTTAGGGTTTCTTTTCTTTTTGTAATGCAGTGTTAAGAAGTCTTTACCATGGGGAGATACATTTTTCACTGATGTAAACAGCATTTCCAGTGTCACTGGAATATTGTGATGTGGCAAGCTTCCCACCCCGAATGATTCAGTAACAGAAAAACCTACAAAATATTTTCATGGGCAAGTGAAGGAAATGTTTATAGTAACAATATTGCTCCTTTGTACAATGATATTCGTATTCATTTGCCATAGTTGTGGGGAAGACACTGTTTTTCATTTTTAATCTTTTTGGTATTGGTGAGACATCTGAGACCTATGTATTTGACTGTTACATATTTTTCTACCACTTTATGATTGATAATTTCCTTTTCATTCAGTATTCCCCATCCTTACTACTGCCCTACTTGTCCCAAGTCCTATTTTTCGTACCTGCAACCCATTTGTTCATACAGGTTTCTGTTTCACAACATCTGAAAGTCTGATTTCTTATGATTGCCAATGCTTTTCCAACATTTCTCTCCTTGTCCCTCCAAAGAGTGACAGGAACGCAGGACATCCTGAGACGGGGTGAGGAATATGGCTGTCATCAGTCTTCTTTATGTACTTTCTTTTTCAGAAGACAGGCAGAAATTGGACTGTCTTGTGTTTTAAAAGTATCTGTGTTATGGTTTATTTTTAATATTAATGAGAATATATAAAATTAATTTTTAAAAAGTTAATTTTTGGCTTAATTCTATTGTTTCTTAAATTGCTGGGACTTTGTACTGGTCTATCTGCTCCTGTAAGAGTCAGTGGTAGAACTAATGCCCATTACTATTAGAGCAGATTTAGGCCTGTCCTGACTGCTTTCAAAAATCATATCCTAATACATCTATGGTATCAAAACAATGCAAAATTTTGTGTTAAATCTTATGACATCAACAGAAGTACTAATTCTGTGACTGGATGAAATATTAATGTCATTCTACATATAGCCTTTCAAAAAACTTTGAAAAAACATCTTTGTTATCAAAAAAGTTTTGCCTTAAATTAAATTGGGATTAGCTTTACTGTGACAATTCTTAAACAATACAAAAAAATACATTATAAGCAGCAATGATTTTAGTTTTTTTTTTTTTACAGTGTTCCAGTATGTACCAAATGGACTCAAAATACTAGTTCCACTTTGTGCTCTGCAATAATAAAGTATTTATATATTATATACCTTATCTTTAGTTGAAAACACACTTATTTTAAATCATAAAAATTCAATGTTAATGTGAGAGAATAGTTCTTAACAATTTTGTGAAAAGATTTATTGTATACCTGACAGGACCCTAATCATAGTGGAGCCTTTTGAAACATTGCTTGGAAAAAAAAAAGTGTAAGTTCCATAGTTCTGAATGAGTTTTAATTATAATTTGTCAAAAATATGCTAAATTTAAAATAATATGCTTTTCGTTACATAGAATGTGACATAAATAATATAATACACCTTGCCATGATAATGAAGGAAACTGCCAACTTTAAACAAAGCCACTTCATTCACCCACTTCTTCAAATAGGTGCTTATCAATGGAAATAAGATTACAAAACTTTCAGAAATGCAATAAAAAAAATTAAAGCAATTTTCTATAAATGTCATGGAAAGTATTGGCAATTTTCAAGTTCTCACTTATTCAACAAGTTGTATTTCTAACTTCTAATAAAATAATTGAACATTTTTGCACAAATCATTATTTGAATGGGAAAGAGCAATGAAGAGCTTTGGCAATTAAAACAGAATTTCCCAGTGAAAAGAACTAACTGCAAAAATAAATTTTCTGGACCCTCAAATGTAAATTCAGAGTGAATTCCTTTAAGGAGTCTATATCAGATATTATAAAGGGAAGTAGGTCTAAAGAGAGAGCCACCATCTACATATGTACACAGAGTGTACAGATACATTTTGTACATGGAAAGCTAAAGCTGTTGCTTCTGCACAAAGAGACAGGAACTTAATATGTAACATTCATATATCTGGACTGACGTTACACAAATGTATGTCCTTCGATGTGACAGAATTTCTCTGTATTCTTACAGAATCACATTGTATCTATTCAATTGCTGGTACAATAAAATAATAATTGCAAGCTTTATAACAAGTACTCTGCCTGAGCAGGGGGTTTGGACAAGATGACCTCCAGACGTCCCTTCCAAACTCAACCATTCAGTGATTGTTAGTTTTGTTGTTAAAAAAAAAAAGCAAGTTAGCACCTTTTTGTGCCTTTCTTCCCTTCCCCTCCTCCTTAGCAGGCACGGATTAAACAAAAGATGAAAGATGATTCTACATAGCCCTTAACCTTTTACAGCCATTTACATTTTTAAAGAAAAAAAGCAATAATATAAAACACTTTCCTACACTCATAGGGTAGCACCTGGCAGCTACATTTGAATGGGTGTGAATGAGTGTGCAGGGATATTATGCATAAGTTTGTCCTTTCTTTCAGGTCAGCCTGAAGCTAAAGTAGGAACTGCTCTCGAGTTAAAATAGTTAAAATTATGAGCTAGAGGATGAATTAGAAAATACTGCACTGGGTAGTGGCAGGAAAAAAGCATACTCTTGTTTGTCATCTTCTTGAACTGCCATGTTGTATTGACTCTCAAAAAGGCTGTCCAACCATGACAGTTATTTCTGCACTGCCTATGAATGTTGTCTTTGATTTTATATCTGATCTAGAACATTTCTTAGAATCAAAGGCTTACAAGATGTATTCAAAACCTCTAAAAAGATAGAAAACATTGATCTTGAAAATTAGTATCCATTGATGAGCATCCAAACAATCATAATGTAGTACCAAAAAGTTAAACAGCTGTACAAGGTTTTTCTACCAGTTAATACTATAACGGTGGAAGGCCAAGACCATTGCTAGAACAAGCAATGCCAAGCTAAAGATCTGGAGAGGGGAAAAAAAAAAGGATACGCATCCAAACAACAAGCATATCATGAGAAAAACAACAATGGCAAAACCAAAAGGATTTACTGGAAATGTTATAGAATTCCAGACTGGTAACATGCATCTATAATACAGGTCATCCCAGATATAAAAATGTATACAAATACTATGAGGTGGGTATCGGAGGCAGGGTATTGCAAATACTCAAAGGACAGTCCTTCATTTTAATCACTGTGATTACTCATTTGTTTCCAAATGCTTTGAAATGCTTCCTCTTTTTTTTCTTTGGGGATGTAATTAAGTACATTCAAATTTGTACATAATAAGTGGAAATAATTTCTCAATTGATAGCAGCTAAAAAAGAGACATTCCTCTCTTAAAAATAATTATGTTTGGTATCTATATTTCACTGCCTTTTAATGCTTTGTATTTTCTTGTATTGAAAATGGTTATATCTAAATTGTGGGACTTGCATAACTTTGCTCACTGCCTGTCAAAGCATCTTCCTCCTTCATTTTCCATCAGGAAATGTTCAAGAGGAGTTTAAACAGAGCTGTTGTGTGCTCCAGCTCCTTTGCTGTGAGTGATCAAGATGCAAGGACCTGTGTGACACACCAAATCTTACAAGTTACAGGTACCCAGAATGAACTTTATCTTCGGTAGCATGTGAAGGTAGCATGTACCCAGCTTTTTTAGTGACAATGCTATGATGCTGGAAGACTATATTAATTAGAAGAGGAACCACTTCTTAGCTTTGTACAAGAGCTTCCCATTACTAAGCACTCCCGTTCCTTACTGAGATAAAAATCACAGCAGGCAAAAAGGAGCAAACTACCAATGACCCCTCGCCCCTACTGAAACAAGCTCCAATAATTTGGCTGCCACAGCCAGAGCTGCATAGGCTGCTTTTAGGAATTTAAACCAATAAAACTTGGCTTTTAGCCAGGTAAGTGCCCAGCAGCTACATGTCTACCTTCAAATGAAATAAACAAATCAATACAGTTGCAGCATCAACTTTTAAAAAATTCTTATGATTCTGTGCAACATTTACTGGGGGAATGTATGATGCAAAAGAGACCATGACAATAAGTAATATTCTTTTCTATCCTATTCCTTAATACAAAAAGATGCTAACAAGGCTATAATCAACATTAATTTTAATGGTTTTCCTTCCTCAGTGATTTTTCCTGTAACTTTCTGCTAGGACAGATACTGCTGTAGGGCAGCATGCAAGCACATGAGGATGTGTGCTCTGTACTGCACGACTGAGTAATATGTTCTGACAGATATGCTTGACACACAGCTTTGAAAAATAAGAGGACAGTATTATTGATCCTGATGTAACTAACTAACTAAAGAGAAGGTTTACTTTAACTTTCTTCTACCCTGTAAATGACATATCTTCATTGTCTACCATCTGTAATGAAATCTGAGCCCGATTGCAGTGGAGTTTCAATGGTTTCACTGGCGAGAGGAGCCATAAAGAAGAGGCTGTATACCACAGACAGCAACGCACAGGAGGGATGGGCATTCACAGTCAGGGGAGTCTGTGGTGTCACCAGGATTATCAATTATAGAGATGTGAGCTCCTGAAACGAGCATGTCTAAAATGGTATCTATCAGAAATGTTGTGCTTTTCTGACACTTATCTGCGTGAGGAAGCTTTTCTTTATTACGGCAGAGATCCTTTTGCCAACAAGTTTTCTGAAATGACTTTTTTCCTCTGAATTTTACAGGAAAATTTCTTTTACTATGACTCTTTCTGGGTACTGAGTAAGTAGGCCTTGAGTTCTTATTTACTCTAATGGCCCTTTACAGCATTTTTCATATGAAGGTGTCTTAAGACATAAATGAAATAGCTAAATAAAACAAATGTTGTAATGTAAATAGCAGCTCAGGTGTTCCTGTCAACAATGTCTTATCTATGTCCACCGAGGGATAAGAAGGGAAAGGAAAGAAGGCCATGTTAACTAGAAAAAGGGTGCTGGGTTGTGAAAATACTCTTTGGAGTTGTAGTTTATTCATTTTTAAGCAAAGTTTTAAAAAATTATTTCTGGCATCATCGAACTATCTCTAAGTAGCCTTCAGAAGTATTTCTAATGTGCCTAAAGAGTTATCAGGTAGCTACAGCCCCTTCTTTCATGTATTTACTCAGTCACTGTAGTAAAGAGTATTTTTTTACCATTGCTTACTTCTATGGGAAGTCCCAGAGAAAAGCGGGCAGAGAGATCCCAGCCCTCCTGTGCATTGAGGGGGGAGGTTGCGCAACAACAGCAGTGTTGTGGAGTTTGTGGTATCAGCTCTGCACCCAGGTTTCACAAGGCCTTGGGGAAATGAGTAAGTTTCTGTGTCCCAGTTTCCTCCATTCAAACTGACAGCAGATTTACTGAACATGTCTCTCGGAGGAATTTCTAAGAAACTGTGCAGATTAATTAAGATTGACATGGGTATTGAAAACATACACTTATGTGTGGTTTCAGTACTGCTATTACATAAAAGGATAAATTATTTTAATTGCGTTATTTAGGAGAATTCAAAATCACACTGTGCACATACCACAGAGACCTGAGAGATTTTTGCATCTTTATACTGGATGACAGCTGTAACCAGAGTACTGTAGTCAGGAGACCCGAAAAAAAGTCAAACTATGTTGGGATTGTACTTGACTTGATAAAATATTTCAGGTTTGACAGCACTTTCTTTTAGCTCTTTAAGACTTATGTAAATGCAAACTCAAGAGTTTTGAGAAGTATTACTTGGAATGATATTTTAAATATATAATTATTTTATAGCATTAGCTAGAAAAAGAGAAGTTTAATATTATGAGTGCTGCCAGTACATGGTGCATGTTTTTACTTGAAATAGTTACACTGGTACAATTGCAAGTGTCAGCAGAGTTGTACTTGGTATAAAAGTGCCATGTACCAATATAGTTTTTCCCAGTATTAAAACATCTGCCTTTTGGGATACAACTGTTTCAAGCAGGCAGATTAAATCAGTATAGATCAAGTGCTCAGGCTGCGTATTTATACAGACATTTCACATAGTTGCTTCATTAGTGGAGTAGCATGGCAGCCACCTAATATGAACCAAACTAAAAACTGAGGAATTCTAATTTAAATGATTTCTTTTTGTTGCTTTTTTGGTTTTTTTTTTTTGTGGTTTTTTTTGTGTTTTTTTTTAATATTCATTATTGGATAAACCACTGAGGTTTACTGTTGAAACACAAATACTGATACAACGTTAAAAAATCTTTTCAGTTACAAAATACATAATGTAGGTAATACAAGGAAAACAACATTTATCAGTAATAAAGAAAATACAGATAGAAATGCTTTAAATCAGTTTTCTTTATTACAAAAATGAAGACAGAAGTTGCATAAACTAAAATGAACTTTGAACAACAGATGAAAGACACACAAAGTTACATACATTTCTTGACAGTGTGTTTGGAAAGATGCTGAAGGATATTACATTTACACTATGCACACATTCTTCAGGAAGAAAGCAGAGATATGACAGCAAGTACTGCATGCATGAAAGAAATCAGTGGAGCAAAATGGTAGTGAAACATGAACGAGATGAAAAAAAAATGCTATTATTTCACAAACTAAAATAAACTACTTTAAATCCAAATTTTTTTCTTGCCTTTCATACTGTTTTTGAAAACAGAAACTTACAGAAACTGCAGTGCTTGCAATATTTTTTACAGAAGTAGTTTTTAGTACATTGTATATATTTTCAAATGTAATTCTGTTGGAACCATACACTCAGTAAGATTTACTTTGCTTGTGTTACAGTTCACTTAACATGTATTATAATTAAAATGATATGAAAATAAAATATTGACTAGAAATGGCCTCTATAAAAATATTGAACATGTAAAATAAATATACAGAATTATTAATAAGAATATCGTACAATGTAATGACACTATAGTGGCAAGAATTACTACTACAGTTTCTCAGGACTTTAGAAAATATAAAAATGAACAAAAATGGATATTCCTACCTCAGTTGCTTAATCTAGTTCTTGTAAAACATCTAAACTTAACATAGCTCTCAAGCATACAGCTTCCATACAGCTACTGTTTCTAAACGGGCAAAGTTGGTAGATTCTCTACACTTGATATTTGACACCATTGGCTTTATTAGGATGTTGTCATTGGCATTACAAGGAATAGGATTTTCCCTATGAGTTTCCATCACTCTGATAAATGTGTACCGAAGGAAAACTGAAGATTCCTTATATGCCTGGAGAAATGGGATGGAAGTACAATGTGATAAGCTCAAATGAGCTGTAGATGTAGCAAAGATTAAAGTGATGTCGTTATAGACTTCAGAAGCTACATTTGTCTTGATATTGTTCAAACTATTTCATAAAAATAAGAGTGTTTTTTCCTTTTCTCCTAAAAATCCTGAAAAAATGAGCAATTAGAAATCATCAACACACTGGACAATGGGTAGAAGATTGGAGACTACTGGCACAATAGCAAATTGTATGTGAGTCTCCATTACCTCTTTTAAAAAAAAAAATTGTTTTGTTAGGCTTAATTAGTTAACTTTACATTTGCAAACACATGTGAATGGAGCTATTAAATTTAGTGAATGCGGTTTGCATGCTGGAAAGTACATGGTAAGGCCCAGGAATCTAACTGAGTATTGGTCATAGGGTTACTTATGTAATTAAACCACTATATCTTTTATCTTTTAAATATCTATTTTTCATATGCACATCATATTTTTTACATCAGTGCTTGGCCTTATACTTCCATCACAAATTTAAATGGAATGTTATTTTGTTGCTTGGTAATAGTATGTTTAGTACACCTCAAAACCACACAGACAGATATATTTTATTTCCAATGTATGTCTTTTTCTGGGCAATATTTTTCGTATTTAGCTAGAGAGCAATTTATATTCTAATAATCCTACTGTAATAAATGAAGGATCACATTTGAAGTTGTATTATGTAAATACTTTGATATGTGAATAATTTGTAAATGTTAGGAACTTGTCAAAAGTCTGGAAACACAAAAGACAACAAGCAAAATCTGATTAGGAAAGAAGCCAGCCTTAGACTCAAAAGGTTGTAAATCAAAACATTTTAAAAATACTGTTCCTTAGAGATATAGTGTTATATCACAGAATAATCATTACCCTTTTTAAGTTTCTGTGCCACCAATTTGGATTTAAGGCATAAGTTCAGTGTAGAATATTTTAGGCCTTCAGTCTTACAGACAGTTGAATATTAGCATTTCAAAATATGTGACAACGTTGAAAAAATGGTAACATTTTACACTGTCAATCATAAGACCTAAAATTCCTTTTACGATCACTACACTTAAAGGAGCAAATTTACTTATCTAACCTTTAAGTACTAATGACAGCAGAATATTAAATTCAATTTGTGAAGACATATTTATCATTTTAATACAGTTTAAACTACAATTTTAAAGCTGTTCAGTCTATACCTACCAATTATAATTTAATTTGCAAATGTCTCTTTTCACTTTTTCCTCATTCTCATCTGTAGGAAGACAAGATTTTAAAATCTTCTGTATCTTCCCACAGATTGTACAAAATATTGTAAAATAATCTTGCGCTTATTGATTTTAAAGACAGAAATACAAACAAAACTGTATTAGTTATTCATCTCAGGAGATACATGACAACCCAAGGACATTATTCTCTTCCTCTTTTTCTTTCTCATTACAGAGGTTTTGGGACACTGCCCAGAAATGTCTGGCTTTGCTCTCACAGAATCCCACATATTGGCTTAACTCGTCCTCTTTGGACTTTGATGGGAAGAGTAGGGCCAAAAGAAAAGGATCATATTCAAAGTACCTGATAACCTCAAAATGCATAACACAGAAGAATATAAATTGGAGCAGACCTAAAATTTCTCTCATTTAACAGGGGAAATTTATGCAGATTCCAGCTGAAGTTACTATCAGTTGGAAAAAAGGTAAGTGATCCAAATTTGTCTCTTTATCCCACTGGCATTGTGACACTGAGGATAAAAGCCAACTCATTTATAATGTATGTTTAGCTTCTAAAATTTCTCAAGGTTTTTCATTAGCTCTTTCACAATATGTATGGAGAGTTCACAGTCGATCACTCTCTGTGCCCTAATTCCTATCTCGTCTTCTTATATACTTATCTGCAATGTTAGAATTACTTGCTAAGATAATAAATTTACAACTGGTAAAGAGTACTTCAAATGTCTAACCAGAGTAGGAAAATTATTTAGAAATTTTCATTTTTCTACTTTTATACATACCTGTAGTAGTCTCTTGTCTTGCTTTATTAAAAAAAATAAGAACAGAGACAAGTAGGTGACACGTAAAATATGTAAGAAAATGTTTAGTAGAACAGCTCAAATTTTAGGAAATTAGGAAAATGCTGCAAAATAAGGAAATACCAGAATCGGACTGTCTGTGCAACCTTAATGAGACCCTATTTTATGTTTCATTCTATGAGACCCTCAAAGTTTTACTCAAGATCTTTTAATCCAGCGGCAGGTGCTCACTAGTTGTGATTGTATCTGCAATTTGGTTTTCTTTATTATTTAGAACAGCACTCTCTCTCTCTATTGTGTCCACAAGAGAAAATTCTGTTTCTTTATATTCACCCAGTCCCTATCTTACAATGGGATCAGAATGCAGAAGAGACATGATTTCAGACAACAGCTTCTCGAAATAATTTGCTGCTCCCCTGGTCCAACAAGGAGCCCCAGGGTTTGTGCACCACTGTGCTCCTGCAAACTGAGAAAGAGCTCCTGAGAGCAGATTGTGGTGTGCTTGTGCTGAAGCACACTCAGTGGAGATCAAACCATTCGCTGTTGACCACTTGTGAACTGAGATCTTCAGAGGTTTCTAATGAGGCCAGACTTGGGCAGGGTTGGGGTTTTTTTACCCTTGGGAATACAAGCAGTATCTACTTACTACATATTTGCCAAATGTCAGTTCTCTGATTGTAAGTAGAGAGGTACTTGCAATTTTTTTGTTTTGCTACTACAGGGAAAAAAGTGACAATAATGACAACAACAAACATTTTCACTATCTGGATTTTAGAAATGGTTAGAAAAAAATAAAGCCTCTTGCAAAAGTTCCTGCTCAAGGTGATTCTTCCCCTAAAAAAATTTAGCATAAGCAATAGCACTTGTCAGACTCAATTGAAAATGTGTTCTCACATCGGGAAGTTTTTGATAACTGTTATGTGTAGCTAGCAATTCCAAATCCTCTGTATCACAGTTAAAGAGAAAAGTTTCATTAAAAAAGATAGCTTAATGTTAAAATCCCAATCTTTCATGAATTATTGTCTGTAGGTTCAATATGCACTTAAGCATTAAACAAATAAATAGTTTTTGTTGTAAAACTAACACTTATAAAACTAAATAACAAAGTCAATTCATATATTCCCATTGTTTGTGCATGGAAAAATAGGTTTTCATCCAACTGACTCTGACTGGGTACCGAAAGTTTTGACTCTTACAAAATTAGAATAGAAATTTTATTTCTTCACCATACTATGCCAGGCACATGTCAATGTAATTAATTTCAAATTAATGGCACAGCATTAGGTTAAAGTGATAGAACAGAGTGGCAAGGGCTGTGGATGAAATAGTGGCCCCACTTAACACAGTGGAAGATTTTCTACAGACCACAATGAAGCCAACATTTTTAGAATGGCATTTGCTTGAATTCCAGCTACTTCGTTATACTAAATATGTAATTTTTTTTTTAAAGTATTTCTGTCAATAAATTAAATCTTCAGATTAACACACATGCATTCTGGAGACATCTTACTTGGGACATAGGCCAGTTTTCTAAAATGATTGTTATTTTTTTTAGATGAGAGATGTTTTATTAATGATGTTTTAAAGTCAAGTCTTCCAAGAATAAATTGAAACTGGCAAAACTGACCATAATCACTATTTCTAAGAAGAAAGTGTGAAGACTGGTGAAGACACATAAAAACTTAAATTTGACCAACTAATTTAAAAGTTATAAGATAATGGTATTAAACCCCAAAAGAAATGAACTCTAAGGGGGAAAAATCAACAAATACTGCTAATTTATTATCTTTGTTATGTTTTGTAACAATTTGAAGGGAAGTATCTTAAAATAAATATTTAATTCTGCCTTAGCACTAAAGTGCATTGCTTTCTTGGGTTATTCTGTATGCAACAGAGGAATGAACCATAAATTTAGTCAACTACATAAATTCTAAATTCAAATATATTTAGTAAAATATCTATGTAGACTCTTACTAAATGAACTTTTTTCTGAGGTTTAGTATACATTGTTCTAGTTGCAGAGTTTTACACATTCTTTTAATGTGTAAAATAGGGAAAACTACTTTCCCCATTCTTTACTAAAGGTCAAAATTGAGCCCCGTGGAGCTTCAAGTCCAACAAATGTCATGAAATGGAATGTGGCACTGTTACAGTCACAAGAAGTGAGTTTGGTGGGCAGGGACTTATTTTATGTGCTGAGGCATGACTGCAGAGAGGCACAGAAAAAGTATATGAAATTAAATACTATGAACTAAAGTAATTCATAGATTATAAATAAGGGAAGAAATGTTTGTTAAACTCCGCTAGAAAGTACAAACCATGTCTATATTAAGCATAAGGTTTTAAGTACATCACGGAAGAGCTAGTATAAGTACAACTCTGTGAAAAGGATTAATACAGAATCAAAATGCTCTCATGAAAGAGCAATTTATGGTGTACCTAGAAAGCCATGCCACTCACAAGGGTAAGGCCTATGCATAGATTTCTTATAATCAAAATATAGTTGAGAAAATAGTATCAAATCACATTGGTCAAATTCAGTAAGTCACATTCTCCAAGTTCTGTCAGACAGAAGAGCCAAGCATCATCTGTTGAATTTGTCACAGAACTTACAAGGTTTCCAAAAAGCCAGGTGAAGAATTTTGCATGCACAGACTCAAGTGATTACGCTATTTAGGATCTTAACCAGGAATGGAAACTTTAGAAGAGCTATAGAAAAGTACAATTTTTTATAGAGGTCTGTGTTTATTTTCCTGTAAATATAAAATTAAGAGGGAAAGGAAGAAAACACATTGCTTGCCTTATCAACAGCATCAAAACATGTACCAGAAACTTATGACTACAATGAAAGAGAAACCAGCAGCATTCAGCTGCAGGGACTGGCTTCCATTTTCACGTCTAGTAGCTTCACAGCATCTATCTGTGTGGGTAAGAATTGTTACAGAAAATCAAGAGTGTGAAAGGTAAATTTGAGAAAAAAGTGAAAAAGTTGATAAACATGAAAAATAAAGTATCAAAAGAAAAAAAGTGACAGTGGGAAAGAAAAAAGATAAAAAATAATTAATTTATTATTTACATTGTACCAAAGACAATCACTTGAAATACATTACTCTAATAGAAACATCAAATTATGATTAAAGTGTGGATGAAATGGTAACCATTGAAGTGCTCTGGACAAAGCTGGATAATCAAGTCCTCAAACCGTAGAAAAGGTGTACCTTAATAGCAGCAATGTGTGGTTCTCCACAGCAGCCAAAGTGGTAAACTCTTTGGTCTAACTTTAAAACAATTTATTTAAGGACTTAACCTGAAGCATGCAACCAATTCTCTTGTTTCCCCTTGAGATTCAAAACTATTCAGCCAAGCCCAACCTAAATACAATCTTTCATGTGTCTTTCCTGCTGGAGGTACTTGGAACTCGGGAAACTACAATGCAACATCTATCAGAAATAGTGAATATTTGAAGCAACAACAAACACCAGCGCATAGGCTGAAAAAAGAAAATGTAAAAAAAGTCAATAACTACATAAAAAGATTCCAACCATGCATGGGGATAAAGAAGAGAGGAACTTGTTTAGCTGTTTCTTCTTGCTAATAAGTTTATCATGTTCATGAATTATCATAGCAGTCCAGAATGGACCACCGTCAAAAGTGGTATCGATAATACGGACATAAGTCCACTTGAAATATGAATGACCAATGCAATTAGCACAGGCAGCTGGGTAATTAAATATTAACTTTAATAGTAGGGTGGGAACAAAACAAAGTTGCTTTTTAAAACATGCAACTTCTTAGACATTCAAATCCTCACACTATGTCTGCATGCAATCCAGTGCAATATATGAAGTTTGTATATATATTTTCTACTAATATTTATATTGAAAGTTCACTTTTTGGCAGATAATACAGTCAAGTTTATGCAATACAGTGTATGTTTAAATATCTTAATCTCCTTGACTGGATTTTTTTTTTTTTTCAGCTATAGTGACACAGTAACTATATGGGTAGTGACTAATATCAGCATTAGGCTACTGTTGTAGACTTCAAAAGAAATTGAAATGTAGGAAATCTTGTGTAGTATGAACAATAACCTTGGTTACATCTTAATTTACTTACTTTAAAACGTGAATTTTAAGAAATTGTAATGGAAGTAGATGAAAACTGTTAAGCCCACCATTTTTCATTTAAACTGTATTATATCAGTCCCCTACTATAATTATTTAAGCTTTAAAAGAATTTATTTAAGGTTAAAATCAGTGTAGAGGATAATTTGTGACATCTTAGCACAAATATATTGGGGTATGTCTCTTACTCTAGAGACCTCACAGTCTGAAGAGAAAGGCAAGTGGTGGATAAATCATTATCTCTTTCCACAAATATATGATAAGGACATGCAGAACTTAAGTGCTACCCAAAATCAAGGTTTTTTAGGTTTTAGGATTTGAATCTTTTAGGTTTTTTTTCAATGCACCTCAAATTTAGCTTAAATCACAGAGCTGTTGTTTTGTGAATATGCTCTGGTGAGAAACTTGCCTTTGGGACATGGATGCATAATGTTTAACCAATGCATTATCCTCTTATAACATGAATGTCCCTGTTCTTGCACAAATATACATGTGAGTGTAGGTAACTATCAAGTAGAAAAGACAGAAATATAAACAAAGAGCTATTATGGACTTTACCCCATCCTCACACATATTTCTACTGTGGTGTTTTCAATGATACACATTTTTAAAGAAATTATGACTGTTCAAGATGTTAAAAATTCACAACCGGTTCTTTTTATTAAGACTTAAATAGTTTGGTCCTTATATTCATAGTGAAAAAATCTTTGACACATTAAAATTCCACAGTTATTTTAATAACACAGCTTTTAAATATTTTTAGGAATATATCTAAAAATTTAATCTTTTAATTGGCACCTAGGGGTTTTTTAATTATAAAGCAACATAATGCTAGCGATTACTTATAACAAATATTCTAGACGAATAAGAGTACCATAATTGCAAAGTGTGGCCTAGCACTCCAACATCTGTGATGATTTTCTTTTTTTCTCATAGCATTCAAAAAGATAAGCAAACTTAAATTCACAAGGCAAAAAAAAAAATTCATTTTGAAGCAGAAGTTCTGTGAATACACAGTAGTTCTTTGACTATTATTTATTTTTTCTAGCATTCTACTGTTTTTCTAGTATTTGGTGGTAGTTAATTTCTATGATAGCTGCACTGTAAGAATTACATTTTATAATTTTGGTGGGGTTTTTTTGCCTATGAACATCTCTGATGGTACTGATAGTGTAAGACCTTTTGTCTCTCTTTCTGATTCATATCAAATAAGTTCTATCAATTTTAATAAGCAATTTCTATCCCTTTTCATGTAAAAAATGTTAGTCTTTTCAGGGAATGGAGCAAACACAGATGTTTTTAGCTTACAGCAAGAACATGGCCTATCACCGACAACAATGTTCACCTCCAGGATTTGATGAGAAATGGCTTTTACTCAGCAAATTCTAGTACTAGTTTGCAAAACAAAAGCAAATAAGTTTTGTGGGGGCTACAATCTTTCTGAAGTTTTGGATATTAATTCATCTCATTGGTGTGATTCCTACCAACGCCTGTTCTCAAAGCATGAGGTCTCAAAGACACATTTAATCTCTTAATGAAGTTCTCTTCAGAACTTCGGAAAAAAGTTCTCTGGCAAATTTAGTGAAATTGTCAACTGCATTCAAAAGTTATCACAAGACACAAACTCATGGATGTTTGTGCAGGTATACATACACACATACACGGACAGGTAGTGGTCACAAGCCATAGTTTGAAAATCAGGCCAAAATGTTATTCCTGAATCATAGAATCATAGAACCACTAAGGTTGGAAAAGACCTCTAAGATCATCGAGCCCAACCGTCAACCCAACACCATGCCCACTAAACCATGTCCCTAAGCGCCTCATCTACACGTCTTTTAAATACCTCCAGGCATGGTGACTCAACCACTTCCCCAGGCAGCCTCTTCCAATGCTTGACCACTCTTTCAGTAAAGAAATTCTTCCTAATATCCAATCTAAACCTCCCATGGCACAACTTTAGGCCATTTCCTCTCGTTCTGTCGCTCGTTACTTGGGAGAAGAGACCAACACCCACCTCGCTACACCCTCCTTCCAGGGAGTTGTAGAGTGCGATGAGGTCTCCCCTCAGCCTCCTCTTCTCCAGACTAAACAATCCCAGCTCCCTCAGCCGCTCCTCATAAGGCTTGTGCTCCAGGCCCTTCACCAGCTTCGTTGCCCTTCTCTGGACACACTTCAGTACCTCAATGTCCTTCTTGTAGTGAGGGGCCCAAAACTGAACACTGGATTCGAGGTTCGGCCTCACCAGTGCCGAGTACAGGGGCACGATCACCTCCCTACTCCTGCTGGCCACACTATTTCTGATACAGGCCAGGATGCTGTTGGTCTTCTTGGCCACCTGAGCACACTGCCGGCTCATGTTCAGCCGGCTGTCAATCAGCACCCCCAGGTCCTTTTCCTCTGGGCAGCTTTCCAGCCACTCTTCCCCAATCCTATAGCATTGCATGGGGTTGTTGTGACCCAAGTGCAGGACCTGGCACTTGGCCTTCTTAGACCTCATACAATTGGCCTCAGCCCATTGATCCCACCTCTCCAGGTCCCTCTGTGGATCCTTCTCACCCTTGAGCAGATCAACACTCCCACCCAACTAGGTGTCATCTGCAAACTTACTGAGGGAGCACTCGATCCCCTCATCCAGATCATTGATGAAGATATTGAACAAGACCGGCCCCAGTACTGAGCCCTGGGGAGCACTGCTCATGACCGGCCGCCAACTGGATTTAACTCCTTTCACCACAACTCTCTGGGCTCGGCCATCCAGCCAGTTTTTTACCCAGCGAAGAGTATACCTGTCTAAGCCGTGAGCCGCCAGCTTCTCTAGGAGAATGCTGTGGGAGACAGTGTCAAAGGCTTTACTGAAGTCCAGGTAGACCACATCCACAGCCTTTCCCTCATCCACGAGGTGGGTCACCTGGTCATAGAAGGAGATCAGGTTGGTCAAGCAGGACCTGCCTTCCATGAACCGTGCTGGCTGGGCCTGATCCCCTGGTTGTCCCGGACATGGCTTGTAAGCGCCCTCAAGACGAACCCTTCCATAATCTTGCCTGGTACCGAGGTCAGGCTGACAGGCCTGTAGTTCCCCGGATCCTCCTTCTGGCCCTTCTTGTAGATGGGCATCACATTGGCAAGCCTCCAGTCGTCCAGGACCTCCCCTGTTAACCAGGACTGCAGATAAATGATGGAGAATGGCTTGGCAAGCTCCTCTCTCAGTACTCTCGGGTGGATCCCATCCTGCCCCATACTGAAGAATCAGTACATAATATAATTCTACGGTCTTTTTCTGGAGATTTAAAGAGGCAATTTAAAAGCTGCAAGTAATGACTTTTAGTCCTGGCTCAAGTAGCTACTGGCAGCCTGTCTAGCTTTTTCTGTGGAAAGAGAGTACAAGACAAGGAGATGACTACAAATCCCTACAATTCTCCTAATTTAACTTTTAATGATGTAACATAACTTTTCCTAGAACTAAGAATAAGTATCAGAAGCCAACTGATGACATTACCCCATAGCTAACTCTGCCTCAGAATGTGGCCTTGTTCCGAAATAACACACTGTACCTGGAAAGGGCTTCCCTTCAACTGAGCTACATATGATCACGAATGACTAATTTTAGTTACCAGTAGTTCTGCAAAATGCTCAAGAGGGAATATCTACAGTCTTTTCCTTGTTCATTACCTATAGAATTGTTGACTAAAGTTAAAAAAAACAGGCAGTTTATATCTGCAAAAGCACATGGGCTACTGATTGTGTACTGAGACAAAAAATACCACAAATATAACTGAAAGCCAAACTGGTCTGAAGAATGCTGTTGTTGCTACTGAAGTGAAAGTGATGAAAGAAGAAATTTGGCATGGTTTTATGGGAAGAAGAGCTGTAAATAGAAACCTAGAAAATAAACATAACAGAGATAACATTGCTTTTGGAAATCTAAGGACACAGAGATGTGAGGAAATTCTGGAGCAAGGATCAGGTCAGGGAATACTTAAGAAAACTGGACATACATAAGTCCATGGACTCTGATGGGATGTGCCCACGAGTGCTGAGGGAGCTGTCATTGCAAGGCTGTTCTCAATAACCTTTGAATTATCATGGAGACTGGGAGACGTGCCTGAGGATGGGGGGAAGCAAATGTCACTTCCTTCTGGCAGGAAGGAGGGCTCAGGGATCTACAGGCCAGTCATCCTCACCTCAATCTCTGGGAAGGTGATGGAGCAACTAATCCTGGAAACTTTCCAGGCACGTGAAGAACTATTCCATCATAAGTACTCAGCATGGATTCACAAAGGCAAAAGTTGACCAACCTGGTAACCTTCTGTGATGAAATGACTGGCTTGGTAGATGAGGGGAGGGCTGTGGATATTGTCTACGTTGACTTCCATAAGGCTTTCAACACTGTCTCCCGTAAGATCCTCATAGAGAAGTTCTTGATATATGGGCTGGATAAGCAGACAGTGAAATGGAATTGAAAACTGGATGAATGGCTGGGCCCAGAGGGTGCTGATCAATGGTGTCCAATCTAGTTGGAGGCCAGTGACTAGCAGTGTACCCCAGGGGTCAATACTGGGTCCAATCCTGTTCAACATTGTCAATTATTTGGATGATGGGGCAGAGCGTACCCTCAGCAACTTTGCTGATGACACAAATCTCAGAGGATTGGCTGATACACTGGAGGGTCATGCTGCCATCCAGAGGGATCTTGACAGGCTGAAGAAATGGGCTGACAGGAACCTCATGAAGTTCAGGAATGGCAAGTGCAAAGTCCTGCCCCTGGGGAGAAACAACCCTAGTCACCAGTATATGGCTGGGGGCCACCCAGCTGGAGTGGGGGTCCTGGTAGACACTAAGTTGAACATGAGCCAGCAATGTGTTCTTGTGGCAAGGAAGGCTAAGTAATGACAGCAGAGGCCTTGGTTTTGCAAGCATGCTTGTATGTGAAACCCTGACCTTGAGGCTTGATTGTAATCAGGTAAAATCTAATTTCAAACAGATCTGAAATGACTTGAAATCTAAGGAAAATGCTTCAAAGGACGCAAGAACTATTCAGATCGGAAGTTATTCATAGTTATGGTAAGTCAACAAATATTCTATACTTTTGCGGTGGGGTACAGAACAAGAATGAAGAAGGCTGCTTTTTGGCTTTTCTTAGCTGATGCATGGTCAGGGTCAAGTCAACCCTTCTGGAGAAAAGGGAGGTTATGCCTCCCTTCAGAGCAAGGCAGACTCTGCCCCAGGGAGTCTCTTGCAGCCCATGGGTCAGGGTTGAAGGGATGTGAGAGACAAGGAGAGCACTTGCAGCAAGAGTGTCTGCTGTTTAATAGTAAGACATGACAGGAACAAAAACCTACCCCAGCTACCCAGATGGGATCATACAGAATTTATTTCTTCCCAAAAAATATCTGTGAATTGCTTGACTGAGAGCAAAATTAAAGAAAAGGACTCGCCCTGAGAGAAAATTGTGGGCATCAGGGAGACTTATTTCTATTTTTATGTACTTAGTAATTTTCAGTCTCTGGATTAAAGAGTTCATTATCCTAGCTTCTATTCTAATAAAACACTATCTGTATAGTTCAAAAGCCCTATTTTGTCTATGTAATATATCATAAAATGTACATACATACACAAATTCAAATACATATATATACACATACCTGTAGCACTGATAGGAGCTACTTTTATTTTTCATTCACTTTGACACCACTGGAGATCCTAAAGCTGCATTTTTGTAAAAAATACTGATAAAAGTAATGTTGGCATGAAAAGTATCATCTTTGCTGCTAGTGATGATGAGAGAAAATACCACGTATTAGATTGTCCCTCTTTGCCTATCACTATATGATTTCAAGCATTGGTGACAGACATGCATTGAAAAAAAGGTAAATGAGATGCACAAGGATTAAAACTTTTCCAGGGATGTTAACAAAAAAACATTCTGACAGTTCATGCAGTATTGGAAGTTAAAAAAACCCAAAACAACCAATATCGCAAAGTGAGAAAAATAGGTCTATGAGCTTCTTATTATCCCCGAATGCTTTTCTCATTTTCCCACTAGTGCGCCAAGTTATTAATTTGTAATGAAGAAGGAAAAACTTATGATAAAACACAACTTGCAGACATTTTTAATATATCTACTGGCCTTCCAGAGAAACAGCACTGACTGGGTAAAAGCCTTTGGAAGATGGCACCTGCATAGATCTTCTGCCACTAATGTCTGAAAATATATCTAACACTTGCAGAAAGTATCCACTTTTAACACCTTCCATTTCATCTTCTTTTAAGATTCATTTAATATAAAACTGTAGATGTGTTTTTAGGTTGCAATACTAATGGTTCAGAATGACAGCTGATTTGAACACTTTTGTACCAGCTGCACGGTGCAAAGACAGGATCTCTATCTCTGCCCTGCTGAGAAAGAGTAAATGGACCCATACAAATGGGCTGTAGTGTCGGCTCTGCAAGCTGATGGAGTTCGGCTGTTCCCGGTGACACCTAGTCAGAGGGTTTGTTATGGCTGCAGAGGTTAGTCTATGCTGTCCTAACACTGATAAAGAGCTAAGAACTAAGGCACACAGCTTCTTTGAGAATCCCCTTTTTTCTCAGAGGACTAGAAGAAGCTTAACACTATAGAGAAACCAGAACAAAATTTTCTAAAATATCACAAATCAGTACTTAAAATCTGATGAAGACTTCACTCAGAGGCACACACACCAATGTTAGAGTTGCACCTGCCTGCAAGTACTGCCAACTAACATCCCTAGTGAGATAATGGAATACATAAAATACTACATTTAAGACTATGCCACTCTTTCTTCAAAGCATGATTCTTAAATACATGCTCACACCCCTAAGTAAAAAGTGAAATACAAAGATGGAATTGCTGACTGCAAAAAATAACTCAAAAAAGTAGGAAGTAAAATTATATATACATAGATATAATATATAGTAATGCATGTATAAACATATACACATACACGAATATATTTATACATACATATATTTAAGGCAAAGTGTTTTAAGAAGTTGGTTTGCTGAGTATTTCTCAAAGTCAGTGCAAGGTTCCGTTGCTAAACCCTTCAGAAAACCAGGAAACTTTTATTAAAAGGATTACAAATTCTGAGGAACTAATCTCAAATTTGAGTGATTCAGTGAATGGAGACCATGTTATAGGCCTAGAAACAGAAATTACAAAATCAAATAGATCTATAGTTGGAGGCTGCTGAGGCCAACCATGTGAAAATTTAAAGGTATGTCTGTCTCATTTATACACCTCACTGATGCCAGACAGCAATTTGCAGCCTCGGGCTCCTTCCTAGACCTAAGACTGGTAATGGAAGATCATCATATTGTATTATTATAGAATTTGACAGTCAGCGAGGAGCTGGTACTTGCTCACACTGCAAGCAGAAGTTGTGGGCTCAGTGCCCACAGGAGTTGTGTATTCACGTAAGTAGAGTTTTGGCTTCCAGTCCCTGCCCTCAGGGTTTACTACTTCTGCCTTATGTGCAATGCCTCTCAAAAGCATAAGCAAGCTCCTTCTGCAGGAATCAGAACCAAAGTTTTATTTCTTGTGACAGCTCCCATTTCCCTGGTAAGCACCCATCGAAGGACAATAAATGGATCCTTGCTTCCATCTCTCTCCAGTTCTCTGATTAATTGCATTAGCTTGCACATGTTTTCACCAGAATAGTATGTTAGGTATAGTTAACCGTCATGATACTTAGGGGATCCCAAAATTCGCTTGGGATAAGTAATATCCATGAGATTGCATACATAGGATCTACAGATACCTTGGTTTTTAATTACATTTAGAGCAAGACAGAAACACTCAGTTCAGCTGAAGTGCCATAGATCTGGGCACATACAGATGAAAACCTTTAGGAGTCTTAGAAATTTTTTTAATAATTGCATGAATAATCAGGAAGGGAATCTCAGTCATCAGAAGCAGCTAAGTGAGCACAGGATAGATGATGCAGATTTCATTCAAAAGTCTGCCTAATTTCATTCTTGTTGCCTGTGTCCTTCTTTGGACCTAACTGTAGATGCCTAGCTGCAAATACCAAAGCCTCAAAGCAGACAAATACTACATGATCTGAGCTCACTAACCGATATCAGAAAGAATTATTCTGCTCAAAGTTAAGCATTTTATACACATTATCTATCAAGTTTTAAAAGAGTAGGTTCATACTTTTGCAACAATGTTTTATATATATATATATTATATTGCAATAATAATATTATGCCATTTCAAAACAAGATAACCGTACTGACTCATGCATGTGAACATTAAGGTTCCACTGATTTTAAATGTCTTTTGACATACTTTTAAAAATCGCCTACAGAATGTTCTTATGATGGAAATTTCACACTCTTTTCAGGCTTTGCAAAAACAGTTGTCAAGGAAACTAATTAGTTCCACAATCATAATTGCAATAATGATTCATATAAAGAAGACCTGATGTCAAATACTGTAACAGGCTTCTTACAAGTACTTAGAGGTTATGGGAGAGCGCTGAACGGAAAAAGGCCCTAAACATCTATAAAACTGTGTTCAGAGAAAAATGTTCTATCTATCTTCTGAAACTAAATTAACTACGTTGCTTTTTACTTGAATGTCTAGAGACCATCTACATTATCATTTATGCAGGCATATCATGTTTCTCTGAGTTACAGCAGCTGTGGCAATAATATGGAATACTTTAACTAATTATAACAGGTTAAAGTTAGATTGCATTGCAAAACAAGTAAGATTTGTGTTTCAAATATACAAAATTGAAAAATGGTTTATCCCTTCAATTTACCTAAATAAGGTTTTATTTATTTTTCTACTCAATAAATGTTTTTATTTCCTTGGGACAATAAGCTTTCCTACATTTCTTTTTCCTTTTTTTTTTTCGATCATGTAGTGAAATTTTATTTCTGAATGATGGCAATCACAAGGCACTATCTGTTTAAAATCAAGTACACAGGGCCTATTGAGGTCCTGAATTTCAATCAAGATGCAAATCAACACTCACTACTGCAATCCAATTGCATAAACTAAATATTTGTACTAGACCTGGATTTGAACCTACTAATGAATTACAAAAGCCTATTCCTTTCTATAAATACAAGTAACAACGCTTCTGATATCAACAAGTTGCTACGGAATATTAAAAAATATAGCAGAGATCTTGAGATAACTTCCCTGAAAATAGGTTTGAAGAAAACTTGCAATAGACAGAAAAAAAATTAGTCAGTTATTTCAAACTTTTCCAATGACACAGTAGTCTATGACTCATTCAAACTTATTGACACTTTACTAAGATCAATGCGAGTCAGATGCTCAGATTGAAACACAGGTATTGATATGGTTTACATTTTAATATATTGGCTATTATATTTTTTTGGCAAGATTTTAATTTGATTCTAATATTCTAATAGTTTAATATATGGCATACAGAATACACTATGTTAGAGGATTTAGCACCTGATTTTAAAATGGTAATGATGACACTTATCTAATTTGGAATTTATTATTAAAGATAACAGCTCATGATTTAGATAAAAAGTTTGAAATCTCTTCCTCATAACTTTTGCTTTATAAAAATTAAAATTACCCATAATGTATCAGAAATTACCATCCTATTTCAGGTCTATTCTGAATGAAATAATCTTGCATTGTTGCACCAAAATGTAACTTTATGTTGGGAAGCATTAAAACTTGATAAATAAGCTACTGAAACCCACTCACTCTTAAATACTATGCAGTTTTCCTTTAAAAAAATCCAAACCTTTCGATCTACACACTTAAAAATATGAACAACATTTCTATAGATTTCAAAGCTTGTAAATAGGCCTAGTAGAAGGCTGTATGCTCACCATGTTAGGATGAATCAGTAAGACGGTATCTAAACAAGGCTATTTGAAGTCTTAACCTCATCAGACACTAAAATAAATACTTTTATTACACGTGTATCTTGAAGCACATGTAGAGATTTTTTGAGCTGGACTGAAATCAAGAATTCTAACAACCAAGTTGCTTACAACAGACAGGCAGTACAAGGCAACTTAAAAATGTATAGCAAGTGTATCTTAAATACTATATTTCTTGTTAACTGTCAACATCTGGGTTGAAGATTCAATATTTGTTCTGTACTTACAAATGACCTTATTACTAAGAGAAAAGTAGGAAACAGGGTCCCATTTAAGGGTTTTGAATCGAGTCTTTGCTGATAATAGAGTATGGGGTCTCAGGCTTTGTCAGTTAAAGACGACTTCAGTTACATTATGTTCAACTACACACATTAGTGTATTATGAGTAGCAAAAAAATTATAGAGAGAAAACACTGTAAAATCAACTTACCTGTAATAATGTTGGGCTTTGGTGGCATGCTGAATTCATACAATGTTGGTTCAGAATAACCCAGTCTGTTGGCAGCTGTTATTTGTACTTCGTAACCCATGGTCCATTGAAGATGCTCTAAGATGATGTGGTCTCTACTACCCTGCACTTTTTTCTCTAGCCACTGGTCTTCCTTATCTTTCTGTAAAGATGCAAATATTAGTTTAAATTCTCAAAACCTCTTGTATTATTTGTCTAAACTATGCACATGTCTACATGATGCACTAACAATATAAACATTCAACTAATCTAATTTTAGAGTTCTGAGTACTCGGGCTTTTTGTAATTTTGACCACTCCTAATCACGTTTCCACAATGCAGATTTAGGGATTCAGTAGGCAATCAGTTTTAACCTTTTGGCTTCAATTTATACTTTGCTTGGGGAATAGCAGGATAATTATTTGCAAATGCTGCTAAGAATTTCTGTAAAATGTTTATTTTAAATAGATGTTTCAATTACATTTTGATCAATGTTCTTTAAAAGAAACTTGCTATTAAACCCAAACTTGAATTGTTCATGAACGCAAGCTGTGCTTGTATCATACATCAGTGATATAATGAAAACATACACTAACTGTAGCAATATGTGGTACTATAGTAACATTTTGCAAACCAGGTTGTATGCAACAATATAAACACCATTGAGAAAGTATGCAGTCCTATGTCTACACTGGTGAGAGGATATATGTAAATCATTAAGATGGTGTTCTAGAGGAAAAAAGGGTTCTCATAATTTAGATAATTATCTAAGACACCTATACAAAGGGAAAAAATGAGGACTTCAGTTGCAATCTTAATTCTGGCATTTAATGAATTTGGAGCGCTTACCTTTGCAATCGCTCCTTTTAGTGCATAATATATTTAATTATTCTCTATACAAATGAGAACTATTTTAATAACTAATAGGTAAAAGGATAAAACAGTATATACTGCCAAACACAAAAGCCATCTTGTTCAAAGGAGTACCAGTAACAGTCAGTAAGAATCCATGCAGTCCTATTCTTACTAAACACTGAGGTACAATACAGTGGCAAAATTATGGCTGAGAGCCAAATCCTGGCCGTCCAACCCATACAGCAACACAGACCTAATCAGTGGATACAATCTTTCTGGGAAAAAAAAAAAACGTCAAATAAAGGGAAGTATAATGTTTTGCTGCAGACTACTATACTTCCCAGCTCTTTGTTGAAGCATCTTGCTCTTGACTAATACAGGTGACAAAGAAAATAGCATCTAAATTAGACAGTTCAGAGCCCAGTCATGCTCCTTATGCCTGTGTTGATTTTTTTTTTTGTCCCCAGCCTTCAGAAAATAGTGTGACACACTAAACTCCCTTATGTGCACTGCTGCAATAACTTATTCGCTATCAGCTCTGAGTGTGATGGGTTTTCCGTACTGACTTCACCTTTTCTTAAACTCTTTCTTGCTTCTTCTGCACTGGCATTGGTACTGACACATGATAGTCCTGGGAATGAGTAAAATACAGTAAAACATCATTTCAGGAACATTTGCAGCAAGGTGAAAGTGCCTACTTGGTGCAGCAGTAGACCAATGAAAAACATCAGAATGATAGTCACATTACAAATCATGAAAAAAAATAGATACACTGGAGTAAAAATAGTTTACTCATCATACAGTGAAACTGGTATTTTCTGTCAAGGATATTTTCCCATATCCTTGTGGATAATTTCTGTTGCAATCATCTCACATGCCATTGAGTGAATCCACCTATATTTACATTTCACTGAGTGAATCCACTTATATTATCACTATATCAAACTACTTTTACAAAATATATATTTATATAGCACTGCCAAAAAAAAAAGGAATCAATACAGATTGCAATATGCATATGCAAATACTCTTTGGTAATATTAGGAATAGCAGTGTCACGTAGCACCATATTTTAATGGCTGTTTAAACTGGTGAGGTTTGGGAGGAGTTAGGAAAAAAAAACCACCACACCTAGATTCCAAAGAATATCAACATGAGAGAAATCAGAAGATCCATATGTGATATTGGTGTGTGCACATACAACCATGTGAATATACTGGGGAATTCCAAAGAGGTTCAGAATCACAGAAGGAGAAAAAATATATTGACTGGGAAAATAAAGATTCAGGCTAATATGGTTCCTGCAGGAGGAAAAGACAGCGCTGCAAACAGATATATGACTATATTCTGAAAACAAACTGTAGAATTATATGTGATGAATAGAATGAGCTTCAGATTTGGAAGGAAAACTATACAGATTTCTGTATGAGGCTGTTCTTCTGTAGACATAAGAATAAGTGAAAAGGCAGTTGTTCCACAGTTTGGTCAGGTGAAGAATAATGAAAGAGCTGAAATGTAACAGGATACCTGCATGCTATGCCAGAGAAGCGACACTGTAAGTTTAGTTGAAAGTGAAGCCAACTGGGTGGGATTGAGACAAATGAAACAAAACCCAAGCCCTGAGCTCAAAGACAACAAAACATTTTACAAAGATTGACAAACACAAGCTAGGAGGAAGAATAAAGAAAGTATCTGGAAAGCAAGTTGTCTTCTTCTAAAGATAAACAGATGAAGCCTTCCAGAATACAATCTGCTTTTGGCATCTTAAAGAAAAAAAGAAAAGAACCACAATGTCCTTCATTATAGCTGTTATTTCACATGTATTTTTTTCAAGTATTTTTTACTAAATAGAGTTCAGTCATGTGTCCAGATTTATTTTACTATTAGTGTAGAAATGGAAAGAGAGGGACAAGAACACAAGAGTCTGCCAGTTAAATCTTGCTACAAATCTCCCTGTTTATGCTAAGACCCTTTCATTGGTAGCTTAAGAAGCAGAAAACAGAACTACAAAAGAACACTTCATACCTTATTAGGCTGTTCTATTATTAATATAGCTTAAAATTTATAGAAAGCTCTACATATGCACAGTGTTCTACAACAAAGGAAAGAAACTTCTAAATCACAGACTACAGTCTCATTTGAGGGGTGAGTTAATATAAATGTCTTCAATAATCATTTGCTACTAGCAGTTGTATCATTAATATCGACCAACAAATGCACATTTTCAGAAACTGCAATCAGATCTGCAGCCTCAGAGATTAAACTGTTCCTTTATTTGCATTTCGTTTTGCTTCATATAATGCAGAAATATTCCTTTACAGAAGGTGACTGATGCTGTGAGAATAACCAATGACTGGCAATTTCTGGGGATCTTACTGCCCACTTCCATTACTCTTAAGGCTTAGATTCACACTGTCCTCTTCCCAGTATAAGTCTTTGGTTGAAACAAACCTGTCACAATGCCACAGACTAATGACACTAAAAAAAACCAAACCAAACCAAAACAAATATTTCTTAATTGTGTGTATATTGGCTTTCAATATAAGCATCAGCCAAATTTATCTCAGAAGTGTCTAAGAACTAGATTTGTAAGACAGCTGTAAGTAACCTAAACACCTAAATACCCTGACAAAAAAAGAGCAAACAAAGCAGTGTGAAACTCCAGTCTACCATGACTTGGCTGCTTCTCGAAACTGAGGGCACATCTGACACCAGTGGAAGTAAAGCCAGTCCACTGTTTAGGCAGCTAACTATTTACTAGTCTAGAAAATAACATCTCTCTCTTTAATGGTCATTTTACATTGTACCCAAGATCACATTGTCTGGGAAGTCATAAAAAGTGAGGAAAAGTGATTAACCCCCTTCAACCCTTTCCCTTATTCTCCATCCTCCCTAAATTGTTGCACTGAAAGTTCCACTCAAACAGACTTGTTATTATGGTGGTCCTTGTGATAAAAAAAGGGTACAACATACCACACTATCTTGAAAGCTGGCAGGAAAAAATATCAAGAAATCCTCATGGAAGACAATCTGATGATTTAAAGCAGTGACTTCACAAGAATTCATTACATTAGGATGGTGTTTTGTAGGTCTGGGTAACACAGGACAAATACTGAACAAAGCACAAAATGGCTTATAACATACATAGTGTTAAAATGCACAGAAAGTCCAAGGATCTGGTAGGTAAAGTGGAACTTAGAGATGCAAAAACATTTAACTGTTTTATGGTAGGTATCTCAGAGTGGGAGTAAATGAGAAATTATGGTTTTTTAATGATTTGTACTTACAGAAGTTTGTTCTAGAACCTATCATAAAGCAACAAAATTAACACAATCCTCCATCAACATAGTCAAACAATAGTGAAGCACATAATCTATCAATCAAACACTTGTCACTGCCAAAATTCAGGGCATTAATAGTGACACTGTCACAGGTCAACATGGTGAACAACTTTTAGGCCTGCAAAAACTAGTTGCTCCTCTAACATTTCCTCCAATCATTATGGATGTAAAAGGAAAAAATAAATTAAATGCTGTTATTGTTTTTAAAAATAGGATTTTAATCAACTTTTCTTGCTTCTACTTAAAAGCTTATAACCATAAAAGATAGATATTTTTATTATTTCATTCTAATTCCAAATTTTTACTGAAACTTGGCATGCCAGGGAAAAACAAAAACAACCTCCTCCCCCTTTTTTTCCCCTAGCTTACTGTTGGCATTCTGTGACCTGAAAGTATAGAAACAGAATTCCCTTCTCCAATCACTAAGAAGCCTATTTGAATACTTGCTTTTTAAGCATTATGAAGTAATTCAGGATATGGTACCAAAATCATATCTGAAGGCTGGGAGCAAATCTCTTCAAGATAATAGACTGATACGTATTTGCAGGGAACAGTGGGCAACATTATGCACCAAGCACCAATTCACAGTTGCAACATGTACAGCTACAGCATATCCATCACGGTCAAAACGCACTTGAGCAGTAAGCACAAATTTTTGCTTGTGACTATGTGAGTCATGCATAAGTGATCATTCCTGCATGGTGATCACACATCGTTTGCGTGCTGTTTCTGGTGCTAACCTTAACCTGTGTAATACCTTCTAAAGGCTGCTTTGTAGCCTGCCTTTCTCTTGGTCTGTGCCTGGTCACCCACCTGCCCTGAGCTGCTGTGGCAGTCTCTCCCCTGTGTCCCAAGTGCTCCTTGCTCCTGGCCTTCCTTATCGCCTCACCTTCCCCTTAGTCTGTACAATCTCTTCAATCCTCTAGCTTTTATTTTATTACTTGGTAAATAACACGGCAGATAATAGCCATTTACAAATTCAATACACATTTGCCCAGTAGTTTGCATGCATGAAGCTTAACATCCATTGCCCCAACCAACATTAATAGCACCATAAGCAGGAACAAAGGGGAGCTCTTCCTGGCTGGCTACTGGGGAGCAGTTTTCCCTTCTCTTTCTCTCTCTCCTCCTATTCTTTCCTAAGGTATCTTTGAAGTCAAGGTATGCCATCAGCTTCAGACTCCATCAGTGAAGCTTTGTAAGACTGTCTTGACTTTGTGCAACCGCAGGAATCAATTTGAGGCTGTTACTCATAAAAATTGCATAGTACGTACTCCTCTGGAATACAGAACAAAATATGAAGCTTCTTATTATCTGATTATAGTCAGTAAGTCCTGCCCATAATATGAATAAACTGATGTTAGGAAAGCAATATTTGACAGACTGAAACACGTGATTTGCAGGAAAAAAAAAAAACTTACTCATTGCCCTAAACCAGGCTATAATATTGCTAGAATACCTTAAAGGCTGTCCTTTTCCCAGTTTAAAAAAAAAAAGAAAAATATATAAAACTTAAATATGAGGGAACTGACTCTTAATAAGACATAAGCTGTTATGAAACACAAAGAAGCAAAAGCCACCGCTGTATAGCTTGTTATCTAATATGCTCTTTAAACATGCAAGCAAATACATTGGTCCAGGTGCTAATAATGAGGCTGGCAACAGTTATAGGAAAGCTAATTAAATACGACCAATGGGGAAGATAGAAGAGAAGCAGTCAACAGATAATTAAGAACTTTAAATAGCATCCATTCATTCTGATTAAAACACCAAAAAATTATTGTGCTTTTTTGTTGTAGGAAGGCCTTTAATTTAGTCAAATTGCTTTTTCAATTGGAAGCTTAAGGAGATATGGATTTGAGGTCCAAATAAAAGCTATCTTCTTCTGTAACCTATTAAGTTTCCAGTTACTGCTTAAACTGTACATTTATCTTTCAACAATACACATGAAAAGTGATCTTTTATACTATAATATTGTACCTTAGTCAAAACACTAGATCAAAATCAAGTTTCCAAAAATATTCAGGATATATCCAAAATCATTTAGCTTGCTTAAATCACAGAAACAGATTAAATTCCATATACTGCATGCCTATATTATATCCAAATGGTTTATTTTTTTTTCTTCTCAATTATATTTACAGGCATTGTTACCTAACTAGGAAACTCTATCCCACAAAACTGCATTGTATCTTGTATTGCATATTTTACTACCCTCTCTCTTCTTTACAATTACTTTTCTTTTATGCCAACTATACTCACTGGACTGAAAGTAATTTAAGAAGGTCAATTAAGATTTAGGGATCAGTGGTATCAGAATAACTGCTGGTTATTTCCTCAGGCTGCTCTTAAAAGCTCTACCAAATTTTTTCTCAATTGATTTGGAGCTACCGATCTTCTTTGGTTATACTCAGCTTAAGAAAATCATTTTACATGCCAGGTTTAGCACTTGGATAATCCCAAAATCAAAAAGTTACATTACAGGAAACATCAGGAAATGTGACAAAAACTATTACAAAATAAGTAATTGGCTTTTCCTTTTTGAGAAGACTTAAACAGGTTATGCATTTAATTTCTCAAAGCTTATTTCTGTTAAATACAGTCCTCACTACTTTCTGTTTAACAGCTCTAAATATCTGATGTTACATTCCCAATCTCTTTTAGAGTGTTGAAATGGACAGGTAAATCTGCTATTGCACTCTGGTAAAATGTCTTTTTACTGGGTCTAGTCAGATAAAAGTAGTATAATCTTCCTAAAAGAACACAAAGAATTTATTAGAAAATGCACACTTTTGAATTAAAATCACTGCTTTTGCCAACTGTACAGTTACTTCTTCAACCCAATCATTTCTAAACATAGTATATTAGGAAAGAAAGGATATTTTAGCTACTTTAATAATACCCTCCCCCCCATTTTTTTCATAGAAAGAGAAATTACATATTGCAGAAAAGCCTGTTTTCTAAACTTGCCAGATCTGTTGAGAACACCAGATCAGACACAAGACCAATAAACTCTGCACGATGGCTGTTAAAGAACTGATATGTACACCGAAACTCATGAAAGTCCTAACAATTTGTCAATTATTTGGCTTTTTTAAGCTGACCCTTTGAATCTTGGAAGATAGAAAATATGAAACATGATCAGATAATTAATCTCATTTAAAATTAATATGGAGCATTGGAATATAGCTTTCTATCTCTAGGATGGTATCTATCAATACAGATCTATCAATACAGATGCATTTGTAACAGGTTAGTAATTTGCTGTTCAAACAACCCTTAATTATGTAACTTTAATGTCTGCTAATTTACTGCACTTTTGAGAGCTAAACACGAATGTTCCTCATTTACCATGTAACAAAACAGAGAATATGGTTTTCCTGTTAGAATGAACTTTCAGTTATACATTTAGAAAGAGCAGGGTGCTTTTCTTTCTTTCTTTTTTTTTTTTTATAATCTGGCATTAGCAACTGTCCTGGTTTTGGCTGGGATAGAGTTAAATTTCTCCCTAGTGCTGTGTTTTGGATTCAGTATGAGAAGAATGTTGATAACACACTGATGTTTTCAGTTGTTGCTAAGTGCCCTCCTAGTCCAAGGACAGCTCCCACGCTCTGCCAGATGTACAAGATGGGAGGGAACATAGCCGGGACAGCCAGCGCAGCTGGCCAATGGGGTATTCCATACCATATGACGTCATGCTCAGTATATGAATGGTAGGCGTGATCCAGGAAGTACCGATCGCTACTTGGTTAATCGGTCAGCGCGGGTGGTGAGCAATTGCATTGTGCATCACTCATTTTGTATATTCTATCATTATTATTATTTTCCCTTTTCTGTTCTATTAAACTGTCTTTACCTCAAGCCACGAGTTTTTCTCACTCTTACCCTTCCAATTCTCTCCCCGTCCCACTGGGGAGGACGGAGACTGAGCAAGCGGCTGCGTGGTATTTGGCTGCCTGCCAGGTTAAACCACAACAGCAATCTAGTCACAAGAAAAAACATACTATACTATATCTTTTTTTCTTTTTGTAGTATGCAAACAATTTTTTTACATTTCAAATTGTATCAACAGTCTTCTCTACATTAAAAGCAGCCATTACTAAGCAAAACCTACGTATTTTGATTAACTGAAATACTTACACTTCTGTATTTGACAATATATTCCAAAATGGGGGCACCTCCATCATCTTGTTTAGTTATGCTAAGTTTAAAACTCTTGCCACTTCCTGGTTGTCCATGAATTGAAGGGGGGCTTGGCTCCCCTAAACAGGGGAAAAAACAGTAGACAATAACAATTCAGCAATAAGATAAGTCTTAAATTATAGCTGGGAGCTTGTTCACAAGATTATTAGTCAAAATCTTTAAAATCAACATGATCCTTCCAAGCACTGCAGAACATCCTTAATAAGTGTGTTAAATATTTTACTTAAAGTATGTTCTAATGTAGATGAATTATCTCACACAAGGAAACAAAATTACGTCAAGTATGAAAGAAGCATTTGTTTCTTTGAGACTTTCTGACTTTTGACACTTTCAAATGTAATTTACTTCAGAAATTATTTAGCCATCAATTCAGCAAGGCTGGTGAGCTCCTAGTCACACTGAAGTTTGAGTAACACTATCTTACAGGAAAGCAACCTTAATATCAAGCATGAGCTTTAGTCCCACGTGCAAGATCTAAATTGTAACACAGATACTAGCTAACTTAACTCTTCGATAAATGTGCCAAGGCAAAATTAGATACTTTTAGAGTAGTCTATATTAAGAATAAATATAAAGAATAAGATTTCCAAAAGCAAAAACAATTTTCTCTGTAATGAAAGGATAAAAATAATCTTAAATGTACATTTGAAGGGTTAATAGTCAGCTTAAGCCACTTTACTAATGAAAATTCACAAACTAATTATCATTTCTATACATAACGCCTATTATAAAGTTTTAGGTCAGATCCTAAATGAACATGTGTTGTTATACTGAAGTGTCTTATCCTCAAAATATCTGTAAATTTGCATTCACCCAGAGAGACACAGTTCCTTTAGAAATATTTGTAATATTTGTGTTTATCCCTTGTCATAGTAAAGATAAATTGACTTAGATCTCAACATAGAATTTATCTAGATTTTTATCAGATAACATATATATAATTTCTATCAGTTTCTATCACTTTTGTATCAGGTATGATGTTCCATATGAATAATAGCAAATTATTCTCTCTGTCATTCAATCTATTTAGAATATGCATATGCTTTATTCAAAAAGAAATTTGAAAGCTGTCAAGTTACCGGTTTCGAACAGAAGAAATGTACCAATAAGAACAAAATATAGTAACACGGAAATATTTTGTGTTCTTTGTAGTCGTGTGACTTTTATTGTTCATTCCATTAGGGCCAGTATTCTTAACTATATTGAGTAACGCCCTCCTCAGAAAACAGTTCATTTGCAACAGATTTATGAGAGATTAGTCTAGGATTGGTTGCTGATATATTTTGGTATATCTGTATGAGTACTATACAGTGCCATCTGGTAGTTCCTTTATTTTTCTTCTCCCTTTGTTTTTAATTTATTTATTATTGTTTCTATTTAAAATTAATTTGAGAAAAACATTTTTCATTAGGTCTTAATATTTAAATCTGAATTTCTTACGTATAAAATTTACTACAAATATAGAATTCACTTTGTATCATTTATCATTTGCATGTAATCATAGTTAAAACAATTTATTCTCATCATTTTTCCATAGCTTAGGAGTTCTGTTTGAGGCTTGATAATTGCAAAACTGTTGGCAGCATAGTTTGCTGAAGAAATGTCTCTGGAAAGGGCCAATTCTTTTCTCACAGATGTCTATAATACCTTGGGTGTAAATGAAGAAAAAGTCCTTAATCTAATCTCTTTCATGGTTTGTGGTCTTGAATATTAAACAAAGATTTGTCTAAGTCTCAAAGATATAGATAATGGAAGAAATTATCCAATTTAAGTTCATTCATACTACTTGGTGGAAGGAATAAGAGGAACAAAATATGATTTCTGAGAAACAATGTAAAGACTGATTTATACACTGAGAAGTAGTGTATAAATATAAAACACATTATCCACAGTGAATCATACTTGAAATTATTAGTTAATCTGGAGATAACATATTCTAATAATCTTTTACATTTTCATTTAATAGCACAGGTATTACTCACGGACAGGTAAGGTCTGAAAGATCTCGATTTTGCTATAGTCTCCTTGCCCTTTTCCATTTACAGCAGCTACTTTGATTTCATATGTTGTATTTGGTTCCAAATTGCTGAGAACAACCATTGCTAAAGGAAAGGGGAGAAAAAATATGGGAACAAAATTTGATAAAGCAATAAATTTTAAAAAGAGTCAACAAATTTCATAATTTCTTTGCTTCACTTGCAACTCTTGGAGTCCTGTTTTCTAATAGTCCTGTGGTTCCAAACTTAGCTTTCTTGTTGAGTGCTAATAGTCCTTTTTTTCACATCTGCATAAAATCATTGTTGTGACTGAGCAATTTATGCTTCTGAAAGAATTTAATGTCAGTGTTACAGAAACCATAGGCAACAATTAAGGACCTTGATGGGGATTGATATTTTATGTTCAGATTGTGAGCACAGGAGACATGAATCTGGCAAAAAATTATGGAAGTTTCCTTTCTCCTAGCTGTCAATGGGCATTTGATGCACATTCAAGCCACCTTTATACAGTTCATAACTTGCCATTTTTCCTTCATGGAGAGCAGTATCAACCATCCTTGGTCTACACTCCTGGATGTGTCTACGTGCACATTAGTGGTGAATTACTGGTGCTATGCTCTGCCAGTTCAATCATGTATTGAAGACCTAAAATGACAGGTGGCTATGATGATCAAAGGAAGAGTTCTGAGTTATCTACTAAGGACCTGAAAGTGAATTAGGCGTGTTTGTACATATTTAAGAGGAGGTGTATGGAAATGTATATTAAGTTACTACAAAAAAAAGTGATTTGGGAAGCAAACGGGTTTGAACTTAGGACATGCTTTCAGAAATCAAGACTGAATCGCTGGCAGCACTCTTTCACACAGCCTGAACCTATCTCTAGGATTCTGCCTGGAGGTGCCATCAGAAGCAGAAAACGGGGAAAAAATTCCCCCAAATAATATTTTACAGCACTAAGAATATTGTTGCTCCAATGTACAGCAACAAATCTAGAAACAAAATCGAGAAAAAGAATGTTGGATTCCAAGATCCTTTATGGGAATGCAATATTACATATTACCATAGTACTGTATATTACTAATATCAGTGTTGAATATGCACCTGGAAACTTCGATCCCCACAGAGTTCTTGGACGATCACCCCGCCTTCACAAGAAAACTTCCTTTTTTTGTCTCTAGAGCAATTGCTTGCTTGCTGTTTGCCAGCTCTGTGATGAGCTCTCCAGATGTCAGATTCATACTGGGGGATGGACATAAATTGGATGGACTTTACTTGAAGCACATTAGTATTTTTCTTGCCCAGAAAAGCAGGGGCTGTATTATCTTACAAGAGGATATAGAATTGTAATGTCTTGAGAAAGAGCCAGTAGTCTCTTTCTCAGTCTCTAGGGAGCCTAGTTTTTTTCATTACAGAGGAGTATGCTTTAGGCTTGCTTTTCAAGTTCTATATTTAATGAAAGTATAATTATTTGTCAGTACTCTGTTGTTATTTTGAGTCCCAATTTATTAGAATTTCTATTTCTTTAGTTTCTGCAGGAGATAGACAGAGGTCCCATTACACGTGGAGCTAAAGGAATTTAATGAATTTTGGAAAAATAGTAACTTTTACATTTCACACTCTATTATGAGCACTTTGCTTAAATTTGCCATTGAAACATGATAACTGCTTTCTTGTAAACAAAACAGTAGAATTGTATGTCTTCCAGCACATTTTAGCTTTATCATTTTCATGAGATTTAACAATATCAAACTATAAAGTATAACCATGTCATGAAAAAATAAAGTACCATCATGAGAATAAGAATAGAATTTGGAGAAGAGAAGGATTATGATATTAACATTCAGTTACAGTAAGATGAAATTTAAAACCTAAACCACGCAGTAGCAGTGTTTGACTTGCCTTTCAGCCATGATTACTTTCCAAGGCTGAATAATTTCACTGAAAATAAACCTTAGGGCATACTAAAAATTAGTGTTATTGTAAATGTTTTTAAAATTTAAACAACATAAAAGCATGACTATGAATCTACACTTAATAAAAGGCGAATGTGTTAACTACATAAAACCTAAGGATCTAATTCTATAAACACTTGAGTGACTCCTGGGGCCTATCTAAATGAATAAAATGATTTGTATAGGCAGTATCTAAAGAATCAGTCTCTATTTTAGAATTCCCTGCACAGCACTATGTGTCTAGATGCAATGACTTTTAAAATATGTTTATGGAATTAACCCAACTAAATCCGATGGCATAATCTGTCCTGAAAAACTGGAACCACTTGGTATCAGTGATGTTATGATGTGACTATATTTTATACATAGGAAAAGAAATTATAACTATGTCCTCCTGGAAAACAAAGAACCATTATTGATCAGAATACTTTAAATACTCCAGTTGTAAAATAATATTTAGAATAATTAAGTAAGATTAAGGAACTATCTCACAGTATGTAACAAAAGTGCAGGGCTTAAAAGTAATCTAAGAGTAGTGAAAGCTTTCACTGCTTGCTTAGTGTTTTACATTTTTGAAATATGTTGAGAATAGAAGAAAATACTTAATAAACTAGTTTTTTTGTTGTTGTTGTTGTTGTTGTTTTTTAAGATATGTATATGTCATTTAAGTATAAAATCAGCTTATTCATCTTTCCATACACAAACAAAACTCTTCTTACAGGAGTCCATAGCTCACAGCCCTGGCCACAATGGTATTTTGATTACAGTTTTCAATGATCACTGAAGTAATTAGCTGTAAAATTTCAAATAATATTCTCACAGAAACATAGGAGTTTCACTTTCAGTATATGAATGTGAAAAAATTGGTCCACTGCATATTGTATGCGTGAATTATGCCATTGGCATATTCATTGGATATATCAAGTCCCAAATATACTGAAAGTGAAATTCCTTTATTTCTTTCAGAATATGATTTGAAATTTTTCAGTCTTTTTCTACCTGTCCTATCTATCTGCTTCTGGTTTTATATTGTCTTCCTAATCATAGTATCTGCATGATTTATCTGAAGTATTCAATTTTGTAGACTAATTGATTTTGCTGGGATTATTCACATAGTGACTGGTTACATTGAGGAGCAGACTTCGAAGAACTACTCCAAAGAGAAGAAACCAGAAGATTCTCTTGTGAACTCTGCGGGTATTGCTGGGCTCAATTAACATGATGCACAACATCTCAGACCTTAGTGTTTTCCATGTATAAGAAGATAGACAGGGAGGCTGCAAGTCACATGGTACCCTTGGAGGAGATTATGACACGAGAAGTTACCAGTTATTTTGGTTTTGTTTTAATATACTCCATAGAGAGTTTAAAACAAAATTGTAAATACTTTTTTGACAGGGTATGCAAGGAACTTTTTTTTTTTTTTTTTGTAGACCAGAATTTAAAAAGAAACACAACAACCAAAAAGAACTAAGCCTTACTGAATAGCAAAATTCAGTTCAACCGATTCTGTGGCAAGAATCCTAAAGTTTAAGCAACATTAAAAATAAAGTCCTTATTTTTTATTATACAGATTCTTCTAATTTCCAAGCAAAACTAAAACATTAAAGGATGAACACAGTACAGAAAAAAAAAACACCAAAAAATTTCCATTAGATAGATAGATAGACAAAAATTCAGAACTCCATGTTATTTCAAATACAGAGCGTAATCATTTCAGCTAGAAGAGCTTACTTTATTATTGTACAGTTTTAACTGCTATCAAGATGAACCATAGGAAAACAACATCTGACACAAGATTTGCTGTGAAATAAATCATACCATAAATCCCAGTCAGTAAAAACAAAACAAAAATCCCCAGCTGCTTTTCTGGTCCAGGGGTAGGTTGTTTATATTACCTTATTACAGTAGAATGAGAGGGGAAATGTCTGGCATATTAAATCGTCTTTTCACCAAAGTAAATCTACCTCAGAAATCTTTTAAAGACTGTGATATATTATATAAATCATCACCAAAGCAAGGAAGGTTAGGGGAACTAATAGTATGGTTACACTACATTAATCCCAAAGTAGATCTTATATGAGGTTAATTAACAGAAATACCACATCAATACATTGTTCTCATTGGAGAGCTATCTGTTGCATAGAACAATGTTCTTTCTGTTCCAAATTCAATCCCCTGAGGATGTGAGATCTAACTAAAGTAGGATATAAATTTATTTTGAAACAAAGTAGCTGAGATATAGCATTGCTGAAATATCATTATCACTCATATATACTTCAGATAGTAGCAGCAGTGTGAAACTTCTGCATTGCAAATTTTAGGATGGTGGGTTTTTTCCTATTTCTTTCCCTCTAGTCTGAATCTCTATTACTATGCAGACTGAATGCAGATCAAATACAGTGCAGGTTAATAAGTGGAGTGTTTTGATTTAGCAGCATTTTGCTGCACCTTTTACTCATTATTTTACAACTCTCAGGAAAAACTGAATCTCTTGAATTTCTCTGGAAATACTTGAATCTCTTTCAGAGGAAAAAATGAACAGCATTTTTATGAAGCTTAAACAGGTTTCTCTTTATGATGATGTGATGATGACTCATGTTCTTTTAAGGACAGAAGAAAAAGGCTCGGGAAGAGAGCAGTGAGGAACCTATGGTAGTAGGATATGTGAAGAGAACAGTGAGGAACCTATGGTAGTATAGCATTAAGTTTCTGCAAAAATGTCTCAGACTTTTGTAGATGTCACGCAATCTGAAGAACTTCTCCCAAAACCTCTGTCCATCTGGGATGAGCAACACGGTTTTGTTTAATCGATGTGTTAGTACAATAGGAGGAAGAGTATAAAAACTCTTTTTCTAGCTGAGCCTCACAGAGTTAGCTCACAGAAATGTTGACAAAATGAAGTTAGAAATTTCCACGGGGGAGAAATACAGGAAAAAAATAAAAAAGGATTTTGCTGCACAATAGGCAAAATGTTTATTCATATGCAGAAACAGTCACGCTGTCTCAGTTCCATCTGTCTGCCTTGCCTAAATAACAATTAATTTCATAAATACTGATTCAAACATCTGGCTATAACATCAGATTTCAACTAACACAAATAAATGAAGTTTAATAATGAAAATATTTCAAGTTGCACATTATATGAAAAAACATAATGGTAGTGAATCCTACTGCCAGTGAAATAATTGGCATAACTTCCATTAATATATATGGAGACAGGATCAAGCCTTAAGTCATTCCCTAAAATGTATACTCAGAAACAAATGTAACCATTTTAAAAATCAGAGAGAATGGCTTTGTCAGGAATTTCCATCATTCTTTGCACTATAATATATAATGTATAATTATTGCATTATTTTGCAATAAAAGTTATAGTGGCTTAATTAACTGTGAATATAAACAATTACCTGTTAATAAAGATATATAGTGTGGTAGATTAATTATAATTAATAAAATATAACGTTCACTAACATGAATAATTTCCTTATAAAATACTTTTCAGTAGTTGAAATAAAAAATGCACTTGGCAAAAATTGCTTTAATATTTTGTGTACAGGACCCAAAACACAATTACCCTGTTAAGCTTCTTTTCTCCATACATTTAATTTTTGTTTTTATTGGGTAGGATTCTGAGATGTCAGTATACAAATTGAACCAGAAGTAGCATCAGCACCCTACAGTCATTCAGGAGATTATTTTGATACTTATTTTTATTGAAATCAAACTAATGAGAAAAGATTAAGTAATCTATGGGACAATTATAGTTATAAAATGTATAGTGCTGTAAATTGTAAATTGATGAAAATAAAGCAAGCAAGACTGTAATCCAAAGCCCTAGAAAAGAGCAAATTTGTGGATTGACAACATAGTTTATAATATCTTGAATCAGCATGAATCCAGAAGATGGGTTTTGTTATTTAACATAGGATGTTACAACTAATAGGTTTTCTTTAACAGTTCATTTTCTAGTTTATTTATTTAAAAAGCAACCTTCATTCAACCTGTGTTTAATCTAAATCACAGCATAGTACACAGTTTTTAAAAATCCTAGGAGAAACATTCGTGGAATAAAAGTAATTTACTGAGATGGATCATTGTATCAGTAAACTGTTCCCATAACCTTACCCAGAAAAGAAACTTCCACGAACTGCATATCAAATAATACAAATATCAAATACACAAGCTTAACACAAATAGTGTTTTCTTAACACAAATAGTGTTAAGAAAAATGAAAAATTATTAATTGTATGTAATATTTTTAGGCTATAGGCTTACAAAAGATATTTGTACTCCCATTGATAAAAGATTATTTCCATGGTTAAAAATTGCCAAAATTTCTAGAACACGTGAGGTATCACTATTAATTCCAACTTGCTATTCTTCCTTTCCATACAGAAACCTTCTAACAGTATAAAATGAGAATTTTTAAATACATAATGCGAATATACGAGTATGTAATAGATATACTGACTATCTATAAAATAACACTTTTTTTGTCCTAACTTCCCTGACTTTTCATATCATCAGCATTAAAACTGATGTAGGCAAATTTTCCTTTCTCTTTAATTCCTTTAATTTTGTTATATTCTTATATAACCCAATACTTTGCTCCACAAGTAAGCTTCCCTTTCTTCAGGTTTGACACAATACCACTTTTATTCAATTGTTTTTGTATTGTTCTTTTATAAATATCTTATGTTGCTATTTTGATTACATTCTATTTAACTGTAATGTACACAAACACACTAGATGTTGGTTTAGTTTTTAGTAAGCGGTATCTTACTTATAAAATTATATCTTTTGCAGCAGAGAACAAAGCCAACATGTTTTTTTTATCATGCTAACAAGATGTGCTTCTTTGCCTCAACTGTAATAACACACATTAAAAAACACAGATGCTCAAAACTTTACTGAGTAGTGTGGTGATATCTTTTTTTTGGGGAAAAAAAAAAAAACAACAACAAAAACCCCTCCCTTTCCTATCCCTTTCTCCAATTTTTTTAGTTTTAAAATTTCCTATACTACATTTATGATGACCAAAGCCAACTGCTTAATACCAAATCTTGAAAAATGCAGTTAACTTCCATAAAAGGTACTTCTATATCTTAAAGGGAGGGGAAATGGAGGGGAAGGAATAGGAAAGGGAGGAGAGAAAAGGGAATGGAAAGGGAAAAGGAGAGGAGAAAGAAAGAATGGACAATTAAAAATTTACTAGGTACCACCATATTTAAAGTCTGGGAGAGAGAGTGCTTGAAACAGTTGATATTCCCTGTAAGAATATCTTGTTAAGCAAAGCAAAGGCATATTTAATAAACCAATTCTTTACACAATTCAATAGGCTAAAATGGAAATACATATTGAGCTTTAAAACCACACAATTTAAATGCATTTCAAAAACAAATGCTCTTTGAATAACCTAACCTTTAAAATGTTAGATCTCCTCCAAGTACTCATTAGCCCTTCATTCTATTTATTAAATAAATAATTATTTTAGAACCAGCTTTTAAGAAAGACTTTTTCCAAATTTTTTTGTGCATAGGATTGTGGGTGTTCTGAAGCGTTGAAATTTATTTGATGATAAATTAAACAACTTTGCTTAATGGCTAATCTTTTGTCATCCTAAAATTTAGTAGCAGTAACTTAAGTCAATCAAAATTATGGAAATGAATCTCCTGGAGACTGGTGAAGTTTGGCTCAAACCTTAGAAGAACTGATCACACTCTTGTAGTTTAAAACACACAAGCCCAAATCCCAGTCCTCTAATTCAGCTGAAGGAAAAATAGCTGCAGAAGCAGAGACTGCAGAGTCTCATCTTGCTAACCTTATTCATTTATGTTCACCCATGCAGGCATCAAGAAGATGCCCAACAGAAACCTCAATTAGATCAAAGATAACTGTAGGTCTTTGGGGCAAGGGCGAAAGTGTCTTTCTGGTCAGGCTGAAAGGCTTGTGTAGGAACAGATGCATGCAGTAGGCCAACACATCCAGACATAGCTCACTGCCACCAGCATGGTAGACTGCCTACTTGGGCTGTATTTGGAGCGGGCAGATTGAAGGAAGTTTATTGTCCCACTCTAGTTAGTGTTGGTAGGGCCAAACCTGGGATTGTGTGTCCAGGAACAAAAAGAAACCAGATAGAGTCCAAGCAGAGGAGTCTAGGGCACATGAACAATACATAGATTCCGAAGCTTATTTAGTCTGATTAAAAGAATGCCAAGGGGTGATTGAACAGTCACCTACTGTCTCTTCGCAGTGGAGATAGAAACAATGGTGTGAGACTTTTCTCAACAGCGGCAAATAGCATAACAGGGGCAACCGTCACAAGCTGCAGCTTGGCATGTTCAGGCCAGATATTAGAAAAACTTATACACTGGGAGAGAAATGAAGCACTGAGACAGGTTACACCAAGAGAAGAGGGTGAGGAATCTCCATCTTTGGAGGTTAAGACTGAGTTAGACAAAGCTTCAAGCAGGAGGTTGGACCACATATACTCCAGATGTCCCAACTAATCTTTCTATGTTTCTATAAATTAAAGGGGAATACTACCTTGGTTCTTGGAATCCCATTTTCTCCTCTGCTATAAAATTATTGTGCAGTTCTTAATGCAAGTATCTTAAAGTCTACTGCATGAAGAAACAGCCAGCCACTTGAAAAGGGCTATACTTAAAACTTTTTATGAAACAATAAAACAATACAGTAAAATCAATGGGGATTTGGACTGCTACAAGATATGCCCCCAATCATGCAAAAAGGTATTGTTCAAAATTCTTTCTAACATATGACTAATGTTCTCAGTATAGCAGCATGAGGGTTCATTGTTAAATATTTATGTGACTATAATTGCTGCAATTTTAAGAGTGCAAATTACACTGTTAAATATAAAATCCGATGAAGTTAAATCTTTCCATAAATCAAATTTATTTTCTGTAGAAATAAATTTTAAAATTCTCCTAAAACAAAGATTTCTAGGCCACTGAATACACCTGAACTTCCATTGGCAATATGAATTCATAAAGACAATAGAATTAAATTTTCTAAGTAAGTAACAATTTATTGAGTAAATATTATACTACATTACGTAGTAAAGGAATAACTGTGTTAAACTCATTGCAGAAGGGCAATTAAGGCCCTCATTAAGATAATTTATGCTGTTTCATTTATCCTTTTTTTTTTTCTCTTTTTGAACACCCATCAAGACTAAAAACAATGCTTACTGGGACATGACTCAGAAAATAAAACAGGGTCTTCTAAGGGGAACAGGGATTTCATTTATTAGGAGACTACAAAGAACATGCTGGTTCTTAGATTTTAGCTAATGCCACTATGTATTCCCTGTCTTATATCAAGGACTGGAATCTACCCTGGATTATTGAAGGAGGGAGTATATTTTGAGGGGGGAAGCTCGGGGTTAGCTAGGAGTGCATACCTTCCTTTCTTCTAAGCTTACTACAGTTACACCACTTTCTCTCATTCTTCAATTGTATAAATCAAACTGTATCCTATCCCAGTCTCATATATGCCAGAATCTAGAATCTCTCACACTCCCTTGTAGGGTAGAAAGAATTTTATTTCAGTTTTTCCTGCCCATTTTTCTGCTGTTCTGTCTGTTCCCATGATCCTGCTGTGAGCTAATATCCCGTCTGAAATTTGCAACACAAAGCTGGAGTTGAAAAGAGTCTCCTACATTCAAAACTCCATCCGTGAGTTCTTCGTCACTGAGAGTTCTTGAGAAAGAGGTGAGGTAGATCTCACTTGAATTCATAGCAGACAAACCTTGTATCTTCTAATCACAAAATAGTTTCCGTGGTGCGTCTGGAATATGTTATATCGAATGTGTATACGTTTGCTAATGGTGTAGCAAGTCCACATAGTTTTGAGGACCATATTACTGTTTGAGAAAGGCAGGTATGGGAGACCTTGGTATACATTCTTGCAATACATTGGCATTTGGTGGGTCTGTGAGCCCTCCCATCTGAGTCAAGGCTGACTCCATACTTCTGTGTCACCATAGTCACTGGCAAATGGGTCTTGCCAATCGGAGGGCAGAAGTGTGCCCAGCGCACAGCTTTAGTTGGAGCTGGTCTCCACTTGACTGACTTCACAGAGTGAGCTCAGATCTTTTTTCAAAAGTCTGAGCAGGCAAGTTTCTTTCAGTGTGATACAACTGCTGTTTGAAGCTGGTAAGACTGGGTAAGCTCCTGGTGACTGCTTTTAATAGAGCAGGGTATAACTCAGATTTAAACTAACAACTTATCGTAAACTAATAACTGATTATTGGTCCAAATATCTTCTTTTTTTATCACCAAAAAAAAAGCAAAAAAACCTCACAGAAAATGCCTTTCAAGTCTAAGAAAATAATGACAGCAATTTACTTTTAACACCTGCACCTTCTTCCTGTTGTCAGCTAACTTCTGCAGAACTGGAGTGATCTTTTTGTTCCTTTGAGACTTTGCAACAGATTTAAGAAGTCTCATGTAATTCACTAGATTGAAGTTTTCTTATGTTTCGTGCAATTTACTAGTTTGTGGTGTTACAAAACTGCACCATGTTAGAGATACAAGTAAGAGATGGCCTTTCTTAACCAGATGAACCCAAAATACCTAAGAAAATTAATTACTCTCTGCTCATTAATACAAATATATCAGTCCTCTTACAAAGCTCCAAGACAGATGTCAAGAATTCAGGAATTCTTAATGCCAAGCCAAAGGAATATCTGCAGAGCACAAAGGAATGAAAACTTCTAATACTGTGCTCAGAGAAGTAGATTTTTTTTTTATAGGCAAATGAATATATGTTAGCAAGCCTTGCATCTCAGTTGAGACTGCTATTTAAAATTCCACCACTTTTTAATTTTATTATAATTCTGCATTCTAACAGTAATAAACAGAACAACATATATAAAATCTACGTGTATTTTTTTGGGTTTACCTATGTACAGAGAATTATGTACTGTAACCACTGAATTCATTATTAGAAATTGAATGCACGATTTTCTCTTTTCTAAACTACTTATTTTACTTGCTTAGTTTTACGTTCGAAACAAGCCACTTAGTCTGAATGCCAACAAAAGTAGTCTCCTATGGTCTTCTCTTGAATAGTATATTATCATTGACCAGATTTTTTAAACTGGAAGCTCTCATTAATACTCATTGTTCCGTGATCAAGGTATGTTGCTGCAGTCTCAGGAGCTACCTAGGAAGCAGGTTATGATGCAGGAGTTCTGCCTTTCATTCCTCTAACCCATGTAATTTTCAACTCTGGAGCATGCAAAGTGTGAGAAAAAGAGACTACTTGCTCTGTTATCAAAGGCAGGAGCTGGCAAAAATCTAACCATCACCATTTGAGGTAAGAATAAACCAGCTCCTCGTGACTGCTATCATCAGAGGCCATCCTCACAACCCCTGACAAGCAAAGGGACTAAAATGTGATCTCAAATATGTCTTTTATGATATTCACTACTGTGAAAAAGCAAAGACCTCAAGGCTGACATAGATTTTAACAACAGGTTTTTTGTTTCTTACATGCAAAGATCATTTTCATTCATAACTTTTTTTTCCTTATCCCCGTCCTACTCCTGCATACTATACTTTATTACTTGCCAATGGAGAAAGAAAAGAGTAGAGAGAAATTTAGTGATAAAAAGGAGATTCATTTAATGATATTGGGAAATGTAATACAGATAGGGCTATGCTATTTCTCTGTTGCGCATTGTTTTATGCGGCAGAAGGAAAACTCCATTCATAACTACTCTGTCATTCAATGACTTTGGAAAAATACTTAAAGAATACTCTATCCTCCAGGAACACTTTTCTGTTTTGTATTACAAAATGCAGCAGAAGTTTATATATGCATAAATATTCCATAAATGTACTTTACCTTTTTGTAAGCAGATTGGCAATGTAAAATAAATGCAGATGAATACAATACAGATTTGAAAGGCAAAATTTGCAGCTGCACCATGCATCTCATTTATCAGTTATTCATATCCAATACTGCATTGCATCACTCTCTACCTAACAAGATTTACCCTTACGAGCCAGATCAGTAAGACCTTTACATAAGATCAGCATGTTCACTGCAAATTTACTTGAGAGTGCGCCATGATGAAAAGCCTGAAAATGTCTAAATAGGGAGTAGCCAAGAGTTATCACAACAGAGAAAGACCAGGTGAAATATATTTGGAATAACTGATTCTCCATTTAATTGCTTATTAAAATATCTACTACATACTTCTTGCAATCAAAGTATCTTGCATTTGTTCTTACAGATTTTCAGGTCTGTGTCTTTAAAAAACCCAACACTTGAACATAAATCACGTTTTCCAATGAGCTTTTATTGTTTGACTAAATGCAATTGCAAACACAGAATTACAAGCTATTTAAGAGAAGAGTAACCTCAGATATGGGCAGTGGTTATAGCTGCATAACACTCAGTTGCTTTCAGATATGAACTCATGCTGTGAAGTAAATTTTTTGGGTTTTCTTCTCTTCTCATGACATTTTATTCACCTTTGAACGTGAAAAGTACATTTCATTCAGGTCTGTATAAAAACCTGAAATATTTAAACCTAGCTTTCCCTTTACACTTCTCCTCACTTTCCAAATCTCTCTAATCCGTCCATGTAATTTCATTTAAGACATTTATTTACAATCCAACCTTTCCATCCACATGAGACTTTTACAGCAAAGATTGAGCTGGATGGAGGCCAAGAATAGTATAAAGACAGAATTAGAGGGCTGAATAACTTTCTTACATGCAGGTATACACACAGATTAATTTGGATAAAAAGTGGTCTTTTTTCTACCATTTAATAGTAATCTATATTGGTTGCAAATTGCATCCATTCTTTCACCTTTTTTCTTTTTCTAATTGTATGACATGTTGCAAATTGTATCATGCCATTTTATTGGAAGAATTTAGATTTATTAAAATTAAGGACTTTTTATTTGTGTTATTTGTATTGCATCTTACATCATTATAGCTTAATAACACATATATATGCAACTCCCACATTCTTATAATTTCAAAGCTGGTTTAAGTTGAGAAAACTATTTTTGCATGAAGCTAAATATCCAGTTTCTTTTGAAAAAGAAATCCCATGAGTTTAGGCTTAGCAACAGTATCATAAATATATTAACTGATATCAGGAATGGTCTACAACTTTTTTTTTTTACAATATTATCAATTATTGCCTATTGACAACAGACAATTTCTTAAATTAAACCACTAATTTAAGTCAATTTGACAATATGACAATCAATGTGACATTTTAAGATTCTCCATATTGTGCATCAATTTCTGTGGTACTAGTTGGGTATAAAGTGACAACAAAGTTTTGGGGTTTGGTGTTACAGGTTTTTTTCATCCGTGTTTTCACTGGTCTTAAACTGCCTGCCTAACAGTCTGCTAAATGGAGAATCAGATTCTAAAGCTGAATACACAACCTAGAAATGTTTTCTGAATGACTTATGGCATCATTTAACATGTACAAAAATCTCCGAGACTTCACATACTTCTAAATTTCTGGAGTACATACACGATATTCCAGAAATGCAGAAACACTCCTCGAAAATAGCAAGTGTCATTTTAGAACTGAATGTGATCACAATTCATGTCACAGGGAGCAAAATCTGACAGATATGCCAAGGAATTCAATGTCTCAAATACTTACTAAAAATGTGTTTTCTCACTGGAACTGGCTAATGAACTTGTTTTTCCTTCTGCTTTAGCAGATTTGCACTAGACGTTAATGAATTCTCCCTTGAAGATTTTCAACTATTAAAATAATTTTGAATGCTGAGTTAGCCTACCAAAATATTTGCAATTTATTTCTGTTTTTTCTATAAATTATACAGGTATGTTCTCTTAATCATTAAACACATTGAGAAAATTATTGAATTATATGGGGTTCATATCTGTCAGGAATCCATTTGAAAGTCTTCCCAGTTTAATGGTGAAGCATTGTTACACTGGGAAAGTGTTTTAGTAATCAATGGGGTGCATACTTTCATGCTTCAGTACAAAAGAAGCACGAAGTACAAAACCTACAGCCTAAGATGTAGTACATGAGAATTCTAACTGATCTACCTATTAGATTTCCTCCCCATGAGAAAAACAAGATATAGTAATTGCTATATTTTAGATAAGAAAGAATATATTTTTGCATAATGCTGTTTCTGAAATCTCGGTAGAAAACCATGCACTATAAACTTCTAAAGTCTTCTGAAAGAATGTTGGTTCATGTGAGGTCTATCAAAAAGTCTTGCTTAAAGACAGAAAATGAAGTTCAGTAGTTTTACCCAAAAACCTGAACTGCACAGACACAAAAAAATCACCATTTCATTGCTTGGAACGTCATATATATTATAAAAAGTAAAAGAGAAAATAGAATGACCTTATTTTAAATTTACTGAATTTTTTTTTACTAGAAGGATTATAATAAGATTTGCCTACATACATGCATGCTTTCTCACTGGTATAGCCAATTCAAAAGTAAAAAGCGTAACACAGAGATAGACGACTTCAAGTTTTAATTATCTCATCAACATGTACATAATTCCCTCTAACTTTAAGGACACATGTAGTAAAAGAAGAATCAGTACCAGGAATAATACAGAGCACAGCAGTTTAAAAACTTCTCTGGGGTAACAGAAAATCCTTTCCCTACTATAATGTGCCTAAAAAAAAAGTTAAATGCATGTGAAAAAATAGTGCAGACAGGACCTTGTTTAAAAACCCCCTCATGTCACAAATAAACTGCTAAATACAGAATTTTCATTCACAGAGTGATTCAAAAATCAGGACAAAGCCCTGAGCACCCTAACAAAACTTTGAAGGTGGCCCTGCTGCGACCTAGGAGGTTTGGAGCCGATAATCACAAGGTCCCTTTCTTTCTTAATTATTCGATGATTTAATCAAGTACATGAAATTAATGTACTTAGATGAAAAAAATGAACTGAACCTGCTGAGATTTGAATGTGAAATTACAAAGAATTACTTATTTCAGATTTGATCTCCAATTTGTCAAAAACCAGAAAGAAAACAAAAAGTTCTGTTGAAAGCAAATACTAGCAGTAGTGCTTGAAGTTTGAGAACTCCTCAATAGCTAAACACAAACTATTAAATGTATTGAAGTCTTCAATTTATTGCATAAGATTAAGATGCTGTACAAATTTTCTTAGTATTTTTTCTTAAGAAAAATGCCTTTGATTCTTTCTATATGTTATGCTTATTTTTCTGATACCACTTGTAGTCCAGTCTACTTGTAGACTGGTATTCCATTCTTATATAGATATTTAATGCTTTGAAAAGAAAGATCCATTGACATGTTTCTCTGTCTATCTATCTATCTATCTATCTGTAAATGTGAAGAAGGAAGGAAAAATTGCTAGAGTTTTAGCGGCCATACCCATCTTATGCTGAGTTAGACTGATGGTGGAATAAAGTTTTTTGTATTCCTGCTGAAGACATCCAAAAGTTTTCAGAGAGAATATTTTTTTCAAGGTTCAAGCACACCTCGACAGGTTTGTGTATAAGCTAAGTCCCTTTCATTACAAATACATTATTTGTTGCCTGTGAACCAGAATTACTAGTGTTTCTGTTAAGACAAAACAAGACCTTGACGGCTTCTCTATTAGTTATAGCAGTAGTGCTTTCTGAAGGACTGAAGGGATCTGAAGAACTCAATCTTGCAGTCTCTGAGTCCATCCTGTTTCTTTCTTGGAAAACTCAATACTGCTTGAAAGGGAAAAATAATGCAGGGTTTTTTGCTCATGAAGTCTTTGCTGATTGCTCAGAAACTGATCAGTGAATGTCCCTTTTCTTTTTTTAAGTAAAATTACACAGAAGATTGTGGTAAGACAATTTTTCCCAGCACAGGTATCTCACACCTTCTCACTGTTTTCTTTGTGTCTACAGAGGAACGCATGGAGAATGCTCTTCACTGGTTGTTATCCCCTTCTTGACAATGGATGGGCAATACCCCACACTCAGGGGTTTACCAGGTGTCTGGCTGAAAGGATGCAAACCTTCCTTGGAGGACGAACCTTGCCAATATTATCTGCACTTCTGTTACTTCAAGATTAGTGGGCTTCTCTGCACTAGTGACAGGGTCATAAAAGTCTGGGCCCTGAGGGCACTGTTAGCCCTGACTGTCCCTGCCCACCAACCTCCCCTCGGGACTCCAGCCCAGAGGAAGCCCCACTGCACCATGACTGTAAAGTGAAACTATACAGAGATTTGCAGCTAGCCTGCAACAAAACAATTTTCATATTCAGAAGAGCATCTAACAAGTGCAGAAAAATCTGGCTACTGTTTGCTCACCGATCTCTTGGTGAACTATGATAGTGTTGATTGTGACTTTTAAATTCCTAAATAGCCTGAAGTTGGTATATCAGAATGATTGCTTCACTTTCTGTGCTCTCCTTCAATAGCTGCAATCAGCACAGACTTTCAAATGAAATTTTCGTAATAAAAGACAAAGGGGCGGAAATAGGGAAACAGATATTCTTGGCTACAGCTCCAAGACTCTGGAATTTTCTCCTTAATTTGATCTGAAAACAGCTCAAACTAGTACAGTTTGAGAGACAAGCCACCTTTTGAGGGATTCTTTGAAGAAACTGGCAGCATTCTTCCTAGATGAAGAGAATTGCAGGCTGTTTGAATAGATTTGTACAGAATCCATTTCATACTGCTTAATTTTTTCTGATTAAACTTATTTGTATTTACTGGATAATTGATTACATAAGAATGCCTAACAACTTTTTAATTTATATTTTTCATATAAATAAAACCAGACAATTATAATCCTACTTGTAGAAGGTTTTATACACAGTTATTGGGTCATAATTATAAGAAAATTAATGACTTGTTAGTGTTAGCAATTCTTTTCAACAACTTTTTGAAACATCTATTAAGAATTTATTAACACTTTATTTATAAACTAACTTCTGTAGGCACATTTCCACGATGTTTGTTTCATTTAAAAATACAGTTTTCATTCATTTCATGAGTTTATGGCTGTTCTTTGTGACTGCATGAAGACAACTACACTATTCCTTCTGGTCATAGCAGAGAGGGACCAGAAGACCCAGTTTAGCCTTGACAGCCTCTGTATTGGAATGCTAACAGTCTTCCAGGCACACCTTTCTCCTGCATGTAGGTTTTTCTGCCTCTTTCCCTTAAAAGATGGTCGTGGAATTTACACATTACCTACATTGTGGCAAGAAAGGGCTGCAGTGCTGTTTTATCACTTCTGAGTTAAATCAGTCTGATAAAAAGGCATCCTGTAAAATTTCAGCATAGTTTATCACTGGCTGCTGGGAAAAAATCATGACTCATGCATTATGTATGCATGATTACTTGAGATGTACAAGCAGTTAACTGTCCCTGTGTAAACAGCATTTATATCTGAATCTTAGCCATAAACCTGTCCCTATAATGTGAACAAAAAAGTGATTTTGTTTCCATTAAGGAATATTGACCAAGTATGGACATTATGAGGACCCAACTACAAATCATAACACGAAATACTGACTGTATGTAATCTAAACATCCTCCTCATTCAGCTGAGAAGATGTTGAGGCATGGTAGGAAAGTGGTCCTTAGTTACCTAAGCACAATGAGAAACGGTCTCAAAAACATGTAATTTTTTTTATCGTTCAAAAGACTTAGAAGTATCCTAAATGTCTCAAAAAGTATAAAGAAAAAAATAAAAGTATTCACACTAAGAAAAGCTTCTTTAAGAATTCTTTCAGGAACTGAAAACAGTGATTTAGAAGAGCATATATCAATGTTATCCTACCATGACACTGTAAGTAGGCTAAAACATAAATGGAGAGAGATTTAAACAGATGTTTTAGAAAACTTGCTGAAACCCTCTGAATGCTCAGGAAACAAGCAAAGGCTGAATTTTTCAGAAAGATTCCAGTTACATTTAGTAGTATTTTCATTAAAAAAAAAGGATGCTAATATAGTTTTTTGACATCCCCATCTGGGAAGACTTTTTCTGCTCTGGGCTATTCAGTCTGTGTTTTGGTAACATATCTTGTTTTTCTGGTTTGGCCCTATAGTACCTCACAAATAGAACAAGTTTTTAACTCATTATAGAATATCTGCAAGAACTTAAGATGAATGCAGCCAGGTCCCTTTTGATTTCCCAATCAAATTGTATAGTGTAACACCAACAAGATTTACAAAAACAAGATGCCTTCTGCTTAGCAAATATTTGAAATTCTGAAGTAGTTTTTGATTTCTAAAGTAGTTCAGAGATAAATTCAGAGAAATATAGGATATAAAATCTCAATCTTTCTATGCAGGGGTATATAAATAGAGATTTCAGAAAACAGCATGAATTAATTATCGATCTAGAATTAATTTTTAATATTGTCCACTGTCCTCTCAGTAGAGTTTACCTTCCCAATATTTATCTATTTACTACTTATATCTATTTGTAGACCAAGATGACTTTTCACGTTGTTTTCATATTTACTAGTTTTTGTCATCACTTGGAGTAGTCTCTGATAATACCTGCTATTAAGAGGTACCCTTAAGATGTCCAAAACTGGTGTGACCAATTTTGTTTTTTCAACAAAATCTCTCAGCGTTACGGTTGGGGGACAATGAAATGAAAAGGAAAATACATGTTTGAAAGAAGGTAAATCCCCTGAAAACTTCCAAGCAAGAAAGGAGAATAAACTGAAAAAAGTAAGGCAAATTGCATAAAAGGAAGACGTGGGGAAATAACATGACAGCATGTAGAAACTAACACAGTCTTTTTCTCAAAGAAGCTGTATATTCAATTTCAGCAAGGATGGCAGCAGAGATCCTAAATACTCACAATCTACTTCACAGTGGTATTGTCTTCACAAGGACTGCTGGTATTTGTACTTGCCACTCTGTTTTTAGAATAAATTACAATTCAAACAGATATTATACTAAAATAATTCCAGGAAGATCCATTCATGTTATACAGAAATCTCCAAAATAAGCTGTATAAAACAACTTAAAAACATGTATTCCTGAAAGAATGTTTCAAAATCAAAGGGTGAACTTTTGAAGAAGGCAGCTCCAGTCAACTCTAATAACAAAAAGGGGCTGTCAAGTTATATATCTTTCCCAATCTAATCAATTAATCTTTTAATAAATTTCACATTAACAGAAATAATAAGAAAGAAAGTTTTATGGGGAGTAAGGTAAATACACTGTTCAACAAAGTTAATATTGAGGACTTTTTTTTGTTCTGGCTTTACATTTAAATTAAGCATCTGAATGGCTGCACTCTGTAGTCATTGGGTTTGTTCTCATTTGAGTACATTGCACCCTACTACACAGACTGGTCACTTCAGGTTTTAGCATTTGGTATATTGTAGTTCTCATCAGAGAAATTTATTGCCAATTCATTGAAGGAAGTAGCTATGAGAAAAAAAGTCTCAAACTTCATCTGAAACATAACATGAAAAGAATGGAAGAGGTGCACTAATGTCCATTAATGTGTATGCCCTGCAATTAGAGGAAACACATTGTCTTCTTTAGATCTTCTGGTACTGAAATAAATACAAGCTATACTGGACTGAAATGAATGCTACTATGATTTACAGTATTACATTTATACACACAGTTACTGTGGTTAAGAAAAACAAAAGATAAAAAGTCATATGTTTCTTTGAATAGATGTTAATTATATGTTCATTGTATGTTTCTTTGAAATAATTCTGTAATTTGGAACATGCTCTGCTTAGTGCAGAATTTTTGTGTCTGGATTATGGGATGTGAAAGGGAAAGAGATAACACACATTAGATCATTTGCTAGATTTTTTCTCCTATCACTGTGATGAAGCTGCAAAACCATTCACCTCTTGCTGTATAAATCAGAAGACTGTTGGGGCTGCTTTAACTTGCACTACCTGTTAAAAATATCAAAGGGTAGATATGGATGCAAGGGATTACTGATCTGTTGAATGTATTTTGTTAATATTACTCTGTATAAACACCCTACCTCAGCATGTACTTAAAGAACTCTTGTCTGTTTGGGGAGGCTTATACTCTTTTCTGCCTTTAGAGAAGTGCAAAGGCATAGATCTGGCAAGGAACTGGCCTCATTTGTAGCATCCCCACTAATACAGTAGATAGACAATAGATATAATATCTAACAAATGCATTTAATGTTGGTTTAAAAATACTTTATAGATATGTTTTTGAAACAGACATCATGAATATCAACAGGTATGTAGAAAGGTTACTAAGTAGCTCAAAATCAGTAATTAATGCCCAGGATTAAGTATCACATAATAGCTTACTTTTAAAATTTTTAAGTTAACTGCATATGTAATGCACATTCTCAAACTAACTCCTCTGTGATTTCTACTGTCTCTGAAGTTTACAGCTTCAAAAATATTCTTCATACCTACTTGACTGGGCACTGAAAAATGCAAAATAATTGTAAATTTGTTCACCAAACTTTTTTAAAACTAAAAAGTAACGGTTGATTTTTACAAGATTACAGTAAGATTTCTAATTGGTGTAAAGATGTCTGACTTCATTAATATTAACTGAAGATACAGCTACTGGACTGAGACTAATGGAGAAACAAAGAATCAGTTAACATATAATTGCATTCTTTTCCCTTGACATTCTTTTCAGTCAAAATACTTCCATTTATTTTTTGTATACTTACTTTGAACTCCATGGGAGCGAACTATTTTCCAAGTTTCTGAGGCTATCTCTTTTACATCCACTTGGTAATGATGAATGGGCACACCTCCATGTGAATCTGGCTTATTGAACGAAACTTTGGCAGTGGTTTGTGACAACTCTAAAACTCGTACTCCATAAGGATTTGATGGCACATCTAAAAAAGTATACACATCAATTTAATAATCAGCAGCAAGCAGACAGACCTAAACAGTTGATAATCTACCCCAAAAAGTCTCCTTAGCATCTTGAAGGGAGAAAAAATAATGAATCATGTAATAATGTTTGTGTTAGATAAACAAGCTTTCTAATACAGAGCTGTAAGAAAACCACACTTACTTTCTTGTATGCTAAAGTTATGCAAAAACATTTTCCATTTCTGCCTTTCTTTTATAATATGATCTTTTTTAATAGCTAATTTCATCATAGGCAAATGTAAGAGATTAGTTTGTTTACTGTATAATTATGTAAAAGAGAATAACAAACTTTAAATCAAATTTAACTAGAGCAACAGTTATGACTAAATAGATCATTCAGAGTCTGAATTCTTCTAAATGAGATTATGACAAAAAAATGTAGAAATAATTTGGCTGTTTTTATGAAACTCTGAAATACAGCTGAAAACATGAATCCTTTTTTTCTTTTTTTTGAAAGACTGGATTCCAAGCTACTAGCAAGGAATATTAATGGAAGGTTTCTATTCTCTTTTCAGTTTAAGAAATAATTTCCGGAATAGGTTGAAAGAAACATTTTCTTTGAAATCAAAAGCAAGTGCATATCTTTCAAAGTACAAAAGAACTATGAAAATAAAGCAGGTGTCTGTAGGTGTTGAGACGCTAGATATGAAACAAAAGGAAAAAATTAACCTTGGGGTCAGTACATCTTTAAAAATAGAAACATATGTTACTTTTACAATGTATGACTGAACTAACACATAGAAGACAAAAGACTAACTTTTCTAATTGTTGTACATTTCAAAGTGTTACAATTACAAAAAATTGCATTGAAAACACGAGGAAGAATTTTAGTTCTGTGGACAGAAGACCAGGCATTTGAAACACCATTAAAAATTTCTCTTCTGATACATCTAACAATTATTTGCATACCTGCTTACAGATTTGACATTGCTTTTGTCTCCATGGTATGGAAGATATGGAAGGACATGCAAGAATTTGAGCCAAAGCCTATCATTTGGTTAGTGGGTACCGAACCATTTACATAAAATGTAGTCTTTATTCAAGGGCTGTCAGGCAGTTGGGAATAAATGAGAATCAATCTGAGCTTCACCCAGTATTGGTACTTGAATGAACATGAGCCAAAAATTTCTATAACATAATAAAGAATGGTTTTAAGACCATATTCAGCCACGAATTCTCAGGAAAAGGACACCTGCCAAAGCTGCTCTAAAGGGGCTGATTTGTATAACCTTTTAATAATCAGGCACCCAAACTTTTCCAGAAAAATTCTCTAACAGTTGTCAGAGTTGAGTGTCTTAATGCTAACATCATTACCTCTGTGAATTTTTACAGTTAGCATTTCTGAATATAGGTCTTCTGAAACCTCCAGTGCTTGGTGCTCATTGGGTTAAAACCAGCATAGATTTATTTACGTGGACAAACAATTTTAATATCTTTTACTTAAAGACACAACTATATGAATCCATGATGTTAAAGATTTGAGTAGAATGTAAATCTCAGCTTGAGGGATTCAAATAATTTCTTATTCCAGGAAACATTCATTTCACCAGGATATGGGATGTTGCAGGAAATTTTCACCCTTCTTAGTGAAGGTGTATTACTCTGCAGAAAGGAATTCAAGATTCATGGTCAGACAGAACGTGACCAAATGTAACCAGTATGCTATGCATCCAGGATAACAGAGACCTGGGTTTTGAATCTTTGTCTAAATTGGTCAAAAAGTTGGGGGTTTTTAGAAAAAAGAAAATATATTCAAAAAACCATACAGATTTTTTTCTGTGATCACACGGAAGAAGAATTAGTTATATGAATTGCTTGCTAAGTAAGCATTGATCCCAAAATCAGAGGAGGATGAGGATTAGAACCAGCTTGTGACCCCTCTCCTCCAGATTCTTATTACAGCTCAGAGCAATATTTTTCTTTCCCCACAGTGACAGTACCTTAAGCACCATTCTGTGTAGAGATTCTTTCTCTCCCTAGCTCAAATGACTGTTCTGAGAGGGGTGGGAAAAATACAACATAAGAATGCCAGCAAAGCAATCCAGGATAGCAAAAGTAAAGCAGCATGCACTGTATGAGTGGTGTGGATACCAATCACTCGGGAAGATGAATATAGCTCTGCAGTACTGAAGATGAATGCTCTTTGGATTTAATTGCAAGCTAAAAGCTGCTGTGGATACCGACAATATTACAAATAATTTCAAAACACTTTTATTCCTTTTCTGTTGTTAAAAGAGTTCAAAATGAAACAAAAAAAAATTTGTTTAAGGTTGCATGAATATTTAATTTCACTAAGACTATTTTTATGTTAGTTTTTGTATGCTCTTTTTATAAGGCAATACACTTACTTCAGTTTGGATCAAAACAATTATTTGGTCAATGGTATGAAACAAAAATGTGTTATTTACATATCCACTCTGTTCTTGACTTTCAAAATGTTAAGGAGATCTCTTTTCCTTGTGTGTTTATGTCTGCATATGATTAACTATAATAAACATGGCATAGGGAAGAAGACATCTTTCAGGAACAACCTTAAGTTCTCTACTGCAGATTCAAGTATAATTTCTGCCAAATGAAGATATGATTCCATTTGGTAATAAGCATAAAATGAAGCTCCTGTGAAAACCCAGTAAAATATTTTGCATAATTAGCACAATGCAATATGTTTAAAACTCATTTAAGTGTGAAATACATCCACAATAATATTTTAAATATGCATCCCACAATCCGAGCAACCCACACGTAGGTAACTTTTATGCAGTTTTCAGAGTTGAAATATATCAGTTCTGAAGAGTGAATCACCTGAAGAAAATACAACAGGAGACACATTCCTAGTCAAAATCAGAAACAAATACTAGTAATTCCATTAAGATAGAATAAAATACCTACTATCACTAGGCAAATCTATAACTTTTTCCCCAAAGAAGACCATTAGCAGCATAATGAACTGAATCTAATTTCGTAGTTCTCTAATGAGTATGAATTTTATCATTCAAGGTAAACAGCCCTCTGGTCCTGATCTCGCTAAACATTCCAGCATTTGAGCTGTCCCCTGTCAGCTGAAATTATTTGGAGCATTGCCATGATTTTCGTATTAGCACTGCAAGGCTTTTGGCTCAATGTTTAGCAGGAGTGAAGAATAATTTGCAAAGTTGTGTACTCTGAAGTCTGCATCTGGAAGGATAGAACTGTGGATGGTTCTTGTTCTTTTTCCTTCTAAAACCAACCAACCAAATGAATCTTAGAGGAGTTTAGCTATGGGCAGTGATTAGTCTTTCATACATTGTTATGGATATAAGTTGAAGGACTATATAGTAGAAAAAGTATGGGATTTCTTTTCTATGATCTAAGGATCACTTAGTGATAGCGCAGATTCTGGTATACTTGCTTAGAAGTTCCACTGCTATCTTTGTTGTCATTATACTGCTGTCAAAACAAGGGATAATTTACCAAAAGTTCAGCCTTTAAATTAAAATAAGTCATTAAAAATCAACAAGTGTCAGACTTAGTCAACTTCATCTTCTTGCCACAGTGTCTATTCTTCTGTTCAGTATGTGACTGTGTTCATGTATGATGTTAAAGAATTCCTTAAAAATAAAAGAAAAAGAGATCCCCAAATAGTAAGTGCAAAATTGCACTTGATGTATTTTGTACTCAGCACGTAAAGCTGGTTAGCACAAATTAACTTTATGATACATTGGCCTAAATTAAGTAGTATTGGTTTGGTTCCAAAAACATTATTGCAGCTGATAGAGATGTACATACGGAATTATGAGTACATACCTATCTCCACTGATATGTAAATGCTCTTTCAAGCCTATTACTATTATTACCCAACCTGCTCAATAAATGACCACCATTTATCACTGGGGATTTTCTTTTCAAGCTATTTTTTGGATAGCTTTATGGAAGAAAATAATTTTCCTTCTGAGAATTTAGCAGTCCTGGTGTAAATGGAGAAAAGGAAGTGATGGTGTGAGAATAGGTAGTGAAACTATCAACAGTTAGTCCAGTTAGTTCGTCTCCTATCGCCTGTCAATAGGTTCCTAGAGCAGTTCTGCAGCTTTTCCTGTCTCTGTATATCTGGCATATATATGACTGAAAGTAACTATGTCTAAATCCTGAATGCAAGTAATATCAGAACCATGGCAGGGAAAGAGATGGGGCTGCGGAGTAGACCTTTGGAGTCAAAGACCTCCATGAAATAGTTCATGCCTGTACATCCTCAGAATAGAGAAAAAATTCAGTATTAAATCTACAGGTAAGGCTCAGTCTTGCCTTGATATCCTTGCTTGGGGAAAACTGCAATACATTTCTTTTACCAAATCGTTGGGAGTTCTGGAAAAATAAGGAATTAATTATGAAACAGGACCACAGCTAGCAAACAAATACATAAATAATAAATGAAAATAAGACATATGCACATAAAGCAAAACATTGTTGCCATGTTGATAGTTTCACACATATGCTTATTGAAAATATGTTGCTGTTTGGCTTTTTGGTAAAAATCCTTTAGCTGATGCTGTTAAAGATGTGAATAGCAAGTTTTAGGACAGAGATCTAGATTTTAGATCTGCCCATATTTTTGTGGAGGTGAATGGGATTTCGGCAGCAGCAAGGGAAAAGTTGTACAGAGAAAGAAACCTAACAATCCTAAAAAAAAAAATCAATAAAATCCTATAACACTGTCTTGGAACAGAACATGATTATCTTTTTTATTATATTATTCTCCAGGGAAAATTAAGTTTTGATTTTATTTTGGCTGTGTGAAAACACAAATATTTGGAGAAAAAAGGAACAACATCCATTAACCAGCACCAAAGTACCAGCACCAAAACTCCAGATTAATAAACTGTTAAATTTGATGCTGTAGTCCTTGTCAGTTGTCGATCAACCTTATCATATTTTGAGCATGACTTGATTCCGTAAAACAGGTTACAGGGAGTAATTTCTGTGAAGCTCAATTATTGTCTTTCCTATGTCTTCATTTCCTTTTGATGTCATTATTCCCCATCTTCACTGACTTTCTGTGTATACAGGATGCTTAAAATAAGTTTAATTAAATAAAGTGACATGGGAATTCTCAATATCTAATGACATCATAGAATGTATTTTAATTTTACTTTTTAATTCCCTGTAATATTGCTGTAGAAAGGAAACAGACATAGCATCTTTCATTTCTTTAAGTATTCTTATATGTCACCATCTCTAAAAGCTGTAAAATCTTTGATGTTCTATAGTATACTGTGCAAAACACATAATAGGGATGACTTGGCAAGACAAGTCTGAAATTCATCATCAGAGTTGTATGATGTAGCTAATTTGTAAACTATGTTCACTGCCTATTAGTATGGTTTCTGCCAGCAGTTGATCCTGTTAACACTTAGTCACTGTAAGTCTCTGTGCTGAGCTGCAGTTCCAGGCATGATGCAGTGAGATCAGAATCTCAACTTTCATCAAAAATGAAAGTATCCTTTTAGGTGCAAAAACTGAAAGAAAGACTGAGGAAAAAGGTGAATCAGGCTATTTATCTGAACTTTTAACCCCTTTGCCATTCCAGAATAGAAGAAAGAAAGGGAAAGGGAAGTCTACAATGAGTAAGGCCATGAGATCCTCAGAGATGAATCATGGTTTACTTTTTAGGGGCTCTGGATTCAGTTCAGCTGTACAGTGCTATGTGTAAAATACAATTAATATTTAAAGAAAAAAATTATTTGAAAAATCCAGTTTATCTCTCTGTGTCATAACTTTAACATTTACCATTTTAAGATAATAAATTATCTATTCCAATTGTATGATGGCCATACAGTTTTCTATTTCCTATACAAAAACATTTGAAATAATGATACTGAGATCTCAACAGAAAGGAAGAATTCTTTGCTAGTTAATACCATATCCCTGCATACTAATATTTCACATAAACTGTGTCTAAACTAGGAATCTCTGTGCTCACCTCAGGCTCTGAAAGCCATTGAGACAATCTGCCAAGCTCACCTGGCTTGCCAAAGCCTAAGCCTGTCATAGAGAAAAAACAGAGTATAAGTAGACTTCTAAAATAAAAGTTGTTGTGATGTGAAGTAATTAATTTGCAATGGCAAGAAACAAAAAAGATTGTGATTCTTTTCGCATTCTACATGTTACTCACACAGCAATTTAAATCCTTAAAGAAGGATGAAAAAGGAGGATGTCAGCCATGTGGTATTTTTAAGAGTTGATCACCACAAGTCAGATGGTGAGCACATCTGATTAAGCGTTCAGTAAGCACTGAAGTTTCTCAGCATTTACCAGTAATGGCCAGAACCTTTCTGTGTGAAACCTTAAATAGGCTGCAGTTCTTCAATTGTTTTGAAAGGTTTAAATGAAAGTGCCTGGAATCCAGGTTGATTCAGTAGCTCTGTACAATTTGAGTGAACAGATACAGTTTCCCTGTCATACAAAATGGTATGGTTGCAAATTGCATCTAAATTCTGAAAGAATTATTTTTCTATCATCAATAAGTCTAATTTTTTCAGGAAGGCAGCAGAAATAAAGATAATGGCATTGTGACAGTATGACCACTTTTTAACTAGCAGTAAATTAAAAAACAAAGGGTAGTTTGATTCTGCTGAAACCCAGCAAAGGAGAAAAATGGAACAAAACATGAAGCGACAAGTCATTCCTGCAGAATTTTACGAGAAAACTATTCAGTAAAATTATCATTATTTGTAAAATTTACCCTAGCAACATACTTTGCTTAATACTGTCTCCCAGCTAGAAATAGTATTTATTTTTGCCTGACAGAAATGACAGAGCCATTGTGAAAGTATGCTATGCCCGAGCATTAGTATTTACAATCAAATCCAGAAGAAAATCTGGGCTGTATTGAAATGCATGAAAAAATTTTATAGGCTTTAATATGGAAAATATCAATCATTAGGGCTTCCTAATTTACCAAAATAAAGCAACAGAGGTAGTAAAACTAGGAAGAAAGCTGCATTTGACATTTTATACATGTAATTATTATGATAGTTTTATCCTCCATCTCCCTGGTTGTTTTTCATTTCCAGCTGATGCTAGTTTAAGTGCAAAACCTGTAACAGTGAACGACATTTGTTATTTGCTTTTTTTTCCCCCAAAAAAAAGTCTGTTTAGATGCAAATGCTAAAAATGTCAATCTTTCAGGATACTGAATATTATTAATTACACTACTGTAAGTAGTGCCTAGCATAATGGAGCCCTGACACCCCCAAATCCAATATTTCTAGCCCCACATAAATACTGTACTACAAATGGCTTATGTTAAGGATACCTGTTCATTATTATTACTACAAAATTTGGTTTTTGTTCTATTTTCTGCATTTTGTTATATAGAATGTCCATATATAGCTCATGCTTTACATAATAACTTCCCATAATTCTTTATTATTACATATTCACTAAATCATTACATATTCACTAAATAGTGATCACAAAATGACAGTTTTCAATTCTTGGAGAAGTAAGGAGGGGGGTCAGCAGAACTGCTATCTTGGGCAAACTTTGGCCTGTTTAGAGGCCTGGCTGACAGAGTCCCTTGGGAGGCAGTCCTGAAGGGCAAAGGAGTCCAGGAAGGCTGGACATTCTTCAAGAAGGAAATCTTCAAGGAGCAGGAGCAGGCCGTCCCCATGTGCCGAAAGACAAGCCAGTGGGGAAGAAGACCGGCCTGGCTGAACAGAGAGCTTTGGCTGGAACTCAGGGAAAAAAAGACAGTTTATGACCTTTGGAAGAAGGGGCAGGCCTCTCAGGAGGACTACAAGGATGTTGTGAGGTTAGGCAGGGAGAAAATTAGAAGGGCCAAAGCCCAGCTAGAACTTACCTAGCCACTGCCATAAAAGACAATATAAAATGTTTCTATAAACACATCAGCAACAAAAGGAGGGCTAAGGAGAATCTCTATGCTTTATTGCATGCACGGGGAAACATAGTGACAAAGGCTGAGGAAAACGCTGAGGTACTTAATGCCTTCTTTGCCTCAGTCTCTAATGGTAAGACCAGTTGTTCTCTGGCCACCCAGCCCCCTGAGCTGGAAGACAGGGACGGGCAGCAGAATGAAGCCCCCATAAGCCAAGGGGAAATAGTTAGCAACCTGCTACACCATTCAGAAACACACAATTCTATGGGGCCAGATGAGATCTACCCAAGGGTACTGAGGGAACTGGCAGAAGTGCTCACCAAAGCACTTTCAATCATTTATCAGTAGTCCTGGCTAACCGGGGAGATCCCAGTTGACTGGAGGTTAGCAAATGTGACACCCATCTACAAGAAAGGCCAGAAGGAGGATCTGGAGAACTACAGGCCTGTCAGTCTGACCTCGGTGCTGGGGAAGGTTATGGAGCAGATCATCTTGAGTGTCATCACGTGGCACGTACAGGACAATCAGGTGTTCAGGCCCAGTCAGCATGCATTTATGAAAGGCAGGTGTGGTGGTGCATTCCTCTCCCTCCTCTTTTCCTCTGGGCTGCGATATGATCTCAGAACCTTCTGTTAAGCTTTAGCCATTGTGTATGAGTTGGGCGGTTAAGCATCCCTTGGCCGTACCAAGTGCACTTGCATGGCTAAGGTGGGGAACAACACTGGTCGTACCAGGGACACTAGCCACATGATCAAAGTAGGGAACAGAAACAAGAGATAATTCGTCATCTCTGATGGCTCTGAAGCATTCCCTACCTGGATCATAGCTCAAGTGGAACAATACCATTGTTACCGTGAAACAATACCATAATTACTACCCTGGACCACCTCGGATAGTAGCCAAAAATGGAAATTTACTGATGACTAAAGCCAATCATCTTGCAAACCTATAAACAGTGGTACCAAGTGAGACCCTTTGAGCTCTCCTGGACCGCAGCCGGCTGCAGCCAGAATCTCCCTCTGAGTGGGACGCCTCTCAGAGTCCGCAAACTCGAATTTGCGATACTCAGAGGAACACCGAGATTTGGGCTGAAACACTCCTCGGGGTCAACCCTTCGCCTGTTGGGAAATGCCAAAGGATTTAACATGTGTATTTCATGGAACTTGAGGGGAATTTTTAGCAGGTATACCTTTATAAATTAGCTAACTCTAGGCCTTTCATTTAGCTTTGGAACCATATTTATATGCATATATATAAGTATTGATTGATCTAGATCTTTTTGCATGCTTATCTGTACAGTTACTAACAAGTATAATCTGTAGTTAAGTTGTTTTAGTATTTGTAGTAACTTGACTAATGCTTTGTATAGCTGCCAAATTGATTAATGCTTAAGTATTGTTGGACTCTAAGTTGCTGCTAAACACCCTTAACCCTTTAGACACAAACCGTTGTCCAAGTCTGAGACTAAGATTGGGTCCAGTCGGATCTTCTCTGAACCTCATGACTCAACGGGTGGGTCCCCCTTACCCTTTTATCCTCAATCTCTGTACAAATCATTCCAACACCATTCTGATACGATTTTCCCCTGTGTAACTTAATTCATGTAATAAGTAATAGAGTGAACCTTGCCATCAAATTCTGTTAAGTCACGTTTCTATAAATTTCTATTAAAATCATCCTTTGCAAATACCTTTCCCAGTGATTTTTTACGCGGCCTTAAACCACTCATTCGTGACAGCAGGTCATGCTTGACTAACCTGATCTCCTCCTATGAAAAGGTGACCCACTTAGTGGATGAGGGAAAGGCAGTGGATGTCGTTTACCTAGACTTTAGTAAAGCTTTTGACACCATTTCCCACAGCATTCTCCTGGAGAAACTGGCTGCTCATGGCTTGGACGGGTGTACACTTTGCTAGGTAAAAACCTGTCCGGATGGCCGGGCCCAAAGAGTTGTGGTGAATGGAGTTAAATCCAGTTGGTGGCCGGTCACAAGTGGTGTTCCCCAGGGCTCAGTATCGGGGCTGGTCCTGTTCAATATTTTTATCAAATCATCTGGATGAGGGGATCAAATGCACCCTCAGTACGTTTGCAGATGACAACAAGTTGATCTGCTTGAGGGTAGGAAGGCTCTGCCGAGGGACCTGGACATGCTGGATTGATGATGGGCTGAGGTCAATTGTATGAGGTTCAACAAGGTTAAATGCCGGGTCCTGCACTTTGGCCACAACAACCCCATGCAATGCTACAGGCTTGGGGAAGAGTGGCTGGAAAGCTGCCCAGAGGAAAAAGACCTGGGGGTGTTGGTCGACAGCCAGCTGAACATGAGCCGGCAGTGAGCCCAGGTGGCCAAGAAGGCCAATAGCACCATGGCTTATATGAGAAATAGTGTGGCCAGCAGGAGTAGGGAAGTGATTGTCTGCCTGTACTCGGCACTGGTGAGGCCACGCCTCAAATACTGTGTTCAGTTTTGGGCCCCTCACTACAAGAAAGACATGGAGGTGCTGGAGCATGTCCAAAGAAGGGCAACGAAGCTGGTGAAGGGTCTAGAGCACAAGCCTTATGAGGAGCGGCTGAGGGAACTGGGGTTTTTTAGCCTGGAGAAAAGGAGGCTCAGAGGAGACCTTATCGTCCTCTACAACTCCCTGAAAGGAGGTTGTAGCGAGGTGGGTGTCGGTTTCTTCTCCCAAGTAACAAGTGATAGGACAAGAGGACACAGCCTCAAGTTGCACCAGGGGAGGTTTAGATTGGGTATTAGGAAAAATTTCTTCACTGAAAGGCTTGTCAAGCATTGGAACAGATTTCCCAGGGAAGTGGTTGAGTCACCATCCCTGGAGGTATTTAAAAGACATGTTGATATGGTGCTTAGGGACATGGTTTAGTGGTGGACTTGGCAGTGCTAGGTTAACGGTTGGACTTGATAATCTCAAAGGTCTTTTCCAACCTAACCAATTCTATGATTCTATGATTTTATAATTCTAAATATAACCTGATTTACGTTTTTATGTTTATAACTCCAATATATTTTTTTTGAAGTGTTTATCAAGTTTTCTGAAGAATTGACTGAAAACTGTTAAGCAAACTGTTGCAAAAGTAGAGAATAGTAAGCTGTTTAAAAAACTGGCATCAGTAACATCTCTGATACAGTTGTATTAAAAAGCCAAAACAGGATAGCTTGTATGGAGTTATTTGCTCTCATTTGCATTTCCAGGGGCTCTCACATGAGAATTTGCTGAAATACAATGCGTAATCAAAATAACATGTTCTTTTTCAATTAATAATGAGAATTACTTTGTATTAAAATTAATTCATTATTTATAAAAGCAGGAGAGAAATACATAGCTAAAATAATCATCATGCAGTATCAAGCATTGTGATGAGATACTGTTTTGCAATCTAAGAGAAAAATCAGCAGATATGGAATACCTGGTGAGATGCTTTCATATGTATATACATCTTTATGAAAAAACAGTGCACATCAATAACAACAACCTGTTTTCATTGACATAATTGTTGTATTTTTTCATCTTTTTCTGTCCTGAATGGTAAGACACGAGAGGGATGCAAGTGCGATTTTTCCTTCCCTTTCCTACCATTTATGTTCACGTCTTTAAGAAAGACTTCTAGTGACAAGTCTGTTTTTGAGAGGAATTGAGAAATTATTCTAGCAGCTGTCACATTGTATTTCTACTGCTTTTCCGTCTCACTGGAGCTTTACATGTAACAAATCTCAGAGATGATGCTCCAGAGAAAAGTGTAGCACCTAGCCCAGCAGGACAGGCAGAACAAGTGCTACTGTCAAATCAACAGATGCACGTGTTGCCCTAAAGAGAAAGCATGCTACTTAAGAGAAATAGATGTAACTGACTAAAATCAGAGGGTTATGTACAGTCCTTTTGTTTGATGAATTTAATGTAACTTTGCAAATCCTATGCCAGTCATATTTAGAAAAACAAGGCCTGAGATTTTGAGAGGGCTAAATCTACTTCCTGAATTAAATGATTGCAGAAGTAATATACATATAATAGATATAGCTTACCTATTCAAATCAATGCTAACTTTCTACAAGTCTTGAGATTTCTTAATTAGAGACAGAACAGTTGGTATAGAAATTAATTTTGTTTTTCCTTAAAGCTTAGAGCTTTTCTATTACTACCTCAATTTTGAATGTCACAGGGAGTATTCCTTTTTCATATTTAATGCCACATTTAGTAGTGATGAGCTGCTACAGTCATAATTTTAGCCCTATTACAGTAATTCCATTGAAATAAATGGGATCAACCAGGTAAATGATCATGAACATGACTGAAGATTCTACAAACTGTTCTCTTCTGGAATTTCTTTTCACAAAAAATAAAATTATTTTAGGCATGAATTAGATTGTGTGAGTCCTTATATCGGGGAGAGTTTTGTAAAATGGAAAGTAAAGAATGTATAGTATGAAATTAGGACTTAGCTGGGACTAAGGATGGTTACATGCAAAAGGAAGAGGAAATATATTTCTCATTAGTCACATGTAGCTATCAAAGGAAGATCAGATTTGCAACACAGCTAATACCCCAAAAATTGTAAAATCAAGGGGAATGGATCTTCTGGATGATGTAAAATTGTGCCACATAGAAATCTGCTGTTTTCTTAATAAAACCCCACATTTTCCTATTTTAGGAAGCTCAGCTCTTTTGACCACATTCAAAGACAAAAAAAAAAATGTAGCATTCATGGCAAAAGTGTGTGCTAGTAATCCATTCTTTAGAGGTAATGGGAAAAACTTTCAATGCTGTGTACAACTTCTAAGAAATTTCTTAATAAACAACTGGTTTTTATGACTCTTGAGACACCAGAAGAAAATAATTACAGTATTGAGCAAAACTATAAAAATTAAAACATCAGGCCGGGTAAGAGAGCCTCCCTATGACTGGATATGCACATTTCAGAAATGCACTTCCAAAGGTCCTCCTAGTAGGGCTCCAAAGAGTTTATTTTCTTATTTAAAAAAAAAATGTAACCAAAAGTTACAGCTGAAACATTCAAGATTATAGAAAATATACAAGTCCTACTTAAAAAAAAAAAATAAATTATACAAGACCTTATTTCTACCTGTCCCCTTCAATATGTATCAGCCAGTCTGGCATACTGATGAAAATGGTTCATAACACGGACCTGAAGGTTACATGATGAAAATGGTCTATAACAATGCATCACAAGGGGTGCGTAGCTTTCAGTATGGCTGTACCTTTGTTACTGTAAACTGCATTATAACTCCATAGACGTCATTAAAGCTGGAACAATTTGCATCATCTAAGAATGTAGATCCAAATGTTGGGAGACCTCAAAGCTTTCTGAACAACCATTAGTCCATTTCACAAGAAAATATAATTGAAAGAAATGCTAAGAGATTCTCATTAACTCTCAGTTAATAGTTATTTCTGCCAAAGAACGAACATATAGTAATATTTTTATATTTGCCTAAACAACAATAGATGGACTTAAAAATACTCAGAAATTCTGTAACAATTGGTTGTAGAACATCTCAGAGCTTAAATTAATCCAATCTAGCACTCTGGGTCAAATTCTGCTTTTAAATAACTAAAAGTGCAAATGAAGATAAAAATTCTTTGCTGAGGTATTTCAGTCTTTTGTTATCCTTGGTTTATCAAGAAAATACCAGGGGGGGAAAGGAAAAAAGGCTTTCCTAATTCTTTCTTATTTTTACTGCCTGAAAACCATATGTCTCTCCACTGAAGTAACGAAAATACACTGTTATAAATGTAGGATGTAATAAGGGCAAAGGAAAAAAAGTTAGACTAATTCTATTTTTTCAGATTTCAGAAGGGCTTAAAATTAAATCCGAAGAAGATTCATATTCTGAGGGAACAGGTTTATTTTACTTTATATTGCGACTCAATTTTTAGAGAATTAAAATTAACTGCAAACATTCCATTGGAATAAAATAAACAGAGAACAGTATGTCTGAACTTAATTTTGATTAAAATAGAGAAAAATATTTAAAAAAAAGGAAACAACTTTTTAACTTACCAGCTTGACCAAGTGTATACTCCTGATATCTTGTCCCTATTCTGTTTGTGGCTGTACAATTATACCGCCCAAAATCACTGTCAGATGTGGGAGCAATCTTTAAAATGAATACAGTTTGTAAATATTAGCTTCTAATAAAATATCGAAGTTCTTTAAAAAAATCAGAAATGCAAAAATGTTCTCCTTAACCAACATGCAAATGTGTTCTTACTTCAGCCTAGGTAGTATATTCTCCAAATACAGATCTAAATACATGCTTTTTGTGTTAAACTCTTCCTTTGCAAATTCAAATGAGGAAATCAAATAATGGAAAATGGTGACATTGTTCATCTTTACAATTTTACTTTTAAACAAGAAAAAAATCTAATAAACCACATTTTTTTCACAGACGCTATTTGCACAAATGGATATTTTGACTGAAATAAGCAATGAAAGGTCTGAAAATTTCTGATTCTTATAGATGATGTAAGAATAATATTTTACTTTTTATTGTTTGCAGGATTCACAATACACCAGACATTCGGCGGGAGGAAAGAAGATGTAAGGGATGTGGTTCAACTGTAAACTCAGGTAAATAAGGATATAAGACAGAACAGATAATAGATACCACAGGGAGCTAATGCTTTATTGGAATCCAGCTTGCCTGACCAACTGTTCAGGTGACAGAAGAATGGAAGAGAACTCAGAGAACCACAGACCATAAAGCATATTTTGTGTTGTTAATATTTACTTAAAATATATAAAAAAAAAAAAAGATGACCTTCAAACAAGAGTGTGTCTCTTTAAATATATATCCTCTATATAAGAAAAGAGGTTACTTCTTTGGACTTTAGGAAAAAACATAGTTTTTTCCAGTGCATTGTACACGTCCTGCTTGGGATCTGAAGTAGGTCACCCACTCTTATTAGCCCTATAGCTTCTCTATCTTTATTCCCATGGCAACTGAGAAGCTTATGTTCAGACATAAGGCTGATACTAGATAGAAATGGAGAAAACTAACTTCTTCCACATCTGTGGAGGAAGACAGTACGTCATCCCTGTAACAGGTGAGACCAGGGCTGGAGACACTGGTTACACTTTGTTGTGAAATAATTAATTAAGGACCACAATTTGTTATACACTATTGCTGAATAGTTCACTGTTTAGTCAAGTTAATAAAGTTAACTTAATAAAGAGATAATTAAGGTCCATTCTTTGTCTTCTGCCTTTCTCAAGTTTTGTTCTTACATGTACCTTTCAGAAACAGAAAGGAGCTTAGTTCCTATTTTTCCAATGCCTCTGTGACGAAACAGTTATTTTCAAAACCAATTGCAGTTTATTATCACTTTAACCTTCTGCTTTGTTCTTGACTGAAGCCACACAAATTTTTTTGTATATTACAAGCACCTACCAGGTAGTCACTTTAATTTTTAGTATTAACCTGATGTGTTAGTTTTATATTTATTTATTTATGTATTTACTTGCAAGAAACGTGAGTTACATTTTTGTCCACTGCAGATGGAAAACTGAGCACGAGCCATGCAAATGAGGTTTATTTTCTAACTGCTCACAAGAAATGTGGACATAAATAAGTTCAAAAATAGTTTTTTTTTTTTTTAAAAAAAAAAGAACTTTACTTATTAAATTATAAGTCTTATCCTTAAATGCACTCTACAGTACTTGCAATGATGCCAAACTGAGGAAGAAATTAATTAATGTCACCACGTTGATTTCCATTTTAAGCCTTACCTCTAGAATCAGCTTTCTTCCTGTACTGTAGGTCTTCAGATGTGTTGTATTTTTTACTGGTAAAACTAATTTTCCTCTTCTCCACTGAACTGAGGCAGATGGATTTGCTAGCACTTCACAGCTTATATTGATGGGATTGCCTTCCCAAGAGTAATACATGGTTTGATTTGACACAAATGTTGGAGCATCTGGAAAAAGGAATTAATACACAAATATATTAACTGCTTTAGTAAAACAAGCCGTATACCCCTATCCAAGCATTCATGTTCACATAGAAATTTCAATTGATTGCTGTATCAATTTATTGTGGACCATGAAAAGATCAGTGTTCAACCTTGAGTTTCCTAAGCCTTTATTTTGGTAGCTTTCTCCTCTCCTGAAACTGTTTCAGCTGAAATTCTCAGGAAGAGAATACATGCTAATTATATTTAGCATTAGGCAACATCAGGCGTTATCTCAGAAATGACAAAGAACATTTCTTCCTGAGGATGAGAATCTCTTCAGCCAGACACTTGTATGACAAAGGGAGGTGACCTACAAAACTTATATATATAATCTGTTCATTTGCAATTTTATAGTGTCTTCTTTTGCTATGGAGAAATTATATTCACTCTCCAAATTTTCATAGATGTGTAAGAGCTTCACCCATTTCTCACTGGAACTATCTTACACTTTATGAAATCTTTCTAAAGAGAGATGTTTAGCTGTGTGAATAAAGCTAGAAGAAAAAAATAATAAAAGAATACCTAAAATGTTGCAATGTATTCTACCTACGTCAGAAAAAATATTGTGTGTATCAGTACACTGTTTAGGATAATCTTTATACCAGTTCCTTATGAAATCATCAAGCTACAGACAAGCAAAAAGATGATGCATCTTCCTTACAAACCTGCCTATAAATGGCTATGTTAAACATATAGCCAAACACTGAGTCTGATACCGAGGAAATTGCTGGTTTGCAAACTAACTATGCTTTTCGGATCATAATGCCAACAGTGACAAAAATTACCTGTTCTACTCAGTGTTTCCCTGGATAGCAGGAACAGTTTAATGGTCTCTAGAAAATGAGAGGGAGTAGCTCTTTCCCTGCTCTTCTACTTATGTCTTGGGTAAATCATATTTTTTGTCTATCAAATATATATTTGTAATTTTTTTTTTAAATTTTAATCCCACTCTTATTGTATTTTAAGAGTATTAAGAAAATATTCTTTATAATACTGAAAGTCAAGGAAACTCTCTAGCACTTTAATTCCAAAAGAGAATTATCAATTATAGCTGGTGTCATTTTAATATTTAAAATACATATGTATATATTTTTATTTTGATAAATATCTCCTAAATGTTTCTAGATATGTCTCTGGAAATTCTATTCTAATCTTCTCACAAAGAGTTTAACTTTAGGCTAGAAAATTGCTAATAGGTCTTATCAGAGACCAGAACTGAGCACATTTAACTAAGTAGTAAAATTTAGCTTCAAGAATTGTTTAAAACTACTTCCTGGTTTCTGAAGTGCACTTTTTCAACTTCTTTCTGTGTTTGTCTTTGTCAAAAAGCATAACTTTTGGATGACATTATGCTGCTGCTGCATGCATGCATACAGGCTTTGACCAAAAAGAACTATTATCAGCAGAAATTTTAAAGAGCAGATCAAGGCTGCTACATTGCTCAATGCCAGCAGCATTTTTTTTAATAACTATTCAGCCCTTATTTTGGTAGGAAAGCAAGTGGTTTCATCCAAACAAGTAAAGTATGTCTTCCTATGAATTTATTTACAGGAGCTCATCTTTCTTTTCTGTTTTAATAAGTAATTCTAGTGCTCCTTGATTTTCATAGACCTTTAAAAAAACCCCATATTTCATCATCTAAACATCTTAATGCAAAAATGGACTACCAAAGAGTCTTCAGGATGTGACACCTCACACTGGTGGAGCTCTATGAAGAAAAAAGCAAACTGCATATGCCTGTTTTATGGTTAAGTATGGTCAGGGATCTAGAATACGAAGAGCCAGAGCCTTGGCTTTTCCTCTGGAAATGAAATTAGTGGTGGGAGCCACTTGAAGGAAAACTGCACAAACTGACTTCTGCCTGGCAGACAGTTTTTGCACCTAATGTGTTCAACATATGGATCAGAAATCTCATTAGAGTGTTCATGAGGCACAAAATGTGGTTATTTCACAAAAGATTTTAGATAAGCACTGTCTTCCAATGCACAATTTCTCAGAATAAGTTCACTCCATTAATGAACACTGGCATGAATGTGGAAGAAAGAAAGATGTTCTGTCTGAACTTGACGAACTTTCCCTCCTAGGTAACATCACGTGGCTTTCTGTTGATTTAAAAACACGTGGCAAACTCATATCCTATTTAAAAAGTCTTACAAGTGAAAAAGTAGTATAAACTTCTATACTGCAGGTACAAGCAATTAAGAGAATAGGGACTTTCAGTTCAGAATGCTCTCTCTTCTAAAGGTAGATTTTGGATGCCTATAGTATCTGTTTATTTATATTTTAAAAGAATAGGTGAATTATGGACTGCCATCTATACATGACTGCAGATAGTAACAGACAGTTTTAACATCATAAAACACAAATAAGACTAAAAGTCCATCAAATAAAGATATATCCCAAAATCAACAACTCCCAAATGTAAAACATTCCTAAACAAAAAGAGCTTCACATTTTCCTTATCAAAAAGTCCGGGTAAAAAGGCTTTGCAGCCATTTCTCTAATAGTCAAAAGCTCCAATATAGCAAAAAGAAGAGGACACAGGATGATTGTGCTAATGGCTTGATTCAGACAAATTATCTTAAGTCAAATGATTTTTGATTTCCTAGTCAGGAACAGATTAAGATACCTGGAGAAATGTTTCACACAAAGAAAATAACTCTGGAAATCATTTTTTACAGTACAATTTCATTTTTTACAGTACAATTAAAAGTTATATTACACTTCTTATAAAATAAAAAAAATGAGTTGGAAGGGAATAACTGGTTTATAAGGAGATTTTGGGTTTTATTGTATGCTCTTCATCACTAATGGTAGTATATTATGCTTAAATGGTTACAGAATTAGTATTTATCAAACAGAAACACACAATATGTATAATATAAAATAGAGCACGAAAAAATAACAAACCTTAAAGTCAAGGCTTTGAAAACATAAGGTTGACTATTTTATATGTCTACAAAATCTGATCCCTCCAGTTTTCTAGAATAACTAAGAAACAAATTAAGTTAATAAACAGAACATTTATCAAGAAATTCTATCAACTGAAAATTAGGTATAACCAAGTAGAAATGAGAAGGTAGACTTTCTCATATGTTAACATATGTTAAGGATACTTAAATGCAACATATGTACTGTATAAAAAGAAAAAAGCTTCCATGCAGATCAGTGAGAAAGTTAAAACCATTAAAAAATAAAAATATGCTCTGCTTAGCTTCTATGTAACTCAGAATTAATTTACACCTGACAAAAAATAAATTCAGAGTGTAAATGAACTGTTCTTTTTAATCTTTTGTACATAAAGTACTACCAGTTAAGAAATAGCTAAATACAGAACTAGGAGCTTGAATACACTCCACTTTTAAGAAAAGGAACCCTGATGGTATTTATTATATCTGAACCTTATGGCGCTTTACTGAAAAAAAAAAAACAAAACACCCACAATACTGCAGAAAAGTACAAAAGCTACTGTTCATATTAGTTAGTGTAGGCACAAAATAACTCATAGAATCATAGAATGGTTTGTGTTGGAAGGGACCTTTAAAGATCACCTAGTCCTGCCCCCTGCCATGGGTAGGGACATCTTCAACTAGATCAGGTTGTTCAAAGTCCCATCCAATCTGACCTTGAACACTTTCAGGGATGGGGCATTCACAACTTCCGTGGGCAACCAGTGTCTCACCACCATCATTGCAAAAAATTTATTCCTTATATCTAATCTGAAATGACCCTCTTTTAGTTTAAAACCATTGTCCCTTAGAATCATGGAATCATAGAATCATTAAGGTTGGATCTGAGATCATCGATTCCAACTGTCAACCCAACACCACCATGCCCACTAAACCATGTCCCTAAGCGCCTCATCTACACGTCTTTTAAATACTTCCAGGGATGGTGACTCAACCACTTCCCTGGGCAGCCCCTTGTCCTATCACTTTAGGCCCTGCTAAAAGGTCTCTCTCCATCTTTCTTATAAGCCCCCTCTACATATTGAAAGGTTGCAATAAAGTGTCCCTGCAGCCTTCCTGTTTATTTTCCCAAACGAGAAAGAAACTGACAGGTCAGCACTCCAACTAGGAGAAGTGGTTCTGGATAACCTGTGTAAGAAGACTATGTAAGGGAAGCAAACTCTGACCTGAAAACTGTCTCTAGCATTCAGATATCCTTACTAGGTATAATGTCCGAGAACAGTGAATCAAGAACAGATTAATACATGATCTGTCTCACCCAGGAGGTAATTTAATTAACAACTTCAAAGATCCAGATCTGGTGTATGTTCGGCGTTATATACAAAATTGGATATGGCAAATTACCTGATTCAGCACATGTGTCCAGATAGCTATAATAGCAAACTAGTGTACAGAATCAGATTTGCACTCCTTAATTTAAGAACATAGGTTTTCAAACTTCTGGCTATTTGTTCCTCAAATAATTTGTTTTCCTGGATCATACAATGAAAACATATGACAGATTGTCAGGTCTAGGATGCTGGGATGTTTCCTGTAGTATATTATTGGAAGCCTCTCTCTTAGATGGTTATTACTGGCATAAGTTTCCCATCATCAAGGACTCAAATAAACCACATCCTCTAGCTAATCTAGTACTTCCCTTGCCATCCATCCTGTAAAAGTACCTTAATTTTTTGTAACTCTGCCACAATTTTGTTAACAGCCTTCAATCTTTCTCTTGTATTTTCTCCTGCATAACTGTTTCACAATAGTTAATATTTTGGAATGAATAGCTTTTCCTTGTGGATAAAGTAGAAGAACCTCCCCAGACAGGTGCAGTACTGTCACATATTCCTTGTAACAAGAAATAATATTAGAGAGATTTAACAAATGAGGCCAAGTGATTAGATTTTAATATATAATCATCCTTAAAAGGAAGATAGGAACTACAGAGCTTCAGGTTTACTAACTTTCATAATTTTACTGCTACTATCACGATCATGTGGCTGCGAGGAAAAATGTGCAAGATCTACATGTTAAGTTTCCAAATAGAAAAGCAAACAAAACTTATCATACACTAGGTTTTAAATTGCCATGATTATTAGCTAAAACCAGAGTTTTTTTTCAGAATCCAGCTCATAATTTCAAAAGTTTGAGATCAGCAGTTTTGCAGAGATACATGTTTCTTTCACAGCAAGAGACAGTAAACACCTCTCTCAGTAATGTTTCCTTTCCCCCTCCCCATTCTCTTGGTTCCTCTCAAAATGCACTACAATAAAATATTGATATTCAATAGTATGACCAACTATCTACTAATCATACAGTTTATGCAAGAGTAAGAGTCCCCTCTTACTGGCAAGTAGTACTAGTCCCTGATAACCTTGACTATGATGTTATTTTTAATATCCAAACACCACACTAATTTCTCCATTTCCATAAACATAGAAAAAAATTAGTTATCATGAAGATAAGGTATCTTTCTGCTAGATGCAAAGTATGTTGTTGATAATGGCACCTTCAACCTTAACAAACGGTGGGCAACGAATGCATGCATGGTTTTGGTACTTGGTGCTGCCAGAGTCACAGATATTCAATGTATCTATTTTTCTTTGAATTCTAGTTGACATTAAGGAATTGTATTTGGTTGATCACTTAAAAAAAAACAACAAAAACAAAAAAACCCACCAAACCACAAAACAAAACACACAAAAACCCCAAGAAATTTTAGTTTCATAGAAATATCTGTTGTGAATGGATAAATCTGTATAAAATTATCTAAACCTGTCTAAAATAGGAGAAGAAATTATAAAGAAATCATAGCTAGGTAAAATAAGCTAAGTATGTCAATAGTGATGTTTAAAAGAAACTGTCTGCATGTATCTATCAGTCATTTTTTATGTCAGTAAATCACTAGGAACACTGGCCATCAGAACTAGAACAGGAAGACTCCCCCTATAGATCTCTCACACAAGCAGTAATTTTTATTTTAGTAATAAAATGATCAGGTGTTGCCAATTACTGACACATTATTTTTGGATGGCAGCAGTTTGTACCAAAATTTCAATTGTTACATGTATTCCAGAACAGAATTACTGGAATAGTTTAGGATGGCCAGACTTCTAACATCATATATTAGATCACATAATTCTCTTATAGCCAAAGGTGAAAAACTGCAACGCCTTTCTCAAACCAGGATCCTAACCTCCATCTCTCTTTCTATCCTACTTGTCACATTTTCAGAACAAAATCCAGCTTCATATCTTTACCTTCTGTATTTTCTTACCTGTCGTCCTTACCACCACAACATATCTCCTATTGTTATCTTCCCTCCATTCCCTAATCTCTCTCTCTCCCCCCCCCTTCCCTCCCTCCCTCTCTCTGTCTTCCCCCCCATATTCCCAAATCATAATTGTTGTTCCTGTATGGAGCAGGGACTCTCAGTCTCATTATCTCTTTACTTAATTTTTACACACAGTGCTGTCCAGAAAACAACAAAAAAAATCTCTAAGGAACTTTAAGGAACATACTAAAAATCCAAACATCATTGCTGAAATTACCCTGGATATCCAACTCCATTTCCAACACATGGTCCCCCTAAACATATATGTTATATCCCTCAGACCTCCATTACAGTGTGCTCAAACTCACCCAGTATTTCCCTCTTCACTTTAGACCTATGCTGCTCCCAGTGTGTGCAGCAACAGCAGCTCAGAGGCAGGCTCTGTGGTGCAGAGGGACCTGGCCTCAGATACTGCAATCAAAGCTACATGCCTCAGGTTTACTGGAAAAAATACAGGAGGTCTCTCTTTCAAGCATGTGCTGACCTAGTGACTTCCGGATGCTCTGACATAACTGAAGACTATTTAAAGATACCAACTTCAAGTAATGCTAAGTATTCTGCAGTTAAGGGAAGTTAATTGAAAAAAAAAAAATTGAGGTTACAAATCTCAATTTAAGATATTTTGTTTTGTTCAAGTTTCAAAGTTTCAACATCATACTTATCATAGCACCTGATTATTTGCTTCATAATTCTCAGATGTGTCGCTTCTGCTCTGCTGGACCTATCTTCGAGGTGTAGAGAAGGACAAAGGCAATGTTGCCTATTTCTCATTCACAGGTCATCATTGTATGATATAAATTACACTTAACATAATATGAAATGACTTGCAACACTCTGTTGAATTTTGCCAGTATGAAAACCAGTTTAAAATTTATGCATTAATTATCAATGTAAACATTTAATATTTTTAGCCTGTAAGACCAACTCATGAAGTAGAACCATCTTCAAGGAAACATCAGAAAACTCTTTCTTGCTTTTTTTTTTACCTTTACTTTTCACAATTACGTATCATAGAATCATAGAATCATAGAATCATTAAGGTTGGAAAAGACCTCTAAGATCATCGAGTCCAACCGTCAACCCAACACCACCATGCCCACTAAACCATGTCCCTAGGTGCCACATCTACACGTCTTTTAAATACTTCCAGGGATGGTGACCCAACCACTTCCCTGGGCAGCCTGTTCCAAGGCCTGACCACTCTTTCAGTAACGAAATTTCTCCTAATGTCCAGTCTAAACCTCCCGTGGCGCAACTTGAGGCCATTTCCTCTCGTCCTATCACTAGTTACTTGGGAGAAGACACCAACACCCACCTCGCTACAACCTCCTTTCAGGTAGTTGTAGAGTGCGATGAGGTCTCCCCTCAGCCTCCTCTTCTCCAAACTAAACAACCCCAGTTCCCTCAGCTGCTCCACATAAGACTTGTGCTCCAGACCCTTCACCAGCTTCGTTGCCCTTCTCTGGACACGCTCCAGCAACTCAGTGTCCTTCTTGTGGTGAGGGGCCCAAAACTGAACAGAGTATTCGAGGTGCGGCCTCACCAGTGCCGAGTACAGGGGCACGATCACCTCCCTACTCCTGCTGGCCACACTATTTCTGATACAGGCCAGGATGCCGTTGGCCTTCTTGGCCACCTGGGCACACTGCCGGCTCATGTTCAGCCGGCTGTCAATCAGCACCCCCAGGTCCTTTTCCTCTGGGCAGCTTTCCAGCCACTCTTCCCCAAGCCTGTAGCGTTGCCTGGGGTTGTTGTGGCCGAAGTGCAGGACCCGGCACTTGGCCTTGTTGAACCTCATACAATTGGCCTCAGCCCATCGATCCAGCCTGTCCAGGTCCCTCTGCAGAGCTTTCCTACCCTGAAGCAGATCAACACTCCCGCCCAACTTGGTGTCGTCTGCAAACTTACTGAGGGAGCACTCGATCCCCTCGTCCAGATCATTGGTAAAGATATTGAACAAGACCGGCCCCAGTACTGAGCCCTGGGGAACACCGCTCGTGACCGGCCACCAACTGGATTTAACTCCGTTCACCACAACTCTCTGGGCTCGGCCGTCCAGCCAGTTTTTTACCCAGCGAAGAGTGTACCTGTCTAGGCCGTGAGCCGCCAGCTTCTCTAGGAGAATGCTATGGGAGACAGTGTCAAAGACTTTACTGAAGTCCAGGTAGACCACATCCACAGCCTTTCCCTCATCCACTAGGCGGGTCACCCGGTCATAGAAGGAGATCAGGTTGGCCAAACAGGACCTGCCTTCCATGAACCCCTGCTGGCTGGGCCTGATCCCCTGGTTGTCCCGCACATGGCTTGGGAACACCCTCAAGATGAACCACTCCATAATCTTGCCTGGCACCGAGGTCAGGCTGACCGGCCTGTAGTTCCCCGGATCCTCCTCCCGGCCCTTCTTGTAGGTGGATGTCACATTGGCAAGCCTCCAGTCGTCCGGGACCTCCCCTGTTAACTAGGACTGCTGGTTAATGATGGAGAGTGGCTTGGCAAGCTCCTCCACCAGCTCCCTCAGTACCCTGGGGTGGATCCCATCTGGTCCCATAGACTTATGAACGTCCAGGTGGCATAGCAAGTCATTAACTTCTTCCTCTTGGATTATGGGGGGTTTATCCTGCTCTCCGTCCCTGTCTTCCAGCTCAGGGGGGCTGAGTACCCTGAGGATAACTGCTCTGACTATTAAAGACTGAGGCAAAAAGGCGTTAAGTACCTCAGTCTTATCCTTGTCCTCGGTGGCAATGTTTCCCCCCGCATCCAATAGAGGATGGAGATTCTCCTTGGCTCTCCTTTTGTCATTAATATACTTGTAAAAGTATTTTTTGTATGTGAAAAATTATGTCAGTAAGAAAAGACGCTGAGACACATATACCTATTAATAAAATGAGTAAATTATTATAAGAGAAACAGAATAAAACCTAAAATATTTTTTCATATTTTATTCAAATATTCATTCAAAATTGTATTTTTCTATTAAATAAAAATAGCCAAAATGTTTATTAAAAATCTACTTACAATGACATCAAGTTCATTGCAAGGTCAAGAAATATGCAGTATAGAGCTCTATTAGGTAAAAAATTAGAGAATTCCTAACAGGAATATCGCATTTTAACAAGTCATTAACATATATAGGCCAAACGTTTTTAAGATGGAATTTCTGTTCTAAAGTATGATTACACCCTTTTGGGCTAAAGAATAGGTAGATTTACCATACAGATGAATAAAGTATAATTTTAGCCACTTTGCTACATTTATTGTTGCAACATCAGAAAAAGACAACAAAGATGCATTCATCTCTGCTTCAGTACAGGGAGTTTTGGTGAAACAGTTTTGCAAAGTGACTTCATGCGATATACCTCACTTTTTGCTCAGAATTCAACATTCTTATCCCCTTTAAGTCACTGCAGTGACATACCAAATTTGCTTCTAAGCAAGCGCACAAGGCAGTCAAAGAAGGAAAATTTTAAATCTTACAAGTGACATTCATGAGCTCCAAAGTCATCTCACAATTATGATGTGTATTTCATGATGCTAAAGATTGACCTTTTCCATCTTTGCTTTCTCATTTTAAGCTATAAATTTGACAGGAGGAAATGTAACTAAAGCCAGTAGTATTTTAATAGAAAAGATGCAAAATTTTCCAGAATATTTCAACATTTTTTTTTTCTTGATTGCTTTTCCTGTCATTTGTCTCTTTCTTAGGTCATATGATTGTGTTTATCAGTTTTGTTTTCTGGCTATGATAACAAGACAGGTCTGGGCCCCCATGATTAATAGCTGAAGGGAGCGTGTAAAGAAGATGGAGCCAGGCTCTTTTCAGTGGTGTCCAGTGACAGGAAAAGAGGCAATCCCTTCCAACCTCAACCATTCTGTGATTCAGTGAGTAGTGACCGGATGTTGATACACTGATTTAACAGAAACCGAATCCAAAGTATGAACTGTTTCCATTTATTGTAATTTATGATAGCAATAGGTACCTGAAACATTTGTGACATTTGTGACATCCTGCACACAGTAGTATTATTTTCACTGATTCAAAGCCTTGCTTCCTTGAAGATAAATAGAATTTGTAGCTCAGCTTCTTCAACCTGCTTTTAAGTAATGCTGTATATTTTTGCAAATATATAAAATTAAATAGCATGAATCCAAAGCATCTGCATTAACCACGATACAGCTAACTAACATAAAACAAAGTGAAAAGCCTAAAAGACTAATAGACTCAGGAAAAAAAGTTCAATACTGTAACAGTAATGAGGTTGATTTCAAATTGTGGTGGGAAAAAAAAAAGAAAAAAGACTGTTTCTGATAAGCAATACAGTAGCATAATAAATACTGCACAGGTTTCTTTACACGTAAAGACTATGTTGCAGAAGCTATACAATTTTTTTTTGGTATCACTGAATCACTAAGTTGGTTCTTAACTAATAAGGAATATAATTACAAAATTCAGGTTTGGATGAAAACTAGTAGTAAGAAAAACATCTCATTTTTGGAAGAGACTTTAAATTATTTAGATGGGTTTTTTTAGAAATTGTTTTCTAAGAAATCATATTTGTCAAACACTCACATGGCTGATCTCATACAAAATGTACCATATTACTGAATGCAATATGTTTGCGATAGTTGATTATATCCCAAACCACTAGTCTTTGTGTACAGTGAGGAAGTAGGCATTTTTGGACTGTGCACAATATCTAATAATTGCAGTACCCATATTGAAACTTGGGAGTTTTAACTGGAATAGAGTGATGTGAAAACTGGTAATTGCAGCTACAAAAGACTAAGTTAGGATGCTTCCCGGGTAGTATAGGGAAAACCAGAGACTTTTCCAAAGAACATGGCTTAATACATTTTCTCCAGTAACAGGAGTATTCTCCGAAGGAATTTGCACTTGGTGATACAGAGCAATCAGAGAGACAGCATCTTACACAATGTGTGCACCTAGGAGCACACAACTAAGTGCTGTGAATACTTCTGACTGTGTTAATGACAGTTTGAACATGATGAAGTGAAAACTTTAAGGGCAAGCAGAGAGCCACTTTTAAGACTGCTGATTGCTAGCTTGCTTAAATCTTTTCCAACTTAGTAATGCCATCAGTGCATCCTAACTAAGAATAATGCTATGAAGAAGATTATCCAGCATATCAAACATGTCAAAATTATGATTTTTCATTCACTAATGCTAATCATTGCAGTGAATAACTTGTGGAACCCAAGAAATAATGTGTTCTCTCATCAGAATTTTTCTTCTTTTAGTCAGGCCTATATTGTGCTTTTTAAGTTTCCTTTACATCCCTAGCATATATTTTTCAGAATAATTATGTCTCAGCTAAAAAGACAAAAAATACCATATAGAAAGGTAAACATCTGCATAGGAAAACTGTAACTGTAACTAAACTGTAACTTTGAAAGATAGTATTATGTACAAATCAGGTTGTAATTCACTGGGATTTGTACATTTAACCTCATCTTAGAGTATCTCCTTCTTTATTTATTTTTTATCTATTTCTATCATGGTTTTTATTAAAAAAGGAAATAGCTATTTCTCTATCTATGATAAATATATAGACACATCTTAATGCCCAATACCTAGCATACATTACATATGCCATCGCACAGGAACTTTTCAATCAGTTACTTCTGTTATTATTATTATTATTATTATTATTATTATTATTATTATTATTATCCAATACACCCTAGGCTTCATATGTGTAATCAAATTTTGCAGTTAATGAAATCCATTAGTAAATAATGTTTATAATAGCATCTTTCTTTTTCATGTCATTTTGATTTATTTTTCATACTTAATATAAGGAAAACTAAACACAACTAAATACAGAGATGATTTTGTAGGAAGAAATCCTTATAAATGTCTCTGGGTTCCCTACAATTCATGTCTGTCTAGCATTTACTTCAGATAAAAGGCAAGGTTAATTGTGCCCAATTGGTATCAAACCTGATAATCTCTTCCTGTCGTGGAGAACTGCTCTTATCATCAAGAGCAAGCCCAATAGAGAACAAGGATAAAGTACAGAACAGGGATAAAGTACAGAAGAGTCAGTTCAAGTCTCTGATAGGGGTCAGTAAGTAAAAGGATAAGACAGTGACACCAGAGCAATCTGTGTCTCCACTAGGCCTGTTTAACTGCACTGACATTTAAGTATGTGATGGGAGCATGATCCTCTCATAACTACACAAACTGTCAAAAGTATTAAAACATATAAAGAAAACTGCTGTAGTTTTGTTATTAACTTACAGAATAGCATAGGTGCATTGATTAGTCCCCATTTTGTTATGAGAATACAAATTAGTTGCTTATTTTTTGAACCTGTTGCTTTTGCTGAAGGTCTCTAACCTGCAACTTCCAAAGTGAAATAACTGGAATGAAGGATAACTATGACACCTGCTTCATAAAAGAATGTATTTGTAGTGTCTACCAAGGCATAAATCCAGACTTAAAACAATATGCTATTCCTTTTTCTCGTACACTATATTTGATTGTTCCCACACATATTCAAAATTGTCTGCCATATCATAATGAGAATATGTTGCTTTTAAATGCTTAGCATCTATTCTAAAACTTTCACCCTGAAAGGTGTCTTAGACTATAATAATGAGGTATTGTATCAGTCCAGAGATTTTGTTATGCCCTTTAGTATGAATTCTGCGCGGCTAATAAATTTTTAAATTTCAATGGCCCATATTTCATAAAATGTGGTGTATCCTATGTCTCTCTTCTGAATACAAAAAGTATTAGTATTTAAAGCATAATGGCTACATAACTTTAATCAAACAATATATTTCATATCATTATGTGTAGAGTAGGACAGAATTTTACAGAAATTTTACAGGAACTTCACTGAACTTGCATTTTTATCTAGGTTTTTTTTTTCCTTTATATACATATAAAATAAATAATTACCAGTGCACTCATTAAAGAAACAAATATAGTAAATTAATATGTTCCCAAAAGAATAATAATATTTTGCAAAGTTTTCAATGCCTTCATATGTCTATTTATTGAAGAGTAGCCATGTTAAAGCTATTAATAAATACTGTATTTATTTCTTAGGTCTTCTGGGTTGGCAAATCTCTCCATTCCTAACGTCCAGTTACAACTTTGACCATTTCTCATTTTCCTTTCAGATTTATTTCCTACGTCGTAATGCATTGCTTGCCTGGCAAAAAGATGGAAAACGCAATTGTATAGTGAAATGACTTTCAGAACTCCTCAGGAAATCACTCAGCTGACAGTCTGCAACTGTTACTTATCTTTCTGTGCCACAGATCCTATTCCAACTTCTATCTTCCCACTGGAAAGACCTTTTCTGTTAAGAGCCTCAATCTCAAACAGGCTCACTCAAGCTGTATTGCAATGTAGAACAAATGTATCTAGAAATTCTCTAGCAAAATAGAACAACAATGAAATATAAAAGAAGGACTTTTTGTTTGTTTTCATTTCTTTAAGACCTTTGCTTCCTGAATTTGAAGAACAGTTTGAAGAGACAATTTTCCAATGAATTTTTATATATTTCAAATTTATATCCTCTGATTGGCTTCTATAGCATCAGACTCTTCTCTAAGCAAAAATAATCTCCTTTTCTCCTGGACAAATTTCAAGACCTTTGAATAAAGCAGACTGTCCATAAAGCAGCCTGTCTAAAAGAGATTGTCACAAACTTGTGACACTCCAGGAAGGGTTATAAAAAGGGCTAGAGACTTGTTGGGGATTAGTAAAACAGAGAACTAGGAAAAAACCAGAAGACTCTGCTGAATCTTAGAAGGTTAAGCTCAAGACTGAGCTGTTACTCAAATCAATCCTTACGTTATCCCACAGAATACTTTTCACCCACAGCAGTCTCCATGAGCCCGAAGATTTGAAGTTATTACGCTTAGCTTTAAGTAAGTGGGTAATACCACTGGCATATGATCTCAGATCAAATCTTGTCCCTGACAAGGGTCTTGTCAACTTCAGAAAAGACAGGATTCCTCCACAGAATTCAGTATCACTAACTACAGAAGGACATGCTTTCTTAAATCATGCAAGTTTAAACATAAATTACCAGGAAAAAATGACCTTCCATTAAGAATGTACTTTTTTTTTTCTTTTCAAACAAATTTAAAAGAGAAAACAAAATATTAGCACTTACATTCAATATCAAGGTACATGCTCTTTTGGTGCCCACCAATTCTACTTGCAGCTTCACAGTCATATCTCCCTGAATCTGACAACTTCACATCTTTAATATGCAGTGACGATTTTCCATGCTGCCCTTTGACTTCTATACGGCCATCTGGGCTCTGTTTACATTGATTCAGGAAAAAGAAAGGTTTTATACATATACGTATATTTATGTATGTTTTATATATTAAATACCATTGATAAGTATGACTGAAAGCATCTCTTCACCTATGGTGAAGTTATTACTGACAGCTAAGCAACTTCTAAATTTGTCAAATAAATTAAAAAAAAAAAAGAAAAAGATGTTCTGTTTCTAGGCACTATAATCAAGGGAATAAGTACATGCTTAAAGGAACATTGTCAAGGTAAACCACAAAATGTATCCACTTATGACTGAAATAGTAAACTGCATATTCAAAACCTGTTTATGATCTCACTCATTTTGTTACGATGCTGCAGTTAATGAAAACGCATACCTGTAAAATCATAGTATCTTAGATTACAGTTAGCATTATCTCTCTTGTCCTTAAAAATGTAACTGTGAAACTGAATAGAAACGTCCCCAAACAATGATCAAAACAAAAATCCAGTCATAGATTTATTTTCATTATTCACATTTTCTTATCATAAGCTCACAATTGTTAAAAAACCTGATCCATAAATGCAACTGGAATTTCTGGATTTCATTTCCATATCATTGCATGGAAAAAGGCAAGGGAGAAAAATGAATGCTGGTTTCTGATTTTCTAGAATATAAATTTTATATTTAGCAACTTCATAAAAATCTTTATCCATAACACCTCCCCACCCCCTCCCCAAAAACTATTTGAATTTCAAGAGTATAAAATATTAGGGAAAACTAAATAAAACAATTAAAAAAATCCACTGCTTGACACTTCAGCCTTCATGGAGAGGTATACCTGAGGAAAAAGAAGTTATTTTTAATCTGGTTCTGCTCTTTATTTGTTTTGTAGCTTTGGGAAACTTGCTTTACTTCTTTGTTTCACTTTTTTTGTTTGAGGAAAAAAAAAAGCTGATAAAAAATACTGATATTTACCTACCTTCATTATTGAGGAAGGTGGAAAAGGAAGGAAAAACCAGTAACTATTTCACTGTATCACATTTAAACTTGAAACATACTTTAGTCCCATTATATAAATACATACACTCAAGTTTACTGCTTTTTACACTAAATACTCACCAAGTCGCAGCTGATATTTAAGTGACTGAGCTTTTAACTCTGTACAATTGTTTCTTCACTGAATACAGGAAAAATGCACACAATTTAGATCTTAAAATATTTGGCATAAAGCAGTCATATAAAGTATTCTGTATATCATAATTCCTATGGAAAGAAAAGTATTCTGATCCACATCAGAATCCAAGAACACTGCATTTTGTTTCCTTTGAAAACCTCACAGCATAGGTACATAAATTAAAGTTATGGAATTCTAATGCAAGAGCAAACCTAAAACCCTCTGCATTGGTAAAAATTAGTAACTAAGACCACTTAGTTATCTCTTATGTAATTTCTAATGCTGAAAATTCTATTTTCATTATACCTTTAAAAAAGGAAAGAGAAAAGTTTTGAAGTTACTAGTAAACATGCTACAGTACCCAATGTCATGGGTTTTGGAGGGATTTTTTAGGATAATTAAAATACAATTTCTTTAAAACAAAACATTAAATAGTTTTCTAATTTCTGAGAGAGAGAGAGAGATATTAAAAGTACTTTGTATGACATAGTTAATAACAGTATTATTTACCTATGGATTATTTGCTTCTTTTTTAAAACATCACGTATGAGATAAAATGGTAAATCTACATTATTCCTAATTAAAATGTACATACACTTCAGCAACTTTATTTCTGATTTTACCTTGATTACAAATATTTCCCTAAGAAGTCACATTTGAAACTGTGAGAAGACATATGCTGAAACAACCTGTGACTATGAATCAGAGGTACAGTACTAAATACTGTATTAGTAATTCATTAAGAGCTGCCCTCCTAAAGCACTAAGGTAGCTCTATACAATAGACAATAGTAGTAGAGAACAGGTCTTTTGAGAAAAATATTCTCTTTGCTCTTCCTTATTGTATATCACAAACCTAATATGAGAAGCCAAATCTTTTCTTAGTACCTTCTCCTTGCACAATGGAAAGTGTCTTTCTGTGAAGTTATATTGATCTATAGCTGTAATGACACATTCACGGAAGTTCTTTCACCATGATTTTCTGAGTTAGATCAGAGATTATTCAGCTAGCTCAATTTTCTCTTTCCAGTAATAGGTTATGAGAAGCATATATGGAAAAAAGAAAAAAAATTTGAATTAAAAATATATATTCCAAAAGATAATCCTTCACTCTCTGAAAAACAAGCATGTACTAGTCGTACCTTCTGGGCAGTATGGTCAACAGGATTCCTGTAAAAAGAGTTAAATTATTTATAATCCTCACTAAGTCATTAAAGGTATTTTTACAGAAGTATAAAATTTGCAGTGCTATTTTGAATTTGATAACAAAGGAAAATTTTGTCAGTTCAATACTAATCCTAAATATTATAATTCACTGCATATTTCACTATAATTAATTCCATACATTCCAAAGTACAGATATGAGTGTTAATTGATGTTTTAAAAAAAAAAAGGTAATGAAAATAACCACAAAGATCCTTAAAATTAAATAACTTTTACAGTACGTCTCAATCTTGGTTTTATTTTATCTGATTATTTTCTAATACTGCTGGAAAAAATTACTTTGATATGTACACATTTGGTCTGTACTCAAAATTACTTTCCTATGTTCTCATGTATGAGAAAAAAATATTTTATTCAAATATGGAGGGTGTAATACATCTTAGGTTAATAGTTAGGGCAAAAAACAACCTAATAAATACTCTGAATGATAGGAGATTTTTGCATGATCATATCGTCCATTCTTATCATCAAATACATGGTAAGAAGCATTTTGAGAGGGACCTACTAGTTTAAGGAAAGTCCACAAAACCTAATAAACCACATAACAAATGTAGGCAAGAAAATTTGGCCCAAATGATCATAAAAATACATATTTACTGAAGTTAATTTCTACTTTTAAAAAATTGTCTGAAAATTATTATAATAGTCTCTTTGAAATTGTTTATAAAGTAATGTAAAATATACAATAAGATGTTTTCTGCTGCATTGCTCAGAATGCTTTTTGTCCTGTGGCTTCTTCATGAATAGTTTAAGAAGTCCTGTTCCCTAGTCCTATTCTGCAGATGGATTAGTGTACAATTTCACTAATTTTTCTGCAAAGATGGTGCAATACCTAATTGAAAATATACCGTTTGGCTGACATTCCTGAACACAGAAATACGCGGAAGAAAACAAGAGTGCAAATACAGACCAAGAAAATTCCATAAATATATAAATAAATAAATAAATACATAAATAAAAGAAAATACTTTGAAGCAGTTGCCTATGTCTAGAGAGGATTCCCAGAATATGCTGGAGATTAACATGTGCAAATGAAAAATATTAGAGAGTATGATGAATTTTCACAAGGACTTCAAAAATACTACTGTGGCTGTTGCGGTTTAACCCGGCAGGCGGCCAAACACCACACAGCCGCTTGCTCACTCCCCCCCCCCCCCCCCCCGCCTTGCCCCCCAGCGGGATGGGGGAGAGAATCAGAAAAAAAAAAGTAACATTCATGGATTGAGATAAAGACAGTTTAATTGAACAGAAAAGGAAGGGAAAAGAATAATAATGATAATAATAATAATGATAATAATAATAATAATAATGATGGTGATGATAGAATATACAAAGCAAGTGATGCACAATGCAATTGCTCACCACCTGTCAACCAATGCCCAGCCAGTACCCAAGCAGCGATCACTATTCCCCAGCCAACTCCCCCCAGTTTATATACTGCGTATGACATCATATGGTGTGGAATACCCTTTGGCCAGTTTGGGTTAGCTGTCCTGGCTGTGCTCCCTCCCAGCTTCTTGTGCACCTGGCAGAGCATGGGAAGCCGAAAAGTCCTTGTTTTAGTGTAAGTACTACTTAGTAACAACTAAAACGTTAGTGTGTTATCAACATTATTCTCATACTAAATCCAAAACACAGCACTATACCAGCTACTGGGAAGAAAATTAACTCTATCCCAGCCGAAACCAGGACAGTGGCTGTATTATATTGTTCTATGGTATAAGTCAGTTTATAGAGATCTGGGTAAATAAGCCAAGGACATATTATGATAAAAAAAGTACACTAACAGTGCAGTCATGCTGAAGCACAGCTAGGAACGAACATTAGGAACACAGCAGAGACACAGAATTTGACTATGGCAAAGAGCAATGAAGAAGCTGGGACAAAAATTTAATATACAGTGTTAGCCGGATGCAAAAATTGAAACCATGCTAGTTATATTTTCCCACTCTTGTAAAGGGCATTATGACAACCAGAATATACCAACAAAGCAGAAGTCTGCATTCATACTGATACATGACATCAGTTGTCTTATCTAACTCTGAACAGCAAATACAAAATGTCAGAGGCAGCCCTAACCTTGGGGTCTGTGACCACCAGAACTTTATAACCCTTGGTAAAATCTTTCTGAGGCTTATTTTCTTCCTGCACTAAGTATGGAGAGCACACGTTAGCACCATGTCTGGCACCACAACACACCAAAACAGGAAGAGGAAGAGGCAGCCCACATGGGAACACAAAGTACATTGCACCTGCCCAGTAGTCCTCAGCAGAAATCCCCACCAGGAAAAAAAGCATTGGAGCTGCCACTGGTGGCAAATCAAAATATAGATATAAACTCTATAAATTAATAACATCAGTAACTCTCAAGTCTGCCTGAAATAATAATGGACTCCTACTAAATTGGAATTCTTTTTTTTTTTTTCCTTTCAAATGTTATGGTAGAAGAGATATGAAATACGTACTATGGTGTTTTGTGCTAGATTGAATAAATACATGTGCTTTTATTTCTTAGTATTAATAAAGAGTATAAAAAATAGACAAAACAAAAACCTAGACAACCAGAACAGTCTCTGTGGTTCAATACTAATGATTTCTGCTCATTCACTGAATTACTCCATATCATTGTGGAGCAAGAATAATTGGTGAGGTCTGAAAACATATGTGGTCAACACAGTTCCATACAGATACACATATTTATTTAGAAATGTCAGTGAGCAAGTATGTTAATAGGTGCTTACACTCTAAGACATTGGAAGAATAATTTCAATAAACAGACCATTGTGTGTCCTGAAAATGGTAAAGACAGACAAGGTCTTCGGAAGTTACCTTTTCACAGCATTTTGGAAAACATAATAAAATCTTAAGAAATAAAAATATTTTACATTATTAATGTTTATCAGAGAATTTCATAGAATTCATAAATAAAAGTGGGTTTTGGTGGTGTTTTTTCCCCCCCTACAACCCCTACAACCCCATCGCTAGAAGAAAGCTAAAACACAAGTGACAAATCTTCAGCAGAGACTTTGATAGGTACAGCTCAGGCACAGCTGATTCTGTGAGTTTATCCACGTAAACCCCACATTCCCTAAATTAAGAATTTAACATTTCACAGAAAACCACCTTTTGAATACTGATATTCTCTGTCATTGTCAAAGAAAACTATACAGGTCTTCAAGTAAAATTATCCATAATGACAACTCTGAAGTATCAAAAAGTGCCTTTGGAGAAAAAAAAAAACAATACCAAAGGGTGAGAACTTTCTGCACTTGCAATATTCTTACTCAGAATATGTAGCTTAACCCAAATGAATTCTATAATAATCATAAAATGGGAGGTATCTCATCACTTGAGATTCTACAGATTATGTAAAAGTAAATACATATTTTTTATTTTGATAAAATTCTTGTCATACTATATATGCTATTCTACTATCTGACTTTTTCTGTCATGCTCTTGCTTCCTGAACTTCTCACATGATTTGTCATTCCACACGCGAATATTCCCAAAGTCCTGACTGGCTGCTGCTGACCTGACTGGTCGATGCACAGTTCCAAAACCATGTTCCAGAGCGCCCAAGGCAGTACCAGAATGATGATAACAGTGTATTCAAGGGTTCCACATGCAGAGGAGGTATGCAGTTTTTAGGGTATGATTGATTATCTTCCCTCCTACAGAGTTTACCATTTGGCTGACAAATTACTCCTTCATCCCTTGAAGTCCAAGTGCAAGACTGCAAGCAAAAAATCCCTACATTTAAAATCTAGACAAGTTGAAATACCTTTATTTGTTTTTCTTCTAATATTTAAAGCTTATTTGTGATCAAAGTACCATTACTGTCCATAGTCACACCACTGCAGGTCAGTTTTGCCTGTCACATATTTACCAAATATGTCTTCTGATGCCTTGTGTACTTTAGTGCCATTTTGGATGTGCATGCATGTGTTAACAACAGAAAAGATGAAGAAACAGTGGCTTAGAATTGAGAGTGTTGTTTCTTTTGTAAAACATGGTGCAACATACTCAAGAACAGTCACTGGTGAGAACATATAACTTGAGTAAAAACTGCAGGACTTTTTCAAGTTCCTCCAAAGGAGCTGCTGCAGATGTACATAGTAGAAGATCCTCACATGGGGAGGAGGAAAAGGCGTGGGGGGAAAGAACTTGTTTTAATTTTATGCCTAGCTCTTCCTCCTTCATATCAAATTGTCAAAAATTGCCAACTCATCATGTTGTCTTGGTCACGTTCCAAGTAGGCATCACTGAAATTTCAAGGATTAAACAAATACTGATTAACAGAATCATCTTTGGAATTTCAGGAATAACAATTTTTTTTAGGAAGCTTTCTGATTTTGGGTTGTGTTGATATCACATGAGAGGAAAACTTCATATCACATACTTCAGGCTGACATTTCTTATATGTGAGATTTAAGCAGATTATAATTGCTCATGAAACTGTTCCTTGAAGCAGCATGAAAGATAAGAACTTCTGCAACCTGACATGCTGATACTAAATGATGATGAAATTCCAGAATTCTATTAAATGTAAGTGACCAGCAATTCCTAGTCTGAAAATCTACCTTTGATGATGAGAAAGGGCTGTTAGTCACAACAGCCATCATCGTGTAGAAGCTGATGGAAGCTCCCTTCTGGATTATGGATGGTATATTCACAATATTTCCCATCTCTTCAGGTAAATGTATTCTATCCATGCACCTGTTGGAGACAGCAGAAAATTCCAGAGTATTGCTACGTGCATATGCCTTAATGTCCAGTGAATCAGAATAATGCTACAGCAGTGTCTTGGACTTCAGTGATTTTTATAGGAGACCTTGTGATTCTTTTAGAACTGCAGCTCATTAAATATATATGTCAGCATGCTGCAAATTCCTGAATTTGTTAGGAATTTGTTTTTCCACAAGGAAGAAATTATTGAAGAACCTATTCTTTGTAGATCTATAGTGTAACACCAGGAAGTCACAAAAAACTAATCTTGAAGAAAAAAATATCGTTGTTTTGATTTTCTGTTCATCTGCAGACATAGCAGTTACTTTTAAAGAATTCAGATTGGAAATAGTAGTGGGTTCTATGCAGGTTGTTAACAGCATGTACGGTCTCAGGAAAAATCTATTCTTGAAAGCTTCATATACTGTAGCCCAGTAAGTATGATCCTTCTATTACTAGTAAAGGCTCTGCACTGTTCCAGCAGTGCAGGGTCTCGGGACTTGCCAGGCGTTGCCTTGGTCTGAGGTGATTTCAGCTTGCTTTACAATTGCAAGTCCCTAGTCATCAGGTAACTACCCAAACTTGTTTCTGCTTAGCTCTGTGCTAAGTACCATGTATGGCAAAGGTCTAACTAGCAGACATTAGCTCTTTATCTTAATTGGGACTGGAGGAGGCAGTTCTGTAACTTCAATAACAGGTGAAAACAGTAAAAAAAAAAAAAAAAAAAAGAAACCAAAACAACTTGTAGAAGACAAAGCATGTAAGCTGACTGCAGTACAAAATGGACAAAAATAACTTCAACTTGACCCAAGGAAGAGAAGGAAGCATGGTTTTGGTTAGGTTTCTTTTTAAGGGGTTGGGGTGGGAGGTTAAGTCATTGGTATTTTCCCCTGGAGAAGAGTTTAGGATGCTGATGAATTGTCAACCCTTCTCTCCCTTTTTTAAAATTTTTTCTTTTTTGTTTTTAAGAAAAATAAGCACTGTTAACCTCAGGTCTCAGGGGAATACTGGATGGGTGACTATAACAATGAAAAGAAAACTAGGAAGCTTTTGTATAACAGTTTTAACTGTAATGTTATTTTTTTTCCTCTCTGTATTACTCAGATAACTTGGATTAAAGTATTTGTATCATTGTAACTGGACTAAGAATAATTGTTTGGTTTATTTTGTTCAAACTGATAAAACATTACTTGGACTGATAACAAATTCTTGGATAAATATGGGTTGTATGCCCCTCTTGCTCACAAAACTCTTCTGTAAGAATACAAAATAACCTTCAAAATGACAACTACTCCAAGAATCTCAAACTGAGCTTAATGCATTTGTATATACATTCATTTCATTTTCATAGAATTCAGGTTCAAACCATGACAGTTTAGCTTTAGTTGCAGGAATAACTGATGTGGTGAAGGTATGCAGTTATATACCACAGAATAGCCTATACTGAGCAGCACAACATGTGCTTTCTTTGGGGGAAAAAAAAAAGGATCATGATTTGAGTTTCTCTTACTGGTTTGTTCAGTAGTTGTATGCAGCTTGGAATCCTTTCCAGTTGTCTGTAAAGGTGATGTATATTTTATTAAAATGACTATGGCTAGGAATCAGATAGGAAGTCTGGAAACTGGGATGAGGTGGAACCTTGCAGGGAGATATATAAGCAACAAGGCTTCCTTAGGGGAAGGAAAGGCACAGAAAGCCAGAAATGCATAACTTGAGTCATGAGAAGCAGGGGAATTGTCTGCAGGAGGACACAGATCCAGATCTCACAGATCAAAAAGTCTTTGCTCACAAACCCAGATAATTCTGTATGGCTTTTTGCAGCTGAAGAAACAACAGGAAATTACTGCAGTAGCAGGCAAAATGGAGAAAATGAGCTAACCTGGACATATCTGAAAGGCCATAGAAATATTTCTTTTCAAGTTATTTTATTTAATTGGTAATATCCAGTAGAGTTTCTTTATTTATATTTCTAAATTTATTTATATGTACGGATATAAATAAAAGATTATGCTGAACATATCAGTCAAATTGGGTGGAAACTATTAAAGAAAAATGTGCTGCTACTAGAGTTTGAAACAAGTTGGAAAGGAGAGATTGCAACATGGCAGCACAAAAAACCATATGTCATTCTGCTAGGGAAAGTATAACTGAGAAACAAAACCCTAGAACCAATCTGTAGCTTATTTTCGTTCAGTTTACAACATTTCCTACTCAACTGCACAAGTTACAAAACTCAAGGAGTATATATTATTAAATTAAATTATCAGATGCTATGCATAGTACATTGGTGAAGAAACAGATCTGTAACAACTGAAGAAACCATGTGGATAAATTAATCACAGCTAAAAAATTAGTCCCAGCTCTAGGATTCTCAGGTATGAAGGCAAACTCGGAGGGGAGAGGGAGGCCTGGAGGAAAGTAATCAGCTTCTGGGTGAGGAAGGAGAGGAAAAAGAGGGGTGAGGAAAAAAGTGTGAGAAACAGCCCTACAGACACCAAGGTGGGAGGAGGAAAAGGAGGTGCTCCAGGTGTCTGAGCAGAGATTCCCCGGCAGGCCGTGGAGAAGACCATTGCGAAGCAAGTTGTCCCCCTGCAGCCCATGGAGGTCCATGGTGGAGTGGGTATCCACACTGCAGCCCACAGAAGACTCCACCCTGCAGGTGGACATGCCCTGAAGAAAGCTGCAGCCCGTGGAAATCCCACTCCGAAGCAGGCTCCTGACAGGACCTGTGGTCCCTGGGGGACCCATGCTGGAGCAGTCTGTTCGTGAAGGACTGTACCCTGTGGAAGAGATGCATGCTAGAGCAGTTCTTGAAAAACTGCAGCCTGTGGGAAGAACATGCATTGGAGCAGAGGAGACTGTGGGCAGCAAATGGCCTCTTGGTGGCCTGCTGGTAGGGATAAGAGTTTTCCTTCTTTTTTGTACAGCTAGTACCTCCCAACATGTTATCCAAGAAACAAAATTACCAGTAAAATTGTCAAAAAATACATTTGCTGAGGATATCTCATCAACAAAAAAACCCCGTATTACTTAATATTTTGGCATTTGCTACAAGATGAATGATGCATGTGTAATGCTTTATGACCACACAATTTCATTTTAACAAATATGATGATAAAGGTAATAAAGACAAAAGGACTAAGTAAGCTGTTTATATAAATCCGTACATTTTCATACAGAATTTGTAAAGATTTTAGTTATGCAGTCCTAAGAAATAGTTTGCTGAATTTCAGAAGCTGTAAGTAAGGGATGGTGAAAACAGTCTTCACTTTTCCCAATGCAAAGAAATAAGACTCTGGAATTATGCTTTAGGTTAAGTTGCACAGACTCCTATCATGAATGATGGACGTACACTGGTCCATCAGCATTGCCATGTTGAACTGCCATAACTTGACTATGTTTGAAATCTGAGAACTGCTATTAATAGGAAGATAGTATATGAGTAGGTGAACACAGGGAGATGGTACAGTGAAAATGTGACAGGAAAATGTGCTTTTTAACAGCATACTAAGGACATTAATAAATTATTAAGAACTGATTATTACACAGAGTTTAGATAATTTGTTAAACAAAACAAACAATAGACTGAAAAAAGAATCCAGGCCACCTGCTTTCATCCTGTTTTTGCCAAAAGTCTAAATACTTATTTTCTCCTAATATACACTGGTACTCAAACTGCCTTTCAGGTCAGGAAAACTACTGACAGGTTTTAATAGTGTAAAATACATTTTGCCAGCATTCCGCTGCTGATTATGCCATTGATTGTGCTCATTTCCTATGAGTTTCCACAGTACCTAGAAAATATAACATTTCCGAAGTCTCTGGAAAATGTTCTATAGTACATCAGTGAATGCTAGCAAATGACCCCAGTCTATAAAGTGTGGCTGTATCGCTTAATGTATCATCAGATGCAGGATCTCTATTTCATCAGACAAGTAACAGCTATTTGAAAGTTATTAAACTGTTAGCAGATAATACAACTGATACTTAGGCAGAAGCTCATGAAATGATCTTTTATGTAGTGGAAGAAAGGAATGAATATTCAAGTCCAAGCTGCACTGGTATCGTAGGAAATGTTGGTCCATAAAAAGTTCCCTGATAATTTCAGTCTTCATTAGTGTAACAGACAGAATATCATCACTGACAACTAAATGAAAAAAGCTAATATTGGAAAGGAAAGAAATACCATTTCCAAGCTTGTATGGCCTTATCTCAGCCAGTAAATGCAGCACCACAACCCACGGAAAGTACCCAAAAAAATCTATTTGGTGCATAGGTAACACATAAGAAAATGGATTAAATAGGAGACAATTTTTAAGTTTGAAATATAAATCAGGTAGAAATAGGATTATCCATTTACAGAATGGATAAAAACTTTGTACTTAATTTAAGTTTAGGTATCATGTTAAACAGTTGATTAAATTAGTGATGTTCCTAAACAAACATCCTTCTTTCCCTAGGTTGTTTAAGCTTTTAATACAGAAGGAGTATTCAATTTTACATTTTCTTGGCTTTTTGTCATCTTTAACGAATCAACAACATCTCTGCTTACTTAATTCCGTCCCAGTGGAAAGTGACCTTGAAGTTTTACTGAAAGGAAAAATTTGCAGAAATGAGAGAATTCTGAGCTAGTGTAATACTAATACAGTCATCCACACAATATGAATACATATATGGATGTGTATATGTAAAGCCATTTGGGTCTACTCTGGTTAACAGAGAATTTAATTTCTCTCCTAAAAGAGGAAGAAATCTGAAGGGCCCTCTGGCCATGTGGCTGAGATTTAGTATTGAGTTGTCAATATAACCACCAACCAAGCCTGCATTGGGAAAGAAGAGGCTACGGTACATCAAAATACTTTCTGGCTTCAGTTTTGGCTTCATTTATGCATCACTGCAGATATTGTTACCTAAAGGAGTGTATGGAACTCAGATGAGTGATTGGGCTACTTAAGGACTTTGCAATATCCACATTGGTTTGCAGCTTTCCTACTGTAATGCTTCCTCAGCTCACCCAGGAAAGCTGCTCTTTATTTCTAATTGCATACAATTTTACCCCTCCAAAATCAATCTTCCTACTAAAATACTGTCACCTCCCAAAACTGTACACTCTACTTTTAGCTCCTTCTAGTTATCTGAAGAGTTTGTCCCAAGTCCATATTAGTGTAGCTGAACATGCCATAGAGAAGATGAAAGAGACCCAAAACATATGCAGATTTCTATGGATCAGATGACTGGTAAGAGTATACTATTCAGTGCTCATATGTGCTCCATGTTTTACATATGTCACAGGGTATAAATCTGTATATTCTCAACAGCACTAATTACCTAACATTTAAGGCCACCCTCCTGCTTTCTACTCACTCTCAAGTCCGTATATTTACTTTCTCCTTCCAGTCACAATATTCTTACTCTTCTACTTCATAGTCTTAATGTGTGAAGCCCACCATGATTCAGTTTAGGGTAAAAAACAAAATAAAAAAATCTTTGATGCCTGATTGAATTGTTTGCAGAGTGTCTTAATTGCATAATCAAACACAATTGCAGCTGGCTACATAAACTGTTCGGGCCTGCAGGCCTGTGCTAATATTACAACAGCAAAAATATTTTATGATATTGTAAGTAGAAGCTGTTCACACAACATGTAGGTGAAACAGGTTATAAAAATTTTCTGCAATAAGGCAAGGAGACTTGCCCCTTACATTTTTGCAACTATTCAAAGGAGGAAAGTTCCTGAGATTAATTTACAAAGACTGGGATTTGTACAGCTCAGAAAAAGAAAGAAATCTCCTGGAATCAATTAAAATACTCTAAATACATCTATGTTTCGTCTTTTTGGGTGATTTCAAATAAAGAGCTGATCCTTGATGACCAAGAATGTGACAGAGCTCTCATTACTATCTCAAAAGAAAGGCAACACAATTTGCTGACACTGTAACACTGCTTCTTTTTGTGCAGTGACAATAACATATACAGGGAATAAAAAAGATTTCAGATTCTTTTTATTAACATTTGTAATAGCTGAAGTGGAGTTAACAGGCTTGGGGTAAAAGCAGAGTTGACCTTTCAAAGAAAAAGACAAAACAAATCCCAAATCCTTTACCTTTGCCTATTGCCTGATCATGAAAACTACGAAAAACTCTACAAGCTCCAAATAGTTATGATTTGCATGCCAATATAAGTGAATCCAAACTTGGAAAATAATGGAATTGTTGGTCTGAGCTCTGCAATATTTATAAATAACGTCATAGAAAATTTTAGGGGGACACCCAGATTATTATTGCAATCGTAGGTAGATGGAAGGAAGCAGAACTCAAGCTCTCTCTGTAGTCTTCACTATAAAGTTAAAAATCAGAGATTTTTTTACTTGTGGATACAAGAAGAATAGTGTAAGGTATTTGAAAGATATTTGGTGAATCTGTATCAAATACATATAAAGTACAGTATCATTTCATATATCTTAAATCCAACACCCAAGATGCAAATTCTCATTCTTTTTTTTGTTTGTTTTTTTTATTAACCAGTTACCCCACACATGAGGCATTATCAAAACTGAGTATCAGATACTGGACTGTAACCTCTTTGCACTGACTTCTTTCATTCTTCTACATGTTTAGATCATAAATTCCTCAGGGTAAAGATTGTCTCTTTGGGCACATGCTGCATACAGTGCAGCTACTATCTCATATCAAGCCCCATCTGTTATAGTCATTTGCATTCCAAAACAGAGCTTGAAATGGTAATTACAAACAACATTGGTCAGCTTTCATATTTCTGCTAGAATCAGATACTAGGAAAGTAGAGCATGAAACTCTGCCCTCATTTCTGCAGTATGCACAGAAATCAGTGACATACTTGTATCAGAGAATCAGGATATGCTCTCCTTCAGGGATATGTGTAGATATGTGTGTGCGTGTCCAAAATCCATTTTATAAGTGATTACAGCAAATCAAATCCAATCACTATCCTTCCTTCTGTTCTACAAAAAGCAATGCTTCTCCTGTCTCCTCTTTTTACTGGGAAAAGGGCCAGGCCTGCTGGATGCACAGAGGTCTGTAGGAACACGCCATTCTGAATCACAGCTGAAAGGGGTATGGCCAGGTTGGCACGTTAGCAAAAGGACGTGCAATGCTGGGGAATCGGGGACTAGAAGCACAGAGGCAGAGTACATGCATGAAGCAGAGAGTTTTGGCTTGACACTGCAACAGCAGATGAAGCTCTGTCTTGGAGTAAACCTCCCTTTCCCTTTTCAATCTTTAAGGGTGAGCCAAACACCTTCTGTCATAATCAATCATTTATTCACGCTTACCCACTCTCATGTATGTATGAGTTATAAAGCCATAAAACAATTACAGAGGTCATCTAATGTGACCTCCTGGAAAACTTCCCATTTAAACTTTCAAGAGAGGTCAGAGGAAACGGAAAGACCCTTTTATTTCAAATTCTCAATGAAAGAGGGACCACACACTGTGTGGTAGATTGTTCCAAAGGCTGATAAAAGGAAAGAGGAAAAGGCTTCTTTGCTTCTGGTTTGAACTCAATTGGCTTCAACTTTCAAATACACACTTCTGATGTATTGAAAATCCTTTATCAAAGCTATATTTTCCTGAGAGATAATTATAGACTTCTTATTCATTATCCTCCTTAAGCCTAGTAGGGTTATTTCTTTGATCTATGACTTTGTGCATATTTTCCATTCTTTTGGACATAATCATTTCAAAACTCAGAAAAGCCTATGTCCTGGTTAAAAGATTTATCTATCATTTGAAAGAAAACATGTTGAATCCATGCAGGCTAAGAATGATCTCACATTCAGCCTTCTTCCTTATCCATACAAGGCATGCTTGCATTTTAGCAAAACAAGAATAACATGATTGAGGAGCTGCATACTAAAAGCAATAAAAGTATAATTAAAAAATAAGAACAACGCTTTCTGTGTTTTTTAATCATTGTCATGTTAGTATTACAGTTAGAGCAGTTCTTCCATCTTCTATGGAAAAAAATCATCCCGTAAAGATATTCTTAATTCACCAAAAGGTTGGATAAAGTGCAATCTATACAGAAAAAGTGTTTTAAAACTGGTAAAAATTTCAAAAGATGAATTCTCTGAATGTAGATGATAATTTTTATATTTATGCAAGTATGTCTGGTGATTAACATTGCTTCAAAAGTTATCACATATAAGTAATAATTTTAATTTAAGACTATGTTACAACCCTCCCCCTTTTCTTCAATTCACCTTTTCTCTTTCTGTGTGCAAAACTGCTGTATTATTCAACAATTATTCAATTATTTAATCACTGCCAGTTTTGTTCCCTATTCACCTAATTTGGTAGGAAAGCACAAGCCAAGGCTTTGGGACCTTAGAGCTGGAGGACCACATGGCAAATGCAGCAGCATATTTTATAGCTCAAGAACATATACAGTATTTCAGAACATTTATTCAACATTCAGCAAAAACTCTCCCATGAGCAATACACATACAGTTCTTCCACTGGCAAGAACAAAAGGAAACCATATAACTGCAATTATTCTCATTCTTTTTATCTTCCACATAGAGTATATCAGCACACTAGTAGAAACTGAATATAGGTTTTAGTTGTCAGTATTATTCAATTGAACCACAGTTCAAAAAATGCTACAGAAACACGTCTAGACAGTTTAACCATCTGCAGTTTGAAGTAAGAATGTAATACTGTCCTATATAAGCCTGAATAAAGTTCAGGTTTCAACTGCACCAGTATTTTTTAGCTTGTTTCTGCGATTTGCTTTCATTTTCAATTTCTGATATAACAAAGTTATGTTAGAAAGATTCCAAACTTAAGTGAAAGGCTACATTTGTAACCTTTGAACCAAGTGTAGTCTTCGTGGGTCAGAAAGATGACCTTTGACTTGAAATATTTAAGGAGGAGACAAACTGTTTTGTTCTAACGCAAAACTATTAGAAAAAATATATATAAATACTGTTATGTTGGAAATCACAAAGCAGGACAATGGTAGACAGAGCCTCACATAAACTGCCTCAATTCCAGGAAACGTCAAGTCAAAGATTAGACCAGACCAGACATTCTCCTTCAGAACACAAATAATGGAAGTACATAATTCCTTAATATATAGTAATTCCCTATAAATTGAGTGACTTACTATGTATCTAATTCCCTCATTTGCATGATTGCTGTATAGGTTTGTCAATTGTTTTTTTAAGCAAGAGCTATGAATATGGAAACATCTGCAAGAAGACTGTCTATTTCACTATTTGATTATCTGGAGTGAAAAATCTGAATTAGCCAGACAGAAAGATGGTATCTCATACTTCAACCAGTGCAGAGAAATTCTGTAGTTTATGTAAGGAAATTAAGAAAATAACTTTTTCAAATACTAAAAGAAAATTATTTTAAACAAATAAAAGAAAAAGAGCTCTGTAGAAACAGTTTGTTATCTACATGGTTAGGAATAACATTACACTGTTCCCTTTTGCTTTCAACATTCCATCTAATTACAGCTCTAGTTCCCACAGTAACTGCCTTTCTTCATTGTCATACTGTAATCTTCCTCTACTCGACTTACTTTAATATAAAACATGAAAATGGGAAAACAAAATGGGAAAATGGGCTCAATTTGTAGCTATAGACTACTTGCTCTGTGTCAGGAAAAATGTAAGAAAGGAGAAAAATAGGGAAAAAAAACATCAGAAGTGGGAAATAAAGAACTCCAAAGTATTCAGAATTTTTTATTTCAGATTTCCATAAGTTCTACTGCATTTTGAGAAATACTGGACAGAATCCAAATATAGTCAAGAAGGGCTATGGGCAGCCATTATGATCAAGGCGAAATTGAAACCCTTAGTAGGTAGGGATTATGTATGAAAATTTAGGCCTGATGAGATGAATTACCTTTCAGCACTTTAATTGCTTTTTTCTTTGTTTATTCTTTTAACTTAAAATTTAGAATCTCCATGTCGCTCTTGGAAAGTAGCAATTCCTTCCAGTTCCAGAGGAATCTAGAATTAATCTATCTCTAAATTAATTTTCTGCTTACGAAAAGAAGATTAGCCAGACAATACATATTTAGATATTTTAAACATTAAAGACTGATTTACCTTGTCACCTTCAGAGAAAGTTATTCCATCAATGGCCCTTTTCCAAGTAATCTCTGGGGTAGGTTCTCCTTCTGCTTCACAGATGAGGGTGGCTTTCCCATTCTCAAATGTGGTTTCATTTTTAAGTTGTATAATCTGAGGCTGTACTGTTAAAAATACAAATTACATTACTCATCCTGCACAAAGAATGTCATATCAAAACGTATCTTTTAAAACACTTTTTTTTTTTTTTTTAAAAAACACATTCATGTTTGTTTACTTAGGATTAACTACAGGTTTAACATTACCATCTATAAGAGCAATCAGCTTTTCTGGCTTCAAGTTGCACAACAACCATTTCTGTATGTCTGATGACCTGGACTCCTGGCTCAGCATGGCTGACACCCCCAGGGCTGCCTCTTCTGTCGCTGGGGTAGTGTTGCATGGGTCCTGATTGATGAGGTCTCTGCCCTGGTAGCTGTGTTCATGTGCTTTGCTCCTGGCTCGCTGTCCCTTAGGGACTAACTAACCCTTGCTGCTCTCTGGCACTTCAGGAATGAAGGAAAGATTCAACGTTTCCATGATCCTCCTCCACCTGGGCAGGAATAACTCTATGCATCAGTGCAAGCTGGGGACCAACTGGCTGGAAAGCAGCTCTGCAGAGAAAACCCAGGGGGTCCTGGTGAACAAGAAGTTGACCATGAACCACCAATGTGCCCTTGAGTAGAGAAGGCTCTGGGGTATCTTAGCCATGTGTATAAATACCTGACAGAGGTGAGTACAAACACAGCCAGAATCTTCTCAGTGGTGCCCAGTGACAGGACAAGAGGCAATGGACACAAATTGAAACACAGGAAATTCCGTTTAAGAAGAGGAAAAATCTTTTACTACTGAGACAGTAACTAAACACCAGAACAAGCTGCCCAGGTGACTGTGGAGTATCCATCCTTGAAGATATTTAAAACCTGAGTAGACGTGGTCCTGAGACACCTGCTCTGAGCAGGGCATTGGTCTAGATGATCTTCAGAGATGCCTTCCTGCCTCGAGGATTGTTTGATAATCTGTGTTTGTCTTCAAATAAAAGTTATTTGGAAAAAATACAGAATTATCAATATTCTTGTATTTTGGTCTTTAGAAATATCTACCTTACACAAATTACTGAATTTAACAAAATCTCCTCATAACAAACATATTATACTGGTATTAACACTATTAAGAACTGAAGAGTCCTCTGATACAAATCTATTCATCTTTACTGACCGAGTAAATAGGTGGTAAAATACAATTTAAAAATTCCAGATATTGTTTGCATTCTTCAAATCATTCCACTTTATAGCCACAAGTACACAGGAACTACAGCTCTCAGCCTATACTGTACCCTGTCAGATTATTTACATATGCAATACAATTTCTGGTTACACGTGAACAGTTTTATTTAGAGGACTTATGTGTACAATATCATACAAGAACTCTGTTGTAGAACTATGCATAGAATATTACTCTCCTCCACAGCATTTAAGCATCTTTATAAAAAATGTTTTGGCCCTATATACTCACTCATATGTAACCATGAATAAGTTTCTCTGAACCCATCTACTTTACACATTGAATGAGACTCTCATCCTACTGGAAAACCTAGCATGTAATCATGTAATAAGAATATGGTTCAGTATGTTTGCACCCAAACCCAGTGAATTAAGTATACATGAGCAAATTTAATTTTGGCAGTTCTTAACATTGACTTTGTAAATGTTAAGGACATTTGTTGAAAATAATATATTTTCTATGTAGTTTTCCTGAGTTTTGCTTTTGAGGAAGCACTACTATGGTGTATTCTATGAAACAGAAAATAAACACAGAGGTAACCTATTTTCATTAGGTTACAAAACAATATGCTACGCAGAAAAGTAATATTGGCTTATGTTAGTGGATCAAAAGGGGAAAAAGAATCACTCAGGTTGGAAGAGACCCCAGAAGGTCATCTTGACCAACCTCCCCATTAACACAGGGTCAACAGACCCTGTTCAGACCAGATTGCTCAGGGATGTGTTGACTACTATCTTGAAAAATGCCAAGAATGGAGACTGCACAGACTTTCTCATCAGCCTGTTGCAGTGTCTGACTGCCTCATGGTGAAGAATGTTTTCCTTATGTCTAGTCTCCTTTTTCATTTTATGACCACTATTTCATTTATGACCATTGTCTCACAGATGCTGCATTCAGCACTACCAAGAGAAATAATAAACCCACGTTCAAACTTGTTATATCCAGACACAACACCTACTTCTCTTTTTTCCATTTCCACCACACCATTTCTGGTCTCATTTCTCATTCCTTATCTCCATACTCCTTCTGTTGCTTGTCTGCTGTCTGTTCACCCTTTACTATTACAAATAATCTATTGTGTATTTACTGCATAGAGATGAAAAACAGGTCATATTTTACCGAAGTACTGCACTAATATCCTGCTTCATTAAGATATAATCTACGGTGAGTGACATTGTGTGTAGAGAGAAAATACCCTGAGTGATCAGGGGCTCTTGAAATGTCAACTGAATCCAGCTTTATTGGATGCAGTAGAAGGTAGTAAGCAAAAGCTTTACATCAGGACATCAATTTGGCTGAGAAAAGCTGAAACTCTCCTCAATAGTAGAGGAGAAACTACAAGAACTACAAAAAAGAATTTGAGATAAAAGATAACCATGTTAAACTTCAAAATAACTTCAGTTATTACTCTCACTTTCAGGATCATCCAAATGCCTATGAAATATTCTACCTTGGGTAATTCAGATACTCTATTTCTATAGCCATGTCTCCTGGCTCCAATATAATCCATTCTTTAGTTTCTTTCCTTTGATATAATATCATCCCTGGAAACAAGGAAAGAGCTATGGCAGATATAACATTTATTTATATTATTTTATGTCAGAAATTTGTAAAATTTGGAATTACATTATTTCCATCAGAACAAGAGGATTTCCCCATCTAGACATGACAGACAATATGATCTTCTCAAGATGATGCATGTTCTAAAACATATAACTAATACTCTTTAATTTTTAATCTTTGACTTATATTCTAAATTTCTTTAAGGCTTTCTTCAAATGGATCACAAGACAAAAAGTTTTAGCTTGACATTTTAGACATGAGCAGCTGACATTTAAAGGAATAAGCACTGATTAATCATCAAATATATCTAGCTGACAGTTATTACTAAGAAGATGAGAGCTCATATGGGGGATATTATTTAATTGCTTCATTTTCGTAGGTCACAAGTCATAACTTGCTCTTGACTAGAAGTTTTTATACTGTTTGACTACTTTTTTATGACATTTTGGACACTGGAAAATATTGAAATAGTTTTATGTACATGTAAATAACAGTATTTATTTGTTAATAAGACTAGTATTCACCGAAATACTGAAACAGGGTTCCCCCCCCCGCCAATTCCTTAACTGTTCTTTCTAAATTGACAAGGTCATTCTCAAACTGAATTGGTATTTGCTTGCTGTACTCTAGCAAATATGAAACAAATGAAAATACAGGGTCTTGGAATGTCAATCCAGGAAGCCTCCAGGTCTTTTCTGGTTTCCTCAGTCAAAAATATTGAAATATTTGCATTATAATGTACTTAAAAAATTCTAAACTGAATGACCTGACTGAAATGAAAGAAGGCTTGAATATAGAAAGGAGTTATGCTTAAGCTTCTTTAACATTTTTTTTTTTCGGAAGGAAAAGGAACCGCTCATTACTAGATATGCGTTTTTTAAATATTAACAGAGTGATGCTGCCAAATAAAGAAATAACATTTACTGGTTGGAAAGTTTGCTTTCTGAGCAGGGAAGGTTGGTGTTAAGTTCTCTAATACTTCCTCAATAAACAAGTTTCTTTCAGATTCCTTCCTTGGTCTTTTCTTATTTGTCTCAGACAAGTGCAATACTTTTTAACAGAAAATTTAAGCTCATTGTTGTGTACCTTACAGCCTCCCCAAAAAGCTTAAGAATTTGGATAGCAATCTGAGGTTCTAGATTTGTTATTGGTTGCTTACAACTGATTTCTTGAAGAAGGTACAAAATTTATTGAATTCACAGAGTTCTACCCATATCTTTGACAAAAGAAGTTCATCAGACTTGGGAAGCAGCACATATATAAAGCTTGAGACAGTCCTAATTATATCTCATGAAAAGAATTGCTTTAAACAGCTTGTTATTAATATAAACATATTTACTGGCGAGAGGCTTAGTATATGTCTGTATCGCTGCCTGACAGGATCTCTTGATTAATATGACACGTGAGGAATCTTACTCTTCTGCTATCTTCCTGCGCAGCCACACTTGTATCAGGTAGCAAAACTGCAACCTCATCTTCCTGGAAACTGCTGGTACAATTTGAATTTAATAAAAAAGCTAGAGTCCAACAAGTTAATATATAAGAAACAGATTCCTGAAAATTGATGCCTGACACAATAAGGATTCGTGCACACACCAGGATGAAGTGTTGACTTCATTTAGTGCATGATTAACCTGAGTCTTTGTACATGTTAAAATGGTATTACTACTTCACATTCAAAGGGATTTAAGACTTGTCTTCTGAGAGAACCAGCATCGCTAGCTTTATAAATTTCATAATTTTTATTTTAAAAATTAGAGGTGTTCCAAACAGGTAAGGAGGTAGGAGGGAGGAAGAAGGAATACAGAAAATGTATGAACTTCTGACACTACATCTTTAACTGATGAATTGCACTTTGTGAAGCTGCAGTTGATATACTTCATAATATCTGGGATGAGCAGGCACAGATAGTTCCATACACAGATCTATGGGATTCCCTTCTAGATTTATCAGTGAAATTAAATAAAGAGTTTCCATATATGTATTGAATAGTATCTTAGGGGGAAAAAAGAAAAATTACAAAAACCAAACCAAAACACATACTAATCTACTTATTAAGCTCAAAGGAAAATTAACTAGGTGTGCTCTAGGCACTATAAATATAAAAGGAATGCAGTCATTAAGCCTGAAAATAATGGAAAAAATTTAGGCAACTTCTCACTCCAACCTCATTATAGACTCACGACAGCCACTTTGGTTCCAAGTTGCATGGCTTTTGAGGGGCTAGATTAACCTAAATGTTTTGAATTTTAACATTTGGAACACATCTAAGAAGGAAAAGACAGAAGAGGTCCATTACATTTCCTCTCATCTGCCTGATGACAGATAAAAAATTAATAATAGCATATACTATTCTCAATAATCAATAAAAGTTACATTGAACACATCTGCAAAAACTTTCTTGCTATACAAGATTCAGATTGTATGTAAAAGACGTCTAGAAACTAAAAATGGTATGTGCTTAAACCATACAATAATTATAAAGGGTCTTTTATAATGCTTCTTGAGGTATTTTTCCCTTATTTGACTTTCATGAAATCAATTGTCAGAAATCACTGAAATGCCAATGAAATATTTTTTATAAGCTCAGACTACCCTCTCATTGATTGTGTAGGTAAAACACCTATACCCTAGAGAACTTCAAATTAACATATGCTAGAACTCCTTCACATTTTTTTTTTACCAATTCTGATTAAAGAAAGAATATTTTTTCTCTTTCTAGAAATAGAAATTTCTAGACATAGAAATGTCTCTTCCTATGGCATATGTACAGAAGACAGAAAACTTGTTGAGAACCTCAATTGTTTATGCATCATGGAATGGTAGAACCAAGCATTTGAGTGATTAAGAAGTGGAAATGAGCAACTAAAGAACAAACAAGATGAAGATATAAAAACTGTCCTCAGAATATAAACACTATTCTTACAAAGCATGAATGTGTCTTTAATTAAAGCTAATTTTGTTTCATTTACCCTGATTAGATTTTTTATTACAAGGTAAATGAACAGTACTGCCATCACTCTGGAGAAGTAATGATGAAGAAATCCATGTTTAGGTCTTAGAAAGTATGACAATGTAGGAACGTTTTAAGGGATTGAATTCTCTTGACTACTCTTAAATCAATTGCTTATTATTACATTATTTTTGAAATTTTTGTTGGGCTGCCCACAGGTGTAAAAATGTGGTATTTTATAACTCAAAATGCTTTTTTTACAGGTATCTAAACACATATATATATATGGCTAATTACAAAACAAATCAAAGAAAATAATGAAACTGAATAGTATGGGTGAAAGAGATATAAAAAGTTAGCTACCAAGCAGAGACTAAAAATATTTTTAAAGAATTCAAGGAAGAACACCTATGGTTTCAAGCCGTTCAGAAGGACTAAACATAAATGAATTTGTATCAGAAATCTTAGCACAAGTCCTAAGCATTAATATAGATGAGATCTTTTATGTAGTAATAGACAATGATACAGAGAGAACTATAGCAGATAACAGGATGACAGACAGAGATTACCAAATCATGATCAGCAAGAAATTCTCTAAGGGAAACAGGGCTTTCTTTACCCTTCTAAGTTTTATTCGGTAAACAGATTAAAAGCACTAATAAAGATGAAGAACTGGGGAGAGCAGGGTGTGTGCATATAGGTTTCTATACATGTGTTAGTGTTCCAGAAAAACTGTCAGAGTAAAAATTTGATATGAGGACAAAATAGCTTTTTTAACACTAATACTGGAAACAAAAAAAAGGTTGAACAAAAAAAATCTAGGTCACGCATGGAAACTAAACATATGCAGGTGTTAGATGGCACTAAGATGGGCATGTCCATTCAAAAGTGCAGAGTACTAGAAATTTTAAATGCTAAATGCTATAATGTTACTGTTACTTTTATTGCATTATGGTTACATTACTGTTATTACAAGTTTCAACCCTGCCAGAGCCCTGTTGCAGTAGAAACAATAGTCATTGCCCCAAGGAGTTTGCGAATTAAAATTAAAGCGAGCAGGTAGGTGAGACAAGCAAGCTAATGGCGTGGGAAAGAATAATGTAATTTAATAGGTCATTTTAACACAAAGTGGCTGTTGTGTACTATTTAGCTATAATAATCAGCCATCTGCCTTGCCATTTTCAGACTGCAGTTTTTTGAATACATTTAAGGGGAAGAAAAGTATAATAAGTTGTTGGCTGTATATATGATTGGGAGTTTAACCTGTATGAAAGAGATAAAAGAAAAAGTAAAGTTCTTTCTAGGAAAAAATACAACAACCCTGCTCCACATTTTCAGACTGAAAGTAGGGGTGAACTTTGAAAAGGCAATATTAGACTAAAATCACACTAGCTTTACAGATTACAAATAAGGTAAGAGGCTTAATTTATGATACTATTCCCTGAAGTCAAGCTAACAGTACACAGATTATTATAATCTAATTTGAAGACATCCAATAGTAAAGCACACAGGAAAAATAACTCTAAATATACATACTCAATGATGTGCTCTAAATTAGCTATCACCACTCAGGAAAGAGACCTGGGAGACACTGCAGACAGTTCTGTGGAAGCACCAGGTCAGTACTCAGAGAGGGCCAGAGAGGCCAACAGAATGTGAGGGAAGGTACCGAGATCAAAGCAGAAGCAGCACTGTGCTGCTGAACAGCCAGGTTCCCCCCACAGCATGAATCCTGCGTGCCATTCTTGCCTTGCTGTTTCACAAACAGGGCATTATAACTGGAAAGGTACAGGAATGTGTGGTTCAGAGATTCATAATGGTTTCCACAGTAGGAGAAACTAGACTAGAAACTCGCAGCTTAGAAAATAAATGAACTAGTGAGATAGAAAACTACGTTTGATGTAAAGAACATACCAAATTATTCTTCACTGTTTATCTTAAAATGAGAATTATGAGCCAAAGAAATGAATAGGGTCCAAACTTAAACATAAGAAATAATTTTTCATGCAAGAAAGAAATCATTTAAGGAATTCAGGAGTTTAGGACGTCATGGAAACAAAAAAGAATGTGTAGGTTCAAAATGGGTTAAAGAAACTCATGGTATCTATTAAATCATTTGGATTTAGCTTTCTGGGGAGTCCCCAGAAGAGTGGTTGTTAAACAATGGAAGAATGTATACAGGAAATATTCACTCTTAGTCTGGGGTGTCCCTTTCCCTATTCCTTGCGTTAAAAAGTTACCTTGCCTCAGGCAAAAACTATGTGAATTTCATCCATACTTAAAATTACTCGAATAACAGGCAAAATTATTTCTGTCTGAAACTTCCCTAAACTCATATGAAAACTAGCAAGTCTTTTCTATTCCTTCAAATTTTTTTTTTTTTTAATTTTGGAAACACAATTGAATAAAATGTTTTGGTTTCTCCACAAAAATCTTCAAGATGCTCTACATCTTGAGGCTAGGCTGAAATTTAAAATTGTATTTAATCTTCTCTTCTTTGAAAAGTATTGAGAATAACTTTCAAGCACCTCAGAAAAACAAAGTAGCTCAATGGCTAGGCATCCCATCTGGAGTATGGAGCACTGGAGACAGCACAGCATGGAGGGCTATGAAGAGTTTCCCAAATAGGGAAGACAGTGGAAGGCACACAGACACAGCTAACCTGTTCACCTGACACCATGTCTTCAGCCTCCGGCTCCCAGATCCCAAATGACAGCATTATCCAACCCAACAGTTTAGCTCTTCCCAGTGCAAGTTACCAGATTAGCCTCTCCTGTTAGAACTGTTTCACTTTGTATAAGTTACTATTAGTTTTAACTGGGACTTAAAATTTAATTTCCCATGGTCCTAAGTATGTGCTTTAGCTGTTCAAATACAAATGGTCTTTCTCTCTACTACAAGGTACAGTTAATGTAAAAAAACCCCACCACATTACTTTTTTGTACGTTTTTCATAAGTAAGCTACAGCCTTGATCCTGCACAATGATTCTGAGAGAGGTTTTCTACATTCTCACAGGTGCCTACTCTCACTAGGTTACAGCTATACAAAACTTCAAAGAAATTATTAGCTCTGTGTAAAGGAGAGAATCATGAACACAGATTGGGTAGTAGAGCATAGAAAGAGAAATAAGTTTTCACTTTATTATTTCACTTTATTATTACCTTTATCCTTTGAAACTCAGATCAGACAATATTTTTGTGACTACATGTGCAATCATGCACTTAAGAAAATAAAAATCAAGAAAGAAAAACAAATAAAAAAATCAGGAACACCTCTGCACGATGTCTTCTTATAAAAAAAAAGCACTGCTTAGAAGTCCAAATAACCTGGGTTTTCCCCTTTCAGAATTTTCCCCTCTTTCTTCTCTTGGTTTTCTTGCAAGCAACTAACTTTTAAAGGAAAACCAGAGTGAATTAACAATTTAACACTCCATTGTACTGTATCTGAATAGTAGAAAAGCAAATGCCAAAGACAGCCTTTTCAAAATTAAAGTCAAGTGTAAAGGTTAAAGTAGCCAACAGGGAGGCAAAAGCTGTAAAATTACACAGACAGTGGTTTGCTGCATCAGTAGACACCTTGCAGGAATACTGTTCCACTGAAAATTGTGAATTATAACCCCAGTTCCATACTGTTTACATTTAAAAAGGAAGGATGGAACATACTCTGCCGTACTTACCAAAAACTTGAAGGAATGTCTGTTTTTTATCATTTCCTGCTTTGTTTTTAGCATTACAGATATAAGGACCCGCATCAATATTTTTTATATCTCTTATTGTTAGTTCCGTATTGCTTCCTCTCAGCATATATTTTTCATTTTCTTCAATAAGTTTACCATTCCTAAAAAAATAAAAACAATGTATAAATCAACCAGTAGGTTCCAAAGTCTGAAACAATGTGCTATGAAACCATCAATATGTTGAAAATAATCTTTGAAGGAAAAGACTGCTATTATGCTAGCCTCAAAAATGCATTAACTCACGCGGCATAAATTGGCAGTATGTATAGAAGGGAGTTGATTTTAGCATGACAAAAATTGTTCTGCAGGATCACAGTGTTTTTTCATAAGAATGTGCACATTCTAGACACAAGCAAAGCATTCTGAACTGCATTTTGATGTTCAAGACCCCAGCTTCAAAATTTTATTGTCAGGTTCTAAAATATATACATATTAAAAATACTATATCTTTATTCTTAAATGTTCAATATTGACTTAATGTTAGAAAAATGCTTGTGAATAGAACACTAATATACAGCTTACACTCAAGGAAGGATAGAAGGAAATCAGTTATATAAATACATACTTGTATGTGAGAAACATTTAAAAGCATATTTTCAAAGTGTGACTGTTGCAGTTCACGTTACTAACAATGTACCAACTGATAAAAATATTTTAAATTACTTTAGAGCCTATTGGCACATAAAGAACCCTTCCAAATTATTTCCTCTCAGTTGTTGTTGGCTAGTCACAACTTACTAAGCAGGCATGTCTCCAGATGTTAGAATGAGTTCTGACCAGATGGTATAGAAATAATAAAATCTGTGAACAATTCTGAGGGCTGATTGAGGCTTGACCGGTCCATTTGAGCACCTTGGCATACACAGAGTTATCAAAACAGCTTCTTTTTCAAGAGTGTAATTGTAATTTTTTTTATTTCTTCTCATTCTGCCTTGTTTGTTGCAGGTTTTTTTTCGATCTTATTTCTGTTGAATCATCAACAGTCCCTTCTTATAAGCACCTACATAAAAATTGCCTGATTTTCATAAGCATTTATAATCCTGTTGACAATGCCGACTTCTTGAAAACAAACTATTTGTAAAATGGAACCAATATGCATAACTGAAATATTCTATTCTGTTCTATTCAACATGCCTAGTTTAGGACATCTATTTTTATTTCAAGATTTGAGCAACAATGATTTTCACTTTCTTTCTGCTCACATAATGCTGATAACTACATATATTTCATATTTTCTAAATAATATTTTCCTTAAAAGTGAGAATACTGCTTCTTTTTGGGGAATATTAATATCCATTAATAGGATTCCCCTGCCATTTATATAGCTTGCATTTTAATAACATATTTATAAATAACTCTAGTCCATTTCAAGATGTTATTGTGATACTTGTCCACCTCCTTTCCAAAGCAAATCATAGAAATTGTTTTGCAGAACAGAAAAGGTCTAATTTTCCACAGAGGTGGTTTCACAAAAAAATCCAGTGATTTCTGTTAGGAGACAAAAGTCTATATTCAAGGTCAGGAGTAGTTTCCAAATGTCTGTTATCACAAACATCACTGATGTGGTTTAATCTGGCAGGCAGCCAAACACCACACAGCTGCTCGCTCACTCCCCCCCCGCCCCCCCCACCACATTGGGATGGGGGAGAGAATCAGGAAAAAAAAAGTAAAATTTGTGGATTGAGATAAAGACAGTTTAATAAAACAGAAAAAGAAGGGAAAATTATAATGATGATAATAATAATAATAATAATAACAACAACAACAACAACAACAACGATAGAATATACAAAATGACTGATGCACAATGCAGTTGCTCACCACCCACTGAGCAATGCCCAAACAGTGATTGCTATTTCCTGGACCATGCCTCCCATTTATATACTGAGTATGACATCATATGGTATGGAATACCCCATTGGTCAGTTGGCTTAGCTGTCCTGGCTATGCTCCCTCCCAGCTTCTTGTACACCTGGCAGAGTATGGGAAGCTGAAAAGTCCTTGACCAGCGTAAACACTACTTAGTAACAACTAAAACATCAGTGTGTTATCAACATTCTTCTCATACTAAATCCAAAACAAAGCACTAGGAAGAAAATTAACTCTATACCAGCTGAAATCAGAACAGTATCCACCCCTTATTCTATACCATCTATGTCATGCCCAGGTCTCACATTTTCCAACACATTCCAATTAATCACCACCGCTTTTTCTGTCTTTTGATATATACACACAGATTTCATTCCCTTAGTCTATGGGCCATCCCTCTGAAATGTCCATTGAGTTCATTTAGTCTATGATTTTGGGCTCCATCTGTCACAACAGTCTTTCAGGGCAGGAAAGATGGTGTGTGGTGTTGGACTGTTGCATGCTGAAGCCAGTTCTGGTTCCATTATCATTGCACTTATCCAGTTCTATCATTGTTGCACTTTGCTCGGTTTCATCAAAGTTCATTCTTCATCAATCTGGGTGAGTTTTACTGCTATACCATTGATATGACATATAGCAACCACAGAAGTGATGATATACAATATTATATGGCAATTAACATCATGCAATTCAGTCCATTGGCTATTTTCACCCAAAATCAAATCCCCTTGAGGTACACATTGGACTCGCCCATCCTTTCACACTACCCACCAAGTGCACCCAGGTCCTTGAGCAAAAGCAATCCCACAGATGGGTTTTCCCTTGCCAGAGGCAGGAGTAACCCAGACTGTCTTCCCCAGCATATTTCTTATGTGCATGACAGGGACGTTATCCCCCTCTACAGTACGTAAGAGTCTTGACTGGGCAGGGCCAGCTCGACTGAAAGATCCCCTGGTGTTGACTATCCACATGGGTTTTGCTAAATGTGTATCCCAATGCTTGAATGTCCCACCACCCATTGCTCTCAGCATAGTCTTTAGCAGTCCATTGTATTGTTCGATTTTCCCAGAGACTGATAGGGGATGAGACATACCCACTCAATGCCATGCTCTTTGGCCCAGGTGTCTATGAAGGTGTTTCGGAAATGAGTCCCGTTGTCTGACTCAATTCTTTCTGGGGTGCCATGTCACCACAGGACTTGTTTTTCAAGGCCCAGGAGAGCGTTCCTGGCGGTGGCATGGGGCACAGGGTATGTTTCTAGTCATCCTGTGGTTACTTCCACCATGGTGAGCACATAGCGCTTGCCTTGGTGGGTTTGTGGGAGTGTGATATAATCAATCTGCCAGGCCTCCCCATATTGTTATTTCAACCATCGTCCTCCATACCAAGAGGCTTTACTCACTTGGCTTGCTTGATTGCAGCGCATGTTTCACATTCATGGATAACCTGTGCAATAGCGTCCATGGTCAAGCCCACCCCTTGATCACGAGCCCATCTGTATGTTGCATCTCTTCCTTGATGGCCTGAGGTGTCATGGGCCCACCGAGCTATAAATAATTCACCCTTCTGTTGCCAGTCCAGAGCCACCTGAACCACTTCAATCTTAGCAGCCTAGTCCACCTGCTGGTTTTTTCAATGTTCTTCAGTGGCCCGACTCTTGGATACGTGAGCATCTATGTGACGTACTTTTACAACCAGGTTCTCCACCCGGGCAGCAATAGCTTGCCACAATGCAACAGCCAAGATGGGTTTACCGCTGCGCTGCCAGTTGCTCCAGTGCACTCTGGATCAGTCCGTGGCAAATGGTAGGGCTGTGTTTCCACCCCTGGGGCAGTCGATTCCGGGTGAAAGCAAACTGTGCCCTGCACTCTGCTGCCAAAGGGATTGAGAAGAACATATTAGCGATATCAGTTGTGGCGTACCACTTGGCTGCCTTTGACTCCAGTTCATATTGAAGTTCCAGCATGTCCGACACAGCAGCGCTTGGTGGCGGCGTCACTTCTTTCAGGCCACAGTAGTCTACTGTCAGTCTCCACTCTCCATTGGACTTTCGCACTGGCCATATGGGACTGTTAAAGAGTGAGCGAGTCTTGCTGATCACTCCTTGGCTCTCCAGTCAACGAATCAACTTATGGATGGGAATCAGGGAGTCTCAGCTGGAGCAATATTGCCCTGCTGCACCACTGTGTTAGCGATCAGCATCTGTTGTTCTTCAACCCTCAGCAACCCCACAACAGAAGGGTCCTCCAAGAGACCAGGCAAGGTGGACAGCTGTTTCATTTCCTCTGTCTCCAAGGCAGCTATACCAAAAGCCCACCCTTTTGGGTCCTTGAAATACCCTCTCCTGAGGTGGTCTATGCCAAGGATGCACGGAGCCTCTGGCCAGTCACAATGGGGTGCTTCTGCCACTCATTCTTGGTCAGGCTCACTTCAGCCTCCAATACAGTTAACTCTTGGGATCCCCCTGTCACTCCAGAAATACAGATGGGTTCTGCCCCTTTATAGCTTGATGGTATTAGGGTACACTGTGCACCGATGTCTACTAGAACCTTATACTCCTGTGGGTCTGATGTGCCAGACCATCGAATCCACACAGTTCAGTAAACCCAGTTGTCCCTTTCCTCCCCCTGGCTGGAGGCAGAGCCCCTCTAGTCCTGGTCCTAGTATTTGTTACTCACTTCTTGTAAATACAAGTCAAGAATTCCTTCATTACAATCAGGAGTAAGATCAGCCCTTCTACTCTATCTGGGGAACTGTTCACTGGAAACTGGACCATTGTGAGACAGGTTTTTCCTGAAAACTGGAGGACCAATTTTCCTGGCAGAACCCCCATCTGTCATTGTTTTTCCTTGCAATTCACGTACCTGTGCCTCTAGGGTCAAGGTAGGTTTTCCATCCCACTTCCTCATGTCCTCTCCGTGGTCCTGCAGGTAAAACCACAGGGTGCCCCGTGGTGTGTACCTTCTATATCCTCTCTCTTGAGCAGAAAAACGCTGACTTCTAATAGCTGAGATACTGGTCTATACAGGTGGAGAGTAGGACCTATCTTCTTTGAGTTGCTGGACGTCCTGGGACAGTTTCTGCACAGCTGAGACAAGGAAGGAAGAGAGAGTTTCTTTGTATTCCTGGAGTCTTCCAACTGCTTCATCCACCGTTGGTGCTTCTTCCTCTTTCCAGCACAGTACTGCCAACGAATTGGCATATGACGCTGGTGCGCTCCGTACCAACTTCCGCCATATGGGTCGCGTGCACTTGACTTCATCTGGATCTTTGGGTACTTGCTCGTCATCCAGGTCACTATAAAGCACCTCCAGCATGGTTAATTCTCTCAGGTACTGGATACTTCTCTCCATAGTGGTCCCTTTGCCTGGGTGATATATAGCATCTTCCTTGAAGGGATACCTTTCCTTCACGCCTGACAGTAGTCGCCTCCAGAGGCTGTGGGCCTGTGCCCCTTTTCCAATTGCTTTGTCAATGCCTCCTTCCCTAGCAAGGGATCCCAGCTGTTTGGTTTCCTTCCCCTCTAATTCCAGGCTACTGGCCCCATTATCCCAGCATCGGAGCAGCCAGGTAACAATATGCTCACCTGGAAAACGGCTGAAATATTTTTGCATATCTCTCCACTCACTCAGGGATAGGGATCAGGTGGTTTCTGTCTTGTTTACAAGTTCTTCCTCTTCCTCCTGCCCTCCTCATGATGGCCCTGCTTTTCCATCATCCCTTTCTAAACAACCTGACTTTTGCTTCCAAGATTTCTTCTCATGTATAGAAGACTGATACCAGCACGGGTTGGTCCTCTGGTTCAGCTGTAGTGCCCGTCGCAGGGGTTGGAGTAGCTGCAATGTCTGTCACCAGGGTTGGAGTAGCTTCAGTGTCTATCGCTGGTGTTGGAGTAGCTGCAGTGCCTGTCGTTTTGTTGTCAGATCTAGAGATCTTCTCTTCCCCTTGGGGGTTCTGAATAGTCTTGAACAGGGCTCAGTAGGCATGGGCCAAGCCCCAGCACATTGTAGTGATTTGTGTCTCTCTGGAATTGCCAGGGTGACAGCATATGTTTTCCAAATACTTTACTTTCAGGATTCTGCACTTGTTCAGGGGTGAAGTTCCAAAACATTGGAGGTGTCCACTGTCCTAGGTACTTGCCCATACTATCCCACGCACCCTGCCACTCATAACTATCCAGCCTCGGGGCAGATCTCTAGGTGGTATTCTTAAATACTTGTTTAACCTTAAACAAGGCCTGAAACGTATTCAGGAGACATAGCAATAGGAACATGCTGGTTTGAACATGCCAAGGATATTAAAAATCCTCAAGAGCTGTTGTAATCAGCTTGGAGGAGAAGGGGAAGGTGAAGGAAGGTGTCTCCCCTGTAAATTGGCTCTCCGAGGAGAAGAGGTAAAAAGTGTAATTATTAATAGTTTCCAAGATAGCTCCCTAAGCACAGGGATGATGGCAATGCTTAGTACAATCTCGTGACCAATAAGTTTATCATACCATAAGCCAGTGTTACACAGTGTAGCAAAGTGATAACCTTAATCCATCTCCCAGAGGTGATAAACAGGTCAAACAGTATATACAGACAGTAAGGTGCTACATAACACAGATCCAAAAACAGATCCAACAACTCTGAGAGCAAATAAACCAACATTGTGACCAGCGACTACTAAATTGATACAATGAATGCTTTTAACAAATTTGTTTTAATCTGTTGACACCTGAGTCAGAGATTTCGTTATTTCAATGCTTCGTGTCCCACGTTGGGCACTAAAAAGGACTGTTGTGGTTTAACCCGGAAGGCAGCCAAACACCACATAGCCACTCGCTCACTCCCCCCCACACACAGTGGGATGGGGGAGAGAATTGGGGGAAAAATAAAGTAAAATTCGTGGATTGAGATAAAGACAGTTTAATAGAACAGGAAAGAAAGAGAAAATAATAATAATAATAATGATGATGGTAGAATATACAAAATGAGTGATGCACAATGCAGTTGCTCACCACTCTCCGACTGATGCCCAGCCCATCCCCGAGTAGCGATCGCCTCCTAGTTTATATACTGAGCATGACGTCATATGGTATGGAATACCCCGTTGGCCAGTTTGGGTTAGCTGTCCTGGCTATGCTGCCTCCCAGTTTCTTGTGCACCTGGCAGAGCATGGGAAGCTGAAAAGTCCTTGACTAGCAGAGTACTTAGCAACAACTAAAAACATCAGTGTGTTATCAACAGTCTTCTCATACTAAATTCAAAACACAGCACTAGGAAGAAATTTAACTCTATCCCAGCCAAAACCAGGACAATCACCTGTATCTCTGACAATATCTAAGCAGAAATGAGATTATGAGCATTTCCTTGGACCCTCTAGTGATCAGGAGAGATTCAGATTGATGCTGATATTGGAGAACAGGAAAACATGAATAACACATTAAAAGCAGATTATTTTTTTTGTCAGATAATTCTAAGTCCTGTCAGTAAAGATAAATGGATTGATCCAGCTAAACTTCACTAGTGTAAATTATCTCCACAGATGTAAACAATCATCATGTTTTCAGTAGGACTATTCACACAAGTAAAGATTTCCAGTTCATGACCTGTACATTTGGGTCTTTATCTTTCAGTCCTGGCTAATTTAATTCTATTAGTGTATTGCTTCTCTGAAGGTTATACTTTACACTAATGTAATATCAGCTTCAATAGATACATCAGTTAAGTGGTGAAAGAATTAGATTCTCTCCGTCCATGAAATACCAGCAAAGTACATAAGCATATTAAATAGGGCAGCAACTAAACCTTGCTGACCTTTCTTCTTGACCAGGTATTTCAAACTGACAAATTTGTAAGTGAAGAAAAGTATTTTTCTGAAAAAGATTGACACCTTAGTTCTGATGCCTACATTTTAAATTGACAAAATCTTAAACATTGTCAGCATCTGGAAATGAAAAGGGTCGACATAAATAAAGCTTTACTACATTAGATACTGTCTTAAAGAGTTTAAAGCTTGAAACTACTGTCTCGTCCAGCGTCTTGCTTACAGTCAACACAGAGGGATATATAAGCCACCTTAATAGTACTGTCATTTGATTTTAAAAATACAGCCATTTTTCATGTCCTACCTGAAGTTAAATCAGTTCATTGGAAACCAAAAAGGAAACAAGAGAGAAGAGAATCAAGAGAATTTCTTTTTTAATTGACTAAAATATCAGTGGATTTTAGGGAAGATACGACTACACAATGATAGATCCAAATTATGCAGGCCTTGCTAAAGAAACTTCAATAGAGCAAATGAGAGACTAACTGGTGTCAGAGCACATTTTAAAAGGCAACAAAGACACGAGAACACTGAACTATTTATAAAACAGGTCCTTAATCTTGATGAACCATCTCAACAGGTACAGATGTACTTTCTGTACAATATAGCAAAAATCCTCCAGCAGAATGGAGTAGAAATCATTCCCACCATTTTTATCAGAGCTTTTCCTCAGCTCTCCAGAATGCTTAATATATGTTATAATAGTTTGCATCTCTCTGGACTTTTTTCCTTAGTATAGTTATGTACTCAGAAAACAGACTTCCATTAAGTCACTTTATTACATATGCCCATTTTACAAATGGTTAACCTGAGGCAAATTAAATAAAATGACTGAACTTACATAGATAAATGGTACAGTTGGGAATAAAACTTAACACGATTCCCATAACTTGCTGTAACCAAAGGTTATAATCCTTCCAAAATCAGCATTAACACTTAATCAAATTCAAGATGTAATTCCACTTGTTTATTAAAAAAGAAACACTTACATAAAACTGAGGTTAATATTAACTTACATTCAACACCAAAAAATACACTAAACAGGATGAAATTGGGAATATGATACTTTGGCCATTAATTCTGATAAACAGGTTCTCAGTAGATGACATGCATATTAATATTAGATAAATCAGTTTTGATAGACTTTCCTAACACTGACAATGCTTTCTATATTTTTCTCAAAATCAAGAAGGATTATGTTGATCTAGTTTTCCTATGCTCAGTCTAATTTCTAAAGAAAAAGAATCCGAAATATTCTAGAAAACTAAGGTCTTTATCTTGACATATCTGCGAGGTAAGTCCGAGGACAAGGAGAAGATATCAGCAGATTCTGAATTCTTTTAACTGGCTACCAGTATGTGAGTGAAAAGGGACCTGAACAGTTCAGGACAGAGATTTCAGAAATTTGATGCAGAAATTTAGTACTGGAATACAATTTAGAATCAATTTGCTTCCTCCAGAAAAAATGATTTAGCTCCTCCCGTCTTTTTTTCCCTGTTTGCCTATCAATGATAATATTCTGTCACAGAGACCAGGGGCCTTCTCCACCTACCACTTTACAACCTCTCACTGTCAGCAAATAAAAAAGCAAGAATATTTTCTACTGCCAAGAATTTATAGCCTAATAAGACAAAATAAAAAAACAATGAAAGAAAAAACCAAAAAAATGAAAAAAAGCCACCACAACAGGGAAGGGAGGCACATAAACCAATATTCCTCACTATGAGATAGTTCCTGAAATAGGAACAGAACAGAAGTTTCCTCATTTAAGATCCAGTATCTGGTAATGAATGGTTCATAAAAATCAGTTGCCTCAGGGGCTGGCAACCCCCAAAAAAATCTTTCAGTAGGCTCTGATCAGTAGACAGAGATAAGTGTCTCTTCAAGACACTTAGCCTGTGTACGTATTATAATATTTATAAAAGATTGAAAAAACCCACAACTGTAAACAGAGATATCCACAAACTGTGGAAACGTATGCATTCTTTCTTAACAATATAAAACATTAATGTTGGTTATCTTACAACAAGGCCAGTTGAATACCAGATTTCAGACAACTCTTAAGAATTTTGGCCAAATAAGACATACATTGTAAAAAATTACTTCACAGACTTTAAATAATCAGAATATTCAACCTCAGTTTGAATTCAGTACCAGTTATTTAATTTGGGCTCTGCATATTTTGTTTTTCTTTTTCCTCCTCTTCACTAAATTTTGAATTCTAAGCCACATTAAGGAATTAACTTTGCATTCTATTTATTTATATCTCCTGAGATTTAAATTACAGAAGAGAGAAATTTAAATCCACATTTAACTTATGGCATGTTAAGATAAAGGTGTCAGTCAAAGGAAGCTAACATTTAAAACGAATCTAACATTGTTCAAAGATTCCAAAGGAGATTAAGAATTGATGGAAATCCCTTCTATGTCCGTTTTGAAAATGCAGTGACCTTTTAATTCACCTGAAATAATATATGTAGATGCAAATTATTCAGGTCTAAAATAGAAATGTGCACTGGTATGAGGAGTCTGAGATACTTTATAACCCAGGACTGACACATATCTTTGTTAAAATTGAAAAAATATACAGTGTATGGATATTTAAATTTTTACAAATGTTATATGGTAAACTTCCCAAACGACATGGCTTTACTATGTTCATGTCACTGATATCATCAAAAACCACACATGAACTTTAAAAGCAGTTCCATTTTCAAAATGTACTACATTTTAAAAATTACATAAAATACACTTGAAACTTATGCAATGAAACATTCCCATATCCTGGGATGTCTAAAGCCATACCTCCTCCTTCTGAAACTCACTGAAATGGAGAGTTATGGTTAGAATCTATTTTTACAGATGGGGAAAATGTTATCTTCGTTATCAGTATTGTTGATCTATATTGGATATTTATTTCTTGCATAACTGTATATGTTTTTACCTGATGCATTCATGTGCAAAAGTTGTTGTGAAATTTTTGCTTGTATTGTTTTTGAGATACGGAGTCATTGCTTCAGCTTTATTTGTTTCCCCTCAAATATGAAGAAATCATGTCAATATGGTATTTTTGTTACTTTTTACATTTATCTCACTTGCTGGTAACCTGAGTGCAACTGAATTTGTGTGAGTTCATTCACTTATTAGTGCTGAATCTAGCTTTAGAAGTTAGAACAGAAATGGACAGCAAATGCTCTTAAAATTCAGTAAAGAAATTAAGGTTGCACAGCTTAATGGACTGTGATAGAAAATCGTGACATTAAAACATGTGCTCTGATGTGCTCAACTGAACTTACCTATACCAGCTGATTTCAGGTGGAGGTGATCCAGTGGCTCTGCAGAACAAAGTTATTGCCTCTCCTCTATCTGCAGTGGCATTAAAGAATTTCTGTAGCAGAGTAATTGCAGGGGGAACTGAAAAATAAAACATGCCCTATTAATGGAAAAATAAATGATTTTATGTGTTTCCGGAGAAATTTAAAGCACAGGATAGGATCCTTTGCTAATTTTGGAATTTATGGTTACGCTTAGGGATCAAGTTAAGAGATTAATCACTGTTATTAGCATTTCTTTACTTTTCTAAAACACAAGATTTTTAATATTTTCAGGACATTTATAACCTTTTTTAAAAAGTCTTATTCAGCATTTCTGTTTTCTTATAGAACATTTTAAAGCGATTGAAGTTATACCTAGCACGTATAAGACACAATAGAGTGATGATTGGCACTAATTTAACTATCTCAAATGAAAATGTATCTCTAGTCTTTTTTATCTTTCACTCAATTATAAAGCTGACATATAACTATGTACTGATGTCAGATAGTGCTTTTAAACCAGGTGTCAGTAGTCTTGATTATATTCAATTCTTTTTACTGCATATTTCCTAGACAAGAGTATCACCAGCTTCAAAAGGTGAAATGTGATAGAACTCAATGGATACATCTATTTTTGGAAACTGTATTTCAAAAAATTGTAATTATGTTCTAAGAGCGATGAATTTTGTCTGTTCTTGATGGGATGAAGTTATTACTAAAATTATAACAGTTCACAGAGAACCTCTACCCAACAGAAAAAAATAGCAATAATATTTAAGGCAGAACAACTTACAGGCTGATATTTAATATCTCTGTTCATATGGTAATTTTAAGACAGCTGTCCTAAATGTTTCCATTAACTGTCAAGCAAATAAACAAAAAAAAACCAATCCCAGCAGATTGGAAAGAAGAGGATATGTGGAAAAGAAGGAATGTCAGGGAAAGTGAGAGGAAACGGAAAAGATTAGAGCTTCACAAAATATAGGCCTCTGCTAGCAAGAACATCCTGTCATCAGAGTGACTCAGAATTAACTTTTTTAGTTTTAACTTTCACTAGAGAAAAGAAGGAGAAACAAGCAACTCCAATGAATTTGCTTTTAGCTTCTCATTGCACTTCCATGGATTTTTCTCACAAACAGTTGAGAATCAACTTCTGTTGCTTTGCACCAAATATTTTAGCTTTAGTATTCTATTTCAGAAGCCTTTCCAGCTTCTGAACCTTAAATATATCAAATTACTAAAAATAATGTATGAGAATTATCAATGATCAGTAAGTAGATGTTGTTATATACTTTTCACACTTTTTAATGGTGTGCTGAAATTTAAAGGTTTCACAGATCACTTCTTTCTTACCTATCTGAAATTGCATGGGCCATTACTCAGCATACAAAACCCTTCTGTTTTGCAACATCTCCCATGAAAAAATGTCACTTAGAAAACGTTATATACATTTTAGCCATTTTGCAGAGCATTCTAATGTCTAGACCTGAAAACACTCAGTAACATGAGGGGATGAATTCTTTGCCAGCAGTAGCAGGTTCTTCACTGCTCACAATTAAGAATTACAGGACTATGACTCAGTTCAGCACATTACTTAAGCACTTCAATCTTCCAAGAGATACTGCAATGACAATGAAAGGAAATATTATTTTTCTTTTCAAAAGTCAAATTTTATTTTTCTCATCATTCCTTCTGGGAAAAGGTCTGTTTATCTTTGGTTCTGTTCTTGTATGTACGTAGGATGGAAATAAAGTGTGAACCTAAAAGAGGAAAAGCCAAATGAAGCTATACTGGCAAGTCTCTCACATTTCAAACTTAAAGCAAAATGGTAAAATCCAGTCACATTTAAGTGAAAACAATTCTTTTTCATTTATGTCAGTGAGGTCAGGAAGTCTATCCAATTTAGGGAACTTCCCAGACAGCAAAGAAAACTTAAAGAAATACATCTAATAAGCCCATTTACCAAAAGAGAGAGAAAGAGAGGAATAAAAAGAAAAACAAATAAGTTTTTGTTTTCAGGAGGACTTGAATTCTTTTGTTCTACTTTATACTAACCTTTTTTTTTTTTTTATAAAAACTTGCCATTTAGACCTCACTGTAAATATGGGTAGAGAAGAAATGCTATAAGTTCAGTATTGCAAGTAGAAAAAGATACCTAAACATTAGATTTTAAAGAGAGAATCTAGCTCAAATGTGTTTCAATTTATTATTCATTATAACCCCCCAAAGATTTCCATACACTAGAAACTACATTTTATATATAAAAGTTTGTTCCAGTATTTACTTTTAACTATTTTTGAGCAAAGTTGCATTCTGTTCATATGTAATCTTTAAAGCATTATACAAAAAAATAACCAATATAATGAACAGCCAGCTAAAACTAAACAGGTTTTCTAACATATATTTACTTACTGTAAGTTGCTTTCACACTTTTTTATGTTAAGTCTGTTTCACAGATTACTTCTTTCCTATCTGAAATTGCCTGGGCTACGGATTGGATATGGAAATACCATGACCCCAGGGCCATGAACCTCTAAATTTGTGGGCCAATAATCTAGGCAAACAGACTTTAAAATTTCCTCTGCTAATTTACTCAATTTTCTTCTTTTCCATAAGTTAGTAAAGAGAGGATTTGTATTGCATTTCAGGGCCTTCACCAATTATTCAGCACGGTCTTGCAACACTAACCAGAACACTGAATATCATGTTCAAAATAGTTTCTTTTACAGCTTTTAGTTTTTAAAACTATGTGCATGTGACCTGAGTCATAACTGCTGCTATGATCAGCTAGTTTGGACACTGGTACAGAAGAGAACATACCCTACTACGGTCTGATGGAAATGCTATCCATTTCATCTCTTCTTCCTGTTATTTACATCTCACCCAGATGTGAATTAGCCAATGTTATGTCAACCAGTTTAGCATCCAGATTGAGTGGAGAATGGAAGAAATATTTTCAAGATACACACCACTGTCTTTGTTAATTCCTTCTCTTCAAGATGAGATACATCTCTACAACACTATTTTTATGTGTAGTTACAAGTGCCCACTATTTAATCCCAAGACTAGACTATTTTAAATTTATATAATGATTACAAAACAAGAAATTTCCTTTCTAATGTAAGAAATCGATAAGAAATTAATTCTACTTAGTACTCCACTAAAAATAAAATATAAAAATAAAATAAAAAATGCTTACAGTCACCTAATTTTTGTTTCTTAGGAAGTCATTGTTAATAAGGAAAATAATAACATTCCATCCAGGTATCTAAGTTAAAAAGTTCAATTAATTTCCACTTAGTAAACATCACCTGCACATGCTGCTTCATTAACTGTGAAAATTTCTGCTACTTAGGTTCCTAAATATGGGTACAGCCACCTAACTTCAGGCAAAGAAAGAATGAATTTTTGCAACATGTTCTTAAATCATTCAGGGAGTGGCTTTTTACCATTTTATTTTGGTGGTTGCAAGGTCTAATCCTTCATTTCATAGTAATAGTTCTAGTGGTGATTATTTTTTCTTGCTTCCACATAGCACAAGAAACCATTCTACAGGAAAGTATCATCCACATGGAGAGATGACTCTGTCATGGCCAAAATGGCCCAAGAGGGAACTTACCTCTTGTTCTTAAATATGAGAATCATAGGTTTAATCTTCTCCTCTTCTTGAGAGGATTTGATCCCATACCATCTACCTTTGAGAGATTGGTCTTCATCAGCTTGCAGTAAGGCTTGGGTGCTCTCAGTCTCTCCAATGCTTTTACACTCTCTCTGTCCTCCCGTTTTAGTTGGACAGAGGCAGAGAAACAGTATCAAATAAAGTACTTGTTCACAGAAGAGGTAGTCTTAGTTCAAATCTTTGCCCTGAATCAGAGGATGTATGGGTAACCTGCACCATGGATAATACTCTAACTAGAAGGCAATGAGTAAAGGGATAGCTAACAATTTCTTTTTTAATTAAATCTTCGTCACTATTCTTGCAGAAGGGAATCTGAGATTTCACACAGTTCTACCATAGCTTACATTTTTGAGTGAAGTGTGTATAAGCATTGGAACAAATCATACTTGCAGAAATAGAAACAATATCAACTCCTGCTATATAATAAAGAAGACATTTAGAAGCAACATACTCATATACTGTTTGCAGTAGAGAAACATCATATATGAAGAATTCTGCTACTCTCCAAATAAATTAGCAAAGCTACAATATCAGCCCCTATATTCCTCCTGAAAATGTATTTCCACTGTAAACCCTAAATACATATGTGAGAGCAAGGACTAATATTATTGACTTAATTATGAATCTCATCATTCTCTACATTCACTTCTCCCTACGGACTCTCATAAAAAATTAAATTTTTTAAAATGTAAACGTATGGGTTATGTGGTGTGCCAGCTCTCCTGAAGTATTCCTATTCCTTTGTGGTTTAACTGCACTTTATCCATCTTTAGAGACCTTGTATAGTTCTTCCTGTGTGTTGGTATAGATCTTAGATCTTTCTATAGATCCTGTAGGTACTATTGCAATATAAGTAAATAAACAGTAAAGTTCTAAATTTGAATAGTTTCTACATACAAATACTGTCATGATAACTTTTTCTTTTTATACCAAGCTTTAATTATCATCCAGGTAAGCATTACTGCTTATTTTTTGGAAAAGGAGACATGGTGGAAATACAGCCGTGTAGCTTTTACTGGCCTACAGATTGCTCCTATTTTTTCTTCTTTTTCTTTTCTTTTCTGAATCCGATTCATTCATAGGTTTTCCTTTTCACCAAAGAACACTACAATTTTTCTTTCTTTCTGATTTTTAATATTACTCTAAAAGTAATTTTGGGCCAAATTTAATACATTCAGCTTTATGTAGGAAAACTATTTATTCCTATAAATGAAGCAGAAAGTAGTCCTTAATTGATACCACTCTACATGAGCAACCATGTCAGAATCGCTCAATTGGCAAACCCTTCTCCTCCCAATACTATGAACTGAAATCTAGAGGTAAGCGAGTAAGTCTCTTGTCTAGAGTCATAATAAATATACGAAGAACCAAATTTGTGGATATAACCCACCAATAAAAGATATGAAGTCAGACCATAGTTTGTAATCTGACGTTTTAGGTTAAATACAGGCTATCTCAGCTCAACTGCATACAAATATCAGATAGAGGTGAAAGGTGTTCAGAATGTAGGTTCATATCCATGTACATAAACAGCAGCAGAAGAATCATAGAATCATAGAATCATTAAGGTTGGAAAAGACCCCTAAGATCATTGAGTCCAATCATCAACACAACATCACCATGCCCACTACACCATGTCCCTAAGGGCCTCATCTACACGTCTTTTAAATACCTCCAGGCATGGTGACTCAACCACTTCCCTGGGCAGCCTGTTCCAAGGCCTGACCACTCTTTCAGTAAAGAAATTTTTCCTAATGTCCAGCCTAAACCTCCCTTGGCGCAACTTGAGGCCATTTCCTCTCGTCCTATCGCCCGTTACTTGGGAGAAGAGACCAGCAACCACCTCGCTATAACCTCCTTTCAGGTCTCCCCTCAGCCTCCTCTTCTCCAGACTAAACAGTCCCAGTTCCCTCAGCCGCTCCTCATAAGACTTGTGCTCCAGACCCTTCATCAGCTTTGTTGCTCTTCTTTGGACACGCTCCATGTCCTTCTTGTGGTGAGGGGCCCAAAACCGAGTACAGTATTCGGCACAATGCGGCCTCACCAGTGCCGAGTACAGGGGCAGGATCACCTCCCTACTCCTGCTGGCCACACTATTTCTGATGCAGACCAGGATGCCGTTGGCCTTCTTGGCCACCTGGGCACACTGCCAGCTCATGTTTAGCCGGCTGTCAACCAGCACCCCCAGAAAACCTCATTCAGCATTTTAAATGCTACCAGATGCACCGTTGGAACTGTACATAACCAGGAGTCAAGGTAATACAGCACCACAATGCACAGAGAGGAAAGCAATTTGTTGGGGATCTTCACAGTGCGTAGGGCATGTACTGTTATATTCTATCACAATATATAGGATAATCACCCATTTGCTTGCCACTGTCTGTATACTATCTACAACAATCTAAAGAATTCTGCTTCAAAGATTGCTGCTTGACTATATGGATTAAATAATACCTGTGCCAAAAGCTGCTCTTTCTCCTGAAATTAACTGAGAATTCAACTTACATAAAACTGGGGTAAACTGGGGTTTGCCCAAAAAGACCAGTCAAAGACAAAGCATTTAGAACTCAGAACCTAATAGGCGTGATGGAAGTAGTTTCATTGAAAAAATGACATTAAACAGAATGTATAGATAAAGAAATGCTCTTTAGGAACTGTGCCCTTTCCAGAAAATATATGAAGAGATATTTATTTTTCAACAGGTCAACCCTGAATTTAAGAGATGGATTGAGCTAAATTATCCATCTTGTCTTAATCCTTTCATATTCCTTCTCAGAGGTTTATTATAAACTCATAAAATGTATAATGCCACTTTACATATTTTACTCCTCATAAAAATAAAATGTTAAAAATCTATAAGTAATTCTGTTAATCTTAATAGAATGTATCTGTGACTTTTGGGACAGTTAATAAAATATGTTCAATGCAGTGAAGGTGAATAACTATGAAAAATCAAGTGCGGTTTTTTAACAGTAAATGACAAAACATTGAAAAATACAGGGTGAACTGAACCACTATATATTATAATCTGAATCTCTAGTCTTGCAGTGATTGTCAATGTTCCATGAATGATTAAAAAAAAAATCCAGCTTTTACATATTTATATACACTGATATTATGAAATGCACTGAACTCTATTTACACAGTATAGTAGATTTTTTTTAAATATTAAGCAATTACATTTACAGAAAAACAATACTAAACAGACATGACAACTATATTAACCAGTTTAATCAGGATTTTTTAGAAGCTGATATATTTTAAAATAGGCTATGATAATCAAGTAAAGCCAGAAGTAAATTCAAAAACTTTTACTCCTTACCATTCACAATAACAATTATGTCCCGAAAGTCAATTTCTCCTCTGGCTTCCACTCTTCCTTCACATCTGTATACTCCTTCATCACTTTTATTGATATTAAGAATTTGGAGATTATTGTTTGCTAATATTGCAAATCGATCTAGAAAGGCAAGTAAGAGATTAAGTGGTGTTAGAAAATCAAGACAACACAAGGAATGCTAAATTAAATGAGTAATACTTATGTACTTTCTTTGTACAATCAGACTGCTCATTGACAAAATATTTGTCAATTTATAAGTAAAATGTCAGCTGAGAAATTTGTTTTTTTCCTACTCCAAAATACATTGCCATTTCCTAAAACTCAATCTGGATTTTCCATCCATAACTTCCTACTTACTCTGAGGAGTCATCAAATGTAAGTTAAATTTATAAATTATTGCAAAATGAGTGGTATATTCATGAACACCTACACAGAATATCAAAAAGATTAAAGAGATGGAAAAAAGATAAATCAAGCAATTTATAATAAAATAAGTAAGAAAATGCTTCTTCCCTCTCTATCTAGATTAACCATCTGTCTTTGTGTCCATTTTACAGGCACTATGCTTAATTATTTCTCAGCTTGCTTGCTGTCCTTCCCTCCTCCTGTTCCTTTGCTCATTCACTATTACTCAATGTATCTCACCATAGGCTAACACTTCATAGAAATGGGTACGAAGACATAATCCAACAAACCACTCCACTTTCTGCATAGTCCAGCATAAACTGAAATTCAATAGACCTTTTGAGTAGCTTAAGTTCATTGAAAAAATCAGACTCTGAACAAGTAGTGAGTACTCTTTCCTGCACATGCAGCAGCAAAATTATAATCTGCAAAAGTAAACTGAATCTGAATTTAGTTTTTCTCTCCTTTCTGTCTGAACGAGTGTATTGGATTTACATGGCAAGATGTTGACAGCAAAAGGGCTGCAGGGGCAGCCTCTGTGAGGAGAGGCCAGGGCTGCCCTGTGCCAGACACAGCTACTTCCAGCATGTTCCAGTGGACCCACCGCAGGGCACAGCTGAGCCCCTCAGCCAAGGTGGTGGCATCTCTGGGAAAAGGTGTAAAAGAAAGGGAAAAAAACGCTGCGCAGCAACTGTGAGAGAGAGGAATGAAAAAAAAAATGAAAGAAACAGCCCTGCAAGCACCAAGATGAGAGAAGGTGGAAGGGGAGGAGGTGCTCCAGGCACTGGAGCAGAGATCCCCCTGCAGCCCCAGGAGAGAGCATGGTGGAGCAGATACACACATTGCAGACCATGGAAGACCCCATGCTGAAGCAAGTTTATCCTGAACAACTGCAGCCCATGGGAAGGACCCACACTGGAGCTGTTATGGACTGACCATTATCCCCATTCCCCATCCCCCTGCGCTGCTCGGGGTGGAGGAGGTAGAGGAGTTGGCAATGAAACAGTGAACTTGAGCCTGGGAAAAAGGAGGGGGGAGGTGTTGCTTTAGTTTTGCCTTTGTGTTTCACCATCCAACTCTACTTAACTGGCAATAAATTAAATTAATTTTCCCCAATTTAAATCTGTTTTGCCTGTGCTGGTAATTGGTGAGTGATCTCCCTGCCTTTATCTCCACCCCCGAGCTTTTTCATCTCATTTTCTCCCCCTGTCCTGTTGAGGAGGGTAAGGGAGAGAGTGGCTGGGTGGGTGCCTGGAAGCTGGCCAGGTCAACCCACCATAACTAGTCAATATTAATAGACTCTTTTGAGGAGAATTACTTCCTGCAGTTCACTGTATGTGAATTTTGAAGAACCTGCACACTTGTTATTCATCCGTCTGTCTTGTTCTATTTGAACCAGTGTCATCGTTTCAGTATTGGAGGATGATGAGATTTACTAGCTTTCAGTTTTAACTAGCAACCAAGTGTCATTTTTCACTTTGCTTTCCTTTTTGATTCTGCTAGATTTTTAAACCATGCTAGATTTCCCACAACACAACACTGATATTCCAAATCAGTGATAAACAACACTTGGTAGAAAAGCTTTTATGTATTATACAGCTAACAGTCTATTTACAGAACATATGTGCATACATATTTACAAATAAAACAGCTTTTTATGCCATGTGGGTTCTGTTTCATTACCAAGAACTACATCAGAAAAATAAAAAAATAAAGTTTAATTATGCTTCACCTGATAGAGGTTTACAGGACATCAATGGCCTCAACACATTTATGCTAATTATGTCTAGTTTATTAAAGTCATGCTTGAACATTAATGCCATTTCACACACTACCACATGCAAATTATATAATCTTTTTCTTTCCTGTCCCTACACAATTCCCAGAGAGCTGTGCTTCAAATGTTTTGAAAAGGTGAGATGTAGTCTCTCTTTAAGCATTGGTAACCTTTTTTTTTGTTAAACGTAAATATTTAATGTCTGAAGTGAACGAAAGGACTGGAGATAACCTTTATTTCTTTAAAATGCTGAAAAAATGAGAGTTCATTTAGTAACAGGAAACAACACCTATTTCAAGAATAATATAATGGATACAGCAGGAGATATTCTCATGAGTAAACTAGGCATAACAGAAGAAAAACATTTTATGTCTTTTTCCGCCACTAATACTCTCTACATACAGACAAAATTAATACACACCATATTACAAGGAAACTTAAAAAATGGAATGTGAATTGAATGTGCGACTTTCTTTAGAAATTGTTGCCCTCCATGTCTCATCCTTTGGTAGGCTTGTGAAAGAATAGTTTATGGCGCTGTAAAAATGCCACTAAGTGTACAATGACACTATTCTCATCCAGCAGGAATCAATTGTGCATAGACCAGCTAGGTCAACAAATGCACTGAAATCTTGACAGGCAGAGGTTAGATCTTGATGGACTCACATGTACTATGGAACATTCAGGAGGTTCAGAGCATAAACTAGTAATACAACATGCTACATAGAGATGGTGTGCACACAGATAAAATTCACTGTCCCATGGATATCATAATAAAAATTGTGTAAACAGATTACAGTTGGTGGATGTGGACATTGACTGGGCACTACACTCCTCCAGCTCATCACTTTATTTTCTGGACTCAACTCACTCAACTTCAAATGCCCAATTTAGAAGAACAGTCATGCTACCTCCCCCTTCAGTCAAATCAGACGTTAAGTGGTATAGATGGCAAGAGGGATTGCCTATGTCTTTTCAGTCCCTCATAATCAGAGCTTGAGGAATTTTTGGCTGATGGTTTGCCAATTTTACTGCATTCTAGGGTATGTACCAGGCTATGACCCACAATGTCTAACAAAAAGGTTAGGCACAGCTATTCATTCTAAGACTGGGACATGACTAAAGACCTGTTGAAGAAAAAATCAAAAATTTGGCAAAAGTTGAAGACCAATACTCCAATTAAATATGTCCCTCATACAACCAAACCAGTCATTCTCTACAGGAAGGACTGTTTTTCAACCCAGTAATAATTTCTTCTTCTAGACCAAATGTAAACACAGCATGTTAACCATCTAAAGCTGACACCCACCTTTGCACATCAGTTTACACAAGTGTATTTAACAGCAATCCCAAGCATGACTGGGATTTTATTTGGATACTACTCTAGATCAGAAGAACATAAGGAAGATATTCTGCAATTTAAATTAAAACTGGTTTCTATGGTTCTACCTTTTCACATTGTAAGCATTGTGAAAAAAAATGGTTAAAGAGACAAATTTACGCATTCAAATGTAAAAACTTGGAATCTTCAGAATGTGTGATTTTGAAAAAGAAAGGAAATGTTGCTTTATTTCCATTGCTAATCCTACAGCAGCCAGATTGATTGGAAAAACAAATAAAATGGCAATAATAAAAATTTTTGAGAGATATCTTTGAAGGCACTTTTACTTTTTCAAGCTCTGAGCTGCATCCTTGAAAAAGACTTTTTGCTAAATTGTCAAACTTTGTTTGGTTTTCAGAGTTCTTATTTTTCAAAATCTGCTACGTCTCACCTACATTCACTGTTTAACTATACATATAAAAATTTCAACTCTTTTTTCTAAGATAGAAGTTTGCTATTTCTTCTTAGTGTCTCTGTCTAGATGACAGAAGGGATAGGATATACTACATAAGAAAGAAGTTTGATCAAAACTTTCCTTCATGATGGAGAGGAGTCTAAGACTGAGTCCAGAAACATGAAACAAGCTTTTTTTTTTCCCCCAGAAACTGCTCCACATTTGTTTATGTGATTTCATAAGAGACCAAATATAATTTTTCATTTTCATTTTGAAAAAAAAAAAATATTTCTGAAGAACAAGAATTTTAAGTGCATACACTACAACCTTGAGTTTTAGTAAATGCAGAGATAAAGACTGATGAGAAGATGGATAAGCTGGTTCATCAACAATGTTATTTCCATTTCCAGAAAATGTGGAAAGTCTTGTTTTCCATAAAGGCAAAGATGACTATTGAGACAGTGCTGAAAAAATGGTTCACAGTTTTTGAGGGGTTAAATCATACAGATTCTATATGCCTAATTAATTGTCTCTCCACAGGCTTAGAACTTGCATGTGGGGAAGGTGAGATTCATCTTCACCTAACTTTATCAGTCTAGCTGTTAGGGAATCTAGCCTAAACAGATCACCTATACCCCCAGTTGTTTGTAACTCAAAGAGTAGCTTACACTCATACAGGTAAATTCTCACAATAGTGCAAAAATTCTCACTATCCACATGAAAGTCTCTGAGCTAATGTGCAAGTATACCAAAGTCAATGCAGTGTTTGCTCAGTGTCATGGCTTTGTGTTCACAGTGAAGTTTATCTCTGTGTGTTTTCAAAATGTGTTCCTACATACATGGCAACCCAGGAAGAGTTCCTGCGAAGGAGCTCCCAGCAATCTTTTGGGCATTTGGACCCTCATGTTACATCTAGAAAAAAATTTCCAATTGGAAAAAAATGATACATGAAGGAAATCATTGCATATGGATTCCCTATAGACCACAGAACCTGGTTAAATTCTACTTAAGCTGATAGGCTAATCAAAATCCATCCTCCACTATAATGTGATTAGTCTTCTTTTACAATAGTATTTTCATATTAATTAGAATGTATATAACTTAAAGAGTTACCAAAATACTAACTGTCAGCAATAGTTGTGACTTCCTCATTCCGATACAACCAGCTGACAATGGGAGCAGGTGAACTAGTTACACGGCAAACAACTTCTGCATCTTCTCCCTGCCTGAACTCTTGTGGAGATATTATGTCTCGGAAAATTAGCTTTTCTGAAAAAGAAGAAAACAGAATATAGTAAGCGTCTTCCAGTTCACTTAGTATTAGAATTATATGTAACACCAAATCAGATAAAGATGACTATTAAGACTCCTCATTGTGATAATACAGAATTATTTCCACAATATAATTTTCCCTGATTAGACTCAAATGATCCCGGACACATGGCTTCCACTCTGTCTGTAGAAATGATTTTACAATCATTTTGCATTATGATAATCTTTGTTTTATTTATATAAACTAAGCATGTTTTATAAATATATTTTCCAAAGTTTTCAATGTTCCAGAGCCCAGTTTTGAAACTCTAGTTTTTTAGAGGTCTATATATTCAGGTTAATATCTATTAACTCTCTTGTATGTTTTATTCCTCATGAACTTATTATTGAATTAAAACCTCATGTTTTTATTCCATCAAAACTTCCATCAAAGTCACCAAAATAATTTGGAAAAGTCTTATTAAAAAGATGGAACTTTAGTCTCACTGACTGTGAAAACCATCAGCTGAGTAAAACATAAAATCTTAAAAGCCAGTGGGAAACCATAGGAAAAACTTAATATTATTAAGTCATAAGAATTTGTAGCCTTTTTTTGAGGAAATAACAAGATTTTTTTTAGGCTTGATGAGGTTTTTAATTATTCCAACCCCCAAATAACCAAACTTGACATGTAATTTTATTAGTGGGTTGAATAAGTTTAGTATTATTAGAATTTACAGTTAGAAGTCCAAGATGGCATTAATTCATGATCTCATACAAGATCTAATGCAGAAACCAATTGCCTGACAAAAAATTCTGGAAGATTTTCTTGCACACAGAAGAAACAAACCGACCTATGATCTCTAGGATCAAAGATTGCCAATTACATTTCAGAGGACACTTTGGAGAACGTAAGTCAGAGATGCAGCTCCACCTCCACCTTTTTGCATTGATACGAGTGCAGGCTCAAATAACCCACACAGTTCCCACAGCAGAGGGAGCACACTTTTGTTATAAACATCTCTTGTATACTTTTACAAAGTATTTGTATGAAATGTTTGAAGTATTTGACCATATGTAATTCAAAAGAAAAACTCTCACAGACACCAGTGAGTACTGAACTAGACCCTAGGAGTACAGTGTATCCTGCTTTTTCCTTACAATACACCACAAATATGAATAATGAAACTTTTATATGTCAGTTCCCACAAACCTTTACATTTCTTGTGTAGGTCTTTGGGTTTATCTAGCCTCAGAATTATTACAATTACCGGATGCAAACACTTCAAAAGATTTCAACCTTGCTCAGCAGTCTGCTAATGGAGTGATTGGCAGTTTTAAGCACACAAATGAATTCCACAAAACTTTAAATCCTTTGAACTGCCAGCTTTCAAGCCATCATGTAATCTCTTGTAACTGCTATCACCATTTTAATGGTTGTTTTATCAATAGATTTTTTTTTAAATTGTATGTCTTTTGTTATCTGAGTTATCTGTACCTTTCAGAAGTAGTGCTTCATGATTCTACTCTGTATTTTCTGTCTCACTGAATTCCTTAGTGCTCAGTCCATCCACAAACAATTTTTATGAATATTAAAAAACTATTCTTCAATGAAATTAGAGAATAACTCAGCTGAAAGGCTGCTGTCTCACCCGTTCACCAGCAAAGACTTTGCCTTATATCTTCACAGTGTACTTGTTTATTGTATTGCTTTTAGGCATTTTTGATTGATCTAAAGAATATAGTACAATGTAAAGTTATTTAACTAAACAGAAAAAAAAAAACCAACCTCTCAGAGAATCTCTTACCACAATAGAATGTATTTACTTCTCAAATATACTCCTCAATTAGTTGTTTGTAATTGAAATGCATTTTGGTTGCTTATCACATTAAGCTTCAATGCTTTATGGCAAAATTCCATTATAAGGCCAAGAATAGGAAAAGGTTGACATAAAAATAACTAATTCAGTCTAAACTCCACTTTTTTAATGACATATATTGCACTTCCTGCGCTTTTAGTTATGCACATATTTGTAATAGGTTGTAGATGTATTTGTATTAGAATTAGGTTGACATAACTTTTTTCTCATATTTCCTTTTTTCCATGAGGGACATGCAGTGCACCCTCATAAGACGGCATTCTAAGATACAAACGAAAAGTGATCTACAATATTACAAAGTGGCCATCCACTTCATTTAAATCTTAGTCATAATAGCTATTAACTAAACTGCAGGAGATGCAGTTATTTGGAAGATAAGGTTAAGAGCCTGGGAAGATATTTTGATAGGCTTTACTTTCTCAAGAGCAGGCTTTTAAAACATAGTCTTTCATTTGTTAATTGATAATATTTTACTTACGATAAATTTCCAAAACAACAGTAGCTTCTTGAGTTTGTCCTTTAGCATCTGTTGCTTGACACCGATATATACCAGCATCTTCTATATCTGCATTATAAATGGTTAGACGTGATCGAACACCTTCTTTCTGAACCACCACTCTTTGACTAGAAACAATCTTCTCTCCTTGTGGATTGTACCAGTCTATGTTGTCAGGCTCACCAATGGCTACAAACAAAACCAAAAAACAATCCAACATTAGAAGTTCAGGTAGACATTTTGCAACACATATGCACAATGTCTATGCAATGTCAGAGAATTGCTGAATTATGAGAGTTGGGAGAGAGTCTGCAGAAAGACAAGCAAGGCAAAACTGCAGGCAGATGTATGATCGTTGAGACAGGATAACTAGTAGTAGCTCAAGGATTCAAAAGGGAAAAAAATAAACACATAAAGGTATAAAGTCTTAAAGGAAAGAAACAGGCTGTTCAGCAGTCACTGGATCAACAGGTCAAGTCATCAGTCGGTTGGGTTGTCAGTGTAGTCAGGCCATGTGTCATTGTCAATGGAAGATGGCAACTCAGCAACATCAAGGATCCACTTCAGGCAGCTGTAAGTGTAAACCCTTCTGCTCTTGACTGATATCTGCCTCAGCAGAAGACACTCTTTGGGTGTCTCATTAGGTTGGAGAGGATACTAAAGCTTAGCCTAGTAGCTTATTTAACTCTTTAGTTTAGATAAGTGAAAATATTTTAACTAAAGAAGCATCCTAATAGATATAAATTACCTGTACTGATATAGACAATTCAAACTGAGTGATTCAGAGTCTGAAATGAATAGTTTCTAGACTGGAAATGTGAAGCCAGTGAAGTCCTATTTATCATAATTCTCACAAGTCAATGTCAATATACAAAAATATGCTAATTCAAGTTAATATTGTGAACCAATTAATTCAGTTCAAATTATGTAGAAGGTTGAAAATCTAACAAAAAAATACATACCTACAAATAAAATGAATACATACCTGTGCATGTGAAGAATTTGGATTCACCCACACTGAGCTCAACTTTGCTAAGTGAAATTGTAACTTGAAGTAGAGCTGAAAAATATAAAGTAGGTTGTGAATATGTTTTGGCATTTATAAGTTTAAATTTTATATCTTCAGGTTTTGTATTTTCTCATTCTATACTATAGAACCTGTTCAACAAATCTGAGAAGTTTCAGCTAAGCATTGTATGCTTTGAACGGGAGTATATATAGACGTGGAGAAAACAATCAAAATAAAGAAAAGATGTTACATGAAGGATAACAGCCTCAGATCCTAAAACTGAGGACAAAATTAAAGAAACGAAGAAAAAGGGATAGAAATACACAAGAACATAAACCCAAAAACTCAGTGAGAATAAAGTGACTGGGAACACTCAGCATAGACTGACCAAGGGTAAACAATGCCTGACCAACCCCACTGCCTTCTAGGATAAAATTATTAGTTTTGTGGATGAGGGAAGAACAGTGGGTGGCAATTACCTTGACTTTGCCAAGGCTTTTGACACTGCCTCCCACAAAATTCTTGTATTCAAGTGTATTGGGTTTAAATAGCAAGGTTTTGGTAGCCGGGGATAGTTGTAAGGGTGACTTCTGTTGGAGGGAGGTCAGGGGTTGTGCTGTAACAGACACAGCCAGTTCTAGCTGGCTCCACAACGGACCCACTGCAGGACATAGCTGAGCCAGTTGGAGGAGTTTGTGGCACCTCTTAGAACACCAAGACAGAGTAACAAGAAGGCCAGAGCAATAGCAGGTGCTCCATGGCACAGTTGGTAACACCCGTGAAGGGACTGTGGCCCATGCATAAGCCCATGCCAGAGTAAGAACACCCACAAAAGGACTGTGGCCTGTGAATAACCAACAGAACAGAGAAAATGAGTTAGGCAGAAGGAGAAGTGGAAAGAAAGAGTGAGAAAGAAGGAATGGCAGAAAGAAACCACTATGTCATCACCAAACCTCCTGCATCACCCATCACCTCACTGAAGGGACTGAGTCTAATCTGCATTGATGGTGATAACAAGGGGAGTGGAGACTAGGAATGCGGAAGGAGAGGTATCTGGAGCTTGGGAAAGGGGAAGAAAGGTGTTTTCCCTAAGTGCTTATGTATTTGTCTTCTTTGTTTCCCAATACTCAAATCAGTAATTAAATGTTTATGTTAATGGTTGATAAATAAAGTTAAATTCCCCAACTAGAGTCTGTTTTGCCCACAACAGTAATTTGCCAGTGATTTTCCTGTCTTTACCTTGACCCATGAGTTTTCTCACTCCCAGTCTTCCTATTTTCATCCCTGTATTGCTGGGGGTGGGAGTTGTGAGCAACTGGCTGTGTGGGTGCTTGGCTGCCAGTTGAAGCCAACCCACTACATCAAGTTAGGGTGTTACAGTTTGGATGAGTGGACAGCTCGGCTGTCCAAGTGGCTAATGGGTCATTCTCTACCTGGAGACCAGTAACAAGTGGGGTACTGCAGGGGTCTGTCCTGGGATCTGTCCTATTTAACACCTTCACTTGACATGAAGGTCATTGACCTAGAGAGACTGGAAGAATGTATCAACAGGAACATCATAACATTCAGTAAGGATAAATGCTAAGTTCCCTGGGAGGGAATAACCTGTTGGGAGTCACACAGCTGGTGAGGAGAGGCTGGGGGGAGCTAGGCTTGTTCAATCTGCCGAAGAGAGCACTGCAGGGGAACCAAACAGCCACCCACCCATACCTATGGGGAATTTATCAAGAAGATGGAGCCAGGCTCTTCACAGTGGTGTATGGCAGATAGACGAAAAACAAGAAGACAAGTTGAAACGAGAGGTTCAGGCTAAGCATAAGGAAAAACTTTTTCATGATGTGGACAGTCAGAAAGTGGAGCAGATTGCCCAGAAAGATTATGCAATCTCTGTTCTTTCAGGTTTCAAGAACTCACTGGATAAAGCCTTGAACATCTGGTCTGTTTTTGTAACTGACCCTGCTTTGAACAGGAGGTTGGACTAGAGACTTTCTTAAGTCCCTTCCACCTTGAACTATCTTATGGTCCCATGACCCTATGAATAACCTACCCAACACAGCCAGTATGATTGGTGAAGGGCTTATTTATGCAAAATAACTATGTAGTCTTCAATAATCACAATAATCATCACCCTAAGTAGCTGTAGCTCTTTAACATCCATTATCTTACAAAATTGGACAATAAATGTTCATAAACCAATAACAAGACTAGAGTCACGTTAATTTCAAGCTCTAATCAAGACAGAAAAAGTCAAACAGACAAAAAAAATACTCATTTTTAAGAGAAGAAAATAATCTAAATTTTCATTCAGTATTATACATAATAGAGAACTGGGGTGTATCTGAAGTTTAAAAAAATGTTTCAAGAATCTGAGGTTTTCAGTCTTGAAATATAATAATTATGGTCTATTCTGTGTATGTGGAAATATTTCACCTTTTTGAAAACAGCAACACAATCTACAGTATATACTGAATGTCCCAAGCTCACTATATTCCTTTTGTATAATTGCTATGAAAGTCCAACAGCACAAACATCTCTAGAGGTGGGGAGTATTACACTCTAAACTAACTTTCTGGTGTGACAAATTTTACCCATGAATATGTTAGAACTTTAGAACCTGCTAAAACCCACAACTATTCAGTTCTGTTGATAGCAAAAATTAAAGATGAGCACAGAAAAAATCATTATCTAAGTAGTATTCCATACATATTAATGTGGCAATTATTACAATTAAGAGAAAAGTGTCATGAAATAGATTTGCTATTAACTGATGTACTTTCATGTAATCAGCCTGGATAAGCAAGAATTAGACCAGATTTGAATTTTTTGTTCAATAATCATATCAAAAGCCAAACCAAAAAAAGGCAAAGAAAACTGTATCAGTTACTTCAGTATCAGTCTGACAAACTAAATTTAACAGAATTGGGTATTTTCTAGCAAAAAAAAAAAAATCAAACATCTATACAGTAAATAACATTTTTCATGAGATGTCCTGAATTGTGGATACTTTTCCTGAGGACATCATCACAATTGAACTTACTTTTTTTTTTTAATTATTAATAATATTTTATACCCTACCCCCCCATAAGAAAATAGCTAAGAAGAAAACCCACAAAAAGCCCCCAAGAACACATCCTACTTCAGGCAAAAGTAAATATCTGTGTGTACTCTGTTTGCTAACATCAAAACATGTCAGTCTATAAAGACCGTCAGGAAGAGGGCGTGACTGCCTAGAGGTCAGGAAGAAACTGAAGTGGACTGTAAAAATGTTGAATCTAGTACCAGAGCAGGTACTAGTACATTCTCATTGCAATATCAAGGAACACAGTGAAGGCTCCATTAGGACACACGCATAGCACTGACAGAGAAAGAGACTAATGTGCTCATACTCATCTACGGTCTTTATGTCCATGGTACCACAAGCAAAGGACAAGCTTAAGTGTAGGAAAGGAAATGAGCTGCAGACAAAGTTTTATTTTTGTTGTAATAAGCATCAAGGAGTAAGAAATCATCCAGGAGGCTACTCAAAGCCTCACTTTATTTATCTGTCAGGGTAAGCTTCACTTTAACCTCAGGACATACAACTGCTGGTTGGAAACCAAGGTACTAATAAATTCAGAGGTTGGGGAATTTCAAGAGATTAGAGCCTGGACATTTATTTCAAATCACAGACTCACTTTTTAGGTCCTATGCCACCACTTGTCTGGTACTATATTTTTTTATGGAGTTTGTAGCCTTGTAGAGTTGCTTCAGAAATATACACGTTAGGATTTCAGCAGTATTGCTTCAAGGACAATTTCATTGCTCAGTTCCAATAACTGTAATAACTGATGTTGACCTATGTAAATGCAATAGATTAAGTAATAAATGTCAGGTAGAATGTAAGGAACTGCATGATGAGAGGTGAAAAGCAAAGTTAGAGAATATTTTTCCTTCATCAATGAAATAGATATTTGAGACTCTAACACAGTTTTGGCAAAGGGCCGAACTCATTTAAAATTCTTAGCATAAGTGCAATTATAAACTCTGTGGAGACATGCTAGCTACATCTCTGAAACCAAAAGGAAATAATATTTTCTACATATGGTACTTTAATATTTACAAAATAGAAAAATATAAGACCATCTGTCCAATTTTTCCAGCCTCATCCTTTTCCTAGCTCTGCTTCATGTAAATAGAAAAATATTGCCTTATGCAAACTAGAATGAAAAATATTGCCCAAGTGATTAATCTAGCAATCTGTGCTTATTAGGTAGTCAGGCAAATAGCCCAGTACTAAGCTAGGAGAAGGCTCACTCATCACTTACTGAAAGTAAAATATTGCAAAGAGACAACACATCCAGAAAGTTTTACATTTCTTCCAAATTTATTTCAAGAAGAACTACATAAATGCATTAGGTTATTATAAGCTCTGATGAAGATGGCATGCAATGTACACACAATTCAAGTTATTGCTGTACACTGGAGTAATATAAAAGGGAGTTGTTTGTACTAGACTGGTCTGAAGGTCTTTGAATACACAGGTAAATGTTTATTTTATCAGGTCGGTGAAGATGTTAAAAAATTCAAGTCAGTAGAAGCTGTGTCTAGTTATGTTAAACCAAGCCCAGAAATGAATAGTAGCTTCTTGATAGATCTGACAAAATACTGCCTCTTCCCATGTTTCCAAGGATATTACCTAACTAGCAATAAATAAATAAAAAAAAAATTTTAAAAAAAAGGCAAGATCTAGAACACAGAATACTGTGGACTGTAATGCTACTGTAGTACAGCTGTTCTGGTAAAAAGTGAAGTCAGTCAGGGCTTCACTCAGTCTTCAGTGTATGTGCAATTTTATAGCAAAAAAAAGCACTAGGTGATATAACCAACCCTTTCCCTTTTGAACATAGTAATAAAAGAATTATTATCAGCTGTACTACAGAAGAGGATTCTGTTGAATTATTCCTTAATGGGTTTAAAATCACTTAGGAAGATAAGGAAGAATAGCAATAAGAGGTCCATTTGTTCTGTTAAACATGGAGACAGATGACTCTATTCATAAGACCTAATATTTAGTAAATTAATTTATTTCAGTCCCATTTGCACTAGTATCCTTTACATTTCAGAACTAGCATCAACAAACCTGTCATAGCTCTGTCTACACAGATGATTACCTAATGCAACAGAAGAGAGGTGTCATCAGTGAGAGCTTAGAAAAAGTGTAACAGTAAGTCACTCGCATATGTACTTCTATTGTCACTTAGCAACATATTAAATCACGTTAAATGTGTATACTATACAAATGTATACTTAAAACATATATATAAGATATATAAGATACTAAAAAGGAAAAGGAAACAATATTTGAATAAAATCTGAAAAATATCGGGTAAAGCTCTGCTTCGACTAGTAACTCCATCCAGCAACTTCCTGATAATTCCATTTCTTAAAAAAACACCCAAACACTCCAAAAACCTGAAAAGCTTCCTTTTGTTTGTATTGAAAAATGACACCAGACAGATACCAAAAACCAAAACATACCATATTCTGCCCCAGTTTCCACAATGTAAATGTGGAACAATATAGTCGAACAGTTTTATGCTACATCAATAGATCTGAATGCATTTTAGAATTTACTTTTGAGCAATGAGACAGCACTCTACTATGGAGGGATCTTTCTAAATGTGTTGGGCTGCAAACCCACTGAAAGGGAGAGGGTAACTTGAAGGCAGTAAAAATGAAAGGACACAGCTATGAAGACAAAACAAGGCATAGCTTGGGATCAACATGGAACTAAGGAGAGGAGTGATAGCTACAGAAGCTAATTCGGATGACTTTGGCAGTGGCTTCTAAGAAAAACAAGTAGACTGCAAGATACAGCTGAGATAAGGACTGTATTCTTTGTGAAGGTCCTAATTCTGTTTAGCATAAGTTCTCTGACCATAGTTATACCCTCGGCTATTGGTATGCTTTGACTTCATGTAGTAAGTAAACTTATTTGGATGATATGGTTTTGCTTTCAGTAAATGATTACACTAGTATTTAATATTTAATATGATTAGAAAACTTGTCTTCATTATTCTTGAGCATGAAGAAATTAGTAAGTTTTTAATTAGTATCAAATTCAGTCCCAGAATAACCATTCACCCAGTTAATCTTTTTTCCCTTTATTATGCAGGCTTCTGAGGGTATTCTGTTTAAATCCACTGATTCCCAGATAAAAGTGAATGGGCTTTGAATGAAAATTACAGTAACACAATCCTTGCAGAAATGGATTCTCTTTTAAATTTCTAATATTTTCTAGTTTTAATATACTTTGAAACACCAAAAAGGATGCTTTGTTTTGTTTTTAAATACTATACTTTATATCCATTTGGACTCCTAAGCTGAAATGAGGAAACAGAAATTATTAAATGTACACTGAACTTGTTCAGTATCAGACAGGTCAAGGGCATTTTATTTTAGGGCAAATGCTTTTTTAGGTTCTTTTTTAAAAATCTCAATCAGTTAACTTATTTCACTTATTAATTCAGCAAAGTCAGAAACACAAAAACATTATACAATCCCTAAAGTTACAGTTCGGTAAGAGAAAGTCTGATTTGAGCTGTTTCTGTGAGTAATCAAACAAGCAGGAACCATACACCTCTGCCCTAAAGGATTCCATTAAAACAACAGTACAAAATAGAGCTAAGTTAAAGTCTGTTAAGCTGTTTGCACCTGAGAGACGGAATCACCAAATGGAAATAATGTTCAGAGATATCTTAAGTCACCTAAGGTACTATTTTTTTTTCCTATGAACAATGAAGAAAACTCCAACACTGTAGACCTTTGAAGAAGGAACGCATGCAGTCACACGTTACACAAAAGATGACCATTAAAGCTAATGACATCATTACTAACATTATCATCATTAAACAGCAAACCCACAACAAAATGCTAGAAAAAATAGGATTTTATCACATACTGTCACATCTCTTTTTTATATCTAAGTGAACTGCCTATGGGGAAGAAATCCTATCATCTGCATACCGACTGAAAAGGAGATGATGTTCTTATTGAGCTTGTAAAGCCTGTGAGTCTTGTAGTGTTTAAAAACACCTTGTACATTTGTAATCCTTTGGGAATAAAAATAATGCTAAAGAATATTTTTTTTTCTGTATGTGTGGGAACCTACACTGAAAATTTAATCCAAATACTCTATTCAAATGTAACTCACTCAATATTTTATCATTTAAATGTACTTTTAGATTTTTTTTCTCAATTTGTTTTAGCAGTTTAATAAACTATGTAAAGTTTTCTATTCAGGCAGTATTCTAATATCCTGTAAGCACTATAAAATTATATTCTCTTTTTTATTTCTTTTTTCTTATGAACAAAGATATATTAACTGGCCTAATGATAGCCTGTCTTCCATTCAATGGCCTTGAATGCTTGCCAGCAATTTGTTTTGTAGAAATATCTGAAAGACAAACTGCATCTGCAAAGCCAATAAACAAAAATTTAAACTCTATGGAGGCTAGATATTTTTCAACTCTGTAGTGGGCAGGCTACTACTAAATCATAAAGCATCATCTCTCCACGGTATGACATTACTGAGAGTTGTTAGTTACATTTTTAATTGCTTGACATCAAGTTTCACAATTAATTAAGTAGTTCAGTATAACTGAACTTTCCATTTCATCACATTAGCATTAGTTTGGATTTGTCAGTAGGAAACACAGTCCTGATATAAAATTCTAAGGTTTTATTTGAATCATTATGGATTCCTTGTTGAATTTCTGTCTTATAGAATACAGAGTGGTTTATTTTTAGGTAGACAAAAGAGTCCTTGTGTCATCGTGAATTCATTTCCTACATCTGTTGAAGTGTCATTTTCCCTGATGAGAAGAGCTAGAAGTCACACGAAGTTCAAACTGCCTTCTGGGGCATAACATAACAAATGTTATAGGGGTGAAATACACGATGCAAGAGAACCATGATCCAGTTTTGTGCAACAATGGCATAAATACTGAAGCATAGACAGAAAATTCTCTGTTAAATATTCTTTTTTATGACATTTGCAGTAGAAACAGTAAAATAGATAAGCTATTAATATCTGAGCAGAGACAGTATACAATTATAAACCAGTACATTGCTTAAACAATGTCTGCTAGTTACAACTTTATTCACAAGACTTATCTCAAACAGAAGTTACTCACTACTGCCCCACCCCAAGTCAAGCAAACTATAGTTTAGAAAAAAACATATAAATATAAACATTGTGAGTTTTATTGAGATTTCCAGGTAGGCTGATATTGGGAGGTCAGCTCTCTCAAAACTTAAGAGATGGGATAATGATTTAAATATTTAAATATAGATTTACAAGCCCAACCTTATTTAGGTATTTTAAAGAAGTTTTAACCAATATTTAATCCATAGGTACATTTTCTAATCATGGCTTAGAAGCTTATCACAGAAAATCAAGATTAAAAGATATCCAAATTTAAAAAAAAAATATATCAAGATATCTAACTTTATTCACTTCAAGTCTGTTTTTGGCAAGAAAGATTTTCTGTAAGTGAAAGGCATGAACTTTGGAGGACTTTAGTTATAAAATGGGTTCTGTCAGGCATGACATGATGCAGATATTTAATTCTATTTACATTATTCCAGCTAAATTCAGTAGAGCTTCTTAGCATGAATGGAAAGAACAGTGAAGTTTAAAATTCACTGCTTAACAGAATATTAAACTATTTTTACTGTAGAGAAACATACTGGGGAATCTTTATCTTATATTGATCTTATACATAAATAAATAAATAGGTATGTAGGAAAAATAGTATAGAATAGGATGATTATACTTATCAAAACTTAACACTACCTTAACAAAATCTCCTCAATCTGAAAATGTTTCTTTTTGGCAGCAATAAACAAAAAGAAAAAGTATTTCAAGAGCCTATGAATTTTAAGAAACATGCTTCCCAAAATGAAAATTATGTAGTCAGTGAATTCTTAATTTCACGATTTTTCCTACACCCAAAGAATAATCTTCTAAAAACCAGAAGTACTTCAATAAAGATAAACCTGAAAAATTAGGACCTTAATCTTCAAAGTGACAGTTTGTCAGTAACAGCAATCTAGGAAACTTTTTTATCTAATCTAAAATTGATTTAATAAAATTTGCAAAACTTAAAAGCTCATAGGCAAAGAGAATGATACAAGCTGACTACAAAACCTTAAAAAAATGCACTGCCCTTAATAAACAGAAATCATTGATGGTACAGCTGATAGTATTTAGTTGAACAGGAATATTTTGAATCGTAATAAATTTAAAATGCATTTTAATATATAATCTCCTCTCATCTACTGTTATGCAGTGTTGGTACAGGCCTTCACAAGAAGCAGTTCATAAACAGTACCATAGGGATACAGTATCTGTATCACAAATGTGCTGCAACTTGAAGATACCTCTCACCTATGGGGAAAGGCTGAGAGAGCTGGGACTGTCCAGCCTGGAGCAGAGAAGGCTCAGGGGGTATCATCTCATTCGTGTGTATAAATACCTGACAAGTGGCAATGGATACAAACTCAGATACAGGAAATTCAGTTTAAACATAAGAAAACACTTTTTTTACTATGAGGGTGGTCAAACACTGGAACCGGTTGCCTAGAGTGGTTGTTGATTCTCAATACTTGGAGATATTAAAAACCTGACTGGACACGGCCCTGAGCAACCTGTTCTGGCTGACCCTGCTCTGAGCAGGGGGTTGGACCAGGTGATCTCCAGAGGTACCTTCCTGCCTCAGCTGGTCTGTGTGAGCCTGCGTGATCTTTCTAACATAAAAGTCTACCTTGCTGTCCCCCTGCTCCACTGGACAGTCTTTTATTATAGAACAGTAAATCAGACACAATATAGAGGAAAAAAACATACGAGTGACATTTATCTAAAACTGTAAACTTTATCTTAAAGCCACAAACCTTAGAAATGTTGCTGAAAAGAAGCACTCATGCTATAAATGCCTCATATTTCCTTATTATATTTAATTTTGGTTTTGCTGAGGTAGAAACTTTTGAAAACTGCATATTGCCATTGTTGCTTGGTAGTCAGCACAAGTTTGATAACACACCAAGACAGTAACTGAACATGGACACCCTAATCGAAAAATGCATTCATACTGCCTTAGAACAGCAGCAGAAAACATGATTCTGGGACCAGGAGTTAGAAAAAAAAAGCCAAGCTGAATCACTGCCAAAATTATTTCTTCAAAATCAGCTAATAGCCCAAGTTGTCCTTCAAATTGCACAGGGGTGCTGGATGGAGCCAGCATTCTTTCTAAGTACTTGGCCTTTATAATCTAAATCCAAACAACATGTTTCTCCAACTTCTGGCCAAAAGTTGTATGTGATGTTTTTGTTGAATGTCAAACACGTTAACCCTTCAAATGATCATGCAACCAATTCAACATAACTAATCTAAGAAAAAGAGGAAAAGAAAAGAAAAAAAATGCTGGAATCATATTTCTGTATCAACAGGCACAGAAGAACAGAAAGGTTCTTCTAAGTCTGGCAGACTCCGCAAGATCATTTCAAAATTACATCCTAAGGCCTGGACATTTCAAGACACCATTTAATCAATCAATGTTCCTTATGATTCTAATGAGTGGTAGAAAACATTGTGAAGAATGGATTCCTCCATGTCTCATAGTTGGAGCCAAGAGTTTGCCCATTCTTAAACAGTACACAACCCATTCTCACAAAAATGTCTGCTTCAAGCACATTCTACAGAAGACTTACATGTTTTTTTCTAATGTGAGGTATGTGTTAAGAGATTTCTCTAAAAAGAAAATATAGTTGCTAAAAGACAGTACTCTAATAAAGATAGGGCAAGAAATCAGATCACATAATTATGGTATCAGTGAATCTTGACTGATTTAAAAACAAAAGATCTTTGCAACAAAAGGCACAATCAGTCCCTTCCCCTTAACTCTCACCAGAAAAATGCTGAAATTAGCCTTTGAGTTCAAAAGTTATTAGGTGAGATTAACAAACGAGTAGATGGCCAGATACAGCAACCATTGCAATTGCAAACAACTTGTCTTTCAGCAACTGTTGCTAAAAATATAGTAGTCTTTAAAAAATGTACCAAAGGCAGCAAATAAGTTAGAACAGTATGTAAAATAAAGTCAGCAACAGTAAGAGCAGTATTTAGTTAATTACATCTTGAATAAAACACACTGACTAATCAATGTCTTTGTAGCTGAATAGAGATTATTTCAACCCTGATTCCAAGAACCTCTAAACAACCAACTGCATTGGTTTTTCTCATGGATTTGTCTTTTTTTCTTGTAAAAGGCAACACATCCCAAAATTACCTGTTTCAGAGAAAAGGACTGATATAGTAAAAACATTTCGTGACTGGAAAGTCAGTTACAGTCTCTGTCAGGATGTTTCTTTAATAAAAGCATAAGCAGTTAATTCCCATTTCTTGGAACTGCATAATGAAATCAGAATATCAATTTCAACTACACAAAACCCCACATTTTTAATTGTAAGAGTTGACAAAGAGATTGTGGAAATGTGACCCAAGGATGTCTATTTGACATCTCAAGAAAATGAATTAATAGCTCAAAGAGATATGAATTGCCCCATTCAGTCTATTTCTGAAATCTGCTGTCCTTTTGAGAACAGACATCATTGGGGCATGGAGAAATGGCTACAGGGACTTCCTGCTGCCAGGCATATAGATCTAGGCAGTGTCTAAATTCAGATTTAAGGACTTGCAGCCCTTCTCTTGGCACTAGTTGCTTTGCCTGCATGCTGCTTATAAAAGTTGGTGTTTCCTGAGGCACTCCAAATTGGCTTGAATTTGAATTTATGGAGTCATAATTTCTCTCAGTACAGTTTTGTCCTGGTTTCGGCTGGAATAGGGTTAAATTTCTTCCTAGTGCTGTGTTTTGGATTTAGTATGAGAAGAATGTTGATAACACACTGATGTTTTCAGTTGTTGCTAAGTGCCCTCCTAGTCCAAGGACAGCTCCCGTGCCTACTGACTGAGCTAGGTACACAAGGTGGGAGGGAACATAATCAGGACAGCCAGCCCAGCTGGCCAATGGGGTATTCCATACCATGTGACATCATGCTCAGTATACGAAGGGTAGGCGTGATCCAGGAAGTACCGATCGCTACTTGGTTATCGGTCAGCACGGGTGGTGAGCAATTGCATTATGCATCACTCATTTTGTATATTTTATCATTATCATTATTATTTTCCTTTTTTTTTCCCCTGTTCTATTAAACTGTCTTTATCTCAACCCACGAGTTTTTCTCACTCTTACCCTTCCGATTCTCTCCCCGTCCCGCTGGGGGTGGGGGGAGTGAGTGAGCGGCTGCGTGGTATTTGGCTGCCTGCCAGGTTAAACCACGACAAGTTTACTTTGAGCAATGTTTTTTTATTTTCTCTTCCTTCCATCAAGTCCTTGAAAAACTTGCACTCACATCTTGAAATGCAAGAGTCCACAATCCAGTACTCAAATTTTCCATTATTACTCGTATATCCAAGACTTGAAAATATTATCAACTGGGATTGGTCCTAAGAACAGAAATAATATCTACATCAGCCACTAAGCTTCCTTACTCTAAAAAAATTCTGCTTAGAAGGAAACGTACTGGAAGCATAGGATGGAGAATTAGCCATGTTGATACATGTTTTCTCTACATATTCCTGTACTTTCTGCTTCTGGAATTTACACGAAAAGTAATTAAAAAAAGTTATAGTATATAACTTACAGAGTATTTAGATAATCTTATTCAGAAACATCTTAATATATAATTATTTGTATAAATATATTTTATCTTTCATTGAAACCTTTTTAAAAATTACCATACTTCAATGGCACACAAACCTAGAATTATGGATGTATGTGTTTTTATCTACTTTAATGTTATCCTATTTGTAAACTATAAATAATTCAGTCATGAATTTGATACTATTATACTCACTATTGAAAACCCATTGATATAAAAAAAATCATAAATTATCTGAACAGTGCTAAAAGATGCCAGATAACAGCATTTAAGTTGATGATTCTTCTACTTAGTAATCAACTCAAGATATTCAACATTCAATAAAAATGAAAATATTTTAGAAAAATATTCCTTCATCACAAAGTCTTACCTTGAATGGTTAAATCCTGAAGAAACATGACATTGGATCTAATAAATGTCTATCCAAAAAAAGCTTAGAAATCATTGTTACAGAAATGTGACTGTTGGAGATATCACACCTGTTCTGTGCAGAACGTATTTGTCTCCCTTCGCAAAGACGATACACTTTTATGCACAGACCCTCCATAATGCTGAATGCTCCCAATGCACTTTTAACAAACAGCTTATCGTTGCACAAAGTATATTTCATTTCTTTAGGAACTTGTCTTGCTGCCTCAGTATACGGATCAACATATTAAAAGCACATATATATTAAATAAAACAAAGGATAATCTATGCACAGAAATAATTCAATTACTTTAGAGGTAACTATTTCTATTCAGCACAAAACTGGTCATCTACATAAACTCTCAGGCTAAATCTGAGATGGTTTAATTGAGCTGTGAAATTTGGTTTTTCCTTTATATCTGTGAAAAACTGAGATAAAATAATAGAATTTTTTAGGTTGGAAATGATATCTTATACAAGATATCTTATCCAACCTCCTGCTTACAGCAAGGCTTACTTCCAAACTTATATTAGTTACCTTGGTCAAATAAAAAATTTTCTCTCTCATGGCTGGGTTAGTTTAGAATCTTACATTAGAAGCTAAAATGAATAGAGATAAAATTTTAAAGATTTAAAATCTTTCCCTCATTATGTTAACTTATTTAGGACTTGCTGAAACTACTTGTTCATGAGCTGGACTAAGATTCAATTTAATTGTAAATGTTTGCCATAAAAAAAGGAAGTATCTTAGAAAAAATATTAAATGACTTAAAAAGATAATTTTCTGATTTACTTTAAATTATCTGAAAAAGCAAAATAATTATTTCTGAATGACAACTGGGCAGCTACTTTGAATGAATTCTTTTCCAACCCTCTACTCAATGCTGGTGAGGTCACACCTGGAGTACTGAGTCCAGTTTTGGGCCCCTAGTTCAAGATGGATATGCAGAATCTGGAAGAGTCCAGCAAAGGGCTATGATTAGGGGCTTAGAGCAAATATCTCATGAAGAAATTATGAGGGAAACTGGCCTGTTTGTTCTGGCAAATAGAAGGCTAAGTATCGAGCTAATAACTGCCTACAGCTTATTGAAACAGAGTTTCAGACGTCACAGCCAAGCTCTTCTGTTATGTTGTTGGACAACATAATAATTGGCAAGACCACAAACTGTGGACCTCATGAAAAAAAAAAAAAATCACTAGAAGAAGAGCTTAACACAGGAAAAGGTTGTCCTGAGAAGTTGCAGTGTCTCTCCTTGGAGAGTTGACTAGACAAAGCCATGATCTGACTGAGTGCTTGTGACAGTCTTGCTGTAAAGAGGAAATTGGAAGAGATGACCTTCACAGATGCCTCCCAACCAACATTTCTATAATCTTGTGATTCTAAGAGAAATATCATAGAAGTTAGGAGACAGGAAGATAAACTAAAATAATTTTGCCTGTCAAAGTAAGAAATAGGCACAGATAATCCAGTTGATAGTCTGAACAGATGACAGCTCAGAGAAACCTCTCAAGAAACAAACTGATTTAACAAGCTAATAAAATCTGAATTAAGTATCCCTGACAGAAGATGAAGAGTCTATCACATCCTAATATACAAAACCGCTTATGCTAAGCTGACACTGTTGTATATATGCATTTTATACCTAAGGAAAAAAACTTAAGGGTTTTTATTTAATGTTGATGTTAGTCTTTTTCCTCTTCCTGTAACAGAAAGCTATCACTCCAGTCTGTAAAGCACTATAAATAGAGGTAGTTTTTGTATAAGAAAGATCACCAAAAGGAACCAAGAATTTGTCATAATGTGCAATCCTAATATGTTATCAAAACTACAACTGGTGGAAGCCTACGTATCAAAGTACCCTTACTGATTTACTTAAGGCAGCACAGTCCTATCTAAGAAAAATGAGGAGAACAATTGAAGGATATTTTTCCCATAACACTGCTGTGAAAAAAAAGCCACATCTTCAGCTGATGCAAATATTATGAGATATTGCCAGAAATGTTTCATATGTACACTCAAATGCAAAGTTTTCACTGGCTCTGCTTGAGCAGAATGCTTAGTCTCTTTAATAAGGGGGTTATCTATAAATGAAAATGTGCAGCCTTGACCTATGAACTGGAGAATGTTGGCAGGGGCAGGTCCCTTGCCTGTGTCTGCGTTAGCCAGCAGCACAGCACAATAGAAAACCTTTGTGGCTGACGCCCCGAAGCTCATACTGTATGAGTTTCATAAATTTTATTTTGGACTAGCATGTGGTTGGTCCTGTGACCTGAAAGGCCTTCAGCGGGTAAGAGTTCCTTAGGTGTATTTCAGGAATATATGTTTCAGTTCAGTTTCAACAGAAGAGAACACAGTCTGCTTGCTTTGGAACCATTCTGTAACATGAGTCAAAACATAGTAGGAATGGATATCTGGGAAATATGCTTCTAAAGCACACTGGTGATCCAAACTAAAATGCTGATGTAGAGGCACCCTATAATTTAAGAATTAGAATTATAATAAGGAGAACTATATAGGTCTAGAATTATAAATTAGGATTTTTACAATTATTTTTCATAATCTCAAATATTTTTTGTTTCAAATATCTTCACTGAACCAATTTACTTGAAAAGAGATAAATGTTTGCAAAGTTTCATGATACTTTTGTGAAAATGACCTGAAACTTCAAAACCTAAATATTAAAAATAGGCAAAGAATGGACATTATTATCACCAGCTATTGGAAGTATTATTGACCAAGAAAAACCACTTAAAAATCTAGTTAAACTACCTCAAAGGAATGACCGCCTATTAAGGTCTTATAAAAAACTTAAATTATTGCTGTTAATACTGTTAAAATATTCTCTTTGACTTGTGGAAAAATGGCAGAACAGCTTCATGAGCCCTGTCTGGATTATAAAAACAGTCTCTGGCATAAATATTCTTTCTGTTTCAAAAAACTGAAAGTTCAAGGAAATGCTTATAAATAAGTGACACTGCCAGAGATCATAAGAAATCAGACTGGCTTTTCAAACTCTTTCTTTTAACCCTTAAGCTTTTTGATCTTTGAATGCTATTGTAAGGGTACTAGCAAGTTCCCATCTTTAATTATCTTGATTTAGGGAACTAATTTTCTCTCACAGGATTGTTTTGAAAGCTTTCTAATTGAGAACCAACAGGGTTGCAATTAATATGAAATCAGCCAGACAAATTAATAAGCAAACCAGACAATCGTAAGTTTTAAAAATCAATCTTTTCTTGACATTAAATACATATTTATTAAGGCTGCCATAACTCTTCTGATGAAATCTTTTACTGGTCAAGTTATAGCTAGTTTAAAGATTATAAGTATTTTCAGTATGTAAGCACAAATAAACTCTAAATTTCAGACTAAAACCCATAAAACAGGTCAGGTCAGAGGTCTAACTAGCCAGTACTGCAGTTCTCAGAGCAGTCAAAAAAGAAAATCCAAGGAATCAGCACAAGTTTGTACCTTTTGTTTTTCACTCCAAGTGCTGGCAATTTGGCATCCAAAGGTCTATTTGAAGCATTCAATTTTAATATCCCCTGCAAGATCCATCCTGTTACATCATCTTCAGTACTATCTAAGCACTTAAAACTTCTGGCTTCCTCAATAACTGCCAACAATTAATTACATTATTTAATTATACTTTTCCAAAAAGGAATTCCTGTTCTTTAGTTGGTGGCAGATTCTTTCAGTGAGCATTTCTTCCTTCTCTATTCTGAGTATAACATTGTACACAATAATTTCTTGTTCCCTTTCTCCGTTATCTCCTGATTTTATAGAATTCTACATTCAGTCTTTTCTCTAACTGAAGCACAATGCTCAGCCAGATCATTATAATTCATTAGGGCTTCCCAACTGACATACCATTAGACAGAATTTCAGAAGAAGGTTGAATTGCAATTCCCAGGTGTGCTTAACAAATATACTTTTTAAGGATGATATTTCATAAGTAATAGGGAATTTTTTTCCTATGTTATGTTACTTTGGAATACGCAAGGAATAAATAGAATTTGTATTTGCTACAACAATCAAGAAACACATTTCATTATAATTAATTACAGGATGAAAGGAATATAAATTAGGATTATATTTCTACTTCTGCTACTGAATCCCCGAACATAGTCTGTATCAAATAATGCTCTGCTGATCACCAAATTGTTTTGTGTACCAATATTAATACCCTTTCTCACATACTGTGATATAACATTTTAAAAAAAATAAATCTCCCGTTCTAGACTTTTTTGATTTACAATTCCCTGAGAAGAAATCTCCTGTCTTCCTACTCCCACCCTCAATAGTGTTATTTTCTCAGAATTTTCTCCATGTTACTAGCAAAAATATTCAATTACAATATTCTAAATAGAAAATCCACTTGGAAATATGTTACCTATGAAATTCTATTCTTTTAAATGCAAAACAACCATTGACTCATCTGTTTTTTTCCTAACAGAAACACCTTATTAAAAACCAAATAAACAAATTAGATCAACAAATCACGTGATGATGATCACACATATAGAACTGTAATACTTATATATGGATAACATACCATGGACTACATATGGTTTTTAATATATATCTCTCTATATATACATCCATCCATCCATCCATCCATCTATCTATCTATCTATCTATCTATCTATCTACCTTTTTGTTCCAGCACTGATTTCTAAACTGTTTCCTCTAACTGCAATCACTCATGTAAATATTTCCAAATACATCCCTCAATAGTATTGTCCCTTCTCTTTCCCAAAACAGTCTACCCTACCTTCTTTCAGTAAAAGAAAAGGGGTACCACAAAGCAGGACCACTGATTACAGTGGCGGTGATAGCTGATGCTGAATTAAACCAATTATGAAACCTGTTTCAGGTTACATGTTACAAGTTGCTTCCATAGGAAGAGAAATTTATGTCTTCGTAGAACTTAATCTAAATGATTTATTCTTTCAGTCAGTTCCACCACTTCTTCCTATGATTCTGCTGACTAATTTTTCTCTAGCATAAATAGTTCCATAAGAAAAACTGGAATGAAACAATATATGAGAATTTCATAGGACTTTCTATAGCATCCAAAATTATGGATGTAAAGGATTCATTGATGGGAAAGATAAAAGAACTAAAATGTCATGTTTGTGACAAATCATAGGCTTTAGTTCATTCTTTCACATGAAGCAACTTAGTTTTCCCATTACCTCCCAATACTATACAGTATACAATTACCTCTTGAAGAAAAAAAAATTAAATAGTAAGTACGAATTAATATACACACACACAAAAAATGTTTTTACAGACAGTGCAAATTACGTGACATTAAACTAAGTTGCTCCATCAATAGCACACCTATGAAAGTAGTATACTGAAGACATTTCCTAAACATCCCTTCCATCTTCCTCTATTTTGTCCTGTATGACCTCTCTCACAAAAATAATTTTCACTTCCACTACCTAAACCTCTAACATATTATCCCAATGCTTTCTCACGTCCCTTAACTAAAAGTCCTTCCTTAAAAAGGCAAATATCCTGCTGCAGATTTCCAAGAAACTCAGGAGCATAACTGTATCTTTAAGGCCTCTATGATTGTGTCAGGTCTGGCTGAAATTGGCCATTGAATTCTACACTTATTAAGGGAAATGATAAAAAAAATAATTAAATGAACCTCATTTTCTAGGCGTGCAATTTTATGCAGTTCAATTATATTTAATCAGTTTGCTCAACGTGTAAACACATAATTGTAGCAAAGAAACCCCCAAAATAACTACTGTGCCAATCCATTAAATAGTAAGTATTTATCGTTAAATTACTACACTGCCAGACTTTCTACGAAATATCAGAAGTGTCTCTTGGTAAGTGTCCCACTCTGTTAAGTGGGATATGCTACTGTTTTGAGTCTTGCTCTGCAAGCTCCCTATTTTTTCAACACTTGTTTAAGTTCAGTGAATGCACTCTCACAGAATGTCCAATTTTTAGATTCAGTCTCTTACCACCTGTGTGGCCCAGTAAATATATTTGCCACTGCTGGGGGAAGGCATTGGGCTGTGTCAGGTCCTAGGGGGTGGCTGGGCTGCCCTTGGCCTGAGCGGGGCTGAGCTGGGTTGACCAGGCGCCCCGTGGCCAAGCGCCCATTGCCCAGCCTGTCTGAGCTCCAGCTCTGTGAGTGCCCCCGGGGAAGGGGCTGACAGCCCCGGGCGGTCCCTGCCAGACAAACAGCTCCTAGGACCATAGGGCTGTGGGGCAGCTTTCACTCCTTTCTCCCACTGGCATAGTAGGTAGCGATAAGAAAACAAAAATAAATGTGGGCATTGAACCCCTTCTGGCAAAGACCTCAAGATGCTGTTGATTATCAAAAAGTGGTAAACACCATGAAGGTTTTTCATATAACAATTTTGAGGTGTTTTTTTATTAGTTGGGACTACCAAGCAGTTAAAACTTAACGGGACTAATAATAAATTCTTAGGGCCATTTATATGATATGCTCCCTTTTACCCATAACAACATTTTGAGTGTCAACACACAAGGGGATCTGAATTTGGACCGCTCATTTTTAATGAAAGAATCTCTACCTCAAAGCTACAGGATAATTTGTAGTGGAGTGCTCTCAATCCCTCTCCTGAGGATGTTTGCTTTGCATAAATAATTAAACACATACTGAACAGGAACTGGAACCCAGGTGTTCTCTCTTTTGCATGAGTATCTTAACATACTACAGAGGCATTCTCACCTTCAGGTTGAAATTTGCAAAGAGCATTCGTAGCAATTATCTCTAGATATATGGTTATTTTGGTCAGATGTGATGTGACACCCCTTTACAACTTCAGGAAAAATGTACCATTTTATTTTTTCACTCTGAATGTTTTAGTTCAAAAAAGGGAAAAAAAAATAACAAAATTCTTCATTAACAGCAGTCAATCCTAGCATACCTTTTATATAACTCTTGCTTTGAGAAGAAAATACTGGTGAGGCAGAAAGCTCTGTAGGATAATGAATTATTCCTTTATGAAATGGAAATAGCAATAAATTTGTCATATGCTTCTGTAAGTGTTCAACATTTCCATGCTGCAGGAAATTGAAAGTATTTCTTTCACTGATATAATTGAGATTTTGACTTACTTGTTTTATAAGCCTTTATTTTATGAGGTCAGTGGCCAGACATTTTATTGCTCTCTGATTAGCCCTCAGCCCCATGCCGTGTATTTCTGTACGACAGCTCTTTCTAAGCACGTCCCTCAGACAGGAGGCAGGGAACAGATCACTGTGAAACCAGCTCTAGGACCTGAGTACTATATGATTCAGCAGAGTTTCCCAAAAATGCAACAGAATTAGAGACATGCTCTGACATAGAACAAAATACTAGAAATATTTGCAGATAAAATCTAACTTATTTGCTCATTTTTAGGTAATCTTTGTGCATCAGCTTAAATAATAAAATAGACAAATTATTAAAACTTAGGTTGAATTTTATAAACTATTTGGATCACTATTAGTTATCCAAAATACACTCTACACACCACAGTGGTCTACTATCTACATTACTGTAGTGCACTGGAAACACTGTAGGTGTCTGTCCTGGTTTTGGCTGGGATAGAGTTAATTTTCTTCCTAGTTGCTGGTATAGTGCTGTGTTTTGGATTTAGTATGAGAATAATGTTGATAACACACTGATGTTTTAGTTGTTGCTAACTAGTGTTTACGCTCAACAAGGACTTTTCAGCTTCCCATGCTCTGCAAGGTGCAGAAGAAGCTGGGAGGGAGCATAGCTAGGACAGCTAACCCAAACTGGCCAGCGGGGTATTCCATACCACATGACGTCATGCTCAGTATATAAACTAGGAGGCGATCGCTGCTTGGGGACGGGCTGGGCGTCGGTCAGAGAGTAGTGACCAATTGCATTGTACCTCACTCATTTTGTATATTCTACCATCATCTTTATTATTATTTTCTCTTTCTTTCCTGTTCCATTAAACTGTCTTTATCTCAATCCATGAATTTTACTTTTTCTTTTCCGATTCTCTCCCCCATTGCACTGTGTGTGGGGGGGAGTGAGCAAGCGGCTGTGTGGTGTTCGGCTGCCTGCCGGGTTAAACCCCAACAGTCCTTTTTGGTGCCCAGTGTGGGGCACGAAGGGTTGAGGTAATGACAGATCTGACTGAAGCGTGTTAAGGCAAATTTGTTATAAGCATTCATTATATTGGTTTAATAGTTGCTGGTCACAATGCCGATTTATTGGCTCTCAAAGTTGTTGGGCTGGCTCTCAATGTTGGGTTATGTAATACCTTACTTGAAGTATATATTCCCTGTTGTGCTGTTTATCACCGCTCGGAACTGCGTCAAGGTTATCATTTTCCTGCACTGTGTAACACTGTTTTATGATATGATAAAATAATTGGTCATGAATCTAATCTGGTATTTGCACTCAGCATTGCCGTCATCTCTGTACCTCAGGAGCCACCTCTTGGAAATTATTAATAATTACACTCTTTACCTTTTCTCCTTAGAGAACCAATTTATGGTGGAGATGGAGGGGACACTTTCCCCCACTCCTTCACCTTCCCTTTCATATCTCCAGAAACTCCTTTTCCTTCTATCCTCTTCATGAAGCACTCCACAACAGTTATTGAGAATTTTGAATATCCTTGGGATGTTCAAACAAGCATGTTCCTATTGTTATGTCTCCTGAATGTGATTCAGGTCTTGTTTAGGCTTAAATGACTATTTAGGAATACCGTCCAGAGATCAACCCCGGCAACAGACACTGCCGCTACTCCAACCCCCGCGACAGGCAATGTGGCTACTTCAACTCCGGCGACAGGCACTGCAGCTACTCGAACCCCGGCGACAGGCACTGCAGCTACTCGAACCCCAGCAACAGGCACTGCGGCTGAACCGGAGAACCAACCTGTGCCAGTATTAGTTGCCCTTATACAGAAGAAGAAACACACAAGAAAATCAGCTTGTTTAGTAAGGGATGAAGATGAACCAGGGCCATCACAACAACAGGAGGAGGAAGAGGTAGAAGCCATAAATGAGATGGTAACCACTTGATCCCTATCCCTGAATGAGCTGCAAGATATGCAAAAGGATTACAGTCGTCATCCAGGCAAGCACGTTGTCACCTGGTTGCTCCGATGCTGGGATAATGGGGGCAGTAGCCTGGAATTAGAGGGTAGGAAAGCCAAGCAGCTGGAATCCCTTTCTAGGGAAGGGAGCACTGACAAAGCGATTGGAAAAGGGGCACAAGCCCTCAGCCTCTGGAGGAGACTCCTGTCAGGCGTGAAGGAAAGGTATCCCGTTAAGGACGATGTTACATGTCACCCAGGCAAGTGGACCACCATGGAGAAAGGTATCCAGTACCTGAGGGAATTAGGTGTGCTGGAGGTGATTTATGATGACCTGAATAACGAGCAGTTATCCAAAGATCCAGATGAAGTCAAGTGCATCCGACCCATGTGGCGGAAGTTGGTACGGAGCGCGCTGGCATCTCATGCAAACTCATTGGCAGTAATGACCCGGAAAGATGGGGAGGAACAAACAGTGGATGAATTGGCTGGCCAACTCTGGCAATATGAAGAAAGTCTCTCTTCCTCCCTATGGGCCTGCATCTCTGCTGTGGAGAAACTGCTGGACATGATAACCGAGAAACTGTCCTGGGAGTTCCAGCAACTCAAAGAGGATATGTCCTACTCCCCACCTACACAGGCCAGTATCTCAGCCATTAGGAGCAAGCGTCCCTCTGCTCAAGAGAGAAGATATAGTGGATACACACCCCGGGGCACCCTGTGGTTTTACCTGCGTGACCACGGAGAGGACATGAGGAAGCAGGGTGGAAAATCCACCTCAAACTTAAGAGTCACAGGTATGTGAGTTGCAAGGAAAAACAACCACAAAAGGGGGGTTCTTCCAGTCTCTGGTGAGCAGTTCCCCAGACAGAGTAGAAGGGCTGACTTAATTCCAATCTTAATAAAGGGACTTTTGATTCACATTTACAAGAAGTGAGTAACGACCAGGACTAGAGGGGCCCTACCTCCAGTCAGGTGGAGGAAAGGGACAACCAGGTTTACTGGACTGTGTGGATTCGATGGCCTGGCACATCAGATCCACAAGAATATAAGGCTCTTGCAGACACTGGTGCACAGTGTACCCTGATGCCATCAGGCTATAAAGGGGCAGAACCCATTTGTATTTCTGGAGTGACAGGGGGATCCCAAGAGTTAACTGTATTGGAGGCCGAAGTGAGCCTAATCGGGAATGAGTGGCAGAAGCACCCCATTGTGACTGGCCCAGAGGCTCCGTGCATCCTTGGCATAGACTACCTCAGGAGAGGGTATTTCAAAGACCCAAAAGGGTATCGGTGGGCTTTTGGTATAGCTGCCCTGGAGACAGAGGAAATTAAACAGCTGTCTACCTTGCCTGGTCTCTCGGAGGACCCTTCTGTTGTGGGGTTGCTGAGGGTTGAAGAACAACAGGTGGCAATCGCTACCACAACGGTGCACTGGCGGCAATATCGCACCAACTGAGGTTCCCTGATCCCTATCCATGAGCTGATTCGTTGACTGGAGAGCCAAGGAGTGATCAGCAAGACTCGCTCACCCTTTAACAGTCCCATATGGCCAGTGCGAAAGTCCAATGGAGAGTGGAGACTAACACTGGACTACCGTGGCCTGAACGAAGTCACGCCACCACTCAGTGCTGCCATGCCAGACATGCTAGAACTCCAATACGAACTGGAGTCAAAGGCAGCCAAGTGGTACGCCACAACTGATATCGCTATTGCGTTCTTCTCAATCCCTTTGGCAGCAGAGTGCAGGCCACAGTTTGCTTTCACTTGGAGGGGCGTCCAGTACACCTGGAACCGACTGCCCCAGGGGTGGAAACACAGCTCTACCATTTGCCATGGACTGATCCAGAGTGCACTGGAACAGGGTGAGGGTCTGAACATCTGCAATACATTGATGACATCATCTGTGTATTGGGACAACACAGCAGAAGGATTTTTTGAGAAAGGGAATAAAATAGTCCAAATCCTTCTGAAGGCCGGCTTTGCCATAAAACGAAGTAAGGTCAAGGGACCTGCACAGGAGATCCAGTTCTTAGGAATAAAATGGCAAGTTGGACGTCGTCAGATCCCAATGGATATGATCAATAAAATAACAGCCATGTCCCCACCAACTAGCAAAAAGGAAACACAAGCTTTCTTAGGCGTTGATGGGCTTTTGGAGAATGCGTATTCCAGATGACAGCCTGATTGTAAGCCCTCTCTATCAAGTGACCCGGAAGAAGAACGATTTCAAATGGTGCCCTGAGCAACGACAAGCCTTTGAACAAATTAAACAGGAGATAGTTCATGCAGTAGCCCTTGGGCCAGTCTGGGCAGGACAAGATATGAAGAATGTGGTCTACACTACAGCCAGGGAGAATGGCCCTACCTGGAGCCTCTGGCAGAAAGCACCAGGGGAGACTCAAGGTCGACCCTTAGGGTTCTGGAGTCGGGGATACAGAGGATCGGAGGCCCGCTACACTCCAACTGAGAAGGAGATATTGGCAGCATATGAAGGGATTCGAGCTGCTTCAGAAGTGGTTGGTACTGAAGCACAGTTCCTCCTGGCACCCCGACTGCCGGTGCTGGGCTGGATGTTCAAAGGGAGGGTCCCCTCTACACGTCATGCAACCGATGCTACGTGGAATAAGTGGGTCACGCTGATCACACAATGTCCTCGACAGGAAACCCCAGTTGCCCAGGAATCTGGGAATTGATCACGAACTGGCCAGAAGGCAAAGATTTTGGAATATCCCCAGAGGAGGAGCTGGCGTGTGCTAAAAGAGGCCCCACTGTATAATACACTATCAGAAAATGAGAAGCAATATGCTCTGTTCACTGATCGGTATATTTCTGCTACCTACTAAATCATACCTTTATATATAACTCAGTACTGAGTTTCTCACATCTCCTCTGCCATATGGTTTATAGAAAAGGGTAACGTCCAGCAGCTTAAGCAACAGAGGCCAATGCTTGAGATATGAAAAACTTCCATTCAAATCACTCTAAGGAAAAATGCAGATTGTTGTTATATATAAATCCAGAAATTGGTGTTCTTTTCTAGTGTAATACATGAAAACTAAAACTAGAGATACCGTAAAATAAAATAAAAATCCTTTCTTAGTTATAAAGAATTCCCCCAGAAATTCCCTAGATCTTTCAACATACTTTCAATTTTTATGAGTATTTATGCTGCCTACTGAACTAACAGATTAATAAACAATCTCTAGTTTTACTTAACTGACCCAATCCATTATGATTAACCACGACATTTTTTCCAGCTCATTGCCTGAGGAACTCCAGAAAGAGCTAAATGACTAATTGTTCCTTTCCACAGTTTGGATACATCGTGTAATAATTGCTGACATTAATTAATTAAATACTTGTCCACATATATAGTAATATATACTCTTTTTAAAAATTTTATTTTCCAGGAATAATGTGACTAATAGCAATGGCTGGGACTTAAGTTTCAGCTCCACTGCGGACTGATACAGAAAACTGACTCAAGGAAGCAATAATATTGGAAAATAGGTTCAGAAATGGCTTATTCTTGGTTGCAGATCCTAAAAAACAAAGAATCTGAATTAAAAAACTACGAGAGAAGGGACTACAGGGACTAACAAAACCCTGAAGATGTTTCCGTGTCAAATATAGAAATGGGGGTTATATGTGAAACTGTCTCTGAAAAAGATTTATCAAAAAGAAATAAAGCTTATGAAAAAGAGGTGGAAAGAAGTCTTCCTTGTCTAGGGTTGGAGCTCAGAAGACACAGAGTTACCATTTTAACACCCTGAATGGAAGGCTGCTCCTCCTAAGCGACTGGCTACCAACCCTTACAATGAGTTCGAGTTCTGTACTAACCAGTCAGTATTAACACAGCTTGTAGACGCCTTAATGAATGCCAAGTGTTGCTCCTCTGAGTATGAAATGTATCTTCTCTAGTCTTCCTACAGGTGTCATTCAACTGGAAAATCACTTTAGTATATCAAATCAACTTGAAGAATCTAGTCCACAAAAAGAACCCCATGAAAAAACAAATATAATTGTTTCAGGATATGAATAAAACTAATTTTCGTCCCTTTAGTGTTCAATTATAAATCCACCTTGAAAATATTTATTTGTACTAGACATAATGAAAACAAAAAACCTATAAACATAAGATAGTCTAAGTTAGTTTAGCTAGAGGTATCATGTGAGGAAAAGATGTGGTTTTCCATATCAAACAAATTAATACTGTCCATTAATATTATCCAGATTATTGTGATAACATATAGCAAACAGTGAATGAATTTCCTTGAAGCCTAAATGTATATTAAAATATTTCACTGAAAAGACTGTATTGTTTTCTTTCATGTTTAATCTTCTGAAAAAATTAACATACTAAAATCAAACACTTAATTGCCTGTCTTCACAAAATATCACCACTTGAACTAATGGTGGGTGCACATTTTTAATTATGCAGATTTGCCTTAGTCACATGGTAAGCACCAACTAGGAAAACCTAAATAAGAACTAAGCAGCAATACTATCTTAACTATGAATCCACTGAAAAATAGATGTTTGACCAACCTCAGTTATTTATATAAAAAGTCTGTGAATGAATTGAAGAATTATTCATTTTCCATTCCATTTCCATTATATATTTACCATATAAAGAGATAAAAGCCTTCTCTTCCCCATAAACTACACTCTTGGAGAAAATACAATATGTACATGTACTTCCCTGATTATGACATTTTATTAAAGCACCAGTACTTTACAAAAAAGTAGCATAAGCCAGAAGACTCATCACATTAACCCAATTCATTTTTTTTCAACATAAAACAAGATATTTAATCTGTATTTATGCAGACTGAATTAGGTTTGGAGACTGGAGGTTCAAAGAACTGAAACTGCTAATGCTGTTTAGATTTGCAAGCCAGCACTAATATTAGAAAATGAAAGACCCTAATCAGATTCTGAAAACTGATTATCATTTTGGACTTCTGTAGCAGTTCATGCAACGTAATCTGCTCTAAGTGTTTTTTTCCCTGAAAAAAAAATCAGAGAAATATAAGCCCAATGTGCCAGTTTTTGCATAAAAGCAAGCACTATATTGCAGATAATTTCAAATCTGAAAGATAAACTTCTGTGTCCATACTACTATCATTCATTGCAGAATGCTTTAGTAACACTGGAAATCTATACGTTGCTGAGGGAGGCTAAAGATAGTCTTTATAGTGTCTACTTTTTAGAGGAATGTTAACTAAAAAATGCATACATTTCTTTACAGAAAACTTCATATGAAATATCAGACAATTTCTCATGTAAAAGGTATTTTTTTATCCCTCCCTCCTTCAAAGTGGCGACTCCTTATACTTTGACTTCCCACTGATACCTTCAGTGATATCTCATAAACCCTCTAGTATTTCTGAAGTTTGATTACCTATAGGTAATCTAGATCAGAAATACAAAAACAGTAAAGGAGAAATAGTCAAATGGCTTGTGCTGGGTCTTCCCTGCCAAAGGATATAAGGAGAGAAGATAAAAAGTTTCCGTACTAATGAGTAACCTGTGCATATTTATTAACCTCATGAGATGTCAAGTTTATGTGTGCATTTGCTGTGTGCATCACTAAACACCAGAGTTGTTCTGTTGTTTTAACAACTTACAGTCAGCTCATGAAAATACCACAGAATGAATGAAAAAAAACCCTCCGTCCCTCTCATTGGCAGAATTCTAGAGGTAGAGGGACTTGGAAAGGCTTTGAGACAGATGGAGTGCAAATTGAAAATGATGCATATGCAATGATTGCACATCTCAAAGAATTGAAGTTACCAGCAGAAAAACTTCTCTTTGGCATTCCAGTGATAGACCAGATATACATTAACACTGGAGGTGCATCTCAGAATCTTTCATTGAAAGAAAACGAAAAGAGAAGGAATACGCTCCAGTTTCACTCCTGAATTGATTGAGGATGGCAAGGGATTTGATAAGTTGGTTATGAAACACCTGGTGGCACCTTGGCTGTTGTCACATGCATTTCTCAGCAGTACCTCCCATTTAGTTTGAACTCTAGAGAAGTGCGCTCACTTCCACTATCAATTTGGAGATCTCACAACAAGCATTATCCAGTTAGAGTTTTGGCATAAAGATTACAGCAACTTCTTAGCCTTCAAAGGAACAGCCTTGGAAGTCTTTTTAAACATTTCAAGAAGGCATGAGAGAAACATCTCTAAACCCAATCCCCTAAATGACACTGCAGGTAGGAAGGATAAACTCTGTATGCATCAAGTTTAGAAAAGGAGACAGGTAAATTCATTTCCAGGCTCCAGAATTCTCGAATTGCCTTAAGAAAGCTGTAAATAGCTTCTACAGGATACTTTATCCAGAAAGAACACGGTATATAGGAAATTAATCAGAAAGTTTGACTCTTTTTCAACCTTCTGATAGAAGCAACTGTCATCAAAAAGGACATTTTCATGAGTAACCGTAACTAGACTATAATGTAAGCAAATCAGTAGAGGTCAGATTGACAAGGATATCAGGTTCAGATTCTGTCTTCCACAGGATTGCGGCTCTTTCACAAGTAGAAGCTCTGTCATTGATCCTTCAGGAATTTGAAGGCAATCTTTTATTACAAAAATTGAGATACCCCGCCAGGGTAAGTGATGGCTCTTTAACTGAACCAAGAGATAAATTAGACCTCTTTTGCTCCATTATGTGAACTAGAAAGGTAGAAAATGTTGTATCTCATGGCAGATTTACAGGAACAACAGACCCTATTAAGACAAGAGAAAATTCCATAAATTCCATTTTGTTGGATAAGTGTGTTTCATAAAATTTTTATTCAGGGCCTGTCTCGCAGGGAAGACATAAAGTGATGAAAGCAATCCAGCACTCAGGCCATGAGGTAGAGCACTGAGGAAATCCAGTTTAAAAATCTATCTCAGAAAATCTTTTTTGGTATCAGTGGAAGAGGACAGATGGAAGAAATCAGCTCATCAAACTTCTTGTGTTCCTATGATGTGGCTAGATTGCTGAGACATCTATTTTTTTCCCTGTTTGTCTCCTGTCTGTTTTGATATGGGTGCTTGTGTTTGAAACTTCTCACAGTGCCTATCATCATAAAACCTTTAGGGAAAGGTACAGAAGCCTGTCTCAGTGCTGAAATCCCTGGGCAAAGAGTTGCAAAGAAGTTAATCTCCTCACTTCAGCTTCAAAAGTCCACTTCCAGAAAACTGGCTGCTATTAACTCTGAAGAAGTAATTTATTTTAATGACAGATCCCATTGCCAGATATTAAAAGTAACAGAACTAATTCATTTATCTCACAAAAGTAGTTGAGAAAAACTGAAGTGATGAAGATACGTGACTCTAATAGGTTTATGTTCCAAACATGAGGGACAAGGAACAAAAATAAACATACGCTTCAAGTGACAAGAGGCACGTATGTATATGCACAGCGTGAGTGTACACTTTAATTTGGTATGGTTTTTAGGTCTAAATCTCTGAAATATGTATGAATATATATTCAGAAGCGTACATTTCAGAAGTATACAAAATTAAACTTCTGAACACAGGCAAAGAATGAATATTGTACGAGCTGACAAAGTTCTTAGAGAGCTCTTCTTTAAAAGAGGATTGGCTTGTGCCCAGGAGAGAGGAAGCAAGGGACAGTGCTACCAGGAGGTTGAGATTTGCTGACGACACATTCTATTACCCTGGGAATGACCATGCTAACATTTTCATTGACCTTTCTGATGAAGCAAGGATGGTTCCAGAAAACTGAGCTGAATCAGATGATTGTTATCTGTGTTGCTTTCATTTCTTTCCAACTGACTCTCTAATTGTTACTGCAAAACACAAAGACCCTAAAGGGAATCTTCCTGTATGACATTGATTCAATTTTGGAAGCAGAACTGGAGTCCTAACATGTTTTAAATCCTAAACTGTGCTCTGCAATACCTGCTTCATAATCACAACAAGGTAAGGCTCCAGAAGATTTAGGAAAAGAAAGGGCGGTATAACAAACAGATTAGCCACACCTGCGCATATTATAGGTTATCTTTAGCAGAGTACAGATATATGTGACATTTACTTACAAATCTGAAAGTGCAGATAAACAACTCGGAAACAAAGAACAGCTAAATCTAAATGCTAAAGATAAGCAAACACATTAAACAAGTTAATCTTTCCAATTTTATATTACTGCTGCTCAGTGCAACACCATTTATAATTTTTATAGATTTAATTTAGATCATATTCTTAAATCCATGATGAAAACAAAATGCAAAATATTAGATTTTGCTTGTTAATTAAATATTTTTAATTTCATTTCTTAGAATAAAATGAAAACACACTTATATTGTGCAATAATACAGGTTAAAATGATTGATGAATGTCCCTATAAATTCTGTCTATAGAAGCTAAAATTACATTGAGGAATACATCTAAGGATTGTTTATTAAGTTCCTCTGACTTAATAGGCAAGTTATATCGACTGCTTTGCAATATGTTCATTATATACAAGCATTTACTACACTTTGAGCTAGTGAATCAACTCTATCTCCCTACAGAAATGTGACAAAGGCTGCTTCTGGCATTTATTCCACTTTCTTTTCTTTTTCTTCTTTCTTAAATGAAAATCAATAAACAGACTCTATATTATTAACAATGATTCATTTGCCAGATCATTGCAAAGCACATACCATTAATCCTGCCTTTGTCCTTAATATCTCAGTAAATAAAGTAGCAATATTAAAACCACTTGAATTCTGAACACACAAATTTGTGCAAATAATTTCCAAAAATTACTGTTACATGAAAAATTCCACTAATAAAAAAAAGATAAGAAACTTCACAAACATCATTGGTTAAGTCCCTCAAGATTACTGTGAACTAGTCACAATCCTAATATTGCATTGTGCTTCACACATTTTTTTTTTTTTTATCTGAAGATATCAGTTTCTAATACTAGACAGGATTCTCTCTTGCTTAGAAATGGGAGAAGTGGGAGAAAGAAAATAAGAATTCATCACCAGCCATTTTATTTACCTATCAAAAATTCTGTACAGGTATGTGTGGAGTGCTGTATTCTGTTTCCAGCCTGTTCAGGCTTCTCTGAATGAAAACCCTGTCCTCCAGTTGCTACACCAAACTGGAGGTGCATTACCTCTTCCTCCAGGTCACTGATAAAGATGTCAAACAAGACAGACCAGAACCCAAAGGAACTCTACTTGAAAATAAGCCTCCAGGTAGAATCCAAATCATTAACTATTTTCTTTTGAGCCCAATGATCCTGCCAGTTTTTCATCCATCTAGTTGAACGAATTCATCCAGACAGAAGGATTCTATGGGAGACCATGTCAAAAACTTTGCTAAAGTCAAAGTGAAGAACATCCACTGGTATCCTCACATCCACAGATCTCATCATTTTATCACAGAATAGAGTTGGACTGGTCAAGTACAATCCATTCTTGTTAAATAACTGTTGGCTATTCGCAATCTTCTTATTCTCTTTAATGTGCCCAGAAATGGCTTCTGAAGGAACTCATTCCAAGATTTTTCCTGGAACTAAAGTGTGGCTGAATGGCCTGTAACTCCTAAGATCATTCTTCTTGCCCTTTTTTAAAGATGGCTGTAGCATTTGCCTTTCTCCAGTCACCGGGACTGTCCCCCAGTGTACATGACTTTTCAAAGTTGATAGAGAGTACTCTTGCAATGACATAAGAAAGCTCTCTCATCACCCTCAGATGCATCCTGTCTTGTCCTGTGGACATGTATTGGTCAAGATTTCTCAAAAGATTCCTTATTTGATCATCCTCCATTACTTGTAGATCCTCTCCTTCTTGAACGCTGTCGCTAGATACAAAGGCTAGGAGACCTTGTCAATGAAAATCAAGGCAAAGGCGGCAATAATTACCTCATGATTACCTCAGCTTAGCTGTATCTGCTTATTGTTAAATGGCTTATTCATCAGCAGACCTGCATGTTCTTGCTCAGCTCTCTACTGTTAATGTAATGGCAGAAGCTCTTGCTGCCATTGATGTCGCTTGTCACTCTCAATCCAAGTTGAGCTTTGCCTTTCCTATCAGCATCACGGGAAATTCAGGCAATGTTTTTATATTCCTCTTTTGTAGCCTGTTCAATTTCCAGCTCTTATATGCTTTATTTTTGTGACCAGTACTGTTGGAACAATACAAGTAACAAATGACTATAACAGCACCTTATCCTGTCAGTCTCCCAGCTTCTCCTTACATATGTGAATTGCAACAGCTCACAAAATACTCTGACAGGGTATTTTTTGCCTACACAAGATATCCATGTCAAGAACTCCCCTAGGACTTTCTTCATTTATTCCATGTATTCCAGGGCAATCTTGAAAGTCACTTAAAATACTTCTCCATACGTTGATTTCCTCCAAACAGCGTGCAGTGGTACTCTTAAGTTTCTAAGTAAGAAATGAATACTCACTAAAAACATATACATACACAGATACTTAATTGAACCCTGTATGCTTTATGTTTCCAAAGGAAGTCCTTATCTATCCCAAAATGTTTTTGGCACAATCACAAATCACAAAGAAAATGATTTCTCTGTTCCAGCAGATAGTCAGTATATGCCTAGGACATGGTAAGTAATATCAATTTCCCTCTATCTTTTGTTATCTTCTGCTCATGAAAAGGGGAAATTCACAGCATCTTTCAAAATTTCTTAGACACTGCACAAAAGAGAATTTGTTCATAGTGAGGGTTTTACTGCCCTTGAAAGCAGCTCTGACTTGCATCTAGAGACTTTTTATTAGACTAGCCTGACCACTAAGCTAATTTGTTAATTTTGTATAGTAGTGTTTTGGTATTAATATTTGGAGTAATGGAATTTACCTTCTAGGCATGCCACCCAAATACAAGATTCATTTCTATTTACCTAGAGAGATTGTACTAATAATTTGCTCTGCAGCACATTTTGCTACTTCGTAATCCCTGATCCTCTACTCAGCAGTCCAATGTTTTCTTTTACTACTTATATAGTAGTACTGAACATTACGAAAGACATTTTTAAGACCTTTCCACAGCCATTTAACTTGTCTTGTGAATTCAGTAATACACAGACCTATGAAGCGGTGCAGTTGATAGCAAACAACTGTAAAATAAAGCAGTATTTACATTTTACTGATAATAAACTCAAATCACTAAAACAGCTTAGACCGCTGTCCCTAAGACAACTGACTGCACCAGGAAATAACTGTTAGCATGATGTTCACTATTTGTAATTGTGATCCCCATCCCACATGTTTTAGGTGAAATTAAGTTCTATGTTGTAGATTACTCATTCAGGTCTGGTAAGGAGACTTTCACAATCACTTTCCTCCTTTTACATTTAGGAATCTTTTTTATGAACATCTGCACCACACATACAGAACTGCAGCATATTCCAGCTCTTCCTAAACCAAAATACCTTTGTTTAATTTCATAGCTTTAAAAGCTGATATTGTAACTAGAATTCATTAAGAACAGGTGCTTTCCTGATAGACTGCAAAAGTCTGAAAGAGTATTCAGGATTTTAGATTAATTAAGTACAGAAGATTATTTCATCAGCCTGACACGGTGTACATTACTCCCACATCACCCACTGAGAAACAAATCAACTTCATGGACAAGTAGTTCTCTATTTTTTGCTGCAGTACTTCAAGATATTTAAGCTTATTTTAAACTCCCAAGAGACTGGGACAACTGGACAACAAAAGTGGAGAAATTGGAAAATCTTCTTTGTTGCTTGCTCCATTAACTTGTCAATCTTTACTTTACAGGACTATCACTGGTTTTAGCAGGGATTTCAGTACATCAGTGTCAGGCCTTTGATATGTGAAGCATATAAGGTGCAACGACTCCAAGAGTAATGGTTGACTCCTACAATGCTCTCTAATTTTTCTTCATGTAAGTAACACGTTAAAAAACAGTTAGAATCATCCATCTTTTCCTGTTACAACAAAAACAACTCAGCATCGCTATGCAAAAATTAATCTGGAATTAATTACGAATATACAAAAGCTAAATTCAGATTTAAAAAATAAAGTAAAACATAAGACTTGCACATAATCACTTCTCTCATGGTCAGTATTTTCTCACATAGTCAAATACTGCATGTGCATAACAGTTCGGAATTACAGGGGCTACAGATCTATAAGTGTTTCATCAATAGATGTAATACATACCAGGACAAGAACAAGTCCCATTTCCAAAGAACCGATTTTATCATAAAGCCAGATTTGGTGAAAACTCCGGCTTTCCAGTCTCATCAATATTCTACAGCACAGAATCTGTGCAGAGTCTCCACGGAATCTGACCTAAATGAAGCAAAGTTTTAAAACTTGATATCCTTATTGACAGCAGGAGCTCAAAAAAAGCTGTTTCAGTTTATTGGATAGAGCTTGAGTGTGTGCACAGACATTTACATGTGTGTGTACATGTATGTTAATATGTGCATACATACATGTAGATATGTAGAATATTTGTCTTCTACTTGAAAACATTAGTTCACTCAGCATTTAGTAACATCCAGAATTGTCTCCCATGTTCGTAAAAGCATTTTGCTTTGTGAAAAAATAAAATCTTGCTTTCAGAATAATGATTTCTGACACCCTTTGGGATTTCCATCCCCCCCCCAAGTTAACCGCAATGAAGAAAATTTAGCAAGTCCATTCACAGGTAAATTCTGGATTGACTGCAATCCTATTCATTACTTCTGTTTTGAAAGTGGCCAGAGCCATTACTCTGGAATTTGGGTTAGGTATGCTCTTTATGAACAGCCTCAGAGGAATGACCATGCTGATGAATAATAGTTTATGTCACAGGAATGAGTTATAATATTATGTAACTTCAGATTTTGTTCTCTCATTCCTGAGTAACTGATTGTTATTGATGGCATCCTAGCTTCCCAAGAAGAAAATATGTTACTATTTTGGAAGAACGAAAAAATAAAACTTTTAACTAAACTGCAAAGCCTTTATAGTTCCTTTAACAGTTTTGTTAGTGAAGCCATAGCCTTTTTTTTCTGAATTTCTGTACTTTTGTTGGAATAAAGATTTGTTCTGTCTGCTCAACAATTGTTTTTTTCAACTTGTGTGAGTCAGGGAACATACAGGGAACAGCGTACTAGACAGAGTAATAATAACCATATTTACACAGCTATTTCTCCTACAGGATTTTGTATAAGCAGTACCTACCGAGATTAGTTGACCTATAAAAGACAGATATTCTGTGGGCAACATAGATGCAAAAGGAAAACCTCCCTGTGACAGCAACATGTTCTTGTTACATTGAAGAAGCTACTCCTTAGCAATATTGCAGAAAAGAAGTCAAAACTACACAATGCAAGGTTTCAGAGCCCTGGTAAAACAGGAATATTTTCTCAAGTTAGGTCCATTATGAATTTCAGCCTACAGTATGTGTAAGTCGGTTTTAAAATACGGCAATAGGGACTTAAGACCAACTAGTTGTATAAATCAGCATTATTCTTTAGCACTTAAACCTTCTCTTCTCCATTGTTCTGGAATGCTTGTTTTTGAAAATTTGGCTTTATTTTCTTGATTATATTTGAATATAATTCTGAGTATTATTCTGAGTGTTCTGGCAGTCTCTCTAGTCTGGCTGTTACCTTTTTGAGTGCATTTCCTTCTACAGCTATTTTGCTTACCATTAATTCACTCTGTCACTTCCCCCCATCCCTGTTTTGAATACTGCATTACAATGTTTCAGTGCTCACCTTTTCACTTTGAACCAACTTTTCGCTCTCACCTGCATGCCTTTAACATACAAAAGTGGAGGAAAGGTGATCATAATAAAAGATTGCTACTGCTGTGGTCCAAGCTGTTGGCTACACTGTACTGACACAGTGCTGCTCCTGTAACTAACATGGCTCCTTTCAGGGCTATTTTAGATATGTTTTCACAACATATGTAACTGTGATTCACATAAATTGATAAACAAGTCCTCATAAGACATCACACATAAAACAGGAGAAACGTTCCCTCAGAAGATCAAGATGTATCATTTCACACACATACGCAACAGCAGTTACCTAACAGTAATAGACAACTATTTTTTTCCCTGAAACAGGGAACAAAACTGAAACAGGCATTGTACTTGTCAAATAGGCAGAGAATCTTATCTCTGACAATCACCAGAAACTTGAGCTGTCTCAACCTGAGTTTTCACTAACTTCAGCTCTCTGATCCCTACTTCGCAGATTCCCCATGTAGGCCCAACTATACCCACAAGAATGTCCTCACCTAATTCTTTAAATAGGAAACAAACAAGTTATAAAACAAACTCATTTTGTAGGATTGGACTGAGGAAAAATGGGAGAACTAGCTTGGAAGGTGTGTGTAGATGTCCTGTGATGTTTAAGAATTCAAAGCAATGTTTCAGGTTTTGGAAATCACTGTTCTAGTGATTTTCCCTCAAGTGAGAGAAAGGGCATATATCACACAGAATAGACAATGTCTATAACTCTCTGCCCCGCATGGGAAAGCTGTTTGGGAGAAGCAACTAGGGATCGATGATATAAGATTCATATGTATAAGACTTTACATATGTTAATCCTCAGCCTGTGTCAGATTTTAGTATTTCTTTAACATGGACATGGTACATTCAGTTGATTATATTATTTATCCCTTGCTATATAGATGGTGTATTTAATTCCCCTTTTCATTTTTTCTTTAATCTTGCATATAGATTCAGTATTTGCTAGTTACAGAAGCACTGTTTTGATGAGGTACAAATCAAAGTTGATTAAGCACAAGATGGATAATTTCAAAACATAGCCTTTTCTGCGCTCTAAGTAAATATCCATGCTAGGATAAGTTTTACTCATTTTTATTAGTTTTCAGACCACGGAATATATCTATGTTCATGGGTAAATTTTCAGTAATAGAATACATGCAATAGAATATGTTCTGCTTATAAATGCTTTGTGAAATAAACAGAACTCTGCATCTGTGTCAGACAGCAAATTCTACTTCGTAAATGACTTTTTCTTTCCGTTTTTTTTCCTTTTTTTTTAACTGGAATTATAGTGGATGATGACAGCAAACTAACAAGAAAAATTACATCTTTTCAGTCTTCTGTTTAAATGAAAATTCTGCTGAACAAAACTGGCTACTAACCACAACTGAACTACCAAACCAGCCTCATTACCAGAACTAACAGCACATCCTTTGGTTTCCTGGCTGCCTGGCTCATTATTTAATCTACTCATTATAACTAATTTCTTGTATATGGGGAAGAGAAAAATTCAGAAGCTCAATCCAGTACTGCTCAATTAGTTTACAGATTAACCACATGAAAGACTAAATTGGAAGCAAAAAGATTACGTTGCCATGCCTTATTGTGCTTTGTCTGCAACAGTTCAAACAGAACTAGCTCTACATACCCATGCAGTTTTACATCCCCTATGTTCACAGCAAATAAAAGACGGTAAAACGTGTCATACATCAACCAATATTAAAAAAAGAAAAAGACCATGATTTTAAACAAAGCATTCCAAAACGCTATTAAGCTTAACAACTTTTCAGAGCCAGATTATCAGTATGAGGGGAAGACAAACATACTTTCAGGACAAGAACGGGATTATTTATGTTGTACTATTTTGGTGCATTTCTATGCCTACCAGGAGGCTGTGCTATTTTATACCCGTCCTGGAAGTGATTCATAATTAAGCAACGTACACGCAGAAAACACCTCTCTATTTTGTTATGTATACATAAGCACACACGATTAAACACCACAGGGTAGGTTTATACATGTACAGCATTCATGGAATCAAAATGGTAAACTTACTTAAATATGTCATTATCTACATACAATTAGAACCTACAGTAAATAAAGGGATGATGTGTCATTCAGTTTGTATAAAAATGAAATGTGGTTACAATACATGGTCTTGTCACAATTTAGAATGAGTTTTAGAACCTGCTGAAATAATTTTCATTTTCTCATTTTAAAGACATTTTCAATAATTTTTTATGTTTAAGAATTGTACTATTATTACAGTAATATTTTTAAACATCACAGATGAGAAATACATATTTTAAGGATTCTCCTAAAGCTAAAAATCAGAAAATGGCATTTAGGCGGATGATTTACTATGAAAACTGTACTGGGTCACACATTACATTTTTACATTAAGCTAGTAAATCACATTTTTTGGAATCTTCCCTCTCTTCATCACCAAAAATAAACTTTTCCAGAATACAGTATAATAAAAGGGCATTAGAAATTTGAAGATTCCCATGAAAAGTATATAGTATTCACTAGTATTTTTCTCTTTGGAAGCAACTTTCTTAACATTAAAAAGTATGCATTAATGCAAGCCTCTTTTCAAACAGAATGTGGAAAACTAAGGTGTAGTATAGTCTCATTAAAATCATATTTAACATTTAAACAATCACAAGTGGTTCTATTTTTCATTTTTCCCTTGTTTTAATCTGAAGGTTGTCTTGCGTTCTAGATCCTATACTGAAACAGCTCAGGAAAAGAAACACTGCAGTCAAAAGGAATTTTGATCAAGGACGGACACTGGGTCTTCACCAAAAGTTCAAACATGTTAACTATTTCAAATACTTCTAAACATCGATAGTACTGAGATATTATGATAGGAAAAGCTGTTTTCACAATAGAGTACAAACTTGAAATCTAATTGTTTTCCATATTAACTTTAAAGTTTTGTGCAAATCTCAAAAAATATAATATTACTTTCATTTTAAATATGGAAATTCAGCCAGATGTGGAATAGAGGAAAAAGTTTTAGATGCTTCTTTGTACAGAACACATGGATTGTTAAGTAGCAGTATTTTCTTAGTAAGGCATTTTTACAGTAAGTGGCAGTAAGCACACAAAGATTTTAGTAGTTTTTTTGACAGCCTTCCCGTGGGCTGCATTTTTAAAAGAAGTTAGCATATTGCCTTTAAAAACAAGGAAGGAATAACCAATTCACTTGAATAATTTGGTCTACATGGGTTATCCAAAAGCATCATTACAGAAGAAACCCATAAAAGCTGCCCTATTTTTTAAACAAAAACGAAACAAGAGTCTTCCTGGACGAATTTTGTTCCAAATGTCCTTTCTCTACTCCTCTCTTTCTCTCCTCTCCCAAATGGATGATTTCTCCCTCCCACTTAAGCAAAATGAATGTCTCATCCTTTCATATCTGGTGTCCTCAAAATATAGAAATTGCATGAAATGCTGCAATACATAGTAGACTCTATATTGCCTGAAATACAATACGAGTGATGAAAAATAACAAAATGAGTTAAAAAGAAGCTAAAAATATGGGTAAAGAATTGATATTTTTGCACTAGCATGGAGACTATTAAGTGAAACGCTACCAAAGACAGAGCAAATTTGTAATCCTCTCTTCCCTTTGCAAGACAGAGTTGAGAAAGACTAAATGAAACAGCGTAGCTAATGGGATAATAAAGATTATTTTTAGAAGTCGAAGCTGCCTCAAAATAGAAAGGATCATAAACTCTGCAAGTTCAAATGTAACAATAGACTGAGGCAGTCAGGGGGGGAAAAAAAAAGGCCTGAGGAACAGCTTGGAAAAGACATAAAAACTATTCATCAATCCTTTCTAAAACACATCAGAAGCGAAAGCCTGCCAAAGAGCACATAGGACCAATATGTGATCACAGGATACAGAAAGCATTCTAAGAAGCTAAGGTGACAGAGATTTTTTGCTTCTGTGTTTACCATGGGAGAGGTTTACATCAGAATCCTTCTCTATGAAGGACACACCAAAGGGTTTGTCTCAAATCAAAGCACCGATGGAACTAGTTACGGAACAAATCAACACAGTGAGCAGGAAGGAAATACCTGAAAAGGGGACTACTCAAGCAAGTTCAGAAGGAACTCAGGGATGAAACAGCTCAACTAATAACTGCTATACAGAACCTCTTTCTCAAAACTACCTTGATACCCAAGGACTAAAAGGTGGCAAACATTATACCTAACTTCAAAAATGGGTTCCACAGACACTGGGAAACTATAAAAGGATAAAGCCTAACTTCTGTATTGGCCATATTAACAGACTCATCAATAAAATACAGAATTAACAGAATTATAGATAAATATTTGTACTGGGTGTGGCTGCGATGGAGCTAACTTACTTCATAGGAGCCTGTATGGTGCTGTGCTTTGCATTTGGGGCTGAAGCAGTGCTGATAACGCACTAGTGTTTTGGCTGTTGCTGAGCAGTGCTTGCACAGCCTCAAGGCTTTCTCTCCCTCCCTCAGCGAGTTGGCTGGGGGTAGGCAAGGGGTTGGGAGGGGACACAGCAGGGACAGTTGACCCCAACTGACCAGAGAGATGTTCCATAGTCCATGATGTTGTGCTTAGCAATAAAATCTCAGGGAAAGGAAGAGGAAGGACGGATGTTTGTGGTTACAGCATCTGTCTTCCCAAGTAACCATAACGCGTGCTGAGGCCCTGCTTTCCTGGAAGTGGCTGGACATCTGCCTGTCAATGAGGAGTAGTGAATGAACGCCTTACTTTGCTTTGCTTGTGCACGCAGCTTTTGCTTCATTTAAACTCTTTTTATCTCAACCCATGAATTTCCTCGCTTTTGCCCTTCTGATTCTCTCCCTCACTCTGCTCGCAGGGAGTGAGCAGCCATGGAGGTCTTAGCTGCCTGCTGGGGTTAACGTACAATACCACTGTAAATATGTAATATATATGTAGTAAATAAAATCCTCAAACAAATGTGACATCTTTTGATTTACATAAACACAAGATAAAAGTACTAATATCAAAAAAGTCTTCAGAGGTAGCTTGGAGCAGGGATTCAAAAAAATAATTTAAAAGCATGCAAGTTTCCAGTTACACTTACTGTTTCCCAAGTTAGGCACCATCCTTGCATCATACAATCAATCAAAGCTTTATTACTAGATTCATGCAATGTGAGAGCTAGCAAAAAGCCCTGCGATCAGCAAAACGAAGGTTAACAGGACTTTAAGAAAACTGCTTAATGCAATTCCTTAATTGCTTAATGTTCTACTGAATTTCAGCTATAGTTTCCAAAAGCAGCAATCCTTAACCTTTCTCCTTTTTTCCTGACAAATGACAATGAATAAGAGGTTTCAGTCAAGGCCAGTTTGAGAGAGAAAATTATTTATATGAAGAAGAAAGGAGAAGAAAGGAGAAAGGAGAAGAAAGGAGAAGAAAAAAAATGTTAGCTGAGGAAGTATTTAGTCAAGACAGTGACTACACCTAGATTTGATTCTCTTGGAATAGGCTCCAGTGTGCTTTAAATTAATTCCACAATGATTTGGTGATACATAATGATCAGACATCATTCTAATAATACAATGACACAATGACATTCTAATGACATAAATTCTTCATCACACAACACCACGGACAAATAAGAAAGTAAACATTCCATTGCTGTTCTAAAAAGATAAATCAGATTTCAGTCAAAGAGATGTGAGCCGACAAGGAATAACAAAGAACAATTTTATTCTTTTTTTTTAAAGTTGAAGTTCCTTCAGCTGAACAAATTCTCAGATTTTTCATCACTCCCTGAAAATATGGAAAGAATAGTGACTCATGTAGCTATGATACATGTATGTCCACGCCTCGTTCCAACTCTGTGTGGCATCTCTTATTTTCATAATACAAAATTGAAGACACTGTCTTCCGCTATGAAAACATCTATGTGGTAAAGCCGTTTACTGCCATTGGTTCAACCCTGCCTCACAACTTTTAACAGGCATGCATAAATCATTACAAAAATCCAGAAATTATTCATGTTTCAAAGTCGGGAGCTTTTGAGACTCGGTTGCATAAGCCAATAGAATGGGATTTTGTCTCAAATTCATACGCAAGTCACACAAACCAATCCTTGGATCCTTTGCCCTAAAATGACAAGCTGCTTTACCTGAACTCTGAGAATTAGAAGATTTCTTCTGATCTTCCACACAGATAACTAGGCACATCAGATTGCAATTCTGTTCCATTTTCTTTCATAAGGCATTCATGAATTATGTAAAGCCAGAGACACTGTTATTACAAAACATTTTAATTTTTCTATGTATTTTCTAACACTTTGTAAACATTATGGGGTTTAAACAATTTTTTTTTTCCCTTTTCAAGGGAAGATATGAAATTGGATCATTGGAGTTATATAGCAGATCTGGTATGCAAATACTTTCTAAAAAGGAATTTCAATTTCTTAGCTTCTTACTGTAAATCACATTTGTACCTATATCAGAATTACTCACATTCCAAGCTTCTAGATCCTTCTCTATCTCACTGATATCACATCTGTTCCCATATTGATTTTCATCTTAATGCCAGCTTCCTTCCATGTCCTTCACTTTTCATTTTAAATGGCAACTAATATCAAACTCATCTATTTTTAATTTTTATAATGATATTCTCCTTGAGTCCTAGGTTGTGTGGTTTTTTTTTTTTTTTACTGGCTTGTATAATCTCTGATAATGACATTCACAACCATAAACGTCCTGTTCAGACTAAGAAAACTGCATGATTTTAAAGCCTTAAAGCGATACACTGCCCAATTATTTTTCTCAGCCTGAGTGCTGAGGGGTTAGAAGTATTGAGACTGTATCATTGTTGAGACTGTTTCGTGTAGCAGTTATGCATGAACTGATTTTTAATTTTCGCTGCCAAAGCAAACAAGAGCAAACAGCAGTAAAATGTGCTAAGATGTAAGAATATGAAGAAGAGCAAGAGGAGAAAAAACACTTTGTGGAAACTCTCTGTAGCTTATTTTTAGTATTACATATTAATTCAAGCTAGAACAGTTTCAACTGGAAATCAAAGCAATTGATAAGATCCCCACCCTCTGGTCCAGTCAGAATACCTTCCTGAAAAAGGAGAACACTGATTCTGACAAGGGCAGGGATATAGCATATAAGATATCACTCCCTCAGTTTTGTGGTGACTACTCTCCTGGACAAAAAAAAAAAAAACAACAAAAAAGTTGTCCTTTCGAACTGTGAAATTTCATCCACATTATTTCTTCAACTATTTGGCCAACTGATGAAATTAGAAAGACAGTATAAAGTTTGATAATCAATCTGGAATAAATATTCTCATGTACCCATGGATTATAACTGTAGTGGTTTAACCCAGCAGGCAGCCAAACACCACACAGCTGCTCGTTCACTCGCCCCACCCCCTAGTGCGATGGGGGAGAAAATCAGGAAAAAAGTAAAATTCATGGATTTAGATAAAGACAGTTTAATAGAACAGAAAAAGAAGGGAAAATAATAATAATAATAATGATAGAATATACAAAACGAGTCGTGCACAATGCAGTTGCTCACCACTCGCCGACCGATGCCCAGCCCGTCCCCAAGCAGCGATCGCCCCTTCCCGGACCACGCCTCCTAGTTTATATACTGAGCATGACATCATATAGTATGGAATACCCCATTGGCCAGTTGGGGTCAGCTGTCCTGGCTATGGTCCCTCCCAGCTTCTTGTGCACCTGGTTGAGCATGGGAAGCTAGAAAGTCCTTGACTCACGTAAACACTACTTAGCAACAACTGAAAACATCAGTGTGTTATCAACATTCTTCTCATACTAAATCCAAAACACAGCACCATACCAGCTACTAGGAAGAAAATTAACTCTATCCCAGCTGAAACCAGGACAATAACCCATGGATGTAATTACTGCTTAATGTTCTTTCTACAAAACATTTCTCACACTAAAATTCTGACTTTTTTTAGTGTTAGTTATGCTCTACAAAACTTCGTGCCAATCTATCGCCTCTTCATAGGTAATAATGGAGTACATGTGATAGTCCATATTTCTAAACCGTTGATACAAATTCTCAAAAGTTCCCACTTCCACAGATGCTGAACACACACAGTTCTTCTTCCAATTTTGGATGGTGATCAGCCCAATCACCAAGATAGGTAATTAATCCAACACAGTGCCTTCACTAGAAAAAAACCAAACCTGAACACATTAAAGCCCTGAACATATGTGAAGCTGTTATTTTTTTTTACTCTCTTAGTGTTATCAATTTGAAAATTGTTCTTCAGTGATTACTGGCAGGTAAAACTTCTCTCACTTTAAAACAGTCCTCAATGAGTTTACAAACAAAAAGATAGATTTAAAGCTCCAGGGTAAAGTCTACAGTTGGTAGGTTTGCTCCTCTGGGCAATGAAAGCTTTGATAGGAAGATTACCATGAATCTGTACACTAAAAAAAACTTCATGAGCTTGGATCAAGACCAGAAAACAAGAGCCTCCAGAAAGCCCATTTTCAGCTTTCAGTTTTCAGTATATGTCTCTGGCCTCAATTCTCCTAAAAATATATACGCCAGAATACATGTGTATGTGTGTCTGCATACACGTGAATCACAAATATTTGAAAACAAAGAAACAACAAATCTCATCATACCTCTCTAGAGAGAGAAAAAGAGAACAAACATGATAGATGAGAACACTTAATGTGCAACTGCAAGGTCACCAGATTGCATAGTATAAGTCTGTAACCAGAACTAGCAAAATATAAAATTAAATGAAAATGTAAGATTATTGATCATACACGTATGACAGAAAGTCATTCAGTCACAAGAAACACATGGCATTTGGAGACATAAAGGATGTTTTGTCAAAACTCAGAAAGTATCACTGCTTATTTATAGTTATAAACTTTTCCACAAAAGACTCATTCCTGCTTATTGCCAAAGAGAAAATGGGCCTTGCTTTTCCTGAGTATGGCCATTCTTCTGAGTACACTCTCAAATTCTCCCGAAGCTCTTTAAAGGCAACCATTACACAGCTAAAAAGTCAGAGACATTCTAGATCACAGTTTTGCCTGGTTTTGAATATATTCACCCTCCCAGTTCACTGTTCTTTTTTGTGAATAATAAGGCCAAGTTGTTTCACCTGACCCATTCAGATAAGCAGTAGACTAATCTGACAAGTGTTATCCCTGTGCATTTTATAGTCAGTTTTAAATATTCATTATCATCAATAAAGAACTCCAGAACTTCTCCCCTTCCCTGTGAAATCTACCAGTTTTGGAAATGAAGTATTTTTACCGAGATTAAAATAAGAAGTTACTGTAACAAGTATTTTTTGCTTAGTGTCACCATTTCATAGCCCAAATTTAACACTAAAATGTTCCATTTTATGATGGTTTATAGTCCCAGATAAACTAGAGAAGTTTCCACAAAATAGTCTCTTAATGCAATAATTTGGAAACAATTTCTTTTGGAGTTTGTCATGGCACATGAACTCACAATGCATTTTATCCAGTAGGCTTTTATTTAAAAAAAAAAAACAAAACGCTAAACCACACAAATATACAGACTAGTATTTCCAGGGTTTTGGTGCCAGCATCTTTTCTATTGTTTACCTGGGACTACAATATATTTAAATTAGTACACTAGGGGGACACTTACTGGCTGAAAGACATACCAGATCTTTTCAAATTCATAATGATCTGCAATTGGTTTATAATCTAAGAATTATGGATTTCTACATTCTATCCAAAACCACTTCCTTTTGACCAGTTAAAATCTTTGAACTCAAAACCAACTTAGCCAATATTGGTTTCTATAAATTGTTTTATACACATACACTCGCTACTTTCAGCCTGACAGTAATTCCTCTTTTACATAGAAAATTGTTGAAAACAGACTTCTTGACTTCCATCATTATACACTGAATGCTCAACAGTACTGAAATCAACAGTCTAAACAGAAAGACAGTCTAATTTCTTCTACACACTGTCCATTTCCCACTGTCCATTTACTATTGAATGTATTAAAGAAAGTAGAGCTTAATATTACTTCTTTATATTTTTCTTCATTAATATCTGTAACAAAGTAAATAATTTTTAAACCCTTCTGCAATTCTTTTATACTAACCAATCTTCAGAGTAAGACACCATAAATCAAAATAATTATCTTTTAAATAAAATTCCTGCATTTCAGCTTGAATTATCTTAAAATTATTGCACTTTCTCTAACTTATTTTATTGCATACTACTTGTAATAAAAATAAAGTAAGAAGATGATATTGCATCAACTTAATGAAAGTTCAAATTACATTCTGCAATTGGATGAGGAATTTAGGTGAGGATGAAGTGAAGGAGAGGGAGGAGGATGTTCTAATAATTTGAAAGACAATTCTGCTAAATTTTCAAGTTGATTTGTCTTGAAAACATTTGACACAATTGCTACACTTCACTTGTGCTATGCTTCTCAGCAGAAGAGTCCTTAAAGCTTTTCTGAAATGACTATGCATTATTTTATCCTCCACCTTATCCAAATATGAGAATGAACTAGAACTTTACCCATCTGATTCTTGGATATGTTATCTGGTCACTGATTAATACTACTTCCACTATAAAATTGGAAAAAATCTCTCCCCAATTTTTTCCCAATTTTTTCCATAGCATTCTGCCTTTGTGTCTTTGAATGGCACATTTTCAGCTCAGAAAATTCAATTGTATTCTTAGTTCATCTACATATATATCTACACACTCACTCACAAAATAAATGTTAACTTTTTTTCCTTTCATTTAAGGTTACAACTCAGTGAAACACAGTTACTTTGTATTTCCCAGCAACTTGCAAGAATGGGCTTTAGTAAATGTGGGAAGATGGGAAGGATTAAACTTACAATTTAAAAATAACAACAATGTTTTTAAGTGGTTGTATGAATTGTTGACATAAACATAAAATAATCCCATAGGCCCTACTATCTCCTTCTTATTATTATTCTAATATGGAGTCACTACTACTTTACTATTTTTATATGGAGTACTACTACTATATACTATTACTGCCATGCAACATCACGATCAACAGTTCTAGTTCGCATATTCAGCTGCAGCGTCTGAATCACCATGAAAAAACCAAACCACCCCCACATTCAGATAAACAGAACCGTGATCCAAACCTCTACGTTTCTGGGATTATATAATCATAAACAATGATCTTCTGCCAGACAAAATTTTCACCGACTGCTGTGGATGATATCTATGCAATGACAAAAGGAACAAAACACATGGCATTTACAGAGACATTTTAAGTAAATTTGTTAATCAGAAAGACAAAAAGTTTACTTGATGTTGACATTAACTCTTCTAAAAGAAAGAACAAATTTTGGAAATATATATGGAGCAGAATGCCCTGCTTACAGCAGTTAGGAAAGTTCTTGTTTCAAGGACAATCTTTATTTAAAAATTCAGCTTCTCAACCAGTCTCCTCAAAATAGAAAAAGAAGAGAGTCACTTATCAATCATCATTGCAATGACTGCCAATCGGTCATTGCACATCCTTGGAAAGCTGACACTTGTAGCAAAGCTTCAACATACAGAGCTTATAAAGTAGGTGCTGTAGTTAAAAATCTTTTCTCCTGCTGAATATGTAACTTTTTTCCATGTAGTTTCAGTTCAACTTCACTTTAGCCATTACAAAATATCAAGTACCAATGATCTGTGTAGGAAAGCAATAATTCATTAATTTACTATCCTCAGTAAATAGTACATGCCAGTATTTTTTTCTGGTCTTGTCCCTTTAGTCAGTCATGAATAGCTGTAAGGAAGCCTGTGTCACTGCAAATACCAGTTTGTGGTGAGGAAAGAGAGCTTATCTGGTGCTTGAGAACTCGAAGTAAGGGAAAACATATGGAATGTATTAATATCAGGTGTTTGTCGTTTTTTTCTTTTAAATCACTAAAGAATTACACTTATTTCAAAGTGCGTCAATATATCCATGTTCTGTATGCAAATAATACACATATATAGTGTGTCCCTAAATTAATGAATAGACAGCTGTGCCCAAATGTTGCATATAATTAGAGATTTAAAAAAAAATCCTAACCCACCAAAAAAACCCACCCAAAACCTAAATCATGGAACAGGCTACATTACTCATGTACAATCATAAAAAGTGACTAAAGGTCCAGAATTTCATCAAATAATTCCAATTTTACCTATTTTCCATTTTGAGCCACTGCTTTGATCTTTCTGTTGCAAAAGGAAAAACAACAGCAAAGAAAGTGGCATGTCCCAAAAGAGATGTTTCAATATGTCTAGACTTACAGAAAACAAAAGCACCCAGGTATAGCAGATGTCAGTTTAAGAACTCAAACAGATATTCACTGTGAGGATGAATTTATTAGCAGAAAAAAATATAGGTGAATAATAGTGGAAATTTATGTGGAAAACTGTAGGTATGACAATCCAGAGAAATGGTTTGCAATGAAAACTGCAGTCACAGTGACATTTTGCTGGTAGGAATTGAAAACTGGGAAACACATAATGCTGACAGAACAGCAGTGCACTGCACAGCAAGGCTATTGGATATTCTCAAGTACTGCAGAATCACTGGGGCTAGTTCTAGGTATACAAGGTGCAGTATTTTGCTATTCGGTCACTCGCAGTGATTATCATAGTATTCCACATATTTTTGGCATGGCCACTAGACAGAATTTTGGATTTCCTACACATACATGTTCATAAATGTGCCCATTTTTAGGATGCTCTTACAGCTGTTACCATTGATGGTAACAGGAGGCACTATGAGGATCAAAGAGATACAACACAACACATAAAAAGGAAAAAAGAATTATTTTCTTCGTATGTAGTAACAAGTTTGGGTTTTAAAATGCTCTCACAACTTCAAACAAACTGTCACCTCATCACATATCCAGCAACCTGGAACAATGAGAACAACTCTGAGATTTGGGGGCAATCTTCAATAGCTCTAGTACATTCACTATTGCAAGGATTCACATTAACAGTATGGCTGAGTTGAGAACAGGAAGAAATCTGTCTGTCTCTTCTGTTGCCAAAAGCTATATATAGAGTAGCAGGGAGAAAGGCTAGTGAGGTGAGAAGGTATGAGAATTAATTGTTTCTCAATTTTCCTGCTATTTAGGAAATCCTTAGGGCAGTTGATGCCCCACCAGCCTTTTTATTAAAAGAAAAAACAGTTTAATTACAGTTTCAATTAGATTACCAGGGACCAATATACACAAAATGTCTACTGTCCTGGAAGCCTGACCAGCATTAAAAAATTCAGTTTTGTTTACCTTTTGCAACGGAACCTAAGCCAATCTTCTTATTACAAATGAGTAATACATTTCCCCTCAGGATAAAAATGAACATTATAACACTGTGCATCACGTGAAAATGCTATGAACAACCTTAACAGTCACGGAACAAATACACCTGAAGACAGACTGAGAATATCTCAAGAATCATGCTAAAAATGCCAGCATGACTTATTGACTGATTTTAAATTAACCGTTGTAAAAGCAGTCATACAGGCATAATAACATGTATGTTGCGGACAGTGGGAAGACATCTACTGAACAGAAAAATAACATTTTCTGAAAGACCCTATTTCTATCTCAGTAGTACTTAAAACTAAATAGATGTTTCAATTATTGAAGTTGTAACTATTGCTTAAAATATACCCTGATCTCATAATTTAACTTTTGGAAGCCCAAACATCTGTGTTCTTAAGAGAATTCTTTGATCCTATATTGAAGAAATAGTGTACAATGGCACAGATGAGCTCTTCTTCTCAAGAGACATCTGTTACTCCCATTTCTATGTCCCCTCAGCGTAAAGCATACCATGGTTATGGCTTACTCCTCAGTTCATTTCCTCGACTCATAGTACTGGAAAGAGAAAGGCTGCATCGTGCTGACTTTTGTAATTACAGGTCTCTGCTTTTTTCTGACACTGGAATTCTCTTAATCGAGCAATTCTACTTTTTGCCCATACCCACAAAATCCTCTCTTGCTCAGGATTCTCTCCTGCTGTAAACATTTTCACTATGCCAACTACTCTGTTCTTTTTTTTTTAACTGATCTTTTATAGTTGATTGGATGTGTTCCCTTCCTGCTTTTTCACCTTCATGAGCTAGAGCTCACAAACTTTTGTTTTTTCTTTCCATCCTTCTGTCTTCTTTCCCTATCCGCCTCACTTTCTCAAGTGTTTCATTTTCTTACATACGTGCATGGCTTAAAATGCTACCAAGTGAACAATTCAAACCTCCACTGAAGATCTCCCTCTTCATATACTTCAGTCTATCTTTCCGAGCGTACTTCTGGGATTTACTTATACCAAAAAACTTCCAAAACTTTCTTATAACATTGCTTATCGACTGCAGCTGTCCTATCAGTTGTAAGGAGAACTGTAAGACATTGAAGACCTCTAATCCTTAGCCAGCTTTCCTAAACAATACTGAATTAATGAAATTAACAACAAATCAAAGTTTCTGAGACAAATGTGCTGGGCCATATGCATACACTGACTCCACTGCATTACTTTGGACAACTGGACATGGACATTTAAATTAGTAACACAAAATAAATTTGATGCTAGTCAAATCATAAGGAAAAAAGTAATTTTCTATTCAGTTGAATTGTTCTCGCACATTAATAAGAGTAAAAAGAGTTCAGAGTTATGTGCGCATACATGGGTTCTTTTCCAGCCTCTTTGTAAGGAAGATGAGAAATGAATCAAATCGAAGGTCACACACACGAGTCTGTCAATTTTCAGTTCTCTCTGTCTGAATTCATACATTCTTCTTTCTTACCTTTCTTGCCTCACACTTGGACATCTTCAGATTAATTAATTTCAGATAATACAATTCTCCTGTGACATATTCAGTGTTGGACACCCATTCAGCAGCAAAGAATTTTAAAAAATCTTGAAATTATACCTGTATGACTGTATCATGCAACTACATTAATACAGTCTTAATCTACAAATTACATATTCTTTCAAACTTACATTTTGTATCTCATAGAAAATGGAGACACTATTTCTGGCCAAAATTATATAACGTAATATATCTACCAATATCTCAGAGGTATGTCCATGTATAATGCAATAATGTCTCAAGATGATAAATCACTGATAAATGGAAAGTAATATTAACTGCGCTTTCAAAACTGGTATAAATTATGTAACTTATTTTTGCAAAAATTAATCAAATGAATACAGAACACTTTAGGCCAATATACTTTGGCTATGCTATGCACAAGAAAATTATTCACTAGTCATTTATAGTTCTTCTAACTTAACTCCTTTAGGGCTGGACAATTCATTTGCCAGTTAGACAACTAGCAAAATGGCTGTGTTCTCCATTTGTCTCTTGACAGAAGAGATTTCCAGTTCATAGGAAAAAATATGGAAGGATATCCAGGTATCCAGCAGTGCATATGTCTCAGTATAATTTCTAGTATTCTGCTCAGGGTTTTTTTGTAATGATCCAAAAGTTTTTTCCCATAGGTTCTGCTGATAAATTATTCCACCCTAATTGACCCAGTGACCTCTAGCTCTCTTTTCTGAAATATTTAAGATTAAGATATTTTTACATCCATCTTACAGTTTTGATTATTTCTATATTTCTTTCTTCTATTTCATGTAGAAAAACTACCAAAAATTCAGTCACCCTGTCACTGTATCTATTCCTTGTAGGCTTGTTCCACATTTTAGACTTTTCTGAGATTTTTCTCTCAGAGCAACACTGACTTTGTTTATATCCTTTTTTTGATTATCTTTCCTCTTGTTTGTTTTGTTTTAAAATGCCACAGCTTGTAAAGCAAGTACTTTTTATTTCCTGTTATTCCCAATTCTTTTTCTGGTCAACAAAGTATTTTTCTACTTTGCACATAACTCGTTTCCCTCCAGACTTTAACAAGTATCTACATTCCTCCTGAGTTCCACATTGCAATTAATACCTTTCTTCTTTCTTTAATACCTTTTCCCCTTAGCGCTGAATATCTCAGAGACAGTCAATGAGTCACTGCTTCAGTTCCGGTAGGACAAAATTCCAGATAATTATTAAGTAGAACTTTTTGCAATACGTGAATGTCTCAAAGACAGAAAATTCTGCCTCCTCATATCTTTCTTCTTGTAGCTTAGCTATCCTTACAGCCGATGAGTCAAAGTACAACTGTGCTGCATTTCAATTCTGACTGCATTGGTGGTATTTACTAAGACAAATTAAAGGGGAACTTCCTTTAGAATTGTCATGTAATCACAAAGTCAACAACTTCTGCTTACCCCCTAATTACAGAAAATTCTATTTGATAGCTGCATAATTTGATCATATTTGCAAATATTTGCTCGTGTCTTTAGTGCTATTTGAGGGATACATCAAGACATCTGTTCAATTCTTCTGAATTTAAAAATATGCATAGTGTAAATAAAACATACTATATGCCAATGGATTACTTTTACTTATCTGCCAATTTAATTTCCATTACATTAATTTTTCTGTTGAATACAATTTCCTACAGTTTCATCTCTTTCAGCAGATGCACATGATCTCTCTTTACAACAGTGTGAAATGAGGGCCAAAACATTACATCACACCAAAAAGTTGAATAATCCTACATAGTTTAGTCTATTTTGGCCCACACTTAAATAGATTAGTTCAGACTTGCACATGTATGCTCCCACACATGCACAAGCTACAGTGCCTGCAAAGCCACAGTTATATGTCTAGCTAGGAGAAGGAAAAGGTTTTTCTGAAGGAGAAAACCTAAAACACACCTATGGAATTATACTTTGCATAGTTGTCATTATATTAACACGTTACTTCAAGAACTTGAGACCAACTAGAGAGCAATCTAAATATAAGCCATCACACCTGATGAAGTTCTATATAAGTAGAAAAAGCCCAATGTCATTAGCTTTCAAAGATTTTTATTCTCCTTGAGAGTGTCATATACTCATTCAACTCGTGGTCGTCGCCCTCCCAGAAGAGGACCTGGCCATGGTATCCACTCGGCCGAAAGCCATCGCCAGAAGAAACGTGGCGACCCAGACGGAGCCCCTAGGCAAACATACATCTGTCCAAGTCTCCGGCTGCAGGGAGTGCCTGAGGCTGTCCCTTGTACAGGAGGGCAGCAGAGACGATGTCTGTGTCCGCTGCGACAAGGTGGATGATCTGCTCAGCCTGGTGGCAGAGCTGAAAGAGGAAGTGGAGAGGCTAAGGAGCATCAGGGAGTGTGAGAGGGAGATAGATTGGTGGAGCCGCACCCTGCCGTCCCTGAGGCAAGGGCAGCACACGGAGGCTCCGCAAGAAGCGGAAGAACCCCTGCCCTCTTGCCACCAGGCAGAAGGAGGAGACCCAGGCGATGGAGGGGAATGGACACAGGTCCCTGCTCGGGGCGCCAGGCGAACCCCCGGCCGGCCTCCCTCACCTCAACTTTCCCAGCTGCCCCTACACAACAGATATGGAGCTCTGGAACTTGAGGGCCAGACGAACGAGGACGAAGATGAAGGCCCATCCAGGGGGTTGCCCGAGGCGAGGCAGCCAGCCCCACAAATTACGACTGCCTCCGCTAAGAATAAAAGGAGGGTAATTGTCGTAGGTGATTCCATACTGAGGGGGACGGAGGGCCCAATTTGTCGGCCGGACCCATCCCACAGGGAAGTCTGCTGCCTCCCTGGGGCCCAGGTGAAGGACATTACTAGGAAGCTCCCTAGTCTCGTGCAGGCCTCCGATTACTGCCCGCTACTGGTTACACAGGCTGGCAGTGAGGAGGTTGCAGGGAGAAGTCCTGAAGGGATCAAAAGGGACTTCAGGGCGCTGGGGCGACTGGTGGAAGGATCAGGAGCACAGGTAGTGTTTTCCTCGATCCCTTCAGTGGCAGGGAGGAATACTGAAGAGAACAGGAAAACTCATTGGATCAACACGTGGCTCAGGGGCTGGTGCCATCGGCGGAATTTTGGCTTCTTTGGCCACGGGGAGGTTTACACGGCACCGGGCCTGCTGGCGACGGATGGAGTTCAGCTGTCTCACAGGGGGAAAAGGATTCTCGCGTGTGAGTTGGCCGGGCTCATCGAGAGGGCTTTAAACTAGATTCGAAGGGGGAAGGGGATAAAACCAGGCTCTCTAGAGAAGAGCCTAGGGACCGCACGCCAATGTCGGGGGAGAAATCGGCAGCCCAGCTCAAGTGCACCTACACCAATGCATGCAGCATGGGCGGCAAACAGGAGGAGCTGGAAGCCATTGTGCAGCGGGGTAGCTATGACTTAGTCGCCATCACGGAAATGTGGTGGGATGAGTCTCACGATTGGAGTGCTGCAATGGATGGCTATAAGCTCTTCAGAAGGGACAGGCGAGGAAGGAGAGGCGGTGGAGTAGCCCTGTATGTTAGGGAATGCTTCGACTGTCTAGAGCTCGATGGTAGTGATGACGAGGTCGAGTGCTTGTGGGTAAGGATGAGGGGGAAGGCCAACAAGGCAGATATCCTGCTGGGAGTCTGTTATAGACCACCTAGCCAGGATGAGGAGGCAGACGAAATATTCTACCAGAGGCTGGCAGAAGTCTCCCAGTCGCTAGCCCTTGTTCTCGTGGGGGACTTCAACTTTCCGGACGTCTGCTGGAAATACCACGTGGCAGAGAGGAAACAGTCGAGGAGGTTCCTGGAGTGTGTGGAGGATAACTTCCTGACGCAGATGGTAAGCGAGCCCACCAGGGGAGATGCCTCGCTTGACCTGCTGTTCACGAACAGAGAAGGGCTGGTGGGAGATGTGGTGGTCGGAGGCCGGCTTGGGCTTAGCGACCATGAAATGATAGAATTCTTGATTCTTGGTGAAGTAAAGAGGGGGGCCAGCAAAACCGCTACCATGGACTTCCGGCGGGCGGACTTTGGCCTGCTCAGGACACTGGTCGAGAGGGTCCCTTGGGAGACAGTCCTGAAGGGCAAAGGGGTCCAGGAAGGCTGGACATTCTTCAAGAAGGAAGTCTTAAAGGCGCAGGAGCGGGCTGTCCCCATGTGCCGCAAGAAGAACGGGTGGGGAAGGCGACCGGCCTGGCTGAACGGGGAGCTCTGGCTGGGACTCAGGAGAAAAAGGGGAGTTTATCACTTGTGGAAGAAGGGGCAGGCAACTCAGGAAGAGTACAGGGATCGCGTTAGGTCGTGCAGAGAGGAAATTAGAAAGGCAAAAGCCCGGCTAGAACTCAACCTGGCCACTGTCGTGAGGGACAACAAAAAATGCTTTTATAAGTATGTTAATGACAAAAGAAGAGCCAAGGAGAATCTCCATCCTCTATTGGATGCGGGGGGGAACGTTGCCACCAAGGACGAGGAAAAGGTTGAGGTACTCAACGCCTTCTTTGCCTCAGTCTTTAGTAGTCAGAGTGGTTATCCTCAGGGTACTCAGCCCCCTGAGCTGGAAGACAAGGACGACGAGCAGGATAAACTCCCCATAATTCAAGAGGATGAAGTTAATGACCTGCTATGCCACCTGGACGTTCACAAGTCTATGGGGCCGGATGGGATCCACCCGAGGGTACTGAGGGAGCTGGCGGAGGAGCTTGCCGAGCCGCTCTCCATCATTTACCAGCAGTCCTGGTTAACTGGGGAGGTCCCGGATGACTGGAGGCTCGCCAATGTGACTCCCATCTACAAGAAGGGCCGGAGGGAGGATCCGGGGAACTACAGACCGGTCAGCCTGACCTCGGTGCCGGGGAAGATCATGGAGCGGTTGGTTTTGAGGGTGCTCACGAGCCATGTGCGGGACAACCAGGGGATCAGGCCCAGCCAGCACAGGTTCATGGAAGGCAGGTCCTGCTTGACCAACCTGATCTCCTTCTATGACCAGGTGACCCGCCTACTGGATGAGGGAAAGGCAGTGGATGTGGTCTACTTGGACTTCAGTAAAGCCTTTGACACTGTCTCCCACAGCATTCTCCTAGAGAAGCTGGTGGCTCACGGCCTAGACAGGTACAGTCTTCGCTGGGTAAAAAACTGGCTGGACAGCCGAGCCCAGAGAGTTGTGGTCAACGGAGTTAAATCCAGTTGGCGACCGGTCACGAGCGGTGTTCCCCAGGGCTCAGTACTGGGGCCGGTCTTGTTCAATATCTTTATCAATGATCTGGACGAGGGGATCGAGTGCTCCCTCAGTAAGTTTGCAGACGACACCAAGTTGGGCGGGAGTGTTGATTTGCTCGAGAGTAGGAAGGCTCTGCAGAGGGACCTGGACAGGCTGGATCGATGGGCCGAGGCCAATTGTATGAGGTTCAACAAGGTCAAGTGCCGGGTCCTGCACTTCGGCCACCACAACCCCATGCAACGCTACAGGCTTGGGGAAGAGTGGCTGGAAAGCTGCCCAGAGGAAAAGGACCTGGGGGTGCTGATTGACAGCCGGCTGAACATGAGCCGGCAGTGTGCCCAGGTGGCCAGGAAGGCCAACGGCATCCTGGCCTGTATCAGAAATAGTGTGGCCAGCAGGAGTAGGGAGGTGATCGTGCCCCTGTACTCGGCACTGGTGAGGCCGCACCTCGAATCCTGTGTTCAGTTTTGGGCCCCTCACTAGAAGAAGGACATGGAGGTGCTGAAGCGTGTCCAGAGGAGGGCAACGAAGCTGGTGAAGGGCCTGGAGCACAAGCCTTATGAGGAGCGGCTGAGGGAACTGGGGTTGTTTAGCCTGGAGAAGAGGAGGCTGAGGGGAGACCTCAGCGCGCTCTACAACTACCTGAAAGGAGCTGCATGGTTATTATTGGTCACATTTTCCAGCTTGAAAAGTAAATGTATAGAGTTTACTCTTTTTTTTTTTTTTTTTTTTCTTCTTTTCTGCAGAGATCCTCCATGAGCAGCAATCTCCATGGCCTTCTTAATTTGGATTGATGTCTTAATTTACATAGACTAAGACATTTCTCCAAACTGGGTACAGGAAAACCTGTACAAGTAGTAAAATCTGCAAGGTAAAAACTAAAGCTGTAGAGAAAGTAAGAAAGATGTTTTGCACAATGAAATAATCCTGCAGGAAATGTGGGAAGGGTGCCTGGAACCACCAGAATAATCCCGTTGAACAAGCAGTACAGATGTCTGATGGAAGCAGAATAATCCTACATAATAAGCAAGAAAGATGCCTGGCCAAACCAGAGTAAGCCCTGGTCCCAAAAATAAGATCAACAATGTCAAGAATAAATGAGATTGGGGAGGGGAGAGGAACATAAAACATCTTTAACAGGAGAGGAAAGATGGGAAGAAAAAGACCACATTGGTTCCAGCTTCCCTTGCGCCTGGTGAGCTCTCAAGTCTGAACACCTTGACTTGGTGACATCAAGGAAGAGGGCCATCAGCACTAACTGCATGATGGTAGCTTCTGTGGTATGTTATAAAGGACTTGACACAGCAGTCAGATGAGACATACAGCTACACTTTATATCACAGGAAAGCGGTCTTGCGGCAACAGGCACAGCCCGGGGGCCAGCCCTAGGGGCTGGGTGGGAGTGGTTCCAGGCAGGGAGAGGTCTCCTTGGGGGCTGCTGCAAGCTCTGCCTTGCCCTGGGCCCCGCTGAGCTGAGCACCACCCTAGTCCCCTCCAGTCCTCACCCAGGGGCTGAATTCCCAGCTGGGCCCAGGCCTGCAGCAGCGCCTGGGGATGGCTGGGCTGTGGCTGACCTCCGTCACCATGCCTGGCCCGGCTCAGCTCACCAGCCTGGTCGAGGAGGTAGGGCACTGCACCGCCCTGACGGCCCCATGGTCACCACCACCCCCGGCCACCGTCATCTGTGCTGTGCCCTGACAAATAGCCCCTTAAAGCATGGCTGGGAAACAAAAGCAAAAAGAGAGATTTGAATGAGCTTTTAGAGGAGCTTAACATATGCTTTATTTTAAAAGAGGGGGAGAGGGAGAACAGAAATATACAGAAAAACTAAAGGAGGTATATAATTATCCAGTTTTAGATTAAGTTTTTGGAAGCTTATAGTAGGAGTAAGTGGCAAACAGATTACAGTGAAATTTCTTTTTCTTTTGCTTTGCTCTGTTTCTCTATTAATTTTGTAGTTGGCTCCCAAAAATAAATCATTTTTCTCTGGTTAGAGATGCCAGCATGTACAGAAAAGCTAGCCTCCTTGATTTGCTCCTTGATTTGCTCTGTTGTTGGAGGTCCAAAAATACTCTGTTCCTAGCAAATCTGATGATTTTTTCCTCTTTGAAAGCCACATATTAAATAAAGTTAATTCTGGGAATAGGGAATATAGGCATTGTATATAAATGCATATATAGTTCTGTGCACATATGTACGTAAGTGTAAATAAATATGCCACTATAAACCCTGATACTGCTATTATTGACTAAGTATTTCCAGCAGGATAAGAGATAGGAGATAAAGATGAACTATCTTTTTCTAAGCTGTCAGCTGCTGAGCTGCTCATTCACATTTATTCTGCTGCACCCTGTTCCCTCCCTCCCTCAACCTTTATCCAAGTTTCATAACTAGGATGCAAGTTACAGGCAATCTAAGAGATTACAAGGACAGCAGACAGCGAGGCTTCAGCTTTAAAAAAAGGTGATCTGGATTTAATGTCACAATGATGGATGAATCTTTTTGGGCTAGATGTGAAATTAAATTTCTGGAAGCAGAAAGCCTCAGGCATTTCTGTTACACTTACATTACACTGTGTATGACATAAGAAACACTGTGTTGCTAATGGGATTATTATGTATTAAAAATAGATACTCCAGAATAGGCTCTAATAGCCTATTTTAGTTTTGTGTGTATAAATAAATTCTTATTTTGCAAAACTGCCATCTCACTGCCCCCATGCCTTTCAGACCTAAAATGTGAAGAATTTAATTTTCTTCCTTATTGCTGAAAATGCCATGGTGAGTTCAAGAAGATCTTAAATCACTGCAACTGTGTAAACTGAACACTGGCTTTTTCTTTCTTTCTTTTTTTTAATCATAAAAAAAACCCCAAACCCCACTTACAAGCCATATTTGTTACTTTGGTCTGAAAGAAAAACTGAATAATTATTAAGCAGTTGTCATTTTGCTAGGTTATTTCATGGTCTAAATGAGCAAGGTAGATGAACCCTTTGCATTTAAAAGGAAAGCCAAACATTTCAAGTCCAAACACTTAAAACCAATTTCATAAAAGCTTGCTAGGTATATTCAGAAAAACTAAATAAACATAAATCCCACCAAATTTTAGACTAATGAATCATGCAGAAATGAAATGAAGAAATGGCAAAAGTTACCTCATGTTTTCCATCGCCTGCATCTTTCAAATATCCCAAATACGTACATGTAAAAAATCACAGCATATAAAAAGGAAAGAATGTTGGGCTTGGTGTTTTCAGACTGTCACATTCAGACTTATTAGAGAGAGGACAGTCATACAGAGATGACACTTATGATGGGCAATGACAGGTATCAGCAACTCATTTCTTACACATAGGCAAATTATTGGCCAAAAAGAAGTGACAAGTCACTTTTGTCTGCCTCACTAGGCTTCGTAAGAGCTCCAAGAACCTCTGATTGAAAATGGAATACTCCAAAATCCGGCGACGCAGATATTAAGAATACTTTAGATTTCAAGATTGTTGAAATAGATTTGCTAGTAAGCAAGAACAGGCAAGAGGGGTTCTGAGATAGAAAAAAATTTATTTCGGCAAGTCCTCTAAAAATCTCAGGCTAAAGTGTACCTAAATATATATTTTTAAAAAACACTTCAGTTGATATAATTCTTTTCCAAATGGAAATTATAGGTAGGAGACAATAATTTGAATAGACTGTATCTTTTATTTTGAATAATTTTAATTGGAACAACTATTCACCCCTAATAGCTTGATTAAGACATATATTTGGTAAATCTTAGCAAGACTGCCTTCAGCACGTTCACCAGAATTAAAAACTAATGGCCACAGGCTATGACATACAGTATTGTTGTTGAAAGGGCAATCACAGGTACTGCCTCCTAATGTTAAAATTCTTCGTTCCACAGAAGGGCCATTAGAAATGTCACACTAAGTACAGGTGACCACTATTTAGTTTCAAATACAACTATCATTTTGCATCTTTTTGGAAAGAAGTAGGACATCAATAAACTAAAATAAAATTCTGGTGTTGACCTAGTACAGACACATTTAAATTGCTATATTCTGAGTAACAACTTGAAGAACTAACTATAAAACAGATGCCTAGAAAATAGCATTTTATCGTGCACTGCTGGCAAATCAACTTACTCAGGTAAGGGCTGCAGAAACTCAGGTGTCTAGGATCTCAGACAAAGAAACTCCTTATTATAGTTAGATTAGAGAAGAGGCTGATAGTATGAGTTACTGGTACAAAATTCAGGGCACATAATGTAGATTATCTGTGGTTTCTAAATACAACACTAAAAAGCAACTTTATTTGGCATTAAGAGTGAGAATTTAATGCCTTGTCCTTATAATGACTAAATTCATCAGTACAAATCCCTTCCATTCTAAGGAAGTCATGTACTTTAGGAAAATAAATCAACTGAGTTTCTCAAAGTACTTCCCTTCATTGCTGGTAAGAGGACTTGAAATATAGAAGTCTAAAACCAAGCGAATTAATCCCACCATATGTGCTTAGATTTGTTTAAATTCCTTGTACCCTGCATTAAAAACAAAAAAAAGTAATTTGGATAGAAATACCTATCGCTAGGAAAAGCAGTTGAGACATGAGCTTTCACAGTACACTTTCCTTGGATTTAGACTTGTAAAGATAATTGATAAATTATCTGTCCTAACAGTCTGAACACTTTTGCTTTTCTTATCTGGTATTTATTACCCTTTTTTTTGACTCTACAGGGCAGGCTCTAATAAATTGCTAATGAAAGGCATTGTTTCAAGCTGTGGAAAAATTGGACCGTGAATACTGAGTCATAGATTTGGGAAGCACGCTAATGCTTCTTTTTGTCATCAGAACTCCACAAACACAGCCATTCAGAAGTACAAATGATGATTTGACAGACAGCTACTACATTATAACCTCCATCATAATCTATTTTGACAGGAACTAATTCAGTAATTAAGAAAAAAAAGAAAAGAGGAAGTAATAATCTATTGTTAAATAAGCATTCGGCGTCATTTTACCTTGCAGTAAAATGGAGAAAAAAATTGTCTAATCAGAAATTAAGTTATTTGACGATTATGCGTTATTTACTATTACAGGAATTCTGATGCATTGTTTAGTATTAGAGTTCATCTCATTTATTGGAAACCTTTTTTCAATCAATCAACATAAGTGTGTTGATCAACAGATAAACTGTGACAATAAGGAAAGAAAAAGTAACTCTTTTTTTGAGGTTACAGCAGTGAACAACAACAGTCATTTATAAACTTGTTTGCATTTCTTTTTAAAAGATAGCATTAAGTTTCTAGAGAATATGTATTTGTGAATTATATGGTGAATGCATTGGTGCCAAAACCAAAAAGCAGTCCACATTTGTGCTCCTTTTACTTAAAAATAGGAACAGCAGAAAATCTGGTTTGAAAATAAATTTGGCCACTAAAGTAGAGGAAATTATTAAATCAATTCTTAAAAAAGTAGTTCTGGGGGGTTTTGTATACTAATTCTAAGATACTACCTAAAGCAAAATCAGCACATTATGTTGGTATCACATATGAATATTTGAATATATGAATATTTCCTTCTTCGGCAAGGAAAAGAAGTCCTGCAGTAGAATTTAGAATTTAACCACTAGGATATTTTTCTTTTCTTTTTCTTTCTTTTTGGCTGTGCAGGGAGAGATGGGGGGAAAAAATCATAGTAATGTAATGGATTACGAGGGCAAACAAAGGATAGGATAACAACAACAACAACAATAATATAAAACCTGAAACCAAGCAGCTATTTTGTACGATAATAAAAATGAAGGTAACATTTTTCCATCCAAACCAGCATATCCAAGGAACAGAAATGATGTGATCATCCTGTTCTGTCTGCTGTGCAAGGAAAATACATAAACCTGTATTGAACTTCTAATTAGTAAACAAATATGCACTGTTTAGTGAGCAGCCTAAAAAATCATATTGAATTGGAAAATTATTAATTCTTCACATCCAACAGAATATCTATATTATAGTAGAGAAAAATAATTTTAACTTACCTATTTGCAGTAATAGTCAGCACATTATCAACCATATTGCAATTCAATCAAAGACGAACAAAGCCAGTTCATTTAAATAAAATTAAAAAAAAAGAAGATAAAAGAAAAATTAAAATTATTATTCATAGTCACCTGTACTTTTGGTGTATATGAATAGCCAAATATTTTTTTTCTTAAGGAAATGTCTCCTACTTTAACGTCTCTTGATCTTTAAAATTTTGATTTATTCTAATTTGCAATTAAGGAGTCAAAAACGTGACAAGTAGTGACATACACATCAAAATGATTCATATATTTACACTTTACACAAGACTATCAACTCTCCTATACCAAGTATTCCATAAAATAAACTCTAGCTTAAGTTTCCAAGCCATTAAGACATTTCCAAATGTTTGCAACATTTTTTACAATATTTACATTTAAAAAAATGAAATATATAATGTTAAATATTTTAAAAGCTTTAAAAGAGAAACTGCACATTGCATGAAAAATGACAGTGAAGCCGACAGACAACAGACAACACAGGGCACAAGAATATTTCCACTGGAATTTAGGCTATTTTCAATGTGTTTAGTTCCAACACTCACATTTTCAATTCCTGGATCTATAGGTTCTTCTTCTATACAGAATTACACAATATAGTCCAGAACTGAAGCTTCAAAAACCATTCCAAAGCAGTTTGTTAGAATTTGTCAATTTGCTAATAATATTTGCAATGATGGGTCAAATTAAATTAATTAAATTCATTTCATCATCCAACTCTTTAATAACCTCAAAGGTAGACTAACAAAAACATAAGCACTAATAATTCAAAGGAGGAATGCATCTCAAGTTAAGGATTTCTTTATAGCCTGGGATCCCAAATTCATGGTCTCACATTCATAAATCTATTTCATTTTGTACAAAATTTCAAGATGTCTAGTTTTATTTTCAAATTGTAATGATCTAATCTTTAAAACATGATAGAATTACCTTTCTCAAAGCAATTTTACAGGTATTAGTAGTTTAATACATCACTAGTTCACCCAAACACAAACTATCAGTCTATGTCTCTACTCTTCTCTAGGTTACACATTATGAAAGATGTCGTGGGTATTGCTTCAAGAACACAGTTCTTCATAAAGTACTTAATCATAGAGGTACATTAACTGCATAGAGCATAATTTCTCACAGAAGTCTATCAGATTTTTGTCTGCTACTATTCCATCCTCATCCTTATCATAGAAAAGACATGCAGAAAAGTCCAGAACACTCAAGCAGGATAAAAAGAATACTCAAGAAGAGTATACCTTGATGTTTGCACTTGTTTAAAGGTTGTTACCTTATCTAGCAATTAAACAGATATATACACTCATATACATACCCCTCCAGCAAAGTCTCTTAAAGCAATTTTGTGCCGCAGGCATGAAGACAGACACCCCCTCCACGCCCCCTTCCCCCCTCAAAAAAAAAAAAAAAAAAGAGTAGTCCCTTCTGCTTTCAATGGTTTTCTTCACAGTTCCATGGACACTGGAGGAGGAATTGGTCTTACACAAATCCAGAGAAAGTATCAAATTCTTGCCTGGAACATTATATTTCCAAGTCCCCAGAAAGTTAATCTAGTGACCATAGAAACTGCAACTCCTGACGTTTGTAGGCTAAGTGATGCATTTCTCTCAAACATTTCTTCAAAAGATGTTTGCTATGTGCTAATGTTAATTTTTTTTCAGTACTGCATGAACTTTTGTCCTCCTACCAAAGCCTTCCATCAGACTCGTTGTCCAAATTTGTTAATATAGTTGCTCATCCTGATTCGCCTTTTCAAAATTTACCTGATTTTCTGACAGGATTTCCTATGAATAATCTTAGTTCACCCTACATCCTGCTTTTTTCACAGATTATGCATCTTATAAATTTACATTCACTACTAGATTGAATATGTCAATTAAATATAAGCAATTTTAGAAGTAATAACTTTTAAGAGCAGAAAAACTCAATAACTTAACAGGAATTTATTAGACATTTATATAACTGAAATACCCATCTTGGTATATGTTTGAATATCCATGAGATCAAGTAGAGCACATGGAATTCAGTTAAGGAAAGCAATATATTAATAATTTCTTTTGCCCTCCCCCCCCCCCCTTCTTGGCAAAATTCATACAAATGAGAGTTATAGGTGATTATATCTCTATTTATATGCCTTTGATTTCTACTTAAACTACTTTTTGTCCACTTACAGCTTTCCTATCTGGAGCAGAAACATAAAACGTAAAAGCTTATTTATATAGATATTGAACTTAATTTCATAACCATCCTTAATGTTTGTAACACATAACCTGGACGTTCTTGTAAGTAACAATATAAATCTTTTGACTCTCCTCTGGACTAGGAAGATTTCTTTTCCATTTTGCTTGCACTCGCTGATGAATGAATCCACTCTATTATTTTTTAGATATAAATAGAAACATCTTTTCTACTTTATGCATAATTTCACTTAAACTTTATATTTCTTTCATAGCCATTTCTCTCACTAAATATCTTCTCTCTGTAATATCTTGATCTTGAAAGAACTTCATGTAGAAAGCATTATGGAAGAGAGTACTGCTGCACAAGTACAGAGATACCTACATATAAATTGCATTTAGATTTGATCAACATTCTGGCCAGGCAGATCTATAAAAATGCTTGGGAGATACAGAAATTCATTTAATATCTATGTTGAAATACACAAATGGTTTGCAAATTCTGGATTTATCTGTTTTTGAGGTTTTTTTCCTAGATTTGTCATCATCAAAGCACTTGCTTCTATACATACTTTCCCAGATCTTTTTATACGCCAAAGTGCAATAAGGGGACAGCTAATCCCGGTGCCCAAATGTCTTTAGAAAAATAATCTATTTTATTAATTAATAAATTAATCTATCATCACAATAGTAATTTCAAACATAAAGTACATTGTAGCTATTCAAACAAAAGACATATTTAAGACCCAAGACTAACCTCCCAGAAAAGGCCACAATATTTTAATAGTGGTAACTGTCAGGGACAAGAACTTTTCAAAAGAACACCCAAAAACATGGCTCCTGTAGCAATTTAGACCTTGCACACCTTACTCTAGAGAACTGATTGAATGTTCACTCTGAAAGAGCGCACACATGATTCTCTGAAGTGTCTCTTGAGGCTCTATTTGCTTAATCTGTAGTCTTCTAACATAAATCACTCCTCCTTAGGCTGCAAAATCACAACCAAGAGGGGAGGATTAAGTATTTTTTATGTTAAATGATGTTCATCATGCTATCCATTATGTCTTAAAAGAAAAAAAAAGTCCACTAATCAAGTTAATCTGTGTGATAACATGAATGAAAACAGAGCATTCAAAGACACATTTGACATGAAATGTACTGATTAACATGCTTTTCTATGTGCACTTAAATAGATTAACAGGTTGCCAAACTGAAGGTGGTTTATTGCATACAAAACAGATGCCACTCCTCAAATGGATCGTTATTTCAGGAAACTTGAAAAGCATGGTATTAACTAACCAATAAATTATCTCTGACACTAGATGATGTCAACATTTTCACTTATCTACCAATATTTCAAAAATCACTAAGGCACAAATGAGTGACTGCAAAATACGTTTCCAGAAATTTGCAGTCCTCCCTGACAAAGAGAACTTCTTTGGCACCTATAGTCATGACACTGCAGCAGTAATGTGAACCTTTTAACTCTCCTTAAAGTGAAATTGACAATTGGTATAGTCAATGGAAGAACAGTATCTTAAGAACCATACAAATTCTTATTTTTCTTCAATAAACCATTTAGAATGGAATAATACATATTTGATAGGACGCCACAAAATAAATATCTAGGTTTATGTTGCAGCATTACTTGAACAATCATACTGATAATAAAGCTGTTAATAAAACATGAATAAAAAAAATCACCTCTGTTTATTTATCAGTCTTTGGTGGTGGTTGCCTCAACAGAGCATCTTCCTCTAGCAAAAGCAGCTGTAGAATATGCTTGGTTCATTCTAGAGACTAAGCATTTTAATACATTACTCTGTTAATATTTTCTCTCTTACTCTCAATAACTGCCTACCTTCTCTGCTCCTACTGTCAAACAACTGCTGGATCTTGCCCAATTTATAAATATTTCCCTTTCTCTAGACTATCAATTTTCTTCCTCCCTTTTCCTTTCTTTTATGATGGCTGTATACAGTTCTGCACTTGTAGGCTTCCTCGTAGGCTTCATTTTCTGAACTGTCTGTCATTTAAGTTTCAATTTGTCATTTTAAATTGCTATACTGAATAAATATGGTACTCCAGATGAGAACTAGTCAGGACCAACTAGGAGAAAAAGTATTTATTTCTTTGGTAGACAGTAATAGTTTTATTAATGGTATTTAATAGAATAGTGTCTTAAAAATACAGTTCTCATTTCATTACCATAGTACACAATACACAGATAATTCTCCCAAGATTACTGTTAAAATATTGTTGCCCCATTCTTTAATAATTTCTGCATCTGATTAATATATGAGACTCTAGACAGACATGCGACTTACCATAAAATTAGAGTGTAATTTAACAGATGAAGCAACTCAACTGTCCTACACCAATGGAGCACCACCCACTTCCATATGCACCCCTTTAAGGTCTTGCTGTGTTCCCAAACTTTTAGTTTGACTGAGTAACTATTCCCTTTAATGTAATGTGTAATGAACGTGGTGCTTAGGGACATGGTTTAGCGGTAGACTTGGCAGTGTTAGGTTAATGGTTGGACTCGATGATCTTAAGGCTCTTTTCCAACCTAAATGATTCTGTGGAAATACTTCTCTTACTTCAGACAGGGAAGCAGACACCAAAATAAGACAACTGTCCCTGTTCTTGTTCAAAGGACCATGCCAGCTTTTTTCCATTTAATAAAAATGAAAGCGAATGCACAACCACCACTGGAAAAAGAGGCAGAATCCTCATTTAACTCCATTTGGCCACCTATTTTACTCTTGGCTGTAAAATAGCCATGCTTGAACTGTCTGTGAAGCATCCTGATGCCAGTATGCATCTGGCTGTCCAGGCTCAAAGCAGTAACCAGGAAACAGAAGACGTAAAATGAAATTTCTTCAGGTTGAACAAATACTAACATTATCAACACATTTTGAAATAGGTCTTCTCCCCGCCCCCCAATCACTTGGAGCTCTGAAATGAAAGTAGTGAGTCTTGCATTGAATCCATTGAATCCAATGTACTCTGAATGAATTAACGTCGTTTCTGTGTTAAACCTTCAACAGAGGCTAGGCAGAGATTAGGTGTTTCTTTTGAGTCTCCAAATCATAAAAGAGACAGAACAGGCAATCAGACTGCTTCTGAGTATAAATGGGAAAGACTAGGTAAAAGTGTTAGGCATTCTTTGCTCCAAAACATGCATTGCTTTTAGACATCAAGGGCGAGGTTGAGTCTAGGGTTAGCATTGGAGAACTGGGGTTTGGGTAGACTCTGACAACCTGAATACTGCCTACATAGTACTTTACAACTCGCTCTCATTTAACAAAGCTAATAAAAAAATCCAATTAGCCTTCTAATTCCCATCAAAATGTTACAAATCTAAATTTTACTATACCAACAATGTTTAAGTAGGTAATACTTTCTGAAACATACCTAATGTTATGCTACTCTCCGCCCCATTGACTTTTTCTATTCTCATTATTCTATCCTCATAAAATTTTACAAAAGTAAACATAGGTTTACAATATCAAGCCATTAACATTTTCAAATGGTATTTTATTATTATTTGCATTCCTTTAATAGTGAGTGGCCCCCTCCTCTCAGAACTTTTTATATAGAGAAGCTGTACAGGCAGCTGTACAGCGAATGCATGTGAAGTACGCTATAAAAAGAACAAGATTAAAAAAAGGTAAAATGGAGAATCTCCAATTTTACTCAGCAAACTGAGGCACAAAGAAGAAAAGTATCTTGTCTGAGAGCTCAAAAGAACTTCTTGACAGAACAATGAATAGAGCTTAAGTATCCTTAACACACAATGACCAAAAGCAATTTGTAAGTAATTTATCCTGAGTTCTCCTTTCACCTCTCTTTCCTCCTATTCTAACAGGCTTTGGTTTTGGTTCAGAGCCAATTTAAGAATTCTTCAATAATTAGGCAGAATTCGTTTTCTGCAGGAATGCATTGGCTTTTGCAGGGGTTTGTGGAAGCCATAGATTTTATTAGGAATGTAGATGTGTGTGTCATCCCAGCTTCCCATTATAGGATGTTTTTTGTCTTTTTTGTACAGGATCACTCCTCTTTAGACTGTTCTGAAACTCACAGGCATTCTCCCTCTTCTGCCTAACATAGCTACAAAAACTTCTCCTCACCTAGTACATATCCCTAGGTACTGGAGATGAGGAAAGGAAGGATACACAGAAAGCTTCTAACACTCTTCCTTCTGTAGGGAGAAGTGCCTCTAGAAAACAACACAAATAGCCCTGATTTTCATGACTACTGTTTCTCTAATTGAATAAGTAGCTCCCAGCACTAACCATTGCTTCATGCACACCAGGAAAATCAATCTTTTTTTCCCTAGTCCAGGTGAAATAGAGACTAACCTGCAATTATCAGCCCTTCTTACACTAAAATCCACTAGTTTAATTTACAGGGAACTGCAGCCTTCCAAAATGGAGTTTGAAAGACGAAGTATGTATGGCTACTCTAAAGAATTCAGAATTAAAAAAAAAAAACAACCAAAAAAACCAAACCAAACCAAACCAAACAAAAAACAAAAAAAAAAAAAAGGAAAAAACATTCTCCGAGTGGTTCAGGTGTGGTGCTGAAAATTGCATTTTTACTGACAATCTGATCAGAAAAGAAGTGACTGAGACAAAATGGTTTGCAACACTTCTAACATAACAAAGCTTTTTCAGACTTTATCCTATGATTCTATTTGTATTTCAGGAATGAAATCAAAAAGCCATTCAGCCAAAAGGTTCTAAAGGTTCTTCTTTGGACTCACATGTATAAAGTGTAGAAATACATAAAATGCAAGCTGGTATTTCCTTTAGATCCTGTGGCTTGCTAGCTGTATAGTCAAACCTGTATAACTCCTATCTCCATTCCCCAAAATCCAACAAGCCCTTAACAGCTTGCAAATGCTTATGAACTGCAGAAATTACTCTAGCTTCATTCCTTGTATGCTGGATTAGCAGCACCTTTTAAAACACATATCAATTTACGTGACTTACTTGTCAAAAGAAGTAACAGGTCTTTTCAATAAGAGTTTTCTCTCAATATATTAATGTTTCCTGACACATTATTTGATATACTTAATATTTACTCAGCTCTTTGATAATTGGGGGGCAGGGGAGAAGGATACTTAACATACTAAGAGAGAACAGATGGAATACATGGAGGTCTGCCTGGAAATGGATGATCAGCCGACTGAGAGCTTATGGGTGAGTATTAAAGACAAGACAGGCAAGAGTGACGTCGTAGTTAGTGTCTGTTATAGGCCACCTGACCAGGAAGAACAAGTGGATAAGGCCCTCTACAAGCAGCTAGGAACAGCCTTACATTCACAGGGCCTGGTCCTCCTGTCGGACTTCAACCACCCCATTGTCTGCTGAAGGGACAACACAGCAGGGCATAAGCAAGCCAGGGGGTTCCTGCAAAGCATCGATGACAACTTCCCAACCCAAGTGACAGCCCAATGAGAAGAGGTGCTCTGCTGGGCCTCAACATTGGAGAAACAATGGTGTGTAGGGTTAGTCCTGGCTTAAATAGGTAGAGAGCGGGTTTGTAGGAAATGTGGAACTCTTGGTTACACTCATATTTCAGAGTATGTCTCATTTCTCAGGCAGCAAAAGAGCTTCTCTGTTAGAAGTCACATGGACTAAGGACAAAATTGTTTTATTTTCATGATAGATTCTTCCTAAAGACTTCTGGCATATCAAATATTTATGACAATTTATTAAGCAAGCTAGAACTTCAGTGAGCTAGAACCATTGATATCCCACTTTGCAAGGGTTCCACTTTGTGCTAAGTGCACAAAAAAGGTGCCAGAAGCTACTACTACAGCTTTCATTTTCTCTGTATAGCTCTAATTCTTGTCACAGTATTAATGGAATATTTTTAAGAACCCTGCCAAGTCAGCATACGGCTGTCCCTATAATCCAACACAAGGTTTCACAGCTCTTGATAAAATAGAATTTAAATGTTCTTAAATGCATTCCAGGTAATCAGCTCCTGGCCACTCATCCTGGTTAAGCTGACAATCCTATTTTCTGAATTCTGATAAAGTAGTGCCAGCTCTAATATTCTTCATTTGCATAAAACCAAACCACCTTGGTGTTAGCAATCTATATTTCCTGATAGTGACTGCTGATGCATTCTTCAATGGCAGTCCCAAAAAAGCATAAAACTAAGGAAGTTAATATTTGCTCATCCTAAAGCTGTAAAAAAAAACTTCCACCCCTTCCCTCCTGGCCTCAAGAAAAGCCAGTTGTCTTCAGTAGTACTTCCTATAAAAGGAACTGAAGAGGTAAGCTTGATAAACCTTGACAAACATAAAAAAACAAACTTGCAGTGTGTGTGTGTGTTTCTGTGTGTGTATATGAGTTTAATTTCCAGGGTAATTTTGCAAGAAGCAAAGTATATTAAAAAAACGACCTTTCTTTTCTAAAAAATCTGTTGTCTTTTATCTACCTTTTGCTGAGTACAATATCTGTCTTTTATATGCACATAAAGGTTAAAATACATAAAAGAAGTGATAATCATGTACAATTGGGCCAGTCTAAAAACATACGGTAATTGGACAGTTTTCTGTGAACTACAATTCTGTATTTAGACACTGCTATTCTAAGCATTTTCTACATGCTGCTATTCTAAGCATAAACTTAACCTAGCTTTCAAAAACCTTTCAGCTCATTAATTGTATTAGCAAAAACCAGAAAGCTGGTCTAAAGGTATACATCTCTGTATGCATGCAGACCAAAAGGCAGTGAGAGAACTATACATAAATGAAGCATACCACTTGGTACACTTCAAAAATTGTCTTGAGCTGATTAGCAATTGTATTTTACCTTCAGAATATAAGGCATTTTTAATCTTCAAAAAAAACCCAAAACAACAAACAAACAAAAAAACCCAGCTAGAACTCTTATGTAATTATCTATGTATACCTGAACAACATTCAGAACTGCAAATATTTTAAAGCTGCACAGTTATTTTGGCTATCTTAATTATAATAAATAGTGATTACCTTTTATCATCTGTATTGTCTCATGTAAAGAAATCTACTTTTTATACATGAATGAAAATCCTCATTTTGTGTTTATTTGATGTTTTGTAATTTCAGAATCAGTACATTTAGAAATTAAGTATGCATTTTTTCCTACTTTATAACTGAAAAGACTGTTTTTGTTTGACCTACCAACACTGAATCAAGATCTTCTGACATCAGGAGAACAAAGTCTACACTGTATTGCCAATCTTACAACATGCACAAGGTACATATAAATAGCTCAGCAATGGTTATCCTTGATGTTTCTAAGGAGTCCTAGATCCTGACAGATAAGACAGTTCTGCTTTGAACTCTGCTATGTGGGAGAAGATACCGTTTGCATTTCTTGGACTGATTTGAACCCACTGTCTTCATCTTCTTGGAAAGAGTTCTAATCACTCAGATGATGTATAAGAGTGAGATACTAAAATCTCTGCCTTCACTTGTGCCCTAAGGAAAAGTTGTCGCAGTTTGGTTGCTCCCAAGTGTATGTGCACAGGCGTACCCAGCCTCCTGGCACACCTAAGGGATTGCCTACCTGGGGGACTTAAGCAAACAACAGTTCTAAGTCCCATTGTGCCTTTGATGGGAAACAGTCTGAACTAGTCTGGACATGCACAAAACACACCATTCAGTAAATTTTAAAGTTAGAACATATGTAGTAGGTGCATGCAGCTACATGATTGGTTGTAGCAGGTTGACAGGTAAGTACAAACCCATCCCATTTCCATGCACAAGAGTTGATCTCTTTTGAGTTAGACTAATTGCAATTTAAGCAAGCAGTCTACAAACAAGGAAGGAGTAAGATGAACCTCCAAATAAGATAAAAAAGGGCAAGTTTCAAAATACACCAGTTAAAACTTCAGCTCTCTGAGATGGTTACCTAGCTCTGGAAGAACGAAGGCCCAGATTTTTCTCACATTTACTGAGAACAAACTGGTTTATGGACTTAAAGGAATTTTGCTTGGCTTACAAATTCTCAATACCAGCTGCTCAGAAACCACCTAGAAATAACAGACTTTGAATCTTTATTTTCTCTGTTCATATCTATTACAAAGACAAGAAAATAACTATGTACGAACGGCTGTATACTGTTCAAAATTCTATGATTGTCAGCTTGTCCTCATGCTAAGGAAACTTAATTTTTAAAATTCAGATTTTGTGATGATATAAGCATGGTTTGATCTGCATGAGATGAAGAAACAACTGTTGGACGAGATGTAGAGAGGACAATGTGATGTATAATTTATAATTAAACACATTTGCTTATTTATTTCAGTTCACCAAGGGTGTTATGTTTGTATTTGTGCAAAACAATGACACATGCCTAAGAAATTTTCTTCTAAGGATTGCAGGAGTAAGTTAACTCGTTACACGTTTTTAAAATTCTCTTCTGTCTCATTCTTTCCCACACGATATATAGATGTCATTGAAGACTGAAAAGTACCCTGGCTACCTCTGCAAATGTAATCAGGGATGCAAGATAGATCTGAGCTCATGAATTTCTGGGGCATAAGAAAATCCCAGTACAGTGGATAATCAAACCTACAATCAGCCATTGCACCATTCTGTCCTTGACTTCAGCTGTGCGCAGCAACTTAAGAAGAAATACAAGGATGATTAGGATAGCCTAATTAGAAAACAAAAGGTTTAAAAGTGGCAGTAGAGCTGGTTATGGGTCAGTAGTCTCATCTGCCTGTTTTCATATAGTTGCATTTCCCAGCAAATGAAAACAGAATGATTACTTAGGTAAATGGCAAGGTTTGAAAAACATCATCCTAGGGAGAAATAAACTCCACGAATGCCTACATATATTAACTTAAAAGCAAGAAAGAAAAGCGTAGTCAGTGAAACAATCAGCTACATTTCAATCTACGCTAATTTTATAACATCTGTGAATTTAACATGATGTGGTGATTCAAAAGTGATGTTTTGCTTGTTTTTTCACCATCATTAAATCACACAACTATTATGGATAATATTATTCAGTGCCACAGATGAAAGAGAGGGAAAGGGCGTGTGGTTATTGCTCACATTATCATAATAGCTAAGGACAGACTAACAAATCAATTCCTTCTTTATTTTCTCTTTCATCCCCCAAACCCAACACTGCAATGTCTTTTAGGGACAAAATCAACTGTTTTAAATTCGTCACTGAGTAAATAAGCCACCGATCCTTTCATTATTAAAGGATCTTCAGTGTCTTAGTTTAAGTTTTGTTCTGCTTCTCCCTTTTTCCTTCCTTCCTTCCTTCCTGTCAGTAATGAACATTCCTTTAGAAGTAAAGGGGATTTATTCTCCTCTTCTATCAGAAATCCCACATACAGTTATGCATTAACTTCAGCAGACAGATTAGAGCATTAAGTTATCTCTTAAGTCGTTCGTAGCCTGGTGATGATCTTCTGCATGAAGATGAATTTTACTACTCTTGCTAATAATCCATCACAGCCATAAACAGATTAAATATTGGTCCTGGATTTATTTATTTTTATTCACAAAGGAACTCAAGGAAGAATAAAATACAAACAAAGAAAATCTAGCCACAAGAAGTGTGTGTGCTTGTGTGTGTGTGATTACTGCCAGGATGTTTGTTATAGAATGCTTCTGCATCTCTGTACTTCACTTGGCTTAATAAAATGCTTGCAATTATAATCAGCCAACAACACTCCTGATTCCAGGAGTGACTAGCAGAAAAACTGTGCCAGCTAGTTATTCTGTATTCAGATAATAACAATAATCTTTAGCAAAATCAAGAGAGAGTAAGCATCTTCCTTTTTCCACCTAAAAAAATAAGACTCAATTTCTCTATATTCCATTCGCATTTTCTTTTTCCTAGCCTTTTCCATTTTAGTTGAATATAGCTTCCTTGTCAGTCTTCCCATCCTCACTAGCCAAAGCACTTTCACACATTTCTAATCCATGTATGACTTTTTTTAAGCTTTCTTGTCACTTAGTCTGTGTGTGGTTTTAGTGCTATAAAAACAAATTAAATCTTAAGAGAAGCATTGCATTTTAAGACTTCTGTGTATGCTAGAATTGCTGCTATTTTTAATCAAACAGGTAAGAGCTGTTTCTGTATTATAACACCTGATTTTAATAAAGTAAAACATAAATAACTTTTAGACATTATAAGATCAACATACTAAATAAAATAAAAATATTTTCATTTTATTATTAGGAAAAAAGTGTTTTTTCCTAACTGAACAGTTCATTATGTAGATATTATTTCTACTAACAGATTAAGCTGATTGCTGAACATACTAAACAATTCCTCAGGCATTGTCTAGTGTTATTACCTCCTTTATAGCATAGAGATATTTAAGGAGCTATTTAATTTTAGCATGTGACTTTAAGTAAGTTATCAAACATCTCTACACTGCATTTCTCTAGCAACACCACCCCTAAGGAACACTCAATTATTTTGGCCCTAATACCATGTTTCTTAAAACAGGTATCAGCATCTTTCTAAAGTACCAATTTCTTCTTCATTGACAGGCTGAAACAGAAAAGAATAGACAACACTGTGTAAAAAATATACAATATTAGGATTTTGCTTCATGACTGAACAAAAAGTACATACATGAATTGCACTTTATAATGCAACATTTGAGAAAAAATGATTTATGATATTTGTTTTTTCCTCAGGTGGAATCTATACCTATAATTGTATGGATTAGTGAGACTATGCAAGCTAGCCTGTCCCACCATGCTGTGTCCTAAAAGGGAGCTCCCCACTGCGGGGCTCTGCACAGTGGTGGTGGAAGGTGAGCCCTAGTCACAGCCCAGGCTGGACCTGAGGTCCCCGATTTTGCTGAAAGCTCACCCATTCCTTTTCTTTTCCAAGTCATTCTAAACACAAAGATTCTAGATGCTATTTCCTCACACCTCATATTTTTCAAAATATCACAGGGAAATGTAGATATATGCTATTCAGTCCATCCTCTCAGAACCAGAAAAAAACTACAACTTTGTAGAAATTAAAGATTGAGCACATAGCAATTAAGCAATTCTGTTTCATGGGTGGGGGAAGAGAATAAAATATAATATATAAAAGAAAGTCAACTAGAAAATTCAAGGAAAAGTGGAATACAATTTTCAAATCTGCAAATACGTCCGATTGCATAGAAACTGTAATTATGAATTTAATTTTATATTTTAACATATTGTAGAATAATCTTTATAAAATTTAACTTGCATTTTTTATTTTGTTGACGTGTAAGTCATAAACTTTGCACTGCAAAACCTTAACTTTGTTCTGTTTATGACTTTAACGGATTACCTCCAAGACTTGAGAGAAAATAGTTTTTGCATTAGTTTATTCTTTGGACTTGTTCAGTAGACAAAAAAATGTAACTGAGAAAGCATGCCAAATTACAACACTGCTGATTTGCTTTAGACTTCTGCATAATATTTTATATACTAAGTCTTTAAAATGACAATAACAATCAGCATGAAATTAAGAAATGTAACCATCAAGCCAGTTCCTACCCATCTAATTTTGCTTAGGTAACAGACTTGTTCAGTTTTCTTAGTAAAATATGACAAACCATGTCATCAAACCAGATCCAGATTAAACTATATTAAGGAAGCGCTATCCTGCTAATTAAATTGCATAAAACTGTCTTAGCACAGAATCACCAGGAAGAGATGAACCAGAAAATGTTCAAAGTCAACCATAGAATGGGAAGATTTTCTTTACATGGAAGACAATCAAAATCTCTCACAACTATAGAGGCAGCTAACAACAAAACAAGCCAGTTCTAAAAAACAGGTTATAAGCAACATAAATGCTTCCTGGCACAAAGTGTTAGCAATGACTAGGAGACTGAGCAGGCGATAGTACCTTCCAGTCACTTCTAGTTTTCAGGAAAACCACTTTCACTTTTTTTTAAGGCTCAGACTACAGCATACATTCCATTTATTCTTGGAAATTAACAACAGATGCAATTTCTTACTGTATGCCCTTTCTTTCTTTGATAATTAGAGAATTATTTGCTGATGTGGTTAGATACTTGGAAAAAAATACTAAACCCCTATCATCTTGAACTCCCAAGTTCTTCAGCAGCCAGCAGAACCACCATCATTAGAGATCTTTCTGAATAGGTTAGACAATTATGTGTTGATGTGTGTGTGTTAGGCAGGAATGGTGTAATCTTGTGAGGAAGGAATATTGTTTGGGGTCCTTTCTAGAGTTTTTTATTGTTGTTTTAATGGCTTTAGGATTTTTCAAAAGTATTCCAATGAAATAGCAGTGCACAAGATCTCCTGACTATGAAAACTAAGTAGTCATGAGATGGTTAAAACAGGTCTTAGGATACGAACTTGAATCCACCTAAATACTCAACCAAATATTTTAAAATATGTTTAATCTACAAGGCAATAAGGTTCTTTTGCATATTAACTTCTCTACCAGTGCAGCCAGGGTATGACTAGCCAGTATTTGACTTAGATTTAGGTGGGTCTATGTTTTGCTGTGTCCCCTTTTCACCATCTTTCATGTTTCTTCACCATGTTCTCTGGGGCTCAGTTATTCCACTAACAACTGCATGAAATAAGAGAAGACCAGACTGCAAATGGATACCTTTGCTATAAGAATCATAAATTCTTTTAAAATTGGAAAAATGCCATACTTTTGAACAAGTTTCATTCAATAAAAAACACATTGCTCTGATGATCGTGAATATGACTCAATCAGTACACCGAAGTGACTATTTTAAAAATACAATTTGGCCTTAGGTATATTCAGTTGATAAACTCTCATAAAGGAAACAAAAAGCATCTTCATACAGCTTTAACAAAACATGAAGATCTGAGAAATGAAAGAAATTATGAACTCTAAAAAGTTTTACAACCTCTTTAAGAGAATTAAAGCAACAGAAAGATACAGCAAAGAAATAGGAGAAACAAAAAAGGAAGCAGGTGCAATTTATCAGTTATAATAATTATCTTGAATGTCCCTTTTCAATAAACATTGAAATGACTTCTCTATTCTTCACCTTGAAGAGCTTCATCTCCTTTCTAAAGCATCCTGCATAAACATCCAGCACTATACATAAACTGTTTAGTAATTCGAGAGTTGCAAAAAAGGACAAAAAAAATCATATTTAATGTATGCCATGAGGTATATCATATTTTCAAATATCCACTAATGTGTCCTATCCTGCAGACAGTACTTATTTTAGAAATACCAATTTAGTTGTGATAGTTATTAAGTCACTTTGCTTTAGAAAACCAAGGAATATTGGAAACAAAGCAGGAAATGTCCAGATGCACATAGCCTATAACAACTATAAAGCAGAAACTACTTTCAAATCTTAGTGGCAGAAGAACTAGTAGAAGGGACACAGTAATTGAATGGCCTTGCAAATCTCCCAAAGATAATATAATGTGGATCTGGTAAGATGAATTAAAGTAGGGAACTTCTATACACACCAAACTGTAAGCTTGCATGTGGAGGAAGCACGTACAACAGTTTTCACATGGCTTTTATTTGATAAAATGGTTCAAGTGATTTCCTCTCACTTAAATGTGATTTTTTGAGACAGAAAATCCTCAATAAGTATGACAGACAGTGGCCTTTAAAAACTGCACCCCCTAGAATGCTGAGAGAAAAGCAAAACAGAACTCAGAGTTGCAAGAACAGCCATTTTCAGAATACAGTTATTTCAGAATTAGTTAGAATAAAGTCCTATTTATATAGCACTGAGGGTCACACTTCAGACGCAACATTTCAAAAGCTGTTATCTGTAATTAAGTGAAAGAACTCGGTGAGGACAGTTGATAACTAACTGTAAAATGCAGTATGAAAAATAACATCAACTGCAAATTAGAATGTATTGGCATGTATAAGTGGACATACTACGCTAACTTGTTTTTTCCCAAAACTTCTGTTACATATACGTTCTAGAATAGACTCAATTTAATGGCTGTTCTAAAACATGTACTTACAGCCATATCACTCAAAACTCTTTTTATGCACATGCAACACCACAATTTTAACTGAAGAGGACTGTAAATAAAACCTTACCCAGTCTGTATCCTGTTTTATGTTAAGATTCATATGCAAATCAGCTTTAAGTAAAAATGAGTTGAGTGGTCTCATACTAAATTTCATTAAACACATTGATGTGTCTCATGTTGCTACAGTTTTGCCACACTTTTTTCATGTTCAAAACTCTTCTCAGATTCATTTCAGAATGAAATGAGAAACGAGAACTGAACAGGAAGATGAACAAAGTTAGTGATGATTTTGATTTTAAATGCTCTGCCCTGGCACAATTATCTGACGGAGGCATTTCTACTTCTTCTGGTTTTTCCTTTTAATAGGAAAAATCTATAGAGATTAACATCAAGAACAAACACCAGATCTTAAATAATCTACACCTGAACTCATGAGATAATTTTAATAGAACAGCACCTCTACTTAAAATGACAGAAACGGCAAAAGATGGTTAAACAATCAACTAATAATAACATTTAACTCATGGTGATGTGTCCTGGACCACAGAATATGTTTTGCTTATGGCACTCCTGGAGCAGCCTAACTTCTCAACAACACTTACAGGATTTCTCCTGGAACTGAAAGACAGACATCAAATTTGCTACAATCTGTGCAAAACAGCTGTTCTTGAATGTAACCTTGGATGCCTGGTACAACCACCGGGGAAAACAATCAAGGGCTACAAGCCAAGGGCATGCTGTTTCAGTAAGACCTTCCGAATTATGGCCAAAATTTGTGGAAACACCATCTGTTCTGACAACAAAGAACATGATTTTTGTTTGTTTGTTTGCTGTTTGCTCCCCCTCAGCTCCCAGCTTATTGTTTTCTTGACCTGTGACATCGCAATATGACTCCAGATTTGCAATGTATGCACTACATACAATAAGGAATGATGTTATCTTCTTCCAAGAGTTTGCATTATCTAGCTCATAGTAGGGAGCAATACTACAAATTAAACGGCAAACACACAAAAAGCTATTTACAATGTAAAGCACAGGGTTTTTTCATTGTGCGAATCCTATTAATGAAATCCACACAAGTCAGTCCCCTAGCTTGTTCCTCAAAAATTAATGCTAAAGCATTTATTTATAATTGCATGTCCTTTCCAAAAGACTAACAATTACCAGGCTTTAATGACATCTCTTTGGAGACTATGGACATATAAAACGTATAAACCTAAAATAATTGTTTGGCTGGAAGCCTGGTTAAACCACAATTCTGTGAGTGAAAATTAATCTTTCAGATGAAACATACACTTTTTTCCCATAGTACAGTTAAATTCATTCTACAAGTCAAGCTGTACTTTGAAGTCAGCAATTTGGAAAAGCATTTTCTTTCTTCAAAAGTAAAACAAAAAGCAATAAAATGATTACCATTCAAACTAGCTGACATCTTTCTTACAGTGTTGGAAGAAAATTGCGTTTTTGACAAGGACCTGTAAGAACCTGTATGGCAGTAGGAAAAAAATGGCATGCTATGGAACCGATGTTAATTTAAGATTTATAAAAAGAACCTTTTAAAAGGTTCATATATATAATTAGTGAAACCGACAGAGGTATCCTGTTCTAATAGTTAAGGTGTCAGGGCTGGGGGGGGGAAGAAAAAAGAAAAAAAAAAAGATAGAAAAGGAAAAAAGAAAACGTCCCATTCTAGAAATAAGTGACCTCCCACCATTTCCAAAGAAAATAACAAGTGACTAAGGCGTCAACAATCAGCCAGACAGATTATTAGCAGCACATTAAAAAAAAAAAATTAAAATGGCTACAGTATTTGGTCACTAACACTCAGCAAAACTCCCGCTGAAAACAATGTTTTGTTTTCTGTTGTTTCTCTAGGAAAAGTATTCATTTTATTTTCCCATATCCAGTGGTTTCTGACACTCCAAGTTAATTATTTCACCACACTACCAAACAGATCTACGAGTCAAAATCAAACTCATGTCCATGAAAAAAAAAAAAACAACTAAGGGAAATTCCTTAATTACTTTTCTTCAAATTTAAATATCTCAGGAATAGGCATTTTAAGGCTGCTATTCTTAAGTGAGAATTCTGCAGTTTGAATTTTTTGGGGGACTTTCATGGCAACACCACTCCCCCATCAAGACATTCTTATTTTCAAGTAGTCTTTTACTTTTGTGACAATTTCTCTAATAAAACTGTAGTTTTGATAACATAGGTAAGATACACAAATCGTATTAAATTTTATGAATTACATATTTTTCTAATAAAAGATTGTATTTTAAAGTATGCAAGTTACACTATATAGTCACAGAAAAATCAGGGTATTTGCATGGCAAGAGGCAATCCTAGATAGTCTAAAGAAATAAGGCAAATAAGAGAGAAAGAAGGATTAGCATTTCCAGTTTACAGATGAGGAAGTAGGCCACAAAGAAAGTATGTTATACTGTTGTTTGCTTCCATACAGTTTAATAGTCCTGTAACCAAACAGGTTTTCTATTCCAAATACATTGTTCAGGAAGAATTGTATCACTTTTCAGATATAACATTATAAAATATTTACATGAACTCGTTAAGCACAAGTTTATATCGGATGGGCTGTACCTCACTCTAACCTCTTGGCCATTTTAGTAAGAATCTATGTTGGTGTTTCACTTACATAAAATGACCACATTTTCCAGGCGAGTGAATGCTGCTAATTTTACAAGCATTCTGCAAGGAACACCTTGGAACATAGCTGCAACCTTAAACTCAGTGCATTCATTTCAAACAGTGTGAAGTCTTCATGGAAGGCCTATACTAGATGAAAGCTTTCAGCTATGAGGAGGCTTTTTCAAATTACTCTAGTCTCCAATTCTATAATGTCTGAACCTATATGATGTTTTCATAAACTCCCAGAAGCTTATTTTCAAAGAAGTCTGATTATTTTAATAAGCCTGAAAAAAATAAACACTAAAAATAAAAGCTATCTTTACTATGGAATAGTCACTGTATAAAATTTACTATGTTTTTTGAAAATTAAGTTCATGTGGGCAGATTCAAACAACATACTCAATCCTATTGAATAATGAAAGAGAACAGAGATCTCAAACTATTGCATACATTTGTAAAAATCTGACTCAAATACGGAAAGATAGAAAACACTGAGAAGCACACCAACTATTGTCCTGGTTTTGGCTGGGATGGAGTTGATTTTCTTCCTTTTAACTGGTATAGTGCTGTGTTTTGGATGTAGTGTGAGAATAATGTTGATGACACACTGATGTTTTGGTTGTTGCTAGGTATTGTTTATGCTAGTCAAGGACTTTTCATCTTCCCATGCCCTGCCAGATGTGCAGGGGGCTGGGAGGGAGCGTGGCCAGGACGGCTGGCCCAGCTGGCCAATAGGCTATTCCACACCATATGACGTCATGCTCAGCATATAAAGCTGGGTGAAGAAGAAGGAGGGGGGGCATTCAGAGTGATGGCGTTTGTCTTCCCAAGTAACCGTTACGCGTGATGGAGCCCTGCTTTCCTGGCGATGGCTGAACACCTGCCTGCCGATGGAAGTAGTGAATGAATTCCTTGTTTTGCTTTGCTTGCGTGCGCGGCTTTTGCTTTGCCTATTAAACTGTCTTTACCTCAACCCACGAGTTTTCTCACTTTTACCCTTCTGATTCTCTCCCCCATCCCACCCGGCAGGGGGGGTGAGCGAGCGGCTGCGTGGTGCTCAGTGGGCGGCTGGGGTTAAACCACGACAACTATGAACTATCTTTTTGAGTTTTAGCTATTCTAATGTCCATGAAAGCCTCAAGTTAAAAAGCTTATGTTGGGTTCTTATCACTGGTAGGCCAATTGACTTCAGCTAGTCAATCAATGCCCCAGGACACAGTAGAAGACTTAATCATGGGAGTAAATTCTACCAACTTAATGTACTTTCTTCCATGAATAGACCAAAATAATTTAATTTTCCATCAAATCTGACATGAACAGAAAATTATCGGTGGGTCTCAGAATTAAGACAGAAGACTTTTTTCCTGGCATAATCATTCTGAAAAGAGCTGAATGAGTTACAATAGCACCTGTCTCATCCAAATTGAGAATATTAATAATTTAAACATACAGAAAACAATTTATAAAGGGGTCTATCTGAAAATTTTGTAAAATGTTAAGCATTATATTTTTACCTTTGAGTTCAAGACTTTACTGCAGTATAATCTCATAGATATGCATCTATTTTGCTTTTTTCCTGGCTTCAGTGTCTTGGATACCAATAATTAAAACTACATAATATGAAGTATAAGACATTTAATAATACCAACACTCACTGTCACATCAAACATGCTGAAATGCAAACATTTTTTTTTAGTAAGATATTTTACATATCCTCCTGCACAGAACTATGCATCATCTATTTCTACTATTGCTATTACTATTCACACAATATTTTCTGTATGCAAATGTGTTTGTATGTATTCTTATAGGCCAGAAATTCAATCTTTCTGTATTTCAGTCCTTCTTGGGTTAATGCACCTATGTCAAGACATTGTAATGTAGACAGCATCGTTTTCCATTTTAGTGGGAAAAATATCAGTGACTTGAGCTGTATGCTCCCTATAACACTGGAGGAAAATCATGCACGTACATGAAAAGGACACGCAGGGAGAGACACAGACGTCTTTAGGTGAAGAAAAAATCCTAACAGAAACTTAACTCAAGAAATATTGAAAAGTTATGTTAGCAAATAGAAGGAATACTTTAGGAAATATTTAAACACCCACCACTTTTGATCATGGATATATGCTGACAACTGGTACATCCAGTTTTCTCTCTCTCCATTAATACTGGCTGCTGTGGTTGAGGAATGTGACAACTGCAGCTTTTCTGTGGCTCATTTCATCCCCAGTCCTTTACACAAGCTAGATTTGACCTCATATGAGACTGCAGCTACAAGGTTTGTGTACTTCATACCATGTTTAAAACTAGTATAATGTTTGAATTACAGAAGAATAGCTCCTCTCTATTAGGGGGTTTTATTCTCAATTTTAAAAACTCTTGCTTAAAAGATTTGTATAACTATAGTGATAATTTCCTACTAGACATGAGTTTTTAACCATTCATTCAACTGGGAGACACACATAATATGCCATGTGTACTTTTCTATGTTGACACCCCCTCATCCCTACTATGGGAAAACATCCCTTTCATATACACACTTAGAATAATTTTAAAATAATGTAAATTTTTAGTATCATCTCTCATATGATTTGGGCCTGAGACACAAAATAACTACTTGCTGCAATCCTACTATTAATATAACTTCCATATAAATTTCAAAAAACCTTAGGGACATACTTCTGGTTCTAATTTTAGTATAAGTAGCCTCTTCTAGGATAAGTAGAAAAAAGTTTGCCTTATTCAACAGAATTAAACCCAAAACTCAGTCCTAACTAGATCTTACATTTTTCTGCATTAGCTACTGAACATGAGTATCTTCAACACGCTCAAGAGAAGGGAGATCCTAAGAATAACAGGAGTCACTAAAATACACTATTGAAAAAATAAATAACAGTAAATAAGCACTTTCCTAGCTGAAAAACGTGCAAACGTTTATGTACTTGTTTTAATAAGTTGTTAGACCTTTTACTAGCCCTAAGCAACAATGGAAAGAGCAAGAAATAAACAGAGTGGGGAAAATACAAATAAATTTCAGATAACTAAGGGTAATGTTATTTTAAGGTCAGATTTGGTGGAAAAATATTGGAAAATGACTAAAACATGTAAAGGATTTCTGTTTGTTACCTACATTATTATGATGCGATGGTGCAGACTCTTTCTTAAAAGATTTTATATTGATAGTTCCTGGAAGATAATTAATATGCAAAATATAAACAGGGAAAATACAGTAATGGGAGTACTAGAGCAATTCTGAAGATGCAAGGTTTACTTTGTATTGAATATATTCTCCATTCATAATAACAACTGCATTTAATGACTCTTGCATTTTTATTCCTGCAATTTCTTTCCACAGACCTTTGACTTTTGTCAAAGGCATTCAATATTGAAATAGTCTGGAATAAAAGTGAGGTCTGCATATGTGAATCTAGAAAGCACATAAATAAGTTTCCTTTTACATAATGAATATTGTAGTTCAGTTACATCTGCAAATGAGATGATTAAGGAGAACCTCAACCAAAAAAAAAAAACCAAAAACCCAGAACCAAGACTTTTCAGGTTAAGGAGAAAAGGGGTACTTCTTCATATGTTTCTCATCTCATAATTTTGTTTCTCTCTAGATTTTCTTTAATAAAACATATTCATGTTAGGTTAATTTTTCATATTCTGGACAATATTTTTTCTGAATGTATAACAAACTATATAAGAAGTCAGTAACTTTTTTTAAAAAAAAACCACACAAATATATTCTGCTTTTGATTGTTTCTGTCTGGTCTCCTCTACATTTCCCTGCTTATCCTTCCCCTCCTCCCTGATCCCTCCTCTAATCTAATTGTGAAGTCAAAGTATTCATTCCAGAAACAGAGAGGGAATAAATCAAATAACTCATGTTTAAGCAATGTCACAATACTATACTATAAAACGCATCTTAGCTTGAGCGTAATATCTATTAGTACTCGTACTGCTGCATCAAACAGGTTCTGCCTTCTATGATTAAAGATGGACTCCCTCCAACTACAATGCAACATCTTCTATTTTACAATACTTCAGAAAAATATTAACTTCCATAATAAATGCCATGGGGTAACAAGACATGTTTTTTCACCTATTTCTTTCTCTAGATTGGAAAAAAATTCAGTTCTGGTTGGGTAGCAATAAAACCTGTTTTTTCCTTGATTACTGTGGCATACTCACTGGAATTTAGATTGTATCTTTTCCCTTCACAGACACTACAGACCCCTTTACTGGATGAGTTGATACCTTCTTCTCTTTGCCATTGATTAAGCTGTGGCCAGTTCAGAAGAATGATGTGTCTCGTATTTCATTTCAAGTATTTCCATGTTTATAGTAAGTTTGCAGCCCAGTTATTCATAATTGAAGGCAAATATCAAGATTGATAGTTTTGCTGATTTCAACTCCTTATAAGAAATACAAAGTGGATTAACTAAACTGCTAGGGAAACCACCACTGAACACCATCTGCCAGCCTAGGCAATAACTCTGCTTTTTGCTCTTGACTTCAAACTAGCATTCTCCAAGCTAACTCTGTAACTTGAATCAGAAAAGTGTTCCTCAGAGGGACTCATTAGTTTGATCACTGCCTCCTGAAGTCATGATTATACTGTGTTAGAACTGGAGTTGGTATCTCTGTGGGGCACCATACTGAACCCTGTTGATGCGCCAGCACCCTGGAGCTAGCTCAGGGATCGCCAGTACATCAGCACATTGAATCATGTGGACAAGTCCAAAAACTTAGTAAGTATAAACAGCAGGTAACCTAATTAGGGATTTCTATACTCAGAAGAGAAAACAGCATGCATGTATCAGTGAAAGCATGCTGAAAAAGCTTGCAGTGCTTAAGTGGATATAAAATAATTTGTCATTGGTTGGAGTAATTATGTCTTTGGTTAACCCTTAAAAACACATAAAAAAAATTTAAAATTGCAGGACGACTTTATGCAAATGCTTAACAGTTGCTTTTGAAAGAAATAAGTGACACATAGAAGGACTATCAAGTTAAATAAAGAAGTTAGTGCATGGGGTCAGTTACCATAACTGACTAAATTCAAGCAGCAACATTTTAATCTCTATCCATTATCATCCCTTCAATATTTTTTACTTATAGTATATTAAGACAAAGAGTGTACCACTTCACTGGAAAAGCAATATGTATTTTTAATTTAAAAATTATGCAGGTTTACCTTACCTCTTTGAAGAATGCAGGTTCATGGATTCATGCTATAGTGAATCGCCTGTAACATAGGTACTTTGATTACCTACTGTTGTAGACATAAGAATGTATTCCATTAAACTTGTCCTTGTAACTATTCTTTTTCCCTTTATTCTAGTGGCACATAATAAACTCAAAAAGTTCTTTTGCTTCTCCAATTTATTGTCCAAAAAGTAGCAAGAAAATTCTTGGTGGACAGAAAAAGACAGCACTAGAAAACATGAACCAGCATTGCACAGGAGTCACCTGAAAGTATCAAAATATTGGCAGAATGTAAAAGGAAGCAAGGATTGAAGGGAAGGATATTATTGCAGCTCTGTAAATTTTAGAATAATCTTTTTTATGCAAAAGTAACAGCTTCAGAAGATGCCTGAAAATCTCTGAGTGAAAAATGGATGGAAAAGAAATAATCTCATACTTGGAAAAACAAAGTTGGGGAAGAATTCCATGAGATACAGTCCTAGAGAGAAGAGGGGTTCAAGAGATCCCTCATTTGACCTGTGAGAAAAACAGAGACACTGTCTGAGTGTATAGGGATGGAGTTAGGAAAGCCAAAGTCTGCTTGGAGTTGAATCTGGCAAGAGACATGAAGAACAACAAAAAGGGCTTTTACAGGTTCATGAGTAGCAAAATGAAGACTATGGAAAATGTGGGCCCACTACTGAATGGGACAGGGGACCTGGTGTTGAAGGATATGGAAAAGTCTGAAGTACTTAGTGACTTCTTCACCTCAGTCTTTACTGAGAAAATTCACCCTCAGGAATCTGAGGCGCCTGACACTAGAAAAATATGGATCAAGGAAGACCTACCCTTGGTGGTGGAGGATCAGGTAAGAAAACATTTAAACAGACTGGACATACACAAGTCCAGGAGGCCTGATGGGATGTTCCCACGAGTGTGAAGGGAGCTGGCCAGTGTCACTGAGAGGCCGCTCTTGATCATCTTGGAAAGACTGAGGTGATCAGGAGAGATGCATGAGGACTGGAAGAAAGCAAATATCACCCTTACATTCAAGAAGGGTCAGAAGGAGGATCCAGGAGAGTACAGGTCAGTCAGCCTTACCTTGATCCCTGGGAAGATGATGGGACAAATAATCCTGGAACCCATTTCCAAACATATGAAGGACAAGAAGGTGATTGGGAGTAGTCAGCATGGATTTATGCATATAAATCCATTACATTTAAATATCCAGAACATTCTGAACACATAACATCCTCACAAACTAATGAAGCACGGGATAAATAAGTGGACAGTGAGGTCAGCTCAAAACTGGCTGAGCTGCTGGGCTCAAGGTGTGATCAGTGGCACAAAGTCTAGCATTAGAAAGGTACCCCCAGGATCAGACAACAGGGAAGAAACTAGTCTTAAGCAGACACTTGTGTACATTTCATTATTGCATGTAGAACACTTATCAACAATAATATATTTGTAATTTTTACAGCTTATTTCCAAAACTGTTAAAAGAATTTCAACAATGAATAATTAAAATGGAAACCACAGGGGGAAAAGAAAAAACATAAAGTACTTCCTTGTCAATTCCCCTAATTAAACTGTATCACACACAGAAACTGTCATAACATTACTTCCATTTCCCCAGATATCCAGACCTCTTTTGTGTTTTCCAGAGAGCAAGTTATGTTGTTAAAAATATAGTCAGTCATGTACCAAGCTTTGATGAATTAAAGATTGCTTTCCCTAAGAGCTTGACAAGCAAAGCTGTGTAACTTCCTACAAGGACAAAGACACCAATAATTATTTTAATCTGTTTTATTTTTTATAAACAGTTGCTCAAAAATTGAATCTATGATACTTACCTAAAATATCTAATATCAGACACTTTGTCTGACTCATGAAAGTTTTTCTAAAGCTTTTTCTCTAGACCTCAAATGGTTAAGCAATGACATACATAATCAATATCTGCAACATAACTGTTTGATAAAACTTTTAGATATTATTTCCATGATCTAAGATCTTTATAATGTTTTTGAAGTATTATTGCTGAAACTTCGAACGATGAAGTTTAAAATTTGCCAGTTGTTGGTTGACACCAGTGATCTCTCAAATACACCATGTAAACACTCTACTCTGTTTGATTTGAATGCCCACTAGAACTTGGATACAACATATACACATAATTTTGCAATTATTACTTGTTTAGAAACAGATCTAAATCAGTCCTGCATTATGCACAGATAACTGCATGTCTGATCAGTCATTTCATTTCTGCTTTTCATCTTCCTGAAGATGAAGGACACATAAGTTATACCAGATATTTTACAAATATATTCACTCCATTGCTGGCAAACAAATGTACCTATTTTATAATCGATTTGATAACAAAGTCAAATGTCTTTCAAACTCCCCCAAACATATTTTACTCATACTTTAATGGGTTTAAACATGCTTAAACTTTTTAATTTATTTGTATATATAACAAGAGGAGTCACAACCCTTTCTTAATCGCATGCAGTACATCATTTGAGAAAACAGGTCTCAAAGGTGTGAAAATGGGGCAAAGGAAGGGCAGGAAATGCAGCCTGTTGGGCAATAAGAATTTCTCTGATCCTAAAGGCTAACTATTTTCTTATTCAACTTTAATTCAACAGGTACCTGTCGATGCCATTTCTCTTCCCTGCTAGAGGAAATGGCTTCTCTGAAGGACCTGGATAGAAACAAAAGTGCAAGGGGATGGTACAAAATTGTTTGGGAAGAGTGAATTAAGTGGAGAACATCAGAAGGATACTTGTTTTAGACCACAACAAAATAAAAGATTCTGAACAATTAATGTATTTTTTTATACATGTATTATTTCAATGTCCTTGTGATAAAGGCAAATGCAAATAACGTAATTTACATGCAGACTCCAACATCATCTTTTAATTCTCCATTCTCAAATGGTGAAAATCCATCTTTCATGTGTAACTTATGATCTTAGTTTTAATGAGGACTTTGACAATTGACAAGAAAAGTATGTGGATTTCTGTTTCAAATATACTTAAAGTCTGATTAGGAGCCTGCAATATGAATTGTTAAAGGCTATTTTTGTTGTTTCAGATGGTTCCTTTGGTAAACTGTAAGTGAGGTTTATTAGCAGGGTTTCTGCGGTCAAACAACACTATTAAAACTTGACACATACATTCTATCCTTATGGAGAAGGGGATTAGTGACTGCTGCACAGAATTTTCTCTCTGAATTTTAGCTATTATTTTTTAGACAGTCTGATGCAATCAGAGATCAGTAGGTCTATGTTTCTTATGTTTAATTTTACATTTTTATTACTCCATTGTTTCTTTATTATTTTTATTTCTTTATTATTTCTGTATTATTACTCTATTATTTCTGTTACTTTAATTTGTATTCTGTTCTCAATGCAGCAAAAAGATGAATATATTTACAAAACTGCATTGCGCATGAACTCCATCCTCCTATTAAAATACATTTAAGTGACTATATTAAGAAAAAATCACAGGAAAAAAAGAAGGGAACATAAAGCACTTTTTATATAATAATATAGTACAATCACTGTGCAGTAACATAATAGGATGTGACAACTAGTAACATAATGAAAATATTATTTAACCATAAGTATGTTTTCCACATTTGACTGGCTACTTGCACGCTCTCTATGAATAACACTGAGTTTAAACTACATAGAAAGCCAAGTATGAATTATTTTGAAAAATCGAGCATCAAGTTATCAAATATTTAGGAAGGAAATAATTTGAAAATAAACAAAATTATCAAGTACATTAGAAGAGCAAAGCTATAATACTATGACTTCTCATCAAAATTTACCAGATTATTAAATCTAAAATTAGAGCTTAATGCCTCATCCTTCAGAAACTCTTGCACAAAACCCAGGGGATAAAAATAATGATATTCATTTTCCATTAAGCTAGCTGTAGATCTTTGCTTTCTTGCCATGTTATCATCAAATACTAAAACTAAAATTTTGTAGTAGCTTATTTGTATATTTTTGATTAGTAGACATTTTTTCCCATGAATGCATTTCATTCTTTAAAAACTTGTATGCCAAGAAGAGACCAAAACACGTTCTTCCATCCTTTTTTTTTTTTTAATGAGAACAAATACAAATAATGATAATTAAAAAAACTTATAAGAAATTTCTCTCTCGTTATTTCTTTGGTGGGTTTTCAGTTGATCAGTTGTTGCTGTCTTTCACTACATTGGCTTGTAGAAGTCAAAGTCTACCAATGCTTACAGTACAAGTTAGAATAACTGAACTACATTACTAAATGCAATAGCACTCACTTTCAAGAAAGCCTTACAAAGACCCTATCTGCATTTTACCTTACATTATGTAAATCACAATATAGAACTATAGTTTACGCAAGTTCCACTTAAAATCACCACATGCTGTTAAAAGCTCAAGTAAATAGAAATTTAACAGCAGTTAATTATGATTTTTGACTGAATTGAAAATGTGCCTTTTAAAAATTCAAACCAATGAAGGTGAGTAAACTTCGCAAACTTTAGACATTAACTGTAAAAGCCTCAGCTGCTTTTGCTCAGTCTCCAAAAACAGAGCACTCTGCAATTGTCTTAGGTGCTATATATAAAAAAATACAGTTATTTTAGTAAGCATTGTACAATCAAAATATAGGAAATATTTCAAACATTTTCTTCAGGCTGGCCATTTTTTCAGGTATTTTGTATAGTTGAAACCCCCCTTATTAATCACAAACTGATTAGTGAAATCTTCCCAAAGAATTTCACAGTACCTTTTCCAAGGGATTTCTTTTTCTTGCTGTCATAAAAAAGAGTGAATCTAAATTGCTTTCAGCTCAGATAATGGCTTATAAGGAAACATTTTAAGTGGCCAGAATTTGGCTTGTCTTGGTCTTGTAGCAATTACCATAAGAATGACAGATGAAAACAAACAAAAACTATCAGTGTTTTAAAACCAGACAATCTGATTGCTTAGGCATTAATCATAATTTTTTATTTATCACATGGAAGAGATAAGATGTATATGAATACTCTAATACATATTTTTTTAACATTTGAAATTTTACCTCCTGTTTTTTGTGAGATAATTTTATGTAATATTTTCATTCTTTCATTAATGTACCAAACTACAATCTTAAAGTAGTTGTAAAAGGCTGCATTTTATGTAACAGAGATTTTAACAGAATTACTGTATGTGCTTTAGCATTCCTTACAGAAAGGAAATATGCCAGAGTCCTGGTGCAGAGATTACAGTTCGTAGCAGCAGAGCATTAGTTAAGTTTCAGGTTGAAGAATATGATATACAGAAGCTAAAGACTCAGATGTGAGTGTAGTTTCGGGAACCGGCCACAGGATCTTTAACATTTCATGGATTGGTGACTCCTCACAGGTCAGTACTGTTGTTCATCAACTCTTTATCCCACATATCATAATGCTTCTTATTCACCACAGGCTTAGAGATACACAAATAATTGGACTTCAATGCAATAGTCGCAAATAATAGGACTTCAATGCATCCATTTCCTTTCACTACAGGGCGATTTCAGAATATCTGGGTGCTTTTTGGATAAATACTAACATGAATGTCTACTCCAGTACTTGAAAAGCTGGCCAGAACTCTGATATGTAATAGAATTGGAGTTTTTCAGAAATTTCTGTCAGCTAATGGTCTCGAAAAAATAGTGCTGTAATAAAATGAGAAAATGTTGAATGTCTTTTTTATCAAGAAGAGTAGACACTTTCCTAGCATCCATTGTCACCTGTTGCAGAGAGATTTTATCTCAGGAATCCAACTAAGTAACAGGATAAATCACCTCTCTTATATTACATATATACTTACTTTATTAGCGCCTCCAAAAGAAACTGTTTATGTTGGCCAAAGATCACAGGTGAAAATTGATTACGTCAGCCAGGGAAAGGTATGTCAAGCTAATTCCTGCTGTTCTTACATATATGTTTTCAAGGCATTTAAGAGCTTTGGATCTCTTGAGATGAAAAGCTTGTCCATACTGTACCAGGATTAAAATTATATTTGCCATTATGAAAATGAACTGGAGACAATATTGGAAGTGTTGAAAAGTCAATTGCAGTGAATACTTGGCAAAACATACTCTTTCCATACTCTTGATCATCAGCAGGACTGGGTTTTTTTGTTGTGTTTTGTTTTGTTTTTGAGAAATCAATAGTACTTACAAGGACATAGAGAAGTAGTTTGTTTCTTGAACAAGGAACATAGACAAGTTAATACAACTGCCCAGTTTTCACTGTGGTATTCTCAGTGGATCTTCAGTTCAGTTTCTGATTGGAGATAAACATGTCAACTACAGTCATGGAGTGTGATTGCAGAATCACAGGCTTGATGAATTGGCAAGGTTTCATCATTTTATTGTTAAGCACTACACAAATCTTGGTATTGAATTTGTCTGCCTTAAAAGATATTGCAAGCTCAGAAGCATTCATCTATGACAGTTAGAATAAAAATTATAGACTTGATTTGGCAGATGCTCAGATTATTGACAACTGAAGAGAGTGAAACATTCACCACTGTCAGAGGTAAACTCTGTGGGATGGCTATCTCTGAACAATCACACAAGATATTCAGAATAACTAGAAATGAGAGTAGTAGGCTAAACCTAGATGGTTTCAAGAGAATCATGGCAGAATTCATGGATGGCTGCATCAAAGGCAGAATGTGCCTATGAATGATACAAAAGATTGGGACGCACTTAATCTAAAATCATCATCAGAGAATTTTTAAGGAAAAATTACCAGAGGCTCCTGAATTAACAAATGCACATGTGAATTTAAATCAGTTCAAATTAAGAAAGCAGAGCAGAGCATGAAAACATATGAGATTCACATAACAGAAGTAGTGGTATTGAGCCTGAGGTGGTAAATGAGCATAGTCTAATTTACTGACTGTAAACATTAATGAATTGATTAGATTAGTCTTTGAACAATACTGTTGTCAGAAAATTTAATGGCAATTACAGCAAGTTCAGTGGATTTCACAACTAATGAAACCCCAAATTTATTCCATTTTGACCACCATTTTTCGCAATAGCCAGAGTTCATGCATCAGTCAGGCTTCAAGGTGAACAAGATGGGCTTGGAAAGTTTAAACTAGTTTCAACCTCTTCTCTGAGGGAAAAAAAATTAGTTAGCATCTTTTCCCAGCAACAACACAAAGGCTTTGGTACGCTATTCAAAATGAAAGAATACAAGGACATATACATTTAAACCTCAGAAAACAAGACCGTATTGGAGTATAGAATCTATGTATAAGACAGATTAGAAATGTCTTCAGTCAAAGTAAACAAGAAGCATTAGATGATCGTTAGTTCTTTTACACCCATGAGTTTTCAGGCTTTGGCACTGCATGGATCAATAGCACATGCTCCTCATTAAAAATCAGTCAACAATTAAAGTTACCCAGTATATCAGGTAAGCATTAGAGCATCACTGATTGCTTAATGCTCGTTGCTATCAGTCAGTTTATGTCATTATTGCAAAATTTTACGCTATCATTTTATGTGAGATGATTCTTACACATGAGGTAAAGTACCAGCACATTTCTCAAAGCTGAAATAATAAAAGTATCCAAAGAGGGAAATTATAGACTGATTCCTAAAAAACTTAAAAGTAGTCTTTTACTATGGAAGTATAATGGTGCTAGGGGAGCTTTTCTTCTGATTCAGAACTAGATATGAAAAAAATTTCCACTAATGCATATAGAAGTTTTTAGTCTGTTAAAACAGAGCGACTCACTTACAAACTCAACTTAGCTGTTAGTTGCTAAGATCAGACATACAAAGTCCTATTGGAGGAACTGGAAATCTACAGAGCCATGGCTTGCACATCAGGTTCCAGACTCCCAGGCGCCCTTCCCCAAGCCACAGATTTTACAGGTCAGAAAGAACTCTGAAACCTATTGTCAGAAGCCTACCTATTTTTCAATCTAGTTTAATTTGTTTAAGTTTTTAATTGAAAGACATGTCATCACTGATTTATAAGAAAGCTGTTTGAGAACATGTGCTGATTTTGGCTGGGATAGAGTTAATTTTCTTTATAGAAGCTAGTATGGGGCTATGGTTTGGATTTGTGCTGGAAACAGTGTTGATAACACGGGGATGTTTTCATTATTGCTTACACAGCAGTGCTTACACAGCATCAAGGCCTTTTCTGCTTCTCACACCACCCCACCAGCAAGTAGGCTGGGGGTGCACAACAAGTTGGGAGGGACACAGCTGGGACAGCTGACCCCAACTGACCAAAGGGATATCCCACCCCATATGACGTCATGCTCAGCATATAAAGCTGGGGGAAGAAGGAGGAAAGGAGGGATGTTCAGAGTTATGGCATTTGTCTTCTCAAGTAACCGTTACACGTGATGGAGCCCTGCTTTTCTGGAGATGGCTGAACAACTGCCTGGTGATGGGAAGTAGCGAATGAATTCCTTGTTTTGCTTCGCTTGCGTGCACGGCTTTTGCTTTCCCTATTAAACTGTTTTTATCTCAACCCATGAGTTTTCTCACTTTTACTCTTCCAATTCTTTCCCTCATCCCACAGGCAGTTGAGTGAGCAAGCGGCTGGGTGGTGCTTAGTTGCCAGCGCGGGTTAAACCACGACAACAGAACAATTACCGCTTGGAAAACTTATCAGGTAAAAAGTAAACTTTTGAAGGAAAGAACAAAACTCTTCATCATGAGGAACGTGTATATAGGAGAGGAGGAACAGCGAGGAGAGAGAGAGAAAAAAATTTTCACTCCTAGAAAACGACCATACTGGCATTAAAGAAATAAAATACAGCTCAAAACCTGAAGGTGTTTGAAAGTAAAAGAAAATCACAAGGGAAAGTTGGAAAATTTCTTTTCTGGAGGAATTTGAACAACTCTGCTAACTGGTAAAGAAAGGGTGCTGTTTTTCCAAATACATATAAAAACATAAAATAAATTCCGTCTATTAATATATCAGATAAGAACAGAAATCATCATTAAACTCTAGCAAAAATAACGCTGTTCATGTTATTTTGAAAATACTAATTCTGAAAGAGAGGCTTACAAACCCTCTGAACTGGAAAAGAGGTTTAAAAGTTGCTTATGTAAGTAAAAGTATTTGCTGAAAATATAGAAGTTATGCCTAACAACGTCTCTTTCATTCAGTGGAAGACTCTATTTAGAAATGGGTTTTCTGTTTTAATTCCTCCCTGTAATACTTCCTAAACTTTTCTGTACACAGAGTAAATAAAAAAAAGAAACTTTTGAGGATTTACTTTTTTTGAGGCTATTTAACTAATTTTTAATTTTCTTTTCTTATGTGCCACATTCTGAATTTTTTCTGAACTTACACTAATAGCTTTAGCAGCACTAGCCATTATACCAAAACACTCTCAGATTGCTTAGAATATGTTTAAATTATTATCTACTGGTTTCTTTTTCAGTGTTCTTCAGGAATAATTTAGAAAGAATATTTGCCAGTGTAAAAGCCATACTATTTTATAGGAAAAACACACTTTCCTCAATGTACTACACAGCTGCTGTTAATAACTTGTGTGCCACAGTTCAATGATCTTAGAACACTTTCTATGAATTGGTGAACACTCAGGATGAATCTGGAAACATGTAGGAAAACCAGCTTCCAACGATTCTCAGGCTGTTACTTACACGTTCTTTTTCAAAGGGGTATGTACACAGTAATAATGTACACAGTTTTTCCTGCTTCCAGAAAAAAAAACTAAAACCTGTGTCATGGTCAATTGGCAGGAAAGGAAAGCCAATCTGGTAACAGAATTTCTATCTAGGCAAGTTCTCAAATGCATATAGCCTTGAGAAGTAAGCGGGTGGTTTTTTTTATTTTTCTCTCTTGTTCAAAAGTTGAGGAGGTTAAGAAAGGCAGCCTAGAGCTTTGAAATCTCTTTTCATTTTCCTGTTCTGTGCTCTCCCATGATGTATTTGCTTCTCATGTCAATTTAAGTCAAGGACAAATTTTCAAAGAAGGAAAGAAAATGCTACACATTTCTCCCCTGCCCCCAGCAATAAACAAATCTAAACCACTCCTCTTCTCTACTATACATGTACACACTTTATACTGCTTATACGGTAACAGAGGCTGTAATTGGGAGTTGGCTGTGAATACAGAGGGACTTAGAAAGTTACATTAAATTGTTTTTCTTCCCCCCAAAATAAATGCAATCATATACTTGTACATGATGGACTTAGAAAGATATATTAAATTGTTTTTCTTCCCCCCAAAATAAATGCAATCATATACTTGTACATGATGTTATTTGCTGCTTATTCTTTTCACAAATAAGATTACAAATGTAAACATCTGTTATTAATTTTATCATGTTTCATTCATTCAGTATTTTCCCACACAACATACTTTGCCAAGTAACCACTAAGTACCTGGCAACAAATAAGATTAAAAGAGAAATATTTGATATTTAAGAGTAGAGAGATTTCTAACTTCTTATAAAGCAATTTCCTAACTCCATATATTGTATAAGAGCAGTACTGCACACTAGCTATCCTACCAGATACTAGAAATAGCTAGTAACTGTAAGTAAAAAATGTTAGGATGGTGTTAAGAGACTACAAATCAGTAATTTTAAAGTGAAATAAAAAACTGGCAAGTACACCATAAAGACAACTTTGCAATGCAGAGAATCAATGTTGTACTTAATGCCAAGCATACTACGCTAAAAATGCACATTGAACTAGTCTAAATAGTTGCAGTTCTTTTCAGTGATCACACCATTTAATACCTATATGATTAAGATATTTCAGTAACTAAGATCTAGGGTCTCAAGAGATATTTAACTCTTTTTTTAAAACTTATCTTTAAAGAAAACTTAGATTTTGGATTCTCTCTTCTCCCTTCCTCTTTCTTTCTTGACAAGAAGAAAGCATAATAAAAATTGCTTAGAGAGGACAGTAAAAAGGAAAGAAAACCAGCGGACAGGCAGAAAGAGAAGAAAAAACTGTATGTTATTCTTTGACTCAGTTAAATTTATGGAGATGGTCCTCATTTTAACTCCTTCAATCATTCTTGGAGACCTCACATGAATAATACATCAATAATAGCACCACATTCAATAATATTATTCTGACATAACTTCATTAAATTTTGATCTATTATTGTTTACAGACAATGGAAATTCTTTCCAGAATTAAAAAGGTTTTAAACAAAAGCTAATAATGCATACAAATTTGTAAAGGGAGTTTCCAACACAACCCTAGAATGTATTGGTGTGATCCTAATTAAAAGGTAATTTAAAACCTGTATTTTTCCTTAAGTTTTGACATTGACTCTTTTGTTTTCTATGTCCCTTACTGCAGCTTTTAAAAAACAAATAACATAAATATACATGTAGCTTGTCTCTAGTATATTCATCAATGTATTTACTACCTTCATGTATCTATAATAAAAACTTAATTTTTAAGTGTGAAAAATTTTTAATCTTGGAAATAGTCAATGAAACTATCCCTAGAACTAGAATGATTCTTGACCCAAACCTGTTACTTGAGCAATGTCTTCTATTATCAGGATGTTCAATACGGAAAAAATTACTTCTTGCAATTTCCTCTTGCATTTTTTAAACATGTATGTTAAATGATGTTTCATAATGTCAACCAAATATGTTATTTCATTTCCATTTCAGCCAAGCTGTGAAAGACTTCCATTTCTACACTAACTTTTTATTTAATTTCAAATTAAATTGTTCACACTTGGTTTACACTTCAAAAAATTGTTTTTTGCCAAACGCAGTTGTTTTCTTTGTTTTTAAGAGAAAGACTACATGTTTCTTTCCAGCCTCTTTTGCCATCACAATATTAAAAGTTATCACTTAGTTCAATGTTTAACATAGGGAGTACTCAGTCAAGCACCGCATATATGTAAATTAATATTGTACTAAAATACACAAGATTTACTTTTTAATAGTAATACCTTTAGGATTCACAGATGTTAATAAGTGCTTTAAAAGGTCACTCAGCTTAAAATTATTCTTGTCCAAGTTTCTAGAAAGCCTGAAAAAGGTATGGCAAACTGTCCAACTCTTTGTTGATATCTGTCATATTAAGCTGACACCAGGCACACTGGTAGGGAACAGCACTTATTAGCAGTAATACTTAAAACTGCCTGTCATCCTGTTAAAATACTCTCAGGCATCTTACTGCCTACAGATAATACCAGACTTATACCCACAACTAAACCTCTGCAAGCAGAAATCAAGTTAGAAATTTAGGGTACAATTAACTACTTTTTGGGTACTAAGTTCCACATATGCCTTAGAATGAGATGCAGCCCCAAATCATCTACATTCAACACTGAAGAAGCAACATAAGTAATAATATATTTAGTGAAGTTCCCTACTGTAAATATTCTGGAAAAAAAACACTTAAGGAGAAAATACAGGTCATAACACTGCATAAAATTTCTCAAAACTTTTTTTTTTGTTGTTTGCACATCTTCATCCTTTTTATTCCTGTATTAATCAATTAGTTGCTAACAATGATTTTCATTCAATGGTTACATTTTACATCACTATACTTCAGTATGTAGAAATGTGCTTTCCTAAGGGGAGACAGAACAGAAAAGTTCCTGGCAAACTCAGACACATTTGAGATATTTCTCAAAGCCTATCACCTCATTTGTATGAACACTCTCATATTCAATGGTTTTTTTGGAAACATATTGGCTATTCAACCTCTTTTTCTATATAAATTTGCCACAGTTACAAAGAAACACTAAAAGTATGGCTTAACTGTAACTGATCCAGCATTGGCTTGCAGAAAGAAATTGAAAGAAGTAGCAAGGAAAACTGACTCTCTTTTAACTGATGTTAATCTAAATGTCATGATACTTATAAATGCCAGCACTGGTAGCCTGCTTATTGTTTTTTGAATTGTTTAAGATAGAAATTCAACAAAACAACACTAAAACTTCATATGGAATACACTTATTCTCTGATCACTTACATTAAAAAATGTTAACATTTACAGAGAGAAAGGCTTTTCGAATGCTTAGGCAATGGAAATCTACCTCATGAAAAGGTGAAAAAAATAATGGTGCAGTGGGGCTGTATAGTCACTTCTTCTGTGCACTGTAGTTAGGAAGAGAAAGAGAAAGAAGCCGAAACATAACAACCCATACCAGAGCAAAAAGAGAAGGAAATTTGAAGGCTTCTTATCTCTAGAGGAGTGGATAACTTTGGAATACCTTTCAAAAACAGCAGTGTAGCATAAATCATCTACAGAAAGGACTCTGGAAAACCTTGAAACTGAAACTTTGATTCATGTGATAGACAACTGATTTCATCTGACTTGCATCCTTCAAGAGGCAGGTGGTCAAAGTCCTGCCTTCACTTCTCAATCCTGTCTGTTTCAGTCTCTTTACCTTCCTATTCTTCACTTTCTGTAGAACTCAGACACACATTTCCCTCATTCTCCTACCCAGTGCATACATTTTGTTTGGCTGGTTTCATGGATTGCTTTCCCTAAGGCATTTAGGATTGCATAAAGTAAAAGTAGGGGAGTCAGAATACATGCTAATATTCTCTGCGGTCCTAAAATGCTTCTTACAGAAACATGTCTGCTATATTTCATTTATCCCCTCATGTGGCGTACAGCAATTTTTAAAGCTCTAAGGTTATAGCATGAAATACGTATCTTTGTCATAACATTTTGGAATATTTCATTCACTGGACATGGAAAAGCATAACAAAAGGTAAAAGTTAAAGCCACTCACCAGTTATTTATTTCTGGTCTTGGTGTTATATGGAAAAGACAAAACTGCTTCAAAATACACCTACATGATATATTCTACAGAATCAAGAACTAATCTGTAGGGTTTTTTTTCCCTGGGATTTGCTGGTAACACATAACCAAATTACCAAAAAAATTGACTCCATTTCTTAAAAATCAATGCCTTGTACACACAAGATTAAAAGTTTAACTGTCAAAAAGGAAAATGAGGATTGCAACTACCGTATGCTTAAGCAAATGCTAATTCCTTATTTCTTGAAAATTATTCCTCTTCACTTCTAATAGAGTTGCACCTGAATTGTATATGAACAAAGCTATAGTTTTACTTGAAATGAGAAATTTAACCCCCCTCCAAAACTGTATCACAGTAATTGCTATTATTATTTTGGAAAACTATGTAAAAGTTTTCAGAAATGCGTTTGAAAGCATTACTCACACAAACAGGAGGAGGAGATATTTTTGGGTACCTCAGAAGATCAGAATATTTCTGATGAAAATATTGCATTATTTTTTCAGATATAGAGATTATATTCCTTTTTTTTCTTTTGTATTTATTCACATAAGAAAGTAATATTACTGAAATCTAGAAATTCAAATTACATGTTGAAACCATTTGTGTTTACAAATACTCCCCTTTGGAAAAACAACTACGGTACTATAATCCTACTATAGTTACTATTTTTCTAGTAGCAGAATAGTAACTCTAGAGACTTATTACTCTTAAGGCGCAAATCATGTTAACTGTCTTCTGCATAATTTGTTGGGTGTTGACTAAAGGTGGTCCTGCAGCCAAACATGAAAAATAGTCAAAGAATCTTGTTAAAGAGAGAAGCTGATTAAACCATATTCAGCACACTTTTGCTCACTTCGCAGAACTTGCTTTCAGAACATATAACTATCTCTTCAGAACACTACAATTCTAAGAAGTATGAAAGTACCATTGGAGAATTGTACATAACTAACTACAGATGTTAAGGAAGACAACCGTGTGATTCAAGTATGTTTGACTTGAACATAATTAATCTAAAAAGATTGCTAGAAAAAAATAAGCATGGAAGAAAAAAACTGAAAAAATCTATATGTAAAATGAAATGTCAGAAAGCGAAAGTTGTAGAAATTATTATGAAATCCTAGCCTTTGAGGCAGTTTGAGTTCCAAATTTATATTGCTTTTTTGGTACACAATGATCATGATAACATGTCTTGGAGCAGTCTACTTTCACTGCTGCACACATCAACACAGTTGTTTTACTATGGAAATATTTCACTGAAAATTTTATTTTTGTAAGAAAGCATTTATTTGAAGCTTGTAATTCTGAATTTAATATTTCAATCATGGAAGTTTATAGTAAAACTCCCATTACTGTTATGTAGATTTTTTGTTAAACAAAATAAAAAAAAAAAGTTAAACCACATCTCACTTGGAAGAAAACCAACACATTCTGTTAAAATTTGGGGTTAACATGGAAGTGTTAGTAAAAAGTGTATCTCCTAGCTTTTTGTAATCCTGTTTCTGTTCATGACAAAGGAAAGACAAGTATTTTCACTCCCTTTGATTTCTGAATAAGTTCAGGATCAGGTTTTAAATTTACTTAGGATTTTAATCAGATTTTCCCATTAAAAACACAGCTATGCTACAAAACAATCCTATATCGTTTAGACAGACAAGAATGGTATCAGTGGAATATAACAGGATTACGTGTTAGTTTTGTTTAAAACTTGCACTGAATGTTAAATCGATATTCTTTTTTTTACTAAGTAGATAGGAAACAAATTCTGTGCTGTATATTTCAAATTTTGCAGTACATTTGGAAGAGGCCTAACTTCAAAAGGAAAATTTCCTGTTTGTGTCCCTGTACATTTTTTCATCCAAGAGTTTCTGAGATAGCTGTTCTCTTTTTTCCAAACCTTTATGTGAGGGAGGACATTTTGCCCATGTACAGAATGAGTTTCAGCCATATCTAAAATTCAAGCTTCTGTCTCATAATGAAAGAATTATTCTGAGGTCCAGGATGGAGGATGACTACTGACAAAGACAAGATCATTGCATAGTAGAATAATCTAGGTTGAAAGGGATTTTAGGAGGTCTCTAGTCCAACCTCCTGCTCCAAGGAGGGTCAACTATGGTCACAAACGAGATTGCTCAGGGTTTTATCCAGTGAAATCTTGAAAAACACCAAAGATAGAAACAGCACTTCTCTAGGCACCCAGTTCTACTGTTTTACTGTCATAATGAGGAAAAAGTTTTCTTACATCCAGTCCATCGAGACAGGAGAGTTCTCAGGACAGACCTCTACAACACTGCAGTTGTTACTAACCTCCAGGAGAGTATTTTTCCTGGAAGAACCCCTTTGAGCGATTGTTTTTCCTTCCAACTCACGTACCCATGCCTCTACAGACTGAGAGCCTGTGTCCCTTTTCCAATTGCTTTGTCAATGCCCCCTTCCCTAGCAAGGGTTCCCAACTGATTGGCTTCCTTACCCTCTAATTCCAGGCTACTGGCCCCATTATCCCAGCATCTGAGCAGCCAGGTAACAATCGCTACCACAACGGTGCACCGGCGGCAACATCGCACCAACCAAGATTCCCTGATTCCCATCCATAAGCTGATTCGTCGACTGGAGAGCCAAGGAGTGATCAGCAAGACTCGCTCACGCTTTAACAGTCCCATATGGCCAGTGCGAAAGTCCAATGGAGAGTGGAGACTAACAGTAGACTACCGTGGCCTGAACGAAGTCACGCCACCACTGAGTGCTGCCGTGCCAGACATGCTAGAACTCCAATACGAACTGGAGTCAAAGGCAGCCAAGTGGTACGCCACCATTGATATCGCTAATGCATTCTTCTCCATCCCTTTGGTGGCAGAGTGCAGGCCACAGTTTGCTTTCACTTGGAGGGGCGTCCAGTACACCTGGAACCGACTGCCCCAGGGGTGGAAACACAGCCCTACCATTTGCTATGGACTGATCCACACCGCACTGGAACAGGGTGAGGCTCCAGAACACCTGCAATACATTGATGACATCATTGTATGGGGCAACACAGCAGAAGAGGTTTTTGAGAAAGGGGAGAGTATAGTCCAAATCCTTCTGAAGACCGGCTTTGCAATAAAACAAAGTAAGGTCAAGGGACACCTGCACAGGAGATCCAGTTTTTAGGAGTAAAATGGCAAGATGGACGTCGTCAGATCCCAACGGATGTGATCAACAAAATAACAGCCATGTCCCCACCAACTAGCAAAAAGGAAACAAGCTTTCTTAGGCATTGATGGGCTTTTGGAGAATGCATATTCCAGTTTACAGCCTGATTGTAAGCCCCCTCTATCACGTGACCAGGAAGAAGAACGACTTCAAATGGGGCCCTGAGCAACAACAAGCCTTTGAACAAATTAAACAGTTCAGGCAGTAGCCCTTGGGCCAGTCCGGGCAGGACAAGATGTAAAGAATGTGCTCTACACCACAGCCGGGGAGAATGGCCCTACCTGGAGCCTCTGGCAGAAAGCACCAGGGGAGACTCGAGGTCGATCCTTAGGGTTCTGGAGTCGGGGATACAGAGGATCCGAGGCCCGCTACACTCCAACTGAGAAGGAGATATTGGCAGCATATGAAGGGATTCGAGCTGCTTCGGAAGTGGTTGGTACTGAAGCACAGCTCCTCCTGGCACCCCGACTGCCGGTGCTGGGCTGGATGTTCAAAGGAAGGGTCCCCTCTACACATCATGCAACCGATGCTACATGGAGTAAGTGGGTCGCACTGATCACACAACGAGCCCGAATGGGAAACCCCAGTCGCCCAGGAATCTTGGAAGTGATCACGAACTGGCCAGAAGGCAAAGATTTTGGAATATCCCCAGAGGAGGAGATGACACGTGCTGAAGAGGCCCCATTGTATAACAAACTACCAGAAAAAGAGAAGCAATATGCCCTGTTCACTGATGGGTCCTGTCGCCTTGTGGGAAAGCACTGGAGGTGGAAAGCTGCGGTATGGAGTCCTATACGGCAAGTTGCAGAAACTGCTGAAGGAGAAGGTGAATCGAGCCAGTTTGCAGAGGTGAAAGCCATCCAGCTGGCCTTGGACATTGCCGAACGAGAAAAATGGCCAGTACTTTATCTCTATACTGACTCATGGATGGTGGCAAATGCCCTGTGGGGGTGGTTGCAGCAGTGGAAGCAGAACAACTGGCAGCGCAGGGGTAAACCCACCTGGGCTGCCGCATTGTGGCAAGGTATTGCTGCCCGGGTAGAGAACCTGGTTGTAAAAGTACGTCACGTAGGTGCTCACGTACCCAAGAGTCAGGCCACTGAAGAACATCAAAACAACCAGCAGGTGGACCAGGCTGCTAAGACTGAAGTGGCTCAGGTGGATCTGGACTGGCAACAGAAGGGTGAATTATTTATAGCTCCGTGGGCCCATGACGCCTCAGGCCATCAAGGAAGAGATGCAACATATAGATGGGCTCGTGATCGAGGGGTGGACTTGACCATGGACACTACTGCAAAGGTTATCCATGAATGTGAAACGTGCTGCAATCAAGCAAGCCAAGCGAGTAAAGCCTCTTCAGTATGGAGGACAATGGCTGAAATATAAATATGGGGAGGCCTGGCAGATTGATTATATCACACTCCCACAAATCTGCCAAGGCAAGCGCTATGTGCTCACCATGGTGGAAGTAACCACCGGATGTCTAGAAACATATCCTGTGCCCCATGCCACTGCCCGGAACACCATCCTGGGCCTTGAAAAACAAGTCCTGTGGCGACATGGCACCCCAGAAAGAATTGAGTCAGACAACGGGACTCATTTCCGAAACACCCTTATAGACACCTGGACCAAAGAGCATGGCATTGAGTGGGTCTATCACATCCCCTACCATGCACCAGCTTCCGGGAAAACCGAACGATACAATGGACTGCTAAAGACTGCACTGAGAGCAATGGGTGGTGGGACATTCAAGCATTGGGATACACATTTAGCAAAAGCCACCTGGATAGTCAACATCAGCGGATCTTTCAATTGAGCTGGCCCTGCCCAATCACAACTCTTACGTACTGTAGATGGGGATAAAGTCCCTGTCGTGCACATAAGAAATATGCTGGGGAAGACAGTCTGGGTTACTACCGCCTCTGGCAAGGGAAAACCAATTTGTGGGATTGCTTTTGCTCAAGGACCTTGGTGCACTTGGTGGATAATGCGAAATGATGGGGAAGTCCGATATGTACCTCAGGGGGATTTGATTTTGGGTGAAAATAGGCAATGAACTAAATTTTATTATGTTAATTGTTATATGATATTGCATATCATGATTTCTATGGTTGCTATCAATGGTATAGCAGTAAAAATCACCCAGATTAACGAAGAATGAACTAACTCTGATGAAACCGAGGAAAGTGCAACGATGATAGAACTGGACGAGCCCAGCAATACTGGAATAAGAACTGGCTTCAGGATGCAACAATCCAACACCACACACCATCTGTCTTGCCCTGAAAGACTGTTATAACAGATGGAGCCCAAAGTCATGGACTAAATGAACTCAATGGACATTTTAAAGGGATGGCCCATAGACTAAGGGAATGATATCTGCGTGTGTGTGTGTGTATATATATATGTATATATAAAGACAAGAAAGGTGGTGGTGATTAATTGGAATGTATTGGAAAATGTGAGACCTAAGCATGACATAAATGGTATAGAATAAGGGGTGGATGCTGTCCTGGTTTCGGCTGGGATAGAGTTAAATTTCTTCCTAGTGCTGTGTTTTGGATTTAGTATAAGAATGTTGATAACACACTGGTGTTTTCAGTTGTTGCTAAGTACCCTGCTAGTCAAGGATAGCTTCCATGCCGAAACACACGAAAGACTGGGAGGGAGCTTAGCTGGGACAGCTGGCCCAGCTGGGCAACGGGGTATTCCATACCATGTGACATCATGCTCGGTATATGAATGGTAGGCATGTTCCAGGAAGTAGCGATCGCTACTTGGTTATCGGTCAGTGCAGGTGGTGAGCAATTGCTTTGTGTATCACTCATTTTGTATATTCTATCATTATTATTATTATTTTCCCTTTTCTGTTCTATTAAACTGTCTTTATCTCAAGCCATGAGTTTTTCTCACTCTTACCCTTCCAATTCTCTCCCCATCCCACTGGGGGTGGGAGGCAGTGAGCGAGCGGCTGCGTGGTATTTGGCTGCCTGCCAGGTTAAACCACAACACTTGTTAACCTCTACACTCTTAACCTGATTTTTCAACCTGTTTTTTACCCATCAGTTTGTGTGCCATTACAGACCATGAAGTCATAACTTGGATAAAACTTCACAGCTTGCAGCATCAGCTTTCCACAAGTTTTCTAGTCATATATGAAAGGTGAGTTGGGGAAGAGAGGAATAGAAATATCCTTTTTTTGGGGGGAGATGCCCTAGTCCTTTCTGTGTACATCTCTTAAATTCCACTCTGCAAGATTCTGAAAATGATCTTGGTCTAAGAACTGAAATCAAGTCCCATACTAGTAATGGAGAGATTTCTTACCTTTCCCCATGATGGCATCTGGGTACATTCTGTTTTTAACTCCAAAATATCTGAAAGGTTTGTTAGTTGAATTGAAAAAAGGAGGAGTGGACACAATAATTAAACAATCTCTGTGGAAAAGGCAACAGAGCACTTGGGACAGACATCCCCATATTTGTCATAAGAATATTCAAGACCATATGTGGACTGTTAAATTTTAAGTTTTGGATAAAATAGTTCAAAAGTTGAATTGAAATTCAACAGCCTTACTAAGTAAAATGGTTTTGTGATTCCTGTTTTAAAAATTAGCATTAACCAACAGTTATCATGAATTGGCTTTAACAATGCTGTAACTGCCTCCTGGAGTATACAGTGATAAAATTACTTCATTAAACTGTCAGGGCATTGAAATTTGCAGGGCATTTTCACCCTCTTTTGATTCATGTAACAAGCACGTGCTATATACAAGTGCAAGTAAATACACAAGCTGAATTCCTACAGTATAACTTCCTTCTGGACTGTTTTGTACTTTCCAGGTAGCCCTTTTCTATAGTGTTCTAAAGATTACAGTTACTAGTATTTATGAAGTGTCTTAGCAAAAACAATTTCCTTCACATTAATCTCTAGCTTTCCAACACTGAACAGAATCAGTTTAAAATAACCAGTATTTTATTTCAGTAGCATTTACCAATATCAAAACACGGCTATATGCATGGGACAAAGGGAGAACACAAAACAGCACAAAAACTATGCAAGTGCACAGAAGCACCAAAATATTAATACCCATATGGTTTCTTCTTACGCATAAAAATTTGTCCTGGTGGCCAACAGAAGGTGATGAATTGCATATGGGACACTGTTAGCTGGAAACACTTATTGACGGGTTTTAGATATTTAGATATGTAGATAATGTGCTACATCAGCAGAATAAGTTACTATAGTAGTCAGCAATTTTAACAAACATGTTTTCTCCAAAAACACAGCAGAACCCAGCCTACAAATTAATGGATATGACATACTGCAACCTGCACTGTGACAGACCAAACTTATATCAAAGTCTATCTAGCTAACCATACTACATACTGGTAAATAGTGGCAATAGTGATGGGGTTTTGCTCACATAAGTGAATGAGAGGAGCTATTATTAGGGCTTTACATAATTTTTGTTTGAAAGAATCAATACATCCACCAAAAATAAAATAATCCAGAAAACATAAGCAGTAGAAAAATTACGTGCTGAGTAATAAGCAACAATCATGCTGATTTGTTGAAACTGAAGTTGTTAGCATTTATTTATAACAAATTAATTTTAAGAGAAAAATAATGCCATAGGCACAGGTGAAATTGCATGCTCACAGACATGGACTGCTTCTTTTGGAACCATGGTGTTAAATTTTAATTATGCAATAACTGGAGTGGGCATTTTGGCCTGAACTAGAAAATGATGTCTAACCATTCTCTCAAGATCTCACCTGTATGGAATCATAGGCATCCATACAACAATGTTTTTTCAATATAGGCCTAAAAGCATGTGAGGAGAGCAATCGGATGCTATTGGTTATTTTGTTCAACACTGCCTGTATTTCTGTCCAGATTTCCAGTTGCATGCAGGCAATTTGTTCTTAGATAAATCTAGGCATGAGATCGGTATGGTAATCTGAAAGAAGAAAATAAGATGAAACTAAGGAGACACTAAAGGGAAAAAATGATCTTAGTTTCTTTCTATCTTTTCTATTCGATATCATTCAAAAGAGGGCTTGTTTGGTTTTTTTGGTGTTTTTTTTTGGGGGGGGAGGTGTTGCTGGGGGAGGTTGTTTGTTTGGGGTTGGTTTGGGTTTTTTTAACTGACTAAGTTTAACATCATCCTATAGCAGTTATTGTCAAAAAATTATTTCTCATTTTCATCTACAGAAATTATTTCCCTTTTTATATAGTCAAGAGTCTGCAGAGGTGACAAACATTTAACCTTGGCTGTTTTGCAGCTTAACACAAAGATGACACCCCAGATGGCTTTGAATATAGAAGTTTGCTTAATATTTCAGGTAACTATAAACGTGTCATACCTATGCTAAATATAGTAATTTTTCAGACAGCTTCTACGTTAATTTAAAAGGATGGTTCTAATCTTCAGATGGATCTAGGTGATGACTGTATCTAAAATCTTTTTCTTCTATCAATCTATTTTATGAAGACACAACTCTCAGTCCTAGGATGCAGCTTATATAGTTAAATATCCTCCAAAGTTTTACATTAAAGACTGGCTCATTATACTGTTACACAGAAAGCATATATCAAAAAGGCTTCCCAAATGAGATTATCTTTCTGCCAAAAAATAAGATTCTTTAAACCTTAGAAAAAAGTGTTAGGAACCTCTAAAAGCAACTGGGACATACCAATTTTTAAATACAGTAATAAAGAACTGTCCGCTTGATAATAATTATGAGGTTATGACAGTATCAACTTGGGACTACTAGGCTCATTTCTTACTTAAGGCCTAAAAAAAAACCCTGAGTCAAAAAAACCCTCTTTGTTTTCCATCAATTGCCAGTCACAAGCTTGTATGAAACCTAATGAAGTTAGACAACCCGACAAGTTATGATTTTAGAGAGAGAAATTTTGAACTAGGCCAGGATAAAAAAAGCCCCAAAACTCAATAATTTTCTCTTACCACACAAACACCAACTTCAGCAATCAAAGAGAAACTGTTTAGTTAGGCCTTTCTCAATAAAGAGATTTAAGGAACATGACATAATTATCATTACTGATCTGCTAAGTACAAATTTAAGTCCATAGAGTTCTCCAGATTCTTTTATTTCCTTTCTTAATTGGACGTTACCATTCTCCCCTCTTAACAAGTCTCTTCAAGCTTGGGTAGATCTAATTTCGCATTTGTTTGTCTACTGTTCCTCCCTGAACAATAAGCGTTTTGTTCAAGCTCATGAAGTTTAATTTCAGTCCTGGTAACCAGAGCATGGATAGCATCCTTCCCCTCTCTCCCCTGCCCCCCTTCTGCAGAGGGTTAGAGATAAAAACATTCTAGTGTTATTTTTTGGACTTCAAACAAAACACAATGCCTTGAGTGGCTTCCTGGATCAGTGATACACATTTCAAAACAACTTCTGCAAATCTTTACACATCTTCAAATTGTCAAGATCCTTTTTTGTCATGAAACGATTTTCTAGTTGCAAAAGCCTTCTTTGGATCTATCACTAGAATACAAACCTGCAAAAGCCAGTCTAAAAATAATGACAGCATCTCCTGGGCTAACACAAACAAAATAAATCAGGTTCACCTAAATGCACATCTCCTCTAAAATTTCAAGAATCATCAAGTTCTATTCTGATCTTATATAATTCACTTACGTGAACTTTAGATAATTTAAGTTTCAGATCAGAAACAAGAAAAAAACAGCTGCATACTGCTAACATTTTATTTTAGCACTAAACTTTTAAATGTTCCTTCTTAAGAAAACGTCAAGATTATAAAATGCTGGACATGCATCTACTGGATGTCCAAACTGATACAACTTAAAGGCACACTCAGAAAACTCTAAGCACAGATTTATACAAAAACAAGTCCTTTAAGATTTGCTCACCTTAGATGCCCATAAATGACTAAACTTAATAAGTTAGCCTTTAGAAACTTATAACCAGGCTGTTTCTTATCCTTTGCTGATGCATTACCAGGTTTTAGTAGGTGAAATTCAATTATTTGCCTATTCATGCTACAAATAACTTCTACCTTGTCAAATTTTATATGTGACTTCTGAATGAGCTGCAATAATATCTGTTCTTTAATAATGAACAAGCATACTTTCAAATCTGTTGCAAAATCTGCAAAGATTGTTTTTCAAAACATTTCAGAACATTCGAAACATTCAGGAAACTTAGCCTACTTAAATAGTCTTTTTTTAAAAAGTAGAGAAAGTAAAACCCTGACTTGTTTCTCTATGACAACAATATTAGAAAAAAAAAAAATTCTAAGGAGAAATAACTTAATAATCTTAATGTTTATTAGGGCATCTCCTTGATATTTTCGCACTACAGCATTTTTGCTGAATAAAGAGAGAGAAGTATAATCACAACTAATCTATAAAGATCTGGAAAAAATTATTCCCTCTGAAAACCTATATAGAATGGGCTATACACTAAATCATTTTCTATAAGTTAGATGGAAGAAGATAATAATAATTCCCATTTGCAGTCTAGTTCATATTAAATATTGCTTTTGCCTGATGTCAAACATTTCTTAATGACATCAGAGTTTTACAGCACCATACCACTTGGGGAAAAAAAAAAGTCAGCAGAGTCTGGTTTTAATAATTTTTTTTTTTTATTATAAATTATTGGATGTGAATGAACAGCTATGACTGCTTACTCAAAAGTCTTCAGTGAGACCACAGTACTATACAAAGCAGCCTCCATAGAAATGCTGTTCTACAACACTATTCTTAAGACAGAGCCATATAAAATAGCTTTATACCTTCTGTAGTATTCTTCTCTTATATACCCCTATCTAATTTTCATAAAAAGATGAGAAATTTGTGTTTACTTTTTGCTTTACCAAGCTTCCAAAGCAAATGCCTCCCAGTGTGTAAAAGTGTTTGCTTTTGAAAACACATCTTCCTAGAAAACTTTGCTTTCAGTCTTTTTTGATTCCATTTCAAATATTCATTGTCACAGTCAACACCCTCACACCCACACTTTGCTCACTCATATGTCAGGGAAAATTATACAAAAGTTACCTAATGTCATCTATATCTCCCTGAAGTTCTGGTGATTAGCACAGCTTGAAAATGGAAGAAATGAAAATAAGATGGTTAATCCTCTTAGGCTGCCTGTACAGATAATAGAGAAAGGCTCGCCCAAAGGGGAATTAAAATCAGGAGACCACCAAATGTTCCCCTATTTCTCATAACTGAGGATGTTCCCTAGTTTAATCTTGTTACAGGAAGGTCAAGCCTTTGTGCAACCTGCTGTCTCCTTATACCTTCTTCCAATTGGACCCAAGGGGGAGCACTAACAAACGAGCGCAGTTAGTGCTGAACAAGAAAGAAGTAAATTTATTCTCTCTGTGGATGTCTTAAGGCTAGAAAGCTAAAACTGTTCTTTTATTATAAATTAAAGCTGAGTTGAACGGCAATTTACTAGGAGAAAAAAAACCAACAACATTAAAGGCACTACACTTGCACCAAGAACATTAACTTTTGACGTTAACATTTTAAACGTAATTTCTGAAAGCTTATGCTCATTTTCTAAATTACTAGCGCTCAATTTTTCCTAAAATATTTCTTAAAGAAGCTCCACAAATGTCTGCTGAAATAATGAAAAGGAATATATCCTCATTCTCATGAATGAGAATTTATGCAATGAGTTGCCATCAGCAGTATGTAAGTAAGTTGTATGCAACAATCCCAGTGGACACCAATACAAAGGCATTCCTAAATCCACAAAGAAGTGAAAAAGCCTAAGAAATTCAGACTGAAAACAAACACAGAAGACATTTATTGTATATTCTATGATGATTTAATGATCTAGAATGAAAACATTGCCATATTCAGGTGCCACAGTTACCCAGAAGATGCTCTCATCTTTATGGCAGATAGGCATACATTACATTATATTTCTCCAGCCACCAGTTATCAAAGCAAGAAAAAGATTAACTGCTGTCTGGCCTTCCACATCCTCCTCATTCACACAGGGTTGAGATGGCAGGGCCAGAACAAAGAAGCCTGTTCACATTCATAAGTTATTCAAGAGGAAGACGAGATATTTCTGTTCTCACTCCCAAGGTCAATACACAGAAATATGACATGGTCTCAAGTTAGAATGAAAATATTAGGTACTCGGAAAGGACCAGCCTCTCATCTAAGAATATATTACAGATATGTAATTATGAGATTAATATGTAATATATAATATCAAATGTTCACTTCTATAAAAAAAGGTCAACAAAATGTAACAAAATACTTCTTTCAGTCTTGTTGGGATAGAACATAGTAGTCAGTGAGGGACTTTAAATCCTGAATGTACACTTTTCAGTGAACATAAGTGAGCAAGAGTTCTCATTATTTCCTTACAGAAGTCTACACACAGAATGACTCAAAAAGTTTACATTTTAAAATGATAAAAATCAAGACTATAGGATGAAGTCCAGAATAACATATTTTCTGAAAGATATAATATCTTAGAGTTAGGAAAAAGATCAAAACAGAGGAGAGAAAAGACTGTATGAAAGAAGAGACGGAAGGGATGAAATCTGGTGATAGTGGAAGTAGAAGTAACAAAACAGATAAAATAAATTTCTATAGCTGGGTGGAATAATAGAATTAGAGGTAAAAGCAATCTGCAGTGAGTAAGCAAGAAGTACAGAAGGAAGAACAAACAATGCATTTTAATTCTTTGTGTTGATGTATATGCCTTGTTTGTAAGCAAACATGTAATATTTTTTTATATTCTTTTATCTCCTACAGCAGTATCTTTTGAAAACTTCATGATGTGGTGATAACGACCCTGATTAAATGTCTCCCATTCAAGTTTATTCATTTTGAAATTGGCAACTGTTTTATATAGGCATGTAAAAAGCCAACATGAATGTTTTCAGAAGTCATTGGGTTCTAAACAAAAGAAATGGGAGAGTCATCCTGCTTTATCACAGAAAATCTCCTCATTCATGTAACTGTAACCATAAACTAGCCAAGATCTATTTCCCCCTCCCCACCCCTCAGTAATATTTTCACTGAAAGTCTATTTTAGAATCTGACTTGGTTGGCAATTAGCAGCCTCCCTTCCGATTTCCAGCCAAATTAATTCTTGGGAACTGGCAACCTTTTTATTAAATTTTGTCTTCCCTTCTGTAATAGGGAGGAATCATATTTAAACATAATATTCATTTTGCTGAGCTAAAAAACCAAAAGCGTTGTCTACCTGAGTGGGCTGGGGTAGGTGAGGGCCCTACCACTACTTCAAGCCGGATGTGAACCAAATTGGGGGGTCTAAAAGGTGAAAGCACATTCGATTCTAGTGTTCTGCCTGCGCTAATAAAATGGCATGGGGTCACACAACTTAAGCACATTCACACCCCTTCAGGCTTTTCTCACACGACATGTCCTCTGTAACTCTTTTTTCTAGTGAATTTCCTCTTCTACATCTGTTCTAACTTCTTAAACCCATCAGATATCTTTAACACGATGACTGGGCGTGAGCCAGCTGAGGGTTCCAAATGAAGTCTCATCAGTGCTAATTTATGAAGGGCAGTAAAAGGTGTGGAATCACCAATAAAAAAAAAAACAAAAAACCAACCCTGATCACAGACTGAATCAGAATGAGACCCTTCAAAGCCTTTCACTGAAGTACTGGGCACACGAAATACTTGAATATTTTTAGCAGTAAGACCGTAAAAATGATTTCTAGAGCTTTTGTCTCTCAAAGCATCTAATATTTCTAATAGAACTTTTCTATAAAGCACTGGAGACACTAATACTAGGCAAAAAAAGTATCTCCTTCTGCAATCTCATAATTTATGGTCTAATTATTCACTATATTAGTTTCCTTACCTCACAGTTTTCCATAAGCAAGTAGAAAATAAAATTATCTAGATGGCTTTGCAGTTTGACATAATACACTGAAAATGTTGCTCTGATATCAAATATAACTCAAAATCATACCTAGAACATTATGGATTTATACAAAGCTCCTTTCCCAAAATATTTATTTTTCCGTACTACTAATCCGCAATTATTTGTGTAGTGCTCACGCTAAAGTCTTGAGCTTTTTTTCTTTCTCCTGTACTGAGCTACAGTTGAATGCTAAATAAACTGGAATGTAAAGAATTATTTTCACCCTTGGGTATAAAGCAGAGTGCTCCAGTCTGATGTATGTTATAAGTTGTCACATGAGCTACATAACAGTGGCTCTTCTCAATGAGAGTACCTACAGCAGCATCCTGTCTTCAGAAGCAACAAGAAACAAGGGTCTAAGAAAGAGAAGACTACGCAAACAAACAATGCTACTTCCTCAGCACATCCACAGTAAGCAACAGGTAGCAGCTATAGGCTTAATCATAAAAAGTACAGTTGTATCAGAAGGAGAAAGTAGCATTTCAGATTCAGGCGTTTTTACTAAAATGCAGAGAAAACATTGTTACAGTATGAGAATAAGCAATTAGAACACAGAAATGTGCCTTCTATCCAGCTGCTTCTGAAATGTTTGTTCAGAACCAGTTACAGACATTTTTTATCCAACTTACATCTAGTACTTTTTTCTTGAAGAAAAGCATTCCAGTGACACAGCCAGTAACAAGTGCTGACATGAGTATGGCCAGCAGATTCTAAAGACACCTAAGAATATGACTTTAGGTGTCCTCAGATCTCACCACCATGAATATATGTAAGAAAAAAAGGAAAGAAAATCTTAAGGCACAATGATGCAAACCAGGAAACTTATCATGTCACATAGGAATAAATTTAGAAATGATCTTTAGTGATGTGGTGAAAAAAACCACACAGCAAAGTGTAGTTTGATTAATGACAGCAAATATGGATTCAGACAGGGGAGGTAATGCTTAACTAACCTTCTGAAGTTCTTTGAAAACATAACTGTTATGAAAAATAAAAAAATTTCAGTGACTACAGCATAGTTAGATTTTCAAGGAGCACTTGACAATGTTTCTCATAATAGATTCATCGCCAAGCTAACAGCTATGCAACAGAAACTGAAATAGACTACTAAATATGAAGCTGTTTTAAAAAGTGAAAGAAAGGTGCATAGTAACAAATAAATTATCCCAGTAATTTTGAGAGTTTTCAGAACCCACTGAATATGCATAGCTAATTAAGTCCTGTTCTTGATAAAAGTGACTTTAAAACCAGTATTTATTCATATTCAGTATTAATAAGTATTAGTACTATATCCAGTAATATTAGTGTGTCTAATAGCCCTCCAGAGAAATTCTATTTTAATTTTGGGAGCATAAGTGAAAATAGAATTCGGTAATAATGACATGAAATTCAGAAGAATGTGTTTCTAATATTAAATCTAGCGGTTGGGAAGTACATTTAGTCATGTACACCAGAGAAAACATGGTACCAGCTATCACCTCTGAGTGACAGACACACTGTTACACTCCTATTCAAAGGAGACACATCTGAGAAATTTTTACAAGGAAGCTGAAGGTGATATGGTTCATTTTTTTCCATCACTGCCAACTCTGACAGTGCCAACTTCACATTCATTTTCCTTCTTTGCAAGATGCAAAGAATAAGCCAAGTAGATTGATGAGATCAACAAGCTTGAACATACAGCTTCTCTTCAATACACATCACAGAAAAACAAAGGTCTTTTTTTTTTTCCTAAAGTTGCAATTGTATCACGAATTTTGTGAAGATTGGAGACAGTATAAAACAAATCAATTAGATCATATTTGGGTACTCACACAAGATAAATTATGACAGAAAAATTATTAGTCATACAGAACAAAATATTGAGTTAGGACACAAAAAGTGAGTTTGAAAGTCTCATAGAGGTTGTAAATAAGGGAGAGGATTCATAATACAAATACAGCAGAGGTATGTGGAGTTAAGAGTAAGTTCGATTTGCCAAATCAATGTTCTCCAGTTTCTCAAACTATTTTTTTTCTTAATATCTGAATCATTTATAACCATAGTAATAAACACAGATTTTCAGTTTTGTGTTAACATATCCTTTTTTCTTCATGCGTGATCAAGACTGAACTTGTAAAAAGAATGAAGCTGCTCAGGTCAAGAAAACCTCTGCTTCTTAATCTCCAGGTTGAAAGCCAGTGTAAGCTAGACTTGGATGTATGAAAATACTTTAGTGGAAAAAGGAAATCTATATCTACCTCAGAAGCAGAACTAAAGCCTGGAACGAAAAGGGGAAAAAATACAAAAAATTCAGCAAGCAGGAAAAATTATCATAAGGAAATATGCAGTGCATGGCCTTTTATTAGATTAAATGTCAAAAATCTGTATCTGATGGTATTACAGAACCATCATAATATATTCTCTGTAGCTAACTCATTTTTTGTTTACAAATGCTTGCTTTTTTCAAAGGGATCTTATGTAACATCTGACAGATTAGCACTCTTATAAAGCAAGACCCTGCAAAAGGTGGCAAATGGTATTGACCCCTCACAGATTAAAATACTACATAAAATACTTAATGCTTGACCATACTACAAGGTTTTATCATAGATACTGTCCCAGGACAACTGCTGTGTTGAAAGATATCAACGAAAGTGCAAGTTCAAGTACTGACAAGATGGTTTTGTTGAAGAAGTAAGATAACATTCCCATAAAGAAACGAAAAGGTGGCTATGTATCTTGTAGACCTACAAAGGCCACATCAGCTTTTCTCTGTGGTGGAATGGAAGGAGTAGGATTCAGCCTTTGTCTGCTTTATAACTTGAAGTCATGGTCCTCGCGTTGGTGGGGCTCATCGAGAGGGCTTTAAACTAGGTTCGAAGGGGGAAGGGGATAAAACCAGGCTCACTAGAGAAGAGCCTAGGGACCGCACGCCAGTGCTAGGAGCGAAATCGGTAGTCCAGCTCAAGTGCACCTACACCAATGCACGCAGCATGGGCGGCAAACAGGAGGAGCTGGAAACCATTGTGCAGCGGGGTAGCTATGACTTAGTCACCATCACGGAAACATGGTGGGATGAGTCTCACGATTGGAGTGCTGCAATGGATGGCTATAAGCTCTTCAGAAGGGACAGGCAAGGAAGGAGAGGCGGTGGGGTAGTCTTCTACATTAGGGAGTGCTTCGATTGTTTAGAGCTCAACAATTGTGATGATAAGGCCGAGTGCTTGTGGGGAAGGCTGAGAGGGAAGGCCAACAAGGCAGATATCCTGCTGGGAGTCTGTTATAGACCACCTAACCAGGATGAGGAGGCAGATGAAGCATTCTACAAGAGGCTCGCAGAAGTCTCACAGTTGCTAGCCCTTGTTCTCGTGGGGGACTTCATCTTTCCGGATGTCTGCTGGAAATACCACACGGCAGAGAGGAAACAGTCGAGGAGGTTCCTGGAGTGTGTGGAAGATAACTTCCTGACGCAGCTGGTAAGTGAGTCTACTGGGGGAGGAGCCTCGCTTGACCTGCTGTTTACAAACAGAGAAGGACTGGTGGGAGATGTGGTGCTCGGAGGCCATCTTGGGCTTAGCAACAACGAAATGACAGAATTCTCAATTCTTGGTGAAGTAAGGAGTGGGGTCAGAAAAAATGCTACCATGGACTTCCGGAGGGCAGACTTTGGCCTGCTCAGGACACTGGTTGAGAGAGTCCCTTGGGAGACAGTCCTGAAGGACAAAGGGGTTCAGGAAGGCTGGACATTCTTCAAGAAAGAAGTCTTAAAGGCGCAGGAGCAGGCTGTCCCCATGTGCCATAAGAAGAACGGTTGGGGAAGACAACCGGCCTGGCTGAATGGGGAGCTCTAGCTGGGACTCAGGAAAAAAAGGAGAGTTTACCATTTGTGGAAGAAGGGGCAGGCAACTCAGGAAGAGTACAGGGATCTCGTTAGGTCATGCAGAGAGGAAATTAGAAAGGCAAAAGCCCAGCTAGAACTCAACCTGGCCACTGTAGTAAGAGACAACAAAAAATGTTTTTACAAATGTATTAAGGACAAAAAGAGAGCCAAGGAGAATCTCCATCCTTTATTGGATGCAGGGGCGAACATTGCCACCAAGGACAAGGATAAGGCTGAGGTCCCTAACGCCTTCTTTGCCTCAGTCTTTAATAGTCAGACCAGTTATCCTCGGGGTACTCAGCCCCCTGAGCAGGAAGACAGGGACGGCGAGCAGGATAAACCCCGCATAATCCAGGAGAAAGCAGTTAACGACCTGCTACGCCACCTGGACGCTCACAAGTCTATGGGGCTGGATGGGATCCACCCAAGGGTACTGAGGGAGCTGGCAGAGGAGCTTGCCAAGCCACTCTTCCATCATTTATTACCAGTCCTGGTTAGCAGGGGAGGTTCCGGATGACCGGAGGCTTGCCAATGTGACACCCATCTACAAGAATGGCCAGAAGGAGGATCTGGGGAATTAAAGGCCTGTCAGTCTGACCTCGGTGCTGGGGAAGATTATGGAGAGGTTCGTTTTGAGGGCGCTCACAAGCCATGTCCGGGAAAACCAGGGGATCAGGCCCAGCCAGCACAGGTTCATGGAAGGCAGGTCCTGCTTGACCAACCTGATCTCCTTCTATGACCAGGTGACCCACCTCGTGGATGACGGAAAGGCTGTGGATGTGGTCTACCTGGACTTCAGTAAAGCCTTTGACACTGTCTCCCACAGCATTCTCCTAGAGAAGCTGGCGGCTCACAGCTTAGACAGGTGTACTCTTCGCTGGGTAAAAAACTGGCTGGACGGCCGAGCCCAGAGAGTTGCGGTCAACAGAGTTAAATCCAGTTGTCGGCCAGTCACAAGCGGTGTTCCCCAGGGCTCAGTTCTGGGGCCGGTCTCGTTCAATATCTTTATCAATGATCTGGATGAGGGGATTGAGTGCTCCCTCAGTAAGTTTGCAGACGACACCAAGCTGGGCGGGAGTGTTGATCTGCTCGAGGGTAGGAAGGCTCTGCAGAGGCTTGGGGAAGAGTGGCTGGAAAGCTGCCCAGAGGAAAAGGACCTCGGCGTGCTGGTTGACAGCCAGCTGAACGTGAGCCGGCAGTGTGCCCAGGTGGCCAAGAAGGGCAATAGCATCCTGGCCTGTATCAGAAATAGTGTGGCCAGCAGGAGTAGGGAGGTGATCTTGCCCCTGTACTCGGCACTGGTGAGGCCGAACCTCAAATACTGTGTTCAGTTTTGGGCCCCTCACTACAAGAAAGACATTGAGGTACTGGAGCATGTCCAGAGAAGGGCAACAAAGCTGGTGAAGGGTCTAGAGAACAAGTTTTATGAGGAGCGGCTGAGAGAACTGGGACTGTTTAGTCTGGAGAAGAGGAGGTTGAGGGGAGACCTCATCACGCTCTACAACTACCTGAAAGGAGGTTGTAGTGAGGTGGGAGTTGGTCTCTTTTCCCAGGTAACTAGCGACAGGACAAGAGGAAATGGCCTCAAGTTGCGCCAAGAGAGGTTTAGATTGGACATCAGGAAAAATTTCTTTACTGAAAGAGTGGTCAGGCCTTGGAACAGGCTGCCCAGGGAAGTGGTTGGATCACCATCCCTGGAAGTATTTAAAAGACATGTAGATGAGGCGCTAAGGGACATGGTTTAGTGGGCATGGTGGTGTTGAGTTGATGGTTGGACTCGATAATCGTAGAGGTCTTTTCCAACCTTAATGATTCTATGATTCTATGACATAGAATTTTTATATGTATAATGTAAAAATATATATAAAATATACATATAGATAAATATACACATAAATATACACCTGATATTCCCTTTGACTTACATATACTGAAATGATTGGTCAAAAGCATGACTAAGTACTATTAACAGAGCACATATTTGATTACAGAAGCAACTGGTAATGACGGCACAGGAAAAAAGTTCAAAATAGGAAGTACAGGAGTATCTCCCATTTCTCCCCCTTGCCAAATGTTCATTTGATGCAGTTTCTACATACAAAGAAATGCAGAGAAAAGTATTAGAAATAGATAAGGGGAAAGGTTAGGGTTTTTAATACCTAATACAGTAGTGTTGTACCATAACTTTAAAAGGTAATTGTACTTTAAATCTGTCTCAAAAGTTCCATTTACAGTGAATAGGCTTTGACCATTTTTATGGTCTTGCTTCACACTAAACTCAAGTAAAACCAAACCCCTAAAAAAACCAAACCAAAACAGCCAACCAAAAAAACCCAAAACAAAACCAAAAAATTCTAAAGCCACAATTGCAGCCAGAACTGAGCATCACCGTTTTTGAGTGGACATGTCCCTGCTCACTCTTGGTAACATTCTGCAGTTTTGCTGAGTTACAGAGAAAGGCTTTATATAACTATGTTTTCACACAGCATTTGGTCTTGGTGAACTACTTGTGTTGCACTAAATGCATGAAAAAACTTGTCACAATAGGAAAAACACAAAAATGAAACAAAAAGATGAATGCATAACATAAACAGCATATATTGATACAAATTTTGTCTGTACATGTTAAGTAAAAGGAATAGATGTTCACCTGTTACAAAAGTAATGATGGGGCTGGTTCCCACTGTTAGGCAATGGGAGCCTTTCACAGAACCACAGCATCAGAGGCTGGCTGAGGCAGGAAGGCACCCCCAGAGACCATAGAGTCCAAGCCCGTGCTCAGATCAGGGTCAGACAGAGCAGGTTGCTCAGGACCATGCCTAGTAAGGTTTTTAGTAGCTCCAAGGATGGAGACCACAGCCTCTCTGGGCAACTTGCGTTGGTGTTAAGGTGTTAAGCAATTTGCGTTGGCTGACTGCCAGCCACCCTCTCACTCTCCTTCCCCAACAGAACAGGGGGACAAAACAAGATGAAAAAGCCTGTGAGTTTAGAAAAAGTCAGGGAGATAACTCATTAATTACAAACAAGAGCAAAACGGACAGAACTTGGGGAAAATTAATTTGACTTACTGCCAAATAAGACAGAGTTGGATCGTGAGAAACAAAGACAAAAATGAAAACAACACTTTCCCCTTTCCTCCCTTGTCCCAGGCTCAACCTCAGTCCTTCATTCCTGACTTTTCTACCTCCTCTCCCACCCTGAGCAGTAGAGAGGGAAATGCAAAATGGGTGGTGGTCAGTCCATAACAACTCCTCTCTGCTGCTCCTTCCTTCTCACACACTTTTCCCTTGATCCAGCGAGGGTTCTTCCCACAGGCTGCAGTCCTTCAGCACAAACCTGCTCCAGCGTGGGTTCTTCATGGGCCACAGATCCTGTCAGGAGAACCTGCTCCAGTGTGGGTACTCCACGAGCTGCAGTTCCTTCAGGGAATATCCACCCGCTCCAGTATGGGGTCCTCCATGGGCTGCAGTGTGGATATCTGTACTGGTATGGTTCTTGCTGCAGGGAGATATGTGCTGCATCATGGTCTCATTCATGGGCTGTGGGGGAGTCTCTTCTCCAGCACCTGAGGCACTTCCTCCCCCTCCTTCTTCTCTGACCTTGGTGCTTGCAGGATTGTTACTCACACTTTTTCCTTCTCCTCAATGCTTGTGCAGCGTGTTGTCTTTTCTTAAATATACTTTCACAGAGGCACCACCAACTTGGCTGATGGGCTTCGCTGTGTCCTGCAGTGGCTCAATTCATGTCTAGCTGGCCACTCTTCTCATAAAAGTCACCCCTGCAGGCCCCCTCCTCCACTACCAAAAATTTACCACCTACACCCAACACATTCTTATACCATGGTATGCTACTTTTCATCTTCAGAAATCTTCTTGAAGTCTATTTTTTGAAATCTTCTTTGAAAGCACTTTTGAAAAGGTTTTGAGCTAAACAAAAACTCAGCACATACAGCTAATAGTTCTTTGTAAAGGATTTTTTTTTCAAGATACTGCTTATAGACCAAAGCCTGTAATATAAAAATGCTAGCTGAAGACCTAAAAAGAAAAGTTCAACAAAGGAAAAACGAACCTAAAATTCTTCTCATGTTCACATTTAAACAACAAACATTTCCTTCTTTAATGTCTCCAAGCAGCAAGAAAATAAAGGTCATGAGACAACCTGGTTAAAAAAAAAAAAAACCAGTGAATAATTGCACTATAGGATACATAATAATACTCTAAGTAATATATTACTCTAGGTACAGCTTTTCCATACTCTAGCCTATAGGAACAAAAAACAGAGGCCCTTAATATTAATCAGAAACAAATACAAACCAATCTATTGCCCCTCCCTGCACAGGCTTGCAGCATGAATGCGGAAGAACTTTTAAGATGATCACAACCTTACGGCATAATTTATACACACACACTTTTGTTATTGTTGGTTGCTAACTTTTGCCCATCCTCTGTGTTTCACTGAAAAATACCCTAACAGAACTTCAAGGATCTACAGATGACATCTTTAGGAAAACTAATCCTAAAGAGATATGAGTTCAGCCTGTACTACAGTACTGTTAGGGTATAATTAGACACCATTATATGTACCTCAGTATGGAAGAAGTCACATTAAAATCAGTGGGAATATTCTTAAATATCACCCATTATCACATAAATATTCTGTGTTAGGAGTTACTCATAGCAATCAGCAGAATGCTTAGCATTCTGAACAATCTGAAAATCAACAGATAACATCAAAAACAAGTTTAGCTAGATGAAAAATATTATAAAATAACATTTACTTTCTGTTCTTCCCCATCCTCAGTTTCTCTGCAGAAAGCAGGAACCTAAAATAACTTTCACCGTTCAGACTTCCAAACATGCTCAGAAGGAGAGTAAATATACATTTGAAACAGGGTTTAATTGAGTAAGTTGGTTTGAAATATAGAAGTTTCTTCAAGTATAGCTGTAGATTTAGCATAGATAGAAGCTATTTCTTGGAAGACTGGAAAAAGTGAAAATCAGCTAATGACAGCCTTTCATAACGTAAATCCTCAAACTGACAATGTACTTTAACTTAATGTTTCTCTACCTATAGACAGATAAATAGATTATAGATTAAGCATACTACATTTTACAGTTTAGAAATTACTAATCACATCTCATGGTAGCATTAGGTATTTAAAACTAATTGAGTCAGTGTTCATTCAATGTTAATTCTAAAATTATTTTCTTTTTATATGATCCAACATTAAAAAAACCACCAACTTTTAAAATGCTCTTAAAGTGCAGTTTACATACATGAACAATTTAACTGGTATAAAACAAACTGTAGGTCAAATCAGTGAAGAATTAATCTTGAGAAGTAACTGTAAAAATTTTAGGTTTTTCCTCATGAACGATCAACAAAAGTTAGATATTTTGGCTGCAAATTGTAGAAATAAAACACTTTCTAATTTTGGTCACTCATTAATAATCATGAACATGTATGAATATGCATTTTTAGCAGCATATCTAATCTTATTTTAATAGAAAATGGATCCTCTCTGATACCTCTTTATATTTTTTATCTATCAGTAGGAACCAAATTAGCCATTTTGCTGTGAATTCTACTCTTGTTTGGACTGAAACTGTTCTACATGCTTAAGCTTTCCTAAAGTTGTGTACTATTTATCCGAAATGAAAATTATTCTGTTTATTGTTAGTAAAATGCATTTCTTTTCCAATTAACATCAGTGATCATTCCTCAAGTATGAAAAGAATAATGTTGTTCAGATCTATCATAAGTTTTGACCTGAATAAATATGGATAATAAAAAAAGGCAGGGGTGGATGTAATCTGCCTTTCCTTTCAGTTTTATGGAAAATTTCATGAGGTCATTAGGATTTGTTAAAAGTGTAAAGAAAGGAGTAAAAAAAATGCTTATTGGGGGGAAAAAAAAGCAGCAAAGGATTTCTTCACCCCCCCCACTCAGCATATGCTATAATTAGAAGTCACAGGTAAAGAAGTTTACAGGATCTGAAATAAGTCCTTCAATTAAAAATAAGTGCCTGCATCACATTACTTAATGCAGGAACTTTATTTCTCCCTATTTCAGCATTATGAGACACAACACTATTTCTTCCGTTGCTTATGCATTCTTTACATCCATCTGCTGTTCTTGTGCAGTGTCAAGATTCAATAAGATTAGATATATAAAATATTCTGATACCATATTATTGTAAATCCATGAGGAAAACAATAATTTGATTACATCCTTGTGAATGGAGATCAAAATGGTTTAGGTGTACAGAATATCCTCCTACGCCTTTCTGCAAAAGTCTTTGAAAAAGGTCAAATCTTCAAATTGCAATCCACTACATGCACAGCAAGAAATACAATCTATTATAGGTTCTTGCCAACTGATCCATTGTAAATTAAGTTACATAAATATTATTTTCACATTTGTTCAGCTAACAAGGACACCACTACTTTCAAACTTAAGACAAGCACACTTTATGCGCTTCGTGTTTAGTTAAACCATTTTGTCACTGCATCAAATTATCTATTTAGATGTATATAGATTGTGTGTCAGTTCAGTTTGGCTCTGTTCTTCTGTTACTCCTAGAAGACCAGTGTTACTGTCGTGGTTTAACCTGGCAGGCAGCCAAATACCACGCAGCCGCTCACTCACTCCCCCCGCCCCCACAGTGGGACGGGGAGAGAATCGGAAGGGTAAGAGTGAGAAAAACTCGTGGGTTGAGATAAAGACAGTTTAATAGAACAGAAAAGGGAAAATAATGATAATAAATAATGATAGAAGATACAAAATGAGTGATGCACAATGCAATTGCTCACCACCCGCGCTGACCGATAACCAAGTAGCGATCGGTACTTCCTGGATCACGCCTACCATTCATATACTGAGCATGACGTCACACGGTATGGAATACCCCATTAGCCAGCTGGGCTGGCTGTCCTGATTATGTTCCCTCCCATCTCATGTACCTAGCTCAGTCAGTAGGCATGGGAGCTGTCCTTGGACTAGGAGGGCACTTAGCAACAACTAAAACATCAGTGTGTTATCAACATTCTTCTCATACTAAATCCAAAACACAGCACTAGGAAGAAATTTAACCATATCCCAGCCGAAACCGGGACAGTTACATTCCCTGTTTCCCTTCTCATACCCCCATTCTAATAGGTACTGTCAGCTTTTGCAATGTGTTACAGAATTCTTTAGGGTCTGTATATATAGGCCTCAGCATGCTATACTCAGTGGGATTCAGTTGCCTCAACATAGCATTTTAAATGACCTAGGATATCCCACCCAGCCTCAAGGAGGTGCTTCAGAAGGCTGTGGGTCTCCTACATGTACCCTATCATATCTTGTGGTCTTGTAAAGATGACTCATATCTTAGAGGGTCCCAAAGTGCTACAAGATGTTCTCCATTTAGCCACGATGACCCTATCTTTTCTGAAACAGCAACTGAGTATCTATCCCACATAAATAAAGTTTAATAAAGTTTTGTACTTTCTGGACTTTCATCTAACTCAAACAGTTTCGATTACTATTTTGAGAGGACTTTTCCAAAATCCACTCTGTCTAGAAAACAAGTGATAGAATTAATATTTTTTAAAAAGCAAAAAAATCAAGTCAGAACAGTCAGCAACACTTAAGGGGACTCGGACAATCACCAAATAGCAGAGCACCATATACACACCAATTGTTTTTAGTTAGAAAAAGTAATTCTTATTATTTCAAATGAACATGAAACAAACAAAAAACACTATAGAAGTTTTACTAAAAATGATTTAAGCTACCCATCCCAACCATGAGGACTTTTGATTAGGTAAAAACTATTACTTTCATTAGAAAGTAAAGGTTATATGTTGTTTTAAATAAACACTACTATATTCACCAGCCCTTCGTCATCACACTCAGCAGGAAGAATCTGACTAACAGTTGTTAGATACAACAGTCCCCTACATAAGCTCTACGTAAGCTTGTACCAATTGCAGGAATTTGAGGATATTTGTAAGAATGAAAAGGCAACAAAACCTCAGAAAACTCAAAGAGCTTCCAAATAATAATAGAAGTGTTACTATTCCCCCCTCAAAAGTACCACAAACCTAGTAAGTAGCAATGATGCAGATACATCATTTTATGTTAAGAGCTTAAATCTGACAGGTTTCACCAGTAGCTTTATGGGTGAATAAATATGTCATCAACCAAAGAAGAGGGAAGGGGAGAATTTTTTCAAGGTCTAAATACAATTGATTGTAGGTATCAAACAACTGCCAGTGGACATGACTACCAGATAGTGAACGAATCTTTCCAAAAGCAAAGTCTTTCATAAATATTGTTCAAAAAGAGCAATGAAAAAACCACATTATGAATGCAAAATGGTACAACTATTAGGTATCAATCTCTGCTCACAGAAGTCTTCTGTGCCAGCATCCTTGATTTATACGATACACTCGATAACACTTTCAAAACATGATATTGATTTTAATTGGCCAAATATAGACAAGGAACAACTCTGCAACAGAAATACATTTTACAGCTGGCATATAACTGACCAGTTACAGAATGAAAGACACTTTAGCAAGGTAACCAAAGCTTTACTATAAGTAACTTTCATTTCAAGAGCTTATTGGCTCAAGGTTGAACTCCTTGAATTGGCTTGACAGACATACTTGACATGCTGAAACTTAAGAAACCACAAACACAGCTGCAGAGCTGGAAATTATCTAATAAAGCCAAATTTATACGGAATTATACAAAGAATTTCAGTAGCTTCAGCAACTTGAACTCCATTTTTCCATTTTTACACAAGAAGTAAGTGTTCTTAACTGAAGATTTCACAAGAGACTTAGAGAAAACTCTCTCATAGGAGTTATTTTCTTGTGTACTATACCAGTCATACAGGGACTGATGTGTTTATGAAATAGTTTGTTGTTAGTACCATAAATCTCTTGCACATAAGTAGTGCGAGTAGCCCATTTGCTAGCAGAAGAAATCATACTGACCTATCTCAGAAGTTAAGTCCTAAAAGGATCTACAGTATGTCAGGAGATGATTAATCAGACTTACATATCTGGAATACTGACAACAAAAACAAATTACCACTACCAATTTTGAAATAATCTGATTTATAAAAATACACATAGTCCTGATGGAAAAAACATTAGTGACTTAGATTCAATAGGACATACACGGGGTGGGTTATATGCAGTTAGTATCCTTATACTACATACAACAGAAATTTCGTATTTTTCCTCTCCTCTGTAACCTCTCAATGCTCATATTTTACAACAGAATTGAACAACCTGGCTTGGATAGTATTAGATGACTGTACTTCTAGAACATGAGAGAAAAGATGGGTAATAGGCGTTAATTCATGGTTAAGCCATATGTTAGTCCTTAGTGCTGAGGATAGACTAAGTAAAAACAGATATCATAGAATACAGAGATTAAAACTAGAATTTTTTTTTGAAAAATGTAATAGTTTCATCATGATCCATCTGATGAAAAAAAAGTAATCGTATAAAGAAGCTGCATAAAGATAACTCGAGATTACTTCCCACTCATTAAAAAAACATAATCAGTTATCAACAATTTTGTGTAATAAAGAATTGGTTTCTCATGCAATCTGAAAATATTAAAAAATATTTTATCAAACCATATAATGTCTGAGTTACACATTTAAAGTCGTAACGATTTCCATAAGAAAAACAAAAATTAACATAGAATCTTGTATTTGTATTGTCTTTTGCATCAAACGTTGGAGCAATGCGATTCGTACACATATAATGTATATGACTATCAAATAAAAATATGTAATTTATGGTTAGAAAAGGCTACAAAACATGTATTTTAGGAAATGGAAGTTAAGAGAAAAAGCAATGTAATTCTATACATCCAGCTGGCTTCTGAAATGTTATGTTGGAGGTTTACAGAACATCCTAGCTGAGCTACGTGTATTTAATCTTCATTTTACATGGAAAGTATTAATAAAAACATTAGGGAAATGTAATAAGCACAAGTGTTAACATAATTGCCCAAAAGATATATATGTAAGTTCACTATCAGCTCTTATCACGTTTATCAGCCATTTGAAGTATTTATACATAAGTGTTTAATCAATGTACTCTGTATTAGACTATTCAAATCACTTTTCAAGGTCATTCCGGTTGCTTTCATTATACCCTAGAAACCACTGCATATACAGGATAACATTGGAATAAAGAAAAATGCATCAAGTTCACTGCAGTAGTTTCCAGTCGTCTCAAACTTGCATATAATCCAAAATTGATGTTTCATCTTAAACTGACACTATAAGCCCTACCAACTGAAATTGCTTTTATCACACTCATTCAGTTATGATAAATGTGGTCTCACAAATCCAAATAATTAATAATTCTAGAGAGTTACAATTTTATCAGAACAATGAAAAAAACACTGGAAGCAGGAAAAAAAAAAAGTAATGAGCTTTTAACAGCTGTTCTAGCATAACAAGAAGGAAGCAGGGCAAAAGCAAAACAACCAAAAAGACCCCCCAAAAACCCCAAAAATTAAAAAAAAAAGCATCTCCAAAAGGGAAGTGGAAGCTATTATGATTTAGAAACAGCATGTAAGGTAGGTATATCTCTTACTGATGACAATCTGTAAACATGAAAATCTCTGACAACTGCAGGCTGATTAGCACCACATACAAAACCAGTGAAGAAGCAGGAGCAGACAGATAGGTCATCATGACTGTAACAGTTCTCATCCCTCCGAAATACAACTTTGAAAGAAACTGAAACATAACCTAGAGATAGCTGAAATTCCTATCAGTAGGGGGTTTTTTGTTTGTTTTTTTGGTTGGGTTTTTTGGTGTTCTGTTGTTTGTGGGTTTTGGTTTTGTTTTTTTTTTTTTTTAAATATCCTGTCTTTGAACCATATCAGAACTTAAATTTAGTGTTTTAAAAATGAATGGCTAAATCCAACTGTCATTTTTATTCTAATGAGGCTATGAATAAAACAACGTATTGCTGAAAATAAATTAGACCTGGACCTCACCTAACAATTTAACTTTGAATGAAGCTACCCTGTACTAAGTGTATCTATATTATCATCATATTTGAATGACAGCAGTATGCAACAAGAACAAAGAGGGCAATTTTAGTAAAAACAGCCAAACTTGAGCTCAGTTTCAGAACATCTACCTCAGTGTCAGTACCCACTACACAACAACTACTAAGTAGGTTTCTACAGCAGTGAAAAGGGGTATATTCCACTGCAGAACAAATCATACTTCAACAGAAAATACTGACCTCAGGAATGAGGGGTTGGAGGACAAATGCAATGGTTGTTTCTGCTCCCTGGATTATTTACCTTTTCACCATTGACTGTCCAATAGTTAATGCACAAAATCAAACTGGCAGCAGGGACCAAGATTTAAGACAGTCTTAAGCAGTCAAGTATCCTAATTACCAGACTAAACAGTCATAAGTTCTCTTGATAATGCATGATCTGGCATGAATTTTTAGCAGAAGAAAAGTAGAAGGGTCCTTCCCACCATGCTATCGTGTGTATACAACTGCACATACTATATTCTGTTGTGTAGAAATTCTTCCCAGAAATGGGAAATATGGATTTCAATCTTTTCATTTAAAGGGCAGAAATTTTGTGGCAGATGCAGGTGTCCCCTTTCACTTTTCTGCTTAGAACACCACTTTCTTCTGCCTACCACGTTTCCAGTGACAGTCACACCCTCTTCATCAAAGGCTTAAAGTTTTTGATCTACTTTTTGGTATTCTGCAAGGTTGGTCCTTCACTGCCTGCTCTCCTGATTCTGTTCCTCATCTTTGTCTGTCCAACCATACTGGGCACTACCTGAAGAAGTAATCTATTGCTGCAACACATGCCCGAACTGAAACAGACTGGAAAACAGGCTATTACCCCAACAGAATGCTCTTTTTATTAAACTTGTAAAGGAACATAATTTACCATAAGTCTGACGCTGCAAGTGAATTAGCATCAATAAGTATTTCGAATGAAAGGCAGTTATTTTGAGTCAATGATGGTAGAGGTCTTTCTTCAACTACCATAACTAACAACCAGTGGCAACTATCTAACAATAAGCACTCATGTGAAGAGGATTGGCTGCAGTAACATATAACCACGGGAGAAAACTCTAAGCCTAGGTATATGTGAGTAAATTCTCTCTCATACCCTACAGTCTGAAGTAAATTTTAAGTGGTAAACCAAAAGTGAACAAAACACTCAAACCAATGGTAATACCACTTTTTTGACTAATTTTAAATTGAAATAAATATAAAAAGTGATAATTACTTAAAATTTCATTAAGAAATAATCAGTATCTGAATTTAAAATAGACTTGAATGTTTTAAATTTACAGAAGCAAAAAATAAACTTCAATTCCATCATGTTTAAACACTGAAGACAAGAAAGAAAAAGGTTGACTAAAAAAAAAAAATATAATAATCAAGTAGAGATATATCTTAAGTATACTAAAAACAGTCCAAGAGACAATACATGGTAAACATGTTTGTCTTTAATCCAGTTGTGTTTGTCTAATCACAGTACCAGACAGAATACCTTTAAAAGAAGCACAGAGATTTTTGTAGTAAGAAAGGTAAATACTTTTTAACCCTAAATCTCTGGGTATAAACAGTAACGCCAGGACACTGCTGCAGAGAATGGCATACTGGGCCAGCATTGATAAACTGATAAAAAAAAATTAGGCAGGATGGAAAAATGGGCTGACAGGAACCTCATGAAATTCAACAAAGGAATCTGGGATGGACTAACCCTGTGCAATAGTCAATACTGGACACTCACAGCCTGGAGAACAGCTTTATAGAAAAAGACTTCAGGTCCTGATGGACAGTTTGAACAGAAGTCTGCAACATGCCTTTGCAGCAAAGGCGGCCAACCATATCTTGGGCTGCATTAGCAAGAGCGTAGCCAGCAGGTCCAAAAAAATGCTTCCTTCTCTACTTGGCACTTGGGAGTCTGCATCTGTGTTTTGTGTTCCCTGGTTCAAGAAAGACATTGGCATACTATAGCATGTCAAGAGAAGGACCACCAAGGTCATTATGGGGCTGAAGCATATGATGTACAAGGAGAAACAGAAAACTACATTTGTTCATCCTTTTAAAAGAATGTCAAGATGAAAAAACACACCAATATGCACCAATTGAGTATTTTTTCCCTTATGCATCTGTGTGGATGCTAATGATATTTTTATTAAACATCAGATGCTACTGCACATGCACAAAAACTCTGGAATAGGTACCCAGGGAGAGAACATACACTGTAGTGGTTACAAGTTACCAACTAAATGGACTTGGGGCAAACAAGATGGAAAAATGCTACGTTTCAAAACAGCTTCTCTCAACTTAATATGAGACATACATTAATTAAAAACTGGATTAACACCACCAAGTTATTTAGAAACAGTGCAATTCTATGGTATCCATCCAAAGATGGTTTTCCAGTTTTAGGAAGCCATTTTTTACTGTATGTGACTTATATTTGCCCTTTTCTTTCTGTTCAGCACATTTTCTTTGTAACAGAAATGGCATTTAAAAGCATCTGATAAATTATCATCAAAAGAATAATCAAAAGAAGCAGGTATTCTCTAAAGCAGGAAGATCTCACTTTTATGAAATATGTACAATATTAAGGAACATAGGAATTATTAAAAATGTAAAACTCCTACAGAATGTTATTCAAGTGCTTCCTTGAGCTCTGCAATGAAAGCAGATAGAGAAAGGGAACATTCCTGGGAAATCTCAGGCTCATTTCTCTACCTTTCACCACCAAAATTTTTTCATTTATAGAAATTCAAAGTGCTTGTGCTGATGATCAATCCTCTTTAAAAACTGTTTCAATATTAAGGAGTATCAATAGCCTATGTTTTGGCATTTTAGCTATTAGTCTGAAAGAGCACATCTGTGTGTTCAAAAAAAAAAACCAAAACCAAAACAAAACACCAAAAAACTCAAAACAAACAAACAAACCAACCAACCAGGTGAGGCAAGCAGCCATCACCATACTGCCCCAAACTAATGTAGAAGCCTTCTGATCCTTCCCCAGAAAAAGACAATAAGAAATAGATTGTAGAAACCCTTATCTCAACTGCTTAATTATTCTTCACATCTCATTTTTCCCCTCTAGAGGGTTCTGTTTTCAAACAACAGTATTCCTTTCCACTTTTTCCCCTCCAAAATAACCAGAAGATATAGGTATACTGTAAGAAGTGATTTTTATTTTAAAAAACATAGTGTTGTTGGCCATTGTAAGTGGAAGAGTGGCAAAAAATCATTATAGTTCCCTTAATATTTGAGCATTCAGCTGGAATCAGTAAATCAGATAAAACATGTTTCCTCTTCATGTTATAGACCTGCCCCACTCCTGCTCCCATCTTTAGACTTTAGACTAAAAGTTCTCTAAACAAACATGAAGTACAGTGAATGAATATTTGTTTCTCTTCTAATAAAATTTTTCTTTCTCTTGTTGGTTTCCACTTTGGATACTACCATTCAGATAGAACAACACTAATATGCATTACTAGAAATTAATGATGCACAAAGAGGAAACATATTCAAGATTCACAGTGTTTATGCTAGAAATTTGATTCTGTGGAATTAAGTAGAAAAGATAAACAGTCTTGACTTAAATATATTAGACTAAAGATAAGGCATACTTTAAGTACGTCTTGTGCAGTACTGTACATTAAACATTCATCAGCATCTTAGTTGAAACATTAACATATTGTTTGCACTGTAAAAATTTCTACCAAACTATCTCACTATTTTTCAGGAGTAGAATTGCTGATAGTATCAGTTTAGGGCAGAAATGAGGATGATGCCATTGTTAATCCCACATATTCTACACCCAAATCAACGGCTCTCGGCTACAATAACGTATAGATCTTTTTCTCCTCTATAATTTCTGTATTTCCTTACTAGTTCACCCTCCAGATCTTCCTTTTTCCACTGTCTCTATCTACTTATGCAGGTTATCTGTAGCTGCCAGTAAGTACAGATCTGGATCAAAGCTCTGCACGCTCATCCATGTCCTCCAGACATACCTCCTATCAGATAGCAAAGAAACTCATCATCTCTTTGCCCTTTCAAAAGATGCATGTGGGCATTTCTGTTCTCAGACATGTTTTGCAACATGGTTATTTGTGGAAAAAGAATTTAATATCGAACAACATCTGGCATGTACAGAAACTAGTGCAATTCCAAGAAAGAGGAAGTCATTTCAGAACTATTTATTAGTGTCATAGCCTATTCAAAAAACATTAATGAACTAAGAAAAATTACAAATTTTTTTCTGTCTTAAATAGCTAAATTCTCAATTTAGCTTATTACAGTTATTTTTATACCATCAGACTATTCTTATTTGTCGTAGCTAGAAAACACAATGCTGCTGCCTTTGATTATATTATAGAGATACACCAGACATAAAAATAATGAAGGGGATATGCCTTCCGTCTTGGATGGGTAGACTGGGAATAAAAAGTGGGTAACTGTGGCAGCTCTGATCAAAACTGAGAGTGGAAGAAAGCTAGAAGTCTTACCGGAAAGAAATGAAAAAGTTCAAAACAAAAACTCAACAACAAAACAGATGCAGAAGCTTCAGAAACATTATTGCTGAAAGTTCTAAGAGATATTTTTAGGATTGACTTTTTTTGTTGATATACCATTGAAAAAGCAGAGGATAGGCAGCTAGGGAACATAAGAAGGTAAGAAAAAGTTGAATAAAGGAATAAAGAAAGAGTTGAATAAAGAGAATAAAGGAAACGTTTTAAAGGACAGAAAATTCCCAAAGACCAGGCAGATACAAAAAAAGAACAAGTTATTGTTATTTCTCTCTTTCTCCATCCAACTTCATTTCTACAACATACACTGTTGGACCATCATGCAACTTGGAAAGGAGAAAGAAAATACAGTGTTAAACAAATGCTCTAGAAATACTTATTCTTGTATGAATGCTCAAAATCAGTATTGGTATTAAAAAGAGTCCCAGATATAATCTGTATTTAATGAAAAAAGAATAGAAAAGATGTATCTAGAAAGAACATTCTCAGTAAGCTACAAGGCAAATTCCTTGTTCTAGGAGCATGGGATTTAATCCCAGGGTACCTTCATAATATACACCACATTATTTATTTCTTCATAAGGTCAAGGAAAATGTTTCCTTCAGTTCTCTTAATCTTTTTTCCCCTGGCAATCTGAGAGCAAAGCAAATGAAAAATTCAAAAGCAATCTATATGAAACATAAATTGTGGCCCAACTTTTCTTAGAGTTGCTGCAATTCTTCAGGACCAAATTCTCTATGAATAATCAAGATACTTACCCAAAGGAAAACTTTCATAGCATTACTAAGAACAGTAATCTCTTATAAAATATTATGAACTGTCTAACTCTCAAAAAGCCAAAATTTTTGTGTTACAATTCCAGGTATTTGAGTGACATTATACCAAGGAAGAACTTGGCTTAACATTTCCCAGATAGCAGAGAAGTTGGTTGCATTTTGTCAGTGCTTTATACAAGAAGGAACCAATGCAATGGAAAAGAATGCTCCTAAAGATTTGTTACCTCACTCCTGCTTTAAAAAAAAAAAAAAAGTTATATTGGCAAAAACATTACTATGCATTAGTTTTCTTTAAATTTTCCTTTTAGTCAAAAGATTGTTTGCTTTGTTTGTTTGGTTGGTTTTTTTAATAGTCTGTGCCCTCCCCCTTTCCATAATTTCTGGTCAAATATCCAGCTTTGCTAAGGAACTTGCCAATCTGAGAACTGTTTAGTCATTATACTATAATAGAGATAACAGTTGTGAGCAACTAGATTACTGGAATTTAAACAATACTGAGGATATAAGAAACAAAGAAAAATTGTATTTCAATGAAGAACAGGACATCTCCTTTGAAAAAGGCAAAAATGTAATGATTGGTTACAGTCTGCCACAAGAATGTCACCTACTATCTATTAAGGGTGCTGCACTGTACCCACACATGATAACTGTATGTATTGCTTTGTTTACCTTAATTTTTTTCTGCCCCTCTGTGGTTTCCACAAATCTCTGGACTAGAATGACTGAACTGCAGGGCAAAGGAGATTTGCTGAAGCCAAGGAATGCTTCAAAAAATTAAGTTGTGTCCACTTTAAAAGAAAAGCAAAAGGAAAATTAAAAAAAGAGGAAAACCTCCAGAAAGGTAAGCATGAAAGCAGAAGAGACAAAAAATAATCTGAAGAACAATTCAAAAAAAAGTTTTAAATAATACTCCTTTACCAAAGGAGTCAAGAGTACAGACAGAGTCTGAACACATGACCATGGCAGAGAAAGAATATTCAGAAGAGACAAGGCTACAGCAGAAAAAAATAAAAGATTTCTTGGAAATATGTTCAGTCTTGGAACATCCCTATGTTAGGATCCTATTATAAAGGCAACATGCCATAGGATGCCTTAGAAATGAAAGTTTTAAAAGAAGCTATTGAGGAAATAAAATATTGAATTGCTCCAAACAACTTGTCAGGACAAGATAGTATTTACCAGAGATTCCTGGGATAATTCACAAATTACATAGTGCGATGAAATACAAAACAGTAGCCATTACAAGGAAGAATGAATTAATGTTATCTGTTGGCCTTTAGGACTCTATGCCACTGTTACTACATAGTTTACATATATATATATATATGTAAGTTAAATATTTGGCACTATCCCTATTTACTCTATTAGAAAAATATTTAAAAACATAATATAACATAGTACTCTGAAGTTGCACTGAATTTCAAACTGAATGTACTACATACTGCAGCCTTCGCTGCAGCGACCATGAAATGCTGGAGTTCAAGATCCTTAGGGCACTGAGGAGGGTGCACAGCAAGCTCACTACCCTGGACTTCAGGAGAGCAGAACTTGGCCTCGTCAGGGATCTGCTTGGTAGAGTACCACAGGATAAAGCCTTGGAGGGAAGAAGACCCAAAGAAAGCTGGTTAATATTCAAGGATCACCTCCTCCAAGCTCAGGAGCGATGCATCCCAACAAAGAGGAAGACAGGCAAAAATGCCAGGAAGCCTGCATGGATGAACAAGGAGCTCCTGGACAACCTCAAACACAAAAAGGAAGCTTACAGAGGGTGGAAGCAAGGACAGGTAACCTGGGAGGAATACAGAGATATTGTCCGAGCAGCCAGGGATCAGGTTAGGAGAGCTAAAGCCCTGATAGAACTACATTTGGCCAGGGATGTCAAGGGCAACAAGAAAAGATTCTATAGGTACGTCAGGGATAAAAGGAAGACGAGGGAAAATGTAGGCCCTCTCCAGAGGGAAATGGGAGACCTGGATAGCCGGGATATGGAGAAGGCTGAGGTACTCAATGACTTTTTTGCCTCAGTCTTTACCAGCAAGTGCTCAAACCTCACCACCCAAGCTGCAGAAGGCAAAGGAAAGGACTGGGAGAATGAAGAAGGTATCCATCGTATTTGAGATGTCGGGGCAGTCCGGTGAAGTTTCCACTGACTGGAGTGGGGGAAACATAACCCCCATTTTTAAAAAGGGAAAAAAGGAAGACCCAAGGAATGACAGGCCAGTCAGGTTCACCTCTGTGCCTGGGAAGATCATGGAGCAGATCCTCCTGGAAGCTATGCTGAGACACATGGAGGACAGGGAGGTGATTTGAGACAGCCAACATGGCTTCACCAAGGGCAAGTCCTGCCTGTCCAGCCTAGTGGCCTTCTATGATGGAGTGACTACATCAGCGGACATGGAAAGGGCTATCGATGTTGTCTATCTGGACCTCTGTAAGGCCTTTGACACGCTCCTCCACAACATCTTTCTCTCTAAACTGGAGAGGTATGGATTTGATGGGTGGACTGTCTGGTAGGTGAGCAATTGGTTTGATGGACACATCCAGAGAGTAGTGGTCAACAGCTCAATGTCCAGATGGAGATCGGTGACGAGTGGTGTCCCTCAGGGGTCCATACTGGGAGCAGTACTGTTTAATATCTTCATCAGTGACATAGACAGTGGGATCGAGTGCACCCTCAGCAAATTTGCAGACGACACCAAGCTGAGTGGTGCAGTCGACACGCCTGAGGGATGGGATGCCATCCAGAGGGACCTGGACAAGCTCGAGAAGCGGGCCTGTGTGAACATCATGAGGTTCAACAAGGCCAGGTGCAGGGTCCTGCACCTGGGTTGGGGCAACCCCCAGTATCAATACAGGCTGGGGGATGAAGAGATTGAGAGTAGTCCTGACAAGAAGGACTTGGGGGTACTGGTGGATGAAAACCTGGACATGAGCCAGCAATGTGCGCTCGCAGCCCAGAAGGCCAACCGTATCCTGGGCTGCATCAAAAGAAGCATGGCCAGCAGGTCGAGGGAGGTGATTCTGCCCCTCTACTCTGCTCTGGTGAGACCCCACCTGGAGTACTGCGTCCAGCTCTGGAGCCCTCAGCACAAGAAAGACATGGACCTGTTGGAGCGGGTCTAGAGGAGGGCCACCAAAATGATCAGGGGTATGGAACACCTCTCCTCTGAGGAAAGGTTGAGAGAGTTGGGGTTATTCAGCCTGGAGAAGAGAAGGCTTTGGGGAGACCTTATTGTGGCCTATCAGTACTTGAAGGGGGCTTATAAGAAAGATGGGGACTGATATTTTAGCAGGGCCTGTTGCGACAGGACAAGGAGGGTTTTAAACTAAAAGAGGGTAGATTCAGACTAGATATAAGGAAGAGATTTTTTACAATGAGGGTGGTGAAACACTGGAACAGGTTGCCCAGAGACGTGGTAGATGCCCCATCCCTGGAAA